>NW_022681472.1:9696969-10927821 GCF_009764315.1 Trachypithecus francoisi
AGCAATAAAGGTTAAATCAAAAATTAATAAAATTAAAATTGAAAACAGAAAATTAATGGAGAAAGGCAATGGAAAAAAAGCTGATCCTTTGCAAAGATCAATAATACTGGGAAAAGCCTATCATGACAAAGAGAAGACACAACTTACTAATATCAGGAATGAGACAGGAGATAGTACTATCAACCCTGCAGATGTCAATAGAGTTAACAAATCAAGATTATGAACACCTGTACATAAATTTGACAACAAGACTGTGTGTGGTGTTGGCAGAGGGATAGAGAAAATGATCAATAGATCATTTTCAATAGAGGTACACCCATCCAATTTATGACAGAGGTGCAAAAGCCATTCAATGAAGGAAGGAACATCTTTTCAATAAATGCTGCTGGTGCAATTGGTTATCCATAGGCAAAAAAAAAATGAACCTCAATTTCAACTTCATTCCTTAAACAAAAATAAGCTAAAAATGAATTATAGATTTAATCTGAAATCTATGAATCAAATGTAAATAAAATGTGAAGGTATAAAACTGACAAGTTAACATAAGAGAAAATCTTTGGGATCTAATGCTTGTGAAGAGTTCTTGGACATGATACCAAAGGCATAATTCATAAAAGAAAAATCAATAAATTGAACTTTATTAAAGTTAAAAACCTTAGCTCTGCAAAAGACCCTGTTAAGAGGACAAAGAACAATCTACAGGCTGGGAAAAAATATTTCACACTACATATAAGATGAAGGACTCACAACTAGAATTTATAAATAAACCTCAAAACTCAACAGTAAAAAGCAATCTAATTAGAAAACGGGCCAAAGATCATGAGGCATTTCATCAAAGATACATAGAGATGGCAAATAAGCACATGGTGTTCAGCATTACTAGCTATCAGGGATGAGATATTACTACACATCTATTAGAATGCCTAAAATTTTAAAAAATAGTGAAATTAGCATATCCTGGCAAAAGTGTATAAAAACTTCCTCTCTCACACATGGCTGGTGGGAGTGAAAAATGGTACGAACCACTGGAAAATAACATGGTAGTACTGGTATTATTATTATTTTTAAACTAGACATACACTTCCTCATGACCCAGCAATTCCACGGCTGGGTAGCTATCCCAGAGAAATGAAAATGTGTGTTCACACAAAAACCTGTATGCAATTATTGATAGTGGCTTTGCTGGTAATAGCCAAAACTAGAGTCCACCAAAATATCCCTCGTTAGGTAAATGGGACCAGGTGTGATGACTCAATCCTATAACAATCCCAGCACTGTGGGAGGATAAGGCGAGAGGATAGCTTGAGCCCAGTAGTTCAACACCAGCCTGGGGGAGACCTCATTTCTAAACAAACAAACAAACAACAAACAAACAAAAGGTAAATTGTTAAACAAACTGGTATATCCATACCACGTACTATTACCCAGGAATAAAAAGAATGAACTATTGATGCATGAACCAAGTTGGATGGATCTCAAGGACATTATGCTGACTCTACAGATCACATACTGTGTGATTGTATGTATATACCATTATGGAAATGACAAAACCATAGACATGGAAAACAGATTCCTGGTTGTCAGGAGTTGGGGTAGTGGAGTGGAGTGGAATGTAGGCATAACTAAACGGGGTAGTGTGGGGAAGATCTTTGCATTGATGTACTTATTATGTCTCTTTATTGTGGTGGTGGTTACCCAAATCAAAATACGTAGATGTGTTTCTTTGGGAACTAGGAACAGAAATGGGCTAGATACTCAGAATGGCAAGGTTAATTTTTTAGGAATCTTACCTAATTTTTTCTCATCAAGTGTTAATTTGGCCAACAAATATTTATTAAATGCCAGTTACCGAAATAGCTGATGGAATACAGAGATAATTAAAATATGTTCTTTGCCTTCAAATGGCTGACAATCTAGTACATGTGTAATCTTCAGTGCAATGTGATAGACAGATATCAACAAAACTGTTGCTGGAGGGCTCAGGTGGGTCTCCTGATGCCGGTGAGACCCCACCCCTAGCTGATGTGAGAAAGAATTCAGGGATGAGTCAGAATGAAGTACAGGGCAAGAAGCCTCCATTGCTAAGTGAAAGCACACACTTACAGAAAAAGTGTGTGCGCTCGTGAGAATGACTTGTGCACGAAGGAGTTTGGGTTTCTAATTTATGGGTGTTTAAGTAATAGGTGGAATAATTATTAGGTATTCTGGAAAAGGAGGGGATTGCAGGGAGCTGCCTGGTTATCATCCCCTTTCTCCCTTGTTTGGGTTTGCCTGGAAGAGTCATGAACATGTCACCCTGACTGGGGTTTTGGCCACTTTCTCCCTTATTTTGGGTTTTCTGTTATCCTGTGATTTCTTTGTCTAGTTCCTGTTTTTGCTGTTGTTTGGGTTTTTCCATCCTCCTGTGACCACCCAGTGCTATTTCTATGTCAAAAACTGGCGAGAATGAGGCATTGAGGAGGTGTTGCTATTTCTGATCTGGGAGGAACCTGCAGAGCCTGCTGCTGTGAGGATCAGGAAGTTGTCTCAGTTTGGCACAAATGCTTCCATCCTCTTATCTCTTGTCCACCATTGATTTATCACGTCCCTTTCTCTGTGCACATGGTCTTGACCTCAGAATCCTTCTCAAACACATTCTAGGCAGCCAGTACCAAGCAAGCAGAGTGGCTTCTTGACATAGAAGAAAAGTTTCAGTTGAGTAATCTTAGATCGTAATAATCACTCCCCCTATGAGCTTTAAGGTTAACACTCAGGGTGAGCAATCTCCAAATTAACAGCCTTCAACATGTGGTCTGTGTTTTTTTCATGTTTGTGATTCTATTTAGATGTAAAGTGTTTAAAACATTTAAAATTTTATTGGTTGTAAATATCATGAACTATTTTATGGATAACAATACAATTGTATGACATATAGACCTTCTCACAATTTCTAAACGTGGAATTACACATAGGCAACCATAAGCTGTCATGAGAGTTTTTTTAACCATCTTGGTACTCTCACTTCAATGATGCTTTAAACACACGGGACTCCTGTGCATGCAGCTCACTCCTTGTTCTCAAGTCCTGCTGGATTCCCAGCCTTCATGGCCTCCTTATAAGTCTCAGCCCTGCTCTGGTCTCCAAGATCAATCCTGACTTCTGCCGAAGGCATTTAGGCAACTTTAGCATACGCTGAGCCCCAGTATCTGGTCACCTGTAGCTTTTACCTGAGATTTTACAACCAAGCTTCTACTTAGATCCTATTTAAAATTGAAACTCAGAATTAGATATTGCTATTAAAGAGTTAATATTTGTATCCTCCAAATTCCACGTGTTGAAACCTGATCCCTAATGTGAAGGTGTTTAGAGGTAGGGCTTTGAAAGGTGATCACATCATGAGGGTGAGGTCCTCATGAAAGGGATTAGTGCCCTTATAAAAGAGGCCCCAGGGAAATCTCTTTTTCCTTTTTGTCAGGACACAGAGAAAAGTCAAAAAGACAGCAGTGTATGAAGCAGGTCCCCACCAGACACTGAACCTACTGATGCCTTGATCTTGGACTTCCCAGCCACCAGGATGATGAGAAATAAATTTCTGCTATTTATAAGCCATCCCATTTATGGTATTCTATTAGCAGACTGAACAGATTAACTCAAGTATACTGGGCCTGGCCCCTAAATCCCTTTTTAAAAAGCTTTAAGTAAACCAGGAATACAAGAAAATGACGTTGGAAGAAAAGAAACACATTTATCAGTTGTAGATGATATGACAATATACCTACAAATCTAATAAATTCAACAGATTGGGACAGGTGAGGTGGCTCACGTCTGTAATCCCAGCACTTTGGGAGGCCGAGTTGGGCAGGTCACTTGAGTCCAGAAGTTTGAGACCAGCCTGGCCAACATGGCAAAACCCCGTCTATACTAAAAATACAAAAATTAGCCAGGTGTGGTAACAAGTGCCTATAGTCCCAGGTACTCGGGAGGCTGAGGCAGGAGAATCACTTGAACCTGGGAGGTGGAGATTGTTGTAAGCTGAGATCATGCCACTGCACTCCAGCCTGGGTGACAGAGAGGGATTCCGTCTCAACAACAACAAATTTACAGACTGTTAGACTATTAAATTTTTAAAAATGGCTTTAGATAAGGTGGAATGCAGAAATAAGTATTACTTTCTTTTACTAGCATTGAACAATTAGAAATTAAAATGGGAGAAGTCACATTCAAGATATTGTCAAATTAGTTTGTAAAACATCTAACTTAAAAAGAGCACTATCTATATATATTTTTTCATTAAAGGACATAAAATAGGAGTAAAATAAAAGATACAGAGTAATAACTCCTCACAGGAGGAAGACTAAATAACATACAGATGCTCTTCCTTCCCAAGTAAATTTACAAAGATAATGAACATCTGATTAGGATCCCAGTGAATTGTTTTGGGAAATAGACAAGTTGGTTTTAAAATTCATTTGTAACAATGAAGTTAGTATTTGAAAAGAAGAATCAGACGGGGGAAATTTGCTCCCTAAGATAATACATAATTACTTACATAAAAGTGGTTGGGTAATAGTATAGAGATAGATAAATACATCAGTGGTACATAAGAGAGAATGCAGAAACAGACACATTGATATATGTGGGTTTATGTAGTGAATCTTATAATTTTATGTTGCCTGAACATCCATTTTGAACATTTAACTTTCTCTTATCAGTAGCAGAGTTAGTTTGTCTTGACACAGTTTCCAGTTCTATGCTTCCCCAACTGTCACACCCAGTTGCTCAGTGTTGTTGATCCAGCTATCTGTCTTATACAACTGCCTCCTGGTAACCCCCTCCCTGTGGGACAGCTGGATACAAGCTACCTGACTGGCCCTGCTGACCCCCATATCCTACATGGGCTGTGCAGATGTGCTATAGTGATCACCTCTCAGTCACAGTATGACCTGGAATTTGTGCCTGCTGCTTTGAACCCACTAACTAAAACTCTTGGGAAATCTGTTTGAATAATGTCCTGGACTCCAATAAAGGGACTGGCCCATGGATCCCTCTCTCCACATACTCCCTGACCTGTGTGTGTGTATGTGTGTATGCAATGCATGTGTGTGCGTGTGTGGCCTCCAGGCATGCTGTGTACCCCCTGAACCCATAAGTAGTCAAATATTTATTTCCATCTTATAGCTCATCTAATTATTGAAGGATTGGTCTCCATCCAAAATAAATAAATAAATAAATGATTCTAAGTTAAAACAGTTTAATATTATGATAAAAACAGTATTTTGAAAACAAACAAACAAACTTACTCTCACATTGCATGATATAAATATAACTTGTAGATGAATTAAACTTCTAAATGTAGAGAAAAAACATTGCTAGGTTAACTATGCTGCAATAGCAAAAATATCTTCAGATCACAGTAGCTTAACATAGGAAAGTTTCTTTTTTTTTCCTCTTTTTTGAGACTGAGTCTCACTCTATCACCCAGGCTGGAGTGCAGTGGCATGGTCTCTGCTCACTGAAACCTCCACCTCCTGGGTTTGAGCAATTCTCTTGCCTCAGCCTCCTGTGTATCTGGGATTACAGGCATATGCCACCATGCTCAGCTAATTATTATATTTTTAGTAGAGACAGGGTTTTTCCATGTTGGCCAGGCTGGTCTTGGACTCCTGACCTCCGGTGATCTGCTTGCCTCGGCCTCCCAAAGTGTTGGGATTACAGGCATGAGCCACCACGCCCAGCCAGGAAAGTTTCTTGATTATGTGAAGTCTAAAAAGTGAGCCTGGAGACTCTTCAAGGGAAGCTTCCTTCCATGTGGTGACTCAGGGATCAAGGCTGCTTCCATTTTGTTCCCACAAAATTTGAACCATTTGGTTTCAAGGTGTATTGCTGAAGCAGAAGAAGAGAGATCTAAAGGTACACACAGGGGTCTTCATGATCAGGGGTAAAAATGACATAGAACTGCCTGTGTCACCTCTGCCGATATCTCATTGGCTAGAATGAGTCACATCCATGTAACTTAATTCTGAAAAAGGTTGGAATGTGGTAAAATACATGGATATTAAGTCAGCATTAAATGTCTCAATCATAAAAGGTATAATTATCAAGAATAGGCATACATTTTTATAAACTTGGGGTTGAGGAAGGTTCTTCAGGATTATTTAGAAAAGAAAAAGCAATAAAGGAAAAACTAAATTTAACAATAGAAAAGTTTAAAAGAATTAAACAGTGAAGGATGCCAAAAACAAAGTTAAAAGGCAAGCAACAGGTTGAGAGAATATATTTGCCGCACATACGAATGACAAATGTTAAAATTTCTAATGTGCGGAGTTTCTGTAAAGAAAAAATATGCCAGGTGTGGTGGCTTCCACCCATAATCCCAGCACTTTGGGAGGCTGAAGCAGGAAGATTGCTTGAGCTCAGGAGTTTGAGACCAGGCTGAACAACATAGCGAGACCTTCGTCTCTACAAGAAATAAAAAAATCAGTCAGGCATGGTGATGCGTGCCTGTGGTTCCAGCTACTCAGCGGGGCTGAAGTGGGAGGATCACTCAAGCCTGAAAGATTGACACTGCAGGGAGCTGTGATTGTGCCACCGCACTCCAGTCTGGGTGACAGAGTGAGACCCTGTCTCAAAAAATAAAAATAAAAAATTGACAAAGAAACCAATACAGAAAATAACAAGGCATATTAACGATTTTAAAAAATACAGATGGTCAGTGACATAAGTAACATATGCATGAGGCAGTACATTGCAGTATTGTGCTAATGGCATAAAATTGAACACAATTTAATTTTCAGTAAGAGTCTGACTAAATCACTTACAGTATGGCTATATGACAGAATATCATGTAGTCATTAAAGAACAACATGGATCTCTATACACTGACATGAACAAATATTCTTGATGTATAAGTGAAAAAAATGAGACGTAGATTGCTATGGACAATGGTGATTGTAATTTGGGAAAAAATTAATGATATATAAATAAATAGATAAATAATATAAAACAATAAAAATATTAAAATATGACAAAATAGGGAAGGATATGGATAAAATTTTACATTGTTAATCTCTGAAAAGTAGGGAGGCATTCACTTTGTAATTCACAGAACTCTCTTTTTTCTGGCTCAAGCTTTTAATATAAAAAATTCACTGGTGTACAAAAATGTGAAAGTGTGACAATGACAACTATGAAATCCTGTGAATGAAAGTCCCCTCAAATGCACTCTCTGGTGCACATGCCCACACTAACTTCGGTGTGGAAACATAAACTAATGCAAACCAGTGCTACCAAGAAGCATCAGCATGTGTGTTCTCCATTCCATCAATCACAAACCAGTATCTACTCCAAACATCCAGTAAGGAAAAGTGTGGCATCTTCCCAGGAACAGCAAGGCAGACTTCTTACTCACAATGGACCAGCACAAATAAACCCAGCAAAAAGAGCACTTCATACTTAAATTTAGGATAGTCATTCATGAGGATGGTCCCAATTCCAATATAAGGAAAAATCCCCTGGCTCTCCCCACGACATCTTTTGTCTCTAGCAAATATTGTTCTTGTTTATAGAGGCCTCGGTCATCAACTGCATTATTATCTCCTTTGGTCAAAAACTTGATATGCCCATTTTGTTTTTCATGAATCTTCAAGACTCAGTGAACTATAGGAATCTTTCTTCCTTCTATCCTTAAAATAGCAGTTTCTCCCACTTGTATGGGATCTTCAACTTGATTTGTTAGAAAGAGAAGATCTCCCCTATGAAATGCGGGTTCCATGCTGCCACTGAGCAGCACTACAATTGGACTTTCACTCCCAGTTATTACCATTAACCCCTTCCAGATCATTCGCGCCGATGAGACAATCATTCCGAAATTTAGGACTTGATAATAGAGCTGCCGCTTGTTCATCTGCAGCACATCATCCAAAAAGTCTAGAGACAGCATGGTGGGGATGGCGAGCAGGACACTGGCAAGGGAGAGGGTGCAAGGACCAGCGGGCGGAACAACTGGCCTGTAATTCATAGAATTTTCTAAATGGTAACTTTTGTCTTTTTTTGTTCTGGGCATGTTTTAAACAAAACCTTTAATAATATTCATTCATTCATTTATTTATCTACCCATCTATCCAACTATCCATCCATCATTCCATCCATTCATTCTATCATACCCAAGAAACATTGATTACAAATCTATCTGTAGGCGTTGTGTTTGCCATGCACATCGCAAGTAACATTTAGTTTGGCACAACTTGGAATAAGAAGAAAAATGCCCATGTGTTTTTTCCTTTTTCTTCTAGTTGACTATTTTAAAACCAATCAACAAAACATAAAGAGTCTGGTCCTGTGCTTCTTGCACACACCATCTGTTTTGGCTTCCCTGGCCTCTGGCCTTTGTCTGCCCTGTAGATGATAGATTAGTAGGGGACATCCTTTATAATAGGAAATGGAGGTCAATAAAATTTGCACCAGGCTTTTCAATTTAGTATCATCCCAGTCAGGACATCCCAAAATAAAATTTGTTTTAAAAATAGATCTAGGAGGAGAAAAAAGATTGAAAACAAACAATTAATCCTCTTATGTCACTGATTCTGTGAGAAAACCTGATTTAAAAACAAATCAGTTTCTTGTTCAGGTGCAATGATTTTGCGGGTAGAAAAAAAAGCAGAACAAAAATAGTGCAAAGAGTCCAGTGTGATAAAGGATACTATAGAGCAAAACAGGAAGTTGTTTAATGGAAGGGAATAATTGACCTCAGAGCCTGAGACGTGAATAGATCCTTGGATGCAGAGGTTTTTGCATTTGTGAAGTGTTGTATCGATGCTTTATTGACCAGATTTGAATTGTACACCATGGATTCTTTCTTTTTATGAGACAGAGTCTTGCTCTGTCACTTAGGCTGAAGTGCAATGGCATGATCTCGGCTCACTGCAACCTCCGCCTCCTGGGTTCAAGCAATTCTCTTACCTCAGCCTCCTGAGTAGCTGGGATTACAGGCTTGTGCCATCATGCCCAGCTAATTTTGTATTTTTAGTAGAGATGGGGTTTCTCCATGTTGGTCAGGCCAGTCTAGAACTCCCGACCTCAGATGATCCACCCATCTCTGCCTTCCAAAGTGCTGGGATTACAGGCTTGAGCCACCCCGCCTGGCTGGACATTGTAAAATCTTACTCTGATAATTCAAGCAAAATTTCTCCTTGAATTAAAGAAGAGTATGAGGGAGGCTATTGTGAGATAAGTTTTATTTTTAATCTCCATTCTGATCTTACAGGGGAGGAAATGAATGCTCAAAGAGACTGATTCTGTGATTTGTTTGAGATACAGCCAGTAAGTAGAAGAACCAATCTCAAACCCGGAATACCAACCCCAGACACTGGCAGAACATTCTCTTTATGTAAGGCCTCAAAATCTTACTGGTTGGTGTCTGCTGACTTGTTTTTCTCTGTTATCTTGCCTGTCTGCAGTGACAAATTCAGTGCAGCTCTAACTCATGTGGACAGAGAGGAAATGATTCTAGGATTGAGGACTTAAGGGTGTTTGGAAGAGAAGAGGATTGTTTTGTTTTGTTTTGTTTTGTTAGTTGTTGTTTTCCTCAGACAGGACCTTGCTAACACTTTCAAATATGTAGGCTGTTTGCTGTTTCCTTTATGTTGGTCCCTGAGAAGGATCTGCCCTTCTACCCTGTTTCCCTGGGGAGTGTGGACAGACCCTTTGTCTTGGGGGAGGGGGGTTGTCTTGGGAAAAGGGGCACAGGGCATCCTTAGGACCTGCCCTGTCTAAGGAGAGAAAGCCGAACAGATGGCAGCTGCCACTCAGAGGGCACTTTGTAGGAACGCTGGCCAGAGCAGGCTTCCTGCGCTGCAATGCCAAATCCTTCCCTTCCAAGGCAATGCAGAGGAGCCTGACGTGGCTTGGGGCCAGTGGGCTTGCGGCCAAAGAGCACTAAATCAAAGCAAAGAAGAGGTGACACCTTAAAAGCAAACGACATTTCATGTTTGTTTGTTTTGGAAGGCAGAGAGAAATAAGTTGTAATTGCAAAAGAGTAGAAGATATAAAACAACATGGCTGTAAAATATTTTAACGTTATTTGTTTGTAGAAGACTTTTCTTTAATGAATATGCTCTATTCTTATTAAGCGTCTTTCCCAACGTTTCTCTAAATGAGGATGGTGAGTTTGTAAATTCTGGTTTTACCTGAAAACCGGTGACCTGGTGTTAGGGAGGCTCTTATCCCTTTAAAATAAACATAATGCACTAGTTTGTAATCTCTGCAGGTATATTAAAATGTTTTCAGTGATAAACATTCCTAGCTTTAAAACTTTTATCTCTTATCCAAATTCAAGATCTATGTCCTTAATGAACTCTTTCAACTGGGCATTCAAACATGGAAATTGTTTCTAGATTCTCATCTCCCATAATCAGCTGAGAATGGCTGTGAATTCCCAGAGAAAGACATGCTGAAGTCAGGGCTGAGCTTCTGCAGCCAATATTATGGGAGCATAGATCTTGGGGCACGTTTCCTCAGAACCCAGGGAACACCTAGACACTCACTCATTTATTGTGATCATACCTTTAATCTTTTTAACTTATGTTTCAGGAATATAAGAAAATGTGTTTTAAAAGCATGAACACTCATACTTACTGAGTATAATGCCTGACTAAGAAATAAGGCATTATACCTTATTAATAAGGAGAAAATGCCAAGCTACCAAAGCATACATTGGAAAGCAGTATGATAGAGTAGGAATAATGCTAGCTTTATTGTTCCTTTACATTTATTAGTAACCTTTAATGAGCTTCTGTTTGTGTCAGGAACTGAAGTTGCAGAGATGAAACTCTGAAATTACAGCTGCCCACAACCATGCCCAGCTAATTTTTGTATTTTTAGTAGAGACAGTGTTTCGCCATGTTGGCCAGGCTGTTCTCAAACTCCTGACCTCATGTGATCCACCCGCCTCGGCCTCCCAAAGTGCTGGGATTACAGGCGTAATGCAGATGATGAAAGATACCCTTTCCTGTCTCAGATGTGATAAGAGACTTGTAAGAAACACACACACATGCACACATACACACATGCACACATACACACATGCACACATACCCTCTAATATACTTCAGGAAGTGCTGTGGCAGACAGAAGCTCTGGGAACTAAGAGATCACAAGTAAAGGGAATCTAACCCAAAGTGGGAGCAGGGTTAAGCCAGGCAACCCTGGAAGGAAGGGGGCAGCAGGCAGGAGGAACAGCTCTGCTTAACTCTGGGGTGGGGCAGAGCTCTTGCCCACAGGCAGCTGCCATGAATGTGGTTGGCTGGTGTAGGCTGTGCTGTTGGTAGTGGAGAGGAATTGTGGGGGGGCCTGGGTACCCACACCAAAGAGCTGGGGCTTTCAGCAGGAGACCCAAAAATTCACATCTGTTTACTCAAAGACTAAGGCGGAGATTTTTGCCTGGTGGGGTCTGAGGAGCACATTAGAAGCTATGCGAACCTCTTGAAATTGCGTACAACATGTTCGGAGTATGTGAGGGTGGGTAGGTGTGTGTGCATGTGTGCGCTTTCCCCTGGGAAGGTTTGCTTATGTTCTTTCATCTTAAAATGTGTCATAACTCTCAGAAGGGGTGAGGAGCTTGACTAGGACAGAAGAGGGTGGTCAAATTGGAAGGTTACTGCAATACTTCAGATGACTAATAATGAAGTCTTGGGCCGATAAAGTTGTCCTCGGGATGGACGGGCCAGGACAATTTCATATAGAATAAAGATATAGTGCTGACAGGATGTGTTATCTGATTAGACCTGCAGGGGGAAGGGGAGATGGAGGAAGCTGCCCAGTGCAAGGCCTCTCGAACTATGACCTGCACCTGAGCTACCTGGGGCTCTTGTTCAAGTGTAGATTCTGACTAGAAGGCCTGGGGAGGACCCAGAGATTCCTCATGGCTAACAAGTTCTCTGGTGATGTCCATGCCATGCCACTGGTGCTGAGCAGCATTTTGAGTCACAAGGGTGGAGGTAGCAAACTCTAGGTTCAATTCTCAACCTCAGCTGTCAACGCTTTCTTTCTTTAATGATTATGGGGCTTGGCATTGTGAGCATGGTAGGTGGTTGGACAGCATCACTGGCCTCTGGCCATGAGATGACAGTAGCACTCCTGGGGAGTGCTGGGGAGACAAACAACCAAAAACTTCTCCAGGTATTACCAAATATGCAGGGGTGGGAGTGGGGGCAAGACACTGATCTAGAGGTTAACCGCTCCGGCTTCATGTTAAAATCATCTGGGGAGCTTTAGGAGCTATCAGTGCCTGGCCTCACCCAGACTGATTATATTCTAATCTCTGCTTGGGGATTGGGGATGGTGCCCACCCAGCTTTCAGGAAGTCCAGTGTGCAACCATCTCCATGGCTGATGCGGCAGCTCAGCTGATAAAATCCATGACTACACCTGAACGCAGGAAGAGGAGCAGTGTGGGCGGGGAGGTGGCGTGAGGAGTGAAGATAAGGCTTCAGATTTACAAGTTGATACAACGGAAATGCCTGGGGCTCATTCAGGTGGAGATGCTCACTTTGATTTTCTTGGTCACTGACAAGCTCTGTGGTCTCGGGTCTATGAAATATATTTTCAGGTTTTTATTTTACCTGTCAGTTCTGATAGTGTCTACTCTACAAATAGAGTAGATTGATGAAAAGGTAAAATAAATGAATGGATGTGAAAGAAAGTAATAGCTGTCTTACACTATTGCACACACACATGCTTGAGGGTTCTTCAGAATTTTATTTGAAAAATCATATTTTTGAAAGTTTTGGAAAACACAGAACAACATTTTATAATATCAGGGCAAGAAGTGATTTCTAGAAAAAAGAACAACAAACAAAAAGCACAAATCATAATTAATACATTCAAGTAAATTAAAAAGTACCATCAGGAAAGTTAAAAGACCAAGACCGAACGAAGGTATTTGCATAGCATATAATTGACAAAGCTTTAGCATAAAGAATATGCAACAAGCTCCTAAAAATCAGTTACAGAAAGATGAACAACCCAAGAGAAAATAGACAAATGATATCTATAAGAAAGCTACAGAAGAGGAAACAGAAATAGCCAATATACATAATACTACAAGATGTTCAACCTCCGCAGTGATCCAGCAAATGGCAGCTGGAGCTGCAATGTATACTATTTCTTACCTAACAGATAGGCAAAAATTTACAAGTCTGATATGATGAAGTGTTGCTGAAATGGTAAGGAAGAGGAAACTCATGCTGCTGGTAGGGATAAAAATTAGTACTATGATTTTGTGAGCACTTTGGCAATATTAAAAGTTAAAATGCCTAATAACGTGTGATGCCATAATTCCATTCGTAGGTAAGTTGTATATGTGCAGAGAAGATTGCTGCAGCATTATTTCCAAAAGTGAAAAATTGTAAATGCCCTAAAGGTCTATCAGTAAGAGAATGGCTAAATAAATTGCATTTCTTTTAACATAATGGAATTTGTTTATTTTTATGAATATAAATAAATTAGAGCTTTAGGTATTAACATAGGTAAATATCAAAGGTGATGTTGAAAAAAATGGTAAGTTACAGAAGCCTGAGCTTCTGTAATTAGTGTATCCTGTTTATTTAAAATGTAAAAAATACAAAACAAGACTATATTTTATTTACATTGGCATACATTCTTACTTTAAAAAGAATCAAGTGCATGCACGGGAATGTTGAACACCAAATTCGGATATTGGTTCTTTGTAGGGGAGAGAGAAATGAGATTGGGGAGAGCAACACAAGGTGGAGAAGTTGAATAGTTTGCCCTGCTGTCAATAGCTTAGAGAACAGGAGAGCCTGGATTATACCTCAGCCTCCGGCCCCAGAACGTGAACTCTTATGCTCTGTGGTTCATCCTGAATTTAAACTCTATCTCCATATTGAAAAAAAAGTTTCCTGGATGAGTTGTTGTGCTCAATCTGCTTATGATAATTTAATTGGAGAAATTATTGATAAATAATCTTAAATTTTGTGATTTAATCTTAAAATATTTCTAGCACAGCGTTTCAGTACTAGCAAGTATCATAGTATAATTGTGTGACTACCTGTGTTACATTTTTTAAACCTACGTTTGATGTCTAATACATTGACTAAAATAAAATTCCTCATCATTGAAGGTCAAAGATTCAGTACAATAATGCTTAATTTTTTATAAATCAACTTTTTATTCCTTTTTAAATTAGTTTTCTACTCTTAAAAGTTCTAAATTTTCTACTACAAAATTCTAGTTTAATAAGATTTTGTGAACTTTATAAAAACATCTCTTTATATTGAGAAGAAGGAAGGAGTCCATAAATCTTGAGTTTGAGCCTATGATATGGTTGTTTGGCTCCCAGAAATGTCTGAAATAGGACCCAACATGTACACGGAGCTTTCCTAATTTAAAAGTTCCTTCGTGTACACGCTCACTCTTTGTTTTCCAGCTCAGATTGCTATAACCAAGTCCCATGGACCCAGTGACTTACAAACAGGAATTCATTTCTCATAGTTCTGGAGGCTGGAAGTCCGCAATCAGGGTGCCAGCATGGTTGACTTCTGGTGAGGGCCTCTTCAATGTTGCAGACTGCTGATTTCCTGTGTATCCTCATGTGGCAGAAAGATAGTCAGCTATCTCTTTGGCTTCTTTTCATAGGGGCACTAATCTCAGTCACGAGGGTCCCACCCTCATGACTTTATCACCTCCCGCAGGCCCCACCTCCAAACATCATCACACTGGGATTATGGTTTCAGCATATGGATTTTGTAGGGGGACACAGACATTCAGTCCATTGTACCCTTGAACCCAAGGATTCTGTGGGGTGGGTAGATGCTATTTGTTACACTCATCAATTTGCAATTGATACTAAAGAGCAATAGTTTTAGTGATTTGCCTCTGAGACCCAGTGACCCTGTGGGGATTGGAGCCAGAATTGCAATGTAAAGCCCTTGGTGTTATCGCTTGTGTTTGGTCCACTTGGACCTGCTGGTTATCATGCACAGAACAATTGCTCATTGATTTGACCCCTTTCTCTTCACTGGAGCAGCTCTCCAGACCACCATGGCCTTCCCTGCACATCCTCCTTCTGTCCAGAGCAGCAACAGCTCTTGGCTCAGTTAATCACTTCCCGCTTGAAATGCTCTCTGGCTTCTGGGACCTCCTCTCTTGCTCTTTCTCAGTCACTTTGCCATCTCCACACTTCTAAATATTGGAGGTCTCAGGACTGTGTCTTTGAAGTTCTCCTGTATCTACATGCATTTGTTATTTTTTTAAAATTTAAAATATTGTAAAGACATACATAAATCAACAGAGAAGTAAAGTCTAGGAAAGACCTTGGCTTTTGATCTATGTACCTGACCACTACCATTACATTGAGAATTAAACCATTTTTAGAGAACAGTTATTGGTTGATTTTTATTACGCTTTGGATGATGCGTCAGTATAAGAGCTAGGCTAACACACCAAAGGCTTCAGAAAACCACTTTTCCCCCATCCTCAAATTTTGAGGCAGATTAGGAGCTAGAAGGATAATGGGTGGTGTTCATAGCACTGGGAATTTAGCAATTTTACCGACAAATTAAGGGGAGGGGAGAAGGTGAGTATTAATGTGGCCATTTCCAAATCCTTGGGATACTGTGTTAACCCTCAAGAGAAGCAACCGATAAGGAACCAGAAAGACATTTGGCACTGAGAGGCTGGGGACACATAGCCAACAAAACAGATCAAGTTGAAAGAGATACAATGAAGTAGTGAAATAAATTTATTGTGTATCAGTTGATGATATGGGCTAAGAAAAAGAAATAGTTTGTGGGGTAGAGTGATGGTGTGAAAGTGCTATTTTTTACATAATGCTCAGGGAAGTGCTAAAGATAATATTTGACTAAAGGCTAGATTGAAAAGAGGTCAAGCTAGCTTTGGAGTTTCCAGTAGGCAGTTTGACATGCACATTGATTGGTAGGGGGTGGGGTGTGAGCTGGAGTCCAGATTCAGGAGTTGTTGGCACATAGCGGGTATCGAAAACCATGGGGCAAGATGAGGTCATCTAGTCAATGTTTAGTGGCCATGAAAAGAGCAAGGCCCCCAAGAGATGTGGGACATCTCAAAGGAAGTGTACCAAAGCTGACTGGGATGGAGGGTCTAAGCAGGAGGTGGAAAACACAAGTGGGGTGATATGGTTTCTCTGTGTCCCCACCCAGATCTCATCTTGAATTGTAACTCCCATAATTGCCACATGTTGTGGGAGGAACTGGTGGGAGGTAATTGAATCATGGGGTGGGTCTTTCCTGTGCTGTTCTTGTGATAGTGAATAAGTCTCATGAGATCTGGTGGTTTTATAAAGGGAGTTTCTCTGCACAAGCTCTCTCTCTTGCCTGCTGCCATGTAAGAAGTCCCTTTGCCCTTCCTTCATCTTCTGCCATGTTTGTGAGACCTGCCCACCAGCCATGTGGAACTGTGAGTCAATTAAACCTCTTTTTCTTCCCAGTCTCAGGTATGTCTTTAGTTTCCACAGTGTGAAAACAGACTAATACATGGGGTGTCATGGAATGCAAAATAAAAGTCTTTCAAGAAAGGAGGTGGGTGTATGTTTTTTGCTGCATGAAGTCAAGTAAAGAAAGAATTGTGAAGTAGCTATTATGGTAGATCTTCAAAGATGGCCTCACTGATTCCTTCTTCTCCATTTGATACACATACATATGGGGTGATGGTTGAAGCTGGATCTAGAGGAAAAAGAAATTCTTTTCTTTTTAAAGATAGGAAATTCTAGAGCATGTTTGAAGCAAGACAGAAGGAAATAGATGATATAGGTTGTAAATGGAATTCAGCAGTGAAAAGCACAAGGCCTTTGGTAGGGTATTTCATTGTTAGCAATAGAATGGAGTGCACAGTATGTGAACAGAAGCAAGTGGATTGTTCTTTGGTGGATGGGAGATGAAGGGCCTCGTAGTGATAGTTCCTAGTTTCTTCGAAAGGCAATGTTAACATCTGATGGGGCTGGAGGTGTGTATTTTTATGAGAGGTTTGAGCCAAGAGGAACAAACAAAAGGGAGAAAAAAAACCCTCTGCCTCTCCTATTTTGTTTTCGTTATATGAGCTGCCCTGGTTCGTAAAATATTAGTGACCATTTTTATATTAAGCACAAAATATTAGAATTTAAGCCAGAATTCAATTTTTTTCTTACAATTTCACTAAACTAGGTTTTAAAGTTTACTTCTCTGATCGTAAGACCCATTTATTTTCTAATTTTATGCTCAATATAAACATGTACATGTAATTTATTAAGAAATTATTAAATGGAAATACTTGTCACTTATGTTTAGTAATTAGAATCTGTCTTTACCACTCTCTTTTAGGAAGAAAAGTGAAAACCATCTTGATAGGTTTTAGAATGAGAGTTTCGTGAGAGCCAATGCAATGTCCACGCTTGTTTATGAAATACTTGAAGTGTTTAAAGGAAACATCCATGGATTATCAGGATTTTAAAAAGTCATATGCGCTGTCAAACTCTCTAATGCACAATATTGGAATGCCACCACTAAGTCAGCTAAAATGTGCCAAAGATAATTAAATATGTCTTAGAGTTGTTTTTCCCCTTTTGGGGCCTTTGAGTTTTAGAGCTTTGGTTGTTTGTAAGGGTTAGTCAGAGAATAAAAGTGTCACGGTAAGTAAGGAAATGTTCATGAAATAGGGCACTCATCCTCACAATTTTTTTTTTTTTTTTGCTACAGATACAGCTGTTGTTAGTGATAAGGAATTTAACATGCTTTATTTTAGAAAAAGAAAAAATGGAACAAATGTATCTTAGATTTCAATGAGTATTTATAGCAAGGGAGACTTTTCTGTTTGTAATGACACAGGATGGTCACCAAATAATCGACCCAATGGAGGGCTGGGGCTCTGTCTGAGCCTAGAGCCTGGTCCCAGTGGCATCCTGTTGTTGTTTTTCTTCATTCAGGGATATCGACATGGAGGAGGTTTGAGGAAATCAGATTGGACACAAGCGCTGAACAGTTTTTACTGCTAGAAGCTGTAAATATTCTAAGACTTGTTTCGCTTTTCCTGGAGTTAATATTTCTTGGGCAATGGGATAGCATCCTACTTTTGATCTGCATGGGATGTTGCATAAGTTACTTGGTAAAATTAGGGGGCAGAAGTAGTCTCTAGTGTCTCTTCCACTTCTGTGTTTCTGATTCCATATAAATTAAATTTCACATGACACTGAACTGTAAGAAGTAACTCCCAACATGATTCTGCATTTGTCAATCTGACTTTTAAAAAGTCACACAAATATATTAAGAGGTGTTGAGTGAATAAAGTATTTGAAATTTAAAAAGTGATACCTGGAATAAAAGGAAAGGATGCCTTGACCAGTTTTACTGGGGTAGCCCCACTGTTCCAACATTTGAGAGTATGAAAGAGTATAAAATGATGTCTCATTAATACCTCTTTACATTATTTTGAATTAATCAAAATAAACATAGAGCCCATTTTCTGACAGTCTGTGAGCCCAAACTTGGCATCCTATAGTTGTTCTTTGAGAGAAGTCGAGGACTCAAAGGCCCAGCTCTCACCAGACTGTTCAGAATGTAAATTTTACCAACTCCAAAACCTGAGGAAGACACTGATATTTCCGCTTCTCAGTATTACAATTAGAAGGATTTCCTGGTATGTTACTTAATTATGCCTCAGTTTTCTCACCTGAAAAGTCAGAATAATGGTACCTACTTCATAGGGCTATTTTGAGGATTAAGTGAATAATTTTATACAATAGGTAAAGTTTTTTAGTATTAATATAATTTATTTATTTATTTATTTATTTATTTTTTTTTTTTTTGAGGCGGAGTCTCGCTCTGTGGCCCGGACTGGAGTACAGTGGCCAGATCTCAGCTCATTGCAAGCTTCGCCTCCCGGGTTCACGCCATTCTCCTGCCTCAGCCTCCCAAGTAGCTGGGACTACAGGCGCCCGCCACCTCGCCCGGCTAGTTTTTTGTATTTTTAGTAGAGACGGGGTTTCACCATGTTAGCCAGGATGGTCTCGATCTCCTGACTCGTGATCCGCCCGTCTCGGCCTCCCAAAGTGCTGGGATTACAGGCTTGAGCCACCGCGCCCGGCCAATATAATTTATTATTATTGCCCCTTCTCCAATACGATTTCCTTCCTCTTAAAAGTAATATGCATCATTGCACCATTCTTGTACAGGTTTTTGTGCTTCCATAACAAAATTATGTACATGCTTTAAACATTTGTATAGTTGCTAATATATATATATATATATATATATTTTGAGATGAAGTTTTGCTCTGTCGCCAGGCTGGAGTGCAGTGGCATGATCTCGGCTCATTGCAACCTCTGCCTCCTGTGTTCAAGCGATTCTCCTGCCTTATCCTCCCGAGTAGCTGGGACTACAGGCATGCGCCACCACACCCAGATAATTTTTGTATTTTTAGTAGAGATGGGGGGTTTCACCATGTTGGCCAGGATGGTCTTGATCTCTTGACCTCGCGATCCACCCGCCTCGGCCTCCCAAAGAGCTGGGATTACAGGTGTAAGCTACCATGCTCAGTCTCTATAGTTGCCAATATACATGTTCTCGTATAACATGTTTTCAGTCTGCAAAATGTTTTTGATATTTGTTTGATACATGTTTATCTAGCTTACTGATTTTTACTGATATATGACTTGGAGTTTACTTACTTATTGCGATATTAGTGACATTTAGACAGTTCATTTTTTAAAAACAGAGACAAAGTCTCACTCTGTTGCCCAAGCTGGAGTGCAATGATGTGATCTCCCCTCACTGCAACCTCTGCCTCCTGGGTTCAAGCGATTCTCCTCCCTCAGCCTCCTGAGTAGCTGGGACTACAGACACACACCACCATGCCTGGCTAATTTTTGTATTTTTAGTAGAGACGGGGTTTCATTGTGTCGGCCAAGCTGGTCTTGAACTCCTGACCTCGTGATCTGGCTGCCTCTGCCTCCCAAAGTGCTGGGATTATACTACACCTGGCCATTTTATTATTTTTTTCAATACCATTGTTTATCCTATACATATTTCACTGGGCTCCGTAAGGTGCTATCTGGAAGCGGATTTGCTGGGTCATACAAACTGTGCATTTTCAACCATAATAGGGATTGCCACATTGCTATCCAAAGTAGTCAAAGTCACAATTTCAACAACAGTGCATGTATAAATGTTCTGTCTTCTCTGTCTCGTTGTCAACATTTACAGTTGTGTCTTTGCCAATTTGACAGGTGTGAAAAGACATCCTACAGCTTTAGTTTGCATTTTCCTGATGAACAAATAAGGTGAGCAACTTTTTATATTTATTGGCTCTTCAGATTTCTTTTCCTGAGTCTTGTCTGTTTGTATACTTTGCTATTTTTCTATCAGGTTGTTTGTCTTTTCCTTTTGATTTGTAGATCTTCATAGATTCATGAATGTACAGTTGATTCTCATTCTCAGTAGTTACATTCTATAAAGTCACAAAGAACACTGAATTAGTGAATACTGAACCATTGCTCCCAGGGGAAACACAGGGCTAGGTTCCAGGGAGCCGTCCTTCACTACATTTTCATCACCTGATCCATACATAAACTTGTTTTATGTATGTTTCTGCTTAAAGACACATATTTAATATATATTGTTGATTCATTAGCGTTGAGTTCATGGCCAACAGCACCGTAACTCCTACCTAAATGAAGCTTATGTAACTCATGTATTTTCTTTTTTTTAAATTTAAATTTAAATTTTAAGTTCTGGATACATGTGCAGGATGTGCAGGTTTGTTACATAGGTAAGTGACATATGTATTTTCTCTACAAGGCAATCACAACCTCTTGTGCTTAGGAACATTAGACAGCACTTCAGCGATATTTTGGGGCCATTTTAAATAGGGAAGTCACTACCAAAAACACAAAAGCACAAAAATGTGGCACTAAATACACTTTGAATAGGACACTTGTTTACAGTATGCGAGTTGAAATAAGAAGGCAGAATGCTGCCTTGTTTGGCCTCAGCTGGGAACATGCATTTCAGGTAGCTCAAATTTTTCACTGCTCTGTGCGTGGCTGTGAATGACTGTGAAAGTACCATCAGTATTGATGTTGAAGTTACAAATACATTTTAGCGAGTAGGTGAATTCACAAATAAGGAATCTACAGATAGTGAGGACTGACTTTAATTTGTCCAGTGTACACAATTCAAATATTTTTCTCCACTCTGTAATTTGTTTTTAAACAATGTTTGTATGTCTTTTGTCATACAGAACATTTAAACATTTTCAATTTTACTAAGCTTTCCTTATATGGTTTATGGGTTCCATTTTGTTTTAGACATCTTTCCCTGTCCTGATCTCAGATAAATATTCTTACATGTTATCTTATAAAAGTTTTATAGTTTTGCCTTTCCCATGTAGATTTTTGTTTGCTTGCTTTTTTGAGATAGGTTCTTACTTCCGCCACCCACGCTGGAGTGCAGTGGCGTGATCATGGCTCATTGTAGCCTCAACTTCCCAGGCTCAGGGGATCCTCCCACCTCAACCTCCCAAGTAGGGGGTACTACAGGCATGCGCTACCACACCCAGCTAGTTTTTTTGTGTTTTTAGTAGTGACAGGGTTTTCCCATGTTGCCCAGGCTGGTCTCAAACTCCTGGGCTCAAGCAATCCACCCACTTTGGACTCTCAAAGTGCTGGGATTACAGGCATGAGCCACCATGCCCGGCCTCCCATGTAGATTTTTAATCTATTACAATTCTTTTTTTAGTAAAAGATGTGATAGGAATTGGATAAAAATTCTCCAAACCTATTAACTAGAGCTTTTGATTTTATTCATACTTTAGCTTCTGTTATATATCAAGTTCCCATGTATAATGGTCTGTTTCTAGGCTATTCTTTTCCAAGTTTGTGTATTCTTTAAGAAAGTCCATACTTTAACAAATTATTACAGCTTTATGATAAGTCTTTCTATTTGGAAAGGAATGCTCCCACCTTATTCTTCTTCAGAATTGTATTTTACTTCCCCCAAATGAGTTATAAGACTTGTCAACTTCTTTGAAAAATGTGGTTAGTTTCATGATTAGAATAGCACTGGATTTACAGGTCTTTTGGGGGAAAATTATCATTGTTATATGACATTGGGTTTTTGCATCTATAAATCATAGTGTTTTTCTCCTTTACTTAAATCTTCTGTAGTATCCTTTCAAAAAGTAGTTATAATTTTTCTCAATGCAGATCTTGTATATTCCTTGTTCAATTTATTCCTAGGTACCTTGTAGTTTGGTTGCACTTTGAATGAGATTTTTTAAAGGCATCATTCCTAACAGATTTTTGCAGGCATATAGTAAACCATTAATTTTTATCTAGCAATCTTGCTAAAGAACTTATCAGTTTTCATGATTTGTCTATAGATACTCTTGAATTTTTAATGCAGGTAATTATATCATCTATGAAAACATATAATTTTGTCTGGTCTTCAAAGTTAAAGTATTATTTCTTTTTCTTGTTTTATTGTGTTGGCCAGTGTTTTTATCTTGATGCAGCTGTGTACTTGCAACAAGTCAGCTCTGTGTTTTCAAATTACCAGTTGGAACCAGGTATCTTCTCTGTTTATAGTCTGCAGTAGCCTATTACAGAGTTCTGGAAGATGGCCTAGGTCCTGGGCACATTTTTTAGCTACCTATGCCTTAGAATCCTAATATACAAAATAGAGACAATAATAGTACCTTCTTGATCAGGCTGTTTTGATGGCTAAGCAAGTTAATATTTATAAAACTGTGTCTGACATGTATAAAGAACTCGACAGATCTTACCAATCACTACCACTACTGCTAGTATTGCTACATAAGAATGACATTGGCTCTGGGAGTCCTAGGTGGGTGAATCACAAGGTCAGGAGATCGAGACCATCCTGGCCAACACGGTGAAACCCTGTCTCTACTAAAATACAAAAAATTAGTTGGTTGTGGTGGCATGCTCCTGTAATCCCAGCTACATGGGAGGGTGACGCAGGGGAATCATTGAACCCAGAAGGTGGAGGTTGCAGTGAGCCGAGATCACGCCACTTTACTCCAGCCTGGCGACAGAGAAAGACTCCACCTCAAAAAAAAGAAAAAAAAAAAAAAAAGAATGACATTGGCTAACAAGCACATAGTAGATATATACATTTATGGGGTACATGAGGTATTTTGATACAGGCAGGCAATTCGTAGTAATCACATCATGAAAAATGGGGTATCCATCCCCTCAAGCATTTATCCTTTGTGTTGCAAACAATCTATTATACTCTTTTAGTTATTTAAAATGTACAATTAAATTATTTTTTACTATAGTCACCCTGTTGTGCTATCAAATACTAGGCCTTACTCATTCTTTTTAACTATTTTTTTGTACCCATCTATTCACTTTCGATATTAAGATTTTGCAAGTTTCATAAAATGAGTTCTTTAGTTTTCATTCTCTTTCTATTCTCTTAAGTGGGTTAATGTAAAAATAGGAATAATTTGATTTTTAAATTTTGGCAAAACTCACATTTATAACTGGTTAAGCCTGGAGATTTTCTGACATTGATGATTGATTTAGTTATTCAATGCTTTATGTCCGTTCACATTTTAAAATGTCTTTTGGAGTTAATTTCGGTAATTCGTATTTTCTAGTTGTCAAATTTATTGGCACAAAGTTGTTCATAGTATCTTTTTATGGTGTCTTAAAGTTTTACTGTATCTGTTATGACCAATTCTCTCATAGAAAGAGTAAAATCTGTTCTGTTAGTTTATTTCAGAGATTTGGCTTTTGCTTTCATTTCTCTTTTATTTCTGTAATTTCTTCTTAATTTCATCATTTTTCTTTATTTCCTTTTACTTTCTTTGGGTTAACTGTGCTCTTTTACTAAATCCTAGAGTCATATGCATAGCTCATTAATTTCCATTTCTTCCTAATGCATACACTTAAGCACATACATTCCCTTTAAATACTGATTTTGTAGCATCCCATGGAGTACTACATGTTTAAAGAGTCACCAAGAATTATAACAAAAGAGTTACTTCCCTTCTTAACATCCTTATCCCTAACCTTACTCCACAGAGATCACTATTTTTCAAACATTTTTAGTTACTTCTTTTGTAGCCTATTGCTTTATTCTAATTAACATGGTATAGTTTCATTTCTATTTATTTATTTATTTCTCTACCATATGAGCTATTTTCATTTCTTGATATTGGAGTTTAAATATGATCTACTGACTTCCTACTACAGAAGATGAGATTTGCCCCCATACCTTTCCCCTCCCTCCATCCTGTTAATAGAGTCTTGTCTCCATTTTGTAGTAAATCAATATTCAGAGTTTGCATTATTACATAGATATGTAGGTATTATTCACAGAAGAGCTATGTAGTAGACTGTGATTACATTTCCTGTTTTGCCACCTTTTTCGTTTTAAAAGTTAATAGTGGGCTTTTATTTTATTTTATTAGTTTTCCATTTTCTTATCACTCTTTCATCCCTAAGGCCACCTCCATAATTCAAATCTTCTCCCACTATGGTCATATACAACGGGTATTCGATTGCTTGTATCTCTTTCCCAGAGGGAACCCTCCTAGCATCCTCTGTCCGATCCTTCCAATCTGGACTTGTGCTTTATGCCTGCTCCTGTCCTGGGATTTCCCTTCACAGTCATGCTGGGGAGTCCATCTGACTTTTTTTTTTTTTTTTTTTGAGACGGAGTCTCACCAAGCTGGAGCTCACTACAACCTCCACCTCCTGGGTTCAAGCGATTCTCCTGCCTCAGCCTCCCAAGTAGCTGGGACTACAGGCGCCTGCCACCACGCCTGGCTGATTTTTGTATTTTTAGTAGAGATGGGGTTTCACCATGTTGGCCAGGCTGGTCTCGAACTCCTGCCCTTGTGACCCGCCCGCCTCGGCCTCCCAAAGTGCTGGGATTACAGGCGTGAGCCACCGCCCCTGGCGCATCTGTCTTTCTTCAGGGTTCACATCACTGATTTTTTAGAGCCTGCACCTCCCCCTTTGTTAATGCTGTTATTTTGGTGGAGCACATTCTGCAGGAGCTTTCTGAGAATGGGTGCATAATATTTTGGATCACTTTATGTAATTCTTAAACATTTCTGAAATATTTTGGCGTTTTATACCCATCTGTATTATTCTGGAGATTTGTCATAATGTGCTTTGGTGTGGGTCCTTTTCCTTTATTGTCCTGGGAACTTCGTAAGCCCATCCAATCTGGAAACTCATATTGTTACAGAGTAGGGAAATTTCTATAGTTCTATGATAATACCCTCGCTTTTCTTTCTCCTTTAGGTGTTTCTGGTAAAACCAGGATGAGATGTTGGATCTCCTGAATTTATCCTCTGCATCTCTTTGCCTTTCTGTCTTATTTTCCATCATCTCTGTGTGTGTTTATGTGTCTTTCATCTTTATTTAAGTCTAAATGTAATTTTTTGTATGATTTCTTCTTTGATCCATGAGTTATTTAGAAGTATCTTTTATAGTTTCTAAAGTATATGTGTGCATGTTTGGGAAAGTTATTGGAAATCTTTCTATCATTGATTTTAAATTTTATTGCATTTTGATCAGATAATGTGGTCAATATATAATTTTAAAAATATTTGTCGAATTTTCTTTTGACTTAATTTTCCTTTTTTTGGGGGGAGGGATGGGTGGGAGATGAAGTCTCACTCTGTTATCCAGGCTAGAGTGCAATGGCGTGATCTTGGCTCACTGCAACCTCTACCTACCTCCACTGATTCAAGTGATTCTCTTGCCTCAGCCTCCTGGGTAGCTGGGGCTACAGGAGCACACCACCGCACGTGGATAATTTAAAAATTTTTTTGTAGAGACAAGGGTCTTACTGGGTTGCCCAGACTGGTCTCAAACTCCTCAGCTCAAGTGATCCTCCCACCTCAGCCTCCCAAAGTGTTGGGATTACAAGTGTGAGCCACCATGTCCGGCCACTGATCTGTCTGTACAGTTTTGCCTCTTGCAGAACACGATATAAATGGAGTCACACAATATGACATCTCTTGGGTCTGGCTTCTTTCACTTAGAAAAAAGCATTTCAGATGAGAAACATGGACATACAGAGGGGAACACACAGCAGGGCCTATCGGAGAGTGAAGGGTGAGAGGAGGGACAGGATGAGGAAAAATAACTAGGATTAATACCTGGGTGATGAAATAATCTGTGCAACAGACCCAAGTTTACCTATATAACAAACCTGCACGTGTACCCTGAAATTAAAATAAAAGTCAAAAAAAGAAAAATGCATTTAAGATTTACCCATGTTGTTGCGTGAATCAATACTGTTTTCCTTTTTATTGCTGAGTAGCATTCTATTGTGTGGACATGTCACAGATTGTTGACCCAGTCACATTTTGAAGCACATCTAGGTTGTTTCCAGTTTGGGGATATTATGAATAAGGTTGTTATAAACTTTTGCATAGAGGTTTTTAGGCAAACATATGTTTTCATTTCACTTGGGTAAATACCTAAGAATTGTATTTCTGGGTCATATGGCAAGTGTATGTTTAGTTTTATAAGCTACTGTTAAATTGTTTTCCAAAATGGCCATACAGTCTGCATTCCCACCAGCAAAAAGTAGGGGTTCCCATGGCTCTGCATTCTCCCCAGTATTAGCATTGTTAGTTTTTAAAAAATTTTTTTAGCCATTCTAGATATGTGGTGGTAACTCTTTGTGGTTGTATTTTACTTTTCTTAGTGACTAGTGAAGTTGGAAATCTTTTTTCTAAAATTTATCATCTGTTTATCTTTGGAGAAAGAAATATGTTTTCATTTAAAAAGTGTGATTGTTTCTAATTGTTGAGCTTTAAGAGTTCTTTATATATGTATTTTCATCAGATGAAGCTTATTAATGGGAAACATCCCCCACACATTACTAATATGTTTCCATCTTGATCTTATAATTTTGATCTATATGTATGTGTGTGTGTGTGTATATATATATTTTCTAACTTTAATTTTAAGTTCCGGTGTGCAGGATGTGCAGATTTGTTACATAGGTAAATGCGTGTCATGGTGATTTGCTGCACCGATCAACCCATCACTTAAGTATTAAGCCACTTACGCCTAGTGTTCCATTATTAGAATGCAAGCTTGTTGGAGTTGTTTATATCCTGCTGCTCATGATCATCACCAAGGTCTGATTTTTCACACAAAAAATTTGCAACCTCCGGCATAAATGGGTTAAGCCCTGCATGCATTAGCTGTTTTTCCTAATGCTCTCCCTCCCCCCACCCCACCCCTTGACAGGCTCCAGTGTGTGTTGTTCCCTTCTCTGTGCCCATGTATTCTCATTGTTCAGCTCCCACTTATAAGTGATAAGATATGGTATTTAGTTTTTTGTTCCTGAATTACTTTGCTAAGGATAGTGGCTTCAGCTTCACCCATGTCCCTGCAAAGGACATAATCTTGTTCCTTTTTATGGCTGCATAGTATTCCATGGTGTATATATACCATATTTTCTTTATCCAGTCTATCATTGACAGGCATTTTGGTTGATTCCATGTCTTTGCTATCGTGAATAGTGCTGTAGTGAGCATACACATTCGTATATCTTTGTAACATAATGATTTGTAATCTTTTGGGTATATACCCAGTAATGGGATTGCTGGGCAAATGTTATTTCTGGTTCTAGATCTGAGGATTGCCACACTGTCTTCCTCAATGGTTGAACTAATTTGCATTCCCACCAACAGCGTAAAAGCATTCCCATTTCTCTGCAAGCTCACCAGCAACTGTTGTTTCTTGACTTTTTAACAGTTGCCATTCTGACTGGCGTGAGATGGTATCTCATTGTGTTTTCAGTTTGCATTTTTCTAATGATCAGCGACGTTGAGCTTTTTTTCATGTTTGTTGTCCTCATGAATGTCTGTCCACACCCTTTGCCCACTTTTTAATGGGGTTGTTTTTTTCTTATAAATGTCTTTAAGTTTCTCATAGATTCTGGATGTTAGAACTTTGTCAGATGGATAGATTGCAAAAATTTTCTCCCACTCTGTAGGTTGCCTGTTTGCTCTGATGGTAGTTTCTTTATGTATTTTAACACAAGTCTTGTATCAGATGTGGGATTTATAAATATCTTTCTCCAAGTCTGTAGCTTTTCTTTTCATTCTCTTAACACTGTATTTGACAGAGCAATGTTTTTAGTTTTTAAAAAGTCCAGTTTACAAACTTTTCTTTCGTGGGTCATGCTTTTAGTTTCACATCTAAAAACTTGTTACCAAACCAAAGGTAACACAGATTTTTTTTCCTACATCTATTCTAGACGTTTTTTTTAGATTTTGAATTAGGTTAATGATCATTTTGAGTTAATTTTTGTATAAGTCATGAGATTTTTCACACATGGCTGACCAACTGTTCTAGCAACATTTGTTGAAAAGATAAAACTTTCTTCATTGACTTGAGTTTCTACATTTGCCAAAAATCAATTGACTATATTTGTGTCTATTTCCAAGATTTTTATTCTGTTTCATTTTTATATGTATCTATCCTTTTGCCAATATCATATGGTTAGATAACTAACATTATAATAAATTTTGAAATCAGGTAGAGTCCTCCAACTTTGTTCTTTTTCCAAATTGTTTTGGCTTTTCTAGTTCCTTTGCTGTTCCATATACATTTTAGAATTAGTTTGTCTGTATTTCCAAAAAAGTTTGCTTGAATTTTGATTTTGATATACTGAATCTATACATCAACTGGACAAAATAGATGCCTTAACAATATTGAGCCTTTCAATCCATAAATGTAATATATCTCACTGTTCACTTAAATCTTCTTTAATTCTTTCATTAGTGTTTTATACTTTTCAGTATACAGATCCTGTACATATTTTGTTAGATTTAAGTATTTCAGTATTTAAGTACGTATTTAAGTATTTCAGTTTTGGTGCTATTACATTTGGTTGTATTGTTTTTTGCATTTTAAATTTCAGTTGGTCACTGCTGTATGTAGGAAGACAATTGACTCTTCTATACTGGCCATGTATCCTGTGACCTTGTTAAACTCACTTTTTAGTTCTGAGAGATGTTTTTGTAGATTCTTGGGATTGTCTTTTTAAACAACCATGTCAATTGAGAATGGGACAGTTTTATTTCTTCCCTTTCTCTTTGTGTAACTTTTATTTCTTTTTCTTTACTTACTGAAAAGGACAGGAATTCCAGTATGGTATCAAACAAATGTGGTGAGAGAAGATAGCCTGTCCTTGTGCTCGTCTTATGGAGAAAGCATTCCATTTTTTACCCCTGAGATTAGCTGTAGATTTTATAGTTTTATGTATATATGTATATAGTATGTAGTGTCTTTCATAAGATTAATGACATTCCTTTCTAATTCTAGTTTGCTGAGACTTTTTACTATGAAGTAATGCTAAATGTTGTCAAATGCTGGCTTTAGAATCAATTGAGATGATTGTAAGAGTTTTCTTCCTTGGTTTCTCAATATCATGAATTATATTACTTGATTTTCAAAATAGAAGCAGCCTCACATTTCTGGGATGAATCCTGCTGGATTAGGATGTGTAATCCTTTTTCTATTAATATATTGCCAGGTTCAATCTGTTGAAGAAATTTATATCTATGGTTTGATATAATAGGGGTTTGCAATTTTCTTTTACTGTCTTTGGTTTCAAATTAGATTAGTTCTGGCCTCACAAAATGACTTGGAGTGTTTTCCCTTCTTTTATTTGCGGGAGGACACTGATGGATTTGTTCTTATTTCTTCCCTAAATATTGGTAGATTTCACCAAGGAAATCATCTATGCCTGTGTGGGAAGGTTTTCAGTTACAATTCAATTTCTTTAGTAGACGTAGTGTTATTCCAGTTCTCTGTTTCTTCTCAGTCAGTTTTGGTGGTTTATGTCCTTTAGAAAATTGGCCTATTTCATCTAAGATGTTGAATTTATGGAGGGTATACAGGTGTTTATTGTATTCTCTTATTATTACTTTGATGTCAGTGAGGCAAAAAATGAAGTTCTCCTCTTTTATTCTTGGTATTGTTATTTATATCTGCTCTCTTCTTGGTCAGACTCACTAGAGGCTTATCAATTTTAATGAGGTTTTCAAATAATCAGCTTTTGGTTTCATTGGTTTTCTCTATTGTTTTCCTGTTTTCAATTTCATTGATGTCTGTTCTCATCCTTATTTCATTTCTCTACTTGCTTTGGGTTTAACTTACGATTCTTTTCCTAATTTCTTAAGATAGAAACTTAGGGTACTGACTTTAGATCTTTGTTCTTTCCTAACATAAGCATTTATTGCCATAAATTCTCTCTGAGCACTATTTTAGCTGCACTTGCAAATTTTGTTTTTATTTTCATTCAGTTCAAAATACTTTCCAATTTTGCTTGGGACTTCCTCGTAGACCTAGTATTATTTAAAAGTGTGTTGTTTAATTTCCATATATTTGAGGTTCCCCCATTTCTTTCTGTTATTGATTTCTTAGTTTAATTCTGTTATGGTCTGAGAACATACTTTACATGACTTCTATTCTTTTACATTTATCAGGGTTTCTTTTATGGCTCAGAATATGGTCCATCTCAGTGACTGTTCCATGTGCTGCTGTGAAGAACATGTACTCTGTTGTTGATGTTGTTGTTGGGTTGTATGTTTCCTAAATGTCATTAGGTTGGGTGGGTTGATAGGTGTGTTCAAGTTACCTATACACTTAATAATTTTCTATTTGTTTTACCAATTACTAAGAGAGAAGTCTTGACTTCTCCAAATACAATTGTGGATTTGTTTATTCTGCATTTGAATATATCAAGTTTTGCCTCTTTTATTTTGAAGTTCTGTTGTTAATTCTACCTTCAAATATATCAAGTTTTGTCTCTGTTATTTTGAAGGTCTGCTGTTGTTAATATGTTATAAACATATTTAGGATTGTTTTTCTTCTGGGAAAACTTTCTTGGAAAATGGATAGCTTTATCATTAGATACTTTCCTGCTTATTTTTGATAATATTCCTTGTGCTGTAGTCTACTTTGCCTGAAATTAGTATAGTTACTCCAGCTTTCTTTTGCTTAGTGTTTGCATGATACACATTTCTCCATATTTTTTTACTTCTATCTATGTCTTCATTTTAAAGTTGGTTTCTTGTAGACAACATATGGTTGGGTCTTGATTTTTTTCTTCTGGCTCAGTATGACAAATCCTTTTCTTTAAACTGGCTTATTTAGATTAGTCACATTTAGAGTGATTATTAATAATGTTAGAATAAAATTTACTATTTACCATCTTGCTATCTGTTTTATTTGCTCCATTTATTCTGTATTTTTTCCTTTTTAAATGTGTTCTCTGGGTTTATTGGAAAATTTTTTATTATTCCATTTTACCTTTATTTGATGTTATTTATACCTCTTAAATTTTTTTCTAAGTTGTGGCCCTAGGGTCCGCATGTAATTTTTAAGTAATCATTTGCATTTAAAAACAACCTGAGTGTTCTCTCAATAGTACACCATTGACATATTGTGTAAGGAACTTATTATAGCATATCCTCAATTCCTCTTTACCATTCTTTGTGCTATTGCTGTCATCTATTTTACTTTTACATAGCTATCAATAAAGACGATATTGTTACTATTTTCTTTAAACATAAAAAGTAACTACAATAAGAAAATAATAAATTTGATCTTAATTCTATATTTTCTATGTATATGCTCTTCATTTCTTTGTGTAGATTCAAGTTTCTGACCTATGTTATATTCTCTCAGTGAAGATCTTCTCAGCTTTGTTGTGGAGTTGAACTGCTGCAATCCTCCTCTGTCTGCAGCCCCAGGGGCTTCCAACTCTTGTTTTGTCTCCACACTGGGCCTTCAGCAATTCATTAAAAATTTCTAACTGAATCTTCTTATTGGCTTATATGGCATCTAATTGTATCTACATCTCTCCGGGTAAGCAAAAATTTGGGTCCTGTTTCTCCCCACAGACAAATCTTCTCTGAAGATTTCTGGTTAGTTGTTTGCTCTTGTGACCTCAGCTCTCCAATGGAAAAGTCATTCATATGGCTAGTATTAAAAAGTCAAAAAATAACAGATGCTGGTGAGGTTGTGGAGAAAAAGGAATGCTTATATACGGTTGGTGGGAGAGCAAATTAGTTTAACCACTGTGGAAAACAGTGTAGCAATTACTTAAAGACATAAAGGCAGAAATACCATTTCCAGGAATATAAATCATTCTATTATAAAAAAAACACATGCACATGTATGTCCACTGAAGCACTATTCACAATAGCAAAGACATAAAATCAACATAAATGCCCATCGATGATAGACTGGATAAAGAAAATGTGGTACATATACACCATGAAATACTACATAGCCATAAAAAGGAACAAGATCATGTCCTTTGCAGGAACATGGATGGAGCTAGAGACCATTATCCTTAGCAGACTAATGCAGGAACAGAAAACCAAATGCCACATGTTCTTACTTATAAGTGGGAGCTAAATGAAGAACGCATGGACACAGGGAGGGGAACAGCACACAGGGTAGCCTATCAGAGGGTGGGAGGAGAGAGAAGATGAGGAAAAATAACTAATGGGTACTAGGATTAGTACTTGGGTGATGAAATAATCTGTACAAGAAATCCCCATGACACATACTTACCTATGTAACAAACCTGCACATATACCCCGGAACTTAAAATAAAAGTTAAAAATAAAGAATAAATAATAAAATAAAATAAATTATTCATTTGTTATTGTCCACCATTTTTCTTGTTGTAAGAGTGTGTGTGACACTCTTTCCAGCCCTCTATAACTCCATACTGAATCTGGAAATCCAATGAATCCAGTTTTTGTTTTGTTTTGTTTTGTTTTGAGACAGAGTCTTTCTCTGTCACCCAGGCTGGAGTGCAGTGGCTTGATCTCGGCTCATTGCAACCTCCACCCACCGGGTTCAAATTCTCCTGCCTCAGCCTCCCAAGTAGCTGGGATTACAGACGCCTGCCACCGCGCCTGGCTAATTTTTGGACTTTTAGTAGAGACGGGGTGTCATTGTGTTAACCAGGATAGTCTTGATTTCCTGATCTTGTGATCTACCTGCGTCGGCCTCCCAGAGTTTTGGGATTACAGGCGTGAGCCACTGTGCCTGGCCAAATCTTTTTTTAAATTTCTTTGTTTCAGGTTTATTTTCCCCAAATATCCTCAAGCTTTAAAATACTGTCTTGCCTTTCATTATTGTTTATATTTTTTCCTTTACCTGTAAAATAAGCTTAAACTATCTTTTTTAATGGTGGCTTTCAGAGTTTTCTATTTCCTCTTTTTTTTTTTAAGATGGAGTCTCGCTGTCTCACCCAGACTGGAATGCAGTGGCGTGATCTCGGCTCACTGCAACCTCCGCCTCCCAGGTTCAAATGATTCTCCTGCCTCAGCCTCCTGAGTAGCTATGATTACAGGTGCCCACCATCACACCTGACTAATTTTTGTATTTTTAGTAGAGACAGGGTTTCACCATGTTGGCCAGGCTGGTCTTGATCTCCTGACTTCAAGTGATCCGTCTGCCTCGACCTCCCAAAGTGCTGGGATTACAGGCGTGAGCCACCGCTCCCAGCCTCCTCTCACTCTTCAGCACTACTTCTACCTGTGTTAATTCTTGCCCATCTCTGTGTCACGGTGGTTCCTCACGTGGTTTTGATGGTGCTTGCATGTGTAGTTTTGATTATGTAATTTTGAATTTTGATTTATTGTCAGTAAGAGCTACGCCTTCTATGGTGATCTATACATCCTGGGTTGTGCACTAAGGGAAGTTTTTTGTTTGCTTCTTCCAGGGTTTCAGGATTCTACTGTCCTGGATCAATCTTTCCGTTTAATTCTCAGGTACCCGTAGGCATTATAACTCACACCTGTACATGGTATAGTGTGAGATTTTGACTTCTTGCAAGTAATTATTTTTCTTTTTAATACAAAGCATCTGTAGACTAGAAGTTTACTTTTCAGTCTGGCTAGCCCTTAGCACATTCGTACAGTGACTCGGTTCCAACTCCCTCCTTCCTTCATCTCCTGTCCTTCCCTGGGCATTAAAACCCCAGTTTTCAGGCCAAGTCTGAAATCCCTGTGGATCCACGTGGCAACAGCTCCTGCACATGGTTGTCAGTCTCATCTTCATTGCTGGAGCCTAGGGATTTCCATCGGCCAAGTACAATGTCAACAAAAAGTGACCTACAATTCTACTGGCTTGTTTCTGGGTGGGGGGTCTCTCCCCTATCCCCTGATCTACTCCCTTTGATGCCAGCTCAGTCTGCCGTGTTGCTGGGAGAGGACTGAGCACAAGTTTTATGTGATTCAAATTCTGTTCATGACCAAAAGGAAAGTGTCTCCCTCTGTTTCTTTAAAAAAGAGAGATTCAGGTCAAGGCCTATTTGAACCCTACCCTCCTTAGTTACTTGAATTAAAAATACAGAATTTAGTGATATTTTCCTTATCTTCTTTCCCACTTTATGAGTTGTAAATACAATGGTTATTGTCTACATGACAGCAAGAAGGCAAGTTGTTTTGATATATATCCAGGGAGTTTATATTATAGCCTTAGTTTATTTGAATGTGACATTTAAGTACTAGCCATGCTTCCTTGAAGTCAATTAGCTTGCTACTTATATTAGGAGGTACTGTTTTCCACAGTGGTTAAACTAATTTGCTCTCCCACCAACCGTATATAAGCATTCCTTTTTCTCTACAACCTCACCAGCATCTGTTATTTTTTGACTTTTTAATACTAGCCATATGAATGACTTTTCCATTGGAGAGCTGAGGTCACAAGAGCAAACAACTAACCAGAAATCTTCAGAGAAGATTTGTCTGTGGGGAGAAACAGGACCCAAATTTTGAAAAAATGCTGCTTTCCCAAGATCATCAGCAGTCCTTCTGAGGTAAAGAGCCCAGACTTCTGCCCTGTCTCTGGGTTTCCTGAAGAAATTACTTACCAGGATTCAGGTGCGTGTCCTGCGCCTCCATGAGGTCCTCATTGTGGATGTGGCCAATAGAAGATGAAATGAGGGAGAGACCTAAGAGGTTCTTCAGTTAGTAAGCCTTAAGTTATCTAAAAGAGATAAAAGCTTAAATAAAAGTGTAGGGGATTAAATGTCTTGGTGTTTCACTAATCACTAACATACCGACTATACTTTTTTTTTTTTTTAACTTTAATTACTTTCCTCCAGTAAAGAGTAGACCTCCAGCTGAGGAAGCAGCCTGTCTTTCAACTGTAAACTGTGGTTTGCTACACTTAATTCTATATTACTCTGGCCCTCAAAGCAGTCTCACCCAGAGATGAGCCTGGACAGGAGTGTCATAGCCAGCGGTGTGACAAGTAGAAAGGCTGTGTATGAAGACACTCCATCTTATCTGCCAATGTTTTTCTCATCTGTACAATTAAGGTGCTCTATTAAATCAGCTCTACGATTGTTTCAAGGTTAAGAAAGAATTAAAATCATAAATCAAAATTTCAGAGGCATTGCAGGATTGAGATGCTACAATTTTGGAGTTTATAAATTGATAGTGAAGAGAACTGTCAGTAAATGACTTCTGTCCTGAGAGGAAGCAACCCCAGGGAAGTCTTGCCAGACCTCACCTCCACCTGCTCTTCTTTCAGAGACTGCACAAGAAAGGTGTTAGGGACACTGATTTCCAAATCTGTCTCCCTCCCCACAGCACACTGCTGGGCAGGATTCAGGCCTCACTGTTTCCTTGATTCTTAGAACCTGTCACTGATGCATGTGTGTTGGCCAAATAACAATGCTACTGTTTGTCTTACACTTGCCCTTTCTGATCATGAGTTCTAAGTTAGTATCCTGAGTGACTACTGCTTCTCACCTGCCTTACTTTCATCATCTTTCAACTCTCTCCTTTCCCTTCCTCAACACCAATAAGTCCTACATCTGTACACCTGATTCCTGCACTGCAACTCAGAGTTTTCAATCATGACTATTTAAACTCACATTGAAGACTTGTGCCTGGTCGTGTGCTAGAAATGTCTCCTTGGCTCTCGCTGTCATGAATCCTAGAAGGAATAAAAATCTACATAGCTGCAGAAGGCAACATAGCCCCACCTGAAGGAGGTGAGATCCTGGTGTGGGAGAAGCAGGCCCGAGTGACAGGACATCAGTGTCGGTCCTTTAAGATGATGAAGAAGCTGCTTTGCCAGCCCAACATTGCCTCCATTTTAGCTGCCCATTTAAAGTGAAGGAATTCTTAAAGATAATTTCCAGATTATAACTGGAAGAAAAGGGAATTTTCATTTCAAATTTAGAATGATGAACGGAGAAGAAAATCTTTTAAAAAATTCTCTTTATCCATGTAGCTCATTAAAAAATGTTTTTTTCTGGACCGTTAATGAAACAGGTATAGTGTTTTATTTATTCGCAGTGATGAACAAAGTGAATAAGGCCAGTCTGATTTTACCTGGAAACATTATGAAAAAAAAAAATTCGCCTTCCAGATCAAGGGAGCTCTGCCGATGCTCCCTCAGCGCCTCTGCAGGAGTGCGATCCTCCCAGAGTGCACCCCCTCCCTCTGCCCTGGTGCTGCATTGATGCTGCACTGATGCTCATGCGCCACAAGATGGAGCCTTGAAAGCGGGTCATTTCCTAGTGCTTCCTCTCCATTTCCACCTTCCCCCCCTCCGTGAAAAGTCAACATCTGGGTTTGTGAGGGTTTAGGAAAGAGAGGCAAACACAATAAGGACGAGGTGAGCAGCCACTGAGGGGAGCCACAGGATTGTCCTAAGGAAAGCAGACCTGATCTTGGCTCTTTCTTGATGAACACTGCTATCAGTGTGAAGGCACAAAAGACACGCTCAGCAGGTGTGCAGGTGACATAAAGCCAGAAGGGATAGTTGGTGCATTTGGTTGACACCATAAAGATTCTAAAATCTTTCAGCAGGATGAAATTGACCAGGTGAGAGTGAGCGGAAGCACCTGCATAGGTGTGTCTTCAATGGAGTAATAAAGAGATTTGAATGGTGAAAGAGGAGACCTGAATCTGTCCCAGACCATACTAACAGTGATCATGGTGCCTGTGATGGTTATTACAATGTCATCTCACACAGCGCTTCTCATGGACAGGGAGCTGGCAAACTGCTTGTTGCTTGGCCTAAACAAGATATGGAGCTCTGGTTAGAGTGCCAATGAACATTATGACAAACTTCATCACATTGTTTAGTACAGCCGAATAAGCAAAAAACTTTCCTGAAGGAAGCAGGGCATCAATCTACCTTCTGGCTTGAATTCCTCAACTTGCAGAGGGCCTACCCTGAGAGTGGTGCTAAATTTTGAAGGCTCCTCTGTGTCCATACTAAGTACGAAGTACTGATTGTGTTAAGTACTTCAAATGCATCTTTGTATTTGTAGAGACATGGTGTACTTAGAGCCTGTGTAGTGGAATGGTTAAGTATGTACATCTGGACCAGACTGCCTCAGTTCCTTCATTTGATGGATGACAATACAGAGAGTTGTCATAGTGAAGGTCGGAAGTATAGTGCATGTGAAGACACCATGTTTCCTGGTACATGGAGTGCGCTCAGTAAAAGGAAGTGAGTAATAATGTGTTTCTCCTCAATAACTCTTTGAGGAAAGTGCTGTTGATATCTGATTTTATTGATGAGGAACTGATCTGAGTTTCAATGAAGGAAAATAACCTCCTGGGGTCATGCAGTTCTTAAGGGTGAGATCCCAGACTAGAAACCAGGGATTTTCTGACTCTAAATTTCAAACAAATGCTTATCCATTATAGAACACTGCCATTTCCTGATTGAACTGGATCAGTGGTTTTTAAGTTTTTTGACCAAAACTCAATTATGGTCATAATCTATACACACATGTAGTTGTGTATCTAAATCTGAAACATAAGTTTTGCATAATAATACTTGTCTTTCATATGTGCAATGCACTCTGATACTTTCTACTGTATTCAGCTTTTAAAGAAAGCTGGGTGTGACTGTCTTAGTCTGCTCAGGTTGATATAATAAACATACCATAGACTGGGGTGGCTTAAACAACAAACATTTATTTCTCACAGCTCCAGAGGTTGGGAAATCCAAGATCAAGGCACCAGAAGATTCAGTGTCTGGTGAGGGTCTGCTTCCTGGTTGAAATACAGCACTTTCTCACTGAGTCCTCCCATGGTGGAAGAGGCAAGGGAGCTCTCTGGGGTCTCTTTCATATGGGCATTAACACCGCTCATGAGGGTTCCTACCCTCATGATCCAATTACCTCCCAAAGACCCCATATCTTAATGCCATCATATTGGGGATTACGACCTCAATATATGAATTTGGAAGTTGGGGGACATTTAGTCCATAACAGAGACCTACTTAAATTGATTTCATGGCCCATGAATGAGCTATATAACTCATGACTTGAAAATATGTACCAGCAATTTCTACAGACTCATTCTAATGTTCTCTAATTCTCCTAAAAAGCAAAAATACAAAAAAAAAAAAAAAAAAAAAAAAACCTTTCAAACCCAATTCCTTTAGTCCAGAACAGAAGACTCTGACTTGGGAGCAGTACATGTGAAAAAGAAGTAAGGATTTTATCCCAGGTCAATATATGAAAACGCTGCAATTTGGGGACAAGAAGCTCACCAGTAAGGCTCCATCAGATATCCTGCATTTCCTCCTGGGAATCATATTTTAAGAGAAATTAACAACCTAGACTGCATTCAGAGAAGGACAGTGAAGGTGGGGAAGGATCTGAAATTATTTAAGAAACTGAGAATGTTTAATATGACTTTAAGGAAAAAGGGTCTGTAGTTTATATGTGTATATATATGTGTGTGTATATGTGTGTGTGTATATATATTATGATCATAGGTCTCTGAGTTAGTAGAATAATTTTTCAGCATTAAATAGGTCTTGGTCCATCTGATATGGTATTTTGTATAAAACGTATTTTTCTTGTGTTTTTAGATTTTGGTGTCTACAGTGAGAGTCCTGTAAAATGATTATGGCTGCACCTCCCTCCTGTGAGAGGCTGTGAAATGCAGGCAGGAAACAGCCCCTCCCGGGTTAAGCGGAGGAGCTCTGAAGCTTGGCGTTGGCAGGATATTTGCCCAGCTTCAAAGGGATTTGAAGGGTGGTGACAGGCTCCAGCCCAGACTGCGCCTCGGAATGCAGACGCTTCTCTGCCTAGAACCTGGCCCGGCCCTGTGGGAAAGCCCCGGTTCTCGGCGGCCCTGAACTGGTAAAAAGCACTTGCTGTGGGTTCCCTCCCTATCTCCCTCCCTCCCTGACCATGGGAGTCAGGAAAACAGGCAGTGAAAGGCTTCAACAGTTCCTTTCCAGTTTTCCACGGGGCCCCCAAGGAACGCCTGCAGCTGGAATTCCCCAGGAGACAGGGAGCTGTAACAATAGAGGTCTGAACTGTGGTTGGCAGGGAGGGCTTCTTGTTGGAGTGGGTCGCGGCAGATTTGTTGGTAGCTTATTAAATTCAGGAAGGAAAGGGGAGAGAGAAGTTGAGTGTGACTAAAAGCTTACTTGGTTGGGAGACCTGGGAGCAAAACAGGGCCACCAAAACAAAGTGGAAAAATTGCAGTTGCATAAGTTGTGGGGAGAAAGGATAAATACTTTTGATAGTGCTATGTTTGTGGCTTTGTGTTGGGGCTGTGTCTGGGAAGCTTCAAAATGAAGCTGGAGTAGTTAAAATATATTAATCTTGCTGCTCAACCTTCTGCTACCCAATGTTAAATCCAGACACTTGGGCAACCTTTGATCATATTTGAGAGTGAAGTGGCTCTTAGAGATACTGAAATTTCACTGTAGTCCCAGATAGCATGTTAATTCATTCACTGTTGGCACCTCATACTGAGGTTAAAACTCTTAGAACAGAATTATCATATTTATTTTTGGTAGTTCTTTCAAATTCTTTCAGTAGACAAACAGGTTAGTGAGTTTTGCTTCTTTAAGCACCTAACACAGTATCTGGCACATAGTATATATACCTACTATACAAATATATATATAATATATTATATATAATTTATATAATTATATATTAAATATATGCAATATATAAAATATCTTATATATAATTATATATAATTATATATAATTTATATAATTATATATTAAATATATATAATATTATTACAATATATAATTTTTTTTTGAGATGGAGTCTCACTCTGTTGCCCAGGCTGGAGTGCAGTGGTGTGATCTTGGCTCACTGCAACCTCCATTTCCTGGGTAGCAATTCTCTTGCCTCAGCCTCCCGAGTAGCTGGTGTTACAGGTGCATGCCACTATGCCCGGCTAATTTTTGTATATTTTTAGTAGAGATGGAGTTTCACCATGTCGGCCAGGCTGGTCTCAAGCTCCTGACCTGAAGGGTACACAAAATTACTGAGTGAAAGAAAATGCTAGATGCGGGAAAACCCATCCAACCCAGCTCCTTACTTTGCAGATAAGTTAACCATAGCCAAGGAAGGTGAAAAGACTTCCAGCTGGAATGGGATCAGACTCAGATTTCTGGATGGTCAGCCATAGATTTTCCCACTGCACTATCCTGCCCTCTGCTGCTTGACTTGTCAAGAAACAGTAGGCGTTTCAAAAGGCAGGGTTCTCGAGAAATAATTTCTTGTTCTCTATGGTTGACGTTCTAAGATCATGTTTGAAGGAAATTTACTTTTTGTGTGTTCACTTAACAAAGAAGATATTTTCTGCATTGAGGAGAAAACCAAACAGATTGCACTTCTGCTCTAAACATTAAAACCAAGAGATCACAATTTGATAGCCTAAAACCAAATATCCTGATTTAAAAAAGGATTTGAACAGATATTTCTTAAAGAAGACATGCAGATGGCCAACAGGTACATTGTAAGATGCTCAACATCACTGATCCTCAAAGAAATGCAAATCAAAACCACAATGAGATTCACACCTGCTGGGATGGCTATTTAAAAAAATACAGAAGACAGCAAGTGTTGGTGGAGATGTGGGGAAACTGGAATCCTTGTATATTGTTGGTGGGAATGTGAAATGGTGCAGTAGCTATGGAGAACAGTGCAGAGATTTCTCAAGGGATTCAAAATACAAAACATCTCATGTATCCTATAAATATATACACCTCTGTACCCACAAAAATTAAAAATTAAAAACAGATCTAGCAAGCGTAAAACACAGCATATATCCAAAGGAATTGAAATTAGGGTCTTGAAGAGATATCTGTACTCCCATGTTCATAGCAGCATTATTCACAATAGTCAGGCAGTGAAAACAACCTAAGTGTCCACAAATGGATGAATGGATAAAGAAAATGTGATCTATCTATCTATGTATCTATCTATCTATCTATCTGTAAAATACATGACTACTATTCAGCCTTTAAAAAGAAGGAAATCATGCTCTTGCCATAACATGGATGAACCTGAAGGACATTACGTTAAGTGAAATAAACCGGACACAGAGGGAAAAATACTGCATGATTCCACTTATGTGAGGGCTTCTAAAGTAGTCAAACTCATAGAAGCTGAGAGCAGAATGGTGATTGCCAGGTGATGACGGGAAGGGGAATGGGGAGATGTTCAAAATGTATCCAGTTTCAGTTATGCAACATGAATATGTTCTAGAGATCTGCTGTGTGACACAGTAGCTATAGTTAACAATATGGAATTTTGTACTCTCAAATTTATTAAGACGGTAGATCTCATGTTAAATATTCTTACAACGAAAACAAACAAAACAACAAAGACACACAGGAGACTTTGGGAGGTGTTGGGTATTCTATCACCTTGATTGTGGTAATAGTTTATTGGTGTATGCATATGACATCATCAAATTGTAACTATTCACGGTTCCTTATACAGCAGGTCCTCTAATAATGTTTCATTATAATGCTGATGAGGATAAAATAATGTATTCCCAGCCAGGGCCACTGTCTGTGTGGAATTTACACGTTGCCCCTATTATCTGCGGGGGTTTTCTCTGGGTCCTCCGGTTTCCTCTCACAACCCAAGGCTGTGCACATTAGGTGAACTGGCATGTCTACATGGTCCCAGTGCATAAGTGAGGGTGTGTGAGTGTGCCCTGCCATGGGATGGTATCCTGTACGAGGGTGGGTGCTGCCTTGTGCCCTGAGCTGCTGGATATGCTCAGCCACCTGCGTCTCTGAACTGGAACAAGCGGGTTGGAAAATGAATGAATAAATGAATGAGTTACGGGTTGGAAAATGAATGAATGAATAAAAGTTGATTGTAAAAAAAAATTGTAAAATCTGCGATAATCATATAAATGCACGACAATAAACAATGAAGTGTTTTGGGAGCCTGTCATATTTGTAATGGTTTTCAAACTGTGAGGTGGGAGGAGATGCTCCTGACAATTTTCGCTTTACAAACATTTATTCCTTGATTTAACCCACCACAATTACGACCGTTGTGACTTGCTGATTTATCAAAAATTGGATAAATGTTTTACTTGTTTTTATTAATCTTTCTCAAGTGTATATATATTTCACATTTATTTCAGTGGCTAATATTAGGAGTGTTGTAGTCTTTATTTAGAAGTTTGGTGATGTTTTTGTAACCAACAATATGCTGCAGGAACTTGACTCTTGTTTATATCCATCAACTTATGGGGAAATGGGTTTTGTTATATGTTGTCTTGCTTAAAGTTGCAGTTTCCAAGAAATTATCAACAATATTAAGTGAGGACTTACTATATATCCATCATGCCTCAATAAAACTGTTTTTTAAAATATGAGATCTTTACCCAGCGTCCTGGTGACCAAAATTAAGGCCATGAGGACATTGCGTGATTTGATACATTTATCACCCTCCCGGGCCCCTGTCTCCCTGGGCTGCCTACACTGCACTGTGCCGGGTTGCGCTTGGCCTAAAGAAGTGTTTATGCGGTTGTTGAAAGAATGAATAAAAAGTAGAGAGAATATATGCTTACTGATGGTTGTCACTGTACAAAAGATAACTGGCTTGTGAATTCTTGGAAGTCATTTTTTGTTTTGTTTCTTTGTTTCAGGTTCCTATCCTAAAGAGAGCAGGCACTGAGCAAACGTTTGTTGAATTGAACCAATCTGCTTGTTACGGGGATGTGACCTCTACTTTATGGTGTCGAACTAAACGAACGCATACTTCTCCAGACAAATACTGAAACCGGTGAACTTCAAAATAAGGTAAAAAGCTCCTATGTTTCCATGCCTCATGATATGCCACAAAAAATCGAATGATAAGAACAAGAACAAAGTAGGTTATTTTGTTTGCTATTTAACTTGTGTGCAGGTCTTCACAGAATGAGAGGCATAGCAACACTCATGACCCCAGGCTAGTTCTGTTCTTTGCCGGTGTGTGGTTTGGGAGTTCTGTGAAGTGTTTGCAGTCGCTACTAATAATCCAGGTGACATGACAAACATTGCCATTCCCTTGGTCCAGAACAAATAGAGGAGGGCTCACTCGTAAGCAGCATCTGAGCAACAGGCTCACCAGACATCAGCCTCTTCACTCCGACTCTTCCAAACTCCAGCTCTCTTCATTAAGATATTCTGGAAGCAACTGAAGAGTTTCTACAAACGTTTAGGAAATTACAGGTAAAATATATGTGTTTCCTTTTCTCCTTGCCTTTTTTATACGGAATGATAACGAAAATTTAAGTTTTTATAATTAGGCTTTTTAAAAGGGAGGAGATCTTTAACTTTCATTTAAATGTGGAAAATTGCTTAATGGTATGGAAAATATGCCACAGATGGTAAAGCAAGCAGGGAAGGCCTGCGCTAGATAACTCTGTGTCTTGGTTGCTGTGGGGAAGGTGAGTGAACCATTTTTCCTGTGAGACATTTTTGCAGATATTTGTAAGGTATTGTAGCTTTGAGAAGGAGTTTGGACAAATGTCCTCATGGCCCGTACATGTGGGCCATGTAGAGGACTCGTGATTTGGTCTTTAAGGCCTGGGGCAGCCCCTGGAGGGTGATAAACAGAAGAATAATATGATCCGTCTTAGGTTTTCCAGAGGAGAGTGGGTTACGTTAGGGCAGGACTGGCTGGAGGCACAAAGACCCGTTAGGAAGCTGTGGAGACAGTCTGATAAACAATGACTATGAGAGACTGAGAAGGGACACAGCAAAGAATGTAAAAAGAGTATGGAGAAGATGAGATGGAGTGGGGACATATTTAGGGACTCAGTCCCCAGCTGGGAGAAGGAGAAGTTTAACATGACTCTGTGGTTTCTAACTTGGATGATATTAATTTTTCGTATTGTTGAGACTACAATTTTTCTTGTTGAATTAGTAACTGTTAAGCCACAAACATATTTGCAGCCAGCAGAATGTAGCTCGAGAGGAGAAGCTTCAGGGGATCATGGCAAGAGCTTGGACTGTGGAGGGGCGGGGGGTGGGTCTGTGTTTGAACCCAGCTCCTCCAGGGGGTGTGACTGCAGCCAAGTGCCTCGGAGTTCCTCTCGATGTGAGGGTCGGGACCTCCACCCCCCAGGATTTTTGGGCATGGGGAAGTTGGGTGAGATATTCTAAGTGAACACATTCTGAATGTCAGCTATCGCTTTTTTCTCAGCAGGTCAAGTGGAAGTTTGTTTTCATTTCAGTTAAGGTTCGAGCTGCTCTGACTGCTGTGCAGGGATTCACACGCCCGCTGCTAGAAAGCTGGGGCTGGAAGGAGCATCCGGGTCCGCCGGTCCTCTTTCCTCATGTATGGATGTGGATGTGGAGGCAGGCCCTAGGTCTTAGTGTAGGTGCCCATGGGGTAGGTGAGAAGCCCCCAGTAACTCGCTCAGCGCTGCGTCCACTCTTCCACACTCTCCAACACAACGTCACTGGTTTATAAGTGAGAAGCAGGTCACAGGTCCCTAAGGTTTCTGCGAGGGAGGCAGCGTGTCACAGTGGTTCAGAACACCTGCTGCATGGGTTCACCCTGTGCAGCCTCTCTCACCTAAATTTCTGTTTCTCTGTCTGCAGGTTGGGAATAACGCTGTGGCTGTGTAAGGCCACCACAGTCAGTGCTTAGCACATTGTGAGCACTCAATGTGGAAACAGATCTTATTTGTTCTAGATCTGACAGGCCAATGTTATCCAAGCAGGAGACCCACATGGCCTGCAGCATATTTAGGGCCATCTCTGTCAATAGCATCCAATGGCTTTAGGTGGGGCCTGGACTGGAGCCTCCATGTTGGGGGTGCAGGCAGGGGGCTTGCTCTCTCGCTTCCCTCGGCATTGGAGACAGGTGCCACTTTGCAGCCTCAGGGGGTGTGACACAGGATCTGGATGCTAGGGAGACCACAGCCAATGGGGAAAGTCCACACCATGTAAATGGGTGGTGGGATATGTTGGGGAGGGGTCACTGGATGAGCCACCTTGGGAGATCTGGTTCCTCAGAAGGGGATCTGTCAGGTTGACCCTATACACTGAAAAAGCAAATCCATCAAAAGCTTCTACTCCTAGAGCTTCTTAACTAAATCCCTAGTAAATCTCCTTACTTCATTTGGTAAATTCAAAATTAATGGCATAATACTTTCACAAGAATATACCATGAAATCATTTTCCTTCTTCTTTTTGGCCAGAGTTTATGTGTTTTAAAGGTTAAACTCAGATTCCAAGTAAACAAAGTGATTGTTTAAATTACTTGTCATCGACCCCACAGCAATAGGTGTTTAGTTTCTGTTTATATTTACTTTATTTAGTATCTTAGAACCATTTAATAGCAACATAACAGAGCAAAAACGGCACCCTTAGAAACTTGTAAACACAATCAAGACCTGGGCATTACCATGGTTGAAGGATTCCTTTAGTACAAGGAAATACTAGAGGAGTTTGGCAGGCATGACTTAACTGGCCAAGTCATAGTGAACATAACAGATGGTCAGCTTATAAAAAAGTGAGTTGTGGCTTTTCAGATGATTAACTGGCAGAGTGTGCAAACTTTTGCCATTGGATTCTTATATTCTAGGTTGACTCATTTAAAGAAGAATTGGAATAATTATCTAACAGAAAAAAGACTAATAACAAGTATTATTGCTGAAACATTCTATGAGTAGACTGCTTTCTATACATGATTGGTGAACATTGTATTTCAATTAATTATATATCCTGATAATATATGAATTAATACTGTGTTCTCATGCATGCAATAACAACACTCAATGGAAATATAGTAAAACAGAAATGAAAATAATTTTGTTTTTCCTTGAGAAGGTATTTCAAATTTTTATAGTATTTCAGGGATATTAATATAAATGTCACTTATCACAACAAAGTACCGTAGCTACAGAAGGTGTATGAAATTGGCTGTCAAATGAATGGATTGTCCCCAAACTTGTCTAGAGAAAGATGAGATCCTGACAGTTAAAATAAAGTAATTTAAAGTGAATCAACCTTTAAAAACTCAGCAGCTTTGCTATTACTCAAAGGATAAAAACTCGGAATTTAAAATTTCATGTCATAGCTATGTTCACATGTGAAACTAGTGAATATGAATATGGGAGTAAAACTTTTCATTAAAAAAGTAAAGACTAATCAATGATTGCTTTTATTAAATTGCATGACTCACATCTGAAGCTACTTGACATTTCAGGGAATGTATGCCCAAGGCTGTCATAACATTTGGTATATAAACCAGTCTGTAGAATAAGTTAAAAGAAATATTTTAAGTAGGCTGGGTGTAGTGGCTTACACCTGTAATCCCAGCACTTTGGGAAGCTGAGGTGGGTGGATCACCTGAGGTCAGGAGTTCGAGACCAGCCTGGCCAACATGGTGAAACTCTGTCATTACTAAAAATACAAAAATTAGCCGGGTGTAATCCCAGCTACTTGGGAGGCTGAGGCAGGAGAATTGATTGAACCTGGGAGGCAGAGGTTGCAGTAAGCCAACATGGTGCCATGGCACTCAAGCCTGGGTGACAAGAGCAAAACTCTGTCTCAAAAAAAAAAAAAAAAAAGAAATATTTTAAGTAATATTAGGGTTGGTGAAGTATTACTATAAGTTTATAATTATCACATAAGATTTCACATTAATTGATCAAAAAACATTTTCTAGCAGGTGCTAGACAGATGACATCTTCTTTCACATGGAAGAGCAAAGCAGTTTTCCAAAGGTCTTTGAAATTCCTCAGGGAGTTCTGTGCAAAGACCACGGAGACAGATAAATGCCTTCTATTTCTACAGACTTTGCCCTGAATGGGTAATGCAGTTACTGGTCAACCAGGCAGGCCATATGGAGTCACCCTTTACTGAGGCCCCTGGTAGGCCCAAGTCCTGCAACACTCAAAGATGTCCCAGTAATGACTGTAGACTCCTATTGTTAAGTTTACATCCTATTATCTGTCCCTTAAGCCTAAATCAGCTCTTCAGAGAGAGAGGAAAACATAATTTGTTTTCCCCCACACCCCAGAGCAGAAGAGTCAGCCCTTGGGGTTGGCTTCCTGACCTCAGACTCCACTGTGGCTGCTGGTGGCTTCCTAAGGAGATCTGAGATTGGGAACAGGCTGAGAGGGAGGGGGTCCTGGGGCTTCTGGTTCCCTTGACCACACAGGAAATTCCTCAGAGACACACTCACTCTGTTATGGGCTCCTCAAAGAGAGCCTCTCGCAGAAGGAAAGCCTGGCAGTGAGTGGAGGGCAGCGACTCAGGGACCGTCTCATCTTCTTGGCTCAGTTACCTCCCTGGGTGCCCATGTCCATATATGTGATGTAGATAAAATAGCTCGCTTGTAGAGATGCTTGATATTTAAGAGGTCAGCACATTTTGAATGGCTTACAAGTGTCAGCTATTATTACTATTTGTGTGTGTGTGTGTGTGTGTGTGTGTGTGTGGTTTTTTTATTTGTTTGTTTTTTTGCGACGGGGTCTTGTTCCTCCCAGGCTGGAATGCAGTGGTGTGATCATAGCTCACTGCAGCCTTGAACTCCTCTTCTCAAGTGATCCTCCTGCTTCAGCCTCCTGCGTAGCTGGGATTACAGGTGCAACCCACTGTGCCTGAATAATTTGTTTTTCATTTTTTACTTTTTGTAGAGGTGAGATCTTACTATGTAGCCTAGGCTGGTTTCAAACTGCTGGGCTCAAGTGATTCTCCTGCCTCTGCCTCCCAAAGTGTTGGGATTATAGGCGTGAGCCACCATGCCCAGCCTACTATTTGTTTTTGACAATCAAAATCTTCACACCTTGGCCCTAAAGCTCAATAAATTTGTCTAACAAATGGAAATAGCAACAAAGGACTAATATGCATCAGCAGAAATGTTGGCTATTTCATTAGAAATGTGAGTAAACTCATCCCAGGATCTATTTCAAGTTATACTGGTGTGAGAGACCACTGCAGAGCTCTTGCCCAACCCAGATCTCCTCTGGGTGGGACTTGGCAGCCTCCGTCTCTGTCCTGGTATTCATGATCCCAGGATTGTCAGGACTGGTCGGCACAGTAGACAGATGCCATTGCAGTGGTGGTCTTCGGCCTCTGGAGGGCTTTCTTAATGTAAGCTTTTTTTACTAGAAGGCTTTCCCTCTTTGGTCATTGCAGGGTCTGAGGATGCCACTAAAATGAATGTCACCAATTATGGGTGCCTACCAGATGCAGCTACTGAGCTCATTTCATGCAGAGGGGTGGAGTGAGGACTCTGGAGTGGGGGCTTGGGCTGGAAACCTAGATCCAGCACTTCATAGTGCAGATGTGGGAGAGTGACCAAGCTCTGTACAACGAAGTTTCCTCTGGATAAAACACAGAGAGTGGAAGTACTGAGCTCAGAGGATTGTTGTGACAATAAAAGGTGTTCAGTAAGTGTTTGCTGTTGCCACTGTCTCATGGCACCTTCATGATGTCTCGGTGATTTTTTCACTCTCGTTTCACAGATGACAAAAACAGGCTCATAGAAGCGGTGGACTCTGTGACACACACTGAATAAGCAGAGAGGCTGTGCTTTGGGGTTAGAGAAAAACTACAGCTATTTCCACTCTAAACCTTAGAATTCTGTTTTTCCCTAGTTACCAATACATTTTGAGCAAGCCAATTTTATTGGACTCAGAGGCCCGGCTCATCTGATTGATTCCTTGTGGTGGGAGATGTGGATTTCCTACTCCAGTCTCTGAAGATTGAAAGAGCTCAGTGAGAATCCAGCAGAGTTGGCAAGATTGTTGATTTCAATAACCTGTGGGCACACATCTGCAGGGACGTAGGGGAACCCCAGCTTCTCAGAGAGAAGGTGTGAACAGACAGGAGTGTGTCAGTTGGATGGGATTTACGGGTGGCAGAGACAGAGAATTTCTGTGGGGCATTTGCTTTTAGGGATGTCCTAGAGAGAAGTGTGCTACCTGTGATCTGCTCAGTGTGTAAGGCCCAGGAAACCAGATGGGCCAGCCATGGAGCTGAGCAGCAAGCAGCAAAACCTTAGCTGGGGCTGGGCGTGGTGGCTCATGCCTGTAATCCCAGCACTTTGGGAGGCCAAGGTGGGCAGATCAACTGATGTCAGGAGGTGGCTCATGCCTGTAATCCCAGCACTTTGGGAGGCCAAGGTGGGCAGATCAGCTGATGTCAGGAGTTTGAGACCAGCCTGGCCAACAGGGTGAAATCCCACCTCTACTGAAAATACAAAAATTAGCCTGGTGTGGTGGTGTGTGCCTGTAATCCCAGGTACTCGGGAAGCGAAGGCAGGAGAATCGCTTGAACCCGGGAGGTGGAGGTTGCAAAAACCAAAAACCTCAGCTGGCCCAAAGCCCTTTATACTGGTCCATTCGCTCTTAGAGATCCACCCAGACAGCAGGATTGCCTCACTCCGCCATAGAGGGGCATGATGAGAGAAAAATCCGCAAAGTTCATCAATAGCCCACATGTGGTTAGGCATGTGAGAAACAGGACCCTCACTGTTACTCTCTGGGGGTGGAGAGCGGGGCTTGGAGGGATCTGGGTTCTGACTGGCCTGGTCTCTCATCAGACTTACTTCCTACATTAGACTTTTAGGGATGCTGAAACAAAGCACCACAGACGGTATGGCTTGAACAACAGACAATGATTGTCTCACAGTGTGGAGGCTGGATGGCTGAGATCAAGGTGTCGGCAGGGTTGGCCCCTCCTGAGGCTCTGGGGGAGACTCTGTCCAGTCCTCTCCCCAGCTCTGCAGGTTTGCTGGCCATCTTTGACGTTCCTTGTTTGGGGGAGCATCACTCCTGTCCTGCCTTCATCTTCACAATGGTGTTCTCCCTGTGTCTGTGTCCAAATTTCCTCTTTCATAAGGACACAGCCCAGTTGGATTCAGGGCCCATCCCACTCCAGGATGACTCCGTCTTAGCCAATCACATCTGCAATGACTCTATTTTCCAAATACCGTCACATTCTGAGGAGCTGAGGGTTGGACTTCAACATATGAATCTGGAGTGGAGCTGGGGGAAGTGGCGGTGAAGCTGGCGGTTGGGGCACAGTTCAACCCTTAACATCTTCCTTTTTCCTAAGAATAATCTTCAACTTCCCTCCACCCCAAACTCAATCAGTGTCATCCTGATAAGAGAGGGAGATGGGAAGACTCAAAAGCCTGCTTCAGAAGGCAGTGAACTGACCCCAAGCTATTCTAGAGGTAGGTGAGGGTTACAGTTTAATGATAAACCTTCTGTGTTGACTCCTTCCAAATCACTCAAAGGTCAGCTCGCATTTTTGGGGCTGTGTCCTCTGAGAAGAGTGAAGGACCTTGCAGGGTAAAGCCCCGCCCCCCCCATTTCCTTCTCCTCCAGGGGAGCAGTGGCTAGAGGAATGGGCCAGGCAGGTCAAAGCCATTGGGTTTTAGAACCTCTATCTGGTGGCTCTCTCCTTCCAGCTGCTTCTCTGAGGATTGTCTTAGTGGATTAGTTCTTTTTCTCCAGCATTAGCTGTGGTTTTGTAACCTGAGGCTGGCCAAGGAGAGCTATAGACGGTGGCTCCCAGCTGAGCTCAGCGCCACTGCTACCACCAGACCCTGAGCCTCCACCCCAGTCATTTGGAAGTGAAAGAAAGGTAAAAGATATTTAATACTTAACAGATTATTCACAAAGGGCTCAAACCAACAACTAGTAACCCAGAGACAAAACTACTTTAAAGTGAGCTAAGTTAGAAATCACTAAAAGGTTAGATGATACCCAGGCCCAAAGTGCGCTGTGTGGAGCCAGCTGAGGCAGGCGGTGAGGTGAGCCACGAACTCTGAACCTCCCTGGTGGCAGAGAGCCTGGTGTGAGGCCTGGAAAACAGAGCCAACCAATTCACTTGCAAGTCCTGGCTGCAGTTCTGGGCTCATCCTGAGCCCTGGGTGTTCCCTGATGTTCCTATAGCTGATTTCAATACTCAAGTCCCTGTAGTTCAAAGGGCAATTTGACTTTTGCTTGTCCAAAGAAAACTTTTAAAAGAAAAACTCTTCAATATAGGCAATTACTTTGTCTCTTTTCGTCCAAATGCCAATTTGACATGTTTGTCAGTCTCTCAGTTGCGGAATGTGCGCGTTATCCATCAGCTAAGGGCTTTCATTATATTCTGGTAAATGGGCCAGTTTAACCTGGGCATCAGTATCTGGGCATCTTTTTTACAGTCTCAGAGCCTAACACCTTTCAGGAAACTACAAAAGACTTTATTTTTACAGCATAATTCAAAGCTTATCAAAGTCGCAGGAATTTCACTTATTATTATGAGACTTCCTGAGGAAAAGTAAAGTAAAAACATAGGTATGCAGGCTTCTAGAACTTTACTTTTTAGCAGGTGGGATGGAGAAGAAAAAAATACTCCTACTGGTTTGAGGTCATTATTTTTTCAGTGTAATGAACTTTAAAAGCAATAAGCAATGGGAAGCTGGACCTCACTTTGTAGGTTCAGGGAAAAAAAATCACCCGTCTTTTTTGTGGTAGAAAAATCTCTCGTAAAGGCATAGATTTGAGACCATGTAACAGAATTTTGGTGTCCTCTGAAGCATTTCTGTAAAATCTGCTTGTGATTGGTGTGATCTGTGATTACTTCATTAGATCAGGCTTTACCTATACATCCAAATGATTTATTTTCTTGTTTATGTGTGCATTGTGTTAGGGAAGGTAGAAGGAGATTTTGTCTCTAACCTAATGCTTGGCACATAGTAGGAGCTTCTCTCCAATAATTTTGGCTTCAAACAAAAGCAACATGAAAAACAGACACATATACTTCTTTCTGATTAAAAAAAGTGAATCTATAGTCCAGGGCCGGTATGGTGGACCTACAGTGCTAAAACTACACTCCTTCTGCCTTTTCATTCTGCTGTGATTCGCTACCATTCCCATGGTCACCTCATGGTCCATGAAGGTAGCTAGAGCTACAGCTATTCAACCACATTCTAGGACAGGGAGGAGGAAAAGGCGCGATAAAGGTGACCCGTCTCTATTAATGAGTCTTACTGAAGGTACCACATAACACTGCTGTTTCCAGCTCAGTGGTTGGAACAGTGACATGGTGACAGGTGGCTGCAACAGAGACTGGGAAATATGCATGGATTCAGGAAAAAAAGTCAGAATCCTTTTATTAAAAAGAAAGGAAGAATGCATTTTGAGACAGCTAGCAATGCCTGCTACACTGCTCAAAATAATGTTTGTTGAATTGAATTGGATCAATTGGCCAGAACTGGTGGTGGTGTTCTTGAGTTATTTTGTTCTTGAGGTATTTTGAGATATGTTGTTGAAGATATTTTATCTTCCCCCTTGAAAAATGGGGTAGGAAGTTTCTGTACCTTTCGTGTGATAAGTGTGGGACTTGGGAGAGAGAATGCTGACAGAAGTACATCTTTGGCTGACACCAACTTACTCTGGGCAAGGACATTAAGACGCTTGTGCTCTTTTATCCTAAGGAAGTTGGGTGTGAACACGAATGGTGTGAGACAAATGCTTTCAAGTTCCACAGTATGTGCCAGGCACATTGTAAGGTGAAAATGAAGTGCTCTGGTGAGAAATGAGAACAATCTGAGGATCTCTCCAGTTTCCTCCACATAGTCACCACAGGGGACAAAAGCTGGAGAAGCCTCCAGTTCTCTCATGAATTTGGAAATCATTGGCATTATAAGTGGTTCCATCACTTGTGTGTTTGTATGACCAACCAACAGTAAGTTATTCAACATTGCTAAGCCTCAGTTTCCTCATTGTTAAAATGAGAATAATAAAAACCCCTATGTTCTGGGCTTGCTGTGAGGATTTTAAAAAATGCATGTAAAGAGCTTTGCTCCGTGCCTGGCACGTACTAAACACTCAATAAATATTAGCTATTCTTATTAATAATGCAAAAAAGAGCAGAGGAAAAATGCCTAAAGTTATGTTCCTAGGAGAGCAAGTCCTGGTTGGATGATTAAGTAATTATAGGAAAATTATGTCAGTCAGAAGTGGGGAGCAGTCATGGAGGGCCTAGGAAAGCACACAACACACAAAGGCCAGTCCACTTGTCTGCCCACTCTTACTGAGAGGCCTTCTTAATGAATTGTTTCGGATTCTTGGGGTCTCAAGGGAAAGGCTCTGTCAATTGTGGATAAAAGTATATATGGCTATATTAGCATGATGCCATTTTGCATTTGATTTTGGTTCCTCATTCAGTATATAAACTTGTGATTGTAATTTGCCTGGCCTTGTAGATCTAAGTACAGGGAAAGAATGCATGGGCCATATTGGCTTGAGTATTCAGCTGTGACTCCCATTGTAAGATGAACAAAGTGGCATTCTGATGTTATACATTATTCTCTTTGAGGTTGGTTAACGTGAGTCTGCCACCCAAGTGAAAAAACATTCATTGTCTCTGCCCACCATGTGCTTCATAGGCATCTTCTTTTGGAACTTTTTCCCACAAGTTTTTACACCAAGTAATGAATATAGGAAGCTGTCACCACAGACTCATCGAGGTCCCAGTGGTTGTCAGGCACTCTGTTAAGGACTGGGGAATACTGCAGTGAACAAAAGGGACACTATCCCCACCTTGTGGAGCAAAAGTCCAGCAGGACAGAGAGTTGGTAAACTATTACTACATCATCACAGACTATGCACTGCATGATGTCAGTCACAGGGGCAGTAAGACAGGGAGGTGGACATAGACAGGCTGGTGTAGGAAAGGTTCCCTCTCAGTCTCCACCTGAGACCTGGAGGATGAGTGGGAGTTTGGAGACAGCACACGCCCCACACTGGAGTCTGCGTGTTCCTCTTCCACCTTTCTGTCATGGGTGTTGGGTGGGGAGAGGGGAAGCTACATCACGAGCCTTGTCCCCTTGAATCTGGACCTGTCTACTCTGTGTGTTCCTTTGAACGTCCCCACACTTGTACCCTGTGTGGCAGCCACTGCAGCCCGATATTACAGCCTCCCCTAAGATGTGGAAAACCCAACTGCTCAGAAGGAAGCCTGTGTTCCTGGGATGTCATGAGGGAGGGATAAGGAAAGACAGCATCACAATATTCATCCTGGCAGGATGCTGTCTCCATTCTTCAGAAACCAACGGAATGGGCATTTAGTGTTCTGTGAATCTTTGCTTTTACGTAAATTTTTTTAAAAAATTTTTTTTATTTTTTTTTAATTTTTAGACGGAGTCTCGCTGTCTCCCAGGCTGGAGTGCAGTGGCATGATCTTGGCTCACTGCAACCTCCCCCTTCTGGTTTCTAATGATTCTCCCGCCTCAGTCTCCCGAGTAGCTGGGATTACAGGCATACGCTACCAAGCCCAGATAATTTTTGTATTTCTAGTAGAGATGGGGTTTCACCATCTTGGCCAGGCTGTCTCGAACTCCCGACCTCACGTGATCTGCCTGCCTTGGCCTCCCAAAGTGCTGGAATTACAGGTGTGAGCCACCACACTTGGCCTATGTAACCTTTTTTTATTTTTATTTTTTAATCAAACCTTTCTTTGCTGTTTTCAAACAAACACGTGGAACACACTCTCACAGAAACCTAACAACCAAAAAGTGTTGGAAAGGAAAAGCCGCTTTGTGGTTTACATTAAATAATATATGCTTATTCATAATTTCTCTTTTCAGCCTGTTAGACTCCATTTTTAAGTAGAAAACAGAAAGACAGCCATCAGGCCCAAGAGAAGTCTTAAATATATCTTTGAAGTTTGGAAGTGACTCATGCCGTGAGTCTGGAAGTGTAGGTTTCTTTTGAAACATGCACTGCTGCTGCAGCTGTCATCACTGCCTCGTTGGCACTGGCGGCCTAGGTGGGCAGCAGGGCTCATGTCAGCTGTGACTGGTTGTCACCACATCCCATAGGACACGCTTGCTCCTTCTGTTGTCAGCCCTACATTCTCCCCCTCCTGCCTGTCTAGACAGCCCCTTCCCTTAAAGGAGAGACCCTGCAAGCTCTGCGCCGGCCCTGCCTGCAGCACACACACTGTGCCCTCCCCTCCTTACTCTGCTGGGTGCTAAATCCTCGTCTCCATTCCCCATCTCTGTGTAAACCTCGTTGGCTTATGAAAGTCTCCCTTGGTCCACAGACTGATTTCCCCAGGACAGCCTCTGTTCCACAGCACGCATCACACTTGCAGTCACTTGCAGAGAGCTGATCTTCCTGGGAAACTCTGGGTCCTCCTTGGCAGAGACTGTGTCTTCCTGCACATGGTTGTGTCCTGGTGCCTAACACATCATAGGTGCTTAATGATTAGGTTTCTTGTCTGAGAGATGTGGCTCCTCCTTCCCAGGACCACAGTCAGATTTCTCAGAGTTAGGAGTGGGCTCGGAGCCCCTGTGTACCCCAATTCTGTACGGCACCGTGGACGGTTCCACTTAGACCAGCTGGAAGGACTGGTAAGATCCATCAGCTCAAGCCCTCCTTTTCAGATGTGGCAACAGGATTAGTTTGCTAGGACTGTCAAACAGAGCATCATAAACTGGGTTGGTTAGACAATAGAAATGTATTGTCTGCCCGTTCTGGAGGCTGGAAGTCTGAGATCAAGGTATCAGCAGGGTTGGTTCCTAAGGGCAGTGAGGAGGATCTGTCCAGGCCTCTCCCCCAGCTGCTGGTGGTTTGCTGGCCTTTTTTAGTGTTCCTTGGCTTGAGGAAGTATCAGTCCAATCTTCACACGCACTCTCTCTGAGGGTGTATGTATCCAAATTTCCCTTTTCTTGTAAGGACACCAGTGATTGGATTAGGGCCTACCGTAATCACCTCATCTTAACTTGATCATCTTAAGTTAAGTTGTCTATTTGCAGATAAGGTCACATTCACAAGTACTGGGGGGAAGGACTTCGATATATTTTAAGGAACCCAAGGCAGCACTAAACAGTGACTCAGTTAATAACACATCATTCTTCCTGCTGAAAGATGATCCTACTCACCCATGCTTTATAGAATAAAGGGGTCATGCTGTTTTCCCAGGTGTAGTCTTATTTGTTGCTCTTTGTGAGCAGGAACTGGAAGACAGAGGAAAACCCTGGTTATAAAGTAAGAGGTCATCTGCCTGGGTGATGGGGCTACTTGCTAAGTGTGGAACATGGTCTGCACACGGTGTTGCAGCTGACTGGCATCAGGCCCACTTGACTGCACATCTCATAAGAAGCCCAATCACAGGAGTTGTTAGTCTCCTGGATCAATAAACAATTATTTAGAGAAAGTGACTTTGTCAACAATTTAATTAAAATCACCCAACCTATGAAATTAGAAGTAATTCAAGTTTGAGCACATATTAGCTGTGTGGCCTAGGCAAGTCAGTTGTCCGGATAGCAACATACTCTGTAAAGCACTGGGATTAGGTAACTTCTGAAGACCCTTTGGGCTGGAACCTTCTTTGGATTATGTGGTTCTTTTTGTGTTAAAAGCGGAAAAGTCCTCTAAGGAGTTGGGATAGACAAGTATGAAAAGAAATTAAATGAAGTGCTTTTCCTCTTCATTATCATCGTAGATATGAGGTGGTTCTTGCCTCTGCACAGAAGAAAGATGCTACATCTCTGTTTTGATCCACTTTTATGTACTCAATGTCTACTCCTTGCAAGAGATGAACCAGCACACAGGACATGGGAACTCTGCTGATAGGGTACCATTCCTGGCTCACCCTACTGGTCCCACCCTGTTGGGCTGGTGGTGTTAGAATTTACATGGGTTGAATGTATCATTTTCATCTTCAAAATAACCAATTTTCCAAAGAGTTATTTATCTTTGTAAGTATCTAATAACATATTTAAGAACCAAATCAGAGTGTCAGTTGTACAACAAAGTCTTCAGGCTTATAGACACTTACTCTTTACAATCTTGGCATAAAAAATCTTACTAATAATAGTATCTTGACTATAAATAGAGATTTTCTAATGTCCTCTCCTGCTATTGTATTGCTTATTACAATGCTAAATGTATCATAATCCCTTTTTTTGGCCATAAAACTGTGCCCCTTGATTGTGAGAAGGATATAAAATAGACCAGATGTCTTAACCAAGTTTGGATAAATCAGTCATCACCTTCTTTTTTTTCCAAGAAGAATGAGGCATAACAGCTTGAGTGATGCACAGACTTTATTTTCCATTTGGTCTTTCCAAAGCAAACAGAACCAAGGTGTAAAGTCTGCTAACGGCACTGTGTCAGCTGTGTGGCATTCAGTTTTAAGGACGCAAACGTCGCTATTGTGAAAAGAGAGGGAGGTTAAATTATTAGTGTTTAGTCTCGTTTAACATTGAAACCAAAAATAACAACCTCAGGAGAAAGACAAAGAGAATGACTAATGAACTCAGTTCTAGTTTAATGTTTGAGAGGAGCATAGACTTTGATATGAAACTAGGAAGATGAGCTCTTAATATGGTAGCTTTTCCCTCAAATATAAGAATTCTTAGATTCAAATTTAAATAGGAAATTATTTTAGAATTTTACTTTTTGCAAAAAAAGGTAATAATAAATACAAGAAGTCCCACTCAACAAGGTCATAATGAGGCAGAGTGGATCTGCAGTAACATAACAATAGTCAGACACCAGAGCATTTTTTATCCCAAAATTTTATAGAATGTGTTATGTGTTGCTCACTAGATGGGTGTTGAATATACATGGCATTTAAAACACAAACCAACATTTCAAGATTGGAACAACTCCAATGTTTAAGTGAAGAAAACATAATATAGAGGGTTAATAGTCTGCTCAGGTTCATCCAGTTAGGAAGTATTTAACACTAAACTCAGGAATCAAGCAGGGAGAAGGATCATTTGACTCAAGTCCTAAGCTTTCAGAAAACTCAAGTTTTCCTATGAAGAGGACCTGCACATGTGCAGATACTGCGCTCATGCTGCCTTCCAGGTGTGAGAATCAGATGAGCACAGAGGCCTGGTTGTGATACCAATTCTGATGGCATCATTAAGCCAGGCCTATACCATGGAGTTAGAAGGAGAAGGACTGGAAAAAGTCCTGGTGATGCACCCATGACAGTCTGAGGCACTGCAGGGCACACAGAGATGAGGGAAACACAGTTCCTCAGAGCACTTTTAGGTAGTGTACATATCATGATGACAGGGAGGCTCCAGGTGCCATGAAACAACTGTGAAAGAATGCTATTGGGAGCCGAAGCAGGGTGAGACCCTGGTAGCAAAGGTCTTTCTGAAGCCCATTCCACGTATGGCTATTGCTGGTGGTGACTGCAGCTCTAGGACAGAGGAGAGGAAAGGTCTGTTAGAGGAAGGGGAGCATGGCACGGGCCTCAAGGATGGGTAGGTTTTGGGTAGGAAGAAAGGGGGTGGGAGATGGCTTTCTGAGCGGAGGGAATCATGAGAGAGAGGCATAAAGAGGAGCATCACTTGGGACAAATATTGGGAGATGTAGCCCTAAATTTGTAAGACTGGGGCCTGGGAGCATTCCATTCCAGGGGTTCTAAACTTGGTCTGAAGGTTGTCTAAGAAATCTGGGAAGAGGCTTTGGTGAGTCTATGAAGTTTTATTTGCAACTAAATATATGTACATGTTTCACTTATCTACATTGTTGGATTAAAAAAAACACTTCAGAGATAACTTCAAAATTAACTGCCTTACAACAACAACTTATTTCCTCTAGTTCTGTAATCTGTGCTGGGTTAGCCAGGAACTAAAAAATTGTTCCAGAACCCCAGTCTGGTGTTTGGGGCCCTGCCACCTGTTTTCAGGCCTCCTTCATGTTCAGTGCCTATTCTCCTGCAAGAGTTTGAAGTAACAGCTAACCCTATCAAGGGGTTCCTCATCAAAGGCCACCTTTGGGGATATTTCTATATTTTATATTGAAACGTCCACTGCTGTCAAGTACAGAACTTGTACAAAAGAGTGGGTGTCTTGAAGGCCAGTCTTGACTCAACACAAATAATAACATTCTTTTATCCAGAGCTGTTCAACTATGAACTTCATCCCAGGTCAATGAGTCCTCTACTGGTAGATGATTTGAAGCAGAGGGTGGATACTATGACTCAGGGGTTCTGCAGATACAAATCCTTCACCTCAAGACTCCACTGCACCAGCAGATGCTCTTATGATGATCTGGAAGCTTCAAAGGGTCCTGATTTAGTTGTTCCCTAATGTAACAAGGATACTGAGATGGAGAAAAACCAACAGTGTTAGGAAACAGCAGTGCACTTGATAACTGGAAGCACAAACAATGTGTATTTCTTTCTTTAAGAAAAATTAAATTTTTAATTTTTAGTTTTTGTGGGTACATGCTAGGTGTATATATTTATGGGGTACATATGTTTTGATACAGGAATGCAATGTGTGATAATTACATCATGGAGAATGGAATAGCCATCCCCTTGCATTTATATTTTGTGTTATAAACAATCCAGTTTACTCTCTTTTAGATATTGTAAAATGTACAATTAAGTTATTACAATCGTCACTTCGTTTGCTATCAAATAATAGGTCTTTTTAACTTTTGTTTTTATTTTAGGTTCAGGGATATTTAGGTTCATGTGCTGGTTTGTTATATAGCTAACCTCGTGCTGTGGGTTTGTGTATGGATTATTTTGTCACGCAGGTGTTAAGCTTAGTACCCAATAGTTATTTTTTCTGCTCCTCTCCCTCCTCCTGCACTCTATCCTCAAGTGGGCCCCAGTGTTTGTTGTTCCCTACTTTGTTCCCATGAGTTCTCAAAAATAATGTCTATTTCTATAGCACTGTGATCAATGGGTGAGAGTGGAGTTCTTTCTCACGCGAGTGTGTGAGCAGAGAGAAGGCAGGCACGGCTTTCTTAATCATTCTGTAGTTGCTGCATTAAAAGGTTCCCACCTATGTGCTATTTACATATTCTGGGGAGAAAAAGAAAGAATGAACATGTCAGACTCTTTTTTTTTTTTAAACAGAGCCTCACTGTGTCACCCAGGCTGGCGTACAGTGGTATGATCTCGGTTCACTGCAAGCTCCGCCTCCCGGGTTCATGCCATTCTCCCACCTCAGCCTCCCAAGTAGCTGGGACTACAGGCGCCCAATACCACGCCCGGCTAATTTTGTTTTTGTATTTTTAGTAGAGGCGGGGTTTCACAGTGTTAGCCAGGATGGTCTCGATCTCCTGACCTCGTGATCCGCCCGCTTTGGCCTACCCCAAGTACTGGGATTACAAGCGTGAGCCACCGCACCCAGCCAGAACATGTCAGACTCTTAACACTGATTAATGCTGTAATCAGCCTGGCAACAGCTGCTTGCTTAACGACTTCATTTGCAGCCACAGAAGTGTGTGTTTGTACTTCTCTTGCATTACTTATTGGCAACCTAATTTATATTAAGCCTCTTCTCACGCTTTAAAGATGTTCTTCAAAGATATGGTAGATGTCAGCAAAGTCATCACCAGTCATGTAAAGTGGATGATGCCACTGGGGTCACAGTGAAGAGATCCTAACCTACGGGTTCTCATTTTAATTTGGAATCATAGTGTAATTAATTATCCTTATTCTGGACATGTAACAGATCTGGTTACAGTCAAAGGCAGGGAAAATATTAGAAGTCTGGAAGTGAAAACACTGGGAAGTGATTTATCTTCAGGGCAAGAGTTAATCTCTTTCCACTTTGGGCCTGGAAATTCATGGGTTTTGTTTTCTAGATAAGACTTCCTATAACACTGGCCAACCAGAATATGTTGGTTGGCAATTCTAGGTGTGGACGGTGCTATCAGTAGCCCCAGGTTAAATTTTATAGATATTTCTGAAAACTTGGTTTGATTAAGCTGATTGATCAGGATAGGTTTAAGTTTCTTTGTTATGTATGATGTTATTTGTAGTTGCTCTATGTATTATTCTAATAATGTATACATGAAATGAAAATTTAATTTGTTTTTTTTTTTTTTGAGATGGTGTTTCACTCTGTCACCCAGGATGGAGTGCAGTGGTACAATCTCAGTTCACTGCAACCTCTGCTTCCTGGGTTCAAGTGATTCTCCTGCCTCAGCCTCCTGAGTAGCTGGGATTACAGGCACAAGCCACCATGCTCAGCTAATTTTTGTATTTTTAGTAGAGATGTGTTTCATCAAGTTGGCCAGCCTGTCTCGAACTCCTGACCCCAAGTGACCTGCCTGCCTCAGCCTCCCAGAGTGCTGGGATTACAGGCGTGAGCCACCGTACCCGGCTGAAAACTTCTTTAAATCAGGGAAAGCTATCTGAATAGATGGGAAACAACTGCCTATTTTTGGTGTAAAAAGTGTCAATCATTTATATGTGATTTATACATAAGAGGGAACATGTTGCTGTCATATTTACTGAAAGATAAATGCTAAAAAAGAATATGCCTTCTATGTAGTTCTTCATATTTACTTATATACTTTTTTTGCTTATGAAATTTTGAGACTAGTGTATTATCAGATTTACACTCTCTTCTTTAGTGTGTTATGAAGCAGTCACATGTATTGTGAATTACTTATGACTACTAATGATAGCTAACATGATTTTTTACTAGATGCTATGCTACTTTATCTCATTTAATCCTCAAGATAATATTGTAAGATATATACTCTCATAACCTCCCCATATTGTAGATGAGGAAATGGAGGCTTAGATTGTTTAACTACCCATCACAGAGCTGGAAAGCATACAGGAGGGGCTCAAATCCAGGTGTGACCTTTGTTAAACTGCACTTTTGAATCAGTGCACTTCACTGGTTGTTCACACAGTGCCTTGATAACTTCAGACTTGGATAACTTCCAATGATGAGAGTTTGGTAGCCATTTTCATAGAGGAGGAGATGAAAGCATGACAAACATTTTCTAATTATAGAGTGAGAAATAGGAGCTCAGAGGAATCAACTAATTTTTAATTTTTTAATTTTTATTTTTTTAGGGACAGAGTCTCGTTCTGTTGCCCAGGCTGGAGTACAGTGGTGCAATCATAGCTTATTGCAGCCTTGAACTCCTAGTCTCAAGTGATCCTCTTGCCTCAGCCTCCTGACTATCTGGGACTATAGGTGCACCATCATGCCTGGTTAAGTTTTTATTTTATTTTTTGTAGAGATGGAGTCTTGCTATGTTGCCTAAGCTGGTCCTGAACTCTTGGCCTCAAGTGATCCTCCCTCCTCAGTCTCCCAAAGTGCTAGGATTATAGGTGTGAGCCACTGCACCTGGCCTAATTTTTTAAGAATGTTAGTTGACAAAAATTAGTTGAAATTTTCCAAAAGCAGTTCTACATCTCATGCTATATTTCATTTCTTTTGCCTCTGCATTTTACTCTGGAAGTGAAATATTTTAAAATTTCTAATGAGGGTCCCAGGATCATATAGTACCTTTCAAATAAAAATATCCTATATCATGTGTACACAAAACGAGCTGCTGTGTTCTTTTGTTTAGTTAATTAAAGAAGAGCTTTCAGCATTTATTAAGCACTACACACCATGCTAAGTAAAGTACTTCATTTAATCTTCACAAGCATGGTGTAAGCTGGTATTACTATAGCTGAGGAAACAGTCTCAGGCAGTTAAGTTCCTTAACAAAAGTCGTACATATTGTAAGCCACAAAGCTGGGATTACAACCCACTCCTGCCTCATCCCCCTTCTTAGAAACAGATTTACTGTACCCTGAAGATGAGGGAAATAAAGCCATTTCCCCAAATAAGCAAATTCTATTCTTTTAGTTACCTTCCAACTCTCTTAGTTCCAATGCTTCACTTGTAAGGTTGGATGCTTAGTCAATATGAGTTCTAATTCAAAACCTGCCACAAAGTTTCAAAAACTGCACTGGTGTGTTGTTTCAAGAACTCCAATCTAATCACCACAGTCTTTGTCTAGGAAACAGACATCAGGGGCCTCAAGTGTCCAGATTTCCATTTGGTGTTATCTCAGTAGACACACAGCTGCAAATCAGTAGCAACAGACAGCCTCGTTTAATGATTCTTAACATTTTCCTCCAAATGAGAGAGAAAACTAAGCAAACTGAGGATGAGATTAGTCAGCATGTTTTAGATCCATAAAGACTCAAGAAGCTGAAATGCAGGATTAATTCTGAAGCCTGAAGAGCTGGAGGTATTAATGACTCACCTTCCTAAGGAGACCAACTCCTCTCTTGTCACTTTGAGTGATGAAGACTCTGGTGTCTTGTGGCATTTTCCCCCCTGTGGATGGGGCATTTGGGATTACTGAGTTGCCTGTAGGAATGAGTCCTAACATTCTCTTACATCCTGTGTGAGGGAGAAGTTCTGGGTCAGCATCCTTATGACACATGGTCCTGTAAGTCTGTTCTGATCCTGATTCAAAGCTTTGAATGGGTCCAGCATCCCTGAAACCACCAGGGAATGGTCAGCAATCTAAATGTGGTCATTGTGCATCAGGCTGCTATTCCTTTGTCCTGCTCGCAGTTGGGGAAGCAGGGACCTCACTACCTGACTCTGTACTCTGGTGTTTCCCAGGCCTCTGAGCCTAAGTTCCTTATTCCTACGAGTTAAATACATGTTCCAATCCCTTCCTCAGAATCAGCCTGCACACAGGGAACTGCAATGTTCACCAACTTCTCTCCAGGACTGGTAGACGCAGCCTGTCTCCTGGGAGTGCAGTGCTCTGCTCCCTCACATTCTTCCTGGGTCAGGAGAGGACCTCCTGTCTGTGAGAGCCCTGGACCAGGTACCAACAAACCCTGACAAAGGTGCTGTAGTAATGGCCCAGAGCAGCAGAAAAAGCAAGGCTTTTTTAGACAAATGACTTAAATCGTGGCTCCAACACATATTCAACTGGCTTGAAGGCCCCAGGAAACTCTCAGTTTCCTTATCTGTAGAATGAGGTAAATAACTGCTGTGCAGGTCAGAGTCAATGTATATAAAGCACTTGGTGTAATGCCTGGCATGTAATAGCCACTTAACAACTAGTAGCATTTATTATGTCTTTCAATGAACTTTCCGGACAGTGAGAAGCAAAATGTAATGTAGACTTTTTTTTTTTTTTTTTTTTGAGATAGAGTCTCACTCTGTCGCCAGGCTGGAGTGCAGTGGTGCGATCTCGGCTCACTGCAACCTCTGCCTCCTGGGTTCAAGTGATTCTCCTGCCTCAGCCTCCCGAGTAGCTGGGATTACAGGCGTGCAAACCACACCCAGCTAATTTTTGTATTTTTAGTAGAGACGGGGTTTCACCATGTTGGCCTGGATGGTCTCAATCTCTTGACCTCATGATCCACCCCTCTTGGCCTCCCAAAGTTCTGGGATTGCAGGCCTGAGCCACCGTGCCCAGCCTCACATATACATTGTTAAGCCTTTGGGATAGTTTGTAATATTGGAAACAGTGAAATCAGGATTTGAATTCTTATGCAGTAGTCCCAGGGATCTTCAGAGAATGCACATCTTGCAGATCACCTGAAGTCAGGAGTTTGAGACCAGCCTGGCCAACATGCCGAAACCCCGTCACTACTAAAAATACAAAAATTAGTTGGACATGGTGGCGGGCACCTGTAATCCCAGCTAATTGCAAGACTGAGGCAGGAGAATTGCTTGAACTCGGGAGGTGGAGGTTGCAGTGAGCCAAGATTGTGTCACTGCACTCTAGCCAGGGTGACAGAGTGAGACCCTGTCTCAAAAAAAAAAAAAAAGAAAGAAAAAAGAGAGAGAGAGAATGCCCATTTTGGCTTTGATGGTCTCACCTTTCTTAGGCATTTTAAAGGTACCCCTGACAAGGAGGTGAAAATCCTCCCTCTAATACTGTATCTGCAGTTACAGCTAAGAAAGGCCAAGGAAACCACTGGAACCTACTGGGAAGTTGAAAATTTAGGCTGAAGAGCTGCAAGGGGTGACAACTTCTGAAGGTTCACTGGAGAGTAGAATAGTTTTACAAATAAAGTTCCTGAAGTGAAGACTCTTGGGTCATCTACAATTAGACGGGACAAACCCTTGAGAATGAGCTACTGACAGGGACATGAGCAAGGTGAACTGAAGAATTTTTCTATTTCTAATTTCTATGCGTCTATAGAAAGGTCTGTTTCTTTTCAGTATTAGATAATGTATGTTTTTCCTTTAGCCTTCTTGACATTTTTTCCTCTCAGATGTTTTTATAGATTCTACTTAACAAAGCTTAAAATTACAACAAAAATGGCATTTCATACACTATTAAGTTTAGACCATTTAAAATCCTGTCTTGCAAATTTCTCTTCCTATAGAGCAATGCTGTCTCATTATGTTGCCTTATGTCTGCTGCTATTTTTGAATTACAGTACATTTCATCCACCTTTGATAAGGAATTTAATATCCACTGGCAGGTCAACTTGTGACTTTATGCTGTGACTATAACTGCAAATTACCGTGCATATCTCATTTTAAATTATTCCCTGGGATAGGAAGCCAGTCCAAAGGCAGAAGAACTTTGTCTTATAAAGACTGAAGAAGGAATCTTACAGAAACAATGTTTCCATGGTGGACAATGCTTACAGGATAGAATGTCAGGGAAGATTGCAATAAAATATATGGGAGGGAGTTGGGTGCAAAAGAGCAAACACACAGCTGGAGATCAATAGAGATCACTATGGGATTGAGGAGTCCAGAGAAGGTTAAGCATGGAACTGAAGTTCAGAGAGGAGCCCAAGGTCTGACTGGTGCAGGAAGCTAGCCCTGAGAATTCATCATGTTTTGAAGATTAGAACAAGCAGCTGCAATGTTAGGATCTCACCATAGTAGGAAGCTGGGCCCAGGAAGGAGCTGACATACAGGCTATGGCTTTGGCAAGGGAGGGGCCGTGGACACTAAATCAACTTTTAGGTTGAGCTCTGAAGTTCTATAATAATCGTGTCAGGTCAGAAGCTAGTGTTAGTAGCCTGAAGGCGCAGGTGTAGGGAAATAAGAATATTGGGGAGGAATATCATGGAGTGAGATTTAAAGGAAGAGAGACGGTTACTGACTTCACATCTCTAGATATACATGGGTCTCCCTTAATTTTAATATTCTTTGCTTTCAGCTTTTGTTCAGATACTGTATCCTCTATCTGGGAAGTAAAGTGAAAGAGAATTAAACATTTCTAGAATATCTACCATTTAAAAGGTACTTGGATAAGCACTTCACATATGTATGTACTCACAGAGCTGTTCCAGGAGACTGGGTTATTGTTATCTCCATTTAACAGACAATACACAACCTCAAAGGTTAAGTAACTCACCCTACTGTGCATAATTAATAAATGGGGGCCTTTAGATTCACTTCCAGATGTGTGTGTGATTCCAGAGTCCTCACTCGTTTCATTCTACCATACTGCTTCCTACAGATAGATGTCTAGGATCAGACTCCAGGAACTGGACCCGGAACACAGCAGGCCCTCCGTAAATCGTTGACTGCCTCTCTCCCTCCCCTCCACCCCTTCTAACCTCTTTAAAGTTCACTCCTTTATTTTCAGGTTTTTAGTTGACTCGATACAGTTATTGTGGCAGGTTATAAAGTCACCTGCATATTCTCTTTCTTTCCATGAAGGAGCATAATAACCTGATTTTGGAAATTTTGGATAATTTTTTTCGATGGAGAGGGTGAAGCAAGGGTTGATACATTTTTTTCTTATTCTTAAAAGCCAGACTCTTGGAATATAATGGTTTTTAAGAAATTCATGAAATAAAGGGATTTTCCAATTTTTCTGAGAATGTGGGAAAAAAAAGGGCTGCATTTCAACCTACAAGATTTAGCTCCTTGGGCCCAATTACAACACAGGTCCACATGTCTGAAGCTCACTTTCTTGCATCATGGTGGTTTCTGCTGCTCAGCTCTTCCTGATCTTATTCCTAATCATGTGGCTGTTAAGTCTGCACTTCGCTGGCCCTCCCACTTGTCTTCCAGCCTTGTATTTTTAGATATCTACAGGACACTGCTAATTGGAGCTCAAGATGTGAAAAACTGACAACTCCATAATTTTTCTTTCATTTTCTCCACCAAATATGCATCTTTTCTCAATTCTGGCATTCTAGTGCTCTTTTGGTCCTCATTGGAATAATCTTTGATCACTTCCTCTAATTTCCTCTGCCACTGGAATGGATTTAAAATGAATGATCTCAAGTCCCAAGTGGGCATCCAACACGGCCCTAAAATCCTAATACAGTTCTCTAGTAATTTACTTCTTTCTTTCTGAGATGATTTTTTTTTTTTTTGAGATGGAGTCTCACTCTGTCGCCTGGGCTGGAGTGCAGTGGCCGGATCTCAGCTCACTGCAAGTTCCGCCTCCCGGGTTTATGCCATTCTCCTGCCTCAGCTTCCCGAGTAGCTGGGCCCCGCCACCTTGCCTGGCTAGTTTTTTGTATTTTTTTTAGTAGAGATGGGGTTTCACCGTGTTAGCCAGGATGGTCTCGATCTCCTGACCTCGAGATCTGCCCATCTCAGCCTCCCAAAGTGCTGGGATTACAGGCTTGAGCCACCGCACCTGGCCTCTTTCTGAGATGATTTTATCCTTTTCTCCTTGAATCTCTTAAGCTTCCTCTATTTTCCCAATAATTCATCCAGACGACGTGCATCAGGTACCACATCGTCTGCCTTCCTTCTGCTTCTATGAAGGAAGCGTCCCTGCTCCTACCACTCCACTGTGCTCAGAGTCCCATCCTCTTTCACCTTCTTAACATCTTCCACTCAGCATTATCCCTTCCCTGTCTTGGATAATCCATTTCTTTCTCTCTGTTGAATCATTCTGCTAAACACACAAATACAACTTAGTATTACGTATCTCAGAGAACATCTTCCTTTGATCTCATAGCCCTCCTCTGGCATTGTACCACTCCTCTGCTGCCCTTCACAGAAACATTCCAGCAAAGAGCAGCCCACCTCTCTCATCCCTTAGTCTTTCCTCAACCCTTCCTAATTGGTCTGTCTTCTACCACTCCACTACAGTGGCCATGGTCAAGTTCACCAATAACCTCCCTCTTGCACAAGCAGTGATTTATATACTCCATCAGGGGTGCTTACCCAGCCTAACTGCCACCTTTCCTTAGAGTGCCCCCTCCTTGAAGCTCTCAGGACCCTTTCCTACCTTGTTTTCCTCTTACCTTGTTGGCCCCACATGCTCAGTTTCTTTTGGAAGCTCTCCTCCTCTACAAGACCTTGCTTGAAAAGTCCAAGGACTTTATCTTAGGCTCTCTTCTCTTTTGTTTGTAAATTATCTTCCTAGAAAATTCTCTCCAGTTATGTAGTCCCTCCGCCACCATATTTATGTGGTTTACAGTGCCAGACCTGCAAGTGTATTACTCTCAAATTTACGTACAGCTCCATATGTGACCACCAGCCTGAGCTTCAGACTCAGATAGCCAACTGTCTACCTGACACCACCATTCTGAAATCCGCTGAAATCCATATGTATCTCAAATATAACACAGCAGAATATAATTATAGATGTCAGCCCTCATCCACTCTCCTCTTCTCAAGCCTTCCCCATATCAGTAAATGGTCCTACCATTCACTCATACCCAAACCTAAAGGTCAAACTTGAACCCTTTCTTTATCCTATAACCTACAATAGTAAGTCTCAACAGTTCCATACCCCAAATATATCCCAACCAATCCACTTATTGTTATTTTCCTGGCTACATGCCTCATGTAAGCCACCATAAGTTTTTGTCCCAACTAGTAAACCAGCAAGGCTCCTACCTCTACTCCTGCTGGTCTAACACCCATCCTCCTCATAGCAACCACAATCATCTCTTTAAAATGTATAACAATCAAAATACCTTAAAAAATACAATCTAAACTCCTAACCACAGTCCAGAGCACCCTAAACAATCTGGCCTTTTCCTATTTCTCTGACGAAGTCTTCCTTGACTCTCCATCTTGTTCCTATTTTTCAGCTACACTGGCCTTGTTTCCATCCTTTGAGTATCCCCAGTCCTGACTCAGGGGCTTTGCACTTGCTGTTTCTTCTGTTTGGAATACATTTCTTCTGTATCGTTGAATAGTCTTTGAATAGTTTTTTCTCTTTAAATTTGTTCTACCTTAAACGTCTCCTTCTCAGAGAAGACTTCCCTGACAAATTGAGTGGCCCTCATCACCTCTACAATATTACCCTACATGATCTTTTTCACATCCCTTCTGTACCTGAAATTATCTTATTTATCAACTTGCTTGTTTTTGCTGTCTGTAGTTGTATCAGTTAGCTTTTATGGCATAAAAACATCACTCCAAACTTAGTACTAAAACAAACATTTATTCAGCTCACAACCCTTTGGGTGGGCCAATTGGACTGAGCTCAAATGGGTGGTATCTGGGTTAGGCTGGGCTTGCTCATGTGTCAGTGGCCAGGTGGGTGGCTCTGCTTCTGGGGGTTGGTTGGCTGTTGGCTGGGGTAACTGGGCACTGGGGCTAGGTTTCTCTTATCATCCAGCAGGCCAGCCCAGGCTTACTCAGAGGGTGGATAACAGGATTCCTGAGAGAACAGAAATGTACCAGTTCTCTTGAGGTTTGGTTTTGGCACTAGCACAACGTCTCTTCTGCCTTATTCTTTTGGTCAAAGCAGCCCAAACACTAGAAGTGGGGAAACAGTCTCTACTGCTTAAGGGGAAGAGCTACAGATTACATTGAAAAGGGATGTGGATATGGGGAGAGAAGAATTGTAATCATTTTTGCAAACAACCCACCGCAATAGTATATATTTGCAATTCATTTGGGATTCTTACAATTTGAATCCCTTTTTGAGTTTAATAAATTACCTTATGTATCTTTGTAGGGCAAAGAATGTTTCCTCCTGTAGGAGCTGAACAAGCTACATAATTTCTTTCCATTAAGGGCACAGGTACTTGTGCAATTTGGAAGAGACCAGGGTGTGATAGTAGGCTCCCTGTGGGATTCATTTCTGGTTAGGGTGACAGCGAAGATGACTGTGCCAGGTTGGTATCACCTTATTTGCTGTACAATTATGTTCCTGGTGGGGAAGTAGCAAGAGTGCAAGCTGTAGCACCTGGAGCCCTGCTCTGATGAGCTGGTGATTTCCTCATCAGGTCAGTTTCTATGAAAGGTTTTATATGTTGTTCCTGGAATCTTAAGTTTGAAACTTATTCTTTAGCCCTCTTGAGGATTCTGTGAGTCACTCAGTATTCTTCTAATAGATTCCCTTTCTGTGTAATTCCCCAGGGTCGGATTTGGTTGCTTGCAACGAAGAGCTCTATTTCGGCAGCTGGCACCAGGAATGGGGTTTATTTTTCTTATATAACAGGAAGAGTGAGGTGGTTGCCAAATTAGTCCAGTTGTTCACACAGCTATCAAGGACTCTCCTATCTTCCTGCGTGGCTGTCCTTAGTGTATAAACTTTTAATTTTCATGCTTGTTGCCCCTTAGTAGCTCCAGGTATTACTTCTGTGTTCTAGGCAGGAAGGGGGAAAATGGGATGGCACCAGCTGTGTCTGTTCCTCTTATCAAGAAGGCAAAAGTTTCTAGGAAGTGCTCCTTTTATCAAGAAAGGAGCCCCTCTTTTGTCAAGAAAGGGGGGCTAAACCGATCAGCTGGCCCCTACTGGCATCAGTGATTAGGAAGTGCCTGGCTTTCTAGCCTCTGTGAGGAAGACATGCAGGGAGAAAGCTTAAGAATGTGCCAAATTAGGTGATACCCAGTGCCTATCCCATGATTAGTTTACCCCTTTAGAATGACAGTTTGGGGGAGGGGGTGGGGCTCTGATTTATTCATTGCTGTCTCTTCTGGGCCCAGAAAGGCAACTGGCAAATATGCGGTTTCATAATTCACTGATGACTGACTCATCTTTAATCCTCCATCAAGGTCTGGAGATTCTTTCTTCAAAATGTGTCTTATCTCTTGCTTTCATTATAGAGCCACCATTTTATTTCAGGCCCGTAGTATATTATTAAAGATTTGTTTTCATGCTATATTTCTCTCTCCAGTATTTTCCATCCTCTGTCTGCGTTATATTGTATCACCTTGAATACCATTTTTATCTTGTCTTTTTCTTTCTCAAAGTATTAGTTATTAAATCCCAATCTCTCAGCTTGGGATCTGACTCCTTGCATAAGCTGGTCTGTTGCCTCCCTGACATCAGCAATTTATTTGGTAATCACTCACAAGTCCAGCTAATCTCATGGCCATCTGGTATATGCTGCCACATCCAGTGTGTGCAAAGGGAGCAGACTGCACTGTGAAGGGAACAAGAAAGACCAGGACAGGGAAGACGCTCATCCTAGGTGACTGGTGGTCAAGCTGCTTGGTTGTAAAGTGTAGGGCCAACGACTAATCACTCACTCTGAACTTGGGCTTAGTCTGCAGCCTCACTGGTGGAACTCATATCAGGCAGAGGGTCTGACTGGGCTGAAGCAGGACTGGGCTGGCTCAGTCTAATCCATGGGGTGCTCACAGAAGTCTTGTCACCCCAGAGGAAAAGTGGAGTGTAAACCAGGATCAATAGTGAACTGTCACAGAGACTGGCCCACAGGGCAGAAGTTGCGGAGGAAGGTTGAAAGTCAGTGGCCTGTAGGTGTCCAAGGGCTTGCTGTCCAGCCCAGCAGGAAACACATCATTCCTGAACTCCTAGAGAACTTGGGACCAGGAACTTGGTTCTTCTTGGTCTGAGGCTGGCGAGGAAGAGCACTTTGTGTTGGACCTCAGTGTTGGCAGCTAAACCGTTGGATCTGGCAGGCACTGGTCCATCTTCCACTTGCTTTTAGTTTCTCTACCTTTATGAGTGCCCTAACTTTTGTTAGAAACACATTCTTTGCTGGTATGCTACAAGCGATATTTTGAAAAGCTCTGGGGACAACTAGGACACATCTGAGTTTGTTTAATGAAAAGTAATTTAAATCATTTTTACAATAAAACAGAATAGACATGGATAAAATTGGCATGCTGTTTCAGACAAAATTAATACTTAAATTTGAAGCTCTGATTAAAATTCTGGTTTATGATTATGTATTCATTCTTTTCTTTCACTGGGGGTACTTAAATGGAAAGAATTGAGAAACACAAAATTCTAAGGCAAATAAAAGGCCACTAGAAGCACTGTCATTATTATGGAAGTTGTTCATTAGAGATACATATGCTAGGAATTTAAATCAGAATTCAGAAATTTCCATTTTTAGAATGAATTAAAAAGACCATATATGAGATTTTTAAAAATACTCTTTAACAAGAAGGGAGAATTTGTGATGACAGCATATAGTGGGAAGGATGGGAATAAAACTGTTATTTGAAGAGAGTATCTACTTTTTAAGGTAAAAATCTCAAGTCAGTTTAAAATAATTTCAAGGTATTTTTCTTACTCAAAAAAACCTGTCATAAATAAACATTTAAATAAATAAATATTAAAAGGAATACTTCCTTCTGAATAGTATACTTTCATTCTAGAATGTCCATTTCCTCTAAGAAGGATCCTCCAAACTTTTATTTTTTTTTGAGATGGAGTCTCGCTCTGTCGCCCTGGGTGGAGTGCAGTGGTGCGATCTTGGCTCACTACAAGCTCCACCTCCTGGGTTCATGCCATTCTCCTGCCTCAGCCTCCCGAGTAGCTGGGACTACAGGCGCCCGCCACCACGCCTGTCTAATTTTTTGTATTTTTAGTAGAGACAGGGTTTCACTGTGTTAGCCAGGATGGTCTTGATCTCCTGACCTTGTGATCCACCTGCCTCGGCCTCCAAAAGTGCTAGGATTACAGGTGTAAGCCACCACGCCTGGCCCCTCCAAACATTTTAAACTAACAACTTTAATCTAACTGCTTGGTTAGAATGAGACTTCCCTGTGTAATCTCTTCTTAGCAAATTGCAATCTTTTAACATCTTAATACTTCTCTCTGGCAGGTTGCAAGGAGCATACCAGGGGAGATTTCTCCAAAATCACTTCTTCCATTGGTTGCTTCCCATAATTTATGTGAAATCTCAAGGACTGCTTATTACTCAAAAAGAAAAGTATAAACCCAGAGTCTACTTGCTGGATTATGCTAAGCAGAAAATGCTTTATTGTTTTAAATAATTAGAAATTATTTTGTGGATTGAATTGTCTCTTAAACTTGATTTTATGTTTTGAGGATAGCTGTATTTTCTATCATTATTAGTAAAGCTATTTCCTTTTACTATAAAAGAAAATATATGCTTTCACAGTATTTCAAACACTCTGAAAGACTTGCTACAGAAGAGGCAATTTATTCCTGACCATCAAATTCTTTGGAGGAATTAGCTTTTTTCATTCTTTCATTTAGCAAATAATTATTGAATTCTGACCAAGTGACTATAACTCAATAATTCTGTCTAAATTAAAAATAAGTTTAGCCAAACAACAAGAATGATAATGATACATTTTAATTTAGTATTACTTAGAAAATTCTTGGGATATATAGAATGCTACTTTATTTAATAATTCTGTTTCTCCATAAGACTATAATAGACTTCAAGAGCTTTTTCATTCTTGTCCTATGCATTAATCAGAATCACTGTGAATTTTAATTCAGAGTACATTTAAATCAGTTTCATCTGTTCAACCACTGATGAAATGTGAAATTACATTGTGATTTTGGGGTATACTTGTTACCTCAGTATAACCTAGACTCTCTTGTCCATTATAGGCCCTATGTATATCACAACTGTAAATCTACAATTTCTGGAGTTTGTTTCATTGCATGAACAATAATATTCACCTCCTTCACAATTCTTTCTCTCTTAGCTATCCCATGACTCAAATTATCTCCTCTACATGAACACCTTTCAAATCTTCTCTTATTCTGATCCCTCTCCAAATTTCCAATATTAGATTAATAACTTTCAGACATCACCACCTGGATGTCTTTCTATGATCTCAAATCTGTTAAAAACAGGATGGATTTATCCAACTCTCGATTTAACATTGTTTTTGACACATGTTGTCTGTTTTTGTTAGTAGTGCCACAGGGTTGTAAGACTTGAGCTCCCCACTTAAACAAGGACAGAGCAAGTACTCAGTAAGAGCCAACTCTTGTATTCTGTGACACTACTGCTCTATGCAGCTTTTGCTGAACTATGCTCTGTGTTGGATTTTTTACTTACGATACATTATTCATTTAAAGGATTAAATAAATTACCCATCTCGCTGCCTTCTACAACTAATCTATTGTTATGTTATTTTGAGTCCACCTCTGAAATTTTTTGGAAATAATTTTCTTCCTTTCTATTCCTATTCTCATTACTCTAAGTCAAGCACTTATGAACTCTGGATTTCACTATTTTTAGAGCTACCTTACCGGTGTCTGTCACCACTGTGTCCTCCCTCCAAATCATTTGACATAGCAATGTCAAGGACATCTACAGTTCTGATTATGTCATTTCCCTGCTCAAAAACTCAAAAACCTTCAGCATTTCCATGTTCAATAGAATAGAACTAAAATTCCTTAGGCTGGCATTTTCCATCTCCACAGAATGGTCTCCACACATACACAAGCTTCAATGTTAGATGGAGAATATTACTGCAAAGTGGTTAAGAGCCTTCATTATTTACTAATTGTGTGACCTTTGGTAAATTACTATTTCCTCCTCAACTCCAGTTTTTCTACTTGGAAAAACAGGGATAATAATATTACATACTTTTTATAGTTGTTATGAGGATTAAATAATTCATTGAAAGCATTAACATGCCTGGTAAAATGTAAGTAATCAATACATTTTATTATTATTATTATTATTACTACAGCACTGTTAGATGAGTACATAAATACACATTTTATATTTATGGAACTTGATATCAATTCAGTTCTTCTCTTTATATGTTTTAGAAATGGGAACATGAGTCTACAGGACTGGGAATTATGGCTCCCTCGCCATTCAGTTCCCATGTATTTCTCATTAGCAATTATTTCTAGATGAAGGGCTATGCCTGTTGTGCTGTATGGAGTACACTGAATGTTGTCATGATTATTTGCCTAAGCAGGATATTAATAAAACCCAAGTGTCCGCTAACAAGAAACAATGTACTGATACATGCTAAAACATACTTGAACCTCAAAAACATTATGCTAAATAAACAATGCCAGACAAAAGACTTCCATATTCTGTGATTCTATTTATATAAAATGTCCAGAATAGTCAAGTCTATAAAGCCTAGAAGGTAGCTTAGTGGTTGCTTTGGGCTGTGGGTGGAAATGAGGAATGACTGCAAATGGGGACAAAGTGTTTTTTTTTTTGGGTTGATGAAAATGTGTGCATATAGTTCCATATCATTTCATTACATTTGTAACTGCCACCACAAGAAAGATGCAGAATTGTTTGATTTCACAAAGATCTTGCTTGGGCTACCCCTTTACGGCCATACATATTTCCCATCCTGTGCTATTGTTAACCCCTGCCAACCACTAATCTATTCTCAATCTCTATGACATTTTGAGAATGTTATATAAATTAAATCATATAGCATATGAGATCATTACCAATAATTTAATGTAATTATTGACATTCTAAGGTTTAAGTCTACCATATTATTTTTTGCTTTCTGCTTTCTCTGGTTTTTAATTTTTTTCTTTCATGCCTTTCTGTGGAATACTTTAACATATTTTAGAATTCTATTTTGATTCTATGTTGTTTGTAAGCATATATCTTTGTATATATTTTTAGTAACTGCTCTAAGTATTAAATTACACATACATATCAGTCTACTGATGTGGACATTTTACCAGTGTGAAGTGTAGCCCTTTAATTCTCTTTACCCTCCCTCATTTATAATTGAGGGAGGGTAAAGAGAATTAATATTTTATATTAATTTTTAATTAAGTTTTAATATTTCCTCGACATTCATTGAGAGCCACAAAAGACAATATTATACTTTTTGCTTCAATTGTCAAAAACAATTTAGAAAATTCAGAAGGAAAGTTTATTGTATTTATTCTTATTTTTGTTCTTTCTGTTGTTCTGTTTTCTTTCCTTATATTCCCAAATTCCTTCTTTTATTATTTACTTTCTGCCAGATAACTTCCTTCAGTCATTCTTTTAGAGTAAGTCTGCTGGTGACAAATATTCTTAGTTTTCCTTCATCTGAGCATGTCTTGGTTACCTTCATTCCTCAAGGATATTTTTGCTGGACATAGAACTCTGGTTGACAGCTCTTTTACTGCAGCACTTAGAAAATGGCTGCAGTATCCTTCAGGGCTTCTTGACTTTTGATGATAAGTCAGCTGTCATTCGAATTGTTTCCCCTTTTCCCTTATAGGTAATGTGTCATTTCTCTCTGGTTGCTTTCAAAATTATTTTCGCTGTCTTTAGTTTTCTGAAGTTTGATGATGGTGTGTCTTAGTGTAAATTTCTTTGGGTTTATTGTCTTTGGGGTTTGATCAGTTTCTTAAATCTGTAGTTTTTTTTGCTAAACTTGGGAAGTTTGCAACCATGATTTCTGGGAAAATATTTTGAGGCCCACCTGCTTCCTCCTCTCCTTCTGAGATCTTTTGTTATAATAGTTCTGCAAGTCCCTGAGGTTCTGTTCAATTGTTTTTTCAATCTATTTTCTCTCTGTTGTTCAGATTGGGTAATTTCTGTTGTACTATCTTCAAGTTAACTATATAATTATTTCCTGTCTTTTCCATGATGCTGTTGAGCCCACTTATTATGTTTTAAAATTTTGATTACTGTATTTTTCAGTTTCAGGATTTCCATTTGGTTCTTCTTTATATCTTCTGTTTCTAAGGCTTTCTATTATTTCATTTCTTTCAAGTCCATTTGGAATTGCTTGTTGAAGTAGTTGTATGACATCTGTTTTAAAACCCTTGTCAGATAATTCCAACCTCTGTGTCATGTGGCACCATCTTGGCTCACTGCAACCTCTGCCTCCTGGGTTCAAGCAATTCTCATGGCTCAGCCTCCCGAGTAGGCTATAGGTGCACGTCACCATGCCTGGCTAATTTTTGTATTTGTTGGTAGAGGCAATGTTTCACCATGTTGGCCAGGCTGGTCTCGAACTCCTGACCTCAAGTGATCCACTTGCCCTGGCCTCCCACAGAACTGGGATTACAGGTCACTGCTCCTGGCCTGACTGAATGTCTTTTGTCATTCAAGTTGAGATTTTCCTTGTTCTTGGTATGATAAGTGCTTTTTAAAAGTTGCATTCTGGACATTTTGGGTACTATGTTATGAGACTCTGGGTCCTATTTAAATCTTGTGTTTTAGAAGACCTTGTCTGACACTGCTGGTAAGGGAAAGGGAACTCACTCCTCTTTACTACCAGACGTGGATGGAAGCTCTGGCTACTTACACTGCCTCATTTGACATCCTGAGGAGAGGTTCACCTTATTACTACTGGGCAGGGATGGGATTTCAGGCTTTCATGTGGTTTGGCTATATCTTCAACCCAAATCTCATCTTGAATTTTAGCTTCCACAATTCCCTCATGTTGTAGGAGGGACCTGGTGGGAGGTAACTGAATGAGGAGGGTATGTCTTTCCCATGATGTTCTCATGATAGTGAATAAGTCTCATGAGATCTGATGGTTTTATAAAGGGGAGTTTCCCTGCACAAGCTCTCTCTCTTGCCTGCCATAATGTAAGAAGTCCCTTTGCCCTTCCTTCATCTTCTGCCATGATTGTGAGGCCTGCCCAGCCATGTGGAACTGTTAGTCAATTAAACCTCTTTCCTTATAAATTACCCAGTCTTGGGTATGGCTTTATTAGCAGCATGAGAACAGACTATTACAGGATTTCTTTGTGGTCTCATTTACCCTGCAGAGTGGCGGGGAGTGGCAGAGGGATGGGGGCAGACCCATTACTGCTAAATGGTGGTGAAAGTTCTGGCTTCCCTCTGGGCTTCTGATACCAACAAGAGGGACTGTGGTGGCTTTACTACCAGGTGGAGATGGAAGTCTTGGTTCCCCACTTGGCCTTCACTGATATCATCCAGTGTAGGGAAGACAGGGATGCCTCATTATTGCCAGGGAAGGGCAGAGGTCAAGGCTTCCCAAGGCAGATGAGAGCATGGTGAGGCCTAGGTTTTTTCCTGTGGTGTTTGGCTGCAGTAGGGCAGGTATTGCCTAAATGTTTTCTGTCTGACTGGGTTGCCCCTTTCCTGAACCCTTGGCCAGAGAGAGGTGACTTTCATTGGAGCATTTAAAATCTGCTCCTGCTGGTGTTTTTGGGTCACTGACTTCTCTAGCACCTAGTTTGGGATATATGGGACAAAAAGAAAACCCAGAGAACACACTGCTGTATCATTCCTTGAGTTTTGTGATTCGTAGCCTTTCTGCTTTCTTGTCTGTATCTTTCAGTGTATTTGCTTTATATATAATGTCCGGGGTTTTCGGTTGTACTTAGACGAATAGGGAAAAGTGGTCTCCTCAATTTCGGTCTGGACTGTTAATTCTCTGCAACTAATCTGACCATTTCATTTTGCCATTCTGCTTTACAATGTAGGAGTATTGACTTACATGACCTACAAGTAATTTACATAAAGACAAGAAAAGGTGAATAATGGAGTTTATCAAAGATACCGCTTCACTACTAAAAATTAAGGTTTCAAGTCCTATCATAGGAATGCATGCTAAATAAAAAGAAAACCTAAAGTATTTTCAACATGTGGATATGTAATTTTTTTGAAAGAAGTGATATTACCAAAGACTTACATGAGAATGTTCATAGAAGTATTATCTGCAAGAGCCCCCAACTGGAAATAACCTAAATGCTATTCAAATGGTGAATGAATAAATAAAATACAATAAAATATTTGAAAACAATAAGGAATAAAGTACCAATATGTGCTACCACATGGATGAATCTCTAAAACACTATGCTAAGTGAAAGAAGCCAGTCATAAAAGACCATATGTTGCATGACTCCATTTATATGAAATGTTCAAAACAGGCAAATCCATAAAGACAGAAAGTAGATTCCTGGTTGCCTAGGCTGGTGTGGGGGTGCTGGGATAGGTACAGTTTCTTTCTTTCTTTCTGAGGTGTTCTAAACTTAGATCATTGTAATCTTGGAACAACTCTGAATATTCTACAAATCACTGAATCATCCATTTTTTTTTTTTGAGATGAAGTCTCACTCTGCTGCCCAGGCTGGAGTGCAGTGGTACAGTCTCGGTTCACTGCAACATCTGCCTCCCAAGTTCAAGAGTGAATCATCCATTTTAAATAGGTTAATTTTATGGCATGGAAATCATATATCAACAAAGCAGTTTTAAAAACGACATGGTCATGATGGAATGTTCAATGTACGGAAGCATATAGGAGCCCTCTCTACCTTCTGTTTTCAGTCAAGGCAGTTATTTGTTCCTGACTAACCAAATGACTTGGCTGAAAGAACAGCATGAGATGGGTTTGCACATATACTGACTATGAAAAAAAAATTGGCTTACATATGTTTGTTCAACATAAGAAAAGAAGAGAGGAATCTACTGAAAATTAGAGAATTCCTAGGTGACGGATGATATGTGCAGCAAACCACCATGGCACACATTTACCTACAACAAACATGTACATGCTGCACATGTATCTCTGAACTTAAAAGTTGAAGGAAAAAAAAAGAAAATTAGAGAGTAAGTCTTAAATATATTTGCTATCCTAATGACAATAGTCTGTGTATACTCAAATCTTTGCTTGTTCTGTCTTCCTTTCAAATATATATTCCACACTACAATCTTCTAGTTAGTAAAGTGTATTTGGGCTGAATTTGCCTCCCCTCTACCTCTAAGCACCATGAAGACGGGGGCTGGGACTGTCTTATTTGTAGTCACATGGACAGGATCTGACAGTGGATAGAGATCAGGTTCTTTGGTTTTGGAGGACTTTATGTTGCGGATAGGTATGCTAAGGCATGAGGAAAGTCCAGTAGATGGGGCTTGGGATACCCAGGTTCAGGAGGGCTGTGTACAGGCAGTAAGCTATGATGGATAGATGTCGGGGAAAATCAAAGTGTAGACCAGGAAATGGTCCCATTCCATCAGATCATAGCAGATCAATGCTGGGTAGCAAGAGCCAGGAAAGAACAGTCTCCTGGCCAGCCTGCATTGGGTGCTGCTTGGTGTCATTTTATATTTGTGTGGAAGACCAAGGTAGGAGGATTGCTTGAGCCTAGGAGTTCGATTCCAGTCAGGGAAACAGAGTGAGACCCAGTCTCTAAAAAAAAAAAAAAAAAAAAAATTAGCTGGGCATGGTGGTACATTCCTGCAGTCCCAGCTATTCAGGAGGTTTAGGCTGGAGCATCACTTGAGCCTGGGAGGTAGAGGCTGCAATGAGCCATGATTGTCTCTGGACTCCAGCCTGGGCGACAGAGCAACACCTTGTCTTAAAAATAAACAAAAAAACAAAAACAAAAAAAACAAAAATGAAAAACAACAAAAAAGAGAAAACATCATAAAACAAAATACACTTATGGTTGCCAACCTACAGCAGGTTCTCAGTGCCCCCCGCAAGCCTACTATACCTCCTCTTCCAGTCTCCCTTTCATTCCACTGGGTGACTATTTCACAGCTTCACCTGTCTCATTAGATTCATAACACCTCCTCCCCCTCACTCACACCCTCAGTGGATGACCTCACATCCCAGGTCGCTGAGACGGAGAAGCAGTCAGAAGGGAAAGCCACCTCCACCAGTGTCACTGCCTGTCTTTCTGCTACTGGGGATGACCTTCTCCTTAATCTTTGCTGAGACATACACCTCTGTTGTTCATTATATCTCATCTCCCTATTAGGCACTCAAGAATGTGGCTCCAAGAATTCTCCCCGTTCTTACCCACAGCATTATATCTTCCCTTATCATTCCTATCAGCATACACACATACTACAACTCAAACTGTATCTGATTTTAAATACAGAAAAACTAACACAAAGAAAACTAGCAAAAAATTTGTCTCCACATGCTGACTCCAATCCCTCTCCTTCTAGTTTTCTTTTGCCCCTATGCCCAGTGAGGATTTTATCCATACTGTTCCACCAAAAAAGGTCTTGAGGTTACAGATAAACTTCACATTGCTAAAGCCCATGCTTACTTCTCAGCCCTCCTCTTACTTGATGTATGAGTATCATTTGACACAGCTCATCACTATCTCCTTTTGAAACACTTCTTTCCTTTGGCTTCCAGAATGCTACTCTGTTGATGCACCTTTTCCTCATAAACTCCTTTGTTGGAGTTTGCTGATGGTTCCTCACCATCTCTGTGGCTGTTATCTTTGGACTCTCTTGGGATCTGATCTTGAACCAATTCTCTTCTCTATTTACACTCACTTCTTAGAAGTTCTCATCCAGATTCATCCAAGTTTTAAGCACCATCAGTATATCAATGAATCACATATTTATACCTTTAGCTTGAACCTTTAGTATAATGCCTTTAGTATACTTTAGGACCTTCAGTATACTGCCTACTTGATATTTCTATTTGGATGTCTAATATGCCTTTCAAGATGATATTCACTATCACCTCCAACTCTCTTGACTGGTACTTTTGAAGTCCTCTCCATCCAAATAATTAGCAACTCCATTCTTCCAGATGCACTGGACAAAAATCTTAGTCTTCCTTGACAGTTTTATTGCTCTTATTCCCCACAACCAATCCATATCCAATCCATAACTAAGACATCTGCAAATGCTGTCACCTCCATAGCAGTTATCTTGATCTGAGTAATCTAGTGCCTTTTTGTTTTAACTTGAAGGACTCCCTGTAATGTTTCTTGTGGGGCAGTTCTGCTGGTAATAAACTTCCTGAGCTTTTATCCATCAAGGAATGTCTTAATTTCTCCCTCATTTTTAAAAGACAGTTTTGCCAGATATAGAAGTCTTGGCTGGCAGTTTATTTTCCCTTCAGTGCTTTGAATATATCATACTGTGCCTTCTGGCCTGCAAGGTTTCTGATAAGAAACTGGCTAATAATCATATTGAAGATCCCTTGTATCTGATGAATTGCTTCCCTTTCAATGCTTTAATGTATTTCAGGGCAGGGCTCTTTTAGTTCATCCTATGTGTAGTTCATTGAATTTTTGAATTTGTAGATTCATGTCTTTCATCCAACTTGGGAAAATTATGGCATTATTTCTTCAAAGATCTCTCCCCCTTTCTCTCTCCTTCTGGAACTCCCATAATGTATATGTTGTTCTAGTTGATGATATCCCCAGGTCATTCAAATTCTGTTCACCTTAATAGTTTTTCTTTCTGGTCATCAAATTCAAAACTTTTAATTGTCCTATTTTCAAGTTATGCTGATTCTTTTGCCTGCTCAAACCTGCTTTTGAACTGCTCTTGTGAATTTTTCATGTCTGTTTTGTACTTTTATGCTCCAGAATTTCTTTTCGGTTCCTTTTCATATTTCCTATCTCTAATAATATTCTCATTTTGTTCATACATCTCTTTTTGTTCCTGTTTTTGTTCATGTATTCCTTTAGTTATTTGAGCATCTTTAAGATAGTTGTTTTATAGTCTTTGTCTAGTAATTCTGCCATCTGGCTTCCTCAGGGACATTTTCTGTTATTTCGTTCCTTTTAATGGGATATACTTTCCTCTTTTTTAACGTGTGTGCATTGTGACTTTTTTTTGTTTAAAACTCTATTTGAATCATATAATTTGGTAACTCTGGAAATTTAATTATCTCCCTTCTCCATGGTTTGTTGGTTTGTTTCCTCCCTCACTCCCTCTCTTTCATTCATTCATTCTTTCTTTTTAAAATTTATTTGTATGGTTTCTCTTTGCCAAGAATCAGCCTGCAGTAGAAGCTTATGGTCTTCAGGTCTTTTCTGAGTATATGTTTTTCCCTGGGCATATGAGATGACTTTCTAAATTCCTCTGTACATGTAGTTGCTTTTGAATATCTCATCTTTAAGTGCCTAGTTCCCAAAAGGGGGAAGATTATTTAAAAAGAAGAAGAAAGTCCCAGGTGTTATATCTTTAAATCCCCTGGAAGCCACTTCTGCCACTGAGAGTTGCAACAATGCCTACCTCTGTATGCACCTTTGTAATCAGAAGCGGACATTAGCAGCCAGAACACAGAAACTTAGTATTTGGAGGAGGGGGTTCTTATTTCTCACTCTGGAACCTGCAAGCTGCAGCAGAAATGCAGGCTGCTGTCCCCACAGCTGCCTGCCATGGGGCTGGGGGATGAGGAATGAGTAGTCACTATAGCACTAATGGCTGAAATAAACAGAAATTAATTACAATTTACAAGTGAAGCCTTCCTCTGGAAGCTGCAAGCATTCAAATATACTTCCGAGTTCCAAAATATTAATTTCAGTTTCTGTCAGTACAATTTTTGTCCAAGTGCGGAGATGAATTCCTGGCACTTCCTACTCTGCCATCTTCCCTTGGATTTACCTGTATTTTTAATATCATTGCCAAAGTAATCCTTTGAAGTGTGAGATCATTATTTCTCTTCTCAAAATCCTTCTTTGGTTTCTCATCTCACTTAAAGTTAAAGCCAAAGTATTTACCAAGGGCTACAGACCCTGTATAATTTGGTGCCCTGCTATTTTAGCCACACTGGTCTTATGATTTCTCAAATACTTCAAATACTTCCCTCAAACCTTTGTACTTACTCTCTCTGCCAGGAGCATGCTTCTGTCAAATATCTGAACACCATTTCCCCTGACTACTTTTAGATTTCTTCTCACATGTCACTTCTCAGTGAGGTCTTCCCTGACCTCTACCACTGCCACTCCTACTTTACCTCACTTTTCTCCACAGCATTTTGTATGATCTAACATACTGTAGATTTGCTTATTTTTTTATAGTTTGTCTCTGCAGGATAATGTGACCCCATGAAGATAAGGAATTTTTCTATCATGTTCGTTGCTATGTGTGTCTAATACACAGTGAGTATGTATTAATTATCTGTTGAACAAATGAACAAATGAGTAAAGAAGGAAGGCTGTGTAAAAAACTCCACATCTAAAGGGAGGTGCCAATTCCACAGTCCAGGACATCTGTAATATGGGGAATGGATTTTTAAGGTAGAGATCACTTAGGTTCAATATCCAATAATTTAACTTCATCAGGATGGACCATACACAGAATTCTATGTGGCTTGGATGACAAAGGATGAAGGCCATATTCCATATCAGCTATACAAAATTATTATGCTTACTGATATAGTCTGATCTCTGTCCTGGATTCCTTGGGCCTGCCTGAAAAGGTAAATTCTAGCAGTTGCAATGCGACAGCATTCTTCTGGCATATATATCTCTACAACAATTCTGTACTAAGGCAGGAAGAGGATCATTCCTTTAATAAGTATTTATTGAGTGCCCAATATATATAAGGTATTGAGCTCTTTCTGGAAATTCAGAGATGATAAAGAAGTTACTCTTCTGGTGCTTAATGCATCAGTTGTTTGTGCAGTATGAAATGTACTAGAGAGTATATTTATACAGATAGATAAGGGGGCACATTGGAGGGTACTTACTTCATTCAGCATGTTGATGTAGTGGGAAGGCAGGGGTTCAAGAAAGGTTTCTGAGATGAACTGAGTATTGAAGGAAGGGATAGAAATGTATGGCAATGAAAGGCAGGGTGTTAGGGTTATGAGGAGGCATTCCAAGTAAGATAAACAATATATGCAAAAATCCAGAGAGAGCCACATTTAAAAAACTTCAAATAATCCAAACTACAGAGTAAGACATATAGATAAAAATGAAATTGGAAAAGTAAGCTGAAGTCAGATCACAATTTGTGTGGCATGCTAGGGCATGAAGTCATTTTATTAAACGCTGTGAGGATCATGGAAGTGTGTTAAAAGAAGATAAACATGGCGAAAATAATAATTTCCATTTATTGAACACTTGTTATGACATCCAGGCACTGTGTCAAACACATGATATATATTCTCTTAACCTTCACAATGAGCCTATAAAGCAGGTATTTTTCCACATTTTATGGCCAGGGAAGTAGACAGAGGAATTAAGTCCATGGCTGCAGATTCACATAGCAAAATGGAAGAGGCAGGATTTGAACTGAGGTCTGACTCAGTGGTATGCTGAGAATGTATGCTTAACACCACTCCTGTCATCTGGCCACTCTAACAGCGGTGACCAGACGGAACTTAACAGAGCTCAGACATGACATACAGGTAGTCTCAGAGGCCATGGCAATTGAAGGCATTCTCAGGGAAGAAGCCTGATATGAACTCTGCCAATGAGGCTTTTGGCATTCCTTAGACTCACTAATCAAAGGTGAGCCAGGGCCAGAAGTATCAGCATCAGCTTATTAGAAATGCAGACTCTCAGACCCTACCCCAGGCCTACTGAGTCAACCACTGCAGCAAGATCCCAGGAAATTCATGTGCACCTTCAAGCCTGGGAAGCCATGGTTTAGATACACATTGACATGTGCCAGAGACAAGTGATACCAGGGAGAGGGTATGGTGGCTCAATCGGATCACAGGGGTACCTGTTCTCTGTCCTCAACTGGAGTTGTGGGAGTGGAACGTATACTATGGGAGATGCTCAGAAAAGGAGAGCCCATTTTGTGCTGTCTTACATGTAAGAAATGTTGCCTTTCCTAAAAGTATCCCAAAAGAATCCCTTTAATTGAAATTATTTCCATGTCAAAATAGAACTGATCAATGTGAATTGTTTATCAGACATAGATTATAAAATTAAAGATAGAATCAAGAGAAATGCTGCATTAGTCCATTAGTCGTTAGCTATTTAAGGGCAGATCACATCTGACCCCAAACTTTTTGAATTTGTACTTCAATTTAGAGCTGGTAATGATACAATTCATGCCTATTGCTACACTGTAAACACAAGTTTACTGACTGATTTAATAGCCATGTCTTTGTGTAGACAGTGATAATTATAAATGGAGGTTTGTATCAAAGCTAGACACTACTGTTTCTCTTATCTACACCTCACTCTTTCTCTTTCTCCCCATCCCTCCCTACTCCTCTCTCCATTTCTCTCTCATAGGCGACCTATAACAAAGTCAGTATTTATGAGGCAAAGTGTGCAGTTTCATGATCTTTTTCCTTTTGTGATTGGCGTGGAGACAACATTGTGGTGCACATGCTTGAACCTGGTCCTGTTTCCCCAGAGGACCCCTTACCTTGTTTTTGTTGTTCAGAACTGAGGCAGGAAGCCCAGTAGGAAACCCGATTAGGTGAAGCATCTTCAAGTCCGATTAGACCATAGGTAGTCACTAGAAGGATCAGGTGCCATCTGGGGACTTTATGTGTGACAAAGTCCTGAAACATGTTCAAATCCCAGTATGAGTAAGGGAAGCAGTGGAAGCGTGCTGGGTATGCAGAAGCATAAAATCATAGCATTTCATCGTGTGCGGCTTCTGCTATTTGTCCTGTGTTATGTTGAGTCACCAAATTGTGTACACTCACAGTCATTTCAGAATTACATTAATGAGGTAATAAGCAAGAGTGCCTAAATAAAACAAAAGGCCTAGTTCTTTCTTTTTAAATGATTACCAGGAACAAGTACTGACTTAGAAACTTATCAGAATGAGAAAATGTCAAACAATTTCATTTTTAGCTGCACAGTAACAACTTTCTCCCATTAACATAAATAAATGAGGGTTAAAAGTTGTCTGGGAGAGAAGTGCTTGTGTATTGGTGAAGTATTTTTTCTGGAGGATAACACTAGGCAAGAAAGAAAGAAGGGAAACCTTCATGAGGAAGATTTCAAAACTGCAGAGCATGCTAGGACCTAGTTTGTTTCTGGCTGTGTTCTCCTTAGGTTGAGCTCTGTCTGGTGATTAGCATCACCGTGGATTAAATTAATTGGCTGTACTCAATCCCTTGCTGGACATACTGAGAATAAATCCAAAGACATTAGTTTCTTTGCACAAAATGAGGTTACATATCCAGTGACATTTATTTGAGCTATTTAAACAACTTAAACATCGTTTTCTTTTCTTAATAAGGGAAGTTCCAAGTTCTGGTAAGTACAAAACTATTTGAAATCTTTCTTTTGAAAATATTCTATGTTTTGCTAGTTGTATTTTGTTTTCCATGTTATACCTAGATTATAGATCTGTGTTCTGTCTTTAACTGTTAGAAAAAGAATAAATGTGATTAACAATTATCTTTTATCTAAATATGCCAGCAACCTGCACAATATGCTGATATTGAGGGAGAATGGAAGTTCAGTATCAGGAAATCAAGTGATTCTAGTTTATTCAAATGAGTAATGTTTACTTTGTTTCTGACAATAAAAGCATTATATACTTCTTATAGACATCTGGGCAATACATTAAAGAAGAAGGCAGCTGCTTGTAATTCAACAATGCTATGACTACCACAGTGAATAACTGGTGATTTTCCTTTTTGAATCTCCTCTCTCAACTCTACCCCATAGGCTTATGAAAATCTGAAACGAACTAATTTTTCTTGCAACATCAAGTCTCTGAATTGCTAAAAGAATGAACATTCTGTACATTCTGTATTTCTCAGTTTTCCATTATTTCTAATTCATTATTTGTGACTTGTCTGAATTCACATTATGTGGTAGAAAATTAAACTTAAAATATAATTAGTGAAATGACGCATGTAAATCTGTCGTGTTTTGTCAAGTGAGTGGGAGAGTGAAGACACGGCCCTCTTGGTAGAGGCCAATTATTTAGTTCTGAGCAGCACAGCTGTAAATGATTGATTTAAGTGGGGTTTGATTAAAACTAATGATGCCACAGATAAGCTTAGTCACAGTTGAGCCTAAGGGTGTTAAAAAATCTGCTTAATATTAAAGAGCAATGAAAGTATGCATGATAGCTCCATTGTCTAACTTTAGGCAATAAAGAGGCTCTGCAGAGAAGAAGAGAGGATATTGGTAGCAAGCTGTCATGTCATTAGAAGTGGATTTTAAGGCAAAGAGATTTTGTAAACCAGCTTCCTTGCTACACATAGGGAAGTCACTGGTGAGGAAACTGGAGGGCCTCAAGATTCTACAGTTACCTCTTTCCACCTCCACTTCTTCTTCAGCCTAAACTTCTGGGAGAATTAAACCATTTTATGCTGCTCAGTTTGTTTGTTCCCAAGGTAGCCCTTAACTATATTACTGCTTTATTCCAAATTTAGAGGGTATAAGATAAAACTTATTATCGAAAATGTATGTAAAGATACAATGCCAAATTTCCATGCAAATTCTGATTCTTTTTTTTTTTGAGATGGAGTCTTGCTTTGTCGCCCAGGCTGAAGTGCAGTGGCGTGATCTCGGCTCACTGCAAGCTCCGCCTCCCGGTTTCACACCATTCTCCTGCCTCAGCCTCCCAAGTAGCTGGGACTAAAGGTGCCTGCCACCATGCCCGGCTAATTTTGTTTTGTTTTTTTTTTTTTTTAGTAGAGATGGAGTTTCACTGTGTTAGCCAGGATGGTCTCAATTTCCTGACCTCGTGGTCTGCCTGCCTCGGCCTCCCAAAGTGCTGGGATTACAGGCGTGAGCCACTGCACCCAGTCTCTGATTAGTTTTTAAAACTGATTAAGAATGGAGCACAGCTAACATAGGAGAACTCAAAAAAGTTATGGAGGGCTGGTAGCTCTGTTTCCCAAAAGTGGGCACTCTATTGTCAAGACTTAATGACCACATTGCTAGTCTTGCTCATGTGCACCAGGTAAATGCTGTACCACCTCTGCCTTCTTCCTGTAGGGTATCTCTACCACTTTTTGCCTCTGGCATCTCAACTTTACACAGGCTTTCCTCTAGAAATTGCCCTCTCTTCTCACTCCTATCCCCAATCCCTCAGGCTGTATAAGACATCCCTCCTTAATATTCTCTTGGTACCCCAACTCTTCCTCTTCCTCAGTTGAGCTATTGAGTTACTCTGTGAACTTCCCATGGACTCTGTAGGAAATGCAAATTATTAACACAGGGTAAAGGCTGATTCACTTTCTTTAGAAATATTTGGTTTGCACCCTCTTTCCAAATGATGACATTGTACACTCAATGAACACAAATCTCTTTTTCCAATGATAATACCTAATCTTTATCATGTTCTGGGTTTTACACACAAGGCCCTCCTTATCATAGGCTCTTAAGACTCACCTACAAGGATGCAGAATCTCAACCCTCTACCCAAAAGTTCCCCCAGTGACTTCTAGGAGTTCCCAGAGATTCTCTCACACACTATGAAGATCATGTGAACTTGTATTTTTGTTTTGTTTTCACTACAGCATCCCCAACAAGGTGCCTGGCAACCACCCTGTTGGATGTACCTTCTCTACAAATGCTCCTCCACTGCTGGGGACCTGGCATCTTCCCAGGTCATGGTACCTTCAGCACCTGCCCTTCATGCACTGGGCTCAAAACCAATGCTCAGGGCTGGGTAGCAGTGGGATGTGGACAATGGCAGCTGCCTCTTTGCTCCTATTGTATTTATCTTCCATGTTTTCCCTCCAGGCCCCAGCACAAAATCTCCTTTCTCTTTGGCCAAAACCGACATTAGTATATTGGCTCACACAGATGTGTTCCCAAAGTGGTCACCAGGTTAATAGCTCTCCAAATAGTGAAATTCAGGCATTAAAAGGTGACATTAAGAGCCTCATGATGCATCTACACCAAGAAAAATATCATTTTCCAAAATTAGGTGAAAAATGTGGCTCAAATATTATTCATGTACAATATTTTCAAATAAACATATAAGTAAACCAACCTAAAATGTAATTGGAGGGAAAGAGTTCTAAAGTCTTATTTATTTATTTATTGAAATGGAGTCTCGCTGTGTTATCCAGGCCTGGGTGCAGTTGTGCGATCTCAGCTCACTGCAACCTCTGCCTCCTGGGTTCAAGCGATTCTCCTGCCTCTGCCTCCTGAGTAGAGTAGCTGGGACTACAAGCGCACACCCCCACGCCCGGCTAATTTTTGTATTTTTAGTAGAGACAAGGTTTGACCATGTTGGCCAGGCTGGTCTCAAACTCCTGATTTCAGGTGATCTACCCGCCTCGGCCTCCCAAAGTGCTGGGATTACACGTGTGAACGTGTGAGCCATCACACCTGGCCTAAAGTCTTATTTAAATACTGAAAGAACTCATCCTTCTTATAGTTGCTGAGGCCATGGTGATTAAGCAGCCTGCTCAAGGTCAGACCACAGTTGACCAGATGAGGATGAGAAGAGGTTGTAGTTTTGCTGACTCCATTGCGAAGCTGGATTCCCCAGCTCCTGATGCACATGTCTGCTATAGCTGCTTTTTTTGTCTTAAGTATTATAATTACTTTAAACCTCTGAGGAAGAAAGAAGGGAAGACATCTAATTTCTAGGCTGATCTTCAAATGTTTTTTTCTAAGTTACATTTAAATAAGATTTGCAAATCAGATTGGAGATATATGAAGAATCTTGGATAACAGCTTGCAAACATTTAAGTGGATGATTTGGGCCGAATTTATAGCTGATTTACAATGATAAACATGCCTTTTTCCATCTCTGTATTACCAATCACATTAATTTTGTTTGTTCAATTTGTCTTCAAGGCTGCAGGACTTTCTTACTGTGTCAAAAGACACTAATAATTAAAATGATTTTAAACAATAGAAAACAGCCACAAATGAAAACAAGGCCAGAACCAGATAAATCCTTCGACATGCTGCTCATTTGTCAATCAAACTCCAGTTTCACTGAGAAGTGGAAAAGGAAAACCTTGGTGCTTTGCTGAATATTACTCTTCTTGAATTCTCTTCTGAAGGTTTAACTTTAGAACTACTAGTGGGACCAGTAACCAGACTGCACCAGTTTTGGCAGCCCATAGCAATGCTGCCATTTATTCAAATAACATTTTTGCTTAGTGCAGTGTTTCCCAAAGTAAGATAAGTGGTGTGTGAGATGATTTGCCTGCATTTTCTCCAAACTGCAGTAGAAACATCTGATAGTATCTTAAGAGGGTTCTTACTTAAGGTTCTTTGTGATACATTCCTCCTAGAACTTAATGCCAGGTACATTTTCCTCCAGACAGTTTGGACTTGAAAAACATTTCCTGTTTCTCCCATATTTCCTTATTGTCAGGATATGAAGGACTAAACTGATGAATTGCAAAACTCTCTTACCTTTCTCAGTGGATGGTTTCCAACTTGTGTCTCTCTTGTTTTTTAAATTGTGCAATAATATCTGCTAATTTTAAAGGTTCACAAAGTTTACCAACGTATAAAAAAACATGAATATTATCCAGAGTTCTGCAATCCAGAGATAACCACCATCAACACTGGGTTGTATATATTTCTGGACTTTTCCCCAATTCATGTAACTCAGTCATGTGCCACATAACACTACTTTGGTCAATTGTGGACTACCTACATGATGGTGGCCCCATAAGATTATAATACCATATTTTGACTGTACGTTTTCTATGTTTAGATATGTTTAGATACACAAATTACCACTGTGTTACAATGTCCTACAGTATTCAAACAGTAACATGCTGTACAGATTTATGGCCTAGGAGGAATAGGTTATTCCATAAAGCCTGGGTGTGTAGTAGGCTTTACCATCTGTTTGTGTAAGTACACTCTATGATGTTCACACAATGATGAAATCACCTAACAATGCATTTCTCAGAACTTATCCTCATTGTTAAGCAATGTGACTGTACATATACATTTAAATCAATGGCACAGAATGTTCTGCAAACTGATTTTTTTCACTTAGTAATATGTCATGATCATCTTTCTATGCCAAAAGATATATCTATAAGGTCGTGTTTAATGGTTGTATAGTTTTCCATTGCATGGGTGTATATGTGATAATTTATTTATCTCGGCCCTTATTAGTGTGTTTAGGTTGTTTTTAACTTTTAAATTATAAATATCCTTATTTAACTGTTTATCTCTTTTTATTATAAGTCCCTTAAAATTGTTTTTCAAAATTGATAAGTATAATGAATGAATAAACGAATGAAAGAATAAACTTCTAGGAATATCCTGGATGTCTGCAGCTATATTTAGCATGCATTAGTATTACCATGTACTCGCTATGGTGCTGTGATTCTGGAGATAATTTTCTTTCTTCTCTAGGTCTTAGCCAAAATGAGTGATACTCCTTCTACTGGTTTTTCCATCATTCATCCTACTTCTTCTGAAGATCAACTTCCACCCCCTCGCCATTTGAGTCTCACTCATCCTGTTGTGGCCAAGCGGATCAGTTTCTACAAGAGCGGAGACCCCCAATTTGGTGGGGTCAGGGTGGTGGTCAACCCTCGCTCCTTTAAGTCCTTTGATGCTCTGCTGGATAACTTGTCCAGGAAGGTACCCCTACCTTTCGGAGTGAGGAACATCAGCACCCCTCGAGGCAGGCACAGCATCACGCGCCTGGAGGAGCTGGAGGACGGCGAGTCGTACCTATGTTCCCATGGCAGGAAGGTGCAGCCTGTGGACCTGGACAAAGCCCGTCGGCGCCCGCGGCCCTGGCTCAGCAGCCGGGCCATCAGCGCGCATGCACCGCCCCACCCCGTCGCCGTCGCTGCTCCCGGCAAGCCCCGCGCCCCACGGAGTCTGGTGGTCTTCAGGAATGGTGACCCGAAGACGAGGCGCACGGTTCTTCTGAGCAGGAGGGTCACCCAGAGCTTCGAGACATTTCTACAGCACCTGACAGAGGTCATGCAGCGCCCGGTGGTCAAGCTATATGCTACGGACGGAAGGAGGGTGAGCGTTCTAGGGGGCTCCTCAAGCCTGAGCTCATTTTGGGCACCCTACTAATTGGGTTCGTGTGGGGTGTGAATGGTGGCCCCTGGGAAGGAAGTCTTCCTCCCTGCCTGTGTATGTGAGTGTGTGCACCCAATACTGCCTTTGTTCCTTTGTCAGAATCTGACTGGAATCTCATCTTTACCTCACGCTGCCCACCCCTTTGTCTTCCCTGAGCCCCGAGTTATATAATGTTTTCACGTGGAATCCAATCTTGACAATATTTTTTGGAAAGGAGTGGCAAAGAGGAGTATTTTCATAGAGGAAGCATTTTCCTGGGATCCCTGCTGGGAGGTAACTGACTCCCCACCCCCACCCAACCTTGACATTTGGTATTTCTACTTATTTTGTATACACCATTGGTGCCTAAGAAAATGCTCAGTGATGATGTCTTTCAAGCCTAGGAGGTTGTTGATTTGATTCAAAAAAAGTTATAAAATTACCACTTAGTATAGAATGTGCTCATCTCAGGATAATGACTCTGGTCTCTTTTAGGTTCCCAGCCTCCAGGCAGTGATCCTGAGCTCTGGAGCTGTGGTGGCAGCAGGAAGGGAGCCATTTAAACCAGGAAATTATGACATCCAAAAATACTTGCTTCCTGCTAGATTACCAGGGATCTCTCAGCGTGTGTACCCCAAGGGAAATGCAAAGTCAGAAAGCAGAAAGAGTAAGTCACTTATTAATATATAGTACATATTTTTAGCCCTGAGATTTTTTTTTTGCCTCAACGACAGCAAAAATCCATGCTTAAATGACCAGTTCTTTCACCACAGAAACGAGAAGGAGAGGATTTAAAAACATTCTAAACTGAAATTGGCTATATTTAGAGTTGGAAAGAGTCAAAGAGATTATCTGTTTTTTAGACTTTTCCAAATCAATGACATGCCTGTTTAAATTGATGATGTGTGCTTTTTTTGCATAAACTACCTAGTTAAAAAATAAAAATGCCAGCATTTCTTGCTTTAGAGTGGAATCTGTGTAAGTCTCTTCTCTGGTTGTTGCAGAGTTTTCTCTGAATAGTACCATGCAGCATACATAGCTGACCTCAGCAGGTTAGCAGAATGACTGTAGTTTTTCAAATCTCCTCTATGTGCTCTGCCTTTTGAAGTTATTGCTATAAAAATTACAGGTTCTTAGATCCACATTTTATTTATTAAAAAAGGTTCATGCAACCAATTCATGCTGGTTAACGATAATGTAGGTTGATAAATCCTTAGATTCTGCTGTGTAGCATTATCCTTTGGATAGGGGAGGAAGAGGGCCTCTTCAGGCCCAGGGATGTGGGATAAGCTGTAAATTGCCTGTACAGCGTGGCTAATCTCATTATTCATTGTACTCAGTATTTCCGGGGAAAACAAGCTCTTTGCTAGAGTACTGATTGTTTTTTATACTTAAGTTTTTATTCTCTTTAGACTTGGATAATATTTATTTTAAATAGTATTAATCTCTCTACTTACTGCTAACGTGGGTGAAACTAATCCATCGTTGTTTAATGATTTCATGGATATATTCAGTAGATAATTATTAATGCTTCTATTTTGTAAGCTTTAGGTTGCCACATATATGTTATAAATAAGGTAGTGCTATTTCACGTTTGTCGTTTTACTAAAATGATTTTATTATGTCTGATACAGGTTGCTGAGTATGGTTTTTGATGACTGCAGGGAATCTGAGGGCTTTGTTAAATTTTACTTCAAAAATTTGAGACATTTTGATTTACAATTTAAGTAAAAGCATATCAAAAATAAGAAAAAATGTTTCTAGGTTTATACTCTGCAACATTAAAGGGGCTTACCTGATGGCAAGTATGTGCAAATCTATATAGATTTGCTAACAGGAATTTTTTTTTTTCTTTTTGAGATGGGGTTGTGCTGGGTTACCCAGGCTGTTATGATGGGCTGAAGTGATCACCCGCCTCAGCCTCCCAAAGTGCTGGGATTACAGGTGTGAGCCATTGCGCCCGGCCCAGGCATTTTGATTGAATTTAAGAAGCAAGAGTGCCAAGGTTAATGCTGAAGACACACGTTAAAAAGATAACTGATATCTGGACTTATGTCTAGCTCTGTTCTCTCTTGTGCCCTGTATTAAGTCAGTTGCAACGATTATACAAAGTGCATGCTAAATTAATGATTAGTACTTGATTAAGTCTTAATTATAAAAATGTTTCTGCTTTCATAAAGCTATGGATACCTCTTTTGATATTTGTAGGTGGAAAGATGAATACCAGCATAAATTGTTGCTTGCCTTGTTTGAATAGGTAAGCAGTACTTGGTTGGACTCCAGTTTCAGTGTTGGTAAACAAAACAACGAAATGAAAACCCACAAACTTTTATCTTTGGTAGAATTCTTAGCAGTTTTTACTTTATACTTTATACTTAATTTTAAAATTAAAATTACCTCATTAAACTTGTTAAAATTCTCTGAATCTCTTCATTAAAGTTGAATTAGAGATCTCTTCTAAAGAGTGGTTTGAAGAAATGTACCACTATTACAGTAGGTTTTCTCAAATAACTATTGGGAAAATACATAGGCTGAGTGTGGTGACTCACACCTATAATCCCAGCACTTTGGGAGGCTGAGGCAAGCGGATCACGAGGTCAGGAGATTGAGACCATCCTGGCCAACACGGTGAAACTCTGTCTTTACTGAAAATACAAAACAATTAGCTGGGTGTGGTGGTGTGTGTCTGTAGTCCCAGCTACTCGGGAGGCTGAAGCAGGAGAATCGCTTGAACCCTGGAGGAAGAGGTTGCCGTGAGCCCAGATCGCGCCACTGCACTCCAGCCTGGTGACAGAGTGAGACCCCGCCTCAAAAAAAAAAAAAAAAAAAAACGTAGAGCTCAGAAAAGTATTAGTAACATTTTACTATGAAATACAGAAAATACGCTACTTTTCATACTAATTATTTCCCTTTTTCTTTTTTTTTCTTTGCTGCCTCTTCCTTTGGATATTTTTAACTTCTCTGCCTTCCGTATTATATTTTGATGTGGGCACCTTTTACTCTTAAAATCTTTAAAGTAAGCACACATATGTCTTCAAGCTCAAGGTCCCAGATTTATTCTGTTTCTTCTGAGAAAACACATAATAATGATAGCTACTTAGACTATTCTTTTGTTCCTGAAAATTACTTGGCCTTAGAAAAGAGTGATTCTCAGAATTTACCAATATATCCTTCTGAAGATGATATTGAGAAATCAATTATTTTTAATCAAGATGGCACTATGACAGTTGAGATGAAAGTTCGATTCAGAATAAAAGAGGAAGAAACCATAAAATGGACAACTACTGTTAGTAAAACTGGTCCTTCTAATAATGATGAAAAGAGTGAGATGAGTTTTCCAGGAAGAACAGAAAGTCGATCATCTGGTTTAAAGCTTGCAGCATGTTCATTCTCTGCAGATGTGTCACCTATGGAGCGAAGCAGTAATCAAGAAGGCAGTTTAGCAGAGGAGATAAACATTCAAATGACAGATGAAGAGCCTGAAACTTGCAGTTCTGCTAGTTGGGAGAATGCTACTGTGGACACAGATATCACCCAGGGAACTCAGGATCAAGCAAAGCATCGTTTTTATAGGCCCCCTACACCTGGACTAAGAAGAGTGAGACAAAAGAAATCTGTGATAGGCAGTGTGACCTTAGTATCTGAAACTGAGGTTCAAGAGAAAATGATTGGACAGTTTTCCTATAGTGAAGAAAGGGAAAGTGGAGAAAACAAGTCTGAGTATCATATGTTTACACATTCTTGCAGTAAAATGTCAGCAGTATCTAACAAACCAGTACTTGTTCAGATCAATAACAACGATCAAATGGAGGAGTCATTGTTAGAAAGAAAAAAGGAAAACAGACTGCTTAAGTCAAGTGCAATAAGTGCTGGTGTTATAGAAATTACAAGTCAGAAGATGTTAGAGATGTCGCATAATAATGGTTTGCCATCAACTATATCAAATAACTCAATTGTGGAGGAAGATGTAGTTGATAGTATAGTATTGGACAACAAAACTGGTGTCAAGAACTTCAAAGCTTATGATAACACCAATGATAGGTTCAGCCCTATTTCAGCAGATGCAACCCACTTTTCAAGTACCAACTCTGGAACTGACAAAAATATTTCTGAGGCTACAGCTTCAGAAGCATCCTCTACTGTCACTGCAAGAGTTGACAGACTAATTAATGAATTTGCTCAGTGTGGTTTAACAAAACTTCCAAAAAATGAAAAGAAGATTTTGTCATCTGTTGCCAGCAAAAAGAAGAAAAAATCTCGACAGCAAGCAATAAATTCCAGATATCAAGATGGACAGCTTGCAACCAAAGGAATTCTTAATAAGAATGAGAGAATGAACACAAGAGGTAGAATTAGAAAGGAAATGATATTGCAAGATTCAGATAGTCCCCTTAAAGGAGGGATACTTTGTGAGGAAGACCTCCAGAGAAGTGATACTGTAATTGAATCAAATACTTTTTGTTCCAAAAGTAATCTCAATTCCACTATTTCCAAGAATTTCCACAGAAATAAATTAAATACTACTCAAAATTCCAAGGTTCAAGGACTTTTAACCAAAAGAAAATCTAGATCACTAAAGAAAGTAAGCTTAGGAGCACCTAAAAAAAGAGAAATCTGTCAAGGAGATAAAGTGTTTCCTCACAATGAATCTAAATATTGCAAAAATACTTTTGAAAATAAAAGTTTATTTCATGTATTTAACATCCTTGAGCAAAAACCCAAATATTTTTATGCACCACAATCTCAAGCAGAAGTGGCATCTGGGTATTTGAGAGGAATGGCAAAAAAGAGTTTAGTTACTGATTCACACATAACTTTAAGAAGCCAGAAAAAACAAAAAGGGGATAAATTGAAAGCAAGTGCTGTTGTAAGTAAACAACATGCTACAACCAGGGCAAATTCCTTAGCTTCTTTGAAAAAACCTGATTTTCCTGAGGATATTGCTCATCATTCAATTCAAAATTATATACAGAGTTGGTTGCAGAACATAAATCCATATCCAACTTTAAAGCCTATAAAATCAGCTCCAGTATGTAGAAATGAAATGAGTGTGGTAAATTGTAACAATAATAGTTTTCCAGGGAATGATCTCCATACAAGTTCTGGAAAAATAAATAATTTTGTTATGGAAAGTAATAAGCACATAACTAAAATTGCCAGTGTGACAGGAGATAATCTATGTAAAGAGGGAGATAAGTCTTTTATTGCCAGTGATACTGGTGAAGAAGATCTCCATGAGACACAGGTTGGATCTCTGAATGATGCTTATTTGGTTTCCCTGCATGAACATTGTACTTTGTCACAGTCAGCTATTAATGATCATAATACTAAACATCATATAGCTGCTGAAAAATCAGGACCAGAGAAAAAGCTTGTTTACCAGGAAATAAACCTAGCTAGAAAAAGGCAAAGTGTAGAGGCTGCCATTCAAGTAGATCCTATAGAAGAGGAAACTCCAAAAGACCTCTTACCAGTCCTGATGCTTCACCAATTGCAAGCTTCAGTTCCTGGTATTCCCAAGACTCAGAATGGAGTTGTTCAAATGCCAGGTTCACTTGCAAATGTTCCCTTTCATTCTGCAATATGTAATTCATCCACTAATCTCCTTCTAGCTTGGCTCTTGGTGCTAAATCTAAAGGGAAGTATGAATAGTTTCTGTCAAGTTGATGCTCACAAGACTACCAACAAATCTGCAGAAACACTTGCATTACTGGAGATTCTAAAGCACATAGCCATCACAGAGGAAGCTGATGACTTGAAAGCTGCTGTTGCCAATTTAGTGGAGTCAACTACAAGCTACTTTGGACTCAGTGAGAAAGAACAAGACATGGTTCCACTAGATCTTTCTGCAAATTGTTCCACAGTCAACATTCAGAGTGTTCCTAAGTGCAGTGAAAATGAAAGAACACAAAGAATCTCCTCTTTGGATGGAGACTGCTCTGCCAGTGAGGCATGTGCTCCTGAAGTCTGTGTTTTGGAAGTGACTTGCTCTCCATGTGAGATGTGCACTGTAAATAAGACTTATCCTCCAAAAGAGACATGTAACCCCAGTGATGCTCTTTTTCCTAGTGATGGTTATGGTGTGGATCAGACTTCTATGAATAAGGCTTGTTTCCTAGGAGAGGTCTGTTCACTTACTGATACTGTGTTTTCCAACAAGGCTTGTGCTCAAAAGGAGAACCATATCTATGAGGGAGCTTGCCTAATTGATGAGACTTACGTTCCTGTCAGTGTCTGCAATACCATTGACTTTTTCAACTCCAAAGAAAACACATATACTGATAACTTGGAATCAACTGAAGAGTTAGAAAGAGGTGATGACATTCAGAAAGATCTAAATATTTTGACAGACCCTGAATATAAAAATGGCTTTAATACATTGGTGTCACATCAAAATATCAGTAATTTAAGCTCCTGTGGCCTTTGCCTAAGTGAAAAAGAAGCAGAACTTGATAAGAAACGTAGTTCTCTAGATGATTTTAAAAATTGTTCACTAAAGAAGTTTCAGGATGAAAATGCATATACTTCCTTTGATACGGAAGAACCAAGGACTTCTGAAGAACCAGGCTCAATAACCAACAGCATGACATCAAGTGAAAGAAACATTTCAGAATTGGAATCTTTTGAAGAATTAGAAAACCAGGACACTGATACCTTTAATACGGTGGTAAATGGAGGAGAGCAAGCCACTGAAGAACTAATCCAAGAAGAGTTAGAGGCTAGTAAAACTTTAGAATTGATAGGCATCTCTGGTAAGCATATTATGGAAGAAAAAAGAAGGAATGGTATAATTTATGAAATAATCAGTAAAAGGCTGGCAACACCACCATCTTTAGTTTTTTGCTATGATTCTAAGCAAAATAGTGAAAAGGAGACTAGTGAAGGAGAAATTAAGGTGGTAAAAATGATGGTGAAAAGTATGGAAGCCGGAAGTTATTCAGAGTCCTCTCCTGATTTAAAAAAATGCATCAGAAGTCCCGTGACTTCTGATTGGTCAGACTATCGACCAGACAGTGACAGTGAGCAGCCATATAAAACATCCAGTGATGATCCCAATGACAGTGGCGAACTTGCCCAAGAGAAAGAATACAACATAGGATTTGTTAAAAGGGCGATAGAAAAACTTTACGGTAAAACAGATATTATCAAGCCATCTTTTTTTCCTGGGTCTACCCGCAAATCTCAGGTTTGTCCTTATAATTCTGTGGAATTTCAGTGTTCCAGGAAAGCAAGTCTTTATGATTCTGAAGGGCAGTCATTTGGCTCTTCTGAACAGGTATCTAGTAGTTCACCTATGTTGCAGGAATTCCAGGAGGAAAGACAAGATAAGTGTGATGTTAATGGTGTGAGGAACAATTATTATGGGGGTGACATTGTAGAATCTGGTACAAAACAAAATGATCACAGCAGAATCCTCACAGACATAGAGGAAGGAGTGCTGATTGACAAAGGCAAATGGCTTCTGAAAGAAAATCATTTGCTAAGGATGTCATCTGAAAATCCTGGCATGTGTGGCAATGCAGACACCACATCAGTGGACACCCTACTTGATAATAACAGCAGTGAAGTACCATATTCACATTTTGGTAATTTGGCCCCAGGCCCAGTCATGGATGAACTCTCCTCTTCAGAACTCGAGGAACTAACTCAACCCCTTGAACTAAAATGCAATTACTTTAACATGCCTCATGGTAGTGACTCAGAACCTTTTCATGAGGATGTTCACAATGAAACCTGTGCCAAGGAAAGAATAGCAAATCACCATACAGAGGAGAAAGGTAATAATCATCAGTCAGAAAGAGTATGCACATCTGTCACTCATTCCTTTATGTCTGCTGGTAACAAAGTCTACCCTGTCTCTGATGATGCTATTAAAAACCAACCATTGCCTGGCAGTAATATGATTCATGGTACACTTCAGGAAGCTGACTCTTTGGATAAACTGTATGCTCTTTGTGGTCAACATTGCCCAATACTAACTGTTATTATCCAACCCGTGAATGAGGAAGACCGAGGATTTGCATATCGCAAAGAATCTGATATTGAAAATTTCTTGGGTTTTTATTTATGGATGAAAATACACCCATATTTACTTCAGACAGACAAAAAAGTGTTCAGGGAAGAGAACAATAAAGCAAGTATGAGACAAAATCTTATTGATAATGCCATTGGTGATACATTTGATCAGTTTTATTTCAATAACACATTCGACTTGATGGGTAAAAGAAGAAAACAAAAAAGAATTAACTTTTTGGAGTTAGAGGAAGAAGGTAATTTAAAGAAATTCCAACCAGATTTGAAGGAAAGGTTTTGTATGAATTTCTTGCACACATCATTGTTAGTTGTGAGTAATATGAATTCAGATACACAAGACCTCAGCAGTCAGACAAATGAAATGTTTAAAGTAGTCGATGAGAATAACAACTTATTAAATAACAGATTCCAGGGCTCAAGAACAAATCTCAACCAAGTAGTAAGAGAAAATACCAACTGTCATTACTTCTTTGAAATGCTTGGTCAAGCTTGCCTCTTAGATATTTGCCAAGTTGAGACCTCCTTAAATATTAGCAACAGAAATACTTTAGAAGAACTTTGTATGTTTGAGGGTGAAAATCTTTTCATTTGGGAAGAGGAAGACATATTAAATTTAACTGATCTTGAAAGCAATAGAGAACAAGAAGATTTATAATTTCAATATCAGCACATTCTTTGTCAATTCATTTTTTCCCATAATGAGATGAAGCACATGTGACAAATATGGACTAGATAACTGCTAAGAATTTCCCATTTCTTCAAAATGAACTTACCCTGGAAAGCCTTCCTTTGGATAACCAGTTTGACTTTCATAATTTCTCTGTTCTTTGTTTTTCCAACAATTACAGACTCAGGTTCTCTTATTTTGGAAGTTTCTATCCGGTTTTGTTCTGAACTTACTTTTTTTTTTTTTTTTTGGTATCTATGATTTCTTTGCTCAGGGCATCAAAATGTGCTAAGGACAAGAACTATATCCTTTTTAAAAAATGTTGTTAGCTTGGTATAAAATGTATATTGAATGTATTGGTGAATAAATTGAATAGACATAACTATCTCAAAGTACTTCACTTATTCTTTTTAACTACTGATTTGATAAAAGGTATGATTATAAGATGTCCACAACAATCTCATAGTTTCTTGTGCCAAATGTGTTGAGTCTAGTTTTTCAGAATATCCAGTGAAATTGCAAGCATTTCCATGGGACAGGATTTACTGTTTTTCTAATAGACTAGCCTATCAAGTATCAATTGGTTTGAATAACTGTGGTATATTTCCCAGGAGTTAACCAGGAAAGCTTTTAAGATTCCTTCCACTCCATTACTATATGATGGTATAGAAACAAGTCTTAGAAAACTTGGAAATCTATGCCTCTTGTCTACAACTGACTCAAATTAGAATGGTCAGTATTTTTGGGGCCACACATGGAGATGCTAAAATAACATAAATTTGGCATTGAGGAACAAAAGGTAACTAAATTAATTACATCAAGAATAATGTTGGTGTCAGTTCAGCATGAGTCATAAATTCATAAAAATTATGAATTGCTACTTCATCAGCTGGAGACTACTTCTACATAGAGTATGCTTTTAAAAAAAAATTAAGTGATGCTTTCTTTTAATGAATATATGGAAGTTATAATGTTATGTAAGTTTCTGTAGTAAGCAATGATAAATTGTAGTGAATGAAAGAGCACAAAGTTTTGGAGAAAAAATAGAAAGGAGAAAATAATTTACATTAATTTTGTGCCTACCGTGTATCAGGGACTATGGTACACCTGCAGGGTTTTTGTGTGTAATTCTTCCTCATAAAGGCACTGTGAATGTGGCTGTATTACTCCCCCAGAATTTTTTTTTTTTTTTTAAATAGAGAAGTTAGGAGAAGAAGGTAAAGGACTTTCATGACTGGTTTACAGTAGGGTATCATGCCAAGATTTGAACCCAGTTCTTTGTGCTTGAAAATTAATGCTCTTTTACTACCCTTTTTTTTTTTTTTTGAAGGCTGATACTCACTATGTTTCCCAGGCTTGTCTTGAACTCCTGGGTTCAAATGACCCTCCATCCTGAGCTTCTCAAGTAGTTGGGGACTACAGGCGCATGCCACTGCACTGGGCTTACTACATTTTTGCCATTGTTTTCATGTGAGGAAGATGGTATAAGATTTTTTTTTTTTTTTTTTTTCGAGACAGACTTTCTCTCTTGTTGCCCAGGTTGGAGAGCAATGGTATGATCTCGGCTCACTGCAACCCCCGCCTCCCGGGTTCAAGTGATTCTCCTGCCTCAGCCTCCCAAGTAGCTGGGATTATAGGCATGCACCACCACACCTGGCTAATTTTTGTATTTTTAGTAGAGATGGGGTTTCTCCATGTTGGTTAGGCTGGTCTTGAACTCCTGACCTCCTGACCTCAGGTGATCGACCCGCCTCGGCCTCCCAAAGTGCTGGGATTACAAGTGTGAGCCACTGCGCCTGGCCAGGGATAAGATATATTTTTAAAAATCAGCACTCATTTGCTAGTGCAGTGAGACAAGGAAAGAATTTTTCTTTTTAATTTGGAAGGTGTGAAATACAGATATACCTAAGAAGACTGAGGAAATCCCTTATAAAAACCAGGAGGTTTCAAGAAATATGGCATGCAGTATGTAGTTGTTGGCAATAATATTACACCAAACAGTGTCCTTGGTGCATAATAATTGGGAGAAGCTGGAGTGACAACCATGAATTAGTAATGCATGACTGTGTAACATACTTCTTCTTTAAAATGAACATGTTCACATACATTGAATTGTGAGATCTTAGGCCACATCTTATTCACAGAGCTAGCTTCGTACTTGGGACATGGTAAGTACCTAATAAATGTGTGTTAAATGGATAAGAAGTGCTTTTGAAGGCATTTAGTTTTTCTTAACTCTTACTAATTTCAGATCCATACATATAGAAGGATGTGCAAATATGCTGAAGGATAGAACTCAGTTTTTTGTATTTTTTTAGGTTTTTTTATATTTTATGAAAGCAGTATTTTACTCATCCTTAAAATGTCTGTAAAGATGATTTTTTCTTTTAAACATTCAAAGCATGTTTTTATTTTTACAAGGTTTATATTTAAAAAATCTTGTCACACTGCGAAATTTTGAAGAGTAAGTGAAACTTGAGAGGAAATTTAAGAATATTATAGAGACCTAGCTTTTGCTTTAGAGATGAAGTACCTGAAGGGCTGAGTATGGAAGTGTAGCACCCCTTACTCAGGAATTCAGAGTCTCTGGTTCCAAGGTAGAGTGGTGAAATTATTGTGTTTTGCCCACCAGATGGCAGCTGTGCCATGCGCTGTCAAAAGTTCAGGCACTCTGAGAGGCTTGCATGGATAAAGGCAATGCTTTAAGCATTGGGGCAGTCTCTGAGCTTCGTGCTTCTGCTTCAGTGAAAACTGAATGTCCAACTCTGCAGGCATCCCCCAAATATTAAACCCAGAAGAAGTAGCAGTGTTCAGAATTAAAATAAATATACTGTTAGTAGCAAAGAGCAAAAGTTCAAACGTAGAGGCACTCAAAAATGCCAACTGTCAAGAATCATCAGAGTTGATTCCAAGGAAAGCCCAATTTGGGGAGGATGGCACCCACCAAAATTCCCTCATTCAAGTTGAAACTAAGTTAATGAGCCATTGGCTCAGTGGATAGGGGTAATTTTTACATGACACTTTCAAATACTATAATGCAACTTTTCAGTGACAAAAAACATGCCTCATTTTTCAGAGTGTAAACTGAGGTATTGAAACTACATTCCGTATTTGTGGCACTCATTAAAGTACTTATGAGGAGCTACCTTATAAGGTGGTTGTGAGAGGATCACTAGAGAAAATACTTGTAAAACCCTTAGCACAGAGGTTGGCACACAGTGTTAAACATGTTTTAGCTATTTTTCTTTAAAAAGCCATTAGTGTTAATATATTTGATATGCTTTTCAGAGTTGGTGTTCTTCTGACCAAGATGTATTTTAGCTTTATTGTGTGCATGTATATGAAATGTAATATTTTCAAGATTTAGTCATCTGGCCCCTTATGAAAGTGAAGGTGACTAACAATTTGAGCCCTTGCTTGGTGCCAAATATTGGGCTAAGTTCTTTATGTGTATCATCTTAGTCCTCACAAGAACCCTCTTGATGGGTAATAGTATCTTTAATGTAGCAGGAAGGGGACTAAAGCTCACAGAGGCTAGTAAAGAAGCACTTTTACTTTAATATCTGTATTTGATCCTCATAAAAAGTCCTGAGTTTTGTGGTTTGATACTCTATGTACAGATCTACCCTGAAAACAACATGACTTTTTATTCCTTGTTTATTGAGGTTAAAAAGGATTCCATAACTGACCAGAGTTATTTTAATCCAAAGTACTTAGCATTTTTCCTACTATTCTACTGTCTTGTCCATTAAAGTATTAACGGATAATTGTTTTTAAAAAGCAAAATCATGAATTCCGTACAGATATAACATGATCATGTGCCAAAGATTTTATTTAACTTACAAATTGCGTAGGGAATTATTAACATATATAATGGGCTGAAGGAAGAATTTAAAGTATCACTAAAAATAAGCAATAAGAAATGCTGAAATGAATTCGGGTCTGTCCAGGACAAAGATTACATTCCCTGGACACAACCAATTTATATTTCTATGGACAAGAATAGTTTGCATTATCTATGTTTTTACAATTTGCAGGATTTTCAGATAATTTAAAGATAATGAAAAAACAGAGGTAACCCCAAGAGGACTTGACAAGGCACTAGTAATTTCTTTTTTGTCCATTTCAAGGTATTTCACAGTTTTTTTCCCAAAAGGGTTTATCTTCCAGTGACTTAAGTGCTAAGTTATTAAGGGAATATTCCCAAGTCATAGCAGAGAATGTATGACTGAAAAACTTTTGAAAATTAAGGAGCAAAACAGCAAACCTTCAAACAGAGACAAGTACTATGTTTGATGGTTTAGAGAAGATATGTTCATCTTGTTCTAGACAAAAATTAGTAAACAGTTCTCATCATGGACTTTAGATGTAATAAACAATGATTATTTTTTAACAATGGGAATTCTTTCTAAAGGACATACACATGAGTCTTTTCTCTATGCATTGGTATTTCATATATTAATGTTTACTTTTTGATTCATACACAGATTATCATAACAATCAGTAACAGCAAGAACAAAAAACAAAGGGCAATGGAGTAAAAATCGTTTAGCTGCTTTTCCTCTTGAAAATAGTTCTTTTCTTCTGTAACTCTAATGTTGATAAATGGCTGCAGTCTACAGACTACTACCTACGTGAGACTGCTTAAAGCTCAGGTGAATCAATACAACCAAGTAAATTAAGATAGGATAGAAGGTTCATGGGAAAACATGACTTGCACATCACAGGAATTCATTATATTGAGAGTGAAAATAGTGAGAAATGGGTGATACAAAGCTAAATACTTTATTTATGTTCATATATATAAATATTCATATATATATATTTACAAGTTTGTTTAATGCAGTTGTTGCCTCAGCATCCAGTTTTAGGCCTGACATAATATTTGAAATTTAGTCCTAATCTGTCACCTTTGGCTTAGTTGAAACCTTACTTTCCCATGCAGTTGTTTGCTGTATGGCCTACTTATTCCTCATTTCTTTGACCCCAAACCCAACATACTCCACGGCTACTGAACATGATAAAATGTAATGGTCAACACCAGAGTCACGTAAATAGGTTCGCCCCTTCAGGAGGGAAAAGGGGAACTTATTTCTTTAAATTAGCCCATCTACAACCCCCACAAGAAAGCCTAAGGGATAATGCCCATAGACCTTAATAAAGGCATATACAGTCCCAGAGATTTCCTCCTCCCTCTCTCCCAACTGTTCTCTCTCCCAACCTCCCTTCTTCCCTTTCTCCCTCTTCCTCTCCTTTTCCCCACTGACCCCTTGCTGATTGAGCTCCCTGCTGCCTCTTTCTGTTGGTACCCCTAACCTTTCTGGGAACTGTGAATAATAAACACTTATGTTTCATGCATTTTCGTTTCACTTCATTGTGTCTCATTTGGCATAGATGCTCTTAACATAGCCTTCTTTTTGGTCAGGGCTATCTTAGAGAGTGACTGTCTTGACAGGAATAATCTGGATACAGGTCAGGCAAGACTCACAAGGGTGTCTGCCTATAAAAACAGTTTCCTGTGAGAGGGACACCTAGTCATGGGGCAGACACTTAGGCAGTAGGCATCCTTTAGGATGAAGAGGCATTCCATGGAAGGCGTACTGTCAACATCCACAACCAAATCCTTTGAATTTCTGGCCAGGGCAAGGCTGGAGCTTATGGCCACTCTCAAGAAAAACTTCAAGACCAAATTAGAAAGAAACCATCATAAAAATCACAATGCTTGGCTGGGCACGGTGGCTCATGCCTGTAATCCCAGCACTTTGGGAGGCCGAGGCGGGTGGATCACCTGATGTCAGGAGTTCAAGACCAATCTTGCCAACATGGTGAAACCCTTTCTTTACTAAAAATACAAAAATTAGCCGGGCCTGGTCATGGGTGCCTGTAATCCTAGCTACTCAGGAGGCTGAGGCAGGAGACTCTCTTGAACCCAGTAGGCGGAGGTAGCAGTGAGCTGAGATCATGCCACTGTACCTCAGCCTGGGCGGCAAGAGCAAAACTCCCTCTCAAAAAACAGAAACAAAAAACACACTTGCATACATATGTGTCCCATTTATTCTCATGGATGTGGTATAGAGAATCCAAAAGAATAATTTCATGTCATTTAAATGACATTGGAGTTTGTTTTAGACATGTATTTCAACATAGGCCTGTTAGTGGAAAATCTCAGTCAAAAAGCCATTATATGAAGAATGACAGGGACCAAGAGAAAGTTCTCTAGATTTGTTATTTTATGCCTTTGCTTACTTTCTCCCTGTTCACCTATTAGTTTGCACCAATCTGCACAATGGACTCTGTCCTGTTACCCTTCCAGGAGGCATGGGGTAGTATAGCATTATGGAGATTGTCTGGTGCTCTTCCTTCAGGAGGTTGATGTCGAGGTTAGCCTTGTATGCCCTGTTTGGTATCCTACTAGGAATTTGTAGACCTAATCTGGATCAACAAATAGAGTCTCATGAAATGTCTGGTTGTCATGAAATGTCAAAGTATGTAGAGTGCTATGTAATAGCTCAATAGGACTGACTGAACTCCTGGGTGGTCCTGAGTGGGTTAGGAATGGGGTCCACAGTGAGTGCCTAGCTGGACAAGTCTCTGCATACAGCTGACCACCTAGTGTCTATAAGGCATTAAGAGCTAGAATCACACAGTAGACCTGCACTGGCAGGCTATCCAGCATAGAAGTTGTACTTGTTTCAGTGAAGAACTCTTCCATTTGCATTTTTATTTCTTACCAAAGTTATACGTTTATAACTAGTTTTAATCAGAAGTGCAAGGCTCAAAATAAAAGACTACTTTCTGACCCTGTACGTACCTAATTCCCACTCCACAGAGGCGTCTTTCTTGAAAATGTTTAGCTGTTTTTCTGCTGTTTATTTCTGTATTTAGAGACATACTGCTTTTTTAATTCAATTTTAGATTTTGTCTATTGATATTTCACCTTCAGCTTCCCACCTCCTGTCTCTGCCAGTATAATTTTTTAAAATTAAATTACAGAGTTTTTATTAATAACCATGTGAATATGTAAATATTTTCCTCAGCTGAGCCTTTTAGTATATTCTGACTACATTTTCTTTTTTGAACTATTTTTTGTTTTCCTTGGATTAAAAATGGACTATCATTTATTACTGAACTCTTCCCCAGGGCTGACTCTGTCAGCATAAAAGTGCATATCTGTTCTATTTTTTTTCCCTTGGGGACATAATTTTTCTTGAAGGCATTCCTTGGGGAAGTCCCTTCCCAATTCCTCTACCCAGCTCCCTCCTCATCCAACATGAACTGCTTCAATCCAAGTCAGCTGTGCAGTTGTCATCCTGAGCTATCCCTCAGCAACATCCTGGGAATCTCCTTTTTCTCTCTATATTGGATGTCTTGTTTATGGAAATCTTAGTTTAGGCCTCAGTTTAGATGGAGAAAATTCTCTTATAGTTTATAACAAGGGGTGTCTGGGAGTTTTTTTTTTTTTAATCGAATGTATGAAAATATCTTTTGGCAGGTGGATTGCCCGAGCTTGAGAGTTCGAGACCAGCCTGGGCAACACAGTGAAACCCTGTCTCTACTAAAATACAAAAGATTAGCCAGGTGTGGTGGTGTGCACCTGTAATCTCAGCTACTTAGGAGGCTGAGCCAGGAGAATCACTTGAACTCAGAAGGTGGAGGTTGCAGTGAGCCGAGATCGCACCACTGCACTCCAGCCTGGGCGACAGAGTGAGACTCTATCTCAAAATAAACAAACAAACACAAAAATACCTTTATTCTCGCATGTTTAATGGATAAAAATTACATGGCATTATACATTAGAAGTAACTCAAACATTTTGAAAGCTTTAAAAATTTGTCTTTTATTTTTTAGTCCCAACATGAAAAGTACGAAGCCATTCTCATTTCTGCTCCCATACATGTCACCCCTCTCCCCTTCCCAAAAGATTCTAGGACCATCTGTTTATTCTGGTATTCTGAAATTGCACAATAATATATACTTGTATAGGGTTTGTTTGTTTTTGTTACACTAGGCATTCAGTACCCATATCCTTTAGTTCTGGGAATTTGTTTTATATTATTTCTGTGATCTTTCCCTTCTGTTTTTTTTTTTTTTGTTCTTTCATTTTAAAATTTCTATTATGAATATTACCTCAGCCTGATGAACCTCTGGAATAATTCCTTAATTTTTAATTTCCTTCCCTCTCTCTCTCTCTCTCTCTCTCAAACCCTCTATTTGGGTATAATTTACATTTGATAAAATCTCTCCAATTTTAAGTGTTATGATTTAATGCGTTTTGACAAACATATGTATTCACATAATCACCACTACAGTAAGATAATGGAACATTTCCATCACCCAAAAAAGGATTTCTTATTTCCCTTTATAGCTAATTGCTTCTCCCCTTTCCCAGCCCTTGAAAACCATGGATTCACTTTCTGTGGCTGTACTGTTTTTTTCTAGAATTTTTTGCAAATGGAATCTTATGGTCTTTGCTATCTGCTTCTTTTACTTAGCAAAATGATTTTGAGATTCATTATTGTTGCCTGAATCAGTAGTTTGTTTTTCATTGCTGAGTGGTATTTCATTGTATGTACATACCACACTTTGTTTATACATTTGCCAGCTAATAGACATTTGTTTTCAGTTTCTGGTTATTCTGGATATAAGTTATATAAACATTCATGTCCAGTCTTCTTGCAGGACATATATTTTTTTTTATTTTTCCTAGGTAAATATCTAGGAGCGAGATTGTTAGCTTGTATGGTAATTGTATGTTAATAAGAAATAGCCAACTCCTTTCAAAGGTAGTTGTATCATGTTGTATCCCTACCAACAATATATGAGGATTCTAGTTGCTCTGTATTCTGGTTTGCACTTGCTATTGTTAGTCTTACATTTTAGCTATACCAGTGTGTTTACTTTTCTGCATTTAATTCGCATTTTTCTAAGTGACTATTGTTGTTGGACCTCTTTACATGTACTGATTTGCTGTTCATGTATCTTTTGTGGTATAGTGTGTTTTCAGATTTATTTTCTGTTGGGCATTTGAAATCTAGAGCTGCAAGAGTTCTTTACATATTCTGGGTACAATATATTCACTTGATCTTAGCCAAAAGGCTGAGAAGCAATTATATATATAATATAATATACAATACATTCAGATGTATGTCTTGCATACATTTTCTCCCAGTCTAATAGCTTGACTTTTCACTTTCTTAGTGGTGGGATTTTGAATGAACAAGTTTTAAATTTTGGTAAGCCCAGTTTGTTTATTTCCATTGTATGGCTCATGCTTTTCAAGTCTTAGCTAAGAAATCTCTGCCTGCCTATGTCAATGACAAGATTTTCTCCTGTGTTTTCTTTTAGGAGTTTCATCATTTTAGTTCTTACGTTGGGTCTATTTGTCCCATTTTGAGGTCTCTCTCTTTTTTTTAAATATACTGTGGGAGGTAAGAGTTGAGATTCATTTTATTTTAAATGGATATCCAGTTATTCCAGCACTCTTTGTTCCAAAGACTATCCTTTCTTCATTGAACACTTTGAATTAGAAAGGATAGTCTTTTGTCAAAAGTTAATCAACTACATGTGTAGGGGTGCATTTCTGCATTCTCTGTTCTATTTCATTGATTTGTGCATATATTTGTATGCCACAATATACCATCTTGATTATTGTAGCTTTATAGTAAGCCTTGAAACCAGACAGTGTAAATTTTTCCAACTTTATTCTCTTTCAAAATTGCTTTGGCCAGTCTAGGTTCTTTCATTTTTCCTTTTTAACCAGCAGCTGGAGACTAAAGCTTTGAGTGCCTGGCTTGGAACTTCCCCCTGCTATGTAAATTTTATCTACACTGGAAAAGTAGCCTTGGGCCTTATATTCCTGGGTGAAAAGAGAGACCATAGAAAGATGGAGTCAAGTCGGCTGGTGCTTAGAGGCAGCGTGCACAAGAGTCCTGGAGAGAACTACACAAAATGACCCTGCCCATCTGTAAAGCAGTCCATCATTGTCTTGGACACTCAAATTGGTATTTTGCTACTTTAACTTTTTCTGGCATGAAAAGAGAACCAGTTATCTTCCATTAGTTCTGTAACATATACTACTTATAAGTTACTTATTTTATGGCTGCTTCTGATTTCACATAATCTTTTTCAAACAACGGTGGCTAAGATTGAATACTCTTACTGCCTTGCTTGGAGTTTGATTTCCAATGGTTTAATCCCAAGTATTTGTGATTTATATTTGCCCACCAATATAAATCTCCTTATAGACACCATTGTAATCCAGTGGCTACATACCTATATCATGAAGGCTGATCCTTTCCTGTTTCTTTTTATTGTTGTGTATATGAATTACAATCACTCAGGCATATAGACAGACACAGGCACTATTTCTCTAATTTTGTATATTAGGAGATTAATTTCCATTTATATAATAAATTTGTCCTCTGAAATTTCCAAGGTTGATAACGGTTTTTACATGTAATTCTTAAGTAGCTTAATTAACTTCTCAACTTTTTTTCTGTTATTGCCTTCTGCTAATGAGAGAAATTAAATACTAAGGAATAATGTTTTGCCAGATAGCCCTGAGCTTAGAGGGCCGCAAACCATTGTATATTTAAGATTTTTTGCCCTCCAAAAACCAGGTTTTGTCCTTTGGGATTAATATTGCTCTCATGAGAATGCATAATCTAATTGATGCAAAAGAGGCAATTTTGTAACAATTACGATGATAATAACTTTCCTTTCTTGGGTAGCTGTTATGTAATAGGCACTGTACTATGTGCTTAACACATGTTGTCTGATTTAGCTCTCCTAAAGGCCATAAGAGGAATGTATTATTTCTGTTTTCTGAATGAAGAAACTGAGAAAGTTTAACTTACCTAAAATCAAGTTTCAGAGACTAGATCTCAAAATGATTCTGTGTGACCTTGAAGATCTACTACTCCCCTCTCCTCACAAAGATACTATTCACATTTATAGAAAAGTCAAGCCATTTCTGACTAGAGATGCACAATTAGTTGTGGCACTAAATGTCAATGTACTGATTTGCAGAAATGGTTCAGTCTTTTCTGTTTGGCATCACTTAAAGATTATTAAAGATTTTTCTAGCCTGTGAATACTGGGAAGAACAGTTTACATATGATCACTAGGAACTCTAAATATAAAATGATAATTCTAGAGAGGACTTTTACAGTCACAAGGTGAAAATATTTTTTTTTTTGTTTTGAAAGAATGTAGGCACAGAGTTCCTATATATTGATACTCCTAAAGAACTTTTCATTGGTTCACTATATATATTTTTATCTTTACATACTTAACCAATTTAAAAAGGTAAAACTTATATAGCATGTAGTAAAAATATTAGATAGTGTAGGCAGGTATAAAATAAAAACTGTCTTCCTTCTTCCATCTCCAACTTCTGAACTTTATTTATAAAGGTATCTTAAGGTGATTTTTCTAAACTTTAAATGTGCATAGCAGCGTGTGTACATATTATCATTTTTTTTTGTAAAACTGAGGTAACAGTATCCAAATTGTACCACATTTAGCTTTATTCTTTTAAAATAGTTGTGTATTGCACTGAGTCAAAATTTAACTCATTCTGTATTTAAAGATACATGATCATATCTGTTAGGTAGGAATCTAGACCCAACATGGCGGTATCACCTGGCATGGCAGGTCTTTTGTTAGGACTTCCCGCCCTTCACTTCCTGCTAAGACTCTCAATGCCTGAAAAAAGCCTGCGTCCGCCAAAAATCCCCGCTCTGTGCAAACTCCTGGACACGTCATTCCTCAGAAATGGAAACCTAAATCAGGAAAACCGAAACCTACAAACCCCGCCTACCTAACCCTATAAAAGGCCCCGATACCTGCCCCCAGCGCGACTTCCTCGGCCCTCCTCCTAGGGGACTGGTGAACCTTGCCTGCGAGCCCAATAAAGGCTACCTCTGTTCTCATCTGCCTCGTGTCTTCTTGCTCAGCTCCCCATTAAATTACATTGGTGCCAAAACCCGGGAGGAGACCTCCCTGGACCCCTGCCGGTTCAGGCAGGCTCTCCTCTCCCCAAGCCAGGACCTCCTCTCCCAGCCAAGAGCCGTTTCACCATATCCAAGACTCAGTTTGATCACTGCTGGGTAAGATTTCCCCCGTCCTGCAGGCTCCGGGAGTCCCTGCCTGAAAACGTGGCCGCGTCAGGGCTTCCCCCATCCGTCACTTGTGACCTCTACACTGGGGACTAGGAGACGTCCAACCTCCCCGGAAGCCGCCATACCCTGCACTCCGCGTGGCAGTGGGAGGATGCTCCCCTTGCCTCCGGACTGCCTGCCTCACGATCATGGGGGCTGCTCAGTCCAAACCAGACCGAAAAATCCCCTCTGGGGTGCCTCTTGGCTAATTTCCAGACTTTGGGTCTAGGCCAAGACCTAAAACAAAAGCGGCTTATTTTATTCTGCACAGTGGCATGGCTGCAGTACAAATTAGGTAATCAGTCTTAGTGGCCTGCAGAGGGCACTCTAGACTTTAACATCCTCACAGACCTGACCAACTTCTGCAAGAGACTAGGCAAATGGTCCGAGGTACCCTACGTTCAGGCCTTTTGGGACTTGTGCTTCTGCCCAGACCTCTGTGCCCAATGTTCGTTGGCCCAGGTCTTGCTCGCGACATCTTCTTCCTCAGGCCAGAAGAAGAACAATCTCCCCTCTTTCTCTGAGCCCCCAATGCCATTTTTCTGCCTACCCTTCAGTTCCCCGCTCAACCCCCCCCTTACTCTGACCCCTCGCTGTCTCCGTCTGCGCCACCCCTTCTCTCCACTCCTCCTGTGCCCCTACCAAACCTGACCAACCCTGTCTCTCTACCTCCTCCTCCTCCTTGCCTCCCTCAGCCCATACCCGGTCCAGGACCTACCTCCTGTGCCCCTTGCGGGAAGTGGCAGGCGCCGAAGGAGTGGTCTGGTCCATGTGCCGTTTTCGCTGGCAGACCTATCTAAGATTGAAGAGCGTGTAGGCTCTTTCTCGGCCAACCCCACTCTGTATATCAAAGAGTTCAGATACCTGTGCCAGGCGTATGACCTCACCTGGCATGATCTCCATGTCGTTATGACCTCAACCCTGTCCCCTGAGGAACGGGAACGTATCCTAGCGGCAGCCAGGCAGCACGCTGACCAGGTTCACTTAACTGACCCCGCCATGCCAGTTGGCAGCGAGGCGGTGCCCTCGGACGAGCCCGACTGGGACTACCAGGTTGGGCCGGCAGGCCACCGCCGCCGAGACATGATGGTCCAGTGCCTTCTTGCTGGCATGCAGGCAGCCTCCAATAAGTCAGTCAACTTTGATAAATTAAAGGAGGTAGTCCAAGACTCAGATGAGAATCCGGCCATTTTTCTTAGCTGACTAACTGAGACACTCATTCAGTACACCTGCCTTGACCCTGCCTCCCCTGCAGGAGGAACCGTCTTGGCTATGTACTTTATTTCTCAGTCGGCTCTGGATATCTGGGAAAAATTAGAAAAGGTGGAGGACAGCCCTCAAACTCCAATCCAGGATTTAGTCAACTGGCCTTCAAGGTCTACAACTCCAGGGAGGAAGCAGCTGAGGCCCAGCAACAGGCCAGGCTAAATCAGAAGGTACAACTCCAAACCCAGGCCTTGGTAGCAGCCCTGAGGCCGGCTGGCTCCAGGAGCTCTCAGAGAGGTGGTGCTCCCCAAACGCCATCTGGTACCTGTTTCAAGTGCAGCAACAAAGGCCACTGGGCCAGGCAGTGCCCCAACCCTGAGGAGCCAACTCGTCCCTGTCCGAGCTGTCGGCGGATGGGCCACTGGAAGTCAGACTGCCCCAACCTGAGGACGGTTGCTACGCCTCTATGTGACGATCCTCCTCCAGGTACTGGAGGCGTCTTCCAGCTCCTGGACACCAACTTATTAGAAGGAGGTCAGAATATTAGGCAGGAATCTAGACCCAACATGGCGGTATCACCCGGCATGGCAGGCCCTTTGTTAGGACTTCTTGCCCTTCACTTCCTGCTAAGACTCTCAGCACGGGAAAAAAGCCCACACCCACCAAAAAACCCCTGCTCTGCGCAAGCTCCTGGACACGTCATTCCTCAGAAATGGAAACCTAACTCAGGAAAACCAAAACCTACAAACCCCGCCTACCTTGCCCTATAAAAGGCCCCCCCGATACCCGCCCCAAGTGTGACTTCCTTGGCCCTCCTCCAGGGGACCGGTGAACCTCGCCCGCGAGCCCAATAAAGGCTACCTCTGTTCTCATCTGCCTCGTATCTTCTTGCTCGGCTCCCCATTGCATTACAATATCTAAATATTTGCTACTTAGATAAGGAGATTTTTGAAGAATGTTCTTAGTACACATAGTTTGGGGTCTTTCTGAGTATATTTGTATAGTAAATTACAAGAGTAAAATAGATTAAAGAATATGTGCATTGTAAAATTTCACAGATATTCTCAAGCTGCCATTCAATAAAGGTATATGAAACTTCACTGATGTCAAACTGTGTGTGAGAAAGCCCATTTCATCACACTCCTATAACACTAGGTGTTTTAAAACCAAAGATTTTTGTCACTCTGATAGATGAAAAACAATGTTTTGATTTGCCTGTCTTTAGGTATAAGGGAGGTTGAGCATATTTTCTATTTCTTGATCACTTGTGTTCTTTCTCTTTTTTAAATAAATTGCCTATTCATATTCTTGTCCATTTTTCCATTGTGATATCCATGTTTTGTTTAGTTTTGTTTTATTGATTGTATGAATTATTTGCAAATAAAGGAAATTTGTCCTTTTTCATTTATGTGGCAGTTTAAAACAATTTTACCATTTGGGTTATAACTTTTACAAGTTTTGTTTATTAATGTTTAAAAAAATCAACTTATTGAGGTATAATTTACTTAAAGAGATGTACGCATTTTAAATGTAAAATGTGATGAGTTTTGATAGTCGTGTTCACCTGTATAATTACCATCTCAATAAAAATACAGAACAATTCTATCCCAAATAGTTTCTTCATGTTCTCTGAAGATAATTCCACCATTCCTGGCCCTAGGAAAGAACTCATTTGCTTTCAGTTACACTGCCTTGTCCTAGCAGTTCTGTGGAATCATGAAGTATATACTCCTGTGACTAGGGTTTTGATCAGCATGAAGCTTAAGATTCATCCAAATTGTTACATCTATTAGTAGTTTGTGCCTTTTAATTGCTGAGTTGTATTCATTATGTAACACATTCTACCTTAGAGTCACCTTTTGTTTGCTGGGGCTTCTGTAACAGATTACCACAAACTGAGTAACTTAAAACAACAGATTTATTCTCACAGTTCTGAAGGCTAGAAGTCTGAATGCTATCTCTAAAGACTGTAGGAGAAGATCCTTCCTCACCTCTTCTCTGGCTTTTGGTGGTTGCCTGCAGTTCTTGGCATTCTTTGGCTTACTGCAGGATAGCTGGAATGTCTGTCTCCATCTTCGTGTAGCACTCTTCCTCTGTCTCTGTATCTCTTCTCTTCTTATAAGGACACTAGTCACCCATTACAGTTTGCTTTCTAGCCCTTGAGAATTCATGTCCTTATGTGTAAAATGCATTTACTGCATCCCAATCTTCCCAAAAGTTTTAACCATTCCACCATCAACTTTAAATTCAAAATCTCATCTAAATATAGTAATTTCGCAAAGTCCCAAATCTCATTTTATATATTATCAAAATCAAATATGGGTGAGACTCTGGGTATAATGCATCTTGGATCAAAATTCCTCTCTATTCACAGATGTGTGAAACTAGAAAACAAATTATTTGCTTCTAAAATACAATGATGGGACAGGCATAGGATAAGCATTCCCATTCCAAAAGGAAGAAACTGAAAGGAAAAAAGGGGTCACGTGTTCCAAGCAAGTTAGAAACCTAGCAGGGCAAATTTCATTAGATTTCAAGGCCTGAGAGTAATCCTCAGTGGCTTACTGCTTTGTTCTCTGGGCCCTACTCAGGCAGCAGCCCACCCGCTCAGCCCGTGAGGGCAGTGGCTTTACCCTCTCTGGCCCTCACAGTCATTTGTCCCATCTCTGTTTCTTTCATCTGATGAAATAGTATTCTCCAAAAACCTTGTTGGTCTTCTTTGGATGCCAAAGGGGTCTGTACCATTAGACACAAGGGTTCTCCACAGATCTTTCCTGGGTAACTCCATCTCTATTTATGGCTTCTGCTGAGATGGCTGATTGGATCAGTGAATCACATTAGCAAGAGGTTGTTCAGGCACACCCTTGGCCTATTTCCAGAGCCTATCTAGAACTAGCTTTAGTTGTTTTTTACAGCAGCAGTATAGTAAATACAGTATAGTACAGTATAGTAAATTACAAGAGTAAAATAGTTAGATTAAAGAATATGTGCATTGTAAAATTTCACAGATATTCTCAAGCTGCCATTCCATAAAGGTATATGAAACTTCACTGATGTCAAACTGTGTGTGAGAAAGCCCATTTCATCACACTCCTGTAACACTAGGTGTTATAGGAGCACCTACTTCCTATTACCAAATCTTTTTCAGTTTCCTGGGACTGCTGTAAGAAAAGTACCACAAATTGGTGCCTTCAAAAAACAGAATTTATTCATTCATAGTTCTGTAGGCTAGAAATCTGAAATCAGGGTGTCAGCAGAATTGGTTCCTTTGAGTGCTCTGAGGGACATCCTGTTCTGTGTGTCCCTCCTAGCTTCTGGTGATTTCCAGCAGTCCTTGGTGTTCCATGATTTGTAGATGTATCATGCTAATATCTGCCTCCATCTTCACATGACATTTTCCCTGGGTGTCTCTTTTCTAAGTTGTATTGGGTTAAGAGCCTACACTATTCCAGCATGACTTCATCTTAATTTATATCATAATTACATCTACTATGACCTTATGTTTAATTAGGGTCACATTTATAGATACCAGAGGTTAGGACTTCAACATATCTTTTTTGAAGAGAGAATTTAACCCATGACTAACCTGTTGATGGACATTTGGGTTACTCCAGTTTCTGGTATTGTGAGTAAAATTACAACGAAAATTCATGTACAAGTTTTTGTATGTTTTTATTTCTTTGGGTAGATTACTAGAATGGAATTTCAGGAATATATGGTAAGTTTGTTGAACTTTATAAGAAACTGCCAAACTGTTTCCAAAGTATTATGCCATTTCACATTTCCTCTGGTTATGCATGAGAGTTCTAGTTACTGTATATCCTTACCTTGGTATTTTCACTGTTTTTAATTTTAGTTATTATATGTAGTGCTCTATCCCATAGTGGTTTTAGTTTATTTACATTTCTCTAATGAGGAATGATCCTGAGTATCATTTTATGTTCTCCTGTGTTCTGTTAATACGGTGAATTACATTTATTGGCTGCTTAATGTTAAAAAAACTTGCATTTCTGGAATAAACTTCAAGATTATAGTTGATGTGGTTTTCTGATATTTTGTTGAGAATATTTTCATTGATGCATATGGGGGTTATTGCTCTGTAGTTTTCTTATAATGTCTTTTCTAATTTGGGTACCAGAGTAATATTCTTCTCATACAATGAGTTGGGAACTATTCCAAAGGGCTTATATAGGATTGATACTATTTTTTAGAATGGTTTGATAGAAAATTCACCATTGAAGCCATCTGGGCCTGAAGTTCTTTGTGAAAAATATTTGCAGTATAAGTTTATTTTTTTAAGAGGATATAGGACTATTCAAATTTTCTGTATGTTTTGTGTCTGTTCTGGTAAATTGAGTCTTTCCCCAATCTGTTTGCTCATTAAATGACTAAATAGTTTATATAAAGAAAAAAGGTGCTATTTTTTCACTACCTGCATTCTTTTTTTCTCCAGTTCATTTACTCACCCCTTCAACTCACTCTTTTTCAAATTGAGGCTTCATGGTATATGTATATTTCAAAGACTTAGAATTTTGTCTAGTCACATTTTTTCTCCCACAGCATTTCTGAGAAAACTGGGTTAGATGCTGTACAAACTCCTGAAATCTTCTGTCTTACTTGCCTTTTGACTTCTACTTTAAAAGATTATGGCATAAAGTTTTGTACTTTCTTTCTACTGATGTTTCTTTTTCTTTTTTCTTTTGGCTTGTTGTTTTCTTCTTCTTCCCTACTTTCTCCTTCTTGTTCTCCCCCTCCCCTTCTTTTCTGTCTCCTTCTAATTTTTCTTATTCATTATGTTAGTTTTTCTGTGATCTGACCTCACCTCACAAAATATTACATTAAGAATATTCTGATGTTTTTCTCTTTTGGTATGTTGGCCTATTACCTCATATAGATTACAAACTAACAGAATACAATGACATCATCTCATGTTTTTCTTTCTTTCTTTTTTTTTTTTTGAGACATAGGGTTTATTGGGGGGACTTACATCTGGGGCAGTCCAGTGATAGCAGACTACACAGGAAGACCACTACTGTTTATAAAAAGCATGCAGTTTATATAACATTTTTACTTAGCACCCTACACCTAGCAACCTCCATTTAACCCAAAACCAAGGGCCTTGATTCCCTGTATGGCCTGTGTTCCAAGGGATGGGCCAGGGATTTGAATGACCCTCATGGATAAGAAGTGAAACTCCAGGTTGGCCACTCTTGAATTCCTTAGCTTGGGACTTCAAACACACATTCTTCTTAGACCATAGGGTCATTCTCAGGGCATGCTTCAGTTATGGTGGTCAGGTGCCTCTCCTATACATATGGTCAAATACTACCAACCATATATTTATTTAAATTTTTTATTGCCGTAGGTTTTTGGAGAACAGGCAGTGTTTGGTTACATGAGTAAGTTCTTTAGTGGTGATTTGTCAGATTTTGGTGCACCCATCACCCTAGCAGTATACCCTAAATCCAATTTGCAGTGTTTTATTCCTCGCCTCCTTCCCACCCTTTTCCCCTGAGTCCCCAAAATCCATTGTGTCATTCTTATGCTTTTGCATCCTCATAGCTTAGGTCCCACTTATGAGTAAGAATATATGATGTTTGGTTTTCCGTTCCTGAGTTATTCACTTAGAATAATAGTCTCCAGTACCACCCAGGTTGCTGTGAATGCCATTAATTCATTCCTTTTATGGATGAGTATATATATATATAGATGAGTATATATATATATCACAGTTTCTTTATCCACTCATTGATTGATGGGCATTTGGGCTGGTTCCACATTTTTGCAATTGTGAATTATGCTGCTATAAACATGCAGGCAAGTATCTTTTTCATATAATGACTTCTTTTCCTCTGGTAGGGATAGCTGGATCAAATGGTAGTTCTACTTTAGTTCTTTAGGGAGTCTCCACACTGTTTTCCATAGTGGTTGTACTAGTTTACATTCCCACCAGTAGTGTAGAAGTATTCCCTTTTCATCGCATCCACTCCAACATCTATTTTTTTTTTTTAATTTGGCTATTCTTGCACATCTTATGTTTTTCATCTACTACTCCCTAGACAGTGGTCAACTAGTAATGACCCAATGACTTTTTGGCTTTGTATTGATTGAAATGTAAGTTATAAACTGAAAGATGAATCTTAGTTCATAATCTTTAGATTCTACTCCAGTTTTTATGGTACTCCCTTGCAGGGTTAAGGTTTTAATAATTTAATGATTTAGGGAGGTGCAAAAACCTATAGTAAATGGACATATTTCATTATTTTTATTTTTATTTCCATTCTCTCACTTTTCAGCCTTTCCATCCTAGTTGTTGGAAAATGCAATTTCTTTCTTGATCGATTTGGTCCTTGCAGTTTTAGCAAGTATTGATTCTCCCCTGAACTCTTTTTGCTGCATTTCTAAGACAGAAGTGCAGTATTTCAATTTATTCAAACAAGAACTAATATACCAGTTATCCTACAGAACATAGCTAGAATTTTTCTACCTCTACAGTTTGTAATTGCAGTTTAACATTTTCTGTCACTGTTAAAGACAGACCATCCTTGACTAGTTTTTTAAAATTATGTTTTTACTTACTGATTGTCTACCAAGAAGATTTGATAGACTAACATGGCTTTCCACTATGTGTAGGGCAAACAAAATGTAGTTTTGTATTTTAAAGTAGATTTTTTACAAACAGGCCAGGTGCAGTGGCTCATGCCTGTAATCCTAGCACTTTGGGGGGCCAAGGTAGGTGGATCATTTGAGGTCAGAAGTTCGAGACCAGCCTGACCAACATGGTGAAACCTCTACTAAAATACAAAAATTAGTGGGGTATAGTGGCGGGTGCCTGTAATCTCAGCTATTTGAGAGGCTGAGGCAGGAGAATCGTTTGAACCCAGGAGGTGGACGTTGCAGTGAGCCAAGATCATACCACTGCACTCCAGCTTGGGTGACACAGTGAGACCCCCTCTCAAAATAAAAATAAAAATAAAAAAATGCAAATACAAACATACATTAATTTAATGTGTATTTATTATACCATATACATAAAATTTAAATCTAGCCTTTGGTTATTTATTTTGATGATGAAAATGGGAAATACATTTTAGTTCAAAGTTGGAAGAGAGGAAAACAGTCTAATGAGTAGAAAGAATGCCATTTAAGTCAGTCATTCTTAATTTTATTGCTTTGTATTCTTAATTCTTTTATGTAATCTTGAGTGTGTTCCCTAATTTCTCATTACTTCACTTTTGTTTTATTCCCTTTTTTTTTTTTTTTTGAGATAGGATCTTGCTCTGTTGCCCAGGCTAGAGTGTATTGTCACAAGATCATAGCTTGCTGTGACCTCAAATTCTTGGGCTTAAGCGATTCTTCCACCTCAGCCTTGCAAGTAACTAGGACTGCAGGCATGCGCCACCACATCTGGCTTTCATTTTTCTTATAGATCAGCTTTCTGATTCACTTGGTTTGGCTCTGTATCCCTACCCAAATCTCATCTTGAACTGTAATTCCCAGGTGTTGAGGGAGGATCGCAGGGGAGGTGATTGAATCATGGGGATGGTTTCCCCCATGCTGTTCTCATGATAGTGAGTTCTCATGAGAGCTGATAGTTTTAAAAGTATTTGACAGCTCCCACTTCATGCGCTCTCTCTCTCTCCTGCCTTGTGAAGAAGGTACTTGCTTCTCCTTTGCCTTCTGCCATGATTGTAAATTTCCTGAGGCCTTCTCAGCCATGTGGAACTGTGAGTCAGTTAAACCTCTTTTATTTATGAATTACCTAGTCGCAGGTAGTAACTTTATAGCAATGTGAAAATGAAATAATACACTGATGTTTATCGCACAGAAACCTGGCAAAATTAAATCGAAATCCTAGGATATTGTATCATACCACCATGAATGTACTATGTTTAGTCAGTCTCAGTTTCGTTCACAATGAGCCATATGTTTTCTAGCATTGTTTTCATTTGTTTGTAGGTGATACAAAATATGCTTCTGTTTGTAGGATTTAGTTACTTTATTAATTGAGGATACTTAAAATAATAAATGAATAAATTATAGCAGATAGCTTCCCAAATTCTACTCACCAATTCCAGTTTATATTCTTAATTATTATATAAATTTTTATTTTGGAAAATAAATATCTAAACTCAAAAAATATCCTAAAAGTCATTAATTCTCAATGCACATGTTACATGCCAGAGCTGAGAATATTGGAGATTTTGTTGTCAAAATATTGGGAGCTTCAAAGAAGTTGTTTAGTGACTCTCTTGGAGTCCAGGTATGACCAACAATAATAAGGTAATGATACCACTCTAGCCACCTCACTAACGATCTTTTTGGAAATATTCTCACTGTCACATTGTAGGAAATAGTGATTTTATTGAGTATTTTAAATTCCAAATATAAATCTTCTATTTTGGCACTTCTTCAGAGGAGATGAAGAATAAGTTTTGTCTATCCTGAACTCTCCTACTTTTATGATGACCTGTTGTTCTGAGTCTTCCATTTCTATCAGTTGCCATAATGCTCTATGTTATTTTTTCTTTTATAGGTAGTAACTGGAAAGTTTCTATAATCACCAGTGACTTGCCAGATGCAGGGACCAGCTCACAGATTTATATTATTCTGTATGGACAACATAGAAGTTCAGCCCCCATATACCTTTATGGAACAGATGGGGCTCGATTTCAGGATGGCCATGAAGACATATTTACTGTAAGTAATAAAACTGAGTACAAGCTGTTAATATAAGTGATACAGCTAGTAAGTACTTTGGAAGGAACGTAGTCTATCCCTTTAACAATACCATGTGCCCTGTAGAAGATCATTCAAAAGTAATTTATGGAAGTTTTTGCTCAAGCAGATTTAACACAAGTAAATCTGCAATATGGGAAGAGACAGTAGCTAGAGAGAAATACTAGATGGTAAGCATTTATTTTTATGTGGACAGACATCAGGAGCAAGGGCTTATGCCTTTCTGGCTCTCCAGATAAGGCTCCAAGTCAAGTTCAAAAAGTAAAAAATAAAATTATCAAACAAGGAAGGCAAAAAAGTTGTCATCAAGTTGTTAATTATTGGTTTTTATTAGTTATTAGTTATCAAGTTATTAGACCATGGCTAGACACATGGAGATCAAGATCTAGAGGGAAACAGAGGTAACAAAGATGAAGCAGGGAGACCAGTGCCATGTTGTTACCCTGAAGTCAGATACATTAGCAAACAAAGGCAAGACTTGAAATGGGTCAAGCACCTATCACTTATAGGTGCTTAGTAATGTCTGTTGAATAAATTAATGGATGCACAGAAGGATTGGTTTGAACCAGGTGGAGACAGTAAAATCACCATGAAAAAAGAGTGTCCTTAAGTATTGTAAGTCTTCATTGGACAGCCACATCCATGTGATCCTGGGTGTTTGGTTTACTACAACCACAGGAGAGGCTGAACCATTTGGAAACATTGTTCCCATTAGTTTAGTTTGATTTAACTTTTCCATCCTATATGAGTCAATATTTAAAGACACTCTTGTGTTTATAGTCACTAAAAGTAAAAGATTTTGTCGTTATTTTCCATGAGTAAGAAATAAAAATAGTCTGAGCTGTTGTTGTTGTTTTGCTATTTTAGTGTTTCATGTTTACTTTTAAATTGAATTATATATTCACATAGTTTATAGGGCTAAATAATTTTCAATTCTTTAATAAGAAAGGAGCACCCTTAACCCCTCATTTTCATAGTTTGATGCTTCTTTTTTCTTAATGCTGCTACCACATTTCAGCTCTTTCTGTTGTCACTCTAGCTTGAGTTCTGGAATGGCTACATTGATCTCTTCTTGTAGAGGTGATGGCTTCATTAAATGCAGTAATTTCATGCCAATTTTGATCACAGTTTCGTTTGTTCTAATGAATTGTTTTCTTGTGAGGGTTCTTAGGCAGACTGTTTTACATCTTCCTTTCCTTTTTCCTTGTACTTTCTTTGTATAGACCTTTCTTTTTTTCTTTTTTATTGTAAAATACACAAAAGTTACCATTAAAAAATTTTAAATTGTACCATTTAGTGGCATATAGTACATTCACAGTGTTATTCAACAATCACTATCTATTTTTATAACATTTTATTCACTCCAAAAGAAAACCTTGTTATGCAGTCACTCCCTGTTGCCTTTCTGCCAACCCCTAGCAACCTCTAATGTCTTCCCTTCCCTTTCCCTTCCCCTTCCTTTTCCCTTCCCTTTCCCTTCCTCTCCCCGATTCCTCTCCCCCCTTCCCCTCCCCACTTTCCCTCCCCCTTCCCCTCGCCCCTCTATCACCTCCCTCTCCTCCCCTCCCCTCCCCTCCCCTCCCCTTCCTTCCCCTTCCCTTTCCTATTTGGATGTTTTAAATTTTTTCTTGTTGGTGAAATTGCTCTAGCTAGAACTTTCAGTACAGTGTTGAATAGAAGTAGCAAAAATTATTATCCTTGTCTTGTTCCTGATTTGGGAGAAAAGCTCTCCATCTTTTACCATTTAGTATGATGTTCTCTGTGGGTTTTTCTCATGATGAGTGTCCTTTACCATGTTCAAGAAGTTCTTTTCAATTTCTAGTTTGTTGATTTTTTTTTTTTTTAATCATGAAAGGGCATGTGATTTTGTCAAATGTGTGTGTGTGTTGGGGGGTGGTTTGGCATCAGTTGAGATGATTGTGTTTTTCCCTTCTATTTTATTTATGTGGTATATTAGATTGATATTTGTATGTAGAACCAATTTCCATTCCTGGGATAAATCCTAGTTTATTATAATGTGTAATCTTTTTAATATGCTTCTGGATTCATTAGCTAGTTTTGTTGAAGATGTTTGCATCTTTATAAGGCACAGTGGTTTATAGTTTTCTTGTTATGTCTTTGACTTTGTTATCAGCATAATGCTGACCTTGCAGAATGAGTTAAAAAGTATTTCCACCCCTTTTTTGGAAGTGTTTGAAATTAATTCTTCTTTAAATATTTGATAGAATTCACCAGTGAAGCCTTCTGTCCTAGGTTTCTTTTTTCTTGGGAGGTTTTTGATTACTGATTCAACCTCTTTACCCTTTATAGGTCTATTCATATTTTTTATTTCTTCGAGTCAGTTTTGGTGGTTGGTGTGTTTCTATAGATTTGTCCGTTTCATCTAGGTTATCTAATTTGTTGGCATAGTATTGCTTATAGCATTCTTTTATAATCCTTTTTATTTCTGTAAAGTCAATAGTAATGTCTCTCCTTTTATTTTTGATTTTAGCAATTCTCTTTGCTAAAATCTAGATAGGCTAAAGTCTATCAGTTTTATTGATGTTTTTAATAATCAAGTATTAATTTCATTTATTTTGTTGTTTTCATATTCTCCCTTTTGTTTATCATCAGCCTATCTCTTTGTTCTACCAGTTTAGGATTTAGTTTGCCTTTCTTTTTCTAGTTCCTTAAGATGTAAAGTTAGGTTATTTATTTGAGATTGTTCTTCTTTTTTAATGTAGGTGTATATAGCTATAAATTTCCCTCAGAGCTCTGCTTTTTGCATATTTTTTGTATCTTATATTTTTGCTTTCACTTATCTCGAAGTATTTTTAAATTTTCCTGTAGTTTGTTCTTTGATCTATTTGTCGCTTCCAAGTATGTCCTTTAATTTACACTTTTTTTTTTTTTTTTTTTTCTGAGATGGAGTCTAGCTCTTTCGCCCAGGCTGGAGTGCAGTGGCATGATCTTGGCTCACTGCAGCCTCTGCCTCCTGACTTCACACAATTCTCCTGCCTTAGCCTCCCAAGTAACTGGGATTACAGGCACCCGCCATGACGCCCAGCTAATTTTTGTATTTTTAGTACAGACAGGGTCTCACTGTGTTGGCCAGGCTGGTCTTGAACTCCTGACTTCATGATTCACCTGCCTTGGAATTTACACATATTTTGAACTTTTCAGTTTGCCTTATAATACTGATTTCTGGATTCATTCCATTGTGTTTGGACAAGATACTCTGTATGATTTGTCTTTTTAAATTTTCAAGACTTGTTTTGTTGCAAAACATATGTTCTTTCCTGGAGAACGTTCCATGTGTACTTGGAAAGACTGTTTTCTGTTGTTGGGTGGAGTGTTCTATAGACGTTAGGTCTAGGTGGCATGTAATTTTCAAGTCCTCTATTTTCTTATTATTTTCTCTACTTGTTTTGCCCATCATTCAAGTGGGGTATTGAAGTCTCCAACTATTATCATAGAGTGTCTGTTTCTCCATTCAGTTCTGTTAAATTTTGCTAATTATATTTTATTTATTTTATTATTTTTTTGAGACAGAGTCTTGCTCAGTCACCCAGGCTGGAGTGTAGTGGCAGGATCTCAGCTCACTGCAAGCTCCGTTTCCTGGGTTCATGCCATTCTCCTGCCTCAGCCTCCTGAGTAGCTGGGACTACAGGCGCCCGCCACCAGGCCCGGCTAATTTTTTTGTATTTTTAGTAGAGACGGGGTTTCAACGTGTTAGCCCGGATGGTCTCGATCTCCTGATCTCGTGATCTGCCCGCCTTGGCCTCCCAAAGTGCTGGGATTACAGGCATGAGCCACTGCGCCCGGCCTGCGTACATGTTTATAATTCTTATCTCTTCTTAATGAATTGACCCCTTTATCAACATGTCATGTCCTAATCTGAGCTGTTTTTAAGTGGATTTTGTGAAATTATATTGAAAGTTGTTCCCTTGGCTCTTCATAGATAACAGTTGGAGACATTGGAACACTCTTTAAAATTCGTATTGGGCATACCAACTCTGGACACTCCCCTTCCTGGCACTGCAAGGAGGTAAGGATGTATCAACACTTCCCCATTCTTTGCAAAATGCTCTGCATATTCCTCTCAGGAGTCAACTCATCATGCCTATAATGAGTTGATGGAGTCCTGTACCTTTTTAGCCTGTGCTTTCTTCAAGGCAGAAGTATCATATGTCCTTAATAATTAATTAATTCTTAATTGATTGAGGGAGGCACCTTAACCAAGCAATTCTTTCACCTCTTTGCAAAGAAAAAAATGCCTGGGACTCTGGATAAACTCATATAGCTTTTTGATATAGTTGCACTACTGATAAAAAGATGACTAGCTGTCTGTTATTTGCTTCAGAAATGTTGTAAAGATAGACCACTGTGTTGATGAAATAATAGTCTGCTAGAATTGAATGCCAGCTCTGAAATTTAGTCTATTCATGCTAAGCAGGAAAATGCCCCTTGAGTATTTTTAAGATTAAAAAAAAAGGCTTAAATTTTCTACATTGTTCAGCATGAAACATCCACTTATTACCATGATTGTCAGTAAATGCAGATCTCCAACACTGGAAATCATAGAGCTTATCATCCATTTTTGTGTATGGTGTATTTACATCTTCTGTCATTTCAAAATAAATGCTCTTTAAACAAGTTCTCAAAATGTGAAGAAAATCTCGTCATATTCCTGATATTTTTGGCAAACTTACTCTTCTTGAGTTTTAACATGTGGAAGAATTAATGAAAAATTCATAGATGAGTAATTCCTTAAAAACATTAAAAAATTCCATTAGCAGGAATATATAGTTGTTAATACCATCTTCTTTATGTGAAAGTTACAAAGGATTCTGAAAGCAGAATGAAAAAATAAAACTTACCTTATGAAAATACAGAATGTTGAGGTTATATTTTAAAATTCAAAATTACTCCCTGGCTTCTATGTGAAATGCTCTCTTTTATGCTATATAGAGCTTTTGAAGTATAATATTCAAATTGATTCTTGTGATCATATGTGATAATAATATCTTCTTTTCTTCCCTCTCAGTGAGGTAAACTAACATATGAAAATTATCATTAATCCTCCTGCTATTTCATTTGATAGTCAACAAGCAAGATTACATTCATTATGAACTTGGGATGCTGAGACAAAAAATTTTGTATTATAGAGGAATGATATAAAAATCAGGCTGAAAATTTCTATTTTCTTTCTCTCTCTGGCAAGTATTCTCTCACTGCAAGAGAACTTTGCCTAAGGTTTACTTTGGCTCTTGTTGAGTACCTGTGAAGAGACACATTCTTGATTCAAAGTTTCATTCTGAATGTAAAAGCCCTTATCTAGCTTATCCATTTTGCCAAATTAGATAATGGGTTGAAATTTTTCTGTTTAATTCTTAATAATACAGTTTAGAAGTTTAAAATTTGAAATTTTAAGTAAGCCAACTTGTATGGGGATATGAACAGAATCACTGATTACATAATGGCAACAATAATACATTTCCATAAAATAATCACATTGCTTTAGAAACTTAATCTTGATTTTTTTCAAGTTCAGTTAAGGAAGTTTACAAAATAAAAAGTTCAAAATGTTAGGTTATTTTCTGCTTCTCAAATGATCAGCTTTGGGCCTTAATTAAAATCGTCAAATCAGACAGTCTTGGCAGTAGTAACCTTGCAAACAATAGTTTTTCTCACTGGTTCTCAGGAAGCCTTTCTAAAAGTGACATTACATTGTGTCAGAATCACACTTAATATGCATTTAGAAATGTGAATTCCTGAACCTGTCTGAGACCCAGAGACCTTAGTAGGAGCAGGTACTGAAAATCTGCCTTTTTTTCGTTTTTGAGACATGGTCTCTGTCTGTTGCCCAGGCTGGAGTCGAGTGGCATGATAATGGCTCGACTTCCCAGACTCAAGTGATCCTCCCACCTCAGCCTCTCAAGTAGCTGGGACTATAGGCATGCACCACCACACCTGGCTAATTTTTAAGTTTTTGTGAAGACGGGGTCTTGCCATGTTGCCCTGGTTGGTCTCAAACTCCTGGGCTCAAGCAGTCTGCTCACCTTGGGCCTGCAAAGTACTGGGATTACAGGTGTGAGCCACTGTGCCTGGGTGAAAATTTGCCTTTTTAACAAGGTGATTTTAAAATCATTAAAGTTAAAAATCTCTGATTTAAGGAATTTTCAAAAGAGTGAGATTAATTTAGTAGTTAAAATAACACCTCACTGAAGCTTTTTTATTTCTAAAAATATTTTAATGAACAAGCTATCTTTCTGTAAACATTTCATTATACTACAAATGAAACATATGAATCCATTACAGAACACTTCTGAATTCTTAAACATCAGAAAGCATAGTGAAGTTTTAAAGTAATTTTGAATATTTAGATAGGCTAACAATCCTTACATTACCCTTGCACACTGGCATGCTTATTCACTATTTTGTGACATCAGTTACTGGAACTCCAAGAGATACTGTAAAAGAATAATTGTACTCTATTCAGAAAAGGCTAGATTTTAGTATCAGAAAATATAATTTTTACTTTTTGATGATTTTCATATTTTTCAGTTCCTACTAGAAATTATTAACATTCTTGTTTAACTCCAGGATAAATGGATTAGGTGTAATAGGTGACCATATAAATGATTACTGGTTGAATTTTGTTCATTGCTAAGGATCCACGGGGGGAACCATATCAGTTTGAATCTGTAGTGTACGAAATCTGACCTTATGCTAATATTTATAAAATCACTTTAAACCAAAAAATCAATGTCTAAGAAGTTGAAACAGGGAAATAATATATTTCTAAAAATGTAAACATTTCTTTCTAAACAGGAAAATATTAATGACATAAGATTTGGGAAGAAATTGCCATGTTGGAAATAAACATTTCAAAATAGAGACACTAGAAATAGAAAATTTATCTGGGTGCAGTGGCATGTGTCTGTAGACCCAGCTACTCAGGAGGCTGAGGTGGGAGGATCACTTCAGCCTAGGAGTTGGCAACCATCCTGGGCAACATAGCAAGACTTTGTCTCAAAAAAAATAAAGAAATAAATAGAAATAGGAAGATTTTTAGATAGAGGAAAGAAATGCCATTGTACTTGAGATGGCAGGAAAAGAAGAAATTAGCACTGTCAAATTATCAACAGTTTCTCATATTAAAAAAAGTTCTCTGAGCTAAGTGGCAGTCTTGAACAAAAACTTATTTGACACTTTGATAAAGCATTCCTCCATTTTTGAAAGTAGTATTATTGTTATTGTAGATACAATTGCATAATATGAATTCTGGAAAACAGTTTTATGTACCTGTTCAACGATGGTTTGCACGAGATCAAGAGGATGGGGAAATCTGTCGAGAATTTCCTGTTTTAAGTAAAGGACAACCCATCCTTCCAGGTAGGAAAGAGTCAACTCCAGGCAGCACAGATAAAACTTGTTTGCCTAAATGCTGAAGGACAGGGCACCAATAAACACATGTTGAGTAAATGAATGATTAAGGCCTGCCAGTTTCTTATCACTTGCCTCTCTGATGTGGCAGCTGCATCTAAATGCTTTTTAGTTGTTTCACATGCCAACATTCAGGAATATGTTCTTGTCAACAGCCCTATAGGAAGGTCGGCTGAAATGTTTCTTAATCAAAACAAGGAAATTAATTCTTAGGCGGTCATGAGAAAAATTGAATGTCAAATGAAGTTCCTCCAGGGCTAAGAAATGCAAGTCAATATATACTTTTCCCACCGGGCTCTCCCTCATTTTTGAAACTTTATTTGATTAGGAAATAAAAACACAACTGCTCAATGACATTCTAAATGTCTGGCCAAAAGCAGAGATGTATTCAAGCCTTGTTTACATTTATGGCTGATAATAGGCTCTTTTTCTGCTCAGGGTGAGGTAGTCACTGCTCCCTAGCATAAGAATTCAGGGTGGCTGTCCATAAGAACTATTTGCTCTTGGGTCTGCTGGCCTCTGCCTTGGAGGAGAATGGGATAAGGGCATGTGAGATTATTAAATAGACAATTGGCAAAAAATGGATTTTTCTCCAATCCAGACTGTGTTCTATTAAAAATGTCATGTTTTAATTTTCTAAATAAATAAATAAATGAGTAATAGTAAGTCTTATCTGACATTAGGCTTAGGTCCATACCAACCTGTGTAGTTTTTTGAGGGAACGTAGACTGGTAAAACATTTGCACAGATTGATGATTCCTTTGTGGTTTTAAATTAAGGTGCGATCACTTTTCTTAAGTTTCTGAAGTTAAAATATTTTTGAAAAGACGTGAATAGCCCTAGTTACTGAAAAGTGAAGCATGAGCATTGTTCTCACAATTCATAAGTATTTTTTTTCACCATTTAGAAGCATTGTTATCACTATTCTTCCTCATCAGCCCACGTGTTTCACCCGAGGAGATGTTTGCCAGGTGCCCTATTTCTACCCATTGTTGGTAATGATGCAAAGGTCACTTTCTGCTGCTACTTCCCTCCATTTTTAACTGTTAAAGTTCTACTCAAAGAAGGCACACTCTACAAATATGTTCTGATTTTACTTGTCTTTTGTGTAGGGCTTGACCCTTATGGTTTATTAATCAACATTTTTCTTTTCAGTTTCAGGACATGGCTTGGTATTCTAACCATACCCTATCATATGCTATCTGTAAACTTGATAAGCCTTTAGTTTTCTAGGTCAATGGTAGATACAGCAAATGATGATTTACCCTTGCCATATTTTTATCTAATATTCTAGCTAAGCTTGATACTGTGTCTGAAATGATATCATTACAAACAAGTAACACCCTTTGCTAGAGGTAGACACATAAGTTCTAGGTGGTACAAATAACGAAAGCTGGATTAATGTCTTTTTTGCTATATTTTGTTCCTTTAAGTTTATAAAAAGTAATGGTAGTTATTTGTCATTTAAGACAACAGTAACTCTAAAAGTGTTTGCCCTGTTTACCAGTATACCATCATGTGTACCTGAAAAAAAATTTGTTGTAATTATGGAGTTACTTTCCTGCAAAGGATAAAGGTTCCTAAGAAAACACCAAAAGTGGGCTCACAGGCTGTGTGAGCAACTTTTAAAAAAATTTTATTTTTAATTGTGATAATTAACACAAACATTAAATTTACTACCTTAAACATTTTTAAGTGTACAGTTCACTTGTGTTAAGCGTATTCACATTGCTATGCAACAGATCTTTAGTACTTCTGCATCTTACAAAGCTGAAACTCTATATCCATTAAATACTAATTCCCCCTAATCCCCACCCTGCCACACTTCTCTCAGCCCTTGGGAACCACATTTCTACTTTCTGTTTCTATGATGTTAACTACTTTAGATACATCATATGAGTGTAAGCATACAGTATTTGTCCTTTTGTGATTGGTTTATTTTACCTAATGTAATGTCTATGGTATAGCATGTTAACAGAATTTTTATTCTTTTTAAGACTGCGTATTACTCCATCATATGTATATACCACAATTTCTTTATCCATTCATCTGACAGCAGACATTAGGCTTGCTTCCACCTTCTACCTATTGTGAATAATGTTGTAATGACCATGTGTGTGCAAATTTAAATATCTCTTTGACATCCTATTTGACCTCTTTTGGATGTGTATCTAGAAATGGGGTTGCTGAATTTTATGGTAATTCAATTTTTAATTTTTTGAGGAACCTCCATACCTTTTTCCATAGTAGTTGGACAATTTTACATCCCACAAGGGTTCCAGTTTCTCTGCATTCTCCCCAACACTTGTTTTTTTTTCTATTGATACTGGCCATCTTAATGGGTGTGAGGTAGTTTTTCATTGTGATTTTCATTTGCATTTCTGTAATAATTAGTGATGTTGAATTTTTGTAGGCTTGTTGGCCATTTGTATATATTCTTTGATGAATTGTCTATTCAAGCTCTTTGCCTATTTTTAAATTGGATTGTCTCTTTTCCATGTGTTGTTGTTTAGTTGAAGGAGTTCCTTATTTTTTCTGGATATTAGCCTCTTATCAGATACATGACCGGGAAATATTTTTTGCAACTCCATAGGTTGCCTCTTTACACTAATGATTGTTGCCTTTGCTGTGCAGAAGTTTTTAAGTTTGATGTAGCCCCATTTGTTTGTTTTTGTTGCATGTGATTTTGCTGTCATATCCAAGAAATAATTGCCAAATTTGATATCCTGAAGGTTTTCTCTTAAGGTTTCATCTAGGAGTTTTATGGATTTAGATTTTTATGGTTAGGTCTTTAATCCATTTTTAGTTAATATCTATATTGATGTAAGATAAAGATTCAACTTTATTATTATTATTTTTTGCATGCATGTGGATATCCAGTTTAGTCAACACCATTTATTGAAGAGACTATCTTCCTCCTTGTGTGGTCTTGGCACCCTTGTCAAATCATTTAACTGTATAATCGAGGATTTATTTCTGAGTTCTCTATTCTGTTCTGTTAGTCTGTCTGTCTTTATCCCAGTACCACACTGCCTTTATTACTGTTGCTTTGTCATATGTATTAAAATCAAGAAGTGTTAGGCTTATAACTTTGTTAATCTCAAGATTGTTTTGACTATTCAGGGATCTCTTGGCAATCTATAGGAATTTTTGGATTTTTTCCTATTTCTGTAAAAATTGCTGTTGAGATTTTGATAGGGACTGCATTTAATCTGTAGATTGCTTTGGGTAATGTAGACATTTTAACAATATTAAGTCTTCTACAAACATGGAGTGTGTTTCCATTTATTTGTTTCTTTCACTTATTTTAACAATGTTTTGTAGTTTTCATTGTACATATTTTTCGCTGCCTTGGTTTAGTATTAAGTGTAACATTTTATTGTTTTTGGTGCTATTGTAAATGCAGTTGTTTTCTTAATTTCTTTTTGTATTATTCTTTGTTAGTATATAGTAATGCAGCTGCTTTTTGAGTGTTGATTTTGTTGTTTTAACAATTTTTTTTTGTGTGGGGCCTTTTAGAGTTTTCTACATATATAACCTGCAAACAGCAATAATCTTGCTTCTTCTCTTCCAAGTTGGATATCTTTTGTTTGTTTTTCTTGTTTTAATTGCAATACCTGGAACTTTAGTCATATGTTGAGTAGAAATGATGAGAGTGGGCATCCTTGTCTTTTTCATGATCTTAGAGGAAAAGCTTTTTTTCTTTCATCAATAAGTATTGTGTTAGCTGTGAGCTTTTTATATATTGCCATTATTATGTTGAAATAGTTTCCTTCTATTCCTAGTTTGTTGAGAGTTTTTATCAAGGAGGCATGTTGGATTATAAGAATGCTTTTTCTGCATCAGTGAAGTTTTTTGTTTTTTGGCTTTCTTTCTGTTAATGTGGCATGTTACACTGATTGATTTTTGTATGTGGAACCATCCTTGTATATCTAGATATAAATGCAACTTGGTCATGCTGTATGTGCCGGGGGTAGGAGGGGGAGCTTTGGCATGTAAAATGCCATCAATTTTCCTACTGGTTTCGATGAGGTTCTTTTTGTCTTTGGTCTTGCCTGGGTGTAGGAACCTCTTAGGTGGTTTCTGGGGTTCTCACAAAGGCAAGTATTCCAAGTGTTGTTGTTATGATGGTATCTCTGTGGGCAAATGTGGGTCTAGGGTTTGCATCATCCTACTGATGCCCTATGGATACTTTTTTAAAATATGCTTTTTAAAATTATACTTTAAGTTCTAGGGTACATGTGCACAACGTGCAGGTTTGTTACATATGTATAATGTGCCATGTTGGTGTGCTGCACCCATTAACTCGTCATTTACATTAGGTATATCTCCTAATGCTATCCCTCCCCCCCTCCCCCCAACCCCATGACAGGTGCCAGTGTGTGATGTTCCCCTTCCTGTGTCCAAGTGATCTCATTGTTCAATTCTCACCTATGAGTGAGAACGTGCAGTGTTTGGTTTTCTGTTCTTGTGATAGTTTGCTGAGAATGATGGTTTCCAGCTGCATCCATGTCCCTACAAAGGACGTGAACTCATCCTTTTTTATGGCTGCATAGTATTCCATGGTGTATATGTGCCATATTTTCTTAATTCAGTCTGTCATTGATGGACATTTGGGTTGGTTCCACATCTTTGCTATTGTGAATGGTGCCACAATAAACATACGTGTGCGTGTGTCTTTATAGCAGCATGATTTATAATCCTTTGGGTATATACCCAGTAATGGGATGTCTGGGTCAAATGGTATTTCTAGTTCTAGATCCTTGAGGAATCACCACACTCTTCCACAATGGTTGAACTAGTTTACACTCCCACCAACAGTATAAAAGTGTTCCTATTTCTCCATATCCTCTCCTATGGGTACTTTTTAATGAAACAACTATTTTATATTTCAGTTTACCCAGTAGAACCCTGGACAAATGTGTCAATTAATTAAGAAAACTTCAACTCATTTTTGTTACATATTTGTCTTTTAAGTTCTTACGTGGACAATAAAAGAAGAACACCTCTGATTGGAATAGCACAAAGATAATAGACCACTGTTACTCTGATTCCCCTCCTCTTGTTTTCTCTCTCCAATTTTATCATAGTTATATGGTTTTTAAAAAAGGAAAAGTGAAAGTTTGTTTAGAAAAATAATGGGGAAGGCTGGGTGTGGTGGTTTACACTTGTAATCCTAGCACTTTGGGAGGCTAAGGCAGGTGGATCTCTTGAGTTCAAGACCAGCCTGGGCAACATGGTAAAACCCCATCTCTATTAAAAAGAATATATAAAATTATATATTATGAATATGTAATATAATAATGTTATATAATTACATTATATATACATGATTTTATATATATATACACATATATATGTGTGTATATATATAAATATTAGCTGGGCATGGTAGCACATGCTTGTAGTCCCAGCTAGTCAGGAGCCTGAGGAGGGAGGCTCACTTGAGCCTGGGAGGTTGAGGATGCAGTGAGCCATGATTTTCCCACTGCATTCCATCCTGAGTGACAGAACCAGACCCTGAATAAAAAAAAAGAAAAAATGAAAAAGAATGGAGAAAAGTTATTAATCTTTAGAAAAGGATTGTCAAGTTTACAATCCCAGAAAGTAAATAAAACTTCCCTCAATAATTCCTACTTATAAACCTTCTGCATGAGCTGAGGAGGGAATGGAATATGAAGGAATATCAACTGATGTGAAATCCAGAGGATGGAGCTGGTGTGGGAGGGCAGTGCAGGAATGTGTTTGAATTCACAGAACTCTTGAATTAGAATCTTTTTATCTTCTTCTGGTACTTCATGCCCATGAATATTAGGTATTTTGTCATTACCCTGCAGGTCCCTGAGGTTCATTTTTTAAAAAAAGTATGTTTCTGTGTTGTTAGATTGGATGATTTCTGTTTATCTGTCTTCAGGCTCATTTGCGCTTTCCTCTGTTCTCTCCAGTCTGCTCTTGAGCCTATTCAGTGAGTTTTAAATTTTGCTTATGATGCTTTTTTTCAGTTCTAAAATTACTATTTAGTTATTCTTTAAATTTTCTATTTCTTTGCGGGGATTTTCTGTTTCTCCATTGGTTTTAAGAGTGTTCATGATTGTTTGTAGTAACATTTGTATCCTGACTGCTTTAAAATATTTGCCAGATAATCAGTACCCGTGTCATCTCAATGGTGATGTCTCCATTCTCTTTTCCCATGTGAGTTGATATTTTTCTTGTTCTTAATATTCTGATTATTCATATTATATCCGGGACATTTTACATATTATTATATGAGACAGTAGCTCTTACTTAAATCCTAAGGAGAATGTTGATATTTTTGTTTTAGTATACAGTTGACTACTGGTTAATTTCAGGTTGTAAATTCTAACCTGCCTTCTGTGGGCTGTGGTTCCAATGTCAGTTCAGTTCTTAAAACCTCTACAGTTCTTGGATCTTTCTTTTGGTCGTTTGCTTAGAAAACTGAGGCTTTAGTTATCCTGTTGTGCTGTGCACTTCTTCAGTCTTCCTGTTTGGAAGGAAGACCCTATTGAAGCCCAGTTCCTCCAAACAGAAGAGAAAGTTCTTTCCTTTAAAATGTTGGCTCCAATGTACTCCTCTTCCCAGGCACAGGGATATAAGAAAATAGGGAAATGCAAGTAAAAATATGGTAGCATGTCTGCATCTTCTCTTCTCTATATTTGAGGAGTTCCCTTTCCTACCTCCTGAACCAAAACTAGAAGGCTTCTACCGAGCCCCCCCCACCCCCGTATCTGAGGTCCCGGTACCTATTTCCAGGTCTCTGGTGCATTGAATCCAGGCTGGGGGACTGTGGAGGAGGAAAAATGGTAAACTCACAGATGCTTGGTGTTACTTTAAATTTTGGTCTTCTTCCCCATTCCTCCTGCCACTGTTCACGTTTTGATCTTCATATAGCTGTTCTACGCATTCTGTCAAAGTTTTTTTTCTTTTCTTTTCTTTTTTTTTTTTGAGACGGAGTCTCGCTCTGTCGCCGGGGCTGGAGTGCAGTGGCCAGATCTCAGCTCACTGCAAGCTCCGCCTCCCGGGTTCCCGCCATTCTCCTGCCTCGGGCTTCTGAGTAGCTGGGACTATAGGCGCCCCCCACCTCTCCCATCTAGTTTTTTGTATTTTTTAGTAGAGACGGGGTTTCACGGTGTTAGCCAGGATGGTCTCGATCTCCTGACCTCGTGATCCACCCGTCTCGGCCTCCCAAAGTGCTGGGATTACAGGCTTGAGCCACCGCGCCCGGCCTCTGTCAAAGTTTTACAGCTGCATTCAGTAGGAGAGACTGGGTGGTGCGTGTTACTCCATATTACCTGGAACTAGAACTCTTGATTGGATTTCTGTACAGTAGTCTCCACTTATCCATGGTTTTTCTCTCCTTGGTCTCAGTTCTTCAAAGTCAATTGCTGTCCAAAAATATTAAATGTAAAATTCCAGAAATAGACAATTCACAAATTTTAAGTTGTGTGCCGTTCTGAGTGTGATGAAATCTCCTGCTGTCCTGCTCCATCCTGCGCTGATGTGAATCACCGCTTTCTCTAGTGAATCCATGCTGTATATGCTCTCTGCTTGTGCGTCACTTAGTAGCCATCAACTGTCACAGTATCGCAGTACTTGTGTTCAAGTAACCCTTATTTTACTGAATAATGGCCTCAAAGTGCAAGAACAGTGATGCTGGCAATTTGGATATTTCAAAGAGAAGCTATAAAGTACTTCCTTTAAGTGAAAAGGTGAAAGTTCTTGAATTAATATGGAAAGAAAAAAAAGTATGTCAAATTTGGTAAGATTTGTGGTAAGAACAAGTTTTCTGTCTGTGAAATTGTGAACAGTATATTGTTATAGTTAATCAATTTTATTGTTATTGTTAATGTCTTATGGTGAAATAAACTTTATTATAAGTAGGTATATATAGAGAAAAACATAGTATATATAGAATTTGTTACTATCTGTGGTTTCTGGCATCCACTGGGGATCTTGGAACTTTTCCACCATGGATAAGGGGAGATTTTTGTACGTAATTTTCTATTATATGAGTACTGCTTGGCACTTAAAAAGGTTTTTTTCTTATGTTGTCAGTGACAATATATGAAGTGAATGTGGCAACGGGTGAGCTATGGAATGCTGGAACAGTAGCAAATGTCTACATTTCTATCCATGGGAAAAAGGGAGATACAGGATCCAGACAACTATTTAGATCGAAGAGCTCCTTCAATTTTTTAAGAGGCCAAGTAAGCAAAATACCTGTTGATTTTAAAAAGATTAATCATGGTAAAAACACATACAATAAGATTTACTGTTATAACTATTTTAAGAGCATTTTAAGGGTACAGTTTAGTAATGTTAAGTATTCACATTACTGTACAACAGATCATCAGAACTTTTTCATCTTCCAAAATTGGTAATCTAGTAATTAACAACTCCCCATTTCTCCTTCCTTTCAGTCCCTAGTAACCACCATTCTACTTTCTATTTCTGTATTTTTACTTCAGATACCTCATGTAAGGGAAATAATATAGTAATTGTCTTTTGTGACTGGCTTATTTCACTTAGCATAATGTCCTCAAGATTCATCCATGTTGTAGCATGTGACAGTATTTCCTTTCTTTTAAAGGCTGAATAATACTCCCTTGTGTGTAATCAAACAAACTACATTTTGTTTATCATTTCATCGATTAATGAACATTTGGGTTGCCTCCACCTCTTGGCTATTGTGAATAATGCTACTGTGTACATGGGGGTGCAGCTATCTCTTTGAGCTCATCTTTTCAAATTGTTTTTGATACATATTTAGAAGTGAGATTGAGGGATCATATGGTAGTTTGTTTTTAATTTTTTGAAACTGCTATATTGTTTTGCATAGCGGTTGCACCATTTTACAATCCCACCAGCAGTGCACAAGGGTTCCAGTTTCTCCACCTCCTTGCCAAGACTTGTTAATTTTTTAAATGCACCCATCCTAATGGCTATGAGGGGATATCTCATTGCTTTCAGTTTACATTTCTTTATTTATTATTGATGTTGAGCATCTTTCATGTGCTTATAGGCCACTCATATATAATCTTTAGAGAAATGTTTGTTCAAGTTCTCTGCCCATTTTAGGGTTGGGTTATTTGCAGGAATAGAAAACCAAATACTGTACATTCTCACTTATAAGTGGGAGCTAATTATAGGGTACTCATCGACACAATGAGAGCAACAATAGACACTGGGGTGTGGAGAGGGATGCGAGAGAATGAGGCAAGGATTGAAAAACTGTTGGGTACTATGCTTAGTACCTGGGTGATAGGATCCTTCATATCCTAAACCTCAGCATCACACAATATACCCAGTTAACACACCTGCACATGTACTGCCTGAACCTAAAACAAATGTTGAAAAAGAAAAAAATTGGGTTATTTCTTCTTTTTTATTGTTGAATTGTAGAAATTCTTTATTTATTCTGGAACTTAAGCCTTTGTATTTCCTCTTTGTTGAATTTCTAACTTGGTTCATTCATTGCTCTCCTGACCTCAGTATCTTTGTGACTGTTATTTTGAATTCTCTGTTGAGTAAATCACTTAGTTCCATTTCTGGAAATTAATCTTGTTCATTTGTTTGGGACATATTTCTCTTTTTTCTTCATTTTCTTTGACTCTCTCTATTAGTTTATATGAATTAGATAAGACAGCCACCTCTCCCAATCTTGTGAGACTGGCTTCATATAGGAAATAGAACCTCACTGATCAATTTGGGAGAGATTAAGTGCCTTCCAAACTTTTGTATTTGTCCCAACTACTGTCTTTGTTTTTAGTGGTCCCCAGGAGTTTAGGGTGTGCCAAGTCCTGTCAGTGCCCTAGAGATAGGTAAGATAGAAACCAGTCTCTTGAGAAGCAGCTGGAAAAGTTGGGTTGCTAGATGTGTGATCAAGTTCCGGTTTTCCTCAGGCAGAACCTAAGAGCTGGAGTTTATCTCCCACTCACTCTGCATTAAGCTGCGGAGAGGATCTGTGGCAAATGCCTGCATTCCTATTCAGACCACACTGTTGCATTGCTCTCTGTTGCCCCCAAGAGCCTAGCAAATGCTCAGTTCCATCAGTTCTCAGAGACGGGTGGGTCAGCTGGAGACTTGTTTTATCTCTGGAATGAACTAGGGGAAAATGCTGTATGAAGTGTGCAGACACTCAGTAGACTATTGATTGCTTGTTCTGTCACTGCCTGGATGCAAGATAATTAAAAATGTAACCCATGGAAATCACTGGGAAACTTGACGTTAGGTGTGCATCAAACCCCTTTCAAAGAAAAACTGGGTGCTGGGGTTTTGCCTGCTCTCTCTGCATGAAGCCAGGAGAAAGCTGCTGGAAGTGCTCCTTACCTGTTTAAAGCATCTCTTCATTCTCTGCAGTCCCTGGGGAACTCAAGAATGCCTATCCCCATCAGCTCCTACAGGTAGGTGATTTAGAGCCCAGTCCCTCAGGTAGAAGCTGTAAAATATGGGACATTCGATGTACGGACAAACTCCTTCCAGGGGGAAGACGGAGATTGGCTTTATCACTGGAGCTGGCTGGGGAAGAAGGCATGTCTGTTCAGGTTCACAAAGGACTTCTAATTACTTGACTTATCACCATCCAGATGCAGGCTAACTAGAAGCTCAACTGTGGGGCAGCATCTGAGAAAGTGTAAGTCCAACCTTTTGTAGTGAGAAAAAAGGATTCGGGTATTTTTGCCTGCTTGCTCTGTGCTAAGCCTTATGTGGGATAGCTGCTGGAAGTGTTCTTGTACCCAGTTGAAATTGACTCTTTGTTCTCTGTGGTACCAGGCAATTCTCAAATGCTGAGCCCCCACATTTCCAGAGGTAGTTGATTTAGGAGCCAGTTGTTTAGGTGGGAGCTATGAAAGTTGGGATGCTCAGTGTGTAGAGAAACTCTTTTCAGGGAGAAGCTGGGGCCTTGGTTTTATTGCTGGAGTGAGCTAGGGTGAGAAGACATGGGAAGTACCCACACGCCTATTGAGGCTCTGGGAACTTTACTAATTTCCTGCCCTCTAGGCTTCCAGATATACTCTAGTTAGAAGCCCTGACTCCTGGACAGCAGCTGGGATTGTGTGCAGTCAGACATCTTCCGGGGAGAAATTGGAAGTTAGATAATTTTCCTTGCTTGCTTTGCACTAAGTCTAGGGGTATAGCTGCCTGTTTAAAACCACCTCCTAGTTCTCTGTGATCCCAGGGGATTTTCATATGCCAAGCCCCATCTGCTTTCAGAGGCAGTTGATATAGGAGCCAATCCCTTGGATAGCAACCATAAAGTTAGGTTTTCTCCTCCACAATCCCTCAGCCTGGATTCAGTGCACCAGAAACCTGGAAACAGGCACTGGACCTCAGATGTGGGGGCTCAGTAGAAGCCCTCTAGTTCTGGTTCAGGAGGCAGGAACGGGAACTCCTCACATATAGAGAAGGTGCAGACATGCCACCTTTTTTTTTTTTTTTTAGCTTTCATTTTTCTGTTTTTGTATGTCCCCATACCTGGGAAGAGGAGCCCATGGGAGCCAACATTCTGAAGGAAAGGAACTTGCCCTTTTGTTTGGTAGAGCTGGGCTTCAATGGGGTCTTCCTTCCAAACAGGAAGACTGCAGAATTGCACAGCACAACAGGATAACTAAAGGACAGAAACAGAAGAGTGGATTCTATGTCCAGAATTCTGTCTCATTTGAAGGCTGCTGGAGAAACTGGTTTATATCTCCCCTAACTTGGAGGCATGACAGAAATGGCAGATAGTTTGGAAGCCTGGAAAAACAGAGGCCAGGGCTGCAGCCTGTTTTTTTGCAGCAGATATTCTTCAGTACAGCAGACAGACAACAAGGCAAGCAAGAGATTGTGGGCTCCAGATAAAAAGCAAACACTTCCTTTTTGAAGCTGGAGAAGCTCCTGACTGTGCAGTGCTATTTCTGGGGTGTAGTTTGTGGCAGGAGCTTGTCTCAGCTTTTTCTACCTGTTTCGATGTGGATATTTTCTCAGTTTCCCAGTGTGTGTGTGTTGCAATAAGTGTCTGGATATCTCTCCAAGTGAATTGATGTATTTGTATTTGTTTATTTGGTACGTCCATGGAAGAATTGAAAGTCAGAATCCTCCTAGTCTGCCATGTTGCTGACATTACTCAACCCTATGATGGTTTAAAGAGTGAGTTGTCTGTAATCCCAGCACTTTGGGAGGCCGAGACGGGTGGATCACGAGGTCAGGAGATCGAGACCATCCTGGCTAACACGGTGAAACCCCGTCTCTACTAAAAAAAAAAATACAAAAAATTAGCCGGGCGAGATGGCGGGCGCCTGTAGTCCCAGCTACTCGGGAGGCTGAGGCAGGAGAATGGCGTAAACCCGGGAGGCGGAGCTTGCAGTGAGCCGAGATCGCGCCACTGCACTCCAGCCTGGGTGACAGAGCGAGACTCCGTCTCAAAAAAAAAAAAAAAAAAAAAAAGAGTGAGTTGTTAATAGCAGGCTCTGAAATTGAGGTAATAATGAATAGCCTACCAACCAAAAAAAACCCAGGACCAGATGGATTCACAGCTGAATTCTACCAGAGGTACAAAGAGGAGCTGGTAACATTCCTTCTGAAACTATTCCAATCAATAGAAAAAGAGGGAATCCTCCCTAACTCATTTTATGAGGCCAGCATCATCCTGACACCAAAGCCTGGCAGAGACAAAAAAAAAAAAAAAAAAAAACAGATAATTTTAGACTGATATGCCTGATGAACATCAATGCAAAAATCCTCAATAAAATACTGGCAAACCAAATCCAGCAGCACATCAAAAAGCTTATCCACCATGATCAATTCAGCTTCATCCCTGGGATGCAAGGCTGGTTCAATATATGCAAATAAATAAATGTAATCCATCACATACACGGAACCAATGACAAAAAACACATGATTATCTCAATAGATGCAGAAAAGGCCTTCGACAAAATTCAACACCCCTTCATGCTAAAAACTCTCAAACTAGGTGTTGATGGACTATATCTCAAAATAATAAGAGCTATTTATTACAAACCCACAGCCAATATCATACTGAATGAGCAAAAACTGGAAGCATTCCCTTTGAAAACTAGCACAAGACAGGGATGCCCTCTCTCATCACTCCTATTCAACATAGTGTTGGAAGTTCTGGCTAGGGCAATCAGGCAAGAGAAAGAAATAAAGGGCATTCAATTCAGAAAAGAGGAAGTCAAATTGTCCCTATTTGCAGATGACATGATTGTATATTTAGAAAACCCCATCATCTCAGCCCCAAATCTCCTTAAACTGATAAGCAACTTCAGAAAAGTCTCAGGATACAAAATCAATGTGCAAAAATCACAAGCATTCCTATACATCAATAACAGACAAACAGAGAGCCAAATCATGAGTGAACTTCCATTCACAATTGCTACAAAGATAATAAATACCTAGGAATACCACTTACAAGGGATGTGAAGGACCTCTTCAAGGAGAACTACAAACCTCTGCTCAACGAAATAAAAGAGGACACAAGCAAACGGAAGAACATTCCATGCTCATGGATAGGAAGAATTAATATTGTGAAAATGGCCATACTGCCCAAAGTATTTTATAGATTCAATGCCATTCCCATCAAGCTACCAATGACTTTTTTCACAGAATTGGAAAAAACTACTTTCAAGTTCATATGGAACCAAAAAAGCGCCCACATTGCCAAGACAATCCTAAGCCAAAAGAGTAAAGCTGGAGGCATCATGCTACTTGACTTCAAACTATACTGCAAGGCTACAGTAACCAAAACAACATGGTACTGGTACCAAAACAGAGATATAGACCAATGGAACAGAGCAGAGGCCTTAGAAATAACACCACACATCTACAACCATCTGATCTTTGACAAACCTGACAAAAACAAGAAATGAGGAAAGGATTCCCTATTTAATAAATGGTTCTGGGAAAACTGGCTAGCTGAAACTTATAGAAAGCTGAAACTGGATCCCTTGCTTACACCTTATACAAAAATTAATTCAAGATGGACTAAAGACTTAAATGTTAGACCTAAAACCATAAAAACCCTAGAAGAAAATCTAGGCAATACTATTCAGAACATAGGCATGGGCAAGGACTTCATGACAAAAACAGCAAAAGCAATGATAACAAAAGCCAAAATAGACAAATGGGATGTAATTAATCTAAAGAGCTTCTGCAGAGCAAAAGAAACTACCATCAGAGTGAACAGGCAACCTACAGAATGGGAGAAAAGTTTTGCAATCTACCCATCTGACAAAGGGCTAACATCCCAAAGGTACAAAGAACTCAAACAAATTTACAAGAAAAAAACAACCCCATCAAAAAGTGGGCAAAGGATATGAACAGGTATTTCTCAAAAGAAGACATTTATGTGGTCAACAGACACATGAAAAAATGCTCATCATCACTGGTCATCAGAGAAATGCAAATCAAAACCACAATGAGATACCGTCTCACACCAGTTAGAATGGCCATCATTAAAAAGTCAGGAAACAACAGATGCTGGAGTGGATGTGGAGAAATAGGAATGCTTTTACATTGTTGGTGGGAGTGTCAAACTAGTTAAACCATTGTGGAAGACAGTGTGGTGATTCCTAAAGGATCTAGAACTAGAAATACCATTTGATCCAGTGATCCTATTACTGGGTATATGCCCAAAAGATTATAAATCATGCTATTATAAAGACACATGCACATGTATGTTTATTGTGGCACTATTCACAATAGCAAAGACTTGGAACCAACCCAAATGTCCATCAATGATAGACTGGATTAAGAAGATGAGGCACATATACACCATGGAATACTCTGCAGCCATAAAAAAGGACGAGTTCATGTCCTTTGCAGGGACATAGATGAAACTGGAAGCCATCATTGTGAGCAAACTATCACAAGGACAGAAAACCAGACACCGCGTGTTCTCACTCATAGGTGGGAATTGAACAATGAGAACACTTGGACACAGGGTGGGGAACATCACACATGGGGGCCTGTCATGGGGTCAGAGGGCAGGGGGAGGGATAGCATTAGGAGATATACCTAATGCAAATGATGAGTTAATGGGTGCAGCAAACCAACATGGCACATGTATACCTATGTAACAAAATGGCATGTTGTGCACATGTACCCTAGAACTTAAAGTATAATTTAAAAAAAGATAAAATAACATAAAACCAAAAAAACTGAGTTGTTTAATTCCACATATATGTGAATATTCCAGTCACCTACTACTATTTTCTAGTTTTGTTCCACCATGATTGGAAAAGATACTTTATATTATTTTAATTTTCTTAAATTTGTTAAGACTTGTTTGTGAACTAACTTGTGATCTCTCATGGATAATGTTCCATGTTTGTTGGTGGTTCCATATATGTCTGTTAGGACCAATTGGTTTATAGTGTTGGTCATGTCCTCTTGCTTTATGGATCTTTTGTTTCATTTTTCTATCCATTATCGAAAGTGGGGCATTGAAATCTCCTATTATTGTGTTGCTGTCTATTTCTCCCTTCAATTTTGTAAAAGTTTGCTTTATATATATGTGGATACATACATATATACATATGTATATATGCATACATATATATGTATCTATATATATGTATACATACATGCATTTAAACTCTGATGTTAGGTGCATATATATTATGAATAATATATATGATATATATATAACATATTATATACTTTGTTATATATATATTATAGTTTAAGTTCTAGGGTACATGTGCACAACGTGCCGGTTTGTTACATAGTTATACATGTGCCATGTTGGTTTGCTGCACCCATTTACCTAATTTACCATATATCTAATTACCATATACCTAATTTACATTAGGTGTATCTCCTAATGCTATCCCTCCCCCTGCCGCCCTACCCCATGCCCATGACAGGTCCCCGTGTGTGATGTTCCCCACCCTGTCCAAGTGTTCTCATATATAATACATATATAACATATATAACACATATATAGTTATATAACACATAGATATGTGTTATATATATAATACTGTTATATATGTGTTTATATATTAAACATTAAGTCCTGGTGAATTAACCATATTATCATTATATAGTACCTTTCTTTGTCTCTTGTGACAGTTTTGGAGTTAAACTCTATTTTGTCTGATATAAATATGGCCACTGTCTCCCTCTTTAGGTTCCCATTTGCATAGAATTTCTATCTTTTCACTTTCAACCTATGTCTATCCTGAGATCTAAAATCAGTCTCTTGTAGATAGCATAGTTAGATCTTGTTTTTTTTTTTTAAATCCATTGAGCCCATCTGTGTTTTTTCATATGGAGTTAATCCATTTACACTTAAAAAGTTACTGATAGGGAAGGACTTACTGTTGTCATTTAGTGAATTGTTTTCTATATGTTTTATAGCTTTCCCCTCCTGCTTTTCTCTCTTATAGCCTTCATTTGTGTCTCATTGATCTTTTTGTAGTGACCTGCTTTGATTCCCTTCTCCTTTCCATTTGTGTGTATTCTGTAGATATTTTCTTTGTGGGTTCTGTTGCAATTATATAAAACATCTTAAAGTTATAATATTCTATTTTAGATTGATAACAGCTTAACTTCAGTTGCACACAAAAGTTGTCACCCTTTACAGCTCCACCCTCCAACTATGTTATTGATGTCAGAAATTATATCTTTATATATTGCATACCTACTTTTGTCTTTTAAATTCTATATAAGTAAAAGTGGATTTATGCACCAAAATTACAATAATACAAGTTACTAATGTTTGTCTCTTTATTTCCTTTATTGAAGAACTTTATTTTTTTCCTTCCTTCCTTCCTTTCCTTTCTTCCTTCCTTCCTTTTTCCTTTTTTCTTTTTTGTTTGTCTTTTTCTTTTTTGAGATAGGGTCTCATTCTGTTGCTCAGGCTGGAGTGCAGTGTACTGATCTCGGCTCACTGCAAGCCTCTGCATCCCGGGCTCAAACTTCATATTTTCATATGGCTTCATGTTGCTGTCTAGTGTCCTTTTATTTCAACTTTAATGACTTCCTTAGCATTTCTTGTATTGTAAGTCGAGTGGTAGTGAGCTTACTCAGTTTGTTTATCTGGGAAAGTCTTAATTTCTTCTCCACTTTTGACAGTTTTGCCTGATGTAAAATTTTTGGTTGAGAGTTTTTTTTCTTTTAATACTTTTTTTTTTTTTTTTTTTTTTTAGTAGAGACGGGGTTTCACCGGGTTAGCCAGGATGGTCTCGATCTCCTGACCTCGTGATCCGCCCGTCTCGGCCTCCCAAAGTGCTGGGATTACATCTTTAATACTTTGAGTGTATCATCCTGTTGCCTTTTAGCCAGAATGGTTTCTACTCAAATTTACTCATGATTTTGTAGAATCTCCTTCATATATGACGAGTTGTCTTTCTCTTGCTGCTTTCAAGATTGTCTTTTTGAAAGTCACCAATTTGATTATGATGTGTCTATGAATTTCTTTTTGTTTATTTTAGTTTTAGCTCATTGAACTTCTTGAATTTACATACGCATTTCACTCCTCCGATTTTAGAAGTTTTCAGCCATTATTTTTTCAAAAAACTCTGTGCCCCTTTATCTCTCTCTTTTCCTTTTTAAATTCCCATAATCCATATGTTGGCCTGTTTAATGGTGTCTCATCAGTTTCTTATGCTCTCTTCACTTTTCTTCACCCTTTTATTTTGTTGCTCCTGTCTTGATGATTTCAAGTGACCTACCTTCAAGAAAGCTGATTCTTCTGCCTTATTAATCTGATGTTAAACGCCATTAGTGAATTTTTCAGTTTAGTTATTATATTAACAGCTTTAGAATTTCTGTTTGGTTTTTTCTTATAGTTCTGTCTTTTTCATTGTATTCATGCCTGAATTTACTGATTTCATTTAGTTGGTCTCTCTGCATTCTTTTTAGCTCATTTAATATTTTAAGATAGTTGTTTTAAATTTCTATTAGGAAGTGTAGAGATTTGTATTGCTTTTTTTTTTTTTTTTTTGAGGCGGAGTCTCGCTCTGTTGCCCGGACTGGAGTGCAGTGGCCGGATCTCAGCTCACTGCAAGCTCCGCCTCCCGGGCTTACGCCATTCTCCTGCCTCAGCCTCCCGAGTAGCTGGGACTACAGGCGCCCGCCATCTCGCCCGGCTAGTTTTTGTATTTTTTTTTTGTAGAGACGGGGTTTCACCGTGTTAGCCAGGATGAGATTTGTATTTCTTTAGGGTTATTTCATGGAACCATTCATTTCTTGGATCGGGCCATGTTTTCCTCTTTGTCAGATTTGTGATCTTTTGTTGAGATTTGAACATTTAGAAATACAACCATACTTCACAGTCATTATGAGTCATAGACTTTACTAGGGGAAAACTTGCATTGATCAGCCCTGGTGGAGGTTTGGGACCTCTCAAACCTTTTCTGGGCTTCCCTGGGCTTATGTATTTGATTTTAAGTATCTTAATTTCCTTAATTGCTTGCTCTTGTTTCTTATCCAGAGCCCACAATCTCTTGCTTGCCTTGTCTCTCTGCTGTACTGAAGAAGCTCTGCTGAAAAGACAGGCTGCAGGACTGACCTCTGTCTTTTAGCCTTCCACACTATCTGCCATTTCTGTCATGGCCCCAAGTCAGGGGAGAAAAAAAACAGTTTCTCAGGCAGTCTTCAGACAAGACAGAATTTTGGATGTATGGTCCACTCTTTTGTTTCTGTCCTGAGGGAGGTTCTGGAGTGTGGGTGGTTTCCTTCCTGTTGTACTGCACTATGCCAGGTAGGGGTAGGGCATGGGCATGTAAAATAGCTTGAACTTTTTTGCCCTTTTTGGATGAAGTCCTTTCTTGGTTATGCATTGGCCTGGGTGCTGCATCTCTCAAGTGGTTTCTAAAGTTTTCAAAGAAGAGTATTCTAGTTCTTATGTTATTGTTAACTTAGTGTCTCCATGTGTAAACTGGAGCCTGGAGCTTCCTTATCTGCCATTTTCTTGACATCTCTCCCATCTTTGTTGATGTTTAAATCTGTATGTATATTGTTAAATGTGGATAATTATATACAGCAAATTTTATTGTTGGATGTAGAAGCCAGATACATTATTTTATTATTTCTAATATTGATATGCATATATTTAACTTTTTCTTTTACTGAGTAAATTATAGACATTTTTTCATATTATATTTATCTCAGCTTTCCTTGATGACCCAACTATTTCTTAATGAACATGTCAACATATTTCATTATATGTTTCTTCTCTTTTCCTTAGAGTTCTCTATATTGATTATTATAAATATCATAACTCATAATTTTCTTTTATTGCATAGAAAGTCCTGCTTTTCTTTTCTTTCCTTTTTTTTTTTTTGAGACGGAGTCTCGCTCTGTCGCCCAGGCTGCAGTGCAGTGGCGCGATCTCGGCTCACTGCAAGCTCCGCCTCCCAGGTTCACGCCATTCTCCTGCCTCAGCCTCCCGAGTAGCTGGGACTACAGGCGCCGCCACCGCGCCCGGCTAATTTTTTGTATTTTTTAGTAGAGACGGGGCTTCACTGTGTTAGCCAGGATGGTCTCGATCTCCTGACCTCGTGATCCACCCGTCTCGGCCTCCCAAAGTGCTGGGATTACAGGCTTGAGCCACCGCGCCCGGCCCGAAAGTCCTGCTTTTCTAACTGTTCTGTTTGGTGGTTAAAGGGATAACAATGTTATCCATTAATTTGTACCAGGCATGAACAGTATATTTTTTGTTAATGAATGCTAATGGTTTTGTTTCTCATTATTTATATTATTAATAGTGCATTTATGCAGAGACAAGGAGGTTCAAAAGAAAATAGTCTTATTACGTGTCAGAGGAAGGAGCTGAGCTCTAATCCTGGATCTGTGCGTCAACTTTCTTATCTGTAGAAAGGATTTTTTTTTTCCCTTAGCAAATTTTTGCGAATAAAATAAATGCATATGAAAATATTTTGAAACATAATACACTATACAAAGATTATTTTTTGTTTTCTTATCATTTTTTAATGGATATGCTACATCATGTATTTTTCTTGGATTGAAACCTATAGCGTTATCTTTGATTTTATCGAAAGTATTCTGTGATTTTCACTTTTTATCTATATTCTGAATATGTAAACCATTGGAGCACAACTATGGCTCCTTTTAATTGTAAATTAATTTTTACAATCAATTTTTACTGGCTGGGTGCAGTGGCTCACGCCTGAAATCCCAGCACTTTGGAAGGTCGAGGTGGGCGGACTGCTTGAGCCCAGGAGTTCGAGACCAGCCTGGGCAACATAGCCAAACCTCATCTCTACAAAAAATACAAAAATTCTCCTGGCATGGTGGCACATGCCTGTAGTACCAGCTACTCAGGAAGCTGAAGTAGGAGGATCACTGGAGCCTGGGAGGCAGAGGTTGCAGTGAGCCAAGATTGTGTCATTGCACTCCAGCCTGGGTGACAGAGGGAAATCCTGTCTCAAAAAAAAAAAAAAAAAAAAAAAAATACTGCATCTGAATTTATACTCTTGGTATAAATCAGAGTTATAGTCTAGATCTAATTATACTTTTTGATTCGTTATAGACTGACACCTTTTTCCTGGAGGCTGTGCACCTTGGAGATTTGTGTAAGATTGTGATAGGCCATGATGGACTTGGCCCAGGTAAGGCTCTTCCACAGAGAGTTCGTGAAGGTTTGATTTCACTCTATTTTTGTGAAACTCTGTTCAAATCTAGAAAATACTGTGGAAAATTGGTAGAAAATGGATCTCTATGTATTGACTATGTGAAATCAAAATATTGTCTCCAAAATACCGTTTAAAATTTAACTAGATGTATTTTTCTTCAAAATGACATAGGGGATAATCTAGGATGGGCCTAAATGCTAGAAAGAATAATTTTAAAAATTAGAGGAGACTGGGGATTTATATGTTGTGACATGTGGCGGCATTCCAGCATGCTAGTGGTGGAGGCAGCAGTCATATCTCCTGATGGTGATATTCCTTGAAGGCTACTGATTGTCCAACAGTGGCATGTTAAGGAGACTGTCATGGCAGTGAGGTCTCAGCTGTTCTCGGCTGCCATTTTATTCATGCTTTTCCTCAGTCTTCTCATCAACTCTGTGAGATGACTCACATCTTCCCAATAAATTTATTTTCTGCTACTGTATAAAACAATTATAAGATAAACAAAATCCATTTAACAAAAGACAGACTACTAAAGGGCACATAACAAAGCAAAAAAAGAAAAAGGAAAAAAACCCCAAATGCATCAAACAAGGTGATAAACTTTCTTACTAAAATGTGTCAAATTATAATTTTCAAAGTAAGACAAGATTGTTATACAAATACAGAATAGACAATGTGTTTAGATAATTAATGAAGGAATTAGGAGGCTTACAAAGTTGGTTGAAGGGAGGTTACAAGAAACTAAAAAATATGTACATATAATCCATGAAAAAAATAATTATGAATAAGATTAATAAAAAATATGACCAATGTTCTATAGACAATACAAATATACTTTTGAGGTTGTCTTCTCTCTCAGACAAAATATATCTATATTTTGAACAGATGTAAGTTATTTGCATATTATTTTTTGTCAGTTGATAGCTAATTTTACAGATCCTAGACCTGAATCCATAGTAGATATTAAGTCAAATAATGTTACACTCCCACAGTGAGTCAAATGATTCTCAGACAAGCTTGTTGGTGTTCTACTACAATATTGAAAGGACATGTGTCATCTTTTAGCCTTATTTCTGAGTTTCTGTTAATTTTTCTAAACAGAAATAAAGGCAAAAATTTTCAACCTAAAAAATCTCAATGTCCAATTATATGCTCTATGAAAGAGACACTTGAAATAAATGACCCAGTAATATTAAAAATAAAAGTTTAGGCAATGATGTATCAGAAATATGTAAATAAAAGAAACAATCTTAGTTATAACCTTATTGTAAGATAAAGTAAAATTCAAGACAACAAACATGAAAAGTTACAAGAAGGGTAATTTTTTGATAAAGTTTATAATTCACAATGAGATTATAAGAGTCATGAGCCTTTATTCCATAGATAATACGGCAAATAAATAAAGTAAAATACTCTTAGATAGTCAAGAAGAAATGAAAAGAAGATAGGATAGAATTTTATCATATGTCTCAGATTTTGATAGGTTAGTTGGATACTTAAGTTACTCTCCTCAGATGCTTGTACTTTCTAGATAGGGAAACACTTTCATTTCAAAACTTCATGAAACATTTTTATAATTTGACTCAGATATTAGGCCAAAAAGAAAATCTCACTAAATTTCTCCAAGCCACATTCTCTGCTACAATTTAGTAAAACAAAAATTTAATTAAAAGGGTGAAAGTAAAAAAAAAATTAGTCATTTAAGGTGTTTCAGTCCTCTTCATGACTTTGGGCCAAAGCGAAAATCAGAACTATAAGGACAGTCTAACAGAATGTTATGATGGTGTTTTTTTCTGTCTCATTTTCTGCTGAGGTCTCAAAAGATAAGAATAAAATAATAGAAGCAAGATCTCACCATCTGTCTTACTTAGTTTGAGGCTGCTGTAACAAAATACCTTAGACTGGGCAATTTATAAAGAACACAAATTTATTCTTACACTTCTGGAGGCTGAGAAGTCTAAGATCAAACTGCTGGCATTTGTTGTCTTGGGAGGGGCTTCTAGCTTTGTCCTCCCATGGTGGAAGGGCAAAAAGGCTTAGCTAGTTCCCTGAAGTCCTTTTATGAGGGCACTAATCCCACTCATGAGGGCCCTCATGAATTAATCACATCCTACGGGCTCCACCTCTTAATGTTGTCACATTGGATCTTAGGTTCCAATAGATGAATTTTATGGGGACACATGTATTTAGACCCATCCCAGCACCATCCTAAATGTAGGCACAAGGCTACATATTCAGGACTTATGAAGGAAGGGACAGACAACAAGTTATGGGTTCACCACTGAGTATGAAAGCTGTAAGTTTTGATATCTATACACCAACTGCCAGTAATAGGAGGGGGGAGAAGGGGTTTTTCCATTGTGAAGAAACCACTTGAAGAACGTGTGCCATCTAGAATTTGTTACATGACCCCCACTTGAATAAAAATCTGCAGGCTTTCTCAGTTGCCTTTGGCCACAGAGAAAGGACAGTCTGGACAGCAGTCGGAGTGGAATTGTAGGCAGATAATCTGAGAAGATAGTAAGGTAAATGATTCCTGCTCTAAATACCTACTCACCAACATACATATGTAAACAATGCTGGTTAATAAGACTTTTCTAGATTCTTACCTCTCCCTAATCCGTGCAGGAACAGCCTAGCTTTCTTCAGGAACCCATCTTTTCTAGTTTTCTAAATCCAGTTCTGGTTCTTTCTTATGGGAAAAACATGACAAAAATGTAGACAATATATTTTTACATTAATAATTTAAAAACTAACTTATTAACTTACAAAGTATTGTTAAAATTAATGTATCATTAGCTCTAAGAGTTTTCTTTACAGCCTCCCCGGAAGTTCTTAAAACTCAGTTTAGAATTCTGGTAACATTTTATTTTTCCTTAAAGGAAACAAGTAATTCTTTTTTGGGAGATAGCATTTAAAAATGAAATTAAATAACATTTTGGAGATTTTGTTCCAGGTAAAGGAAACAGCATATGTAAGGGTATAGAATTATGCATATGAATCATCTATAGTAGTGGTTTTCAAAGTGTGGTTCCTGGGCCATCAGCATTGCTTGTGAAAATTGTTGAAGATTCAATGCTTGGGATCTTATCTAGGATGACCAGCCATCCTGGTTTGCCTGTGGCTATTCTGGTTTACCTATGGCTGTCCTGGTTTTAGCACTGAGAATCCTGCATCCTGGGAAACCCCTCTGTCTTGGGTAAACTGGGACATTTGATCACTGTAGGCCGCCTGTGCTGGGCCTACTGAATTAGAAACTGTAGAACTCAGTAGTCTGTGCTTTTGTAATCCCTCCTGGTGATTCAGATGCATGCTAAGTTTGGGAACCACTGGTCTAGGGAACTGTGAGGAGTTTAACACTACTCAATAATGGGAGTATGTGATGAGGGATGAAGCTGAAGAGTAAGCTGAAGGGTCTTGTATGCTGTGTTAAAAAGTTTTATTTGGCTGAGAACAGTGGCTTATGCCTATAATTCCAGCATGTTGCGAGGCTGAGGTGTGAGGATCGCTTGAGGCCAGGAGTTCAAGACCAGCCTGGGCAACATACAAGACCCCATCTCTACAAAAATATTTAAAAATTGGCTGGGCATGGTGGTGCACACCTGGAATCCCAGCTACTTGAGAGGCTGAGGCTGGAAGATTGCTTGAGTTCAGGAGTTCAAGGCTACAGTGAACTGTGATTGCACTACTGCACTCCAGCCTCGGTGACAGAGTGAGCCTCTGTCTCTAAACATATACAAATAAAAAATAAAAGAAAAAAATAAATTTTATCCTATAGCTGATGAGTATACACTCACCAACTCAATAATTTTAATTAGAGTAGTATGTATTTTGAGCTGGATCTTTGCATAGACAAAACCACTCTGACTAATTAAAATATTTTATGTGTAAGTAAAAATGATTTTAACTAACTCTAGTTTACAAATTAATATGAAATTAAACATTTAAAAAGAAATTTCTACCTTTATGTATACCAGCTGAGTCTATGTGCTTGGACAGAATTTCTGAATGCTTACTCATTTTTAGTCTATCAAAACATATATATTTTATGCAAACTTTGTTTAAATTTGAACTTTAAAAATTTCCTGGAAATAGAAAGTGTTGGTAACTCATCAAGTATATATTATTTGGAACATGTTAGGTTTGGGATTATGAATGCAGTTTATGAAATTAAAAGCAGCTACAGAATTGTTCTATTTTCAATTGTTTGGAAAAGCACACTGAAATAGATATCATAAGGTATGAAGCCTTAAAATAATGCTTTGCTTTTGTTATATGTACAAGAAATACATTCCTTACAGTTTACTTCTGTTTTGCTTTATTTGAAGTACTAAAGCTTTATATTGTGCAAGGCCTTTATGTATATTTGGAAGTTAGAACTTGTTTCTCAAAACTTGAAATAATATTGGACCATATTTATTCATGTTACATTTTCATTCTTTAATTTGTGTTTAGGAAATGGCTGGTTTCTTGATGATGTTGTTATCAAGGATCCCACAACAAATTACGAATATGTGTTCTTCTGTCACAGGTTTGTAGGCGTACTTTTACATTGAAAAAATCCATTCCAAGTTTATGCATTGAGAACTGGGTAGCTTATTTAGTTGTTCCTAGTCACTGAGGCTTTGTTGGTTAACTTTTGTGAATATTAACCTTAGCGGCTCTTTATGCTATTGAGAAAGACGTTTATTATATTTATCATCATTCCTAATGATATAAATTTAATATTTAATGGTAAATTAAGATAGATTTTTAAAAATATGACTTCTCTGTACATATCAGAAAGAAAAATGAAAGTCTCTGACAAGAAAACGTATTCCCTTTGGACTAGGTCCGAAATTCGGTTCAAAAATAATAAATGTACACAGTGTTTCACGTAGCTTTTTATACAAAGATGATAGTGCTTACTCACTGTCAATGGACCTTGATTTTTGAGTTATTTTCCCAGCAGTGGTGATAAGTTTGCTTTGGTGATAGATTTGCTTTTTTTTTTTTGACATTGTCCTGCCTCTTTTCCTGTGGAACCCATAATAACCATTTATGAAATAACTGATTAGAGTTTAAACTATAGTTAGTGACCAAAGGACAGGATAAATTGATCCAGTGAATGTAACATCTATGATTTTGACAGTTAGCAGGCCGATTGAGTAACTCAAAAACATATTTTAGCCTTTCCAGATAGTAACTGCTTCTTCTACCACCCTTGCAGTCTTGTAGTCATTTTAGGATTTTCTTTCCCATTCTGTACTGCTCTGCCTTTGAGAGCCAGATGGTCACGTCTTTTTCAATTCCTGCTATCTTGTATTTCTGACTTGGGAAGATAATTGCCAATGGTTAATGTAAATACAAAGTCTGAAAATAATCGATGCACTTTTCTCTTCACAGATGGCTAGATCAGGGGGAAGATGATTGTAAAATTGTCAGAGAACTGTATGCCAGGGATAACAGTATCTTCTCTGCAAGTAGGTATCATGTATACACATTTCCTGGAAAGCTATGTTTTATGATGACTGGAGAAAGCATGACACTCTGAAATTAATGACCCTCTCTTTCCTTTATCTTCTCAGGGCAGAAGCTGGAACTTAAGAGAAAAGAAACAGTAAGATTTTTTGGGGGCTTTAAGATTATTTCATATAAACAATGTTCAAATGACTATTTGATGTGTTAAAACAAAACAGCCTGTAGTGTCTAGTAAGTACTGTTTCTTAGCAATTTCTTCTCTTTGTTTCTTCTCATACTGGTGTTTTTGTTTGTTTTGTTTTGTTTTTCTTTTTAGTGGACTGCAGAAAGCTGGAAGTTTACAAAAGGAAATACTCTTCAGTTCTATAACAAGCTGACTGGAGGGTTTGTCCGTCTGCATCCAGATGGCACAGTTGATGCCATTGGAGAGAAGACAGACAAATATGGTAAAACCATCATACAAAGCTTGTGGTGCTGGACAGTTCTGGGAGTTAAAGGAATGTAGATTTCTAGACATTGTTTAATTTATAGTATTGTTCTTTTTACAGATAGCTTTACACAAGTGTTAGGCCATTTAAATAATTTACTCTCTGCATTAATAAAAATGATAAATAGATGACAGGCTTTAAATCTGGGCACTGTGAAAAATATGTATATTTGGCATTAATTAATTGAAGAATAAAATGTAGGCAGTTATCAAAACACCATGTTAAATAATTTGAGCACCAGAGGAAATAATTAAAATAGTATTCTAAATTTCAGACATTCATAATCTAATGAAGAAGACAAATACAACAATTCTAATAATTGTTATTTGTAGCTAGTGTCCTAATAAATGTACAAAGGAAAACAAGGCAAGGAAAAACGAGATTTGATGTTTAATATCTGCATGTCATGAAGCTATAACCATGAGAATTAACAAAAGAGTAAACTGATGATGGTAGATGTTTGACTATAAACCCAAACCTCCAACTCTTTTTGAATTTGGACCTTTATTATTTAAACAATATTTGCCTGCTACACCTGTGAATTTAACTGTACTTTACTATGCTGGAAACTGTGCCGTTCAGTCTCGAGGATGTGCTGGAGCTACTAACCTACAGCATGTCTCAAAATGTAACCCCTTCTGCCTCATATTTGAGATCCTAGGGAACAACCAGTTTTCTCCTGTATGAAAATAAGCATCTGTCTAAAAATACTTCCTAGGAGCTTCTGTTTCCAAAATTATTCTTTAGACATTTTCCTTACCTTGGCAAAAATTGGTTCCCACTTGAGATTACTTATCCACTTACATCAGTCAAAGTGGCCCTTCATCCTATTCCCTGGGTTCTCTGCTGCCACTGTTGTTATTCTTTTTCTTTATTAGTATCCTATATTTGCAGATATGGCCGCAAAAATATCTCCCATTGTTAAATCAGAAACTGTGAAGGATCTAAATTGTACCTCACTTGTAGGAAACTACTGGGTCAGAGACCAAGACCATTTATTTCTCACATCAAGTGCACCAGCCAGAGCAGTTTCTTGTGTTGGGTTCCCTGAACTCCAGTCCTGCAGTATCACAATGTGAGGTCCCAATGGTACCAGCACAAGCAGTCAGGTACATTAAAAGAGAGAAATTTGCATATTAGGAAACTATGATCTTATATTTTCTATTTTTATTTTTTGTACATATATATATATATATTAAATCAACTTTTAAGTTCCAGGGTGTTGCAGGTTTGTTACACAGGTAAACTTGTGCCATGGTGGTTTGCTGTACAGATCAACCCTTTACCTAGTTATTAAGCCCAGCATCCATTAGCTCTTCTTCCTGATGCTCTCCCTCACCTGGACCCCTACTCTCCGATGTGTCCATTTGTTCTCATCATTCAGCTCCCACTTATAAGTGAGAACATGCAGTGTTTGGTTTTCTGTTCCTGGATTAGTTTGCTGAGGATAATGGCTTCTAGCTCCATCCATGTCCCTGCAAAAGACATGATCTCATTTCTTTTTATGCTGCATAGTATTCCATGGTAGTTACGTACCACATTTTCTTTATCCAGTCTGTCATTGTTGGGCATTTGGGTTGATTCCATGTCTTTGTTATTGTGAATAGTGCTGCAGTGAACGTACATAGGCATGTATCTTCATCATAGCATGATTTATATTACTTTGGGTATATACCCAGTAATGGGATTGCTGGGCCAAATGGTGTTTCAGCTTCTAGATCTTTGAGGAATTACCACACTGTCTTCCACATGGTTGAACTAACTTACATTCCCACCAGCAGTATAAAAGCATTCCTTTTTCTCTGCAATCTCACCAGCACACATCTGTTGTTTCTTGACTTTTATTCTCCTTTTTAAAAATTTAATTTTTCTTTTTTTTTTGTTTTTTACTCTGAGTTCTGGGATACATGTGCAGAATGTGCAGGTTTGTTACATAGGTATACGTGTGCCTTGGTGGTTTGCTGCACCTATCAACCCATCACCTAGGTTATTAGTGGGAACGTAAATTAGTTCAACCATTGTGGAAATCAGTATGGCAATTCCTCAAGGATCTAGAACCAGAAATACCATTTGACCCAGCAATCCCATTACCAAGTATATACCCACAGGAATATAAATCATTCGATTATAAAGATACATGCACACGTATGTTTTCTTTTTGCTTTCCATTTGCTTGGTAAATATTTCTCCATGACATTATTTTGAGTCTGTGTGTGTCTTTGCACATGAGATGGGTCTCCTGAATACAGCACACTGATGGGTCCTGACTCTTTATCCAGTTTGCCAGTCTGAGTCTTTTAATTGGGGGCATTTAGCCCATTTACATTTAAGTTAATATTGTTTTGTGTGAATTTGATTCTGTCATTATGATGCTAGCTGCTTATTTTGCCCATTAGTTGATGCAGTTTTTTCATAGTGTCGATGGTCTTTAGAATGTGGTATGTTTTTGCAGTGACTTGTACCAGTTTTTCCTTTCCATTTTTAGTGCTTCCTTCAGGAGCTCTGGTAAAGCAGACCTGGTGGTGACAAAATCTCTCTGCATATGCTTGTCGTAAAGGATTTTATTTCTCCTTCACTTACGAAGCTCAGTTTGGCTGGATATGAAATTCTGTGTTGAAAATTCTTTTCTTTAAAAATGTTGTATATTGGCCCCCACTCTCTTCTGGCTTATAGGATTTCTGCAGAGAGATCTGCTGTTAGTCTGATAGACTTCTGTTTGTGGGTAACCCAACCTTTCTCGGTGGCTGCCCTTACATTTTTTCCTTCATTTCAGCCTTGGTGAATCTGACAATTATGTGTCTTGGGGTTGATCTTCTCGAGGAGTATCTTTGTGGTGTTCTCTGTATTTCCTGAATTTGAATGTTGGCTTGTCTTGCTAGGTTGGGGAAGTTCTCCTGCATAATATCCTGAAGAGTGTTTTCCAACTTGGTTTCATTCTCCCTGTCACTTTCAGGTACACCAATCAAAAGTAGGTTTAGTCTTTTCACACAGTCCCGTATTCCTTGGAGGCTTTGTTCATTCTTTTTTTGCTAATCTTGTCTTCATACTTTATTTCATTAAGTTGATCTTCAATCTCTGATATCCTTTCTTCTGTTTGATCGATTTGGCTGTTGATACTTGTGTATGCTTCACGAAGTTCTTGTGCTGTTTTTCAGCTCCATCAGGTCATTTATGTTCTTCTCTAAACTGGTTTTTCTAGTTAGCAATTCCTCTAACCTTTTTTTCAAGGTTCTTAGCTTCTTTGCATTGGGTTAGAACATGCCCCTTTAGCTTGGAGGAGTTTGTTATTACCCACATTCTGGAGCCTACTTCTGTCAAATTGTCAGACTCATTCTCTGTCCAGTTTTGTTCCCTTGCTGGTGATGAGTTGTGATCCTATGGAGGAGAAGAGGCATTCTGGTTTTTGGAATTTTCAGTCTTTTTTGCAATCATTTTTCGTCATCTTTGTGGAGTTTTCTACCTTTGGTCTTTGATGTTGGTGACCTTCAGATGGCGTTTCTGTGTGGATGTCCTTTTTGTTGATGTTGATGCTATTCCTTTATTTAGTTAGTTTTCCTTCTAACAGTTAGGCCCCTCAGCTGCAGGTCTGTTGGAGTTTGCTGGAGGTCCACTCCACACCCTGTTTGCCTGGGTATCACCAGCAGAGGCTGGAGAACAGCAAATATTGCTGCCTGTTCCTTCCTCTGGAAGCTTCATCCCAGAGGGGTACCCACCAAATGCCAGCTGGAGCTCTCCTGTATGAGGTGTCTGTTGACCCCTGCTGGGAGGTGTCTCTCAGTCAGGAGGCACAGGGGTCAGGGACCCACTTGAGGAGGCAGTTTGTCCCTTAGCAGAGCTCGAGCACTGTGCTGGGAGATCTGCTGCTATCTTCAGAGCTAGTAGGCAGGAACATTTAAGTCTGCTGAAGCTGTGCCCATAGCTGCCCCTTCCCCCATGTGCTCTCTCCCAGGGAGATGGGAGTTTTATCTATAAGCCCCTGACTGGGGTTGCTGCCCTTCTTTCAGAGACGATCTGCCCAAAGAGGAGTAATCTAGAGAGGCAGTCTGGCCACAGCAGCTTAGCTGAGCTGCGGTGGGCTCTGCCCAGTTCAAACTTGCTGGAAACTTTGTTTACACTGTCAGAGGAAAACTGCCTACTCTCAAGCCTCAGTAATGACGTGACGGATGCCTCTCCTCGCACCAAGCTGGAGCATCCCAGGTTGACGTCAGACTGCTGCGCTGGCCACAAGAATTTCCCCAGTGGATAGTAGCTTGCTAGGCTCTGTGGAGCTGAGATCTGCTGAGCTAGACCACTTGGCTCCCTGGCTTCAGCCCCTTTTCCAGGGGAGTGAACAGTTCTGCCTCATTGGCTTTCCAGATGCCACTGGGGTATGAAAAATAACTCCTGAAGCTAGCTCAGTGTCTGCCCAAACAGCCACCCAGTTTTGTGCTTGAAACTCAGGGCCCTCGTGGTGTAGGCACCAGAGGAAATCTCCTGGTCTTTGGGTTGTGAAGACCATGGGAAATGTGTAGTTTCTGGGCAAGAGTGCATCTTTCCTCATGGCATGGTCCCTCACAGCTTCCCTTGGCTAGGGCAGGGAGTTTCCCGACCCCTTACACTTTCCGGGTTAGGCGACACCCCACCCTGCTTCTGCTCCCCTCCATGGGCTGCACCCACTATCTAACCAGTCTCAATGAGATGAGCTGGGTACCTCAGTTGGAAATGCAGAAATCACCCACCTTCTGCATTGATCTCGCTGGGAGTTGCAGACCGGAGCTGTTCCTATTCGGCCATCTTACCAGCCACCTGATAATTGCATTTTTCAATGTTGAGGTTTTAAAATATTTCACAAATTACTTGATACTGCTCCCTTCAAAGGGTGGGACTTGATTCCTCTCCCCATGAGCATGAGCTGAATTTAGTGACTGTCTTCTAAAACATAGAATATGGTGGAAATGACTGTGTGACTTTCAAGAGTAGGTCATAAAAGGTATTACAGATTCCTGCTGGCCCTGTCTCTCGGATTGCTCATTCTGGGGAAGCCAGCTGCCATGTCATAAGGACATTCAAGCAGCCCTGTGGAGAGGCTGACATTGCAAGGAATAGAAGCCATTTGCCAACAGCCCTTTGAGTGAGTCATCTTGCAGGAGGATCCTCCAGCTCCAGACAAGCCTTAAGATATCTACAGCCCCAACCAACAACTTGATTGCAACCTTATGAAGAGCCACTCAGATAAGTTGCTCCTAGATTCTTGACCTGCAGAAATTGCAAGAAATAAATGTTTGTTTTAATGCTGGGAAGTTTGGGAGTAATATTTTACACAACATTAGGTCGCTAACTGCAGCAGTTCATAAACTGTTCTGTAAGGTAATTGCTTACAATATTTTGCTACTCTGGACACTAGGAGGGGCTCTACCTTCCTTTCACGCTAAGTTATGGCCAGGAATGGAAAGAGCAGTATTACTCTAATCTCTAATTGTAATCCTCATTTTTTTTTTTTTTCTCATGTTGCTGTTTCACTTCTACATTCTGCAGTGGGAAGTCCTGAATATTCAGTGTTAATATTGATGCCTATTTTATGATGGATACATTTTAAAAAATATTCATTGTAGAAGGCATTGCAAGCATTAGGAAAAAATACTTCTAATATAAAAGTAATTACACGCTTTAATGATAAAAACATTCAATGAACTAGTAATGGAAGGGAGTTTCTTCTACATGGCGAAGAGCATTTATGAAAAACCCACAGCTAATGTAATCAGTGGTTAAAGACTGAAAGCTTTCCGTGTTGGAACTCAGAAAACAGTATCCTGAAATATGGTGCTTTGACATGCTGAACTAAAGAAGCAGTCTCAAGGTCTCTCTGACCCCCACCCCTCTAATCCTCTGTCTCTCCCAAAGCAGAGAATGAGGCTATTCTCTGAAGTTTCCTTTTCTACCTAAAAACTGGACCCCAGAGAGGAACACAATTGCCTTCAGTTCCTTCCCTGAAATTCCATCAATCAGAGAAGATTAAAACTCATATCACAGAGGAAGACAGTGAAAATTTAACACCATTACAGCCCAGATGAAATTTGAACTTTGTCCCAACTATTAATAGTATTTGTTCTCTAGTCCCATCTCATTCAGTTTCCAAAAAGAATCATTCATAAGATAATGCCTGCCTCCAGGTCCGTTCATTTCCTCCCCAAAATCATTTACTGCTACAACCCCACCTAATCTTCCCCTATGGAGCATTTTTACCCCATTGGTTATTTGGTAGCATGCACATTAGAATAAATTTGTTTGTTTTCTCCTATTAATCTGCATTTCATCAGTTCATTTTCAGTGAACCTTCAGAGGGTGAAGGGGGAAGCTTTCCTTCTTTGCCCCTATACCCCTAAATAAAAAACAAGATGAGGATGTCTGTTTTTGCCACTTCTATTCAACATTTTACTGGAAGTTCTAGGTAGAACAGGCAAGAAACAGAAATAAAAGGCATCCAAATAAAAAAAATAAGTAAAACTATATTTATAGATGACATGATATAATATATAGAAGATCCTAAAGGATCCACACAAAAATATTAGACCTAATACATGAAGTCATAAAGATTGTAGGATACAAGATCAACACAGAAAAATTATTTGTATTTTTATGAAGTAGCAATGAACAATCCAAAAGTTAATTTAGGAGAACTATTTATAATAGCATCAAAATCTTAGCAATAAATTCAAGAAATGCAAGTCTTTGTATACTCAAAGCTATTAAACATTTTTGAAAGGAAGAAGACCTAAATAGATGGAGAGATAGTCCATGATTGTAAACTGGAAATCTTAAATTTCCCAAAGTAATCTACAGATTCATTGCAATCGCTATCATTTTTTTTGCCCCTGAGATAGAGTCTCACTCTGTCGCCCAGGCTGGAGTGCAGTGGCGTGATCTCCACTCACTATAACTTCTTCTTCCCGGGTTCAAGCAATTCTCTTGCCTCAGCCTCCCAAGTAGCTGGGACTACAGGCATGCACCACCACACCCAGACAATTTTTTTTTTTTTTGTATTTTCAGTAGAGACAGGATTTCAACATGTTGGCCAGGCTGGTCTCGAACTCCTGACCTCAGGTGATCCACCCACCTTGGCCTCCGGAAGTGCTGGGATTACAGGTGTGAGGCACAAGACCTGGCCTGAAATTGCTATCAAAATCGTAACACCCTTTTCTGCAGAAATGGAGAAGCTAATCATAAATTTCACATGGAATTTCAAGGTTCCTTGAATAGCCAAAACAATACTGAAGAAGAACAAAGTTGACAGACTTATATTTCCTCGTTTTAACAAGGAAGCAAGATAGCCCACCCACATGTAGGCAGTCTTGGCAACCTTAGGCTCCCCTTTGGTTACTGCCCCTTACCGGTGATGGGGAACATAACAGGAGGGCTTTCTAGGAGGGTGCCATCCCTTTACGGATGCCAACCTAAAGGAAAGAAGATGAGAAAAAATATAAAACATTTGTTTGGGCCAAGGTTAAGGGCGACAGCTCAGGACACATTTCACACTTCAAGGTTGCCTTTGGAGAGTGCTCTGGAGAACAAAAGAGGGCTCACTACAAAAGTTATTCTTCAGGAATTCTTGCAGGTTTACAGAAATAACATTGGTTAGTGAGTGGTTGAACTATAGGGTGTATGACTATGACATTTTATGGCTACTTGGTGTCAGTCTAGAGCCTGAATAGCAAGTGGCCGCAAGAGGTAATTACTTATCTCAAGGGGGAGTGAGATGTGACTACTGTTACATTTTATTTTATTTATTTATTACACTTTAAGTTCTAGGGTACATGTGTGCAATGTGCAGTTTTGTTACATAGGTATACATGTGCTGTGTTGGTTTGCTGCACCCATTAACTCGCCATTTACATTAGGTATTTCTCCTAATGCTATCCCTCCCCCTGCCCCCCACCCCGCTGTGTCCAGAATTGGTTCCTTCTGGTGGGTTCTTGGTCTCGCTGACTTAAAGCATGAAGCCACAGACCCTCGTGGTGAGTGTTACAGTTCTTAAAGATGGTGTGTCCAGAGTTTGTTCCTTCCAATGTTCAGATACATCTGGAGTTTCTTCCTTCTGGTGGATTTGTGGTCTTGCTGACTTCAGGAGTGAAGCCACAGACCTTTGCAGTGAGTGTTACAGCTCTTAAAGGTAGTGCCTCCGGAGTTGTTTCTTCCTTATGGTGGATTCATGGTCTTGCTGACTTCAGGAATGAAGCCGCAGACCCTCGTGGTGAGTGTTACAGCTCATAAAATAGTGCAGACCCAAAGAGTGAGTAGCGGCAAGATTTACTGTGAGGAGCAAAAGAACAATGCTTCCACAGTGTGGAAGGGGCCTGAGTGGGTTGCCACTGCTGGCTGGGGTGGCCAGCTTTTATTCCCTTTTTTGGCCTTGCCCACGTCCTGCTGATTGGTCCATTTTACAGAGCACTGATTGGTCCATTTTGCTGATTGGTTCCTTTTACAGAGTGCTGATTGGTGCATTTACAATCCTTTAGCTAGACGCAGAGTGCTGATTGGTGCATTTACAATCTTTAGCTAGACACAAAAGTTCTCCAAGTCACCACCTGACCCAGAAGCCCAGCTGGCTTCACCTCTCACCATGACAGGCCCCAGTGTGTGATGTTCTCTGCCCTGTGTACAAGTGTTCTCATTATTCAGTTCCCACCTATGAGTCCTTTTTCTGTCCTTGTGATAGTTTGTTCAGAATAATGTTTTCCAGCTTCATCCATGTCCCTGCAAAGGACATGAACACATCCCTTTTCATAGCTGCATAGTACTCCGTGGTGTATATGTGCCACATTTTCTTAATCCAGTCTATCTTTGATGGACATTTGGATTGGTTCCAAGTCTTTGCTATTGTGAACAGTGCTGCAATAAACATACGTGTTCATGTGTCTTTATAGTAGTATGATTTATGATCCTTTGGGTATATACTCAGCAATGGGATGGCTGGGTCAAATGGTATTTCTAGTTCTAGATCCTTGAGGAATCGCCACACTGTCTTCCACAATGGCTGAACTAATTTACACTCCCACCAACAATGTAAAAGCATTCCTATTTCTCCACATCCTCTTCAGCTTCTGTTGTTTCCTGACTTTTTAATGATTGCCATTCTAACTGGTGTGAGATGGTATCTCATTGTGGTTTTGATTTGCATTTCTCTGATGACCAGTGATGATGAGCATTTTTTCATGTGTCTGTTGGCTGCATAAATGTCTTCTTTTGAGAAGTGTCTGTTCATATCCTTTGCCCACTTTTTGATGGGGTTGTTTTTTTTTTCTTGTAAATTTGTTTAAGTTGTTTGTAGATTCTAGATATTAGCACTTTGTCAGATGGGTAGATTGGAAAACTTTTCTCCCATTCTGTAGGTTTCATGTTCACTCTGATGGTAGTTTGTTTTGCTGTACAGAAGCTCTTTAGTTTAATTACATCCCACTTGTCTATTTTGGCTTTTGTTGCCATTGCTTTTAGTGTTTTAGTCATGAAGTCCTTGCTCATGCCTGTGTCCTGAATGGTATTGCCTAGGTTTTCTCCTGGGGTTTTTATGGTTTTAGGTCTAACATTTAAGTCTTTAATCTATCTTGAATTAATTTTTGTATAAGGTGTAAGGAAGGGATTCAGTTTCAGCTTTCTACAGATGGCTAGCCAGTTTTCCCAGCACCATTTATTAAATAGGGAATCCTTTCCCTATTGCTTGTTTTTGTCAGATTTGTCAAAGATAGGATGGTTGTAGATATGTGGTGTTATTTCTGAGGCCTCTCTTCTGTTCCATTGGCCTGTATCTCTGTTTTGGTACCAGTACCATGCTGTTTTGCTTACTGTAGTCTTGTAGTATAGTTTGAAGTCAGGTAACGTGATACCTCCAGCTTTGTTCTTTTTGTTTAGGATTGTCTTGGCAATGCGGGCTCTTTTTTGGTTCCATATGAACTTGAAAGTAGTTTTTTCCAATTATGTGAAGAAAGTCATTGGTAGCTTGATGGGGATGGCATTAAATCTATAAATTACCTAGGGCAGTATGACCATTTTCATGATATTGATTATTCCTATCCATGAGCATGGAATGTTCTTCCATTTGTTTGTGTCATCTTTTAATTCGTTGACCAGTGGTTTATAGTTCTCCTTGAAGAGGTCCTTCACATCCCTTGTAAGTGGTATTCCTAGGTATTTTATTATCTTTGTAGCAATTGTGAATGGAAGTTCACTCATGATTTGGCTCTCTGTTTGTTATTGGTATACAGGAATGCTTGTGATTTTTGCACATTTATTTTGTATCCTGAGACTTTTCTGAAGTTGCTTATCAGCTTAAGGAGATTTTGGGCTGAGACGATGGGGTTTTCTAAATATACAGTCATGTCATCTGCAAACAGGGACAATTTGACTTCCTGTTTTCCTAATTGAATACCCTTTATTTATTTCTCCTCCCTGATTGTCCTGACCAGAACTTCCAAAACTATGTTGAATAGGAGTGATGAGAGAGGGCATCCCTGTCTTGTTACATTTTAAATGCCTCTCTGGGCCTGACAATTTAAAGGGACTAGCATTCCTCAGATGAAAAGTTATTTCCTTTCTTGAGGCCTAAGTTGGCCTACACAGCTACTTCTTTCAAAGTCAATTACTAGGTTAAAAAGGATGTTAAGTCTCTTTATAAATATTGCCACATCTCTTTCCAGAAGTTATACCAGTTTTCACTGTCATCAGTGGTGCATGAGTCTTAGACTCACTACACTCTTGCCTTTAAAGTAGAAGTAATAACAAATACAGAAACTTGTATATGTATATAGGTTTTTTCCCATAAAGCATAACTAGTTAATGGGGCTGTATGCTCTACCCACTTTTGTTTGTGACACAGTTTTCTATTTACTTGGCATCCCCTTTCACTGTCAGTGGTGCCCTAGTGACAGTCAGTTATATAGTCACCATATCTCTAATACATACTTTTTAAATTTCCAGTTCCAGTTTCAACTTAAGCGAAGTGACAATTTAAAGAGAATTATTTCGTAGGGGATATAGCTTCTTAAATCTTCTTTGTGCTTTCAGGACAAACTTTTCTGAATTTTAAGAATTACTGCTTCAGTAAATAATTTGTATGGTGTATTGAAGAGTGTAATACCTCTTCTCCCTTTGCTTCAACTTAAAAATAAATGTTATTGTGCCTGTTGTATCTATCTTTGAATAGATAAAAATATAGCTAATTTCAATACCTGCCACCTGTGTAGATTTTCTTTGGTCTCCTTACCTATATCTCCTTTGTACCTAATGGAATTCCAGTTCCTCTCTGAGATCATTGCTAATAGTTAATCTACATAGTTTTAGGCCCTATTTCTAGTGAATATCTGGTGGTGATTAGCTGCTATTCTTGTCTCTGTCTGGTTCTCTGTACTTGGTTTTAATTAAGAATCTGAAAAAAGATTTATTAGTATATAACACTAACTGTACAATGTCCACTTTTTCTACTACCCAGCTCTTACCACATCTTGACTATACTTCTCTGAAATCAAACCCCTCTATTTTCTGAGCAGAGTTTGAAAGACCTCCTTTGTTTTAGATTGGAAATGAATGTGCTCTAAATTGGGTGTTGTCTGGTTCAGCCCCCTTCACTGAGAACTTCAATCCCCATATACAGAAAGAAACCTTGGGGAGAGGAGATGTCAGGGGAGAAGAGGATTCTGGATGTTTTAGAAATACATGTACATATTAATAGTAGGGGAATGGCTACCGATTTTTCTCTGGGATGTATACTGTAACTCTCTGACTTAAGTATATAGTACGAAGTGTAACACCTTTACTGAACTGCAGCAAATCGGGGCTATTTGTATCAAATTGCTGAATTTCTCAATTCAGAATCTCGCAAGAGATCTAACATTAGTTTCAAGTGTTGTACTGCATGTGGTTGCAACAGGGAGTATTTAATCGTATGTTTTGCTCTAGAAGCTGTAAAACAAGTTTTAAACATTTTCCCCCACCACTACAAACATAATCATCTCATGTTAAAAGCAGTCTGCTAGCAACCCAAAGCTGTCAACTGCATTTGGTAATTTAAACCTTTACTCTTCCGTGGCTACTCTTTGCCTACTACAAAAGGCTCTGGGAGAGAAGTTGCATGTCTAAAATCAGCTTCCTTTATTCCCTCCTGGGTTGGGAGATAGCCATGAATGGATTTGAAGTAGAGTAGAAACACTTTGGCAGCTAAGTGGAGGCCAGATTTGAGGCATATGGAGGAAGATTAGAAAAGGAAAGACCAGTCAGTAGGGTTTTGTAATGTGTCAAGCAAAAGGTGATGAGGACTTGGAGTACTTCAGTGGGAGTACTGATGGAGAAGAAAGAAAAATTTGAAGAATTTCAAGCAAGCAAAATTGGCAGGGCTTGGTGATATATTGGAAAAGGAATGTTAAGGGAAAAGGATTACTCTAAGGTTTCTGCTTTGGGTAATTGAGTTATTCATTGAGTCACTAACTGAATTAAGAAATGTAGAAGGATTAGATATGGAAGCTAGGAATGTGTGGAAAATTATGAGTTTTAGTTTGTGCATACTAAGTTTGAAGTGCTCATGAAACATCTAGTTGTTTACATTCAACAGTATATGAACCTGATGTTGAGGGAGAGATGAGTGATGGAGATATAGATTTGGGATTTCTCAATTTATAGATTATTAAAGCAAATTTCCCAGGGAGCGAGAAGAAGAGTGAGAACGGTAGTCATTTAAAGATAGAAACCTAGGGACACCTTTGAGTGAAGAGCATGTAGGGGCCAAGGGAAAACTTCCCCTTTCCCCTGTGAAGATTCACTAAAAATCACTGATAAAATGCAGATTAATAGTGGAAAAAGCAACAAGTATTTTGTATTTAAAAGCATGCAAGTATTAATAGGATAAAAAGCATATAAGTTTTACATAACACAAGAGCCTTCAGAATGAAGACCCACAGATACAGGGGAAGCTCTCCATTTAAAATATATATATTTAACAAAATATGAACAGCCATGTAGAAATAGGATTGGTCAAAAAAGGTATAAACTAGTACTAATAGACTGAGTGGCGAAACCTAGCAAGGCCTGTCTGTCTAGATTCTTCTTGGCCTCGCTGTGCTACATTCCTTCCTTCTGGGTGTGGGACAGGACCCTCTCTGGTTAGGGGTCTTATGACCTACAGTCAAGGCAGATAAGATCATTTCTTCATGGCCAGTTTTGCCATAGAAAGGGAGGAAGAATGTTAGAAAAATATTTTTAGGTTTCATGACTGGCTTTGGGGAGATGGGGCTCTGGTTTCTATGACCTGCCTTGGAGAAGAGAGAGTCTAGTTTCTGTGGCTAGCCTCCAGGGAGAATGAGGGGCCAGGTGAAAGTCAGAAAAAGCTTTTGCTTCTGAGACCACTTCTGAAGGACTTCATTTTGGGATGTTGTTTTTTGGGACCTTACAATAGAACAAAGAATGAAGTGGGAGACCAAGAAGGAAGCTAGTGAGGTGGGAGATGGTGGAGTTTCAAACGGCATCCACAGGTTCAAACATAGTAAAGAGGCAAAGTGCAATAAGGATTGAAATGCTTCTGTTGGATTTGACCAATTCAAGTTTATTTTGGTGAATGTGACTAGATCCAATGAATGTTAGTATTAGCTGGGAACTTTAAGATAATGTAGCCTTAACCCTTATTTTTAAAGATCAGAACATTTTAGATATAAGAACTTTGATAATTTTTATCTAGGTTATAACTAAAAATATTCCTTGCACAACATAGGTGTTCAATAAATGATGGTTGAATGAGTGATTGAACTTTTCATTGGCAGAGCCAGAACTAGAAATCCTACATCCAGATTCATATTGTAGAGAAAGCTTTTTCTCTACTGTTTAAGTTTGAATGATTGGGAGCCTGAGAAATAACTGACAATAGACATGTATCAGGAGAAAATACAAGGTTTATTTACATGTGCACACCATAGGTAAGGTGGAAGTACTTAGTAATGAGTAACTTACTGAATAGTAGAGGTAAAAGTTTATATGCCAACTTCACAACAAAAAAGGGAGTGTGTTTAGGGCTTCCATGGGAAAGTATGGAACGTTCTATTGGACTTCCAGTAATGTGGGGGCCAGTGGCACCTGTATTTTCAGGAAGGGGATGAATACAGCTGTAGTTCCTGGAGTATCTGCCTAATGCTTCTTTCTGTTGCTGCTGATTGCTCAGATGTTTTCAGCTTAATTTTAATACCTCTTAGTGGCCCGTCACGCTACCAAAAATAGAGTGGGCTTCTTCAAGGAGATGGGCACACTGGGTTATCGGGCTGAACGCATCAATCTGCTCATCTGCCAACTGAACTAGACCTAGGTGCCAAACTGTAGTAAATTTTTATCAGTGAAGTGGAAGCAAGTGTTTTTGTTTTTTCGGGGGGGAATTTTTATCGAGTATCTTCAGGGAAGATTATTTCCTGCATTATTTTCAAAACTGGAAAGGAAGGGTAAAAAAAAAAGACATTATCTGGCCGGGCGCAATGGCTTATGCCTGTAATCCCACCACTTTGGTAGGCTGAGGCGGGCGGATCACCTGAGGTCGGGAGTCCGAGACCAGCCTGACCAACATGGAGAAACCCCGTCTCTACGAAAAATACAAAAATTAGCCAGGCATGGTGACACATGCCTGTAGTCCCAACTACTCAGGAGGCTGAGGCAGGAGAATAGCTTGAACCTGGGAGGCGGGGGTTGTGGTGAGCAAAGATTGTGCCATTGCACTCCAGCCTGGGCAACAAGAGCAAAACTGCATCTCAAAAAAAGAAAATAAAGTACAGTAGCTTATGTTCATGGCAAGCACCTCTCATCACAGTCTGGTTCGAAGGAAAAAATTCCAGCGTTTCCTCAAGGCTACAGAAACCAAAACAGCATGGTACTGATAGGAAAACAGATATGTAGACCAATGGAACAGAACAGAGGCCTCAGAAATAACACATCTACAACCATCTGATCTTTGACAAACCTGACAAAAACAAGCAATGGGGAAAGGATTCCCTATTTAATAAATGGTGCTGGGGAAACTGGCAAGTCATATGTAGAAAGCTGCAACTGGATCCCTTCATTACCCCTTATACAAAAATTAACTCAAGATGGATTAAAGACTTAAATGTAAGACCTAAAACCATAAAAACCCCAGGAGAAAACCTAGGCAATACCATTTAGGACATAGGCGTGGACAGAGACTTCATGACTAAAATACCAAAAGCAAGGACAACAAAAGAAAAAACTGACAAATGGGATCTAATTAAGCTAAAGAGCTTCTGCACAGCAAAAGAAACTACCATCAGAGTAAACAGGCAACCTACAGAATGGGAGAAAATTTTTGCAATCTACCCGTCTGACAAAGGTCTAATATCCAGAATCTACAAAAAACTTAAACAAATTTACAAGAAAAAAACAACCCCATCAAAAAATGGGCAAAGGATATGAAAAGACGCTTCTCAAAAGAAGACATTTATGCAGCCAACAAACATGAAAAAATGCTCATCATCACTGGTCATCAGAGAAATGCAAATCAAAACCACAATGAGATACCAACTCCAGCCAGTTAGAAGGGCGATCATTAAAAAGTCAGGAAACAACAGATGCTGGAGAGGATGTGGAGAAATAGAAACACTTTTATACTGACAAAAACAAGCAATGGGGAAAGGATTCCCTATTTAATAAATGGTGCTGGGGAAACTGGCTAGCCATATGTAGAAAGCTGAAACTGGATCCCTTCATTACCCCTTATACAAAAATTAACTCAAGATGGATTAAAGACTTAAATGTAAGTTGGTGGGAATATAAATTAGTTCAGCCATTGTGGAAGACAGTGTGGTGATTCCTCAAGGATCTAGAACTAGAAATACCATTTGACCCAGCAATCCCATTACTGGGTATATACCCAAAGGATTATAAGTTGTTCTACTGTAAGGACACATGCACACATATGTTTATTGCAGCACTGTTCACAATAGCAAAGTCTTGGAACCAACACAGATGTCCATCAGTGATAGACTGGATAAGGAAAATGTGGCATATATACACCATGGAATACTATGCAGCCACAAAAAAGAATGAGTTATGTCCTTTGCAGGGACATGGATGAAACTGGAAAACATCATTCTCAGCAAAGTAACACAAGAAGAGAAAACCAAACACCGCATGTTCTCATGCATAAGTGGGAGTTGAACAATGAGAACACATGGACACAGGGAGGGGAACATCACACACCAAGGCCTGTCAGGGATTGGGGGCCTGGGGGAGGGATAGCATTAGGAGAAATACCTAATGTGAATGATGAGTTGATGAGTGTAGCAAACAAACATGGCACGTGTATACCTATGTAACAAACCTGCATGTTGTGCATATGTACCCCAGAACTTAAAGTATAATAAAAAAAGTTTAACTTTGTTATGAAATCATTTTATAAATATTATATAATGTACATTACATGTTATGTATTTGATATATTTTATATATTAGTATATTGCATATGTATATAGATATAGCTGTGTATATACATACATACTCAAATACATACGACACAGACTAGGAAATGAAATAGGTCATGGATCAAGGAATCACCAGTTTTTAAAATCATTTTTTTCACATACATATAGATGAGAAAAGTGCATACATTATACTATGACTTTTCACAAATTGAACATACTATGGAGAAGCATTTTACCTTTGACTGAAAACATTTAATAGAGAAATGTAAATTATTAAGAGATTTCAGTATATATTGAATAAAAATGTTTTGAAAGCAAAAATTGCTTTCTAATACTTAAAAAATGTTTTCCAGGTGTCTTTGATGTTATTTTCAACGAAAGAAATATATGCATTTTCCAAAGTCATGAGATAAGGCATCTTTCTCTTGCTCTTGACAATGGCATTGTCACTGGAATGGTGTGTAATAAATTTTCTTTTTGCCATATATCAATAGTATTATGTTTGTATATATTTATGTATCATATACATTTATAAGATTACCATTTCCCTTTGGCTTGTTCTAGTGCTTTTTTCATTCTGTTTTGTTTCATTCGTTGTTGAGCTTGTAATGCATAAATGGTTCTAAATTTCAGCAATTGGAATTTAGACAAGAAAAAGTAGACCCATTCTCTAATAACATTCAAAATTTTAATGAGCTTTCAAAAGGAGACTGACTTCTCAATGGCCGTTTTGGGGACCGTATTGTTGGGGAAAAAATGATAATTTTATATAATTATACCTTGTATTGCTTAGTTTAGATTTGAAAAGTAGCATTTAATATAATGCATACATGTTATTTATTTTTTAAAATAATACAATATAGAATAACTTTAATGTACTGTCTTAAGTGCTTAATATGTATTACAATATTTCATTCTTCAATCTACTAGATGAGAGAATCCATTATTATTTGTATTTAACAGAAGAGAAACATGAAAAATAGAAGGATTAAGTGAGCGCACAGAGTCACAAGCTAGTAAGTGTGAAAGCAGGAATTTAGTGTAGGCAATCTGACACTAACACTCATGCTACAGCTTCCTCATATAATGCTATACAATAATTGTTTTTTTTTTTTTGGAGACAAGGTCTTGCTCTGTTAACCAGGCTGGAGGGCAGTTGGCATGATCAGAACTCACTGCCGCCTCGAATTCCTGGACTGAAGCATTCTTCCTGCCTCAGCCTCCCCAAATACTGGCATTACAGGCTGATTTCAACTCATGGAATGTTGTTTAACTTAAGGGAAAAGAATACTTATAGAAAAAAACCCACCTTGTGTAATTTGTACGCCTGAAATTCTGACTAGTGATCAATCAGTCAGACTTTTCCATGAAGTCTTTTCTTCTCTGCTCTGGACTTGCTAAGGTACCCTACAGTGTAGTTCACAGCACATTCTGATCAGCATGGAACCTGGTCATAGTAAATGCTTAAGAAATATGAATGTGGATATGGAATCTACTCCATTGAATTAAGAGTTGAAGAAATATCTCATTACTATATTTTTCTAAAATCAAATTAAGGCTACCTTAAAGCCCTTATTCTACTAGGTTGCACTAGGTTGGTGGGATATTTCATTTTAGTTACTATGGGACTCATCTTGTTTCACAGAAGATTTCACCTGGTATGGTGGGCCTCAGAATATCTGGTGACAGCTGTCATAGCTTTGAACCACACTGGTTACTGAGATGTACTCATCCAGTGTCAGATGGTTTCTTGCAGATCAATAGCTCTGCTGCCTCCCTGCCATACTTGGGCAATGGAACTTTGCTGATGTTGATAGATTTAGTGTTTTGGATCTAACCATTTAAGAGGCACCAATGACTTTTCCTCTTCAGGCCCTACTGCCTCCCTGGTGAACTAGAGGGAGATGGGGAGGGACCTAAAACACTGTCTTGAACAATAGTCATGTCTCAGTGTAGCATAACCTTCTTAATTTGTTTCGTTTTTGAAAGCAAAATTTAGGAATGAGATAAAATTTCTATCAGTTTCGGTTTTTAGTCCCAAATGCTCCTAAATTGGGAGGACACAAATGAGAAAATTAAAAAAAAAAGATAAGATACGTATTAGCATGTTATTAAATTATCCTGCCAATGAAGTTATTGTTCCAACATTTCCAGCATTCTTCCATGGATTCTGAGAAATCAAGAGAAGGAAGTCCTTGGAGCAAATCATTGGAAATAAGTCTGTGGAATAAAATCTATTGAATTTCAAAATCATGAGATTTTATAAATAGTACAAAGTTTCTATGAAATGAAGTAGACACCTGTATATGTGTATAATGTGATTACATTAAAAAATTTTTTCTCTTGCTAATTTGGAGGGTTTTTTGTTTTTCCTTTTAGGTTAGTGGTGAAGCCACCACTGAGCTGCGGGTGCTTTATCAGCCTAATCGCTGTGCACTTCTTGAGTCGGCACTGGTTCCTGGTCACACAGTTGTTTTTGATCGTCATGGCAAAATAGCTGATGCATCATCAGCAGGCTATGCAAACCTTTCAAAAGAATTTGTGATTTTTGTCAAGGTAAAATGGGGAAAGTTATTAAAGTTTATATTGCTAAATCCCCACTTTCTTTTGCCCTATTGAGGAAAAATCTTAAATTGAGTCATAATGCAGTAATCGAATCACTTCCCACTAGGTGGCATTGGTGCCTATTTCCATTCTGTTTGCCAGACTTTGAAAGGCAATAGGGATGACAGCTTTAATAGCAATGACACTCTGAGGGGATTAATATCCTCTAATTGAAGTTGGAGATTAAACTATGAATGTGGGAATTCTTAATAAAAAGTTAAAGAACCTTGCATTTGGAAGTCAAACAAATGTGTGTATTGAACTTTTCTAACAATTAGAATTTATACTCTTTGAGTGTTGTATACATTTGATCCTTTCATAATGCTTATTTTTTTCTTTATGTGTTTGTGAATCTATCTTAAAATGATATATAAATATAATAGCATTTATGAGGTTTCTCATTTTGTTCGAGCATTTACTGAGAATTTCACCACACCATGAGACTAAATAAATCATCAAAAAACACTAACAGATACTATCTGTATTTTAAAGGCAAAGGAAAAGATTTTCAGGAAAATAATTATCTTAACTAGTGTAGCATAGTTATTAAATCAGTATTCAGCTAAAGTATACTTAGATTTAAAACCTCAAAGATTTTGTAGGTTCATTTCTAGACCATTGCAATAAAGCGAGTTTCTCAATAAAGCTAGTCACACAAATTCCTGGTTTTCCATTGCCTGTAAAAGTTATGTTTACTACACTGTAGTCTATTAAGTGTACAACAGCGTTATGTCTAAAAAATGTACATACCTTAATTTTAAAATATTTTAGTGCCAAAAAATGCTAACGATTGTCTGAGCTTTCAGCAAGTTGTAATCTTTTTGCTGTTGTGGGGGTCTTGCCTTGATGTTGACAGCTACTCATGAATCAGGGTGGTGGTTGCTGCAGATTGGAGTGGCTGTGGCAGTTTCTTAAAATAAGACAACAATGAAGTTTGCCACATTGATTGACTCATTCTTTCAAGAAAGATTTCTCTATAGCGTGCAATGTTGTTTGATAGCATTTTATCCATAGTAGAACTTTTCAAAATTGGTATCAATTCTCTCAAACTGCTGCAACTGAGTTTATTTAATAGTCTGAATTATTTGTTGTCATTTTAACAATGTTCACAGTGTCTTCATCAGGAGTTTATTCTGTCTCAACAAATTACATTCTTTGCTCATCCATAAGAAGTAACCCTTCATCTCTTCAAGTTTTATCATGAGATCGCAGCAATTCAGTCACAACTTCAAACTCCACTTCTCATTCTAGTTCCCTTGCTATTTCTACCACATCTGCAGTTATTTCCTTCTCCGAAGTCTTGAACCACTCAAAATCATTCACGAGGTTTCAAATCAAATTCTTTCAAACTCCTGTTAATGTTGGTATTTTGACCTCCTATCCCCATGAATCATAATTGTTCTTAATGGCATCTAGAATGGTGAATCTTTTCTAAAAGGTATTCAATGTACTTTGCCCAGAGCCATCAGTGAAATCACTCTCAAACATATTAGGAAATGTGTTTCTTAAATAATAAGGCTTGAAAGTTGAAATTACTTCTTGATTCATGGGCTACAGAATGGATATTGTGTTAGTAGGCATGAAAATAACATTAATCTCCTTGTACATGTCCATCAGAGCTCTTGGGTGACCAGGTACATTGTCAATGAATAGTTACATTTTGAATTGTTTTTTTTTTTTCTGAGCAGTAGGTCTCAACAGTGGGCTAAAAATACTCAGTAAACAATGCTATAAATAGATATGTTGTCCCTCAGGCTTTATTTTTCCATTTCTAGAGCACAGGTAGAGTAGATTTAGTATAATTCCGAAGGGCCCTAGGGTTTTTGGAATGGTAAATGAGCACTGGCTTCAACTGAAAGTCACCAAATGCATTAGCCCTTAACAAGAGAGTCAGCTTATCCTTTGAAGCTTTGAAGCCAGGCAATGAATTCTCCTCTCTAGCTATGAAAGTCATACATGGCATCTTCTAATAGAAGGTTATTTTATTTACACTGAAAATCTGTTGATAATCTCATCAACTATCTTAACTAGATCTTCTGGGTAACTTGCTACAACTTCTCCATCAGTACTTGCCACCTTGTACTATTATGTTGTGAAAATGGCTTCTTTCCTTAAACTTCATCAACCAACCTCTGCTAGCTTCAGCCTTTTCTCCTACAGCTTCCTTACCTCTCTCAGCCTTCGTAGAATTGAAAAGAGTTAGGGCCTTGCTCTTGGGGTTTGGCTTTGGCTAAGAGAATATTGTGGTTAGTTTTGGTCTTATTTCGAGGCCACTAAAACTTTCCCCATATCAGCAATAAGACTGTTTAGGTTTCTTATTATTCATGTATTCACTGGAGTGGCATTTCTGATCTGCTTCAAGAACTTTTCCTTTGCATTCACAATGTGGCTACCTTACACAAGAGGCCTAGCTTTAGATCTGTCTCAGCTTTTGACAGATCTTCCTCACTAAGCTCAATAATTTCTAGCTTTTGATTTAAAGCAGGAGATATGTGACTCTTCCTTTCACTTGAACACTTAGAGGTCATTATAGGGTTATTGATTAGCCTAATTTCAATATTGTTGTGTCTGAGGGAATAGGGAGGCAAGGGAGAGAGATAGCGGAATAGCTGGTTAGTGGAGCCATTCAAAACACACACAGCATTTGTCGATTAAGTTCACTGTCTTATATGGGCATGGTTTATGTCCCCCAACATAATTACAATGGTTAACATCAAAGATCACTGATCACAATAACAGGTATAATAATAATGAAAAGCTTGAAATATTGTGATAATTACCAAAATGTGGCACAGAGACACGAAGTGAACACATGCTGTTGGAAAAATAGCACTGATAGACTTGCCTGATGTAAGGTTCTCACAAACCTTCAATTTCTTAAAAAAAAAAAAAAGTATCTGTGAAGCAAATAAAGTGAAGCACAATTAAGTGAAGTGCAAGTAAAGAAGGTATGGCTGTACTTACTCTATAATAAGCACTTTCTCACATTACTGTTTCTCCCAAAACAACATAATTTTAACTCAGACATCTCATGTTATTTAGCTTAAGGTTAAAGTTAATGGTTTCATAATACTCAAATGTAAGTATTACATGTATACACACACACGTATATGTCTTTTTGTTGTTGAACATTTAATCTCTCTCTTTTCCCACTTCTGCATATGATACTATAATGTATATTTTGACATATGCCTTTGACCACATCATTTATTATTTTCTTAGCCTAGAAAATTAAAAATTGAACTTAAGGGTTAGAATGTGAAACTTTCAAGGCTCTGGGAACATACTGCCAAATTTATTTCTTCAGATGTCCCAATATTTACTCCTGTGAAAGTTAAGCCAACTATAAAGTTAGGGTAATACTATCCTCACTTTTGACATCAACCACAGAGTTTGGGGGACACTGAGACCACTATCAAGGCTTGATAATTTACCAGAAGAACTCACAGAACCCATTGAAAATTGTTATACTCAAAGTTACAGTGTATTATAGAGAAAGGATACAGATTAAAATTGGCTAAGCAAAGAGACACATAAGGCAGAGTCTAGGAAAAGCACCAAATATGGAATGTGCACGGTTCTCTCCCCATGGAGTCAAGACAGAGGTACTTTCTCAGCACTGGTGTGGGACAGTATGCACGGAGTATTGCCAACCAAGGAAGCTTTCTGAGCCTTAGTATTCAGAGTCTTTAATGGGCTTCCATCCTGTAGGGAGTCCATGTGGCTGATCTCAGTCAGTCTCCAGCCTCTCAGGAGGTCACTTGACACTTTCTGACTCAAAGCCCCCTAACCTAAGTCACATTATTAATATCTGGCTGGCCCAAGGTCTGCAGGCAAACAGCAACACTCCTATCAGGCATGACACTCCAAGGGTAAAGAGATTACCACTCAGAAGCTGAGGCGAAGGTCAGACTTCTCTGGGTAAAGTTAAAGTCTTAGTACCCAACTACTTTCAGCAGTGTAGAAAAACATCCATCTCACTGACCTCAGTGTCACTGAGTATGGTCCTTAAGGAGAAGAGCTTTGACAATTTTCTAGAGGAATAAACATCCAATTTTAGCTTATTTTTTTTTTTTTTGTATTACTAGTGTGGATTACCTTTCCTTATGTTTATTCACCATTTGTATTTTTCTTTTGTGATTTGAGTATTTTTCTATTATCAGTTCTTTACTGTGTTAGTGTTTTTCTAATTAACTTTCAAGAGTCTTTTATATATTCCTCAAGTTAATGATTATATATGATTTTCTTAAATATATCTTATTTGTATTTGATATCTTTTTACATTCATTCCTATATGCATACATTTAAATATCCATAGAGGGTATTCCATAATTCAGTTACTCTTATAGCATACTTTTTATTGTGCTTTATTTTAATATTAACATTATTTGTTTAAGGTGATAGTAAATTCCTTAAGAGAAATATTTGTGTTTTGTATCTTTTAAAAATCTCTGTAGCATCTGATGCTGGCCTTTATACTGTCAACAAATGATAACTGAAGTAAATCAACCTCCTTTAGTTTTGTTTACCTTTGCATAGCAGTTAAATTATTTACTTCTTTTGCTCATTTTCAGCCACCAAGCTTCCTGGTCACTGGTCAATTCTAAAGAAAATTGCCCCTATAGCTGTCTCCCTCTAGCAAACACGAGCCTGTTATTGACTGCCTTTCTGTTCTGTTTGTTGCTCTGAAGGGGGTGTTCCTCAACAGTGCTGTGGTTCTACTTGCTACAAGCCTGTGTCAGGCCCTATGTCTACAGCCTGATGGAAGCTGCACTGGAGTGGGAAGCCAGTCTGAAAAATCATACTGGAAAGTGCATAAAATCAGCTCTGGGATTTGTATGTTTGAAAGTGTGAAAAATGCACAAATGTATCTAAGAATCAAGGATGGCCGATGCGATGGAACCGTAAGCATCTGCTCTTGTTTCTCTCAGCAAATGTTTAAGACATTTGCCAGTTGTAGACATGAGAATAGCACTTTCTGAGTGGGTTTTGGAAATTGAATGTTACATGTGGTGGTCTCCCTTGACTGGTATTTTTAATAAGTGAGGAGAGCAGCCACATACCTGGTATGATAAGAGAGGAATCTTGACCCTCTAGACAGGGCTTCTGAAATGTAATGTATGTACAGATCACATGGGAATTGTGTTAGGAAGTAGATTCTGATTCAGGAAGGCTGGCATGGGACCTGAGTGTTTACATTTCTAACAAGCTCTCAGCTGTGGCTGCTGAAGCTGGTCCATGAATGATGCTTTGAGAACCAAGGTTCTAGAAAGGCCAGCTCAACAGTGTTTCCTTACTGCTCCTTTTGGTGCCTGAAATTCCACCACTGGAAACCCTGTACTTGACTAAGGAAGCTATTTTAAATTCTAAATATTAGGGGTTTTTCTTTTTGTATTTTTATTTTTAGAGACAGAGTCTCACTCTGTCACCCAGGCTGGAGTGTAGTCGTGCAATCTTGGCTCACAGCAGCTTAGGTGATCCTCCTGCCTCAGTCTCCTGAGTAGCTGGGACTACAGGCACATGCCACCATGCCTTGCTAATTTTTGTACTTTTTGTAGAGAGAGGGTCTCGCCATGTTGCCCAGGCGGGTCTCCAACGCCTAGGCTCAAGAGATCCACTGCCTTGGCCTCCCAAAGTGCTGGAATTATAGGCCTAAGACATTGTGCCCAGACAAGGGTTTTTCTTTAACACCTTGAGCCTTAGGAGGGGATGTGGAAGACAACTAACATAACAGCTTATATATATATTCATAATTCTTCTGTGGGGTGAGGAACAAGTAAGAGTGCACATTTAACCTTCCTATTAATGCTCTCCATCTATTATTGTTTAAAATAGTTTAGTTTAAATTAGGTCTTCTGGATAAATTCTGAGGTCCCCTTTCTCTCTTTTTACCAGTCATGATGTCTAGCTATAAGGGGGAACCTGCATGTGTTTGTTGGGGTATGAGGAGGGAGGACTTGGACCTTTCATGGTTCCCAGGGTCCCTGTCTGTGCTGCAGAGTGGTGAGTTTGTGTCAGGTGAGCTGCACTGATGCTTACAATGCAAAGGCGAAGCACATGCACATACACACGTGTAGTTAATATCCCTGATCTACCCACAAGTGCATAATGAAGTAGGTTTTATCACCATTTCACAGAAGATGAAGCCAAGCTTAAGAGACAAACTGTCATGCTTGTAGTCTTTACACTGGTAAGTGGACTAATTGAGATAAAAATGGGTAACATTGTTACTGTGACTAGACTGGTTAGGAGTACAATGTCATCTAATGCTCAGTCACCCTCTAGGATGGGGTGTCCTAGGAGGAACATCAGTAAGTAGGTTTCCTATCCTCAACATTCACAAGGTATACAAGCCTTTCCCTTCTGGGGCTCGTAGGAGTGTTCAGAACCATGAAATAATGTGTTACTATATAATACATGCTTTGGTATTTGTGTTTGAGTTTCTGGAGGCACAGGTAAGTGTCACTCCAAAGTTGAAAATGGGTCAACATTGGAAATTTGTATCTTCCCTGGGTAGGAACCAAAGGGACCTTTCAGTGGTTGCTCACTTTCTATTTAGCTGCCTCATACTCTAGCTGAATGGTGATTTCTTGGTTCTTCACTTTCAGCATGTGTGCCTCTCTCTGACTCTTCCATTTTTTTTTCTCAGTGTGCTGGTTATTTTATTCTTCCCATTGAGTGAACTTCCTCTGTAAGTTTTTAGCAGAATTTTTTTGTCCTACACTTAATATTCATGCTTTTTCTTTTTCTTCCTATTTGTGCTATGGGTGACTCAGCTCTGATGGGGCTGAGGGACTGGAAGAAGTCCTTGGCATTCAATTGAAAGAATCTGGTGATCACAGGAAGTTGGGTGGAGATGTACAGATTAAAACACAGAAGTATTATCCTACCACAAAGAAACTATTGGCATGCTTATTCTTCAGATGCTGAAGCTGAGTGTGAGCCTGGTTAAGTAGCTCACCCAGAGTCCCCAGGTGGCCTTAGAGCTGAGGCTTCATCCAGGTTTGCCCACTTCCTAAGGCCCCGTTGTGGAGGACTGAGAATAACAGGATGGAGAAACTGGCTTGCCCCCATGAGGAGACCAGAGTCAGGGTACATGAGGTAGAGGTGACTCTAAACACAAAACCAAGGTTTTCTTTAGAAATTTCCCAAGAACCAGCCTTGTTGACAGTATGTCAGGTGAGTGAGTGGCTCTGAAATAGGTGGGAGAACACTCTGTGCCATGCCAGCCTACTTTGTGCTGCTTTGCATCAATGTTGGGAGCCCCTTCTGTTTTCCCTTCCTGAAGGGCTTCTCATGATGAAATGCCAGGTTCAGGACTTCCATGTATGCTGGAAGGCAATCATGCTGAGCTGAGCTGAGGCAGGCAATCATGCAATGGAGTTTCAAACCCAAGTATCACTTCTTCTTAGAGATATTTCACAATTTGTAAAAAACCAGAGACATTTGTTCTGTTTGCTTTGGGGAAGAGATAGCCAAAATGGAGAACCCAGTGAAACTGATTGATAAAGGTGAAAGAGCATAAATGAGTTTGTTACACAGAATTTGATATACAGAATATTAAAATAAGAAATATTGGACGTAAGGCAGAGATTCTCTAGGCCTTTTGGAGATAAGCACACCATAGCTACGTTACATGAGGCTTGTCCAGAGGGTTAAGGTCACTCCTCTGAGGCCTCTGAAGGCAACACATGTGTGTAAAGTAGTAGCTAAATGCAAAAGACATTGGTAAGAGGAGCTGTGTAAAGGAGCAAACCAGAAATAATAGGTCCGTATATGCTGGGGTGATATTCAAAATACTGTATTTAACAAACAGTTTGGTACATTGAAACCCCTAGAGTGCAACCTTCAGAATGAGCAAGGAGCAAGGAGTCTTGAGGGCCCAAGATGTGGATGAGGCATTGACTGGCCATGCCCTTCAGGGCGCTGTCCCGACCCGCAGGACAGTCGAACGGACCCTGGAAGGGGGAGTGGGAATGGAGGAGACAAGAAAACACGAGAAATGGAGACAAGACAAATAGCCTGATCAAGTCTCGTTTAATGGTGGCGGTGCAATGCCTTATATAGGCTGGCAGAGGAAGAGGTTGGGCCAGGGCGGTGACGGGGGCCCGGGTTTTCTCAAATTCCAATCGCGCATGCGCTGTGGGTTTGTAATTGCCCCGGGCGCGGGATCGGGCCTGCGCGGTAGGCTGCATATCTTCCTGGGCGCGAAAATGTTTGCGCGTGCACGGGAAAGGTTGGCGCGCGCGGGAACAGTTTCGGCCTGCGCAGGAAAAGTTTTAGGCGCACGGGGGAAAAGCTTTAGGCGCGCGCGGGAACAGTTTATAATGAAGAACCCGGAAATATGCCATCTTGTCTCCGCTTTGCGGAGATCAAGCAACAGAGGTCGGCTAACTCCGGGCCTCATGGCTCCGGACAGGGCGCCTTGTTTTTGTGCTGGGATCCAGGCCCTGACACTTAACCCTGGCAGTGGGCTGTGACCTCTAGGGGTTCTCCCATTCTAGGGCAACCAGAACATGAGGGAGACACAAAGGGGCTCAGACGATGGCTTTTCATCATCCAATATGAAAATATTGATGCAGGATATTTTCTTGATCCCTTTGCAGATCTTGCAACAGGGGAGCCCATTTACTTAGCCCACCCCGCTCAACCCCTTATAGGAGGCAGCATGTGAGCAAACATGTGTGGGCACTGGAGCAAGTGAGTGCAAAAACTGGCTGGCTGCTTTAGCACCAGCAAGAGCAAACTCTTTCAGGCCCCATGGCAGCATCCAGGTGGGAGTGCCTGCAACCCCAAGGACCCACAAGGGTTGTGCTACAATGCTCTGTTAGTTCCACTGTCTGCAGACAGCAGTGTGTTATTAGTTCTGTGGGCCCTTTGTCTCATTGCATGGGGCAGCTGCCCTCCACGAGTGAGGGCAAAGGTTTAGTGTGACAGCCTTTTTGGGTACTCGCACTTGGTGCATCCTGAGTTTTTGTCCACTACCCAAGAAGAATGAGGTCACATGGACAAATTGAAGGATGGGGAATGTGGATAATTTTATTGAGCAATGAAAGTGGCTGTCAGCGGAGAGGGGAGCTAGAAGAAAGATGGAAAGGGCAGATCACTCTACCCTGAAGTTAAGCCAACTCTCTGCCTCATCCAGTCACTATCTCTGGAGTCAAGTCGCCTCTCCCTGATGTCCAGCTCCTTGTCCTCTCTACTGACTGAGTCTGGGTCTTTATAGGCACAGGATGGGGAGGCGGGGCAGATCATAGGTAGTTTTGGAAAAGGCAACATTAGACTAGTAAAAAGAACTAATTCAGAAAGAACTAATCAGGAAAGAGCCGACACACAAGGATGGAAGTTTTCACTTTGGACTGTGGATTTCAGGGTTTTCACCTCGAAGGAGGAGTTTTGCCAGGGGCATGCTCCTGTCTGCCTAGCATTTCAGGAGACCGACTCCTGTTGCTCTCAATATTTCAGTATTTAAAAAATGTGTCTGGCTCTATCAGTGTGTATCAGTTCAGCATCAATCCTCAGAATAAGGTGAGGTGACTGTAATCTTTGAGGATTACAGAGGAAATACTGTTACTATGTTTATTTTTAATAGACTTTTGTAAAAATCTTTAGCTTAAGGTTAAGGTTTTGAAGGTCTTCCTGGCCTATATCATACTATACATCAGTAACTTTTGCCCTTCTGCTTCCTAAACTCAGAGGCTCAGAGGCTCAAACATTCTCTAGAGGTTTCTAGCTTCCTGTTATTTCTGTTAAAAATTCCAATCCTGTTCTTGGGAAAGTTATTGCATTGGAAAGTTATTGCTAAAAGATTTGAAATTTTACACAGGGTGTCCATAAAGCCAGAAGCTCTTGAATACTCTGTAAATCATAGGAAAGTGTGGCACTGCTTTGGCCAGTGGTGAATTCCCTGATATTATAACCAGATCAGCAAGACAAAGGGAGGAGGCTGACTGTATTTTTAGTGTCTACTGCATTCCAAGGCTGAGCGAGCTCTCTTAGGTTTGTAGTAATGCCTCTTAACCCTAAGCTCACACAGTAAACAATCAGGAAAGCAAACAGCTGTAGCAGGTCTTCACCTGAAACTGACCCATGTAAATGATCTTATGACTTCTTTTGTGTAGTTATTAAAAGATTTGCCAGGGTTGAAGAGTTTCTGTTCTAAATTTAATGCTTGTAAATGTAGGAGACAAAATGTGATTTTTTTTTCACCCATTGCAAGCTTCACAGCTGAGACCCCATAACAAAAAAACAGATTGATAAGAGAAAAGCGTACAAATTCACCTAAATAAGTTCTTTGTAGCTCAGGAGCCCTCAGAAATGATGATCCGAAGACCTAGGGAAAACTTTATATTTTTATAGACACTTATGCAGAAGTATGATTGGAGAACCAAAGGGTGTGATCTAATGGTAATGAACTATGGGGAACTTAGTAAGGCCTGTCTGTTCAGGTTTTTCTTGGAGTCACTGTGAGATTTTTCTTTCCTCCAGGTATAAAGTAAGACAGCTGTCACATGAAGGTCTTTAGGGGAAACAAGGAGAGGGAAGGTCAGAGAGGTGACCTTTCCAGGTTTTGTGTGTGGTTCCTGGGAGAAGAAGCAAGAGGAATTCTAGTTTCTGTGGCCTACATCAGGGGAGAGAGGGGAGAGGGAATTTCAGTTTCTATGGCCCACTTCAGGAGAGAGTGGGCTGGAGAGGGTCAGGGAGACCTTCCTGCTTCCACAGGTTTCTCATTTCCTTCAGCTTAAAATACTCACTGTGCCAAGGTGCCATATTTTAGGGTAGTGTTTCCTGCATTCCATTATAAGTATCAGGCCTGGTGCAGAGCCGTGGTGTCCTAGCTCTTCATTGGGATCTGGCCCTTGAGTGTGGCTTCTCACACATGCTGTCACTGAACATCAGGGTTCTCCTGTGAGTTGCCAGTTGTTTTGTGCATTAACAACATGTCATTAGGAGAGGCCTAAGGGAGCACTCTGAGGCTACCTCCTGATGGTGTCTGCCACTCAGACAACATTGACTTTTAACCTTTACTCTGGTACTTTTATAGAGAAGAGCCTCCACAGAAAACCCCTCATTTATGTTTTATTTCTGCTACTTTCATTGTAGTGTTTTCTTAGACTTAATGACTCATTGATTTCATGGTCTTACTTTAAAATTCTCCATCTGAAATTTTGGCAGTGAGTCATTTTACTCAAAATGCCTGTGCTTCCTTGTTCTTAAGAAATAGTATTGATACATAACAATGAAGCATATTATTTTTCACTTTCATTATATCTGACTAGGAATCACTAGACTGGAATGACATTACCCTTGAAAACAGAATGAAAACAGTCCTCTTAATTACCCTAGTTTGTGTATGTTTAGAGGCTATGGTAAGGCATGCTTATAATTTCCAAAGGGATTTAAGATGGTAAATGGTAATGCATGGTCATATTGCTATACCTTAAAAACCCAACAGTGCCTCAGTGCTGGTAGCTACTCAAGAAATGCTTTTTTTATGTACTAAATTGAATTGAATAAAAACATTAATGGTCCCAACATGTCTGCTGTTGTAAATTTGGAAACATTTTTATAGGCAAATACATTTAAATCAAGTGACATTGATCCTATAACAAATATTTCTATTTCTGTTACCATGAAGTTTTTATCCTGTATGAGTAAATCACTTTAATAGATTTGATGTAATCGAAATTCAGGTTAGCAACAAACAGCATGCAGTTCACTAGGGACATATGTAAGGGTGTTAATTTAAAGAAGAAAAATAAACTTCAGAATAACATGGGTGGAACTCACTAAGCATGAGTACAAAGGAAAAAAAGATGTAGGAATTGTAGGAAAAATAAGCTCAAATGTGATCACTGTATCCAAGATATGCACACAGACATACCCCTCACTGCCAGGATGCTTGTCTATGGGCAAGAGTTTAGTTTGCAGAAGCTAAGAAAGATTCTCTCATTGTGGATTTGTCTAATTTTTGCCTCTTCATTCAAAATACATTCTATGCATGCAAATAATTTAAAAATGAAAGGTAATTCATATTTATAAGAAGTAGAAATATAAAAAACACATGAAAGCATATAGATGGAGTTAGGTTTACATGGTGCTAGACCAGTGGGTTGAAAATTATAAAATTCAGTGAAAGTCTTAGTTTTATGTAAAAATTATAAATCATGTTTTACCTAATCAAAATATTTTAAAAACCTGATCTGAATAAAATTGTGTTTACTTTCATCATAGCTACATGCAAGATAAATCATTTTAATTTTCTAAAAAATGGTCTTACATTTCACTATTACTGAAACTGCCTTTGCAAAAATTATGTTAGTGGGAAAAATCTGACACAGGAAAATTATGGCAGTAAAAGAAATTTGACCTAACAGACTCCATCTTGCTTCTAACCTGCAAGCTGTCCTCCTCTGTGTCCTGGGTTCAGGTGATTCTCTGCCTCAGTTTCCTGAGTAGCTGGGATTACAGATGTCCACCACCACGCCCAGCTAATTTTTGTATTTTTAGTAGAGATGGGGATTCACCACATTGGCCAGGATGGTCTCAAACTGCTGATCTCAGGTGATCCACCCGCCTTGGCCTCCCAAAGTGTTGGGATTACAGGTATGAGCCATTGCACCCAGCCTGTAGTTTAACTTAGAAAGAAAGATAATAACAGTGCCTCTCTATAACAAACTCCTTCCTTCTTTAGGCAGCAGACAGACTTGGTAAAACTAACAAATTAGCCACAAGATTAAAAATTATGGCTCAGGGCCGGGCGCGGTGGCTCAAGCCTGTAATCCCAGCACTTTGGGAGGCCGAGACGGGCGGATCACGAGGTCAGGAGATCGAGACCATCCTGGCGAACACGGTGAAACCCCGTCTCTACTAAAAATACAAAAACTAGCCGGGCGAGGTGGCGGGCGCCTGTAGTCCCAGCTACTCGGGAGGCTGAGGCAGGAGAATGGCGTAAACCCGGGAGGCGGAGCTTGCAGTGAGCTGAGATCCGGCCACTGCACTCCAGTCCGGGCGACAGAGCGAGACTCCGCCTCAAAAAAAAAAAAAAAAAAAAATTATGGCTCAGGAGTCATGCAGCCAGGCTTCTGACCTTTCCAGTTGCTCCTATGGATAACGTCACTATTGTAAAATCTAAGATTGGAGTTTGGGGTATTTTTTAGACCCTGCATTGTGATGGACCAGCTGGTGCCACCCAGACTAGTAAATTGGTTCAACTAGTTATATGTCACCTACCCAGGAACTGAAGACAGCAACAGCTTCAACTCCCTATGATTTCATTCCTGACCCAACCAGTCAGCATTCCCCACTCTCTAGCCTTGTGTCTGCCAAACTGTCTTGAAAAACCCTGGCCTCCAAATTTTGGGGGAGGTTAATCTGAGTAATAATAAAACTCCAGTCTCCCATTTAGCCTGCTCTGCATGTGTTGAACGCATTCTCTGTTGCAATTCCTCCATCTTCATAAACTAGCTCTATCTGGGCAGCTGGCAAGATGAACTTGTCAGTGGTTACATTGTTGTAGATCACAGTCTATGTATTTAATCTTTACAGCAGATACAGAGATTTGAAGAATATACAGTGGGCCTTAAGGACAGCAACAAAGATTTCTCTTATTAGGGGAAAATAGGCTTTAAGAAAGGAATAAATTGTTGAGTGATTCATCTTGGAAAAGAGGAGGCACAATAATACTCCAGTGTATAGAATGTATACTAGGATGCGGGCACCACAGTGGGGAGAGTTTTGTTTGCTTTGTTTATTTAAATATCCCAAACTGTACAGCAAGAACTGATATTTGATACGTGCTTAACAAATATTAAGTATAAGAAGTTAAAATATCACTTGGGTGATGGTAACTAGGAGTTGTTCTACTGCAAAGGAGCCAAATAGAGGGAAATGGGCATTAGATGTTATGGTAGCTTGCAGTGGTGTGAGCATGCATCAGATATTCTAACCTGGCTTTGTCTAGCTGCTGTTTGCTGCAGATGTGTAGGAAGGGCACACCTTTTGCATTCAGAACTCACGTTTTGTTTCCCATCTACATCCCTTTAATCAGTTTGTATTTGGGTTAGGGATGAAGCAGAGATTTTTAAATGAAAGCAGGAAAAAAGAAATAAAGGAAACTAAAGGTTTATTGTTTTGAAATGTAGTTATATCCAATTTTATTTTTATTATTTTCACTAATTATACTTAGTGGAGGTTAAAAATACCATTTCTTCAGGTGCCGTTAGAGGGGACAAATACGCATGCAACACTGATCTGGAGAACAATAGTTAATTGGTAATCCCTTCCAAGTTGTGGTTCAAGTGTTTCTGCGAAGGCTCAGGAGAGGCAGGTTGATTTGAGCAGAGTGGGTGAGTAAGAGAAGTTTCCTGGAATGGTGAATTTTAGAGGGAGAGAATAATTCCACTTCTCTTTATCAAAGAGAGGAGAGGATATTACATGAACAAATTATGAGATTAGAAATTAGTAAAAAGAAATTTAGAGTTAACAGATACTGAGTTTCTACTGAAAGGCAGAAACTGCTTGTCATTAGTGCTACAGTAGATATACTAAGACATGCTCCCTGCTCTCAGGAAACTTGTGATTTAAAAGGGGAAAAGAAGAACACAAATAGACAAATACACCATAGTGTGCAAAGTGCAATACCAGAAGTAAGTACCAAGTTCAGTGCTGGTTTGGAAAAAGATATGTCTGAGAAAGAATTTTCTGTTATGTGAGTCATGAGCAATTGCTTGAGATCTTTAATGTAAAATGACGTTGGTTTTTAATATGTTATCTGTTCTAAGTTTGGGGAGATAGTGGTTTGGGAATAATATTCAAGTTCATAAATCTGGCCTCACTGTAGAAGATGCGCTAGTTTATTGAGAGCCAGAAGTTTGGAAGAATAACTATGAGATTACTATAATGAAACACAGTTTGACTGAAAAGCCCATAATTTATCTAAAGTGCACTAGTACTTCTAGTGTGTTCCAGTGTGCTTAGTTCGACTGATGGATTTTTTTTTTTCTGTCAGAATATGCTTGTATATCTTGGTTTCTATCTAGTTGAAAGATTAGTCCTTTACAGGGCAATAGTAATGTTTTTTTTTAAATTATTTATTCTTTTTTTCTCCTTTCCCTCATCCGTGTTTGATATCTTGGCACAAAGACTTAAAAAATAAGTCATGGAAAAAGGCCACGGGACACAGACCGTTCTTTAGGTCCACACTAGTCTTTACTGAAGTGTGGCTGATTTAGTTTTTCCCTGAACTTGGGTATACCAATTGTGTTTAATTTCAAATATGACTGATATTATAATCAGAGCATTTTGGGCAACATAGGGCTTGAGGGTCTTGCATAACCTCTGGTCTTAACGATCCTAACTCAATGGGCAGCTTGTAGCAAATCCAGCTCTCTCCCAGATTACTAGTCCTCTCAATAACTGAGTCTGCCATGAAGGCATGGGAAAATTTCTAGATCCCCTGATGTCTCCATGTGAGCTGCGGAGAAACTAAGAAGCTGTGTCAGTGTTACTTTCTCAGACTCCTTCCTTGAACATTTCGAATCCACCTTCTGGATGTCGCCATTGTGCTCTAGTACTATGCTAAACACTGGGATGCTCTAAGTGGAGTGTGTAAGTTTCCTGGGATAACCCCTCAGCTGTTGAGATTCTCTCCCAAAATATATGGATGATTCTAATGCCCCTTATTTCTTTGTTACACCAAGAATCAACTCCAAGTGAGGTTGATGTAAAAAATCCATGTCTCTCTTCTAGCCATTTACCTCAGGCCCCTCCTCTCAGAACTGGATGCACCTCTCTTCTTGTGGGGTGGCAGTTTTCTCTATGTAATATATGGTATCTACCTTTTCAGTGGCTTCATCATTGAAACTCTCAGGTGTCCAGTCCTCCAGGTTCTAGGAATATTAAGTTCAATTTTGGAATTTCTTTTATCAACCATTTTCTCTCTCAGTAAAGCTTGCTTTTACAAATAAAAAGCACCTTTTTAAATCTTAATTTACTGCAGATTTGTTAAAACCCTTCCATTTGGAAACTCAAAGCTGAGCAAAGATTTTTTAGCTCTAGGCTGGATTCTACTTACACCAACACAATGAGTATTTTTGATTTAGTAGGTAAGAGAGCCTTGGAAGAATTAGCAATGAAAATATATTAGTTAAATAATTCAGTGGAGCAGTGGAGCAGAATGGAGAGCCTAGAAATAGACCCACACAAATACAGTGAAGTGATCTTTGACAAAGGAGCAAAGGTAACTCGAGGGAGAAATGGTAGACTTTTCAACAAATGGTGCTGGAACAATTGGATGTCCATATGCCTACAAATGAATCTAGACCCAGAGCTTAAACATGTCCATGAATGTTTATAGCAGCTTTTTTCATAATCACCCCAAACTGGAAACAACCAAGATGTCCTTCAGTAGGTGAAGTATGAATTTTGGTACATTTATACAATGGAATATTATTCATCAGTAAAAAGAAATAAGCCATGAAAAGACATTAAGGAAACTTAATTGCATATTGCTAAGTGTAAGAAGCCAGTATGATGAGGTTACATATTACCCCATTCCAATTGTAGGACATTCTGGAAAATGCAAAGCTATAGACACAGTAAAATGATCAGTGTTTGCTAGGAATTTGAGGGAAGTATGGAAAGGATAAATAGATGAAGCATAGGGAATCTTTAGGGCAGTACGATTATTCTGTATGCTATTGTAATAATGGATACAAGACATTATAGATTTGTTAAAACCCACAGAATTGTATAGCACAAAGAGTAAACCTTAATGTATGCAAATACATCATTTAGGAGGTTTGGGAATCTCAGGAAAGAAAACAGATGGTCTATGATAAGGCCTAAACTTCCTATACTGCAAACAAACTGAAGCTGCTCTTCTGCACTTACCTTCTCTATTGTTCAGCATCGTTTAGGTGCTTGTTCATCCATACACCATGCTGCCTATGGCCCCTCTGCCTTAGTTTATGGTGCCCCTCTATCTGAAATTTCCTACCCCTACCCCTAGCTCACCTTTCCCTACTTTTTATCTGTATACGTGGTTGTCTTCTCTACTCAACCATGTACAATGCAAGGCCAGAATCTTATTGAATTTAGAACAAGAACAGAAGATAGAAATGGCTTACTTTATATTTATAAAAGAGAGAGAGAAAGAGAGAGACTGCCTTGGTTCTTACTGACAAGAATTTCACATTTGAGTGGAGACTAGAATATCATTTGTATTACAAATAAAATAATAGTTACTAGTGGAAATTTTAATCCATCCTTATAAAACTCATTAGTTAGGACTGAAATCCTGTAAGGAAACTTTTAAAACAATGAAAGTTGAACAACGAAATATTTTCTAATATTAGATTATAACTGGCTTAAAGAAGGGAGAAGTGTTATAATAATCTGAGAGTGTGTAGATTACTGCTAGGCATTCAATTCTTGAATATTTACAGTCTTTGCATCATTTGTGTGCATGCTGTTTATGAAAATTCAATGTGGAAAATGCAGAGTAGCACAGAAAATTAGTTTAAATTTAAATGTAAATTGACCTATGGTAAGAATAGCCCTTTTCCCACCACTTTAGAGTATTTTCTAAAAGAAAAGTTCCACATTTTAGTATTCTACTTTCACCCATAGAGGTGAGCAACTCTAAAATGAAATACAGCATACACAACACTCTCCTTAGTTGAAGCTCTTATGCTATTCAGATCTTTTTGTCCAAAGGCATGTGTCCTTGCCTCAACCCATCATGTGGTCTCTGTTTCTGGATCTTGTGAAATAGGATGAAGCACACAGGGCAATTTATGTAAAAAGTCTCTAGATTTATCATAGTGATTTGAAACGAGACAAAATTATATTCTTGTAAAATGACTGGTTTTAAATTCTGTCTTTTAGGACTTGCTCACATTTATTGAATCATTTTGTATTGATTGTAGGGTACAGGAGATGTCTACTGTCATTTTAAAATTAAGAAGAACTTGGAGAATGCATCCATAAGCCTGGAATCTACGAAGAGCCCAGGATTGTTTGTTGGACTTCAGTCAGATGGGCAGGCAAAACCAATGATTTATACCAAGGATGAGAATGTTTGCTTCTATCCACAAGTCATCCAATGTATGTTTACTCTGACATACTTTGCTTTTTGGTTTGCTTTATGATGGTTTGTGTACAGTATCTGAAAATTTCATCACATTTTTACTAAGCAAATCTCTGCTGTTAGGCTTTTTTGTTTGTTGTCATTCCAGAAGCAATGGAAGGAAAACCTAATGAAGACGGTTGCCTCAAGTTTTCAGATAAATTAATATTAGGTATAGAGTTTTTGCTACATTGAACTTCTTTGTAACTTTGAAAGATGTATGTGTGCATTTGTGTGTCTGTGTACATGTGCGTGTTTGAATCTTTGTTTTTTAAGGATAGCTTCGTATACCCTGAGAGGAATGAGGCTGTTAGAAACATTCTCAGATTCATTGCTATTAATTTTTAATGGTTGCAGTATAAAAAGAGATGGAATAAAGATCAACACAAGTGGGATTTGGATTAAAAATAGGATTTGGAAAAAATCTCAAGACAGGACAGAAATGTGAATATTTTGAAACTGGTTTCTCTCATATCTAAGTTCATGTTCTCTAGCAAATCGAAATGAAGATATGAGGACATTATTTAAACATGTATTTGTGTTCAAACCTTAAAATGTGTTTCAACACAAAGGCTAATAAAGTAACTTTATTATATTTTTCAATTATCTTGAAGTTTAGTTTGCTATCTAATTTTTGCTTGATGTGGTTCCCTGAATTTTGGCTTACTCAATATCTGTGTCATTTTCTTGGTCTGACTTTTGTTTAGCTTCTGTTGGCTTATGAGAGTCCATGTTTACTGTATGTGTATATATAATATCCCACAGAAGATAGTTTAGAATAGGAATAAAATGATCCTAATGTAACATGATGGTATATTTGGCCGTGTTCTTCACTCTATCTGCATCAACTCCTTTTCAGCCTTTAGCTGCCTTTTTAAAAATTTTGTAAACTGTTGGGCTAGTATACCTGAGTTGACTGCCATCCATACCACCACTCCCTCCACCCTTCATTTTCCCACAGGCTGGCCCAGAGTGGCATTCTGCCTTGACACAATGCATATGCCATCTGCCTCTGGAGCTCTGAAGGGAAACAGGTGACTTCAAAGCCAGCAGAAGGATACAGGAGTAGAAAAAGAGCAGTGGGAAATAGCTAGCAGGGGTCAGCTGCCATGCTGGAAGAGCACAGGGAGAAAACAGAAATGACCAGGAAGCAGGTAGAGATGAAAAGGTGAAAAAGAAGAGATTCAAATAATAGAAAAAGAAATGAGAAGAAGAAACGTAATTTGTGGCAGGACATAAGAGAGAGATAATAAAAAGCCACGTTTGTCAACATTAGGGTATTAGTACTAAAAGAACCAATAGGAACAAAGCCATTCTTTACAGCGCCTACAATTCAGTTGTTACTAAAGCATAGATGGTTTGTTTTCTTCTCTATTTGCTAGAGGCAGCCTCCTGCTTTAACAAGGGCAAGAATGCAAGAGACATTGCTTTAGAAATTTTATTGAAGATTCATGAATCCTAGGAATTCTGAGGAAGGGTTTGAAAGCTTCAACATTTCTTCAAAATACAAAATAATACTTTCCGATTTCACAAGAAGAGCATTCCATTAGGATTTCTGAGTGTTAAAAACTCTATCTTAGGGGATTTTGTGAAGAGTGACAGAATGTTTATGTAAAAGTTTGTAGGGCCAGGCACGGTGGCTCACACCTATAATCCCAGCACTTTTTGAGAAGCCAAGACGGGTGGATCACTTAAGTCCAGGAGTTTGAGACCAGCCTGGCCAACATGGTGAAACCCTGTCTCTATTAAAAATACAAAAATTAGCTGGGCGTGGTGGTGCATGCCTGTAATCCCAGCTACTGGAAGGAGAATCACATGAACCTGGGAGGTGGAGTTTGCAGGGAGCTAAGAACGCTCCACTGCACTCTAGCTGAAAAAAAAAAAAAAAAAAAAAAAAAGGTTACAGTAATTCCCCAAGTCATTTTATTGTTTTAGAATATTTTCTCCTTCCCCTCCCCTCCCCTCCCTCCCCTTTCTTACTTTTTTTTTTTTTTTTTTTTTGATGGTCTCTCTCAGTTGCCCAGGCTGGAGTGCAGTGGCGATCTCAGCTCACTGCAAGCTCCGCCTCCCGGGTTCCCGCCATTCTCCTGCCTCAGCCTCCCGAGTAGCTGAGACTACAGGCGCCCGCCACCATGCCTGGCTAATTTTTTGTATTTTTGGTAGAGACTGGGTGTCACCATGTTAGCCAGGATGGTCTCGATCTTCTGACCTCGTGATCTGCCTGCCTTGGCCTCCCGATAGAATGTTTTCTAACTAGACTATCTACATATGATAGATTGAACCTACTATGCCTAAAAAGTTCACTCCCAAAAACATTTGGGAATTTTGAATTGTTTATATTCTAATACAGAGATAGAGCAGCCCCCCAAAACGTTAAGCTGAAACTTTTTTTTTCAGTGTAAACTTTTCCTCATAGTTGTCTAGAAAGCAGAGTTAAAGTTGTGAGGTACCCTGAGTGATAAGGGGACTTGGATAGGGTAAGAGATTGTGGTAGGAAGAGAATCATAAGGTTACTCTCAAGAGACTTCACCTGTTGCCCCCAGGCATGCAACCTGAATGAGTGCTCCTGGCTTCCTTGGAAGCTGCTGCACCTCAAGTAAATGTCTACAAGCTGCCTGGTCTGACATGGCACACAATCACGTGGAGGGCACAGCTCTGCTCAGCTGAGGACGAGGGCAGTCTCATTGACAGGTTCCACCCACCAAACAGCAAGAGGCTCAGAAGTATAGCAGGGTAGAGGGACAAGGGTAGGATTTCAGCACACAGGCTTTGAGAGCCAGACTGCAGGTCCTGGGAGGGCACCTTTTGCCAGTGGTATGCTCTCACAGCTCTTGGACCACCTGCCTCTGTTCTGTCAAATGAGGACCAAGAGTGCCTTCACTCAGTTGTGGTGTGAGAATTACATGAATTAACATATGTAAGATGATTAGAATAGTGTCTGGTACTCAGCAAGTGCTGTGCAAGTATTTGCTGTTATGATTATTAAAGAGAGGAAGAGCACTTCACGTCATATTTTCTTTTATCACTTAAATAGAGTCGATAGATTCCTGAAAGACAAGAGATTCCGTCTCATCACCTCTTTTAATCACTTTGCATATTTCATTTCTCTGTGATTGATTTTTTTCATCTAGAGTTTGGCAAGGATTTGGTTTAATTTACTGTGTATTGGGAATTTATAATAAGAGTCATTTATCCCACTACCATTTAGCTGTTCTTGCTAGCGTGTGCAGTAAAATCTCTTCATTCTCTATTTTCATGAATTTATATTCGCAGTATATATAGGAGAAAGTGTGAAAAGATCTGACCCCTTGGGCTTATGTGATTAGTTATTATACTGAGCCTATGGAGAAGATTCTCCATTGATTATCTGGATATTTGGACAGTTTGAAAGTTTTCTTCATTCTGTTCCTCTAGATAATAAACCTGCATTTATAATTCCATACAGTAAGACCACACTGCTAGGTATTGTTTTAAAGAACTGTAGATCAATATAACATGTAACTTTTCGCTAACTTCAGTGTACTATTACTTTTATAGAATACTTAGGAAAGAGTGAACCTATGTAAGTTTTTAGAAGTACTTTACCAGAGACTTGACTTTTGCACAGAAATTTGCCTCCTCTTGCTCTAATTCCAGCCCAGTTTTATGGTATGAGCCATTCTCTGTATATAGATCATGAGACTCTGGCTATTAGTAACCCCTCAAAAATGCAGGACTGAAGATATGGTTCAGATGTTACATTTTTATTACAATAAGAATTTCTTTCAGGTTCAAATCTTATGGAAGGAAGTTTGCCTTAAACTATGTTTGGAAATTTCATTTTTGCTTCATTCTAGTCTGCTAAGATCATTCAAGCATAAAAATCTAAATGAAATACTGTCATATATCCAATTCATAAAATTCTGACTATGTATATTACAGTCTTAGAAAAATATGACAAAATATGTTTCAGATGATAAAATAGACTATATGGATTTAAAATATATATGCACTAATGTGACACTATAATCATTGCTATTATGTAAGTTTTCACTTGTTTTACTTTTAAAATAGAAGGTATTCAATAAAACAAAAGACTTTTCCTAGTTGATTTTGTAGAGTTACTGCCTTTATTGTCTGGTAGATCTTGATATAGCCTAAATTTTGGATATAACGAGGTACTACCTGAAGTGAGTCATTAATCATCCAAATCCAGCTGTATAGGTAACATATACGTTTTGATAACGTCTCTACCTAGACAGCTCTGGTTCTTTCACTTTCACCCCAGGTTTTGTTTTACATTGCTAGTGATAGAGTTTTCACTTTTTTTTAAATTGTAAAAGTCAGACAAAGAGCTACTAAGGGTTGCTCCAGTTCAAAGTATTGTATTATTGGAGGGTCACTTTGGTACTTGGCTTTTGAACATCTTTCTGTAACCCACCTGGCCTAAAGACAAAGTGGGAAGCCTTCTCTACAGAGGGATAGGAAGGTGCTGGATGACATTTCCAGAAAATGTCTTCCACTTTCTGAATTCCCTACTACTGTGTCGTATAAAGAGATATTGGTGTACTTTTTGAGAAGCGGAGGTAGAATTAATGAGAAGCCAGTGTGGGGAGGATAGAGAGGTAAAATGCTCATTCTCGTTTCACAGTTCTGCATAGACTGGCCCTGTTGTGCAACCCTTTTTGGGCTTGTTTCTAATGGACTGGCACATTAATTGTTTTCTCCTCTGTGCTCCCTATGCATGTTGTGCTTGTGTCAGTTAAAGAGCTCATTAGTATCTATCAGAGGTCATGTTTATGTGTTCTCTCTCTGGGCTGTAACCCCATCAATGTCAGAAGCCATTTCTTATACATTGATTTATTCCTAGTACTATGCAGTGACTGGAAGATAGTTTATATTTTTGTAGATTCTGTATTTCTACATTACATTGGTAAATGAACTCTTAGTTATATATAAGAATCTTAATTTTTTCCCTCTGCAATTACTTATTTATTCTCTATGAACATATTTCTAATTATTTCTATCTTCTTTTTAATGTTTTAAAATTCCTTTATTATCAATTTTTAGTGTCTCAGCATTTTATTGTATATAAACCATATGGATGGAAAAACTATGTTTTATAAGGATTAGTATTTAAACGCTTATTATTGTCTGAAATGATATAACACCTGAAGGATATAAATAACAGTGTAATCATGGACAGTTCTTCAGCCACCAGTATTGTAGAGTCTGCACCATCACCCTGTGTGATAAGTGTTGCTAATTTCTACTAAGCATACCTTTGAGGTTGTTATGCTTTCTTACTTTGTGAGTCATCTTACATCGTTGACTGCAATTGTGGTGTTAAGAAGTAGTTGTTATTACTCTTTATCATATAGAATCAGAAATTTACATAATTTTTTGTTGCTGATGAGAACCTAAAGCCATTCATAGTGTGAATTACCACCATTTAAAAACAATATGCCTATGCCTGATCCTAGAAAATGAACACAAACAACTTGAATTTGAAATCCTAAATATAAATAGCACTTAGGAGCATATACTATAAAGCTGAAGTCATTATTTAACTTAGAGATACCTATTTCTAAACAAGACTCCAAAACAACTTGCTTCTAAGTAAAAGGTAGAAAAGTAGCTAATGTTTTTCATTGCTTATAGATATGTGTATATTTTATTGATTCACATATTTCAGTAAGGTCACATGAAATCCTGTTTGAATGACGTTTTAGTTTCCCCTTTTGAGGAAGGCAAAGTAAAAGATTGTTAAGGAAGTTCCCATTTAGAATCTATAAGAAAAACATTTTGAATAAGTTGTTTGATTCATATTGTGATGTTAAACTATCATTCGGATTTGCAAAGCAATGAGTAGGTTTTATAGGGATGCCATCTATGCACAGCCTGCTGGTAAGAATAAGAAGTCATTTTCTGTTAACTACGTAATTCTGAGTGAAGAGATTTGACTAGGCATTGAAATGGAAACAATGACAAAACTTAAACTTGCATAGCTGAACATATGGTGAGTATTCTGAGAAGCAGCAAGTGATTTTGAAAGGATGGCATCTTTTAAAATCTTAATTTCAGTTGGCAGAGAAAACCCAATGGGAATGTCTGCAACACCCAGCCAAGAAGAAGAAAAGATCCATGAGTCAAAAAAGCAGAAAAAAATAACCCCAGAATCTGAGGATAGGAGTCCCTTGCCTTCTTCAACTGCAAGTAAGCCACAGCTTTTGCTTTCCTACTTTTGGTTTGTTTGCCTGCATTATTTCTTCCTGTGGCCATCACAGGAACACTATTAAATTATTTTATAGCATATATTATGTTATACCACATGGACTGCTTGTAGGCTGTTATCTTGCTTTTTTATGCCTTAATTTTATATTATAAAGAATACATATATTTTTAAATGTGTTTCTTTGTCTTAAATTTAATGTTCATCCAGAACAATGTGTTGAAAAGAAGATAGTATTAAATTACAACATCAATTGAACTATTACCTACACAATATTTTATGAATATATTTTATGAAAAATGGTAAATTCTCACCAAAGTCTAAGCAATGACAAAAATAATCTCTATTTCTCTGGTATAGAAAGTGAAGCTTGAAAAAAAGTGCTCTCGGTCCCAGAGGCTTAATTTCCTAGTTTGTATATTAGTTTGATCATTTTTCTTGCTCTTAAATGTATTAACTTTTATCTGACGGGAAAGTGTAATGTATGATATCTGACAAATTCTGTGTATCAGAATCTAGTCATCTTTGGGTAAAATGAAATAGAGGACCGTCTCTGGGGGACCATTTTTTTAAAACCCATCTTGGGAGACAGATAAATTATAATGTTACCTTTAAAAAAGTGATTTTTAAAAATTAGTTATTGGGTATGCTAGCTTTTGTTTCAGATAGTAATATAATAGACATCTCTTGTTGACCATCCTAAGCTATTAGCACATGAACATAGGGAAGAGAAATTAGCCTTTTGATTTTTGCTGCAAAGGACTAGTCTCGGTTTTTTTATTTCCATGTCATGTCATGAATCCATGGAGCAGTGTGAAGAATCACACTGAATGAGAAATATGTGCTTAATTAAAATTTCTCACAGCAGAATTCAGTCTTGTGTCAGGAAGTAATGGTATCTAAATCAGGGATGGCCACCTCAAGTAAAATTTGACTTGGTTGAAAATAGCATGCTAGCCGAAATCCCTGGGAGATAAATAATTTTTAAATGAGTGGCAAAATGCTTATGAGAAAACCTTCTATATGTCTTATGAAAATTTGTTCTGGCAAAAATATTTTTAAAATGTTACCATTGTGAAATTTTTAAGAATTTTTTTTTATTGAGGCAGGCCAAGTAATTTGTAAAAATGACAAAATTAGGCTTCATGATAAACCTAAACCTTTTCAAATAATTATTTCATTTAATTAAACATTAAATATGAATTGTGTGCCCATTAAATGTCAGATGTTATAGCTAAAACAGACTTGGTCTCTGCCCTCTTGAATTTGATAGGTGAGCTGTTCGGATAAACATTAAACAATCACACAGAAATGGAAGGCTAAAACCTGATAATTGAGATGAAAGAAATACCCAGGGCATATGAGACACAAAATAAAATTTAAGTCATTAATTAATTGTAAAAGACTTATAAGTTTCTTCATTTGGTTAATGGCAATACAGTGGAAATGGAGAGTGGGCCAAAGACTGAGAAAATGGAGACTGAGCTCAGTTTCTTCAAGAACTTTTTAAAACATTGACCTGTCACAGATTTTGGCCTTGGATATGAAATCTGGGAAGTCCAGATGATGAGGCTCCTGTAAGGCAAATGCCACCTATAAAATGCCCATGATATGGTTAAATTTTGCCTTCTCGGTTTGTAGTCGGAGTGGTTTTATAGCATCCATGACTTTAAGTGAAGAAAAAATGTCTTCATGTATGAATATTTCCCTAGAAGGCTCTCTCTCATCTGTTACTGAGTAATTAGATCATGACTCCCTTTAGTTGTCTTTTTTCTACCTATCAAAGGACTGCAATAGTTAAAAGTTGCCTCTTGAAAGAAATACCTTCCTCTTGGTTTTGTAGCTTAGTTGTCAAGATAGATTTGGGTTACATTAGCCATTCATATTAAAATATGTTCGTTGAAAAACACTTTAGAAAACTTATTTTCTACTTTTAAAGATATCTAAAACCAAATTTCAGTTCCTTAAGAATGAGACTATATTTGTCCATCCACTTTTGGGATAGGGCAAGATGTATAGTTTTGGAAATGAGGAATTATAGAAAAAATAAAACGGTTCTCTCTCCATTCAAAATGCTTATTTATTAAGGAGAAAGATGGAACTTTTCTCATCTACATCAAAGGGGCAAGAGAATTTAGAACTTAAAATAGCACATATATGATAAATAGTTATTTTGTAGTAGTTAAGTAGAGATATAGTGTCATTAAATTTGTGAGGCTTTCCTTTAGGTCTAAACTGCTTTATGATATTAATTTTGTTAGGGTGGGGTGGCGCTGAGGAAGGAATCTTATTTTTTTTAGAATAACCTTTTTATTATGGAAAATTTTAAACACATAGAAAGGTAGAGAGAATGGACAAATGAACCCCCATGTACCCATCACTCAGCTTCAGTAATGATCAACGTAGGCATAGTCCTGTTTTAGTTATGGTCCTTCCTGCTATGCCCTACAATGTCCTCATTTAATTATTTTAAAGCAAATCTAAGACACCATATTATTCATAAATACTTTGGAAATTCATATTTTAAAAATTAAGTGAGAATATACATTACTTCTGCATAATTTTAAGTTTGGAAACACTGCATTTAAACACATTCAAACCGAATATAAAAAGAGAAGACTTATGATTTGATGCTCTGAACTGAAATTGCCCTTAGATATCTTTCCAGCAACTACCTATTTCTATGAATGAGAAAATCAAGACCCAGGAAGATGAATGTTATGCAAGTCTTAGCTCCAGTCACTTGTCTCTGTGCATGGACACTTGAACAGTGCAGTGCAGCCATCCTGCCAGTCCATCATCTGTTTGTGGTGGCATGCTCTACAGTGTTGCCAGGCAAATCCTAATCTGGGCCAAGGTCTCAGCCATGGCATTTTCTTTCTTAAATATGTTTAGGTGCCAATACTTTAAAAACAAACCTGGGCAGAAAAAAATCTATTAGTTGAAGTCTTCCTTAAAAACAGTAGTCAGTAAATTTATTCTGAAAAATCTTGGGTAGTCATCTTTGACTAAAAATAATTGCATTCTGAAAAAAATTAGAATACATAAAGCATACAGGAAAATCTTAAAATTATATCATCTTGCTACTTCCCCAAAGATCACTTAAAAATGTATTTATACTTGTGTATATATGTATGTATACACACTTGTAGATTATATTAAATACATCATTTTGTAACTTTCTCAGTTAATAGAAGGTATTAATCATTTAAGGATTTTTCATAATAAGTATTTTTAATAAAATTTAATAGCTATAAATAATCCATTGTGTTGATGTAGCATAACATATTTACCTATTTTCTTATAATTTGTAATGGATGCTCATCTATATATTATTTCATTAGAATAATTCCCATAAATGGAATTACAAAGTAGTTATATTAATTATATTAATGGTTATTCTCATCGTAATTTTTATGTCCCTTTTAATATAAAAAATAGCACGTGGCATCCAGAGTGAAATATAGTTTTTTTTTTTTTAATGCTTGTGGTGTTGTAAATTATATTGTAAAGGTAGTGTGAGTTTTCATTCATCATAGATTGAGGATTTGAAGAGACCTCTGACACATCATAAGCAACATAGAGATTCATAGGAAGAGTGCAGAAATAAACCATTCCATTTCAAATCATCCTAATCACTTGAAAGTACCTCCTTATGTTGAGCAGAAAAGCTACCCATAAATTCTTTTAGCTTATAAAAAAGTCAATATTTTCTTCTATAAAACAACCATTGTTGTTTTTTCTTAGTATATTCTCATTTCCTCTTAGTATATTCATCTTATATGTATATAAATATACCAAAAAGTGGATTCTCAGTATTTCTTTTTAGTGTATTCTCATCTGTGTCAAATGTATTGCTTTAATAGTTTCTTTTTATGTATGGTTTTAGACTCTTCACCTTTATGAATATTTCTCTTAAAGTGTGAATCTCCAAGTAGGAACCTGTCTTCTCATATAATCTGAACAGTTTAGAATAATGGTATTCCTTTTATGGGACCTTATACATCAGTTGATACAGTCTGAGCTTGGAATACATGTTTTGGGCATTTTAATTGCATTTCTGGTTTATATTAACATCATTAGGATATTTTATTCATAATATCCTTTCAGTGTAAAACATATAACTGATCTTTCAATCAAGCCACAGACCTTTGCCTTGATACTGGTTAGTTTTTATCTTCCTGGTATTAATCCAATGTGCAAGCATGTTAGGATGCCTTTGATTATTTGATTCTGTTTTCTATGTTAGTTATCTGCACCAGCTTTGTGCATCCTGTGCTTTGTATCCCTTAATTGAGAAACTGAAATTTATGAATATAACAAGACTATGTTAATTTTGTAGAAATAGATTTCATCCATTGCAAGATAACTATAGGGGAATGCTTTCACTGTCTTATTTTTTTCAGATTTATATGTTTTGAAATTAGGGTTTAAATATCTGATATTACACTATCAGATATTAAGAAGCATTTGTTTTCAGTTGTTTTCAATGACATGTTAGAATAAATCAGCTTTCTCAAATATTATCTTGGAATAGCATACAGAGGCTATACAAGCTGTCCCTTTATGGCCACACTCTGAAGGTAATTCATGCTTATGCTGACCTTAACTTTAATCAACCCATGAACTATTAGAATCAGCGAATTTGTTATTTATTTCTATGAGTAATTTATTTTTTCCGCTAGAGCTTCAGTGGACTAACAGCAGCACAAAGTAGATTAACTTTTTTTTTTTTTTTGGTTTGAGTCAACCTGATTGGTGTTTAATTAAATTGTTCAGTCACCCTCACAGAAGATGTTTTTGAGTCATATGAATACATCTTAGATGCCATAGATTTTATTCAGGGTGACCATGAAGAAGTCTATTGACAAATCCAGGGTCCTCATTAAATATTTTCCTAGCTTAGAGTATTTTAAACTTCTGGTCAACAAAAGCAACTGCTTTTATGGTTCTCAGTTCTCAGCAGAAATTTATAGTCTGAGACTAATGGACGTTGGTTCATTTCCAAAAGATCGTGGTATTACATGGTATTCATATTTAATTGATAACAGTACAAACTTTAATACATCATTCTGTATTATAGATTATATCATATTTAGCCATCAATTTTTATACTATGAGTGTACCTTGACAATGTGTTATTTTTGTGCAAGTGATGCAAGAACATGTTAACGCAGGAATAAGGGACCTTAGAAAACATCAACTCATTTGCAGATTAAATCAAACAAACAAGCTAAACACATACACACATAGATTTGTGTTCATTCATGCACAGACATGGAAAAAAATTCAGACTAATAACCATTGTCTCTTGATTTCATTTCAGAGTTTGTTTCTTTGTATGTTTGTTCACTGTCCTGTGTCTATTGTTTGTTCACTGGCCTTCCTACCTCAGTCTGTCCCTGCTATAGTTCACCCTGTTTCGGACCTATCTTTCTAATATGTAGCTCATACCTCCACTGTACTTTAAAATTGTGACTGGTTCTCTCTTACTTGCAAAAGGATGTGCCAACTCCCTTCCAGCTTGACCAGTGCCTTCCATGATCCTCACGTTTCTGTCTCTCCTCTTCACATATAGTATCTTATGTTCAACTGAACATTGGCACCTGTAGTTCTTCCAGCATGCCTGCTGCTTCAAGCCACATACATGTTGGGAATGCTGTTCCCTCCGTTTAGAATGCTCTTCCTGTCTTTCTGCAAAATTCTGAGCCATCTTCCTACATCCAGCACTGAGGTTTCCTCTGTGCAGCCTTTTCTGCCCACTCCTTAATTACTCACTTCCTGCCCTCTGCTACACCGGAACTTTTCAGTAGTTTTTGTTTGTTTGTTTTCCGTGAAGGTATTTGAGTGTTTGAAATCCAGATATTTATATGTCTGTTTTCGCCACTGGATAGCATGTATCTCCAGGGCGTGACTCTCATTATTTATCTTTCAAACTTTTCGTCAGTTCTGTTATTATGAGAGCAGTGAGCCTAACACAATGCCCAGCAATTAATAGGAACTAAAGTCTTCTCGAATTGAGTAAAAGTGATTCTTTTAGATGACTAAGATATCCACAAGATAGTAAGTGAGTGAATGATCAACATCCTATAATGTTCGCCATTGACCTAGGATCACCAATTTCTCTCTGGAACTCATGGATGTGCTGTGGAGTCTTTGTCAGTAGAGATCTGGTAATGCAGTTGCCTGGGCCTGAGGAAATTCCAAGTGTATTTGACTAGAAATGTCAGGCACAGTGGCCAAATGTTCACATGTAACATTGAGTTTTAAAAATTAGATCATGTCATTAAATTTTGTTGGACCAATTTTTGTGATCATTTCCAGGTCAGCTACTTCTGATGTAAATGACGTGGAATTCACACTTGCTCTGCCTGGGTTTGAAGTTTGGTTCCTTGTTACTTCCTGTGTAACTCTGGGCAAGTCACTTCACTTCTGAGTCCCAGTTTGTCCATCTGCTTAATAGGGGACAGCACCTCGTAGGAGTAGTGTGAGGGTTGAGTGAGAGTGACTTGATGATGAATGTTAAGTGCTTAGGATAGTGTGCAGCGCAGAAGAAAACCTCACATGCTAGCAGCACTGCTGCATCCTGGTGAATTATGTTTAGGGGAATACAGAATGCTTATTAAGCTTGTTTAAGTGCAGGTGCTTTGCAGTTAAACATCCCATAGTTTACTTACTATGTGACTCGGCCATATTATTTAATTTCCCTGCTTCTTTTCCTCTTCTTAAAATGGGCATCATAATTTGACTCACCTTAAGAGTTTGGAATGAGGATTGAATGAGAAATGCATATGAAAGGTGCAACACAGAACCCTGTATATATTAGGAGCTTAAAAACAATTAAATTGTTCAGTCACTCCAACAGACAGAGATTACCCAGAGCTGTTATACTGACAGAGATTACCCAGCACATTCTAGAGAAAACTTTAAAAAATGAATGTCAGTTCTTTCATAGCATTTGTTTTTATTTGTATATTTTTGCATGGTTTTTGTTTTAAAATTAGTTCATTATAGCTTAGCAGGAATAATTTCATATTTGCTGGGCTTGTCATCATTGTCGGTAAGATCCTAAGTGCTGCTTAGCTACCTATAGTTTCAAGCTACAGAGTTAAAGGAAGGAGATCAACTCTGGCTACCTTTTAACCATTTGACATGGAGAACTTTTACCTTATCATCTTGGGTGTATAAGATTTCAAAGTGGAAATATCAGTTAAGAATTAAAGTGCAGTTGTTGGGGTACTTTCAGACAACCAGTGCAGAGTAGCATGGGAGATGCCCTCAGCACTGCCTGGCCCAGTATCTCCTCAGATGAGACCACAGGTGAAAGGGAGTGTGAAGAAGACAGCCATTCTAGCTTGGGACGTCATGGCATTCTTTACAAACAGGCGTGGCTGTGTTTGGGCACTGCTGGTTGCTAGAGGATGCATTGTGAAACACAAGTGCTGTGCAGCCCTGCTCTCGTGGACAACTGCTCTGAGCACCTCAGGAATCATTTGTATGTGTGAAAATTCTCTCTTTGGTTCCAAATCCTTTCCGTTGCCTACTCCAGTAAGGTATTTTTTTATTTTTTCGGAAATATTTCAGAAACTTTTTCTCTGCCCTCAATTTGCCACTTACTTATCGTATGTGAAAACAAGTTTTAATTTCCCCTTTTTGTTACTTTATATGGTGGTAGTTCTATATAAAATATGTAAGTCAAGCAGGCAGCTTTATGAAAAATCTGTGGACATAGGACAGAAACTCTAGTTTGCCCTCCTGGATAAGTAAAAGATTGCCAGGTAGGTCAGATGTTTATTGTTCGAATCCAGTTTACTTGGGTGGTTGAGTGTCAGTTGACCAGAACTTTGCTGTGAGAAGACAAGCACAAATCAGCTCCCTGGAATCCTCACAGTGCAGTGCCTCTTGCTTGCCTCACCCTACCCTGCCCAGTTTTCATGTCCTTTGGCTCCAATGTGACAAAGGATTCTGTCAGCCTGATGTTGTATCTGATCTGCCACTAATGCTTTATTCCCCCATAGAAGAAATCAGACGTTTCCAAAGTGGTAAGACTCTTCTGTCAGAAGATGAATGGAAGGTGTTAGTGCTGACGGGAAATACAGGAACTCGAGCCAATGTCACTCTCTGGGTGTATGGAGATAAAGGAGTCACTGGGCCAATAAGTCTTCGCAAGGACAGCTCAGAGCAGCTCTTCCTTCCAGGACAGGAGGATGAGTTTCAGGTAAACAACACTGTGATATTTTCCTGTGAACATTTCAAAGGCATTTCTGTAATGTAGAAGTGTGTGTGTGTGTGTGTCCCCTATTAAAATGAATCTCTGGTCTTTTAGAATGCCTGTAAGTTAATAATGCTTATTGTAACAATCAAAGGAAATATTTTTGCTCACATATCTTATTCGAGCAAGGAAAGTTGTAGAAAAAACTGCTTTCTTTAAAGACAGTTTATTTTAGTATATTTTCAAACTATGGATTTGGAACTGGCCCTATGAACTACCAACTTCAACTCAATTTATAACCAACTTATATGCTGTGTAGAGATTCTTCTGGTAATGAAAACTCTTCTTTTATATACTTGCATATACTTATAGATGTTGCTCACCTGAGCTATACAGGTGTGAAATTATTTTCTTTTTATAAAATTTGTTTCATCTTTTTAATTAAAAAGGTCTTAAGAATGAAACAATTTCCTTGGCATCTTCACAGGCCATGTTTTGAAGCTCTGCCCATGCCCATTCTAATTTCTCTCTCTTTTACTTCTTAGAGTCAGAGAACACTGGGCTGCTTAAGTTTGCATGTGGCTGGTTGCCTCTCCTAGTTCCTCAGAGCTTTGGCCAAGTTTCAATTAGGACAATTACATTCCACTTCACTAATCCACCCTTCCACTCCCACTGCCTGTGAAAGCTCTTTGGTGCACTGTTAAACAGCAGTCATTTTCTCTGGAGGGTATTCCTTTTGCATCCTAAGGCTGACTAGAGAATAGAGAATGATTGAGGACAACTTGTGTTGCCAGGAACCCAAGGCTATTTGGGGCTACAGTACCTGGCAATCACTAATACCCAAATGGTTTCTAGATTTTCAGACCTAAGCCTGTCATTCTACTTTTGTAATCATTAAAGTTAATTTTCACTGAAGAAAAGCAGTTGTCTGCAGTTGTGGAAGAGCACTTTGGCTCCTTGCACAGGCAGCCATACCTTATACAAATACATATTTCAAAAGATTATTTGAAGATAATTATTTAGAATTCAGAATGTGTGTGTATGGTTAGATCCCTAAGTCACCCCACAAAAGTCTAATTTTCCCATAATATACCTTGTGGTATATGTATTTATATGCTGATAAATCCTATCAATGTTTTTCTGAAAAATTTACTTATGGCCAAATCTTGGAATGAATGGTATAGATTCTCAGTCTTGATGCACATTGGAATTACCCAGGGAGCTTTAAAAACTACTGATGCCTGATTCCACCTCCAGAAATTCTAGTTTAATTTGCCTGAGGTGCATTCTGGGTATTGAGGTTTTCAGATGTTCCCCAACTGATTCTAAAGTGCAACCAAGGTTGAGAATGCTGGATATAGCACTAGACTGCAAATCAGGTAAGCTAGATTAGAGTCCTTGCTTCCCACATGTTAGTTATGTGACCTTGAATATGCCACTTAATTTCTGCAGGCTAGCATTATCTTTATATATAGAATACAGGCAATAATATCTTTTCTTTCTAAATTTTAAGGTAGTGTGATGACAAAAAGAGAAAATGTATATAAATTAAAAAAGGAATCCTATTGACATATGGTAAAACTCATAAACTGGTTAAGAACAGAAGCCTTGGAGTCAGAGACCAGGTTCAAATCACCCTTTCACTAGTTTTGTGACCTTAAATAGACTGATTATCCTTTCTAATCCTCAGTTTCCTACTTAGTACAAGGTAGGTAATAATACTCACTTAAAAACCTTGCTGTGAAATTTAAAGAATGCCTGGGAAGGTGTGTGTCGTGCGCTGCACCCGGTAAATGGGAAGTGCTCTGTAGGGGACAGATTGCAGGCACTAAGGACCCTCGCTCTGCTGGTAAATGGCTCAGGATATGTTTTCTACCAGCCTCTGTCATTTACTGTGAAGAGTGAATAGCTCTAAATTATTACCTCAGTGGTGGAGATTGGGGCTACATGTGGAAGTTTCCAGGAGCGTAGAGTCTTGTGGACTCCAGGTCAGCAGGATGGGCATTGTCTGAGAGCTTGTGAGACACACAGAATTTTGGTTCCCATCCCAGACCTACTGGATCAGAATCTGCGTTTTAACCGTATCCCCATGTAATTTGTGTGTGCACTAAAGTTTGAGAAGCACTGGCCTAGGGGTTAATGGGCTCTGGGACTGGGGCTTTATGATAGTTTGAGAATCCTAAATTAGGATGAATTGACACATTTCTACTCTCTCTCCTCTGTGAATATTGATTCTCTTATTCCTTTTAATTGGCATCATTTGCCAGTTCTAAGTTTGTCTTTCATTCTCTTTTCCTTCTTTCCAGTCCTGAAGTGAGCATATAGCCATTTTTGAGGACAATGTGGGATATTTTATTAAACCTGGGTTCAAATTTTACTTTTGGAACGTTCTGTGTATCCAGCTGTATATCCTTAGACAAATGACTTAACCTCTTTGAGTTTATTCATCTTTTAAAGTAGATGCTTAAAAGAGCCTTACCCTTCACAGGGTGACTGTGTGGATTGTAAGGGACAAGAATATCAAGTCTTTCCCGCCTGGCTGGCACAGAGCTGAGTAGCAGTTAGTTCTGCTCTTCTGCAGTAACAGGCAGATAGGTATCAAGTCACATATGCTTGATAACCAGACTGTTCAGATATCCCTTTATTATTTTCACTTAAATTGTGGAGAAAGGAAGTTTACACTTAAGTGCTAATAGATTCTTGGGACAATGAAAGGATATTTAAAGTGTGATTTACCTTTTAGAGACAAAGTAGCCTCAAACTGGAGGGTAACTTCCCGCTTTCTCTGGGAGGAAGAGCTAGCCTCTGAGTTCTGCCACTGAAACCAGCTCTGGGAATAAGGAAGTGGGGGAAATTGGCTGTTGGGGATTAACATCCCTATTTTCCATCTTCCCAGTTGACACCAGCATAATTTCTCTTGACCTGGTATTGAAACAGGCCCAGTTCTGTTCTAGCTGCTGCAGTCTGTAGGGGAAAGTGGTGGTGGGCACTTAAAAAAAAAGAATTGTAAGCATGGGAACTGGGTATGAAAGAGGAGTTCGGATAGTTTCTAGGTGATTTGACTGTCCCAGCTCTTTCAGGGTCTAGTCCATAGGTAGGCAATGTCTATTCAGACATAATATGCAAGTGCCTACCTATTTATATCTCTAGTCTGCAGAGATAGATTGGTACCTATGGTAGAAATAATGACAGTGGCTATTAGGTAAGCCATTAAGTAATAAGGTGGTATATTACATTTAAAAAAAATTCTCACAGCTCAGTGACCTGGACATATTTTATTATACTAAAAATATCTGCTTATAAGTCTGTCTCCCTTGCTAGGCTGTGTATGTCTCCAAGTTAGAGACAGTGCTGTCATTTTCATCTTTGCATACCTGTGGACTCGCATATTGTTTATTGTTTCAATATACATTTATTTAGTTGAACTGAAAATTTTATGCCATAAGCATTATGTGACCATTCTTACAGATAAAGAAATTGAAGATAAGAGAAGTAAAAAAACATACTTTACTCAGTTTACAACAGTCAGGCTCCCGGTTGAGCTCCAAGTGATTCCAAAGCCAGTTCTCCACAGTGCTACCTGGATTAACAAATACTCTTGGTCCTCATCAAAAACTAAAGCAGCACCCATATTCTGTGGGCAGGTTTGCTTCTCTTCCTTGAACGTAGAACATCTATATCTTAACCTAGGTATCATCAAAGACGATAGGATTTTCAGAGTACAAGGAAGTTCTAGACTCACACTTTCCTTAAGCTTGTAGAAATCACCATATTTAGCTTTTCTTTGGTGAAAATTGTTTTTTTTTTTTATTATTTCTTAAAATACAAGCCCATCTTTCTGTCATTGGAACTCAGAAAGTGTTGGCTTCCAGTGAGAAATGTGTGGTAGTCGGAGAACTGAGCATATGTGTGTTCTTCATCCTGTTCTCTCATTTGACTCCTTCCGCATATTTTTAGTCAAGTCTCATGATATTTCTGTCTCATACTCTGTGTCTGTGAAGTTCACTGATTGTTTCTTGAGGGCACTTCTTTTCTAGACTCTGAAAGAGTTCCTGAGAGCTTTTTAACTATTAGGAACAAAAAATGCATTTAGTGTAAAGAGAAAGAATTTTTTAATGTGCTTAATTTAAAACATTCTGATAATTTTTTTCTTCTTTGCATTTCATTTAGGTTGAAATAAGAAGCATTGGAAACATATATAAGATAAGGATAGGACATGATGGAACCAGTGAGCAACCCGAGTGGAAATTGCAGAGGGTAATCATGTCACTTATTTTTTTCTTCATAGTTATTCTCTGATGAAAAGAAGCAAGCAGGCTATGTAAAGCAGTGAAAATGGTATTTTCCTAATTACAGATGCCCCTTGACTTACAGTGGAGTTATGTCTCTCTAAACTCATGGTAAATAAAAATATCCTAAGTCAAAAACGAATTTAATGCCAGTGACATAGCAGATGGTTCCCTACTTACTATAGTTTGACTTAAGATTTTTCGACTTTATGATGGCGTGAAAGCTCAGTAGAAACTGTAACCCATCATAGAGGTCACACAGAGCTCTCTGACTTATGATGGATTACTTCCCAGTAAACCCATCATAACCTCAAGAAATTGTAAGTTGAACTATGGTAAGTTGAGGGCCATCCGTATTGTAAATAATGTGAACAAAATTTTTGTGGACATAACACTGTAAACAAATATGGTTCATTCTTGCGAAAGGTTTTTTTTTTTTAAATAGCATATTTATGGTTATATTTGCAAAGGTAATATCTGTTCATAGAAGAAATCTGAAGAATATGGTGAAGTGTAAGAATAAAAATGAGTTGTTATTCATTGATCATTAGATGACCCCTCTGGTGGTGCTTTTTTTTTTTTTTTAAATCTTTTTTCTATGAATCTCTTTCATGGTTCCTTGCAGTCTCATGTGCTTTCTCTCTCTCAGTATAGATATAAATACATACACACACATATATCACATATATATGTGTAAATATCAATGTAAAATACAGCCATGTGCCACATAGTGATATTTTGATTAGCAGTGGACTACATATACAATGGTGGTCCCATAAGATTATAATGGAGCTGAAAAATTCTTACTGCCTGATGTCATAGCTGTTATAATGTCCTAGTGTAATGCATTACTCATGTATTTGTAGTGATGCAGGTGTAAACAAACCTGCTGTACTGCCAGTTGTATAAAAGTATAGCATATTCAATTATGTACAGTACATAATACTTGCTAATATAAGCAACTGTTACTGGGATGTGTTTTATTTATATATATATAGAAAATATATTTTCTATATATACGTATAATACCATATACTTTTAATCACTTAGAGTGTACTCATTCTACTTATTAACAAAAAGTTAACTGTAAAACAGCCTCAGGCAGGCTTTCAGGAAGTATTCCAGAAGGTATTGTTATCATAGGAGATGACGGCTTCATGCATGTTGTTCCCCTGAATATCTTCCAATGGGACAAGATGTGGGGGTGTAAGGCAGTGATATGGGTGAACCTGACACTGTGCAGGCCTAGGCGAATGTGTATGTTTATGTCTTTATTTTTAACAAGAAAGCTTACAAAGTAAAAAAGAAAATTTAAGTAGAGAGCCAGGCGTGGTGGCTCATGCCTATAATCCTAGCACTTTGGGAGGCCAAGGTGGGTAGATCACGAGGTCAGGAGTTTGAGACCAGCCTAACCAACATGGTGAAATCCTGTCTCTACTAAAAATACAAAAATTAGCTGGGCGTGGTGGTATGCGCCTATAATCCCAGCTACTCGGAAGGCTGAGGCAGGAGAATCGCTTGAACCTAGGAGGCGGAGGTTGCAGTGAGCCGAGATCTCACCACTGCATTCCAGCCCGGGCAACAAGGCGAGACTCTATCTTAAAAAAAATAAAATAAGTAGAAAAAAAGCTTATGGGCTGGGTGTGGTGGCTCACGCCTATAATCTCAGCACTTCGGGAGGCGGAGGCGGAACGGAACACCTGAGGTCAGGAGTTCAAGACCAGCCTGGCCAACATGGTGAAACCCCATCTCTACTAAAAATACAAAAATTACCCGCATGTGGTGGCAGGCACCTGTAATCCCAGCTACTCGGGGGACTGAGGCAGGAGAATTGCTTGAACCTGGGAGGCGGAGGTTGCGGTGAGCCGAGATCATACCATTGCACTCCAGCCTGGGGGACAAAAGCGAGACTTTGTCTCAAAAAAAAAAAAACTTATGGAATAAGGATATAAAGAAAGAAAATATTTTTGTATGACTGTAGAGTGTGTTTGTGTTTTAAGCCAAGTATTATTACAAAAGAGTCAAAGGGATTTTTAAAAATTAAATTTTTAATTTATGGAAGAAAAAAATTTTTTTATGAATTTAGTGTAGCATAAGTATACAATGTTAATGAAGTGTACAGTAGTGTACAGTAATGTCCTAGGCCTGGACATTCACTTGCCACTTACTCACTGACTCACCCAGAGCAACTTCCATCCTGCAAACTCCTTTCATGGCAAATGCCCTATACAGGTGTACCATTTTTAATCTTTTATGTTCTATTTTTACTTTACCTTTTCTATGTTTAATAAGTTTAAATTTGTAAATACTTATCATTGTGTTACAATTTCCTATAGTACAGTAACATGCTATCCAGGTGCGCAGCCTGTGAGCAATAAGCTATACCATATAGCCGAGGTGTGTAGTAGGCTATTCCATCTGGGTTTGTGGAAGTGCACTCTGTGATGTTGACACAATAATGAAATTGCCTGACAATGCATTTCTGGGAAAGTATCCCCATTGTTAACACATGAATATATATAAAAACATGTATAAATACCTTAAATATGTACATATAAATACATGTATATATATGTTTATATGTGCTTTGCCCTTTTAGTGAAATTGAATCATGCTATGTATGCACTTTGGGATCCTGGTTTTTTTATTTTTTATTTTTATTTAATCATGGCAGTAATAACAATAATAATACTGAGTATTTGTTGAGTGCTTAACATATGCCACCTACCTTACAAATACCATTGTATTTCTGCGTGATAGCAACTCTTTGTTTTAGGTACCATTAATATTCTATTTTACATATGAGGAGACTGAGGCTTGATAAAGTTATTTGCCTGAGGTTCCTCAGTAAGTGGTCTTATTTTATGTTGGACTCCAGAGATTGAGATCTTAAGCACTATCATTGGACCTTAAGTTTATTTTCAAAAATAGATGGTAATTAAAATCTTAAAAGCCTTGAGATTTCTGTACGGAAGCACTAGATTATAGTGGAGTCAGATGAAATGGTTTGAATCGTAGAACATCTTTGCTTTCTGGCTTTAAATGCAGTATCTGTCACTGGTTCCTTTACAGTACATGATATGTTATTCCAAAATGCTTGAGGTTTAAAATTTGGAATACCACTGATAGAGTCTAGCAAAATATTTCTTTCTTTTTAAGTGTTTTTTAATTTTATCTGTGATTTTTATTATTGTATCTTTGGTTGTATAATGAAAGTAATTGAGAAAAATGTTAATTTAGCTGAAATATTTATTGTAGCATTTCTTAGCATATGCCTATATAGTGAAATGTTTTCTAGTCATACAGGAACAGGTAAATATGTTCCAGTCAGTAAGTCAAGAAATTCCTACTTAGCACCTAATATATGCCCTGCATTATGCTAGACGATATGGAGGATTTGAGGTAACCATTTGGTGACTTTAAAGTTTTCTATTTAGAAGCATTGAAAGAATTTGAAGAAGAGAAAAGCAATGACCATTTAATAAGATACAAAAACCATGGAACCTGCAAAGTGTAGTAAAATCACAAGCTCTGTGCCTGTGAATTACTGGGGAAGGCGAGCCAGAACATTTTAAAAGAAACTTACCCTTGAGTTAAGTGGGCCTGAAGTCAATAGCATGGCTTGTGCTTTCTCTGGGGCCTGTGAGTGAACAAGTGGTTGAGAGGTATAGCAACATCACTACACAGTGATTCTTCAACTGGAGGAAAAAAAACATCCCCAGCAGAAGCCATCCAAGGAAGGAGCACTCAGTCCTGGGAACCAAGGGAGGGGTCATCCATTCCTCTGGTCAGTGGTAAAGGCTTCTGTGAAGAGTAAAATGGGTAGAACATTAATTAATTGATTGAATTGAGCAGCTCGAACTGTCATTACCAAAGCAGTGTAAGAGAAGGGGCTTTTCCTACAGCGTACTTTACTTTTTATTGTGAAGTGATTTCAAATTTATTTAAAAAATTACAAGAATGGAACAAAGAACTCAAATTTCACCCAGATTCCCCATTGTTAAGGTTGCACCCCATCTACTTTGCCATTCCCTGTTAAAATGTATATATGTATGTGTGTTTATGTGTGTGTTTTAATCATTTGACAAATATTTACTGACATGATGTCCACTGATTCTTCGGCTATGTAAATATCTTATTCACCATAAAATTTTTACCCACTAATTTTAGGATCCATTGATGATTCTTGCCTTAGTCAGTTATTACTGTGATGGTTGCCAAATGGTGATTTTTATATTCTATTGTTATTTCTCTACATGTTAATTGGCATTCTACTACAAGGTAGAACTTCTTCCTTCTCTCCATTTCAAAATTTCATTTATTTATTTATACCAGCGTGTACTTGCAGATCCTTATTTTATTTGATGGGCTAATCTTTCTTTTTTTTTTTTTTTTTTTTTTTGAGGCGGTGTCTTGCTCTGTCGCCCGGACTGGAGTGCAGTGGCCAGATCTCAGCTCACTGCAAACTCCGCCTCCCGGGTTCACGCCATTCTCCTGCCTCAGCCTCCCGAGTAGCTGGGGCTACAGGCGCCCGCCACCTCGCCCGGCTAGTTTTTTTTTTTTTATTTTTAGTAGAGACGAGGTTTCACCGTGTTAGCCAGGATGGTCTCGATCTCCTGACCTCGTGATCCGCCCGTCTCGGCCTCCCAAAGTGCTGGGATTACAGGCTTGAGCCACCGCGCCCGGCCGGGCTAATCTTTCTTAACATAATTTACTTTGATGCTGAAACCATCCTTCATTTTTTCCTGTAAGCCCCTGTATTCTTTTCACTTGTCACTGTCCGTTCTACTAGGACTTCTTTACTTTCTGATTTGAAAAGTTGTTTCAGGCTTATCTAGCACTTTCTTTTCCCCTAGCCCTGGAATTACCTATTTCTCAAGGAGCCCTAGTTTAATTTAGTGGAGAATGTCTTTTAGACACCAGCATTTATGTGAGCCATTCAGATAAGTCACTTTCCCCACTAATGCCCACTCGCCTCATCCCTGAGGCCACTTCCCATGATGTGAAAAGCCAGCCATGCTTCTGCTTTCCCAAGATGCCCCCCAATAAATGTTTCCAGTGTGGAAAACACTGAATTTCCCACATGAGTTTTGGAAACACTGAGTTTTTCACTCCTCTCTTGGAGGGTCACAATGTAAATAAATATAGTAAAGACTCTGGGATGCCCTGTGGTAAGGAAATCTGTTTAACAGCATTTCCAAAACTAAATTCACCAAGGGGGCCATATTTTTCAGGTAAAATCTATTAACATTCTATGAAAGGAATACTGTGCATTACTGTAGGGGTTTGAGGCATTTGGGGTTTGATTTTGGAAAAAGATATGACTATGGTGCAGAGGCAGTAGCACACATTTTATTAGCACACAACATCACCTAAGATGTTGTGACAAGGTTGCATATGGAGGAAGTTCCCTCCAGCAGTAATCTGTCCAGAAGCCACAGTGCAGGCCTATACTCAAAAGGGGAAGAGGGTAAGGGAGCTCCCTAGGGAGCCTAGGTGATGCCTCTGAGTGCACAGTGGGGACATGTGTCAGAGAGCCCCAAAGGGATGGTTATGAAATATTGCATCCTAAATACGTAAAATAATTTGTTCCCCAAGGAGAAGCAAAGTATCTATTTGCAAAGCTGAAATAGTTTCCTTGTGTTTGAAGGATCTTTACATAGACTGGAATTTGTCAGACACAAGCTGTTTGACCTTGTTTAGGTAGAGTCACTTGATAAATACATAGACCTACAAATATTTTATTACCATCTCTTGCAGTCCTATTCAAGCATATAGAAAAAATTCTGTATAGATGACTACCATCTTCTGTCTGATAATTAAACTCCAGTCATTATTTCTTCTCTCAGTATTTCACAAACACACTGGAAGTTTATTGCTATACAGTACAAAATTTTATTTCTCCACATGCATTTGCTCAGTGGCAAAGTTCTGTAATCTTTATGTCTTTTATATAGTCTTCTTAATCAGTATTTCCCTTTTGTTATATTGCATGGACTATGATAGTCAAATTAGCTTTATATTTTAGGACAGGTTAGGACCAAGGCAATTTTTAAATACATAGATTTAAGTGTGTCAGGGTGGGAGAGAGCACATCAAGTCTCTCCTTGGACTTTGGTGCTAGAATAAACAATAGCACAGATATATAAAAGTACACATTTGTACTCATTCAGAAAACAATTGTACTCGTATTCAAAGTATGTTATCAAGTATTACTAGAAGAGTTGGTAAGAGTTGGAAGAGTTCTGTTGGTCATTTGAGTATGCCAACATGACTAAGATGCAGTTCTTGTCTTCAAAGAACACATCCCACCATTAACCTAACTATAAACCAGATTGTGCTTAGTTATCCATAAAGTTGTCATTGTAATTGTCCCAGTGAAAATGGCACACGCTGTCTCTACATCTGTCTTCCAAAAGATTTATGGAGAGAACTAAATTGATTTCTCCCTTTTCTCAGATTCTGAGCAGAAAGGTTGGGTAACCTGACCTAGATGTTATATTCTCATTACTGAATTCTAACATGTTAATTCAGACATTGTAAGTACCACCATCTGTCTGTTCCAGTCAACTATTTTTAGGATATGTATTTAACCACTTGGTTGAAAATTTTTAAAGTAATCCAGGAATTTTAAGTTTCTAAGAAACAAGAATGAGTTTTTATGGTAATGTTCTCTTGTGAAACAACTAATATTTGCTGCTGTAAATCAGCAGGGGGAGCTCAGCAAATGAACTTTAGTTTCTATTGAAGGCATTCCTAAAATTATTCCTATTCATTTAGGAAATTAAAACAAATGCTGAATATTTTATGTGATAAAGACACTGCTGTTTCCTTTTCCTTTATTTTTTCCCCAAGCACTTTGTTTATTTGTTTGTTTGCAAGGAAAATGAATGCATGTTTCAGTGAAAAAATGGCTTTGGAAATTCACCCTTTTTCTATTTCTCATCTATCCCAACAATAAAGTTTGGCTTTGAAGTTTAATGTTAGTGCACTTTTTCTCAGCCATATCGACTCTTTCATAGTACTCATATTTGGCAATTCTGTATCAGAGCTAAAGCAAAAGTCAAGGCTTTGGGTCTTTTTAGTATTGATAGAATAATACTAGATGATGCCTCAGTCTGAAAGCAAAAGAAAACACTATTTCCAAAAAGGAAAATGATTGGTTTTACGGTGACTAAAGGCTGCCTTTTGTGGACTTGGAAAATCTGAAAGTCTACCATTATTAGGACATATGCCATGAGGGTTCCCCCCATTAATGATCAACCATTTATAGCCAATAGCTATTGTTCATCTTGTGATGAACAACGCAAGCACTTATGGAATGCTATTGTTTGGGGGAAGCTGTTGTTTCTAAACAAGTGTTTGTTGAAATTATTCCCAGTGTCCCAAATTAAAATGGGTGAAAATCTAGTTTTTGACATAGCATTTTGAGCAGGGAGCACCTGCCTATTTCATGATACTCTGGTACTTTGGGGCTTTTGATCTAGTGGTGGGTCATGTGATGTCATTCAGACTCTTAAACTTGTATTCCTTGATCATACTTCAGAGACCTTTGAGAAGGTCTGACTTGCTATTTCAGCCATATTAATACACATTAACCAACTGTGCTGTCTAGCATTCAAAATACAGTTGTAGAATATTAATCTAAGTGACCATACTGATTTCAGGTAATGAGTAGCTTGGACTCAAAACGAGATGGCTGTAACTGAACATAGACAGATAGTAATTAATTAACTTTGAATATTGAAGAAAGATAAGAATACATTTTAGCAAATGCTGTTAAAACTAATAATTGTTTTTAAATCTTAGGTTTTCTATTTTTTTCTCTCTGGAATTGACTTTGACTCTTTCAAATTGAGGTAATAAACTTTAGAGTTGAAGTCAAAAGACTTGAAAGATGTTTAATTTCTAAAAAGTTAAAAAATCACTTTTTCTCTAGGTTTTTCTTGTTGTAAAATAGGGCTCAACGGTACTTGGTATCTCACAAGTTGTGAATATCAGTGAAAAAAATAAATAAAACATAATCAGACCTTTTTGATTCCCTCATTCAACCTGCTCTCCTTCAGTATTGTTCGTCTGAGTAGATGGTGTCACTGTCTACCTAGTTATATAAGCCAGAATCCTACGAATTTTCCTAGATTGTTTTATTTCCCTTCCCTCCAAAATCCAATCCCTCAGGAATCTCCTGCTGACTCTATTGCTGAAACATACCTCAATTTTGTCTATTTTTCCTCCATCTTATTACCATCACTTTACTCCAAGTTGCAATTTTTTTCTCTTCTCTCTGCTGTAAAGGTCTCCTGTGATAGCCTTCCAGCTTCTTTTCCCCCTGACTCAGTATCCAGATTTCAAAGAGCAGCCGGAGTGATCTCTCATAAACATCAGTCAGATCATGTCCCCTCATGTAATCTGTCTCCTGCCCACCTCTTTCTCTGCCCCTTCTCATGCTGTGGAAGCCACACTGGTCTTCTCCTGCTTTAGAGGTCCTTTGCTATACAATCTCAAGGGAGCCCGCGTTTGCTCTTGATCACATCAGCATGGTTTATTATCTTTATAACACCATCCCTTATCTGATATTTTACATTTGTTTATTGTCTGACTTCCACTAGAAAGTGAGTGACTTGAGAACAGGAGCTTTGTATTTCAGTGTTATAATACCAACTCCTAGAGTATTGCCTGTCATACAGTAGATGTTAGATAAACATTTGTGGAATGAATGAACAAATAAAACACATTTTGTTTATTTAACACGCATTTATAATATGTGAAGTACGGCTGGGTGCAGTGGCTTATGCCTGTAATCCCAGCACTTTGGGAGCCCAAGGCCAGAGGATCTCTTGAGCCCAGTTCAAGACCAGCCTGGGCAACATGGGAAGACCCCTGTCTCTACAGAAATGCAAAAAATTAGCTGGGTGTGCTGCAGTGAGCTGAGATTGCACCAATGCACTCCAGCCTGGGTGACAGCGTGAGACCCTGTCTCAAATATATAGCCTGGAGAGTCTTGGAGGTTTGACCCATTCACACAGAATTAGCGGCGAGATAAGGCCAGTGCCCCTTCTCTTGGCCCGTGGCCTAATGCTCTCTCCAATGTCTGGGCTGCCTCTGCAGCACATTTGCTATACATTAACTGGATAAATAGGCTCAAATAGAATAGGAATTCTCTTGAAACTTTTTGATTATTCTAAGTCTTTGAATTGAAGTGGGTCATAGGTTTTGGTGAATTCGTTATTATTTTAACCTACTGCTGGTTAATATGATATGGTAACCTACTTGATATGAGCCCCAGGCAGTCCTGAGATTAGCAAAATTAGGTAAGAAATGCCTTATTTTTTTGAAGTTTTAAAGTATCTCATAAATATTTCTAGTTCCTTTTCATTTCATTTCACTTCAGGGTTCTAGAAAGAACCACATAAAGGAAAGAGCAAGTTCTGAAATGCAGTAAGAAAAATAGTTTGTTTTTGAGGATTTTCTAGTTCAGTGAACAGCAGGAAGCACCAGCTTCTTTTGACAAAATCTCCAGGCAAATGTTTAATCTCAAAAGACTCCAGTAGTTTATAGAAACATTCTCAAAGTTGTGCCAGCTTATTTGAACCAAAGATAAATTCATGTATTTGATAGTCCCTCAGTCAGTTGTAAACACCATAGTTGGTTCCCCTTGTACAGTCCTTGTAACAAATAGGGTGTTATCACAAGGCACAGGATGAGCAATAAGGACATTTAGAGTCAAGCTTTGACTTCGTGTCTGATTTGCAAGAACACTTAAAATGTTCTCTGTTAACACATTTAAACCTTATATTTTCATATTTCTGGCTATACAAAGAAAATATTAATGACTGATATGACTGCCCCATCCACCATCCCCAGTATCAGATCTTATAGAGTACTGTAAATACTTTGTGTCCAACAAACATGTTGGTGACTATTTGCCTTTACTTTTTCAGAAAGAGCTTTGTGTGTATGGAATCTGTAATGAAAGTAGAAGTATTTTGTTTTGTTTTGTTTTATAGAACAAATGTTTATGGTATTTCAGAGTAGGATTTCTAAAAGGATTTTTTTCTAAATCCTTTCTCATCCTAATGTATTCTTTGTGTTCTAACCAGTGTTTATCTTGCATCCACTGGTAAGCAGACAACTGGCCACATGGGTAGCTCTCAGAAAGTATTTGTTGACTCTGGTTCTATATTTCTCTTCTAGGAAAAGATAAGATTATTTTATTTATTTTGTTTAGGCTTAAATGAAATGTGTGAAGAGTGTTTTATAAAAAAGGTAGAATACAAATATAGATGGTGGCAACTGTTGTTGGTTATTAATTACATTTAGTCAGGATGTGGAGTGAGGCTATGGCAAAGGGCAGTTGGCTCATTCTGCCCTCGCAGCCCTGAGTCTTCTGGCCACAGTGATGACCTTTCTTCTGACCCAACTGGACCTGATCCTTGCTCCATTGATATCTAGGTTGACATTCAATGCAGGCACTAAGAACAGTTAGAGAAGGGGCTCAGGGAGGACATGAAAGAAGAGGTAAAGCCTTTGAGGGGAGTTGGGACAGTGCCAGTCCTTATAGTTTAGAGAGGAATGGCCTCCTTTTTCTTAAAAGCTCCTGCCTGAGGTACAAAGGACCAGAATGGGAACCATTTTAGGGAAAGCAGGCAAGGATTGCACAGTGATCTAGGGGCCCAGGAGACTAGAAGTGCTGGAGAGCTTTCTTGGGAGGATGGGATGAGTGGGAGACCTAGCTCAGAGGACAGCTTTGGGATTCCAAAGCTTTGGAGATTTCTTTTTTTGTTGTTGTTGAAGTTAGAGGTTTTGCCTTTTGTTTATGAACTCCTTGACTGATGGGCTAGAGAATTCATGGAGGCGCCCAGGAGAGAGGAAGCAGGAGAAGCTACTTCAGATTGGCTAAGGGGAGGAGAGCCAAAGGAGACCATTAGTTGTCTTCCCAGATGGTCGTGGTCAGCTGTCCCAAGTACAGTAGGAGTCAGGGAATTGGATTAGAGTTTCTCATTCTGGGAATAGAGAACTGAACATTTGGCTAAAGTTTTCCTTGTGCAGTCTCTAGGAGGTTGTTAAAGAGTGAGGAACCACAATCCCAAATAATTGTTAAGAATTCTGATCTCTAATCTCTGAGATTAATTTTGATACTATTATTATTAATAACAATAAACGTGTTGAGCACTCAGGGTATATACATGATCACTTTTAATGTTTATACCACAGCAAGGTAGATACTGTCATTATCCCAATTGAAAACATTGAGGTTTTGAGAACTAGGCAGTACCCGTATCACATAGCTAGCATGTGGATCTGGAAAGAAGTGGTCTTACTTCTAGGCACAAAAACCACCCTCTTACTGTTAACTTGGAAGATTAGATGTTCTGAAATCAAGCTCTTTTACAATGTTCTTAGGTATCACCGAGAGGTGAAGCCAGCTGGACTTCCTGGGTCAAGTGGGGACTTGGAGAACTTTTCTGTCTTACAAGAGGATTGTAAAACGCCCCAATCAGCACTATGTAGCTAGGATTGTAAAATGCAACAATCAGTGCTCTGTAACTAGCGAGGCATTGTAAAATGCACCAATTAGTGCTCTATAAAAACATACCAATCAGCACTCTGTAGCTAGCAAGAGGATTGTAAAATGCACCAATCGGCACCCTGTAAAACTCACCAATCAATAAAGCGCACCAATCAGCAGGAGTCTAAAAGTAGCCAATCACAGGGAGGATTAAAAAAGGGCATTCTGATAGGACACAATGGAACATGGGAGGGGACAAATAAGGGAATAAAAGCTGGCCACCCCCGCCAGCAGTGGCAACTCTCTCGGGTCCCCTTCCATGCTGTGGAAACATTGTTCTTTCCTTCTTCACAGTAAATCTTGCTGCTGATCATTCTTTGGGTCTGTGCCATATTCAAGAGCTGTAACACTCACCGTGAAGGTGTGCAGCTGCATTCTTGAAGTCAGCGAGACCACGAACCCACCAGAAGGAACCCACTCCCAACACACCGCCACCCATTCTTGAGAAAGTTCTGCTTTGGGAAATAACTTCCTATGTGTAATCATTTATAGTTTACAAACCGTTTTCCAAAAGGTGTTTTAATCTCATTTTATTACATAAGGCACTTTTCAGCTCGTTGAAATATGATGGCAGTTTTGCAAATGAGGGCCTGAAGATGACAGGTCCTCTTGTGGAACTTTTATAAAAGTGCTCGGTGAGCTGCCATGTTTGTGCTGGTTTGTTTTTGAACTGCATGGTGGGAGGAAGTGCTTCTGACAATTTGTACTTTGCAAACATTTAATCTTTGATTTAACTCACCATCACAAGACTGCTATTGCTCACTGATCCACCAAAAAATGAGGTAAACTAAACTTTCTTACTTGTTTTCATTAATCTTTCTTAATGTATGCATAGCTCACATTTATTTCAGTGGTTGATGATTAAGGCCATACACCTGCTAAGTAGCGGTGCCAATACATAAACCAAGGTCTTTTAATTCAAATTCAGTTTGTTTCACTTGCCACATGCATTTTACTGAGTCCTGCCACTAGCTATCATGTAACTGGGCTTAAACATTGTGGTCGTCCTGGAATTTTGCCTTCTTACTGATTTAACAGTTGAAAAAAAATTTTGTGAAAATAAAAACAAACCTAACTGGAGATTACCTAGATTCTTTATTTTTCTGTTTTGAGCCATCATGACTTCGAAGGTAAATGGAACTCATTTAGAGCCCTCGCCATGGAGGCTTTTCAGTGGTGTTGGTGGGATTGCACTTCAGCCAAATCAGTGAGACTTTCTTATCAGTGGGCTCTTCTAAGGATGAAGGGAAGATGGGGCCTTAGAAACCAGAGGCTTCTTGCCAGTTTACATGGAGAGGCTAATGTAGAGGAAGAACCTGTTGAAGTTTTAGGTAGTATGACCTTGTAATCGCTTAACATTTTCTTAGGTTCTTGGAAACTGTGACTTCAAGCAAAACTTGGTATAATGAAACTAATTTACCACAGGCTAACCGATACAAACAAGAGTTAAATTTCTAGCACATATTTCTGGTCCCAAAAACATCACCAATCTTATAAAGTCCAAAACACTTCACATATTAACCATTGAAATAAATGTGAGCTATACATAAATTTAATAAAGATTAATGAAAACAAGTTAGAAAGTTTTACCCTATATTTGGTGAATCAGTGAGTGATAGCAGTCGTAGTTTTGGTGAGTTAAATCAAGGAATAAATGTTTGCGAAGGGAAATTGTCAGGACCACCTCCTCCCACCATGCAGTTCAAAAACCATCACAAACATGACAACTCACTGAGTGCTTTCATCCCCTAATTGTTTATTGTTGTACATTTGTATGATTATTATAGATGTTACAAATTTTTATTTGACAATCATTTGTATTCATTCGTTCATTTTTCAACCTGCTTATTCCAGTTCAGAGTTGTGGGTGGGCAGAGCCTGTCCTTGCAGCTCAGGGTGCAAGGCGGGAACTGACCTGGCCAGGACGCCATGCCATCATCCCATTGCAGGGCACACTCATACCCACACACTCGTACACCCCCCACACTCTCACACTGGGACTATGTAGACACACCAGTTCCTCTAACATGCAGAACTTCTGGATGTTGGAGGAAACTGGAGGACCTGGAGAAAACCCATACAGACTTAGGGAGAATGTGCAAATTCCACACAGACACTGGCCCCTGTCTAAATAAAGAATGATATAATCCAAAGAGAAATTTCCAATTTCAGCAGAATATATTATATTAACCTTTTTAATATTAATGTATGTATACATATATACATTTCACTAATGTTAATATGAAGTATTTATATAGTTTATATAAATTTTATACATTACATATAATCTCATTTAATATCCACAGTAACCGTATGAGATAGTCATTATTTCTGTTTTAAAGATGAGAAAACTGATATTCAAAGTGGTTACATGATTTCTCATGGTCAGCTGGAAATGCCAGAGCTAGACTTTGGTCACAGTTTTTCTAGCTGTCCAGTGTTCTTTTCAAGACCTCTTGCCTGGAGCAAGTAAAGATACAGTTGTCACTCATTAATAATCAGGTGTGCGGAGTTAGTCTGTAACCTGTGTTGACAAATACACATTTCACGTAGTTATTCATTTGATCATTCATTCAACAAACGACGCAAGGACTGCCTTGTAAAAGCTTGTGGTAGTATCAAAATGGATAGGACATGGTTTCTTCCCTCAAGTCAGTCAAATATTAGCTGTTAAATCATGAATGGGGAGGCTGTCGCGGATCACAAAGTAGGGTTGCTGAACCAAACTGGGGGCTCACAAAAAACTCCTTAGAAGAGGTTACGTGTAAGCTATGAAGGATGGGCAGAGTCATCATGGTAATGAGTCGGGATGAAAACTGTTCTAAGCAGAGCTATGAGTGTATGTGAAAACTGACATGAGAGGGAATGTAGCCAGGTTGAGGAACCATGAACAGATCAGTACAACTAGAACATAGCACGTGAGGGAGAAGTATCTAGCAAGATTATGACCCAGCCATGAACTGCTCATTGTATTGAGGATTTGGGATTTTATACTATAGGAAGGACTGTTTAAAAAAAGTTGTGTGCAGTGTGCAAAATGATCATATTTCTGTTTTAAAATAGTCTCTCTTGAAACAGGCTAAAGGCAGGATTGGAAGAGAGCAAGAACAGCAGACAATGGGTTATGGCAGCAAGCTTGAAGAATAAGCCATCTGAGAAATGGTGGCACCTGCTCCTAAGACCAGGAAGCAGAGAAAATTGAGGAGGGACAGGGACTTATTTAGAAGATTATCTGGAATCTTAAAAGTATGAGGACATTTTTATCTATCGTGATAGGAGGCAAGGCAAACAACTGTGGGCTTATGCTTGGAAGTCCTCTGCTAGTCTGCTGGCATGTGAAGGGGAAGAAAAAGGGAAGGGGCCTTTGTGTGGAACAGCCACCAAAGGAGCTGACAAGGGGTCTATAGAGGAGTCACTGGGCTGGGGGGAAAGGCAGCTGCCTGCATGCTGGAAGGTGCAGGCATTTGGTCTGTGTCAACTGGGGGTTTATTTAGAGCCTACAGATGTTATACATACACTTAAAAGGCATTCACTTTTTTTTTTTTTTTTGAGACGGAGTCTCACTCTGTCACCCAGGCTGGAGTGCAGTGGTGCTATCTCGGCCCGAGAGGTGGGTTCACGCCATTCTCCTGCCTCAGCCTCTCGAGTAGCTGGTTCTACAGGCACCCGCCACCACGCCCAGCTAATTTTTTTGTGTATTTAGTAGAGACGGGGTTTCACCGTGTTAGCCAGGATGGTCTCGATCTCCTGACCTCGTGATCCACCCGCCTCAGCCTCCCGAAGTGCTGGGATTACAGGCATGAGCCACGGCACCTGGCAAAAGGCATTCACTTTTTTTTTCAAGTTCTGATGTATGTCTTGCTTTGGTGACTAATATGAACACAAGATCTCCTTTCGAGTTCTCTGAGATTGCTTTTTTTTCAAATCACTACGACAGGTGAAATTGAGAGCTTTGAATTTGCTAGAGTCCATTTCAAATCTTCATGCCTCCATTTTCTTATCTATTAGATTGAAAGAATTTTACAAGTCTGGTTGGTTAAGGTTAAAAGATAATTAAAATAAAACACTTAGCATAATACATGGCAAATAAAAATTGCCTAATAAACAGCTGATGGTACTGCTACTACTGCTACTACTACTAATGTTACTAGTAAGTTGGTGCAAAAGTAATTGTGGTTTTGTCATTAACAGTAATGGCAAAATGGCAATTACTTTTGCACCAACCTGCTACTACTACTACTAATACTGCTACTACTACTACTACTTAGAACCATCACCACTATTACCATCATCAAAGTATGCAGTACATTTTTGAAATCCCTGGGATGCATTTTGAATTCCAAGTTCTTTGAGAAATTGGAGATGACACAATTTGGTCATTTTTTCTTCTAATTCCAGGTGACCATGCAACATACGAAAAGCAAGAAGATCCTAGATTTTGCAGCAAACGTGTGGCTCTCTCGGATTCAGGCAGATGGGGATGTTGTCTGTGAGCTTCCTGTAGTAAAAGGAGGACAAGCTATTTTTCCATGTGTGTTATTAATCTTCAGTAGCATCTATTCCATAGACAAATTGTTTGGTAGTTGCTTAAATTTGCTTCTAAGCTATTTAGTTACAGAATATTTTTCCTGCTTCTAAGAGAGTTGTTTTACTCTTGAGAGGTGACGTTTTTAATGTCACAGCATGAGTTGCTGGTGGATCTTAGATTAAATGTAATCTCAAAATTGTTCTTGTGGCCCAGCTACAGTCACAAAGGCTGAGGCTATGAGAGACAAGAAATGCCATGACTGCGACTCACCTTAGCTTTGCCTGGGGCCAGCTTACCTCCTTGCTTGATTTCTTTCCTCATCAAACCTTACATCATTTTAAACTTTAAACATAATGTACAATAACAGTCACCCTTACCACTAAAATACTAAGCATAAAATGTCCTCTTATGTCATATATAGAAGAACAACCTTTTAAAAAATCTTTTATTTCTCTTTCTGAAAAAGCAATAAACCTTCTGGCCTTTTGTTCATGGTGTAAAAATGCCCATGTATGATTAAAAATAATTGAAGCTCAAAAGTCTCTCAATAGACACAGAAAATCCAGATTAGAGGAATTCTCATATATGTTTTTCTTTTTTCACTATAGCCTGAAAACCTATGGATCTGGGTTCTGTTTGTATGGATTTCAAGGTAATGTATTTCCTCTTGTTTTCTCTCCCTGTTGCTTTGCCAGTAGTGAGATATCAGGTTGACGTCTACACTGGGAAGCTGAAGCACGCAGAAACGGAGTCTGAGGTTTTCCTCTGTCTCTTTGGGGAGAGGGGAGACTCTGGCCTCAGACTGCTGTACAAATCTAACATGCAAGTAAAATTTCAAAGAGGACAGGTGAGTCTATACAAATAATTTCCCAGATTCTTAACAATCTCTCTGAAGATGGCCATCTATGATTTAAAATTTAAAAGGTGTTTGGCACTCTTCAAATTTTAGTTTTAAGACATCTTTAACACGTTTTCTTGACCTGACTTTCTAGTGTGCTTTGTTTTGGAAGTTGTTCTTGCAAGAAAAATGGGACATACTAAACCAACAGTAAATAATAGAACAAAGAAAATATATTAAAGATTAGTGATTGTGTGAGAAAAAGAAAAAAATGAACTGAAAAGACAAGGAAAACATTTTTGAATGTGCTCTCTCAGGCTGGAAAGATACAAGGCATTATTTTAAAAGATAAGACCATATAAATGCCATTATACTATATTTCATATAATAACACAATGACCTTTAATCTATATAACATCTTGAATAGGGCCAACTGTGTTATTTTCACACCTAAGCCCCTCCTTATTTCCTTTTGTCCTTATGGACAAGCATAAGTCTTTCTATATATTAGATCTTTGAGAAGTTGCAGTAGGATATTGTTAATGTTATTTTGTTGTATATGGAGAGAAAGTACTATTTGAGGGTCTGAAATTAAGTTTGGGGATTATGTAATCTAAAGGCATGTTTTAAAGAAAGAAGACTCCTTAAACCAGTTAGAGTGCTGTTTCTCAGACTGTTGTAGTTTGTGAAATATTTTGAAACATTGGATATCTTGAAGCTCACCTATACATTTGTCACTGTTGATTACACAAAAGCTTTCATCAGAATGAATAGGAAAGCTAGTTTTGCTTTGAGTGAGTCTAAAGCAAAATTAGGCCTAACTTTTGCTATCAGGAATGAATTATTAATTTTAAGCAGAAACAAAATTTTAGATACCATGATATTATTATTTAATATTATGCTAAGTAATCAGTGAAGTGATCTCCTACAGATCCCTGCTGGCTTTACATCAGCCCCAGACTCTTTCACCCTACCACTTGAGGATAAATGACAGAGGCTCCATGTCCCCTGGCTGCCTGCTAGTTGGACGCCAGCATGTATCATTTTGCAGCAGTGCTGTATCATGGGACGTTACCTGCTGAGATTTTGCAAGTCATCTTCATGATTGATCTTCCTCAGTTCATCATTGTGTTTAGCATTTTCCAGACAGTAGGGAGGGTGTGTTATGGACTGAAATTAAAATTGGGTAGGAGATATAGTTGCCATCAGTTTATAAAGAAGAGTACAGTGAGGGCTTAGTGGTATCCCTTTTTAAGTTTAGAATCAGAGATGTAAAAGTGTTTTTCTTCCCTGGTTCATTTTAGATTTTACATTTTCTGTTATTTTCCTCAGTGCTTGGGATGTAATGGAAATGCCAAATAATTTCAAGAGTTTTGTAGTCAAGAAACTGTGGTAAGAGTCTGAGAGTTTTATTATCAGACTTTGTGCATACCAGCCACATCTCACATCATAAACCACTCATTGGGCTAGTTGTCATTTTCTCTACAAGGTGTCTTAGCACGATAATAAAACGTAGCAATATATGTAACAGACCCAATTTAATTCCGTCTTCAAACCTAAAGTTACTTTAAGATACAAGAAGAGACCAGAAAGCTGACTCAGCCTGTCTTTCCAGACCTCAAGGTACTGTAGTTTGGGTTTGTCCCAAAGCTGACTGAGAGACAAAGACTTTAGTGAAGGTAATTTATCTGGGAGATAATCCCAGTAAGCACTTGAGAAGTAAAGGAGGGGGAACAGTGAGGCAGGAAAGGAGAAAAGCAATATAGGGACATTTGTGAGCTGGTTACTATTATGGCTCCCTCGTCTTGCTGAGAGCTTCAGAGAAACTCTGTGAAACATCCCTCAGATGTGTCCCACCAGGGAAAGCCCTCAGACACAGAAGCAGGAGACAGGGGATTGAGATAGAAAGTTATGAGCACACCTAAACTGTTTATCAAAGCAGCAGATGCACCTAGAAATGGATCCAGAGGACATGGGATGGGGCATCACTTGCATTTGCTACAACAGGTGACGTGCCTCGTGAACATCCCTTGTAAAGCCATGCTGAGAATGCAGGATAGTGACAATGAGATGATCCATGCACACATGAGAAGATGCACAAATACTCATCATCTGGTTTACAGAACCGTCATTACTGAACTAGTAATGGTTTTGGTCTGGACTCTACAGGAGGTTTCCATCAATAACATGGAGCCAATAGTTGAGACCCAGGTAGTGTGTCTTCAAATATCAAATCGAAATTCAACCTGGTAACAATGCAGGGAGCTGTTAAGACAGCTCCCCACATAGGCAATACAAGTGATACTAGAGTCACATTTTTTACCATAGAGTGCCAGTAGCTAACAGTCAACTATCATTTCTGGTAATTTTTCAGACTTACTTAAATTCATGATCCTTTCCTCAGATAACTTTAGGACAGTTATTCTCAACAACCATCTACGAGGAAGTAATGTGTGAAGGAATTCTTTTTATTTTAATCAGTATAGCACTGACTTCAGGTCCTGAATCTCTCTGGAAATGTCAGTGTATTTTTGATATAACAAACTAATTCTATTTAGGAGTCCAGGCTGCTCTTTTACAACAAACCCAAGAATGTGCTCTATTTTCATCTACAGAGGAAGGTGCAGGGGAAGGATGTATTGAAGGTGGGAGGGAGGGAGGGGAGGAAGGAAGGAAGGAAAGAAAATTTGTCCCACATGCCTCACAGCATATCAGTACTCATAGAAAGGAAATGTGCTGGCCGGGCGCGGTGGCTCAAGCCTGTAATCCCAGCACTTTGGGAGGCCGAGACGGGCGGATCACGAGGTCAGGAGATCGAGACCATCCTGGCTAACACAGTGAAACCCCGTCTCTACTAAAAAATGCAAAAAACTAGCTGGGCGAGGTGGCGGGCGCCTGTAGTCCCAGCTACTCGGGAGGCTGAGGCAGGAGAATGTCGCAAACCCGGGAGGCGGAGCTTGCAGTGAGCTGAGATCCGGCCACTGCACTCCAGCCTGGGCGACACAGCGAGACTCCGTCTCAAAAAAAAAAAAAAGAAAGAAAGAAAGGAAATGTGCTGTACATTAGCTGCATGGTTGTCAACCTGATGCCCTAATGAACTGCTTCTCAGAGTAGGGGTCTAACATGAGAAAAGTCTTTGTGTTGGGATTTCTTTGTTTATTACTCTAGATGCTACTACAAATGGAGAAAATAAAACTGTGAAAGCGAAAAAACAGCCAGAAATATATTCTTGATAGATAAAAAGTAATTTGCTTATTTTTCTTACCATATTGCCCCTTTTGATGCTAACTATAGTAACATTATCTCTTTTAAAGTATTGTGCTGCTTCTGGCAGTCATTGGGCTATTACTATTGCCTGCATTTGCCATGCCTCGGACTCTAGTTATTTCTGTGAGTTTTTTTCTCTGTCTCCCACACCAGATTGATAAATTTCAAGTAGCAGCAGTGTCGCTTGGAAAACTGCAGAAGGTGCTGTTGCGCTGTGAGGCCAGTGACAAATCACAGTACTGGTACTGTGAACAAGTCGTAGTCAGAGAGCCGGGCACCACATCCAAGTCCGTCTTCACCTGTCAAAGGTAATGGCTGGTCTCCAAGGTACTTCAAAAGAATGTGCTGCACTGTGGATGATGCTGTGTGTGTGTGTGTGTGTGTGTGTGTGTGTGTGTGTGTGTGGTATGTATCTTTTAGGTCACAGATTTGTTTCCTTAACTCAGATTTCACATCATGCATAACTCATTGATTGCTTAAATAATCTTTTGCTAAGCATTGTAAGGAAGGCTTATGTTTAATTTCTTATTACCACAATGTTTTGTGTGTCACAGAAGGACTAAAAGTTTAATACTGGAAATTATTACATAAATAGTGAGAAATTTTGCTTAACTGTTGGTTTCTTTACATTACTAAAATCGTAGTGTTACAACAGTTTCATAAGGAAATTAAGTGTGGAGAATTTTACAGAGAAGAACTTTCAGAACAGAATGTAAGGAAGACAAACATTAAATTATGGATGAGTTGGACTTTCCTTGAGCCCCATGAGGATCAGTCCTGAAAGCAGCTCTCTAAATTCCTGACCTGGCCTTGTACTGCCTAGGCTTGAGACGCAGGTCCCACAGATACTTCCTTCTTCAAATCTCCTCATAGAAATCCCACACCTTCTTGCTTAAGAAAGTGTCACCTATTTTTCCAAGAAGGCTGGTTCTCTGGATCTTTACTGAGCCCTGCTATTTCTCAAGAAAATGCTTAGCTGCGGCTAGATGGGCAATCATGTTTATTGTTGCTTGGTCTCTCAGTCACAGGAAATAGGCTGGGCCCCAGACTTACAAATTGATTTAAGGGCCGGGCGCGGTGGCTCAAGCCTGTAATCCCAGCACTTTGGGAGGCCGGGACGGGCGGATCACGAGGTCAGGAGATCGAGACCATCCTGGCTAACACTGTGAAGCCCCGTCTCTACTAAAAAAAATACAAAAAATTAGCCGGGCGAGATGGCGGGCGCCTGTAGTCCTAGCTACTCGGGAGGCTGAGGCGAGAGAATGGCGTAAACCCGGGAGGCGGAGCTTGCAATGAGCTGAGATCCGGCCACTGCACTCCAGCCTGGGCGACAGAGCGAGACTCCGTCTCAAAAAAAAAAAAAAAAAAAACCAAATTGATTTAAAACCCAATCTGTTGTGGGCATGGGAATGAGAAACTTGGGGTTCCATTTTGAAAATTTGAATCTTCAATATCGAGGGCTGCCCTGTAGCCTCTTTTTCCAAATAGGTAATCGACAGGAAATGAGATAACAACGTGCAGGCAGAATAGGGAAGAGGGGAAATTCAAGGGTCTGGATTTAGCCAAGAAAATTGCGACTTTAAGTACTAAGCAAAAAGTAAAAATAATGAGGCAATTCAACTAAAAGTCCTAAAGGCATGCCACTAAAAACTGCAAACACCCAAGATGATTGGAGCTGACTGCGGATGTACAGAAGCGGTGAGATCCACAGTAGCCCTCGTCTTTTTTGCCTTTTAGTCATTAAATTCAGTCAATTCCTTGTTCAGAGTGTCTGCTTAATTCATCCTTTCTTTTCTCTTACTACTACCTCTGCCCTGATTGATGCCCTTGTTCATCAAGACTAGCTCATCCCCGTCGTCTCCCATTTGTCTTCTGTGTCTTTCTTTCCCAGCCTACCTACCCACAACTTCCAAGCTAGCTCTTCTATGGTACTAACTAGCATCATTCTGACTTTATCTTTTCTTCTCTCATTTCTACTTTGTTTTATTTGGAATTTTATTCTTTAATATTTTATTGTATAGCTTTGCCTGAAAATGTTTCAAGAAAAATTGTGGGGGAAAATAATGTTCTAAAAGCTATATTTTAATCACATCACTCCCCTGTTAAAAACCTTCAGTAATCCTCATTGCCTACCACAAAAGCAAAGCAAAACATAACTTCCATTCAAGGCTTTGTAACATCTGACTCTATATTTCCCCCTCCAATTTGTTTTTATAGCAGTCTTCTTGCAAGATCTTAGTGAAATTAGACCCCTATATTACCTAAACAAATTCTGTTCCACTCTGCTTCTGTCCCCTGGAGTGCTAGTCTTCACTCAGGAGGACCTTTCCTTGGTCTATTCTCCCCGTTATAATCCTATCCATCCTCAAGTTCCAATTCCAATTTGGCCTGTAGTATGACTTAATTGACCAAACTACAAATATTTTTTCTGTTCTCTCAATGTGTACTCAGAACTTAGCACAGCACAGGCACCCCCATCTGATGAGTAACACGTAGCACTGAAGAGGACTTGGGTGTCATTTCCCCGCCTGCTCCCACCTCCAGCACACAGGCATCTCTGGGGCACTGGCGGCAGCTCTGTTTTATTCCCTGCATCGGAAGAGGTAGAGTGTGCTTCATCCAGGACTTTCATCTTATGTTCTGATATACTTTGTCACATTAACTTAGCTGATTTCTTTTAAATATGAAGTCTCCTGGTGGGTAATTTAGATGCATTCACTGCCACTGTCCATGTCTACACATACATTTCACGTCATCACCCATCATTTATTGCGCTACCTTACTTTTATTTTTTTTTTGAGATGGAGTCTTGCTCTGTCACAGGCTGGAGTGCAGTGACTCGATCTCAGCTCACTGCAACCTTCACCTCCTGGGTTGAAGCAATTCTACTGCCTCATGCTCCCAAGTAGCTGGGATTACAGGTGTGTACCACCATGCCTGGTTAACTTTTGTGTTTTTAGTCGAGGTAGGGTTTCACCATGTTGGCCAGGCTGGTCTCCAACTCCTGACCTCAGGCAATCCGCCTGCCTTAACCTCCCAAAGTGCTGGATTACAGGCATGAGTCACTGCACCCGGCCCCTGCACTACCTTACTTCTTGTTTGTGCTGTGCTACCATGGCCTCCTTTGGAAGGAAGGAACATAAGTGATAGCTTAATTATTATAATTCCAACGGGTTGTATCTGAAAGAATTTTAGTTACAAAATATATTGAACAATCACAAATAATGTAACAGATATAAAATATTAAATGCTAATATTTAATACCCTGCTCATAGTAGGTCCTAAATAAATGGTGGCTAGTGCTCATTCATGTAATACCCTGATGAAGAAAGTAAGTTGCAAAAATAATTCCTTTCTACTATGTAGCTATAAAGAGATGGGACAGGTCCTACTTCCTTACTTCTTAAAGAAGCAGAAGAGTGTGATACCAGGAATAGAACTTGTGGCACAGCAGGTTTCTTTCTACTGCAGAAAAAGACTATTCTGAAGCCACTTATAGTTACTTCTGTGCTCCCAGAGCCTTTTCTGTGCATATGAGGTCAAGGTCAGTGTCCACGGAGCCTGGAAGGCTGTTCTGAGGGGAAAGGAGACCCGTGGGTGCACACAGGAGCTGGACTGGACAGTCCTGGCGGGGGAGCTGGGTAGGGTATGATGCTGGGTATGTTCATTGTGGCTAGTTCGTTCTGGGGTGCAGGCATCCAAAATGCTCAGGTGCACATCACAGAAGGGAAAAGGAAAGAAAATCTCGTTCATGATCCTTGGAGCTTCCTCAGAGAACAAGAATTTACAGCACAGCTGAATTAGGGCAGAGAGAAAGACCACCGAGTGCTTGTTCCTTTTGTGGGCTCAGGGGAAATGATTAGGTGAGACACAAAGCAGAGCCGCGGGAAGAGACTGCTTCTGTGCATCACAGAGGCTGCCTGCGAGTGTGCGCATCCTCCTTTCCTTTTTCCCTCTTCAATTGAACACCCACGTCCTTATGGCTTTATTTTATTTCTATGCCTGAAGATATTATTTTTCTGTCTTTTGTACATTTAATATAGATAGGGGTATACATCACTGAATTTCTACCATTTACACTGCAGGCTTGGCTATTTGAGGTTTGCAGCAAACAAAATTTGTATTTGAATAAGGCAGACATTCAACTGACTTTATGAATTAATGCAAATATTTTTATTTAGTATTTGTATTAGCTTCCTGTGGCTGCCGTAACAAATTGCCACAGACTTGATTGCGTTGAACAACTGAAATATATCCTTTTGCAGTTCCTGGAGGCCAGTGATCCACGATCCAGGTGTCATCGGGGCCTCACTGTCTCGGAAGGCCTGGGAAACAGTCCTTCCTCGCCCTCCCCACTTCTGCTGGGTGCTGATTGTCCTTGGGTTTCCTTGGCTTGCAGCTGCATCACTCCAGCCTCTGCTCCATTGTCACGTGGCTGTCTTCCTTGTGTGTCTGTGTCTCTGTGTTTCTTACCTTTTTTAAAGACACTGTTGTCATTGGTCTAGGCCCATCCTACTCCAGTATGGCCTCATCTTTACTAATTACATCTGCAAAAATCCTGTTTCCAAACAAGGTCATGTTCTGAGGTTCTAGGTGGCCACGAATTTTGGAGGAACACTATTTAACCCAGTATACTTTTTGAGTGGATTCTGTAATGTACTGTTTAGCATTAAATTAGGGAATCTCCAGATTTTTCTGTGTTAACAAACTTGAACTATTGTGTATGCGTGTGTATATGTGAGTCTTGACTTTAATGTGAAATTATTAAAAATAAGTTAGCATCTATCTTTTAATAGAAACAATACCATTCACAATATTTATTTGATAACCTGCTTGACCTGAGAGGGCCTGGAAACAAGGAGCATCAAAAGCCTCTCAATGTTGTCTTCCATAACTCCTGACTGGTTTGGGAAATTACATTGACACGAGCTTGCAGAAGCAAAGTTATTTGAAATAAAGGCCATATCTAGGGAAATTCTAAATAGAAGGAGAATTTATAAATGCAGAAATCAATCAGTTAAATGCAAATAACTACAAAGAATGACCAACATGGAGAAACCCTGTCTCTACTAAAAATACAAAACTAGCCAGCCGTGGTGGTGCATGCCTGTAATCCCAGCTACTCAGGAGGCTGAGGCAGAAGAATTGCTTGAACCCAGGAGGTGGAGGTAGTGGTGAGCTCACAGTGCACCATTACACTCCAGCCTGGGCAACAAGAGCAAAAACTCTGTCTCAAAAACAAATAAAGAAATAAAATGATCTAACTTGACTTGTCAAGGCAAGACAGCATGATCAGCTTTGTCCTCTCAAAACCAAATTGTGGTCAGATAGGTGGAGTGACCCTGAGGCACATTCACCTGAGGAATAAGGATGTGATGCTGCACAGGTTCCTTAGAGTTGACATTGCAGCTAACACCTTTAAAGTGTTCCCATCTCATTTCTATTCAGGATTCTTGGCTTTTTAATTTTTATTTATTTATTTATTTATTTTGAGAAAGGTTGAGATTATCTCCTTTGTGCAAAGTATAAGAAAAGAAGACTTTAAAAGCTTTCCACTATGGATAGAATAGACTATCAGCAAATCCTGAATACCTCTGGTAGGTGGAATGCCACTTCCACTCCAGACCCACACCCTTTTCACAGTCCTCAGCACCTTCTTACTAATTGTTGAAAAAAAGAGTCTGTTGTTCCACCGAAACAATTGTGGGCCCCCTGCAGGCAGGTGAGGCAGACCTTTGGGCAAGGCAAATTAAAGGCCTTCCTTTCATCCTTGAGATCACACTCTAGGGGAACCTTTGCAGCCAAAAGCTGGCCTTGGCCACACAGCAGGCCTACAGCTCAACCAGGGCCTGGCAGACAGGTTCTTCTCTGCTCCTCACGGGCCTTCACTGTGTTCTCAGCTGGTGCTATTGGATCTGAGTTTACCTAACTCTTGGCCATTCCCTGGTGCCTGGAGTCCTGTAGGCTTTCATGTGTATATTTACTGGTAAGTTGACAAAAGATGTGTCACCTCTGCCAGGAGATATTTCCTGAAGCCACAGATTGGGAAACTCATTTTCCTGTACACATTTCACAAGGCATGTGACATTAACTCAGCACTTACTACATTAAATTATATGTGTGTGTTTATGTGTCTATCCGACTTCTCCAGCTCAGTACACTTTTCCCCAAGGTTGGCCTGATGTCTTATATTTTTACTTTCAGCTCCTGTCATTGTTTTTGAAATAGAATAGTTAAATTTACATGTGTAATAAATTCAACCAAAATGCATGCATTAATCAAGACACTATAAGCCCAAAGGGAAATCATATTAAAAGACAGATTTGGAATTAGAACATAAAATTTAAAAGGTTTAATTGTATCTTAACCTCACTAAGACATATATAAACGAAATTGTCACTTAATACCCATTTTTAAGTGTTAATGACAACAAAAAACCAAAGAGTGATTCTTAGAATTAGCTTGAGTTAAAAAAAACAAAACAAAACAAAACAAAATGTGTCCCACTGGTACATAATTTTTTTTTTTTTTTTTTTTTTGCCCAGGCTGGAGTGCAGTGGCGCCATCTCGGCTCACTGCAAGCTCTGCCTCCCGGGTTCACGCCATTCTCCTGCCTCAGCCTCCCAGTAGCTGGGACTACCGGCGCCCGCCACCACGCCTGGCTAATATTTTGTATTTTTAGTAGAGACGGGGTTTCACCGTATTAGCCAGGATGGTCTCGATCTCCTGACCTCATGATCTGCCCGCCTCGGCCTCCCAAAGTGCTGGGATTACAGGCATGAGCCACCGCGCCCGGCCACTGGTATAGATTTTTAAGCAAAACGCAGTTTACTTGTCTCAGGATCTCACTCTTGAAAAACTGAAGTGGCTAGTTGACCAACCACACCGCAAGGGGGCTCCACCTTGACGGCCTGGCAGAGAGCTGCGTTTCTGCTACTCTGTCACTGCAGCCTCACATACCAGCAGGGCCGCATCTCCATGCGTGAGATTCTTACGTGGAAGCAAGGCTGATAATCACCCCTCTACTATCCCATCATTATTATTCACAAAGCATTCTCCTTGCTTAATTGCCTTGTGGCAACTCTGGCGGTTATTCCATGAAAAGCAAACATGAGGCACATGCTCTTAGGAGGTTGTAATCAAGACCTTCGGTATCCACAGGACAAATACACAGAACATAATAGGTACTCAGAAAGTGTGCGCTAAATTAGTGAATTCGTGAGTAAATCATGAGCTGAGCCTTATACAGAACAGGACTGAGTATATCATTTGTGGAGAGGGTCAGGAAAAGAAGCAGGGGCAGCCCTGTTTGAACAGCATCCTTCTTCTGCGTAAGTATAGTTGGCAAGAGAACTTTTACACCTAGGCCGGCTCTGACTGAAGGTGTTAGTGTGTGGTGAATTAAAAATGAATTATCCCCCTACCTTGGCCATTTACCTTTCTAGGGTTTTCTTCCAATTCTCCTGAGTAGAGTACATTTTGCTTCTGTCCCTAGACATTCTCCAGGGATATTGTTACTCTTTTCCCTCATTTGTTTTAGCTCATTTTATTCTTTCTTCTGCTTATTGAAATTCATATCCCTCAAGGCCCCGGACAAAATGTTATCCATGCCATGAAGCTTTCTCTGCTTGCCAGCCAGAACTGTGTTCATCCTTACCCTCTTTAAATTCCTCCAGCACTTGACTTAGACCTTTGTGCAATTCTTGCCAAACAGTGCACTGCCATTGTTTGTGAACGTATTTGTCTCACATACCAGATGATATGCTTCTTAAGGGTAGGGTCTCATAAATTTATCTTTATTTTCCAGTATGGTTTCTTGTACCGAGTATGGATTTAGCAAATATTTATAGATAGGAATGGGGAAGGGAAGGAAGGAGGGATGGGGGTAAGGACGATGGATGGAAAACATAATGGAATCCCAAGTTGGAAGAAACCTTAGAGGTCACCTAATCTTTGCATGAGTTCCCTCTGTAACATACTCAGATGTCTCATTACAAATAAGTTATGTATTTATTTATTTTCAAAATAATTCAGCCTGTCTACAAATGGTTTTATTTTCCCTTTCTGGGAAAAGTGGGGGTGGGAAGGGTGAGGGGAGATGATGAATGATATAGATAAAAAAGATGTTGAAATTTTGATAAAGTACAGAAATGTAAAATACAATTTTTATAGGGAGAAGGGAATAATAAAAATTATCATGAGGCAGTGAGCAATCATTTAACTTTACTGATTTTTTTTTTCCTGAAAGAGGCCGCTATTAATCATTTCTTGCTATTCTGAGCATGTGTTTGTGCTGCTGCAGATTTCTGTGCTCTTCTTTGTCAGTTTGCGCCATTCCTTGGTGCGAAAGTGACAAGTAGTGATGGTGGCAACCTGACAGAATGAGGTGCAGCAATGAGTCTTGTTCATTTTTTTGGGATGGGGGTGGAGACATAGAATCTTCAAATATTTCTTCTGCCATTTTCAATGTGAATGTGTGACAAATATAAAATATATCTCAGACTAAATATAATCTGTACTACTCTTTACCTTATTACACATCTTCCCCCGGCAAAACACCCTACATGTTTTAAGGCAGGAGCACCCCAACACATTCCACAGTTGTCTACTCTAATCTTAAAAGACTAAGAGAATTTTTGCCCCTGTCTTTGTGTTTCTTAGCTAGGCCAGTGAAAGGGAGCTCCCTGGTGACCGAGGGGTTTAGGCATTCTTTTTTTTTTTTTTTTTTGAGACGGAGTCTCGCTCTGTCACCCAAGCTGGAGTGCACTGGCCAGATCTCAGCTCACTGCAAGCTCCGCCTTCCGGGTTCACACCATTCTCCTGCCTCAGCCTCCCGAGTAGCTGGGACTACAGGCCCCCGCCACCTCGCCCGGCTAGTTTTTTGTATTTTTTAGTAGAGACGGGGTTTCACCGTGTTAGCCATTCTTTAGCTGATGGCTGCAGAGAATGGATTGTGTTCTTGGTCAAGCAACCTTCTCCTGCTTGCTTTTTATTCCACTCCTTTAATATCATCACTGCACCTCTCAAGCCATACTGCTCCAATTCTCCCACCTGTTCACTGGCTTTGGGGAAATTTTCTTGTCCTAATGCAAAAACTTGCTTCACTATCCAAGGCCTACTGTTTTATGGCACATCTGAGAAAAGTAGGGTGGTTGTTGGTTGACTGGCAGTCACCCCAAATATATTTTCTGTAACACCAACTGTGTACAAGGCACTGTGTTTGGCAGTCAGAAAATGCAGTAGTAACGACTATACTGTAATACATTTATGTATGTTTAATTCTGTATCCTTTGTGTAGCTACAATTATTCATAATTTACAAATGAGGAAATTGAGGGTTACACAGATTAAGAATATGGGTTAAGGTTGCACAAGCAGTAGATGTTGAAGCCAGGTTTTGAAACAAGGCAATCTGACTCTACTTGAAATTTAACATCTGTATTCTTTTTTCTTTCTTTCTTTCTTTTTTTTTTTTTTGAGATGGAGTCTTGCTCTGTCACCCAGGCTGGAGTGCAGTGGAGCGATCTCAGCCCACTGCAACCTCTGCCTCCCAGGTTCAAGTGATTCTCCTGCCTCAGCCTCCTGAGTAGCTGGGATTACAGGTGTGCGCCACCATGCCTGGCCAATTTTTGTATTTTTAGTAGAGATGGGCTTTCACCATATTGGCCAGGCTGGTCTAGAACTCCTGACCTCAGGTGATCCACTTGCCTCGGCCTCCCAAAGTGCTGGGATTACAGGTGCAAGCTACTGCGCTGGGCCCTGAAGTCTGTATTTTTAAACATGAAGCTGACTGCCTTTATTCAGGCATATAAAGTAAACTCTTTACATATTTAACAATGTAACTGGAAAGATGGGATACATAAACCAAAACATAACTAATAAAGTAAGATTGCATAATTAGGGGCTGACTAAATGTGCAAAATACATTGTATGTGTGTTATTAGGTTCCAGAGGAGGAAAGACCACTGTGAGCTAAAGTGGTCAGAAGGAAATGAGATTTCTCTTAACTCTGGAAAAATGGAGAGATGAGCAATCCTGACAGCTGGGTAGGACTGTGAGCTCACAGTTCGCCTTTATACCCCACACCTTCCCATTATCTGCTGATTGCAAGGCTAGTGTGGTGGCATCAGTCTTACAGCTCAGACTCTAAGTTCCTTGACATTGTCAGATCCTTGAGTAACCCACACACAACCCCTGCCCCTAACCCATCTTGTCCAGCAGCCTCCTGTGCGTCAGACTCATGGAATCCCATTGGACTCTGTACCTTTGCCAGTGCTGTTGTCTCCCTCTATGGTGCCCTTCCTGACCTACTTATTGTCCAGCCTTCAGCTCAAGTATCACCTCTTTGTTGAATTTTTTTGTTCTTCATTCCTTTGCACTTCCCCATTCCTGCCATTCAGTTGGTCAGTCTCTTTCTTCTCCTATAACATCTGTATTTAAGTCACTCATCACACTTTGTTACATTTCTATCTTCACATATCTGTTTTCTTCTGTTTTACAGTGGAAGCTCCTCAGGTCAGGTTTCTTCTCTCTTTTGTTTTTCTTGTAGCTCCAGCACTTAGGAAAATGCCTGCACACACAGGGCACTTTCTAAGTATCTATTGAATGGATAGATGGAAGGATGGAAGGAATGAGAGTATGCGTAAGTGTGTGGGATAGCAATAACCATGTTTTTTTGTGGGTAATAATAAAATTGATATACCATGTAATACTACAAAAAATGCTTGTACATGACTTTTCGTTTCAGCTTCACAACACTGCTATGAGGCAGGTAATTTAGTCGAAGAAAGTAAGCTTCAGGAGGGTAAGATCACAAAGCCAGTAAATGGCAAAGCTGGTTTTCTGACCTTTTCTTCAAAAAGGGAGCTTATAATGCTAAAGTTTACCTGGTTTAGGGGGAAGCTGCCCAGAGGATCAGCTATTAGCTCACCCGAAACACGTTTTCCAACATGAAAATATTTCACCAACTTTTATGGTTATATTCTTGTTTTTTTTTTTAATGAGATGGAGTCTCACTCTGTTGCCCAGGCTGGAGTGCAGTGGCATGATCTCAGCTCACTGCAAGCTCCACCTCCCAGGTTCATTCTATTCTCCTGCCTCAGCCTCCTGAGTAGTTGGGACTATAGGTGCCTGCCACCACGCCCGGCTAATTTTTTGTGTTTTTAGTAGACGGGGTTTCACCATGTTAGCCAGGATGGTCTTGATCTCCTGACCTTGTGATCCGCCCGCCTCGGCCTCTCAAAGTGCTGGGATTACAGGCGTGAGCCACCACGCTTGGCCAATGGTAATATTCTTTTTGCAAACACTGAGGAAGAGATTTTAGAGGAAGTCAGGTGAAAGCAAGACAGAAACTCTCTTACAGGAAATATTAAAATAGGGAGTCTATTTTTCTGTGCCAAGTTTCCCTGCAACCAATGTGCAGGCCATGTTTTCTAGGCTGGCCCAGGTACCATGCTCAAAATCTGAAACCCACCCTTGCCCTTTGCTCCAGCTTGGTTCTGGGAGTGCTCTGCTGGAGTCCCATTTGCTTTTACAGGTGATAGTGATAGAGGACTGACAAATCTGGAGAGGTGGGTGGTTAGCAGGATTAGCAACGTATATATTTCGTTCTTCAAGCCAGAGGTATGATACCATTCTTAGTGCTATGATGAGTATGTAATAGGATGGATTGTGTTTGACTGTATAAAAAGCAATTTTATAGTTAACATTTAGTGTGCAAAATTAATGCAGAATCAACCTCATTTTAAAATGGAGAAAATCAGAAATTAATTTTCTCTCTATTTTCTCCTCTCTCTTTCTTTCTCTCTCTCTTTTTCCTCAGATGGCTTCCTTTCATGTCTCAGGGCATAATTCATTCAGAAATTGAACTTTATCTTCAAGGTGAGGATTACTGAAACCATCGGTAGAAGAAAGTACAAGATGATTTTGTTACATCTGGACATCATGGAACACTATTCCCCAGTTTTCCTCAGAACAGCCCCTTTGATCATTTATCTTTTATTGTTGGATTTATAGTATTCCTCACAGTGAAATAAAAACATATGTAAATCTGTGTCTTAGAAATGTTACATGCCCTACTTGAAGTTAAAAATCAACGTAAGGATTTGCCACTGTTAAAGAGTTAAACTCATGTTTCTTCTTTTCCCACTTACGATGTCATCAGACAGATCTATTATTAACTGCACTTCACTTTTATTTTTGCAGAAATGCAAATAAATCATCAACCTAAAATACAAGAGGAAGCAAATGGTAAATGTTGTTGCCACTTTTCATCTTTTAATCATCTGAAATAACCCATTTCTGTTTTAAGATTACCAACCTTACACATTTTTTATAGTACATTCTTATTGAGTTTAACTGTTGATTGAAAAATACTTAAAATGAGTACAGGAATAAGCATTAAAGTATAGTTGATTTATAAAGAAACTAACAGCAACTTTAGGCCCAAATGCTTTTTTCCTTAATGCTTCTCTTCAATAATTTAAATATATGGGGAAAATAATTATTTTCTGAATGGTTAAATTATATTAACTTCTTTTAGTTGTACTTTTTTAAAAACTTATTTGCATATTGGTTTCTTAGTTTCCTTTTAAAGTTTTTATAATTATCTTTTTCTATTAGATCCTCTTCAAATCAATCTGCAATTATAGTATTAATATGTTACATTTTTTAAGTTGATCTGAATGAAATGGATAAATACTGTTTACTAGTATGCATACCAGGTTACCATATCTCTATGTTTTCAAAAATGGATATACTTTCTACAGTGGTTTGAAACTAGGCAAAGGTTAGTGCTAACATTATTTTATTCATGAAATCCTATAATGATGAAGATGGCTACTGAGACATAAACAGTTCAAGCTTAAACTAGCATTCTTATCTATTTATATTAGGAACTGTGTTTCAGCTTAGTTTTTGTTGTTTATTTGGTAAGGAAAAGTCTGTTCATGTGTCAGATTCTTAGTATGGTCATAATTTTGCTAATGTTCCAGAATTTCTTAATAATTTTAAAGGACCTCAAGAGGTCTGTGTCTTATAATAAACCATCACGTAATAAGGCTTGAAATGATATTCTAAGTAGGAAAATTATCCATTAATACCAGACCGTGGTGGGGCATATGTGGGTAATAAAGGCTAATAGTTTTAAAATGAAGGTTATAATTAAGGCTGAAAATATCAGAAGTCCTTTGTCAATAATGTAAGCCATGTAATCAACATCAGTGATGTCAAACATGAAGTTGCAATGTACAGGGAAGGTGCTGACCTAGGACTTTGTTAGATATACTTCATCAAATTTGATTAAAATAAGTTATTTTAAAATGCTTGCTTGTAATTAATTATTTCTGTTGTCTTATTTTATGGCCTCATTAAAATGTATATTTTTTATAGTTCAAAAGTGGATTAGTCAAAGACTAATGAGTTTAGTTAGTTCATGATACACTGTCATTGTTTGTGAATGGTTCTGTCTTATTTCATTTTTAAATTCTAAATAATGTGACCTTTAATATTTCTTGGGATATGATTCTGGAAATACATTAGTGATCTCATAGTTATGTGAATGAGCTAATTTATGGTGTGGAAAGAACCTTGAAATGTTAAGCAGTCTAATCTATTGAGGCAGTGTTACATTGTGGTTAAGAATGTTGAAAAGCAAACATGAGTCTTAGATTTTGAAAGTATATGAAGCACATGTATGTCATTTATGCCTTTCTATGTGGCTTCGGGGGAAGAAAGTAGACCAAAATGCTATTTAAATTTAAAGGAGAAAAGGAAAAAGGACTCAACTAAGTTTATTTCACTTTCATTTTGAGGTGATCAACACTAAGTACAATTATGCACCATTACTAACTCCTAGCCATGTTTGATTAATTCCCACAATCATCTAGGACATGTTTTCTAAACTTTGACACCTTATAATCTTAAATATTTATAATTCATATAGGTAAAATCATTCTTCATAGCAAAACTACCTACATTACTGAGTTAGACTGAACTTGGTTGTGAGAGAATATTTTCAGTATCCATTGCTGGATTGAGTTTCTTCATTGTTATCAGTGCCTTTGGCATATTGCTCTTATATCCAGCCACTATGCTAAACCCCTTCACTAATTCCAATAAATTTATATTAATTATATAATAAAAAATAAATTTAAATTCTAGTTCTAGAAGTTTTTTCAAGATACAATTTGAATGATCTGTGAAGACCATATCATATGTGAATTACAACACCTTTTCTTATCCTAATATGCTGTCTAGGTCCCTGGTACAATGTGGAATAGAAGCAGTGATGGTAACATTAATAGTGAATGCGTATATTATTTGCTGTGTAGTCTAAGTGTTCCAGAAAAATTTATATATTTCATCCTCCAGTAACCCTATGGAGTAGGTTGTATCATTATTCTACTTCACAGGTGATGAAACTAAAGGACAGAGAAGATTTTATAACTTGCCTAAAGTCACACAAACAGATTTAGAATTTGAATGCAAGCGGTTCGACTTCGGGGACTGTACTGTTCTTGCTTTAGAGGGACTGATTTTCACTGCCCACTGCCCCCAGTCACCTAAAAATGTGTGCGTGAGAGAGTGTTTATCTTCTGTATCTTTGGATTTATCTTGTTGTGTTTTTTTTTGTTAACATATTAAGCTACATTTAGCTTTTAGCCTTGTTTCAAATCCAAGTGAAAGGATGTTTTTAATTGTCAGGGGAGATTATTATTGTTATTATATTTCATATTACTCTTTTCTCAACCAGAACCTTTGTGGGCATAGGTTGGGTTTTTGATAAGCTCCTTTTACTACCCCTTATTTGGAGCCCAACTTTTTGCTAAGGGTGTCTCCCCGTTTGGCTCACTTCAGAAGTCTCAGGTCCAGCTCCCACCCTCGTGTGGCCATTGCCACTCATTCTCCTGGCTTGGCGTGTTGGCATCCATCGCACCTGCAGTCCTCGCCTTCTTGTTTGCTGAGTGCTCACCACTCACTTTCAGCTAGTGGCCCCTTTTATTATTAATATGCAGTGGATAATTTTTCTTACTTCCTTGAGATTAGAATAATGTACTAAAAACAATTCTTTTTTTGTGATTTATCCAGAATCTCATTGTATTATAGTGAGATGGCTTTAAAAATACCATCTCAGGGCCAGGTGCAGTGGCTCATACCTGTAATCCCAGCACTTTGGGAGGCTGAGGTGGCCGGATCACTTGAGGTCAGGAGTTTGAGACCAGCCTGGTCAACATGGTGAAACCCAGTCTCTACTAAAAATACAATAATTGGCTGAGCGTGGTAGTGCATGCCTGTAATCCCAGCTACTCGGGAGGCTGAGGCAGAAGAATTGCTTGAATCCAGGTTTCGGAGGTTGCAGTGAACCTAGATGGCACCACTGCACTCCAGCCAGGGCAACAGAGCAAGACCCTGTCTCAAAAAACTAAATAAATAAAATACCATCTCAGGAAACTATGGCTTGGAAGTGTAAGAACCTTGTCATCAGCCAAGCAGTTAGTGAATGAAAGAACTGATACTGGAACTTAGCTCTTAACCATTATACAAAACTGCTTGATTTTAATGACTCAGCTTCCTACATGTACTCAAGGATTTCTGACTTCAGGGATTTAAAAATTCTTGGAGCACTTATTTATTTATAGGCAATGCCAACTCTTTGTAGTATCATTAACAATTTGGTGGATTATATGTGGTAAAGATTATTAAAATATTTTCTCTCTCCTCTCAATTCTATTGCCTGTACATGCTTGGCTGGCCTCACTGCCCAAATAGTGTCTGCTCAAAGAAAGAAAATTAAATTTAATGATTAGTCTCAGTTAAACATGATTAAGAACATAAAATATTCTATCACATCATCATGCATTCTGAGTCAACTATAGATGGCTTTGTATTGCCTTCTACTGTGATCATTCAGGGTACAATTTCCTGTGGTGGTGTGGATAATGACAGAGTAACAGCCTACCTCTTGTGTTGGAGCCTTCTGTCTGTTGTGTCAGCCTCATTTCCTCCACAGGAAGACACACTGTGGCACCGGGGAGCCTGGGCAAGCCTCAGGAATCAGCGTCTCAGATGAGTGTGTATAATTTGTGAAGCTGAGATGCCAGAGGAACCATTTTCAGGATTGCCTCGTCAGTCCCAACATACAGAGCCTGAAACTAGGTTAATGAATTCCAGCAGGGCTAAGTGGGAAAAGAGAAGTCAACTTGTGAACAAGTTTAGAATCAAAAAGAGAGAAGGTGAGCCAAGAGGAATTCTCCCAGCAGAGGCCAGATGCTGTGACTTACTGTTTAGTGCCTGAAACCTTTGGTATGGGCATGCCAGGAAGTGTTAAGTGAGCAACCAGGAAGACAGTGCAGTGTTTCTCATGCCCTGGCTGGGTTTAGCTTCATTTGCTCCCAAATTAAATAGCTAGTGTTTAGTTTTTGTTTGATTCTAGAACATTGGCTCATATCCTTTTTTTTTTGGTTTGAGACAAAATACCCATAACTCAACATAGCAGTGGAATGGAATGGATTTGACACTGAAACAGTAATACTCAGCATCTTCAGATATCCAACAGCCATGCAGAAACATCACCATCAACAGCCTGCACCTCAACCACTTTGTGTTTATAAATAATTCACAGAAAGCATAGAATGGTTTGGAGTGAAGTAGACTTAATCAGGGTATGTCTTGTTAGTCTGAAGCAAGTTTTCTAAACCTTGGGTCTACTGACATTTCAGCTTGGATAATTTTTTGTTGTAGGGGACTGTCATAAATATCAGGGTATTTAGCAGCTTTCCTGGGTTCTACTCACCCACTGAATGGGAATAGCACGCACCTAGTTGTGATGACAAAAAAAAAAAAATGTCTCCAGACATCAACAAATGTCTCTAAGGGGCAAACTCACCCACAGTTGAGAACTGCTGACCTAGAAAATAGTGGTTCTGCTGGAAAAGTGGTCAGAGGGGTGTGGAGATGGGGAAGTCTGGGAAGGAGGATGTGGGGAACTGTGTGCTAAAAACGTCTGTAACTGCAGCATTTTCTGTGCTCTTCTGAACTCAACAAAAGGTGGAATCAGCCTGGGCAGACATTTGAAACTGCCTTGACTAACTGTGTAAAGCAGAAATGATAGTATGTGACATTTTTGCTGTACACTATTAGGTCATAAAAGATGACACCACTCCTGCCTGGCTCACTTTCTGGGAATGTTAGTCTTTAGAATCCAGCCACTGTCCTGTGAAAAAGCCTGGACCTTATGGAGAAGTCTGCATGGAAAGGAACTAAGGCCATTGCTCTGACCCCTGGCTGTGTTTGCCACCAGCACCACCTTGCCAGTCACATTGAGAGAGTTATGTTGGGAGCAAATCCTCCTGTCCACAGCTGAACTGCCCCAATTGACACTATGTAGAGCAGAGATAATCCTTCCCTGCTAAGCCTGGCCCAAATTGTACTTTCAATGGCATAAGAAATGATTGTCATTGTTCTGCACCGTTAAGTTTTAGGATAGTTTGTTATGCGGCAATAGATCATGGTGGCAGTAGAATTGGTAGTGGATAGGCTCTTATAGACCTGCATACATAGATCAAGACTTGGATTCTAAATATATTGAAGATTATGAATTACTTTCCTAATGACCAGCACACAGTAATGTGGGTCTGAAAAGTAGATTTGAACCTAGTAGATTGCTTAGGATATTGGGACACAAAGCACTCAGGAATTGTTAGCAAATGCAGTCAGCCTTCCGTACCTGCAGGTCCTACATCCCTGGATTCCATCAACCACAGATCAAAAAGTTCCAGAAAAAACCCAAACAATAAAAAGTAACAATATAACAACAGAAAGTAATACACATTTTAAAAATACTATTTATATAGCATTTATATGGTATTAGCTATAAGTAATCTAGAGAAGATTTAATGTATATGGGAGGATATGCACAGGTTATTTGCAAATATTGTGCCATTTTGTTGTTGTTTTTGTTTGGTTAGTTTATTTTTTAGAGACAGGGTCTTGCTCTGTCACCCAGGGTAGAGTGCAGTGGCATGATCATAGCTTACTGCAGCCTTGACCTCTTCGCCTCAGGGGATCCTCCTGCTTCGGCCTCCTGAGTAGCTGGGACTACAGGCATATGCCACCACACCCAGCTAATTAAAAAAAAAAATTGGGCCGGGCGCGGTGGCTCAAGCCTGTAATCCCAGCACTTTGGGAGGCCGAGTCGGGTGGATCACGAGGTCAGGAGATCGAGACCATCCTGGCTAACACGGTGAAACCCCGTCTCTACTAAAAAATACAAAAAACTAGCCGGGCGAGGTGGTGGGCGCCTGTAGTCCCAGCTGCTCGGGAGGCTGAGGCAGGAGAATGGCGTGAACCCGGGAGGCGGAGCTTGCAGTGAGCCGAGATCCGGCCACAGCACTCCAGCCTGGCGACAGAGCGAGACTCCGTCTCAAAAAAAAAAAAAAAAAAAAAAAAAAAAAAAAAATTGTAGGGACAAGATCTCACTGTATTGCCCAGGCTGGGCTTGATCTTCCCACATTGGCCTGCCAAAGCACTGGAATTACAGATGTGAGCTACTATTCTTGGCCAACTAGGCCATTTCCTATAAGGGACTTGAGCATCTTTGGATTTTGATATGAGGGGGCATCCTGGAACTAATCTCCCTGGAACACCGAAGGATGACTGTAGTCAAAGGAAGGCAAGTCAAGTTTTCCATGTAAGCCAAGATAAGGTGGGTGATTAAAGAGGCAATGGGACATGGAAGGGGTTTGGCAGCAAGTATCAAGGATACAATGGAAGGGAATTTGGGATGAGGACAAGGTGGAAATGCCAAGGCTGAGCTGCTAGAATCCAGGTTGAAAATCATCACAGGGAACCTAGGGCACCTGGAAAGAATTTGATATTTAATTGTCACACTCTCCTCCCTGTTAAGGGTCAAGATTTGAGGTGGAATCGGATGTACTAAATAGGCAGGGGATGCATGGTAAACTGCACTGAAGTATAGTTGTCCTACCTAAATAGTGATACAACAAGCTCTCACATGCGGGAAGCTGCTGAGTGTTCCAGTTAGCAGTGCAGATTCTGAATCTTGACTGCACCACTTACTCACTGCATGGCTTGGGAAATCAGTGTATTTCTTTATGCCTCAGTTTCTTTCCTATAAAATGTAGGTAATAGTAGAAACTCTTGGGATTATTGTGAGAATTAAATAATATCCATAAAGTACCTTGAACAGAGCCTAGTACATCTTATGTATCCAATAAACATTAGCTTTTAAACTGTATGTTTCACTTGTAATGGAACCTATCCCTGTCTTGAGTGCTGCGGCTGTAGTCCCACTGTGCACATGTTTGGACTACAGCAAGCACTTCCCACCCTGTTGGCTGACTCTGTCACTCTTCTTAGTCTTCTCTCTTTAGCCCTGTAAAGTGGAGTGTCCTTTACTACATCATACAATAATCAGTGGTAAATAATCACAGGAATAACAAGAGATTCATCTTAGACCAATATCAAGATAAAATAGGTAACAGATTCATTTCTGATAATGTTTTATGGTTGTTTTCTGGACTTAAAGTGGAGAAAATTGAGCACTGTTCAAAACCATTTTATTCTAGGAAGCATAGCTGTTTCTAATTCGGTGTCAAGTTTATCCCAACTCCTGTGGTAGTCAGCACAGAATTTCTCTATTGCTTTACGTGTATAATAGGATTAATGATATTTGTCTCTTGAAAGAATAAAAATATTTGTAAAGCACTTAAAATTTAAAAAATCTCATGATCCTCTTATGAGGTTGTATTTTGAAGGACTTGTGAATTTATATACATAGAATTATTTAGAGATAAAATTAATAAAAATTAGAATGATCTGTCTTGTTTACAGTATCTTTGCTAAATCTCATATAAATATATTTATATGACCTTGAAAATGTGGCTCATACAAGGTCAATATTTGTTTCGATTATCTTTGTGCTAATAATAAGATCAATTATGAGGCAAATAATAATGTCCTTGTCCTTTGTATGAAAAATGACACTAATGACACATCATCAGAAGGACTTGTTTTTGTTAATTGGTAAGTAGTTATATATTGTGCTGAAATAATCTTAATAGTATCTTGAATATCCTTCCTCATACAGGCAGCCTTGCTTTTCAAAATACATTTTAACGGATCCCAAAACATTTCATAAATCACCCATTCATTTTTTGAAAGGCTGTTATGTGCCAAATGTTGTATTAGGCACTGGGAATACAGAGACATTTAAGGCCAAAATCTGCCCTTCAGGGGCTTACAATCTGGGTGGAGAGGGTCCTGATCTGTTAAGGCACTTACTTGCATGTCCAAATGTTGAAGTGTGCCAGGGTCCAGTACAGGCATGAGAGGGAGAGTGGTTCATTCTGATTACAGGGAGGGCTGTTTGTCAATGCTTCTTTTTTTCTTTTTGAGGCAGAGTCTCGCTCTGTCGCCCGGACTGGAGTGTAGTGGCACAATCTCGGCTCACTGCAACCTCCACCTCCCGGTTCAAGCAATTCTCCTGCCTCAGCCTCCCGAGTAGCTGGGTCTACAGGCATGCACCACCATGCCCGGCTAATATTTGTATTTTTAGTAGAGATGGAGTTTCACCATATTGGCCAGGCTGGTCTCGAACTACTGACCTCATGATCTGCCCGCCTCAGCCTCCCAAAGTGCTGGGATTACAGGTGTGAGCCACTGCACCTGGCCACGTTAATGCTTCTTAAGAGAAGCTGACCTTTGAGCTAGGATGTTCACCAGGTTAGAGGAGAGAGCTGAAAGAGAGGACATTTTGGCTGAAAGATTTTAGTCCAAGTCCTGGAGGAAGAAAGGAGCCTTTCAGGATAGCTGAAGGCTGGCACAAGGGAAGGTCACCGTGTGAGAGGGAGGCTGTAGAGGGGTCCAGTGGCTACTTGGAGGTGGGTGTTGTGGGCAGTGGGCATCAATATTATAAAAAGAGCTAGATTAGACATTTGACAGGCATACCAACCTATATGTAATATCAGCATGGATGTAATGATAGAGAAAGTTTTATTTTTTCTGACCCTTCCTCACCACCTAAAATCTGGGGTACTCTGCAGGACTTTTTTGGAGGTAGATCTGTTCAACTTTTGAGTTTTATCCCCCAAGTCACCTGCAGTTCTTCTCCATCTTTCCCTGCCACAACCCTCAACTTCTCCACCAAGTAAGAGCCAAACATTTCACGCACAGGGCTCTTGCTCTTTTTAGGCTGTCTCAATCTACCCCTGATTATTATAGTCAGGGAAGTGAGAGACTGCAGTCTGCAGAGACGCGCTGGGTTTTTTTGCTTTCACTGAATCTTCCTGTGTCCTACTCTGTTAAGGTAAGAGTCATGGGGACCACGTTTGCTGTCTAATGAGGCAAAGCAGACTGTTCCATCGTTTTTTTTTATTGCATTGCAGTGACTTAAGGCAAGCAGATGTGAAGAGTGTTTTCCCTCAGTATGCCCAACTAACGATTGCGTGGAAGAGCTTAATTTACATGCATCCTCTCTGCATTTCTTTGAGTATTCAGTGGGTAGTTGCCAAGTAACTGAAAACGTGTCTAGACACAGATGTTTCTATATTCAACAACAGGGTTAATTTTCTGAACTGCAAAGTCAAATGCATGTAACCCCTGTAACAGAATACACAGAATAAGGTAAAGAAAAAATGTTATGATCTAAGGAAGGGCTATTGAACTTTACTAGCTGTAGCAACTTTGCTCACCAAAATAACTCAGCCATGCTTTCCTGAGAATGCATTTCCACTTGATAAGAAAACATTGTGAAGGAAACAGTTAATGACAAGTCTGCAGTCTAATTTTTTCCTCTACCTGGGATACATGAAAGAGGTGACTCAGTCAAATCCCTGTGCATACATGCTAATAACTGGACATCCTGATAAAAATGCTAATGGTATTTATAAGTAAAAAGATAATGGAGAGTCCTTATCTGTGAAATGCTTTCAGCAGCTATTCTAGGTATCTATTGCTGTGTGAAAAATCACCCCCAAACTCAGTGGCTTAAAACAATAATTTATTATTATCTCTACCTTTCAGCAAGTTAATGTGACTCAGCTAGGTGGTTTTTTGCTTGGAACTTCTCACACAACTTTAGTTAGTGCTGCAATTGCAGACATCTGAAGAGATAGCTCCCCTATGCTGCCAGCTGATGAGCCTGGGTTAGGCTTTTCAGGCCATATGGTCTTTGTTGCAACTACTCAACTGTGCTCTTGTAGTGTGAAAGCACCCATGTACAATACATAAACAAATGAGCATGGCTTCATTCCAATGAAACTTAATTACAAAAACAGGTGGCAGGCCGGATTTGGCCCATGGGCCATAGTTTGCCAACCCCTGGACTATGATCTCTGCAGGGAAGAATGCTTGTCCTGGGTCCTGCTAGTGAATCATTAGTAAACTTGGTATTAGGTAAGATGCATAAACTGTGTGGAGTTTGATTTGATCATCAAACTCACTTGTTCCTTAGCGTCTCTCGAATGTTGAACACAATGTTTGTGCATAATGTGGACACAATATCTGTAAGTCAACTTGTTAACAGATATCAATTTAATTCCAATTGTTGGCCTACATTACACTTGATGTTCCACATTCATGGATTCAACCAACAACAAATAAAAATATTTTTAAAAAGGAAGGTAGTGTCTGTACTGAACACGTACAGACTTTTTTCATGTTATTGTTATCTAAACAATACATTCTAACAACTATTTATGTTGCATTTATATAGTACTAGGTATTAGAAGTAATCTAGATATGATTTAAAATATACAAAAGGATGTGTGTGTGTTATACAGAAATACTACACCATTGTGTATCAGGGACTTGAGCATCTATTGGCATTGGTATCTATGGGGATTTCTGGAACAAATCCTCCACAGATACTGAGGAACAACTGTAGGCTGAAGTTTGGAATTCTCTAGGTCAGTTTTACGTATGCTGATTGCACCTGGTTACATGAGAATGGAAATGGCAGAGCACATACTTCTCAGTGTAAATATGAAAGATCCTGTTAGACTTTACTTCATTGTTGAGAAGAAATCTGAATTTATTATGGAATATTTGGAGATCATAGAGTATATCCGAACTACTTTAAAAGTATTTTTAACACAAAAGAAAGTAAGCCTCCTAAGGCTGTGATTTCCAAGAAAATTTCCTTTTATCTGCAGTAGGGTTTATTTAAATGAAAGGCATTGCTATAGTATCTCCCCCAATTTAAGCTTGGAAAAGAGAATGAAAGGGCACAGCCTGAGGTAGATTGTCAATAATGGCTTATTGCATAGTCAACGAACTTTTAAAAAAAATCTTTCAAAACATTGGTAAATGTAAGATAAATATTTAGACTTCAATTACATGGAATTTTCTTTCTTCCTTTGAAAACTCTAATAGAAGTAATTTTCCAAAGGGATTAACAGATGACAACATTTTTTGATATGAGTCCTTGGGGTTGAATAGACAGTAGCTGTAAGGCAAAGGAAAAAAAAAAGAAACATATAGATAAAATATCTGAAGGCATATTCTTTTGATTTTTTTGGTGAAAAAAGTTTTACAATAGAAAATTACAGAAAATACTTGTAATTTTGGCACATATACAAGCAATACAAAAACTGTAAACATACTTTTAGCCCTGTTATAAATAAATTATTTCATAGGGCAGTGGAACTTTTAATTTAAAAATAAACTCAGAATGTTCCTCTATGTTATTTTCTACAAGTGTTCTCAAGTATTTTGTATTTAAGGTACTGAAACATTCTTAGAGAAGTTCAGTGATTAGATTTTTAAAGCATGAAATATAAAATTTGTTTTTTTTTCCAATTGCAAAGAGAAAAACATGCTTAGGAAAACTTGAAAGTGAATAAAAATAACTGCAGAAGATGTTTCATTAGTTATCCCACCCTTAAGGCCTGTGTCATCGTGACATGCTAATTCCAAAAAGGAGGAACACAGACATATTATATGAATCAGTGGTTCCTTGCTATTTGCCTCTATTTCAGTAAACAAGACATCCAAGCTTCTGTGCAAACTGATTCCCGTCCTTGGCCCCATGATAGTAGGGGGGATCATGATAGTAGTAGACAGCAGGTCCAGACGGCCCGGGAAGGAGATAAGGATGAGATAGGAAAGAAGGCCTACAAAAAAGGAAAGAGATCCTTCAACTTCTTGAATTATGCATCAAAGCACAGGTGTGAGGTTTTCTGTAAGAATTAAATTACGATAGGATTCCCAATGGGACTTAGTTTTAGATTTGCCTGTTTCTTATTTTGCCACATGAACTGTAGTTCCTGAAAGCTGGCTGGCTGCAGGGTGGAAGTAGCAGTGCACCCTCTTGAGTTCTGCTGCCCATTTGAGGTACTGGGTCCATCTTTCTTAACAAAGATGACATTATGCAAATTTACTTGATGCAAGTTTTATCAAACTGTTTAGAGATTTTCAAATGCTGTTTATGGATATACGGACAGTGGCGGGTGGGGAGAGGCATTGTTGTTTTAAAAAGAAAATCACATCTTAATGGAAGAATTGCTGAGAACTTGGTGGGCAGAGTGTGGTGGTTTTAATCGTATTTTGGAAATATAAAAATTACTCACAAGGTAGTAGGTTTATGGAGCCTTGGAAAACAACAGTAACAACATCTTCAGATTACCCCTGCACTCTAGGGACAAGCTGTGATGAGTAGAGGTGTATGCCCTGCACAGAGTTCTAACTGGCAGGACTTTGTCCTTTGCTATGCTTGGCTGTGTGGTGTGGACTCAGGGTGAGAGGGGTTCGTTGCTGTGGGTTTGATGATGTAGTTTCCCAAAGAAGTGCACAAAATAATAAAATGAAGACCTATTTTGTCTTTCTAACTAAACCAATCATAAAACAACTTATACATCTTTTTAAGTTGTTTCCTGCCATGCTCTGCGTATCTCAGCCTTTCTGTGCTCTCAGTATCACTGCAGCAGGAAGCTCAGTGATCTCCTATGCTGTCCCGATGCATTGTCTTTCTCTATTTCAAACGTGTCTTTTCTTCATCCTCCCTCCCAAGCCCAACTCCTTCTGCCAAGACCTATTTGTCCAGTACAGCATTTTTTTCCTTACTTGTTGGTTTGTTCCAGCTCTCAGGGAACTCCAGCAATTTTTCATGAGAAAGAAAGTTAGTAATTTTTTTGCCTTGTTTTTATGTCTTCTACATCCTTAGCACTATCTACTAGGATCACCAAACTGTGTTACTACTGTAGCTTGATAGGACTCTTCTAGGACAGATGATGCCTTAACGTCAAGTTATCAGGATGCCTGTCATTCATTCCCATCCCCAAATTTGACAGTTATTTGCCTAAATAAACTCCTAAGTATTTCAGCTAAACACTTAATTCTAAATGCCTCCAATTCCTTGTTTTGCCCAAAATATGTATTGTTCTCAAAAGCCCACTGCTATTTGTTTTGTAATTAAGCTACAATATTTCCAAAACTTCTTTATATGCTAGCATTCAAGAAGGAAATCCATGATAAGCAATTATTTTCACACTTGAGTTCACAAACTATTCATAACCAAGTAAATTAAGTAGAAATCTTTATTTTCCTAATATTAATGTGTTTCCCCTCTATACTTTTATATTGATTTCCTTTTTCCTTTGCAGATGAAGACTGGAAGGTGACTATTGTCACTGGGGATCCTGAAAATGCTGGCACCACGGCAACAGTGTTCCTTTATGTCTATGGAGAAACAAAATGTTCAGGTCCTATTATTTTGGGATCTGGGAAACACCAGCTGTCTAACTCTAACACTGCAGATATATTCAAGGTAGAAATGATATAGCGATAACTTGTTTGCTAAGATATATTGTGACTTACATCCCCGCAGATGAAATGGAGAGTAATTTTTTGTTGTTCTTTTGGTATTGCATTCACATTAAATTTGCTTGGTATATGTAGCGTGTTTTATCCCATGGGAGCTGGGAAACAGTAATAACAACTGGGACATAAGATTTTTGTTTCTTCTTCATTTTTTTATTTGTATAAAGGCAACAAAGTATATGCATTTTAGAACATTTAAAAATTAGAGTGGAATAATTTACTACTAATCCTGTCATCAAGCTGAGTATTTTCATTTTTGAATATCTGTCTCAGTCCTTGTTCATACCCATACATGTTTTCCACAAGCACACTAACACATATGATGGAGCATGATGGTATGATGGAACGGTGGTGCAGCCTAATGACTAAGACATGGGCGAAAGAGTCAAATAGTCAACATTAAAATGCTGACTTTGCCACTTACAAGCATAGTGACCTGGACATATTATTTAACCTTTCTGTGCCTCACTTTCCTCAATAATCTTTACTTCAGAGGGTTAGAATGAGGATTAAATTAATCCTCAGTGTAGTATCTGAAATGCTCAATAAATGTTTGCTATTAATATTGCACTACATAGGCAATTTTGTAGCACCCTGTATTACATGTAATATGGCCATTTATGAAAGGAGCTACATAGTCTTCCCACTTAAAATTTTTATTGATTAGATACTAAGTAATATGCTATGGATAAAGAGAACACTTTGGTGTTGTTGGACATTTAAATGGCTTTCAAGTTTTTGGTATTATAAATAATGCTGCAACAAACATACTTTTAACCATAGCTTTCTTCTTATTTTTTTAACCAAAGCTACCTATTTTCCTATGACAAACTCTGAGAAATGGTATTACTCTTGAGCCATTTTGAAAAACTACTTTGTGAAAGTATCTGATTTACATAGCACATTGCTTCCCAAAACATAGTAAACACTGGTAAATTTTAATGGTTGTTAAATCCCTATGACATCCCAAGTCATGTTATCTATTTCTGCCATACAACATGTTTAATAATTTCAATTACAATCTATCAGTTTCTTTGTGCAAGTTAGAGTATATAACTGTGGATCTATGGAAGTTGTCTTCATTTCTTTTTGTTAAAAGTGCTTTTTTGCGATGTAATTCACCCTAACATTCATATCATAACATTCATCCATTTTTAATATTTTAAAATTTTTTTATGTTTTAAAGTTTTGTTTTAAATTCAATACATTGAATATGTAATTGTATATATTTATGGGGTACAGTATGATCTTCCAATACATACATATATTGTATAATGATCAAATCAGGGTAAAAAACGTTCACCCATTTAAAGTGTATAAAGTGTACAACCCTGTGAATGTACTAAACAATTACCACAATCTAATTTTAGAACGTTTTCATCACTCCAAAAAGAAGGCCAGTACCCATTAGCAGAAACTCTCCATTTTTCTATCTCCCAGCTTTAGGAAACTAGTAATCTACTTTCTGCCTCTATACATTTGCCTGTTCTAGACATTTCATATATGTGGAATCATGCAATATGGAGTATTTGTGTCTGACACTCTTTTACGTAGCGTAAAGAATGCTTTAAAGCTCAATCAGTGTTGCAGCATGTATCAGTGCTTTATTCTTCTTTATGGTTGAATAATATCCTATTATATGAATGAACCACATTTTATTTATCCATTTATCAGTTGATACAGATTTGAGTTGTTTTCATTTTCAGCTGTTGTGAACAATGCAGCTATGAAAATCTATGTACAAGTTTTTGTGTGAACATGTTATTGTTTCACTATGTATGTATCATTTCACACATAAACTTGGGTATATACCTAGGAGTAGAATTTCTGAATCATATGTTTAACACTTTGAGAAACTGCCAAACTGTTTTCTAAAGTAGCTGCACCAGTTTTACACTTCTACCAGCAATGTACAAGGTTTCGTCTTTCTCCACATCCTTATCAACATTTGTATTATATGTTTTTTGATTCTAACCATCCTAGTGGATGTAAAATAGTATCTTATTGCGATTTTGATATGTATTTCTTTAATGACTAATGATGTTGAGTACCTTTTCATATGCTTGTTGGCCATCGATGTGTTTTCACTGGAAAAATATCCATTCAAATGACTTGCCCATTTTTATACTTGATCTTAGCCAAAGGGCTGAGAAGCAATGATTTGCCCATTTTTAATTGGATCATTTGTCTTTTTATTTATGAGTTTAAGAGTTCTTTATAAATTCTGAATATGAATCTGTTATCATATATATGTTTTACAATTTTTTCTCCCATTTTTTGAGTTATCTTTTAACTTTCTTGCTGGTATGGATTTAAGTTACCTTCTAGTGTCCTTTCAAATCAGACTGAAGAGTTCCCTTTGGTATTTCTTGTAGGGCAGGTCTGCTAGTGATGAATTCTCTATTTTTGTTTTTCTGGGAAAGTCTTAATTTGCATATCCAAGTCTTGGTTGACAGTTTTCTTCTTTCAGTACTTTGAATATGTCATCCCATTTCTTTATGGCCTTTATGATTTCTGATGAGAAGTCAGGAGTTAACCTTATTAAAGATTCTGTACATATGATAAGTTGTTTGTCTTCTGCTGCTTTCAAGATTCTCTGCTTGTTTTTGGCTTTCAAAAATTTTACTGTGTTGTGTTTAGGTGTAGATCACCTTACTGTTGGTTTTAATAGTTACTGTGGTTGCAAGGTTGCCAGTTTTCAAGACTATTGTGGAGTTGGGGAGGGTGGTAGAGAGTAGATCAATGTACAATACACAAACCCTTATGTTTCTACCAATGTTCATCGTTTTCATTGAATACATACTCCTCAATTTGTTATAATCCTTTGACTAATTTTCAGAGTTCTACATAATTTCATTTCAATAGATTTTTTATTGCTTTTGTGGAGCACTGGATTCATGGAGGGTCTCAGTCTGCCATTTCGGAAGTCCTACTCTGCTCTTACTATCTTGATCCTGTTTTGTTATTTTTAATTCAAGTTTCTGTTTCTCCATGAAATCTTCCATGATTTCCATAACTTGCCGAAGATAAACAAGAACTGGCCCAATATAAATTTGGATTTGAGGCTATGTCATGTGACCAAATCCTTGGAATAGAAGAACCACCATCCAAGTGGCTCTTGAGACATTGATTATCTTATTGTCAGAACAGTGAAAATTTCCTTTTATATAACTGGTTCATATGGTAGATGACAACATAGGGTAACTGTAATATTCTCCTGACCCAATCATAGGCCTTGAAGAGGAACTTGATTGTAGGACTTCATAAAAGAAGAGGATTCTAGTTTCAAAAAGGGCTTGCAAAATGGTGTCAGTGGCTTTGTAGCAATTTTGATATATACCCTCTATAGACTATAGAGTTCAGCTCTATGGTTGCACCTAGAATGTCACTGAGAGCCAAAATGAAGGAAATTAAACATCCTCAGGAAAACAATCAAGGCAAAATTAAGAGCAGAATGTCCATTATGGCAGAAAGTTGGAGAGAGTAGGCAGAGAGGAGTTTCTAGAAAACAGGGACTAGACCTAGTTCAGTTGCTAACCCTTGAATCTGTTCATTGCCTGACATAGACTAGACACTCATGAATATCTGTTGAAATCATGAAAATTTAATAAAAATTACTTGGCTGAAATTTGTTTAATATTGGCTGCTTTATCTTGGGGGCATTCACTGTTGAATTTTTCTTGTGATCCTTCTCTGAGGGAATCATAAAAGCATCCATGTAGCTTTCTTTTTTTTTTATTATACTTTAAGTTCTAGGGTATAACGTGCATAACGTGCAGGTTTGTTACATATGTATACTTGTGCCATGTTGGTGTGCTGCACCCATCAACTCGTCAGCACCCATCAATTCATCATTTATATCATGTATAACTCCCAATGCAATCCATGTATCTTATATGGATATTATTTACTTATAAACCTGCCCAGAGATTTAGTTGGGCTTTTTGTTGCATTTTTGCAAATTGAAATCTAAGTAGTATTCTCTGTTGCTTGGAAAAAGTTAGTGCTTACACCATTCACTCCTAGAAAGTCGTTTTCTGCTTCTGATTTACTATTGTATGAAGTCAATTAATTTTGTAGATGAATAGGTTTAATATTTATTGTGAATTCCTAGGGCACTTGCCTAATCATTGAATATCCCTTATGCTTCTTAGAACAGAAATGGATGATACAGTTTTGCCTTTGTAAAAACAATTTATATCAGCAGCAAAGAGAAGACCTATATTTGACCTCCAACAATGCCCTTTACTATATAAGGAAATATGAATAAAGCACTTAATATTTGTAAACTTTAATTTCCTCCTTTGTAAAATGCATGCAACAATACTTTATATCTATGCAGATTGAAAGAGTTAAGAATCAATGCACTTTATATAAAGTATGAAACACTCTTATCATTATGCTCTTTAGGCTGACTCTTATGATACTGCCCACAAATTGTTGAAGACTTCCTGATAGGATGGGGTTTAAGATAATTTTTCAGATGAATGAAGGCAGGAATGCAGCTTGGCAGATGGCTTGTGGGTGGCTATTTCTGTCATGGGGGTATGTGTAGAAATGTCTGGAGGCTGGAGTGGGAGGAAGAAACATAGGAAAACAAGACTAGGTTGGCTGAGCTAGAGCAAGTCAGTGAGTATGTAATATCAAGAATGTTTATCTGGGTCTTTTCAATGTTTAAAGGTTAGATGTCCATGTGGACCTACAAACTATTAGCCATTATTAGCTAGATGGGTGTTAGCATGTCATTTTGATTTTGGCACAACTCTGGATGACTTTCTTTTCTCTCCTCCTTGTCCTCTTTCTTCTTTATCTTCTTTTCCATTCTTTCCTCTTTTTTTCTTGGAATCCTAAAACTTGGAGATTGGTGATATTTTACATTGACTTCATTCAGAAGTTTAAGAGTGGCAGCACTATGCAGTTCCCTGTTGACATGACTGACTTTCCTGTGGATGGCAGATCCTAGGGACAATTTAACTTAAACTTTTTCCTTAGTTACAAAAGTTGAAATATTTTTAAAATGACATCTTCTACAAATTTTCACTTCTAAATACTTATTAAGAAAAGTTAATAATGTTGCTCCCCTTAAATAGAAAATAAATTGCAGAAATAAAACCCCAGTTCAGATGATATCAGCAAGATAATAGAATAAAATTTGCTCAGCTTCAGTACTCCTCACAGGAAGACAAACTAACAACTATCTACAGAGAAGAGTGCCTTTGTGAAAATCCCAGAAACTGGGGGTGAGGTTGATGCACCCCACAGAAATGAGAAAAGTTCTCATTAAAAGGGTAAGAGAAGCAGTTACACTTTGACTGCTTCACCTCTCCCTCAGGCTGGCATGGCATCATACCAAGCTAGTCCTAGATGGACATCCAGCTTTTCCAACATTTTGGGGTGCTTCATGGGAAACCCACTTCTGCTTTGCCCTACAGGGTATACTGGGGGAATTGGCAGGGTTAGATTCTATGGGGTCAGCCAGGAACAAAGAAGCATGGCAGGGTTCACAGCAACCAGTGCACAGAACTTGGTGATAGCACTGCATCCCTGCTGTTATCATTATCACTGACTAACCAGAGAGCTTAGTCAGTGTCTCTGCCTAACCATGGAGCAAAACTAGTGGTACTGTCTGGCCAGAGAATACAGTCTGCAGTTTTGCCTGTCTTGGGTTCCAAACTAGTGGTCAGGCCAAGCCATGGAGCCTAACCTACAGCTCTACCTGAGCAATGAGCCAAGCCAAAGTCCCGGCCTGACTCTGGAGCGTATCTTGCAGCCCTGCCTGATCAACAAGCCCAGACAAAGACTCTGCCATGACATAGAACCCATCCTGTGATTCCACTAGGGAAGGCAGCACAGCCAGTGACCTTGTGCAACTATGGGGTAAGCCTGTGTCCCTGCCCGACCAGGGAGCTAGGCTAGCAATCCAGCCTACCATGAAGCCCTGTCTATGGCCCCTCTCAGCTGTGAAATTTAGCCTACAGCCCCACCTGATAATAAAACCCAGCCTATGGTCTTGCTAAATTGTAGAGCATAGCCTGATGGAGCAGGGAGTCCAGACAGCAAACCCACCTACTTGTGGAGTGCAGCCTATAACCCCATCAAACTGCAGGGCACAATCTACAGATTCTCCCAACCTGAGAGCCCAGTAGAGGTCCTCACTGACTGTGGAGCACAGCCAACAACTCTGCATTATCAAGCAACCCACCCAATAACCCTGCTCAACTGTGGGACACAGCCTGTGACCCTACCCAATTGCAGAGCCCAGACTGCAGCTAACCCCAACTGCAGAGCTCAGTCTGCATAAATGTGAAGTCCAGCCATGAGCACCGTCTGGCCAGAGAGATTGGTTAGGTCTCTGACTAGGAGTGATTGTGGAACTCAGCCTATAGCCCTGCCTAATCATAAGTCCAAGCAGCAGCACTGCTTGGCCAGGGAAAGCAGCCTATAACTCTGCCCAACCAGAGGCAATTGTGGAGCCCAACCAGTGGCCCCACATTGCCAGGAGCCCAACCAGAAGTTCTGCCTGACCACAGCCAGGTCAGCAGACCTACTGGTTGCAGAGACCAGCTTGCAGCTCCATCCAACATCAGAGCATCGACAGATGTCTTGCCCAATTGGAGACCTTGACAGAAAGCATCACCTACCTGTGAATGCTACCAGCTGGTCTGTCTAAAACCCCAGGCTGGGCTGACGGGTGGAGGTCTTTCCCTGCCAATGTGAACCTGTAAAGGCTAGAAGACCTGACTGCTTCCTTAAATGCACAGTCACCAATGCAAGAATATAAGGATCACAAAGAATCATGGTAACATGAAACTACCAAAGAAAACTAATAAAGCTCCAATAGTTGATCCTAGAGAAATGGAGATCTAGGAACTGTTTGACAAGAAATTGAGAATAATCCATTTAAACAAGTTCAGTGAACTTCAAGAACAAAACAGGTAGACAACTAAATGAAGTTAGATAAGCAACACATGATCAAAACTATTATAGAAGTTCAACAAGGACATAGAAACCATTAAACAAAATTAAAATTCTAAAGCTGAAGAATACAATGAATGAAATGAAAAATTCAGTAGAGAGCTTCAACATTTGACTCAATAAAGAAGAAGAAAGAATCAGTGAATTTGAAGACAGGTCATTTGAAAATATCCAGTCGGTGGAGCAGAAAGGAAACAAAATAATTTTTTAAAGCAAAGAAAGGTTATTAGTTAATGGGATACCATCAAGTGAAACAATACATGCATTATGAAAATTCCAGAAGGAGAAGAAGGAAAGACGGGGACAAAAAGCCTACTTAAAGAAATGATTACTGAAAACCTTCCAAATTTGGGGAGAGAAATAGACATTCTGATTTGTGAACCCCAAGGGTCACTGGACGTGTTGAATCTGAAATGTTAAACACAAAGCAAATTATAAATAAATTGTCAAAAGTCAAAGACAGAGAATTTTGAAAGCAGTGAAAGAAAAATGATTCATTATATACAATGGAACCTCCACAAGACTATCAGTGGATTTCTAGCAGAACCCTTGCAGGCCAGGAAAGACTGGGATCAGATATTCAAAATACTAAGAAAAAAACTGTCAACCAAGAATACTGTACCCACCAAACTTGTCCTTCAGAAATGGAGAGATAAAGATTTCCCATCCCAAAGTGATGAAGGAGTTCATCACTACCTTCCTTACAAGAAGTGCTAAAGGAAGTTCATCAAGTTGAAATGAAAGGACACTAATTAACAACCTAAAATATATGAATGTGTGAAACTGGCTATAAAAATAAACATATATAGTCAAAGGCAGAATTATCTAAATTTTTATTATGGTGATGCATAACTCATTTCAATTCTAGTAGAGAAGTTAAAAATGTTTTAACAATAACTATAACAATAATAACTTGCTATTAGATATGGAATACATAAAATATAAATTATAATATCAGTAACATAAAATATTAGGTGTGAGTTAAAAGTGTCATTTTATAGACAATTAAATTTAAATTATCTGGTTGTAAGATATTTTATGCAAGTCTTATGATAACCACAAAGAATAAACCTGCAGTAGATACACAAAAGATTAAGAGAGAGAGATTAAAGAATGCCAACACAAAAGTCATCAATTACAAAAGAAGACAGTAAGCAAGGAAGAAAGGAGTAAAGGAAATATAAAGAATCAGAAAATTAACCAAATGGCAAGGATATGTTTTTACTTATCAATAATTACTTTAAATATAAATGGATTCAATTCTTTGATGAAAAGATGTACAACATTTGAATGGATTCAAAAACAAGATCCAATAATATGCTGCCTACAGGGGATTCACTTTAGCTTTAAAGACACACATAGGCTGTAGTTAGGGATGGAAAAGACTTTCCATGAAATGATAATCAAATATTGGCATAAGTGACTATAATTATATCATACAAATTGACTTTAAGCCGAAGACTGTCACAAGAGACAAAGAAGATTATTACTTAATGATAAAGGGATCAATTTATCAAGAAGGTAGAGCAATTATAAATATTTATGTACCTAACACTGAGCAGCTAAATATATAAAGTGAGTACAATTACAACAATAGAAGTGAAAGGAGAAATAAGCAGCAATATTATAATAGTAAGAGTCTTCGATATTAAACCCTCAGTGATGGATAGATCATCCAGATAGAAAATGGATGAAGAAACCATGGGTTTGAACAATACTGTAAACTCAGTGAACCTAACAGACATATACAGAACATTTCATCCAACAGCAGCAGAATACACACTATTCTCAAGGGCATATAAAATGTCCAGGATAGGTCACATGTTAGGACACAAAACAAGTCTTAACAAATTCAAGAAGATTGAAATTACATCAAGTATCTTTTCTCACTACAATAGTATGAAACTCAAAGTAAATGACAGGAAGAAAATTGGGAGATTTACAAATACGTGGAGATTAAACATACTCCTCAATAATTAAGGAGTCATAGAATAAATCAAAAAATAACTTGAGACAAACACAAATGAAAATAGAACATACCAAAACTTATGTGATACAAAAGCAGTACTGAGAGGAAAGTTTATAGCTGTAAATGGCTACTTAATGAAACAATAAAGATCTCAAATAAACAAGCTAACTATACACTTTGAGGAATTAGAAAAATAGAACAAAATAAGTCCAAAGTTAGCAGAAAGAAGGAAACAATAAAGATTAGAGTAGGAAAAAAAAATGAAATAGAGAGTAGAAGAACAGTAGAAAAGATCAATAAAACCAAAAATTAGCTTTTGGAAAAGATAAAATTAGCAAGCCTCTAGCTAGACTAATCAAGAAAAAAAGTGACAGAACTCAAAATTATCAATGAAAAAGAAGACATTACAACTCATACCACAGAAACACGTAGGATCATAAGAGACTACTATGAACAATTATGTGTCAACAAATTGAATAACTTAGAGAAAAATTTATAGAAACATGCAACCTAAAAATATTGAAACATGAAGAAATAGAAAGTCTGAATACACCAGTAATGAGTAAGGAGATTGAATCAGTAATCTCCCAGCAAGGAAAAAACCAAGACCTTTAGTCTTCATTCTGAGTTCTACCAAACATTTAAAGAAGAATTAATGCCAAATCATCTCAAACTCTTCTAAAAAATTTCAAGTGGAGAGAATAATTCCAAACTCATTTTATGAAGCCAGCATTACCCTGATACCGAAGCCAGACAGGATATTAGAAGAAAAAAAATTACAGGATAATATTCCTGATGAACATAGAGGCAAAACTCCTCAACAAAATACTGGCAAACACAATTCAAAAGCAGATTAAAGTATCATTTAGCATAATCAAGTTGGGTTTATCCCTGGGGTGCAAGGGTGGTTCAATATGTACAAATCAATAATTGTGAAACACCATATTAACAGAAGAAAGGATAAAAATAATATGATCATCTCAACAGATACAGAAAAAGCATTTGACAAATATCAATATGGTTTTATGATAAAAACTCTCAGCATATTTAATATAGAAGGGATGTATCTCAACCTAATAAAGACCAAATAGTATAATACCACAGCAAACATTATACTCAATGGTGAAAAACTGAATGCTTTCTCTCAAACATCAGGAAAAAGATAAGGGTGCCTACTCTTGCTACTTCGATTCAGCATAGTACTGGAAGTGCTAGTTAGAATAATTAGGGGAGAAAAAATAGGGCATCCAAATCAGAGAGAAGGAAATAAAATCATCTGTCTGCAGATGACATAATCATATATATAGAAAATTCTAAAAATTCCACCAAAAAGCAGTTAGAATAAACAAACTCAGTAAAGTTACAGGCTACAAAATCAACATTTAAAATATCTGTTGCATTTTCATACATTAACAATGAACTATCTGAAAAAAAATTGAATCCCATTCGTAATACCATTGAAACAATAAAATAATTAGGAATAAATTTAACCAAGGAGGTGAAACATCTCTACACTTAAAACAATAAGCCATTGTTGAAAGAAATTAAATATGCACAATTAAATGGAAAGATATTCCATGTTCATGGATCAGAAAAATTAATATTATGAAAATGTACATATTACCCAAAGCAGTTTACAGATTCAGTGAAATTCCTGTCACAATTCCAATAGCATTTTTCACAGAAATATAAAATACAATCCAAAATTTTATGTGAAACCACAACAAACTCTAAATAGTCAAAGCATTCTTGAGAAAAAAGAACAAAGCTGGATGCATCACATTACCTGATTTCACATTATATTCTAAAACCATAATAACTAAAACAGTATTTTTATTTTATTGGCATAAAAAGAGACACAAAGACAAATGGAACAGAATCAAGAGCCCAGAAATAAACCCATGCATATACAGCCAACTGTTTGTCAATATTTGACAATATTTGTCAATATTTGACAAGGGCACCAAGAATACACAATGGGGAAATGTTACCTTTTTCAATAAGTGGTATTGGGAAAACTGGATATCCACGAGCAAAAGGATGAAATTGGACCCATGTCTTATACCTTTCACAGAAATTGATTAGAAACGATTAAATACTTAAAACTTCTAGAAGAGAAAGAAACCATAGGAAAAACCCACTTTTCCCTATGTTTTGGCAATGATGTTTTTGGCTATGACACCAGAATCACAGGCAACACAAGCAAAAATACACAAATGGGCTGTATTAAACTAAAACGCTTCTGCACAGAAATGAAAACAATCAACAAAATAAAAAGGCAATGAGTTGAAATGAAATGGGAATGGGAGAAAATATTTGCAAACCAAATATCTGATAAGAGATTAATATCCCAAATATATCGGGAACTCATTCAGCTTAATAGTAGAAAAACTTAAATAATATAATTTAAAAATGGAAAAAGACCTCAGTAGACATTTTCCCAAAGAAGACAGAAATGGCCAACATGTACACCAAAAAGTGCTCCAAATAACAAATCACCAGGGAAATGCAAATTGAAACCACAATGAGATACCACATTTAGCCTGTTAGCATAGCTATCATCAAAAAAATAAGAGATAATAAGTTTTGGTGAAGATGTGGAGAAAAGGGAACCCTTGTATACTGTTTGTGGGAATGTATCATTACAGACATTATGGAAAACAGTAAGGAGAGGCCTATAAAATTAAAAATAGAGCTACCATATGATCTGCTTCTGTGTATATATCTGAAGGAAACAAAACCAGTATCTTGAAGAGATATCTGCACCCCTGTGGTCATCGCAGCATCATTCACAATAACCAAGATATGAAAACAACTTATTTCTCCATCAATGAATGAATAAACATAAATAAAGCCAAAAAAGACCTAAAAACCCTAATACAGGTGCAGAATATATTATGGAAAACATATCATTGATTTTCAGAAGGGTTAAATTTTCTCAGGCTAAATTTTAGAACAAAAATATTATTGGCTTCAGATATCAATCATTTTTTATTTATTGGAAGACAACTGAAAGAATATGGCATGGCCTACTCCTTAAGAAGCCAAAGCCTTTGTGGAGAGGGAAGATTAAGGTTGTTTGGTGCTGTCTGCTCTGAGCTGGATGACAGATATTTAGCAAAACTGAAACATGAAAGAAAAAATGTCTTTCTCTACTCTCTCTCTGTTGACATCTTCTTTTGAAAGACTAACGTCTTTATTTGTGGACTTGATCATATCCTCCTCTATCTCTCAAGATTGTGTCCCATTAGCCATCCTTATTTTTTCTTGCATCTTCAGGATTATTCTAATTAACCCTTGCCTTCAACCTGCCAACAGGCTTGTTTTTCCTGTTCTAAATATGATCCTTACTCTACTCTTAAGTTACAGTTTTCCTTCTCTTTGCAGATCTTCAAAGTACTAACCCATACTCATTCCTTTACCTCTTTCTCTTTCCATTCTCTCCTAATCTTGCAATTTGGAATATTATCTCATCACTCTATTTAAACCACATTTTCTAGGATCAGCAGTGAGGTTCTGATTCTTCCTCAACTATTTTTTCTCAATTGGTAGCCAAGGAATTATTGGGTGAACAGATAGTGCAGTGATAGATGTGAGTATTGGAACCAGATATCCTGGGTTCAGATTTTAGCTTCTTGACCACCTGTGTGTTTGTGCACATTTACCATTTTATTCTCTGTAAAATTATTAAAAATAATAGTACCTAAGAGGACTGTTGTGAGGATTATGTGGATATATAAAATCAACGTAAAATTTTCAGCATATAAAAGGGCATGTAGTCAATACTCAAAATTTTTTAAAGTATTTTTATTGTGTTTGGGAAGCAAAGAGACAAAAATGTTTCAGGAAACTGTAGGTGACAGTTATAGGTTGAATTGTGTTCCTCTAAAAGATATGTTGAAATCCTTGATACCTGTGAATATGACCTTATTTGGAAATAGGCTCTTTACATATTTAATTATGATATAAGTTAACATGAGGTCATACTAGAGTAGACAGGGCCTTGATTCAATATGACTGGTGTTATGAGAGAGAAGAGAGGCATCGAGAGAGTACACTATTTAGTGACAGAGGCACAGATTAGATTGGTGAACTGCAAGCCAAGGGATGCCAAGGATTGACAGCCACCACCAGGAGCTAGAAAGAGGCAACGAAGGATTCCACCCAGAGTCTCAGAGGGAGTATGGCCTCACTGACCTCTTGATTTCAGACTTCCAGCCTCCAGAATGGTGAGAGAATAAGTATCTATTGTTTTATGCCACCCAGTTTGTTATAAAAACCCTAGGAAATTAATATAGAATCCAACAGTCAGATGCTTCACAGAAATGAGGAACAAAAATGGAAAGAAAATGGATAAATTTGCCAACAAAGAGGATATTAGTGCCTTTCAAAAGAGCTGTTTTACTAATCTTGCTGAGAGATATTATAGGGAATGATAGAATCTATCATGGGGTGAAGAGAAATGGTGGTCCTGGACATAGAGCCACTTGCCCATTACATTTGTGAGAGGGAAACAGGTATGAGAGCACAACAGTGTAAAGAGTAGGGCCCTTTTTAGGAATATAAAAATTATCCATTTTTGCATGAGAAGAAGGTGGCAGTGGAGAGACATTTTTGTATATAAGACTGCTGAAGACAGTTGGAGTAAGTGTTAGAGTTAGATCCTTCAAAAGTCAAGAGATCTACTCTCTTAACAGCTACCAAGGATGCGGTTGGAAGAATAGGTTTTATAGAGGAGGACAGCACCTCTTCATCATTTTTGAGACTAGAAATTAAGCTAGGAAATAGTTGTAATAACAGACGTTAAGGTAGAAATAAAGTACAATCAGTTTGGCTGTAATAGTTGCTTTAGAAATTTGAATATGTTCCAACATAATCAATATATTAAAGAACAGTGAGCATAAGTGGAATTTCACATTTGCTTATGCACGTTTTATCCATAAGAACCACTAGATGAGTGCAGAAAACTCTACCTAGCTGAATTGAGTCACATAGGACTACACACACACACACACACATGCACACACACACCTCAAACACCTACCAGCTACCTCAGTTCACTGCATGTGTTAGGAACCATACTTATTCACATCTGATGTTAAAACTATCCTTCCAATTTCAAACACTCCTTCTTCCACAACTTGAAAATAACTTACAAGCTACAGTTGTTTCCACACCCCTTCCAGGAGAAAACTTTGTGTCTTTTCAAAATAAAATATCATATTTATTATAGTATTTACATATTTCTTAACCGTTAGCATGTATATAACTGTGCTACCATTTTTATTAGGTTCCTACCTTTTTTCTGATGTCATTGATGAAGTTTCCAAGTGTTGTTTCCCAACTTATTTTTTTTTTTTTTTTTTTACCATAAGCCTATGGTTTTTATTGTAAAATTTTCCAGTGTGGTGATTTTAGGGACACGTGTCACATTATAAAACTGGTTATACATATAGCAGGAGCTCCTCCTGGATGGTCTGATTTCCCTTTCATTTTATTTTTTTTACTTGAGACAGAGTCTCACTCTGTAGCCCAAGCTGTAGTGCAGTGGTGTGATCTTGGCTCACTGCAACCTCCGCCTCCTGGGTTCAAGCAATTCTCATGCCTCAGCCTCCTGAGTAGCTGGGACTACAGTCACATGCCACCATGCCCCAGTTTTTTATATTTTTACAAGTTTTTTTGTATTTTAGTAGAGAGGGGGTTTCACCATGTTGCCCAAGGTGGTCTCAAACTCCTGAGCTCAGGCGATCTGCCTGCTTTGGCCTCCCAAAGTGCTGGGATTACAGGCATGAGCCACCGCGCCCAGCCGGTGGTTCGATTTCTAAAGTATAGAAGAAGCCAGCAATATTTCTATGAGTGGAATTTCATTTGCTCAAGGTAATGAACAAAGAGAGTGATAGACTAGAAAGTCTATGAAGACTCCAGAAATACATTAAGGAAACAAGGGAAACTGAAGTCTTCACATTGTCTTAATTTTGTTGGTTCTATTATCTACTTGTTCCCTGAAACTTAATTATCAAAAAATTCACAAATTGTATCATGTAGGTTGTCAATTAATAAATTGAGCTTATGGCTCAAGTAACTTTCAGGCATGAGACAATAGAGGCAAAAGATCATTATCCTCAGATGATTTATTTTGAGGGCATTAGTGTTCTTATTGCATGTCGAGCCACGTAAATTTGAAGTGATTTGTCCTCAGAATATTTCAATTATTGTAATGTATACAGGAAACATTCTTCATCATTTTAGTTGCCGCCTAAGGAAGAAAAAGTAAATTATAAAGTTGTTCCTATCCTGGCTTGACAATATCACACATACTTGTACATCTATATTAGTCTCTATTTTTATCTTCATCTTCTCTTAACATATGTAATGTTAACATATACAATATTTGTTACATTTCTTTTTCTATAGAACTGTGATAGCAAAAATGTTAGTATTTTATATACAATTATTATATTCAACTTTTTTTGGATTTGGTTTTTCCTACAGCATAATATGTAAGTAATATAGTGAAAATAAATGTCTACATATTTTGAGACTATGTTAATTAATTAGAAAAGCTTTTTGTTTTAAAGATGAAACCCTGAAATATCTTGGTGATGTTATTTGCTACTATAATATAAAAGTAAAATAATAGAAAGCTATATGTGATTGAACTTAATACTCTATAAATTTTGTAATAATTTTCCATTTTAACTTAAATAAATCTCCCACGAATCCAAATATATTCATTCAAAAAACATTTATTGCGATCTATTCTTTACCAAATACCATGACAACAGCTTTTACTTTCTTTAAAATTTGTGGATACTTTTGACTTCTCTGTATCTTTATAGTTAATGGGTTTCTTATAGATAGTATGGAGTTGGGTCTTGCTTTTTATCCTATCTGGCAAGCTGTCATTTCACTATGTTTAGATCATTCTCACTTAAAGTGATTATTATATAATTAGAATAAGATCTACCATCTTGCTAGTTGTTTTCTATTTGTTCTATTTTTTCCTTCTTTCCTTTTTCTCCCCTTTTCTGCCTTCTCAAGATTTAACTGAACTTTTAAATGCATCAATGTTATCTCCTTTTTTGAAATTATTTATACATTTTTTCTTTATCAAAAACATTCTACTGGTTTCCCCATGGTTTAGAGTGTCTATTTTAAAATAATCTGAGTCTCCTTTCAAATAATATGACACCTCATGTGCAGTATAAGGGTCTTAGAATAATCCAAATTTCTACTTCGCATTTCTTATAGCATTGTCGTCATACATTTCACCTTTATTTATGGGTAATCATACAGTATATAATAACTGATTTTATTTTAAATAGTCAGTTATATTTTAGAGAATTAAAAATGAGAAAAATAATATTTATTTTACTTTTATTCCATTTACAATGTTCTTTATTTCTTTGTGTAGACCAAGATTTCTGGCCTATGCCACAAACCTTCTGTATGAAGAATTCCCTTCAATATTTTTTGTTGAATAGGTCTGTTAGAAATATATTTCCTCAGTTTGTGTTTGTATGAGAAAGTCTTTATTTATCCTTCATTTTTAAATGGTGTTTTTACTGGACATGAAATTCTGGATTGTCAGTTCTTTTGTTCTTTAGTACTTTGAAGAAGTCAATTTATTGTCTTCTGTTTGCATTTATTCCAACAAGAACACTGATGTAATTCTTATTCTTCCCTCTACTCATAATGTATCTTTTTCTCTAACCATCTTCAAGATTTTCTCTTTGTCTTTGGTTTATAGCAATTTGTATATAATTTGCCTCTATGTGTGTGTGTGTGTGTGGGTGTGTGCGTATTAATATTTATCCTGGTTGGTGAGCTTCTTAGCTGATTTGGTTTCTGTATCTAATTTTGAAAATTTTTGACCATTATCTTTTGAAAATATTTCTCATACCCTGTTCTCTTTCTTCTTTTTTCAAGATTCCAACTGTATGTATACGAGACTACATGTTTGATATTGTGCCATGTTCCCAGATGCTCTGTTCTATGATTTTTCCATTAACAAAATCTTTGTGTTTCAATTAACCAATCTAAATATTCATTAATTCTTCCCTTGGCCATGTTGAATCTGTCAATGAGGCTGTCAAAGGAATTATACATCTTTGTAACTGTGTTTTTGATTTCTAGAGATTTCTTTGGTTCTTTCTTATAGTTTCCAATTGTTTTACTGAAAGTACTCATCTTTTTTTTCATGTTGTCCACATCTTCCGTTAGAGGTTTAAACATTTAATCATAGTTATATTAAATTTCTTATATGATAGTTTTAACATTTGTGTCATATCTGAGTCTGATTTTGATTATTGTTTTGACTCTTCAGATTGTGGTTTTCTTGCCTTTTCCCAAGTCCTGTAGGTTTTGTTGTTGTTAGAAGCTGGATGTGTTGTATAGAACGGTAGATAGTGAAATAAATACTGTTAATACTTGGAGATAAGCACACTTTCCTTCTGCTCTGCATTTAGTGGAGGAATTTGTACTAATGTAACCATTACTTGAGCTGAGTTTAAAGTCTGTTGTTGCTATGGTTACCTAAAGTGTAATTTTGGGTTCCTTTAGTAACACCTTATGTTTAGGATATAGTCTAATTAGACAGAGAGTTTTTCTCAATATTTGCTTCCCAGTTGGCTTGGGTGTGTCTACCTGGCTTTGGCTCTTCTGGTTTGTCTGTTGCAGCTCACAGCTGTATTCCCCTGTTATTTTTCCTCAACACCTGTTAATGTAGTGTTGAGAGGGTGGGGCAGGTGTATGTTCTCAGATGTCCTGATTAAGCTTCAGTCTCAGCCAGGTGTTGTGAACCTTCACAGGTGTTCCTGCTTCTCCTCCAGGCGTAGTGGGCCTCAGATGTGTTTCTGCCACTCCCCTCAGAATCACAGACTTTTTTTCCATGTTGCCCTTTCTCAGTTGCAATGTATTTCTATCAGTGCCCCTCAGATAACAGTTTTTGTTTCTCTTCCCTCTGCAAATTACATCTTTTGTTCCATAGGTGAGATAGAGGAGACAGATTCAGGGCTTCAGCCTTGGCTGCTGTTCCTACCCCCAGCCAGCACGAGGAAGGACTCTTTCTCACTGTTCACCCCAATCTTCCCTGCAAGTGCCTGGTGGGGTTCTTGGAGGAAAAGTCTGCAAGAGAATGCAAACTCTTATGCTTCCCACATCCAGCCTTAAGCAATTTGTTGGAAATTTCTAGGTGCATTCTTTACCGGTATAGAGGACATCTGTAGGCATCCACTCCAGGTGAGCACGTGCGTAGGTCCTGCTTCTCCCTGAGGAAACCTATCTCTCTCCAGAGTTTGGTTAGATTTTTACCCTGTAATCTAGTTCTCCAGGAAAATCATTGATTTGCAGTTTTTCCAGGTTTTTCTTTGTTGTAAAAGTGACTCTCTCTTCCAACTCTCTATATCTCTGAGCTCAAACTATGAATATTTACATGTGTAGTTGGATTTATTTATTTTCTTTTTATTAGATTTCTATAGAATTGTAGTCACTAAAAAGCTGCAGATAATATATAAAATTTAAAAATGTATAAAGGCTCAATAATCCAGTAAAAAAGATGTTATTTAGATGTTATAAGTCCACTGTTCTCCATTTTCTCTTAGAAGAAAATAAATAATATAGACTGTAAAAAAGGCAACTTAAAGACATATTTAAGAAAGACCTTCTAAATAGTAAAGGTAAAAATAGCCTTGTAATTTATTTATTATAGATTCTTTTCATGTGACAATATTAAACAACAACTGAGGCATTTTCAGTATGTCCTGATTCAGATGAATACAACCTGTAAGTAAGAGAACAGATCCATAAAATACTGTTTAATCATGGCATTCAATAGAAAATGTTAAACGCTTGAGAATATTGGCTTTTTAGTGAGGATAGAGCAAAACAAAATGAGAAATACCTTCAAATTTCAATTTGATGTGAAGAGACAAGAAAACCTCTATCAAAGTTCTTAGGAAAGATATGATGAAATCTAAATAAAATGTTTTATCCACTTTCTCAAAAACCGTTTTAGGAAAACTAAATTGTTATTTGTTTCTGAAAGGTAAGGTCTTCAAAGGCTGCTATTCATTTCAATGTCGTTCAGCAAGTACTTCTACAGTACACGCAATAGGTTTAACACTGTGCTGAGGTCTCTGAAGGGTACAGAGCTATGAAATGAGAAACAATCCCACTAAGAGAAAGGACATATATGCGTGACACAGGCAAGATGCCAGAAGTGTTATGAGTTAGTGCCCCATTAAGCAGGATAGATGCAAAAAGCTTTATGGGCTCAGAGAAAGCATCTACAGTTCACTCTTGGGATTGGATGAAACAAAATCTTCTATAGCTGTTGACTAGTGGACCTTTCAACTGGGATCAGGGTGTGCTGGAAGTGTGTTCTGTAGAAGCAAGGTAGCTTACTAAGCTCAAGGGAGAAAGAAGCTTTGTCTTTCTTAGGATTCATAGCTTTATTTCTTCTATGTATCTTTGTGCTTCCCACATAAAATTCTCGAACTCAGTCACAGCAATATTTACCCCTTTTGTGAGTATTTTCTACATCTTCTCAACTTGCCTGGAAACCAAGACTACAAAATATTATTTTTAAAATCTCATTAAAAACTTTGTCTTATTTTTCAGTCTAATCAGTTTGTTTTTCAAATGAATTTTCATAGCTACTTTTGGAGTCTATGTGATAAATGGACTGGGACTCTATATGAACATGTTCCTCACTGTGTCATGGATAGGACTGGAGAGAGACACATGGACAGAATTTTGGAACTGTTGATAATACAATTAGATGTCACAGATGAACATAGGGGAAAAATGATGAACACTATCTTGTAACACCAGGGATTATGACGTATCTCCTGAGGACCATGAAAATTATTTTGACTCTTGTAACGGTTAATGGGCTTGAGATAACTGTGAAGACTCCCCTGAGAAAACTGAGGGTCCAGGAAAATGTATGACAAATAATGGTATTACACTATCATCCTTCAGATGCTATTCAGGGAACAATGTTGTTCAATAATTTCCTTAAAAGAATTGCTTGTTGTATAAATGAGTGAGGTATATCTTTATCTACCATTACAAAAGATTTCCAGGATATATTATGTAGTGAAAAAAGGTAAAAACATGTATGCTGGCCGGGCGCGGTGGCTCAAGCCTGTAATCCCAGCACTTTGGGAGGCCGAGGCGGGCGGATCACGAGGTCAGGAGATCGAGACCCTCCTGGCTAACACAGTGAAACCCCGTCTCTACTAAAAATACAAAAAACTAGCCGGGCGCGGTGGCGGGCGCCTGTAGTCCCAGCTACTCGGAGGCTGAGGCGAGAGAATGGCGGGAACCCGGGAGGCGGAGCTTGCAGTGAGCCGAGATCGCGCCACTGCACTCCAGCCTGGGCGACACAGCGAGACTCCGTCTCAAAAAAAAAAAAAAAAAAAAAATGTATGCTACAATTTATTTAAGAAAAGAAGTGTTATGGGAATATATGCATATACATATTTATATATACATAATATTGCATGTATACATGGTTTTTAATTTAAAAATAAACAATGGGCTGGGCTCAGTGGCTCACATGTATAATCCCAGCACTTTGGGAGGCTGAGGTGGGCAGATCACGAGGTCAGGAGTTTGAGACCAGCTTGACCAACATGGTGAAACCCCGTCTCTACTAAAAATACAAAAATTAGCTGGGCGTAGTGGCACATGCCTGTAATCTCAGCTACTCAGGAGGCTAAGGTAGGAGAATCGCTTGAACTCAGGAGGCGGAGGTTACAGTGAGCTGAGATCGCACCACTACACTCCAGCCTGGGCAACAGAGCGAGACTCCGTCTCAACAAAATAAAAGAATAAAAAATAATAATAAACAATGGAAGGTAAACTATAAGATAAGTGACTACATATGTGAGAGAGAGGGACTAGGTTAGAGGGGTTAGTAAGAAAAACTAAGCTTCTTTGAATAAACTTTGTTTTGCAACTTTGATTTAAAACATATAATCATTTACATAATTTTAAAAATTGATTTTAAAAAGGCAACTTCTAAAAGTAAAAGGAAAATGAAACAAATGAACCTGTATAGCCAGATGATGTAAGCACACACAGCCTGGAACTATTCCAAATGACATTAAGGCCCAGTGTTAAGGTTTGACTGCATAACCCTTGTAGGGTAGACATTCATCATTTAGCTGGTCCTAGTTTTGATATGGATAACCTGAGACTGTTGTTTGTGTAATGTGGGATAAAGCACATGAAAAATCACACAACTGTAATTGAGAACCACTTTATTTTTTTTCAGTGATTTCAAAAAGGCTAACAAAAAACGATATGGACAAAAATTTACCTGGCAAAAGGAAGCAGTAAGAAAAGCAAGAGTTACAATTCTGACAACAAAAAACATCAAAATCGAAAAGTATAAGATGAGATAAAGGACACTTTGTAATGTTAAAAGCTACATTTGATGCAACACCAATACATTAAATAACACAGCACTCATGTGAAACAAAAACTACACAGATGCAGGGATTTGGGTAGAAGCCCAGTCATATAAGAGACTTTAATACATGACTCTTAAATCAAGACAGGTCAAGTGTTCCAAAAGTAAGCAATTATATTTTAAAAAGTCTAAGCAGTGTAATCAATAAGGTAGCTCTTTTGTTTGTATACATTATACCCTAAGAGTGGAGAATATTTTCTCTTTTCAAATTTGGGTGACAATGTAAATATTGGTGTAGCTTTCAAATACAGATGCTTGGGTTTCACCTGGGATCATACGATTCCAAGGTCTGAAAAGCTGCTCATGTTATTCTGACTTTCATCAGCATCTGAAGTCACTGACAAACGAGACAGAATCAACAACATTGGCAGTGCCTGAATTTTGAGAGAAATCTGAACAAAACATTTGATACTGAGATTGCTTGAGATCATCCTGGACAGACAGTTTTTATAAACATCCCTGATTTTTCTCTGCCTAGACCATTGAACTGTTTTCTGAATATCGTTTCAATAAATATGCTCATTTACTAGTTATATAGTACATATTAGTTATGCCTGGCTAGTTATTTATTTCTATCTTGAAGCTATCTTTCAGATGAAATATGTATATTATGGCAGAATTATTAACATTCTTCACCAAGTTTGAATATTGGTCTCTAGCATCACAGTAAATAAAATTTGTGCTCTCAACTTGTCCACAGAAATAGAGATACCACAATAAAATAAAATAATACAAAATAAACAGTGGCATAGTTCACACCCATAACTTGAATCCTATTATTCTAAATGGCTTACCAGTTATATATTATACCCTGTGAAACTATGCCATGTTGATTGGAGCTTGTTCCAAAAAGTGACTGAGTTTATACAACTGGAAAATGCAAGCAACCTGGTTGGACCCTGGGTGTTTTGTTGGTACATTAGTTAAAACATCCTGGCGATAACACCAGGTGCATGCTCATGGAGTGGAAATGTTTTCCATTTCTCTAGACTTTTTTTCATTTTCTGGAGGTGCCATGGAAGGCAAATGAATGCTGTTGGTGATTTCTAGGCTATTAGAGAATCCAGCCATTATATATGGCATCTGAAACTTTGTGAATGACTGCTCCTTATGGCAGTGATCAAGTGTGTTTCCCAGCAGCCTTTAGGATATGTTAGGTGCTAAAAGTTAAACTTTGATTCCTCTGAGTGAGTCCACCTTCTCTTTTGCAGAATGTTTGTATCTAATATCAGAGACCAAGGTAATAAATTTACTGTCAGTGGTTTTTTTTTACATTTTATTTTTAATTTAATTTTTTTTTTGAGACAGAGTCACGCTCTGTCACCCCTGCTGGAGTAAAGTGGTGCAATCTTGGCTCACTGCAACCTTCGCCTCCCGAGTTCAAGCGATTCTCCTGCCTCAGCCTCCTGAGTAGCTGAGGTTACAGGCAACTGCCACCATGCCCAGCTAATTTTTTTATTTTTAGTAGAGATGGGGTTTCACTGTGTTGGCTATGCTGGTCTCAAACTCCTAACCTCGTGATCCACCTGTCTTGGCCTCTCAAAGTGCTGGGATTACAAGCGTGAGCCATTGCATCTGGCCAGGTTGTTTTTAACCTCAGCATAGAGTCAACTGGAGAGCTTAACGATGGACAGCCTTTCAGTGTGGAATCACGGACTTTTATCTTAGTTGGAGCTGATTTAAAGCACCAAAAACCCATCTCTCTTTATAAAGTTTCCCTGTCTACATCTTAGCAAAGTGACATAACTGCTTTTTGACAAGTATTGTGGCACTAGCTTTACATTTGAAATTTTACAGCATTGTCATTTTTTTCAACGCCCACATTTGTTTCATGAATGCAATTCATAAAGTTATATACCTTGCTACATGTGAACATAAGTGTTTTAAGAGCTCACAACTTAGATAATTAGGCGTACAACTTTTTTGGTGATAGTTTTGAAGACAGAATTGGAGTATTGGTCATCATAAAAACTTAAGGAACGGCTCGTATATTTGCCTTCATTTCTTTCTTTGTATTTTTACAAAAAATATTCTTTGTTTTCGACAAATTGTAATGGGTAAAGAGGAACATTTAGTACCTCAAGGGGAGATGGATAATTATCTTCACCCTGAGATAATACCATTGTTAAGATTACCAAATGCTAACTATGTTGTCCCCAAAATAAGCTGAAAGTGCATCAATTTAAGTCACGTTTGTCTTTAAAGTCTTATTTGCCACAAAATTAGATTTCTAAAAGAAAAATTGAACAAAACAAGCACGTTCTAGGTGACAGAAATGTTTCATTCTTGTTCGTATGAGAATGTCAAAATTAATATCTATTGACCACCTGCAAAGGGCAACGTTTGTTTGAGGTATTCTACTTGTGTCATATAATTAAATCTCCTCCACCTGTTATGAGGTAGAATGCAAAGGGACAGGTGACTTATAAGGAGCAATGGGCACACAACTTTCTGAGGCCAGGTCTGTCAAGCTCCATCAGCCTTTCATTATTATCATGTTTGAACTAGAGACTGAAGTAGTCTCAAAGATCGCAAAAAACAGAAAAAAGGGTATCACTAGTCCTTCAAAGAACAAATTCTTCTGAACTGGAAATTATATTTTCCTTTTTTTAGTTAGAAGAAATCATGGTAGTTACATGGTTAGAGTCTTACCTCGCTAAAATATTTCAAAGCCTATGTTGACATCTCACTAGATCCTTTCACTCCTTTGACCACATATGTGTAAAAGCATGCTGTATTCAATGTGTGTTTCTGATGCTTGTCTGTTTATTTGTTTGTACTTGAGCTTTTCCTTTAACTTAGAGAGGTACCTGGATGTAGGGAGTGTATTAGTCACGGTTCTCTAACCATACAGAACCACCAGAATGTGTGTGCATCTCTATCATCTAGCTATCTATCTCTGTCTTTATCTATCTCTATCTATCTATCTTATCTATCTATCTATCTATCTATCTATCAATCAATCATGAGATATTTATTTTAAGGAATTGGCTCAAAATTCCTTCAGTGTGGACTGGCAGGCTTGAACCTAAAGAAAAGCTGCAGTCCATGTCCAACTCCAAAGGCCATCTGCTGGTAGAATTACTTCTTGCTTGGGGAGGTCAGTCTGTTCTGTTGAGGCCTTTAACAGATTTGATGAGGCCCTCCCACATTATGGAAGACAATCTGCTTTCCTGAGAGTCCACAGATTCAAATCAGATCTTATCCAAAAAAGAAAAACATACCTTCTCGGGAACACTCAGAATACTGTTTGACCAAATACTTGGGCCCCAGGGCGCTGTCACATAGACACATGCAATAATCATCGTAGCATGGAACCATCATATCATGAAACTTCTTTCAACAACCAAATGAACAGGGGCTTATAGAATATGGGGTTCACTGAGGTGCAAGAAAGTCTTTCTCCTCCCAGAATCAGGAGCAGGAAAATGGTGGTTACTCCCTGATCCTTCAAGAAGCCCTTTACCTCAGTAAACTGGAGTCCACTACATGGAGGCCCACTGCCCTCTAACCACCTGACTTCCCCACGGCTCTGCACAAAGCTGTCTTAAAATGCCTGGGGCAAATGGAAGAAGATGGTCTTCCCTTAGCCCACTGTCCAGGATCCCTCAGGTGCCCAGAGTGTGGAAATGGACATCTTAGCATCCCCTGGCATTCTTCACAGATTTGCCATAAGCTTGAGCTTTGAATAGTTGTGATTTAATACTGAGGTTGCTAGCATGTGGGGTACAGGAAATGGGAGTTAGAATCCTGATCTTCTTAAGAACTGTTAGCCTATGTTATGGGATTGGAATACCCGACTAGTTGTTACAGAACATGACTCTAGAAGATGTGAGCAAATCTCCCCTTCCTTTCATTTTTCACTTGACCATTATTTTACCATTTATTTGTTAAAAAATGTTTCTTCTGCTTCCAATTGTAAGTCAGAAATAAAAAGAAAAGTGTTACTCTCGCATGGGTATAATCCCATAGAATTTGGAAGGGACTGATGAACAGACATTGGTGTATAGTTGCTTATCTCTTTGTTCATCTTTTCTCCCTGGAAACTCTGCCTATTGTGTTACTAGAGTAGCCCTTGATGGTCACACCCCATTCTACCTAGATTGGCTTCACAGAGCCCACTGAGGTTTGTTAAGTTCCTTATATTTAACAACATTATCTGTCCCATAGCATAAACAATTAGCACATATAATTTTATAATGCTAATGAAGAAGATAAGCTACCAATGAAGCTAAAAGCTCTAGTTCTAACAAATATTTGCATAGTTGTAGTATTTATGCAAATTATTTCACTTGGCACTTCAACCTGCATTCCTTAATTTAGCTATATTTTCCTGTCTTTATATACTCTGGGCAATAACTTTTGCTTCCTTCACTGCCTTTACCTAGAAAGAAATGTGGCTCTATACAAGATTGAATTTGCTTTTATTAACTTGGAGCTCTTTCTAAAGTTTAGTTGTACATACAGCTTGCTAACATCATATGCCATCATAAATAAACAACTCATATTCTTACTCATACATTCTCTTTCTTCATTCTGTGATGCAAAACTTGGGTTGGTATCTGTGGGAGTTATGTATATGCTTCCAAAAGAGGCCAAATTCTCACAGGATATCAAAATAGCCTAGTGAGATAGTATCAGCAATGGGGGTTCAGTGGCAGAGATGGAGTCGACTGCTGGCACCTGAATTATGTATTAATAAAAGTTAGATTCATGCAGTATGCTAGTAGTAGCAGACTGTGTTGTTCATAAAAGCCTTAAATTCAAACAAATTCTCTGTATTTATTTCAATCATATGCCAGAAAGACATGCTGTACATAAAAATGACTGTTTCTTTCACAGCCATTGTACCGTAAAGAAAATAAAATTCTATTTTGTTTGGTGGCTTTGCTAGGGAAAAAATAGCACTCTCTCCTAGAACAACTTTTTGCAACATACTCTGATCCCAAGGACTACATGCATGCCATTTGCCATGGTTAGGTTGATGCTGAAAAGTAAGTGGTGACTTCAGCTGTATTACTTAGGGTGGCAGTAAGAAAGTCATTTGTGATGCTGTGTGATAGCGAAAGCATTTTTTTCTCTGAATTGCAGTATGTGAAAGAGAGTTGAAGAATATTTGACAGTATGCCAGTTGGCAAGTGGTACCATTTTAATAAGTCAGTATTGCCGAGAGTCCAGGTAAAAGCTCATCTGAAAGTGAAATACATTGATGAAAGCTCAGGCCAATGAACGCTTTCACCACTGGAAACAGTATGCCTGTGTGTCTAGAGCACATATATGAGAATCCTTTCAGAATGATGCACACGCCTGACCATATGCTCTAGTGAATGCCATTACAATCCCTGCTGGCTTTTCAGAAAAAAATAAACATAATTACATTTGGCACCAGCATGAACTTATTTTAGAATAAAAAAGATACTAAACAATGTTTCAAAATGACTGGGGTTCTAGAGTGCCCTGCTTCTCATAAAGCAATCAGCCAGAGAAGATGAGAACTCAGGTGGCTGTTTTGATCCCAGCTTAAAGATTTTAGAAAGGGTATTTCTGAACATTCATAATACTTAATCCTATTATTTGGGCACTTATTTCCTTACACATGGCAGGTGATCACTTTGTAAATAGATTTTTTAAGTCCCACCACTCTATCTTTTGCTTCTTGCCTTTGTTATGATTGAATTTGATTGTCAAAGTGCTGCTCCCGGAGACCATTCAGATCCCCTTCATAGGCATGATGTCTCTTGAAACTCACGATATATTGAATTATTTTTTTCCTTCTATTGGGAAACAGCTGGAAATAAATTGACTGTTAACTATTGTTCCCAAGCAAGTTCCACCAAGGTCCATGTGTTCCTTTTGCAGAAAGATAAATTTCACATTATGGCGAGAAATGAAACATGTAATGTTTGCACTGTTTCTGTGGAAAATCCCTGTTCCAACACTGTGCCTGCTTACTGTTTAATGTTGTTCCTGGAGAAGACGGAAGGCTTGGTCCAACATGCCACAGAAGATTCACAACTGCAGATCCCCACTGTTGATGATAGAAAAGGGCGTAAAAGGTGGCACCATTCCATTCTGCTGGCTTTGAGGCAGAACCTGTTAGCAGGCCAAGTCTTTGTTTTTGCCACCCCAAGTAGTAAGAGGTTCAAATCGGTGCAAATGCATGGAAAAATAGGAGACACACATACAGAGGGTCAAACCCAGGGTAGTGATCTTTAAATGCTGTGAAGTATAATTTTGTATAGAGAATTAAGAGATAACAGAATAAACCCTTGTTGGTTGTTTCTAGGTCTTTTGCTACCCTGAAGCATCCTCATCTTTGCTTATTTTAAAACAAGCAAAATAAAGCCTAGTATAGAGAAGGGGGAAACCCCGACCTTGAACAAGCACATGGTATGAGGTTCTATCCATTTTGTTTTGCTGTGGTATGCTTTGCAGCTTTCCTTGGAATTGTTACTGCTGCCAACTCAAGCCAGGCCTGTCTTCCCACGTCTGCACTTGACCAGTATCCTTATTATAGGGTCCTCCTGCCAGGCTGTTTCCTGTAATGATTATCCCCAAACCCACCTTTAGCAAATTATCATCAACAATATTTGTAATTTTAATAATAAAATGTAACATTTCCTGCCATCCTAGACTATTTTATTATTATTGCTCAAATCAGTCTCCAACCTAAACTATTTTAAGTCAACATTTTCTATACCTGCACAGCCCCCTCTTGCAGTACTAATCACATTAGTATTTAACCTTTTAAGATCTGCAACCATTTCTGAGCTGTATGCTCCGTGAGGGAAGAAGTCGTGTCACATGTATGCTACTTCCTCCTCAGCACATGGCACCTGACAGACATAGGCCTTTAAATATCTGTGAAATGGGTCAAGTTAAGTGTGAGTTCAAATTATGTATTTCGAAGTTTAGATATTCCCAGCCATTTTTAAAATTGGTAGAATCAGGGATTCAAAAGTTTGGGTGTGGGAAACATTCACTAACATTCCAGGTTTTAACTGATTCAAGTTCATATCTTGATCTTGACATTTTGATGCTTTTCACTGAACTCAGGATTGCACAGATAATTTTAAACTGAAAGCTCACTTACCGCATATTGTCTTCCTTCACACTATTCAGCAAGACTTGGTTTCTGGGTGTTCCTCACCAAAGCTCTGACTTGGAGTCTTGTGGTGGTAGCTCAGTTATAATTAAATAAAAACATTGTATAATTGAACAATGTTTGTCAACTCAGTTTCAAGAACAGTTTGTATCTTCTTCTCTAAAACTAGTCTATAAATTACAGAGTGAACACAACCATACTAGATCAAGACCAAGAGAAAAACCTATAGATGTCAGCTATACAGTAAGAAATGTGTACATTTGTCAGATTTTTGTTTGTTTTTATTTATGTAGACACAGAATCTCACTCTGTCACCCAGGCTGGAGTGCAGTGGTGAAATCTCGGCACACTGCAACTTCTGCCTCCCAGACTCAAGCGGTTCTTGTGTCTCAGCCTTCCGAGTAGGTGGGATTATAGGCATACGCCATCATGCCTGGCTGATTTTTGTATTTTTAATAGAGACAGGGTTTTGCCATGTTGACTGGGCTGGTCTTGAACTCCTGGCTTCAAATTATCTGCCCACCTCAGCCTCCTAAAGTGCTGGGATTACAGGTGTGAGCCACTGTGCTTGACCTTTGTTTGCTTTTAAAATGCATATATTAATATTTTCTGTCAGTGTTTTGGTTCCTATGATATGGTAATATATAGATTCGGTTCAGACATGTCATCCTCATGCATGGCTTCTCAATAACCAACCTTAGAAAGATCCGTAAGGTTATTTAATTTTATTTTAGGCATTCACTTCCAATTCTGTTTTCCTTTGCCTCATAAGCACATGTTAATTTTATCTTCCTAAAATTCTACTGGGTCTCAAACATAACAGCAGATTCTCATTCACATGATTCCAGATATCTCTCCCTCTTTCTATGTATCTATGTATCCATGTATCTATCTATCTATCTATCTATCTATCTATCTATCTATCCATCCATCTTCTATCATTTATCTATTGAATTAAAAAGTAAAGGAAGCAGGAATGTTATTCTTGAGACTCCTCTGAAGATTCCAGCAGCTCACTGCTCTAGTTATTTCAGTTGCTTAAATGCCTGTGGTAACTCATTCTTACTAATCCATCTGGCCAACAGATTTTATTGGTATTAACACTTCTATGCCACAAGTCAAAATTTAGTTTCTGCTCTCATTTTCTGTAAGAATCTTATTGTGGGTAATGGTGAGGAGGTGTTAAAGGGAACCCAGTCCAACTTTTATACTTTGCAGAAAGTGAAGCCTTAGGCATTGAACTCTAATTACACCTAAATTGTCTCGAGCAGTTTCCTAAGTCTAGTAACAGTAGCCAATCAAATCAACATCTACATGGTTCCCATGGAATACTTTTCACTCTCCTTTACCTGGACTCAGAAACTGAATTAACTGACAGCAAGATAGTATGCTAGGAAAAGAATCCTGGCTTTCAGGTTTGTCACACTGTCTTGGGGGACAGAGTTCCATGAACAGCCTGCCCACGCACCCAGGGATGCACCTAATCAGTACTTTGCCTCACCTTTACTCTGTGGTTAACCTTTGCCCCAAATGCAAATAGAAATCCGTGTGATGGTGAAACCAGGCCATTGCCCAGAAAAAGGAGAGCAGTTGAATGGATACTGCAGGCCTACTGAAACTTACAGCAGAATGAGAAAAACTTTTCCACTCCATGGATATAAAGGACATTTAAAATTAATTAGTTTTAAGATTGCTTCATCATTTGCTCTTGCAAATAAGATATTATGTAATTCCCTGGAAATATTCTATAAATATTTGAGAGCCAGCCCTCATATGTACAGTCACATGGACATCCCTGTGCACACAGCATTTACACGCATGCACTGGATAAGCACAGGCTGTGTCTACACAGGGGGAGATTATGCAGAAAATGCAGGGGCTGGAAAGATAAGGAACTATTTGAAATTATGTTTGCTGTTTCTATTTTTTGTTTTCCTATGTGGATCAGGTTTATCTCTCAGAATAGAATTGTCCAAATGTTTTAGCATGTGGTGTGGTGGTAAGGACAGGCAATATGAAATCCAGTCATCTGGAATTAAAATTTCCTGCTCTGAATCTTAGAGGCTGTGGGGAGTTGAGCAAATGATATAACCTCTCTGAATCTTAGTGTCCTCTTTTGTAATAGGGAGAATTATGTGTATCTCATATGGCTCCAGTCAGGATTTAAAATGACTTACAGAAAACATCTGACAGAGAATCTCCTTACCTCAACAAACAGACCTGTTGTTCTTGTCCATGTTTTAGTAGTAAACCATATAAATTTTGACGCTTATTTTTTTTAAGCTAATCTTGAGCGTTTCCCTTTTTTTATTATTATTATACTTTAAGTTCTAGGGTACATGTGCACAACATGCAGGTTTGCTACATATGTGTACATGTGCCATATTGGTGTGCTGCACCCATTAACTCGTCATTTACATTAGGTATATCTCCTGGTGCTATCCCTCCCCCCTCCCCACTCCCCACAATAGGCCCCAGTGTGTGATGTTCCCCTTCCTGTGTCCAAGTGATCTCATTGTTCAATTCCCACCTATGAGTGAGCACATGCGGTGTTTGGTTTTCTGTTCTTGCGATAGTTTGCTGAGAATGGTGGTTTCCAGCTGCATCTATGTCCCTACAAAGGACACGAACTCATCCTTTTTTATGACTGCATAGTATTCCATGGTGTATATGTGCCACATTTTCTTAATCCAGTCTGTCACTGATGGACATTTGGGTTGATTCCAAGTCTTTGCTATTGTGAATAGTGCTGCAATAAACACACATGTGCATGTGTCTTTATAGCAGCATGACTTATAATCCTTTGGGTATATACCCGGTAATGAGATGGCTGGGTCAAATGGTATTCCTAGTTCCAGATCCTTGAGGAATCGCCACACTGTTTTCCACAATGGTTGAACTAGTTTACAATCCCACCAACAGTGTAAAAGTGTTCCTATTTCTCCACATCCTCTCCAGCACCTGTTGTTTCCTGATTTTTTAATGATTGCCATTCTAACTGGTGTGAGATGGTATCTCATTGTGGTTTTGATTTGCATTTCTCTGATGGCACGTGATGATGAGCATTTTTTTCATGTGTCTGTTGGCTGTGTGAATGTCCTCTTTTGAGAAATGTCTGTTCATATCCTTTGCCCACTTTTTGATGGAGTTGTTTGTTTTTTTCTTGTAAATTTGTTTGAATTCTTTGTAGGTTCTTGATATTAGCCCTTTGCCAGAAGAGTACATTGCAAAAATTTTCTCCCATTCTGTGGGTTGCCTATTCACTCTGATGGTAGTTTCTTTTGCTGTGCAGAAGCTCTTTAGTTTAATTAGATCCCATTTGTCAATTTTTTCTATTGTTGCCGTTGCTTTTGGTGTTTTAGACATGAAGTCCTTGCCCATGCCTATGTCCTGAATGGTACTACCTAGGTTTTCTTCTAGGGTTTTTATGGTTTTAGGTCTAAAATTTAACTCTCTAATCCATCTTGAAGAAATTTTCATATAAGGAGTAAGGAAAGGATCCAATTTCAGTTTTCTACTTATGACTAGCCAATTTTCCCAGCACCATTTATTAAATAGGGAATCCTTTCCCCATTTCTTGTTTTTGTCAGGTTTGTCAAAGATCAGATGGCTGTAGATGTGTGGTCTTATTTCTGAGGGCTCTGTTCTGTTCCATTGGTTTATGTCTCTGTTTTGCTACCAGTACCATGCTGTTTTGGTTACCGTAGCCTTGTAGTATAGTTTGAAGTCAGGTAGCATGATGCCTCCAGCTTTGTTCTTTTGGCTTAGGATTGTCTTGGCAATGCGGGGTCTTTTTTGGTTCCATATGAACTTTAAAGCAGATTTTTCCAATTTTGTGAAGAAAGTCATTGGTAGCTTAATGGGGATGGCATTGAATCTACAAATTACCTTGGGCAGTGTGGCTATTTTCACAATATTGATTCTTCCTATCCATGAGCATGATATGTTCTTCCATTTGTTTGTGTCCTCTTTTATTTCACTGAGCAGTGGTTTGTAGTTCTCCTTGAAGAGGTCCTTCACATCCTTTGTAAGTTGGATTCCTAGGTATTTTATTCTCTTTGAAGCTATTGTGAATGGGAGTTCATTCATGATTTGACTCTCTGTCTGTTACTGGTGTGTGTATCAGAATGGTTGTGGTTTTTGCACATTGATTTTGTATCCTGAGACTTTTCCGAAGTTACCTATCAGCTGAAGGAGATTTTGGGCTGAGACGATGGGGCTTTCTAAATATACAATCATGTCATCTGCAAACAGCGACAATTTGACTTCTTCTTTTCCTAACTGGATACCCTTGATTTCTTTCTCTTGCCTGATTGCCCTAGCCAGAACTGCCAACACTATGTTGAATAGGAGTGGTGAGAGAGGGCATCCCTGTCTTGTGCCAGTTTTCAAAGGGAATGCTTCCAGTTTTTGTCCATTCTGTATGATATTGGCTGTGGGTTTGACATAAATAGCTTTTATTATTTTGAGATACGTTCCATCAATACCGAATTTATTGAGAGTTTTTAGCATGAAGGGCTGTTGAATTTTGTCAAAGGCCTTTTCTGCATCTATTGAGATAATTATGTGGTTTTTGTCTTTGGTTCTGTTTATATGCTGGATTACGTTTATTGATTTGCGTATATTGAACCAGTCTTGCATCCCAGGGATGAAGCCCACTTGATCATGATCGACAAGCTTTTTGATGTGCTGCTGGATTTGGTTTGCCAGTATTTTACTGAGGATTTTTGCACTGATGCTCATCAGGGATATTGCTCTAAAATTCTCTTTTTTTTGTTGTGTCTCTGCCAAGCTTTGGTATCAGGATGATGTTGGCCTCATAAAATGAGTTAGGGAGGATTCCCTCTTTTTCTATTGATTGGAATAGTTTCAGAAGGAATGGTACCAGGTCCTCCTTGTACCTCTGGTAGAATTCGGCTGTGAATCTGTCTGGTCCTGGACTTTCTCTGGTTGGTAGGCTATTAATTATTGCCTCAATTTCAGAGCCTGCTATTGGTCTATTCAGGGATTCAATTTCTTCCTGGTTTAGTTTTGGGAGAGTGTAAGTGTCCAGGAAATTGCCCATTTCTTCTAGGTTTTCTAGTTAATTTGCGTAGAGGTGTTTATAGTATTCTCTGATTGTAGTTTGTATTTCTGTGGGGTCGGTGGTGATATCCCCTTCATCATTTTTTATTGCATCTATTTGATTCTTCTCTCTTTCCTTCTTTATTAGTCTTGCTAGCGGTCTACCAATTTTGTTGATCTTTTCAAAAAACCAACTCCTGCATTCATTGATTTTTTGGAGGGTTTTTTGTGTCTCTATCTCCTTCAGTTCTGCTCTGATCATAGTTATTTCTTGCCTTCTGCTAGCTTTTGAATGTGTTTGCTCTTGCTTCTCCAGTTCTTTTAATTGTGATGTTAGAGTGTCAATTTTAGATCTTTCCTGCTTTCTCTTGTGGGCATTTAGTGCTATAAATTTCCCTCTACACACTGCTTTAAATGTGTCCCAGAGATTCTGGTATGTTGTATCTTTGTTCTCATTGGTTTCAAAGAACATCTTTATTTCTGCCTTCATTTCTTTATGTACCCAGTAGTCATTCAGGAGCAGGTTGTTCATTTTCCATGTAGTTGAGTGGTTTTGATTGAGTTTCTTAGTCCTGAGTTCTAGTTTGATTGCACTGTGGTCTGAGAGACAATTTGTTATAATTCTGTTCTTTTACATTTGCTGAGGAGTGCTTTACTTCCAACTATGTGGTCAATTTTGGAATAAGTGTGATGTGGTGCTGAGAAGAACATATATTCTGTTGATTTGGGGTGGAGAGTTCTGTAGGTGTCTATTAGGTCCCCTTGATAGAGTTGAGTTCAATTCCTGGATATCCCTGTTAACTTTCTGTCTCGTTGATCTGTCTAATGTTGATAGTGGGGTGTTATAGTCTCCCATTATTATTGTATGGGAGTCTAAGTCTCTAAGGACTTGCTTTATGAATCTGGGTGCTCCTGTATTAGGTGCATATATATTTAGGATAGTTAGCTCTTCCTGATGAATTGGTCTGTTTACCATTATGTAGTGGCCTTCTTTGTCTCTTTTGATCTTTGATGGTTTAAAGTCTGTTTTATCAGAGACTAGGTTTGCAATCCCTGCTTTTTTTTGTTTTCCATTTTCTTGGTAGATCTTCCTCCATCCTTTTATTTTGAGCATATGTGTGTCTCTGCATGTGTGATGGGTCTCCTGAACACAGCAAACTGATGGGTCTTGACTCTTTATCCAGTTTGCCAGTCTGTGTCTTTTAATTGGATCATTTAGTCCATTGACCTTTAAGGTTAATATTGTTATGTGTGAACTTGATCCTGTCATTATGATATTAACTGGTTATTTTGCTCGTTAGTTGATGCAGTTTCTTCCTAGCATTGATGGACTTTACATTTTGGCAATGGCTGGTACTGGTTTTTGCAATGGCTGGTACTGGTTTTTCCTTTCCATGTTTAGTGCTTCCTTCAGGATCTCTTGTAGGGCAGGCCTGGTGGTGACAAAATCTCTAAGCATTTGCTTATCTGTAAAGGATTTTATTTCTCCTTCACTTATGAAACTTAGTTTGGCTGGATATGAAATTCTGGGTTGAAAATTCTTTTCTTTAAGAATGTTGAACTTTGGCCCCCACTCTCTTCTGGCTTGTAGAGTTTCTGCTGAGAGATCTGCTGTTAGTCTGATGGGCTTCCCTTTGTGGATAACCCGACCTTTCTCTCTGGCTGCCCTTAACATTTTTTCCTTCATTACAACTTTGGTGAATCTGACAATTATGTGTCTTGAGTTGTTCTTCTCAAGGAGTATCTTTGTGGTGTTCTCTGTATTTCCTGAATGTGAATGTTGGCCTGCCTTACTAGGTTGGGGAAGTTCTCCTGGATGATATCCTGTAGAGTGTTTTCCAACTTGGTTCCATTTTCCCCATCACTTTCAGGTACACCAATCAGATGTAGATTTGGTCTTTTCACATAATCCCATATTTCTTGGAGGCTTTGTTAATTTCTCTTTACTCTTTTTTCTCTACACTTCTCTTCTCACTTCCTTTCATTGATTTGATCTTCAATCACTGATACTCTTTCTTCCAGATGATCAAGTTGGTTACTGAATCTTGTGCATTTGTCACGTAGTTCTCATGTCATGGTTTTCATCTCTATCAGTTCTTTTAAGGTCTTCTCTGCATTGATTATTCTAGTTATCCATTCATTCATTCTTTTTTCAAGGTTTTTAGTTTCTTTGTGGTGGGTACGTAGTTCCTCCTTTAGCTCTGAGAAGTTTGAACGACTGAAGCCTTCTTCTCTCATCTCATCAAAGTCATCCTCTGTCCAGCTTTGTTCCATTTCTGGCGATGAGCTGCATTCCTTTGGAGGGGGAGATGTGCTCTGATTTTTTGAATTTCCAGCTTTTTTGCACTGCTTTTTCCCCATCTTTGTGGTTTTATCTGCCTTTGGTCTTTGATGACAGTGACATACTGATGGGGTTTTGGTGTGAGTGTCCTTTCTGTTTGTTAGTTTTCCTTCTAACAGTCAGGACCCTCAGCTACAGTTCTGTTGGAGTTTGCTTGAGGTCCACTCCAGACCCTGTTTGCCTGGGTATCAGCAGCAGAGGCTGCAGAAGATAGAATATTGCTGAACAGCGAGTGTTGCTGTCTGATTCTTGCTCTGGAAGCTTCGTCTCAGGGGTGTATCCAACCGTGTGAGGTGTGAGGTATTGGTCTGCACCTAGTGGGGATGTCTCCTATTGAGGCTACTCAGGGGTCAGGGACCCACTTGAGCAGGCAGTCTGTCCATTCTCAGATCCCAATCTTCATGCCAGGAAAACCACTGCTCTCTTCAAAGCTGTCAGACAGGGACATTTACATCTGCAGAGTTTTTTGATGCTTTTTGTTTACCTATGCCCTGTCTCCAGAGGTGCAGTCTACACAGGCAGGCAGGCCTCCTTGAGCTGTGGTGGGCTCCACCCAATTCAAGCTTTCCAGCAGCTTGTTTACCTACTTAAGCCTCGGCAATGGTGGGCGCCCCTCCCCCAGCCTCGCTGCTGCCTTGCAGTTAGATCTCAGACTGCTGTGCTAGCAATGAGGGAGGCTCCATGGGTGTAGGACCCTCCGGGCCAGGTGTGGGATATAATCTCCTGGTGTGCCATTTGCTAAGACCCTTGGTAAAGTGCAGTATTAGGGTGTGAGTTACCCGATTTTCCAGGTGTTGTATGTCTCAGTTTCCCTTGGCTAGGAAAAGAAATTCCCTTCCCCCTTGCTCTTCCCAGGTGAGGTGAAGCCTCGCCCTGCCTCAACTCTCGCTGGTTGGGCTGCACCCGCAGACAAGCATCAACTGTCTGACATGCCCCAGTGAGATGAACCCAGTACCTCAGTTGAAAATGCAGAAATCACCTATCTTCTGTGTCACTCATGCTGGGAGCTGGAGGCTGGAGCTGTTCCTATTTGGCCATCTTGAGTGCCCCCCAAATTTTAACTCTTGACTTTTGACTTGGTTTTGGATGTAATATTGGGTTAGTTTTAAGTAAAAAGTCAAAATTATTAGATATGTTAGGCACGTATTTAAGACATTTTCTTGTTGTAACTCTGAACATGAATGAGCCCATGAATACTCCACAAAGTTCACAAGATATGAGCCTTAAAGTGATATCTGCAGAGAATGAATGAGCACTCAAAAGTAAAAGACAAACAAAAATAAAAATAATGCAAAGTAACTGTACTGTCCCTCGAAAGTATTTCAGACTATAGTATTATGGTTGTTCTGTAGAGAACAAGAAGCCATAATGGATAATCATTGGAACATATAAAATCTGGTGTTTTCTTAGAGTTCACTGATTAGACTCTGTAGAGAATTTGTCCTGGTATGGAACTCAGCATCTCTGCAAGGAACACTGGACATAGAATTAAGTCTCCCAATTTCCCCTGACTATCATGTTTTCAAAGCTCTCTCTCAGGTGTGCTGGTTACTTAATGCTCTTTCATAATTGTTTACTCTGTTAAACTGACATTTGATGCCACTCACATCGCTTCAGTTATTTTGTCCCTCTTTGGAGAGGTTTGCTGCTGATCACAGAATGACAGTGTCCATGGGCTCGTTAAAGAGTGCAAATTTTGCCTAAAAAAAAAAAACTCCAGTATGTTTTTGGAGACCACCAACATGCACACACTCTCTCCCCACCCAATGCCACCACCTGGTCACTGCCATAGAATTTTGTCCTTTGTGAGAATGGCTTGAACCCAGGAGGCAGAGGTTGCAGTGAGCCGAGATTGCACCACTGCACTCCAGCCTGGGTGACAAAGTAAGGCTCTGTCTCAAAAAACTAATAAAAAAAAATTTTGTCCTTTGTGATTGAGCTATTCTTTTATAAGTCAAGTAGTTTAATAACTATTTTTGAAATAGTTTTATAATATACTTGTTGAATAACTCTTAGTCAGAAAAATTGGTTTCATTTTTAAGTTAAAATCAACCCTTAACTCTCTTCTTCAAAGAGACATGCATAAACTTTTGGAGTTAATGGATGTGTTTGTTACATGGATTGTGGTTGTGGCCTCATGCCATGTCCAAACCCCTCAAATTGTATACATCAAATATGCACAATTTTTGCAAATCAATTATACCTCAATAAAGCTATTAAAAGAAATAAATTAAAAACTCTCTTCTTATACTTTTCTTAAATGAAATACCAAAATAATCAATTAACTAATACTTATATTGGCATCAACTCAAGGAAAGAGTACACTTTAAATATTCTAGACTATGAATAGGACTAATATTGATTTGTTGTACTCCAGACAATGTAGCTTGGTAACAATATTCCTTACATAAAATGTGAATATTAAGATAGCTGGAATTTTCTTCAAAATCTAACATGACACACTTTAAAACCTTTTAATGGCAGACAGATGGGTTGGATAGCATTTGAAACTTCTTTCCAAACCTTTAATTCTTAGAGCATTTTTACAAAAACAAAAGTGTGTGTGTGTGTGTGTGTGTGGTGTTTGTGTGTGTGCAGAGAGAGAGAATGCAGAATATCAGGCCAATATTTTAGATTTTAAAAATAGATGACTATTTGTTCTGTTTGCTAATGTTAATAATTTTCAGAAAGAGAGTTCATATTTGGCCCAGCTGAAGTAATTATTATAATGGGGATTAACTTATGTCTAGACATGAACATTTTGCCTTTGCTCTGAGTGGTATTATTACTTGAAAAATGTTAATACACCGTGAATATGAACCTGTAGCATACTGATGTATCCCAATTTGACTATAACACTTTCTGAGCCTTACAGATCTCTTACCCACTATCTTTGTGATGATTGCTGAGTCCTAACTGTTCTTTCACAGGTGTAAATGTGAAGCCTTAGGGGATTCAGCTTACAAGGAAGGTAGATTCTTAAAAATAAAACCCTCACTCTCCAATTATAAACAATCCCAATGAGTGAAAAGGGAGACGTATTTAATAAAGTCACTGACTACATAGAGATTTCTTTGATGAACTAGAATTTTGAAAGCTGCATTCTAAAATGCATAAAGGGGCAAACTTAAGAACGCATAAAAATGAATAGCAAGAGCTTTCCAAAAAGGTCTCTGTAAGGCTAAAACCTCCATACTGCTGCAGACGTGGAAAATGCTAATGGCCATTAAAAGCAAAGACAAAGGAAGGAGTCCCCTGCTTTGATCAAATAGATATAAAAAGCAAGGAAAACATAGAACTACTAAACTTTGACTGGACTTTTAATGAAAAGTCTCTAACTTGGAAATATAAAGGCAAATAAGGTGGAATTTCAATCTAAGAAACTGAGGATTTTGTTAGATAAAATAGGTGGCATAGAATGTACCCCAAATATTTAGGATTACTCTCCTTGCCTTCATTTCCAATATTGCCATCAGGGTTACCACCTTCTCTTGCCCAGACTCATGTACTAGTCTCTTACATAGTCTCTCCTGGCTTTTACTTTTACTTCCTTGCCATTCTTCTTTTGCAGAACAGTCAAGGAAATCTTTTAAAAACATAAACTGGAACATGTTATCTCCTGCTTTAAATCCCCACATGGGTTCACATCCCTGCCTGAGGGAACCAGCTAACTTTTCATCCTTCATCCATTCTGTGCTTCCCCCAGGTCCCAACAGCCCAAGGAGTTTCTCTCTGCTCCAAGCTTGACCACTCCAAACTCATTTCCACTGTAGGACCTTGAAATGGTTATGCTGGTGAGCCCCTCTGCTTGCAGTGCTTTCTCCCCTGATATCCACCAGCTTAAGAGAGTATCTTTTTGTCATTCAGATCTCAGCCTGAATATCACTTTCTTGGAGAGCCTTTCCCTGGCCACCCTGTCTACAATGACCACCCCTTCAGTCTCTTCAGAGGACTGAGCATGTCATTGCTTTATTTCTCATCTGTGTTCATTGTCTGTCTCATCTCATTAGACATCTCCATAAGTATGCTCCATATGGATAGGTACCCTGTGTATTTTATTCATTGCTGTCTCTTCCCAGTCCCTAGAACAATGACTGGTTAGATAACAAGCACTCAATACACATTTTTAGATGACTGAGAGATAGACTGAATAAATGGCTAAGAACTGGGAGAACTGAGACAAAGAAGATCAGGTTAGGTTTGGTGTCTTGGGGATGCTTTTGGTGGTGGTGGGATCAAGCTGGACTTTGCCCAAGGCTTGGAAAGGTGGGAGGGAGACTTGGGCACACATTGTGAGCCAGAGGAATGTTAGAAGAGAAGATACTGATGGGGAAAGTCCATAGCTGTTGGCAATGGTGACAAATGAGCCTGTCCAGAAGGTAGAGAGTGGTAGGGAATGAAACCAAATGGGTGGAGTCAGAGTAATGGTGGGGAGTGTTTGAAAACTAGACAGAAAATGTTGGTACCTCTGTGGAAAGAAGAGTATATTTCTGTGAGCAAAATAAAACTATGTTTAATACATAGGAAAATGTGTTACAATATAGGTGAGGAATAAACAATTTCCTCACTTACGTAGGAAGACTTTCTTTTTGTTAAATGACTCTAGAACACCTCATTATTACATCTGTTAATTCTATTGATGTTCACACATGTATGATGTATATAAAGTAAAACATTTTTCTCTAAAAATAATATGCACTCTTCATTTTAATTTATTAGATTCGTGTGGTAGTATTGCAAAGTTCCACTAGCAGAGAAAGTCATAATTAATATGTAGCCTATTTGATTTTATTTTCACAAAGGAACTATGAAAGCATAATTGTGAAATGTGACTGTCTCTTACAGAGTTTGTCTTTCCTGTCATAAAACTTGACCAAATGAAATGCCCACAACCAGAATTTTTCTATAAAATTAGAGAAAAACAGCAAAAAGCCCCAAAATCTTCAACCCTTTTTGACATTGCAAAGATGCGGTATGTTAACAACAACTGCTTAGGCTATTTTTCAAGCCAAGGTCATCTTATGCTGCCTTGGCTAGGTATGAATTTGACTGACAGTTTTAAACCAAATGTTCACTGAAGTCCTGCATTCTTCATTTGCATGCATCCTATGCAACCTCAAACTAGCTACTTTAGCTCAATTTCCTCAACTGTGAAATGGATTGAATAAATAGTGTCTTTGCAAAAATGCAAACTGTAACTGAAATAACCCTTATGCTAATGATGGCCTGTTCTGACAGGAGATTTCCTGTCCTCTCACTTCCATCAACCCTAAGAGGTGCTATTTTATAAAAACGTATCAGATTTATTTAGCTTGAGACTTTTTGTTCAAAGTAGCAACTGTAACACAACAAACACACAGATTCAGTAATAATGAAAAATTCCAACATAGAAAACTAAGGCTAATGACAGACCTCTTGATGCAGAAGGACTTCTAAGTGGAGCTCAGTCAAGATGTCGGGCTCAGCTTTACTTAATGAGACAGCCTGTCTAAGGAAAGGCAGGAAGGGGTGTCAGAGTGTCCTTGCCTTAGTTCTCGAAACTTGAGTCTTAGGGTCTATGTCCACTGGAGAAAGGCAACTCCCTGTCTTTGTCCTGTGGATCTACTTTGAGAGGCAAATTACTGGTTGCCCTGCATTTTCTTTAAGTGAGAAAACCTTACTGACAGGATCTCAAAACAAGGCAAATACTGCAAATCCCAGAAACCACAGAGCAAAAGAAGGAAATCAGCAATGATGGAGTGCATTATGTGAGGAGAGTCTTCAGGTCTGAAGGCTTAAGCGGGGGCAGAGAAGAGAACTCAGGGTACATTTCTCCCAGTGCCAGGATGTTACAGAGGAGCGGTGGAGACTGGAGTTTGGAAGACGAGGGGGAGGTAAAATGCCCTGGAGGGCCCAGAACACATTCATTATAAACTTTCTACCCACATTTTTCTCTATGCCTCCTTTTTAAGACCAATAACTCTTAGAATTGTGCTTTCTGAGGCTATTTTCTAGATCCTGTAGGCACGTTTCATTCCTTTTTACTCTTTTTTTCTCCTCTGTGTATTTTCATATAGCCTCTCTTCACACTCACTAATTCTGTCTTCTGCTTGATCAGTTCAGCTGTTAAGAGACTCTGATGCATTTTTCAGTGTGCCACTTGCATTTTTCAGCTCCAGAATTTCTGCTTGATCTTTTTTATTATTTCAATATCTTTGTTAAATGTCTCTGATAGGATTCTGAAGTCCTTCTGTCAGTTACCTTGAAGTTTGTTGAGCTTCCTTGAAACAGCTATTTTGAATTCTGTGTCTGAAAGTTCACATATCTCTGTCTCTCCAAGATTAGTCCCTGGTACCTTGTTAGTTTGCTTGGTGATGTCACATTCTCCTGGATGTTCTTGATGTTTGTAGATGTGTGTTGATGTATCGGCATTGAATAATTACGTATTCATTCTAATCTTCACAGTCTGAGCTTCTCTGTACCTATTTTTTAAGAGAAGTCTCTCCAGGTATTCAAAGGGAATTGAGTGTTGCGATCTGAGTCTTTGGGCACTGTGGTGGTATCTGCATTAGGGAGCACCATAAGCCCAGTAATGCTATAACTCTTGCAAACTCATGGAGGTACCACCATGGTGGGCTTGGGTAAGATCCAGAAAATTTCTCTGTAATACCAGGCAGAGTCTCTCATTCTATTCTCTCACTTTCCTCTAAACAGAAGAAGCCTCTCTCTCCGTGAAGGGCTGCCTGAAATTGAGAGAGGGGTGACACAAGAACTTCTCAGCTGGGAATGTGCAAGAAGTACTTGATATAGTACTGGATCTCACGCAAGACCCATGGTGACTACTGCCTGAGTACTACTGATTTTTACCAGGGCCCAGTGGCTCTTAGTCAGCAGGTGGTAAATCCCACCAGGACTGGTCTATCCCTTCAGGGTAACTTCCTTTCTGGTCAAGGATGGATCTAAAAATGCCATCCAGGAGTTTGGACCTGGAATCAGGGTCTTTAGGAATCTGCTTGGTGTTTTATTTTATTGTGGCTGAGCTGGTACCCAAGCAGCAAGACAAAAATCTTCTGTGCTCTTCCCTCTCCTTTCCCCAAGCAGTGGAGTTTCTTCCTGAGCTGCACTGCCTGGGGTTGGGGAAGGGGTGAGGCAAGCACTCCCTTGGCCACTCCAGCTTGTGTTGCACTGGGTTGTATACACTGCAAGTTCACTGGCTCCAAGGCCAGTGAAGCACCAGGACCTGCCTCAGAATTGCAGTCCTTGTGGCCTGACTGCCTTTCAAATTTATACAGGACCCTAGACTGCTTTAGTCTGCTGGTGGTAGAGTTAGCTGGAAATCCAGTTTCTATTGCTGGGGTGGAGGATTTCCCTCTGGCTGGGACTGCTCTAAATGCTCCCTCCATGGGCACAGGAAGAATTTCTGCCCTGTGTTGTGTTCTGCTGTGCAGGGCAGCACTGAGTTCCATGGCAGAGTCTCACGGTCACTTCATTGTCCCTTCCCCAAGCACAAGGGTTCTCTGCATTCTGTGGAGGATGTGGAGGGCTGGTGTGGGCAGTGCAAGGTTGTCTTTTCGGCCGTCTTCAGTGCCCCTTTCCCTGATATGATCTTAAAACCAGGTACTGCGATCACTCACCTGATTGTTGGTTCTTATGATGGTGTTTTCATGTGTGGCTGGTTGTTCAGTTTGGTGTTCCTGAGAGGGGAGGATTGCTGCAGGCTATCTTTCTCCACCTCCTCCCTGAAGCACACTGAGGAAATTGGCGTCCTCACTGGAGCACACTCAGGAAATTGGTGTCCTCAGAAGAGTGAAAGAAGACATGACCTCCAGGAATCCGCAGGAGGATCCAGGAGGAGAGGATATCCTTAGGCGAAGCAGTAAGATGAGGGATGAAGCTGGAGATGGCTTAGAAACAAAAACACAAAGCAGAATAAAAAGCTATATTTAAAGCAGATGAGTATAGAATAGCATTGCCAAAGGTGGACTCAGTGATGAGGGGCACACCAGAAATTACCTCCCAGAATGAAAAAAAAGAGATAGAAAAATAGAGAAGAGAAGGCAGGTGTAGAAGACAGAGAACAGATGGTAAATAAGGTGTTTTAGAAGAAAAAACAAGGGGAAATACAGTAATAACCATCAAAAATATGATGGAAACAACCTTCTGTAGTTCTAGAAAGACTATCATATATAAATGAAATGGCTTGAAATGAGTAGAAAGAGATGCACACATCCAGATACACCCTGATAGCTTTTTGGAAAGCTAAGAATAATCCCACAGGTGGACATCAAAAAAAAAAAAAAAAAAAAAGATGCTTGACAAACCATACAAATGACTTACATGGACATATTTACACTGATTTCAATAGGCTTATGTTATCTAAAATAAATTCTAGTAATTATGGGGTTTGATTCCACATTCTGCCTTACTCTACATAACAGAGTCCAATTTAGTACTTTCTAAACCTGGGTACTCTGATATGTAGAAAACGGGCACAGACATTTACCTCTTATGTTAGTTGTGAGGATGAAATTAACAGTTAGTCATCCTCAGTGGTTGCTGAAGTCTCACACTCTAAGAGCAACTTAATGTGTTAAATTGGAAAAAATTAGTATGAACTCATGACCTTAAAAAGATACCTACTTTCTATTGTCACTGCTAATTATCCCAATGGCAGCTGTTTGTTCATCTACCACCAGTTCTTCTGCGTCCTATACTGCCCCAAATTTGCCCCTGATAATGCACACCCTAAAAAGAATCAGGGTATCTGGGAGGAAAATTGATTCCAGCGTTCAAGCAGGAAAAACACTGGATTGGTCTGGAATATCCTTTTGTTGTCTGAAATCAACTATTGCTTCAAAAGTGTCAGGAACAGTGCTAAAGGACAGAAGAGCAAACTTAACAAGGCTTCCACTGGCTAAGCTGCAAAGACCATCATCATAATAGTGATAATAATCATAATAGTTAATTGAAACAAGTTGAGACTGTGAAAAGTCATGCATTAGTAACTATATTTGAAAGAGAAAAGTGAATATAAAGTGTACAAAATGTAGTTGTAATACAGCGAAGGGTATGCATAATAGTTTACGTTTAATTATTTATTAGTTTTAATAAATAAAGGAGAAACAGAAAATGTTGGTACCTCTGTGGAAAGAGATTCCCATAAAGCACTGTGCCATTTGAAATTTTAATAAATTCACTTCTATAAAAGATTTAAACATTCTGCAAAATGCTACTGAGAAAATTTATCCAGAGAGTAGCATATTTCATTGTAGGAATTTTATCTTTCAGTGTATCTACTATGATTTTGGATAATATTACTGATGTCATTCAGTATAGCATAGTTCTTTATTATCTGGAATATGAAAGAAAGAAATTAGAAAAAACAAATTATTAACAATTTAGTTTAAATGATGGGATCTCTTTTACATTTTGTAAATTGTTTATCTCTTTTATAGATAAAAATGTATTAAAATTCAAACTGCACATTTATTTTATGGCTATTTCGAATATATGAGTATTTTGCTTCTCATTTTAATTCTGTATCTGTTTATGAGCACAAAAAACAAACTTGTTTCTTTTTCTGTGGAAAGGAAGGGAAAAATACAGAAAATTATGCAGAGTAATCCAAGTAGTCCATGAAAAAGCAGGTATTACACCAAGATGAGGAAGGACTGCCTTAGACCTGTAGGCATCAACATTAGCCAACTAAAGAAGAGTTCACCACGTGTCCCAAAATGGTGAATTAGCCAAATACCTAGAGGAGAGCTAACTACACACATGCAATCTCTCATCTCATAGGATGAAACCTCTAGGTGGCTTTGCTAATTGTAACAAAATGGTAATAAGTAAATTTCTTAACTTTTGTTTTTAAATAATCACGTATTCCTCGGAAGTTGCAAAGATAATAGAGAGGTCTTGTGTACCCTTAACCCATTTTCCCACAGTGGTTTCATCTCACATAGTAATAGTTCAATGTCTAAGCCTTAGTACAATGTGCGTGCATAGTTCTATGTTGTTTTATCAGGTGTATAGCACTCATGTGACTCCCCCCCCACCACACACACACTGCAATAAAGATCTGTAACTATTCCATCCTGAGAAAGCCCTTCCCGGTGCTGCCTCCTTACAGTCACAGCTCCCCCACCTCCACCCTACCTACCATCATCTCTGGCAAACATGCTTCTGTTTTATATCTCAATAATGTTTAGAATGTTGTATAATTGGAATCATATAGCATATGACCTTTTGAGACTGGCACTCTTTTTTGCTTTTCTTTTTTTATTTTTTGAGATGGAGTCTCCCTCTGTTGCCCAGACTGGAGTGCAGTGGCACCATCTTGGGTCACCGCAATCTCTGCTTCCCAGGTTTAAGCAATTCTCATGCCTCAGCCTCCTGAGTAGCTGGGATTACAGGCATGTGGCACCACACCCAGCTAATTTTTTTGTTTTTAGTAGAGATGGGGTTTCACCATGTTGACCAGGCTGGTCTTGAACTCCTGAGCTCCAGTGGTCCACCCACCTTGGCCTCCAAAAATGCTGGTATTACAGGCATGAGCCACCATGCCCAGCCAGTTTGCTCCTTTTTATTGCTGAGTAATATTTTATGGTATGGATGTATCACAGTTTGTCTAACCATTCACCTATTGAAGGACATTTTGCTCATTTCCAGTTTGGGGCCGTTATAAATAAAGATGCTAAAATAAATATGTACGAGACTTTGTGTGGACATGATTTTCCATTTCTCTGGGATAAATTCCCAGGAATGTAATTGCTAGGTTATGTGGTAGTGTATTATGGAAACTGTCGAAGTATTTTCCAGACTGTACTATTTTATCTCTATCAATAACATACGAGAGATCTGGATTTTTTTTTTCCATCCCTGCAAGCATTTGATAGTCACTAAACTTTTATTTTAGCTATCCTAATAGTTGTGCAGTGATATCTCATTGTGGTCTTAATTTGCATTACCCTAATGCAAAACATCTTTTCATATGCTTGATTGCCATCCATACATCCTCTTTGGTAAAATATATTTTTATGTCATTTGCCCATTTTCTAATTGGATTGTTTGTGTGTGTGTTTTTTTTATTATTGAGCTTTTCGCTTCTAGTAAAACTAACAAATTATAAAAAGAAGATAAATTACTAATATTAGAAATGAAACAGAGGTTATCACTATAGATATTGCAGATGTTGAAAAGAAAATAAGGGAACACCACAAACAGTTCTACCCATAGTTTGCCAGCTTAGGTAAAATGAATCACTTCCTCAAAAAAACAAACAAGTACAACTCACCCAATATGAAATGAAGTAGATAATTTGAATAGCCCTATAATCAGCAAGGAAATTGAATTTTTAATTTTGAAACTCCCAGAGAAGAATCTCTAGGCCCATAGATGGTTTCACTAGAGAATCCTAACAAATATTTAAGGAATGATTAGTTTTGCACAATCCTTACTGGAAATCAGAAGTGGGAATACTGTCTAACTCATTCTATGAAGCCATTATTACCTTGATCACTAAAACGAGATAAAGACATCCCCAAAATGGGAAACCACAGACTAATTTTCCTCATGAATATAGATACAAAAGTCCTTAACAAAATATTACCAAACAGAATTCAGTAATCTACAAAAAAAGAATTATATACCATGACCAAGTAGGATTTATCCAGGCATACAAGTCTGGTTAAACGTTTGAAAATGAGTCAGTTGTAACCTATTATATTAATAGGCTAAGAAAGAAAAATTGTATGATCATGTTAATTGATGTAGAAATAGCATTTGACAAAATTCAACACCCATTCATAATTTTTTAAACTCTCAGAAAAAATGCAAATATCAACTCGAAAAGAGCATCTATAAATACTCAGAGCTAACACTATTTTTTTTTTCTTTCTTTCTTTTTTTTTTTGAGATGGAGTCTCGCTCTGTTGCTCAGGCTGGAGTACAGTGGCATGATCTCCACTCACTGCAAACTCCGCCTCCCGGGTTCATGCCATTCTCCTGCCTCAGCCTCCCGCGTAGCTGGGACTACAGGCGCCCGCCACCACGCCCAGCTAATTTGAGTAGAGATGGGGTTTCACCGTGTTAACCAGGATGGTCTCGATCTTCTGACCTCATGATACGCCTGCCTCGGCCTCCCAAAGTGCTGTGATTACAGGCGTGAGCCACTGCGCCCGGCCGCTAACACTATTCTTTTTTTTTTTTTGAGACGGGGTCTCGCTCTGTCCCCCAGGCTGGAGTGCAGTGGCGCGATCTCGGCTCACTGCAAGCTCCGCCTCCGGGGTTCACGCCATTCTCCTGCCTCAGCCTCCTTGAGTAGCTGGGACTACAGGCGCCCGCCACCGCGCCCAGCTAATTTTTTGTATTTTTAGTAGAGACGGAGTTTCACCGCGGTCTCAGTCTCCTGACCTTGTGATCCGCCCGCCTCGGCCTCCCAAAGTGCTGGGATTACAGGTGTGAGCCACCACGCCCGGCCAACACTATTCTTAGTGGCAAAAAGCTGAATGCTTTTTTCCTAAGGGAAAAGTTTTGCAAGGCAAAACTGCCTGCCTTCAACGTTCTTATTCAATACAGTGGTAAAAGTTCAGGAAATAAAAAGCATAGGGATTAGAGTTCTTGGGCATGTATTACTGTGCTTTTAGACACAAAAAGCATGATCCATCAAAGAAAAAAGTGATAAATTGGACTTTATCAGAATTAAAAACTTTTATATGTGAAAAAGCTTGTTAAAAGGATGAAAAGACACACCTCAAATGGGACAAAATATTTGCAAACTACGTATATCACAGACAACTCGTATCTGTTGGGTGGAGTGTTCTATACATGTCTATTAGACCCTGTTGATTGTTGGTGTTAGTTCTATATCCTTCATGATTTTCTGTCTAGTTCTTTCATCAGTTTTTGAGAGATGGATGTTCTGGTTTCCAACAATCTTGTGGATATGTTTATTTTTCTTTAGCTGTATCAAGTTTTCCTTTACATATTTTGCTTGAGCTATATAAGAGATATAATAAGATGGCTCATGCCTATAATCCCCATTTTGGGGGGCAGAGCAGAGGATGAGTGCTTGAAGTCAGGAGCTTGAGACCAGCCTGGGCAACATGGCAAGACCCGGTCTCCACAAAAAATAAAAATCAGCCTGGTGCAATGGCTTTCACCTGTAGTCCTAGTTACTTGGGAGGCTGAGGCGGTAGGATCATTTGAGCCCAGGAATTGGAGGCTGCAGTGAAGCATGATTGTAACCACTGCACTCCAGCCTTGGTGACAGAGTGAGCCTGACTCACAATAAAAAACAAAACCAAAAAACAAAAAAAAAGATTTAATAAGAGATGTTTGACTAGAGAAAAAGGCAACTTAGCCTGACAGTTGACTCAGGTTTAAAACACGTGGGATAAGCAACCACATTTGAGAAGCTAGCATTTGAGCAGAATCTTAAAGACTCAGAAAAACTTTTGTAGGCAAAAAAGTAAAGGAAGGGTATCACGAACAGAAGGACAAGTCCTTGATGCAGTACTTGGAGAATAACGTAGATGACTGTGCCCCCCACATTGTCTGCATTATCATTGCCACCTCCTGGAGGAATGCTTTTGAGGGATAGCAATGATTTATCTTGTGTCTAACCACAAAAGTCTATGCATAATTGAAATTGTTAGCTTTGCCTACTGTGGAGTTCTTTGTTCCATGATATTTCTTTGAAGATACAAGTTGTTTCAGTTTTTAGAGAAGAACCATTTAAAGCATTTCTGTCATCAATATAAACATGAGTTGCTTAAGTATTACAGCAACAAAATTTAAACTCCTATCAAAATTGCAGAAATATTTTGTTACATCAAATAATCCAATTATAAATTCGGTCTCCAATTTAATGTATATTTTACAAACTTAAAGAAAATTGCCAAGTCCTCGTGATATGTGTCACTCAATCCAAACCCTACAAAATATTTACAAAAAAGTCCATTAAAAAGATCTGCATTAAACTTTTCCTGCTTCATGTTCAAAGTTTAATACAGCCATGCGTTGCTTAATGATGGGGATACCTCTGACAAATGTGTCAGCAGATAATTTTGTCATTGTGTAAACATCATAGGTGCACTTGCCCAAACCTAGGTGGTCTAGCCTGCTACGCGCCTATGCTATATGGGATTGCCTATTGATTCTAGGCCTTGAACCTGTACTACTAAGTACTGTAGGCACTTATAACACAGTGATAATGACTTATGTATCTAAACATAGAAAAGGTACAGTAAAAATATGATATGAAAGATAAAAAATGGTATACCTGTACAGGGCACTTACCATGAATGGGGCTTGCAGGACTGGAAGTAGCTCTGGATGAGGAAGTGAGTGAGTGGTGAGTGAATGTGAAGGCCTAGGACATTACTGTACACCAATTTATGTAAATACTGGACACCAAGCCTACACTAGATTTATAAAAAATATTTTTCTTTCATCAATAACAAAGTAACCTTAGCTTACAATTTGATTTTTCTGCAATAACACAGCTTGAAACACAAACACATTGTACAGCAGTACAAAAATATTTTCTTTATATTTTTAGTCTATAAGTGTTTTATTTCTTTTTCTTTTCTTTCTTTCTTTCTTTTTTTTTTTTTTTTGAGACAAGATTTCACTCTGTTGCCCAGGCTGGAGTGCAGTGGTATAATCGTGACTTACTGCAGCCTCCCAGGCTCAGGTGATCCTCCCACCACAGCCTCCTCCCAAGTAGCTGGACTCCAGGTGCGTGCCACCACGCCAGGCTAATTTTTAAATATTTTTCTAGAGATGGGGTTTCACCGTGTTGCCTAGGCTGGTCTTGAACTCCTGGGCTCAAGCAATCCTCCTGCCTCAGCCTCACGAACTGCTGGGATTACAGGCGTGAGCCACTGTGCCAGGCTACATTTTATATTTTTAGAAGTAATTAAGGGAGGCTGAGATGGCAGATCACCTGAGGTCAGAAGTTCCAGACCAGCCTGGCCAACATGGTGAAACCCTGTCTCTACTCAAAATACAAAAATTATCCAGACCTGGTGGTGGGCGCCTGTAGTCCCAGCTACTGGGGAGGATGAGGCAGGAGAATCACTTGAACCCAGAAGGCGGAGGTAGCCGTGAGCTGAGATCACGCCATTGTATTCCAGCTTTGGCTACAAGAGCAAAACTACGTCTCAAAAAAAAAAAAAAAAGAAAAAGTAGTAATTATTTTTTTCTACTTTTTAAGCTTTTCTGTTAAAAATAAGACATAGATGCACACATTAGCCTAGGCCTACGCAAGGTCAAGATCATGAATATCACCATCTTTCACTTCTGTATCTTGTCCCACTGGAAGGTCTTCAGGGACAAAAAAACGCATGGAGCTGTCATCTTCTATGATAACGATGCCTTCTTCTGGATACCTCCTGAAGGACCTGCCTGAGGCTGTTTTACAGTTAGTTTTAAAAAATAAGTAGAAATATACTCTAAAATAATAATTAAAAGTATGTCATAGTAAATATATAAATCACAGTAGCATAGTCATTTATTATCTGCTATGGTTTGGAAATGACTTGTTTGGCCCCACCAAGCCTCCTGTTGAAATCTGACCCCCAGGGTTTGAGATGGGGCCTGTGAGAGGTCTTTGGGTCATGAAGGTGGATGTCTCATGAGTGGCTTTGTGCCATTCTCTCAGGCGTGAGTGAGTTCCTGCTCTTAATTCTCAAGAGAACTAGTTGTTAAAAAGACCTTGGCACCTTCTCCCTCTCTCTCTTGCTTCTTTTCTTACCATGTGATCTCGGCAGGGCTCCTCTTTGCCTTCTGCCAGGAATAGAAGCTTCCTGAAACCCTCACCAGAAGCAGATGCTAGTGCCGTGCTTCTCGTGTAGTCTGCAGAACAGGAGCCAGATCAACCTGTTTTCTTTATGAATTCCCCAGCCTCAGGTATTCCTTTATAACAACACAAACAGACTATGACATTATCACTATCAAGTATGTACTGTACATAATTGTATGTGCTATACTTTTATATGACTTGCAGTGCAGTAGATTTGTTCACACCAACATCACCACAAACATGTGAGTAATGTGTTCCCTACGACATTATGACAGCTATGATGTCACTAGGCAATAAAAATTTCTCAGGTCCATTATAATCTTGTTCCTTGTTCCTTGTTCCTTGTTCCTTCTTTCTTCTTTCTTCTTCCTTCTTTCCTTCCTTCCTTCCTTCCTTCCTTCCTTCCTTCCTTCTTTCCTTCCTCCTCCTCCTCCTCCTTCTTCTTCTTTCTCTTTTCTTCTTTCTTCTTTTTTTTTTTTTGAGATGGAATCTTGCTCTGTCACCCAGGCTGGAGTGCAGTGGTGCATTCTCTGCTCACTGCAGCCTCCACCCCACCAGGCTCAAGTGATTCTCCTGCCTCAGCCTCCTGAGTAGCTGGGATTACAGGGGCCCACCACCATGCCTAGCTAATTTTTGTATTTTTAGTAGAGATGGGATTTTGCCATGTTGGCCAGGCTGATCTCAAACTCCTGTCAGGTCCATTATAATCTTACAAGACCACTGCATATATGCAATCCATCCTTGACCCAAATGTTGTTATGCAGTGCATGACTATATGTAATTTCTAGATAGGAGGTGGATTTGGTTTTGCTGCGCTTGAAATGTAAACCTTCATGGTAAACCTGCCTCTGCTTCCTGGCAATGGCTAATGCCATATGCTCTTGCCCCAACAAAAAGTCTTCCAAAACATCATGGGAACTTTGGGAAATAGAGCATATATTTTTAAAAATATGGTTTGTTGAGAAATTAAAGAATTAGATGAAACCAGAAAATAAAAATATCCATTATAAATACAATCAATAGACATTTATATTAATGATATTAATAAAGTGTACAAAGCAGAAAAATCACAAATATGTTTTTGGAGGAGACAGAACATCGAGAGAACTTATGACTTTTGATATATTTATGATGGAATTACAAAATCAGGGTTCTAGATGAATATAAGGAGGTTCTCTGGATGTTCAGAATAGGTATTTGACACCATTTTACATCTGGTATATCTATGATCATTCCAAAAATAATACAGAAAGACCAACAAATGTACATGTTCCTAAGAACTGACTGAACCAAGTAAATATTAAAAAATCATTTGAATAAATAAGCAGAGAGACTTTGATTCACTAGTTTTTTCCCTTATCTGGTGAGAAAAGTCACTGGATTTCTCAATTATTTGATCTAAAATTTACTAAGAATTGTATGAATAGATCTTGTGGAATGATTCTGGTGGGGAGGGGAAAGGACAGCACTTTCTCCCATAAACCAGTGTAAATTTATCTGAATTAAAATTTTTTATCTGTTTAATTTGGAAAAGCTACACATCTAGATGTTTTTAGACAGAATAAAAAAAAAGAGTATGTATTCTGAAGCTTTTGGATATAACGTACTCTGAATGTCAGTTAGGGCAAGTTGGTTGATAGTATTGATAATCTTCTATATTCCTACTTATTTTTTGTAAATATCTATCAATTATTGAGAGAAGGGTGTTAAAATCTCCAAATATGATTGTGTATTAATCTATCCCTTTTATTTCTATCAAGTTTTTCTTCCTGTTTTTAAGTTCTATTAATAGATACCTTCACACTTAGGATTATTATATCTAGTTGCTGAATTGACTATTTTGTCATACAATGATCTGTATTTCTAGTAATACTCCTATTCTTAAAGTCACCATTATCTAATGTTAATATACACATGCAGATTTCTTTTGCTTTGTGTTTTCTTGGTATCTAATTTTTCCATCCTTTCCTTTTTTAGCTGTCTGTGTCTTTATATCGTACAGTTTTTATATATGGCATATTGTTAGATGTTACTTTTTTAATCCAGTCTGATAATCTCTGCCATTTAAATAAAAAATTTGATCAATTTACTTTTATAAAAAATGGGGTTGCAATTCACATAGCATACAATTAACCATTTTGAAACATACCATTCAGTGGCATTTAGTACATTTAGTGGTTCATGTTATGCAGCCACTACCCTGTCTAGTTCCAAAACATTTCCATCACCCCAAAAGAAAACTCTGTACACATTCAGCAATTACTTTCCATTCTCCCTTCCCTTTCAGCTGGCAACCAGTAATCTGTTTTCTGCCTCTTCAAATATTTCTCGATTTTTTTTTTTTTTTTTTGAGACGGAGTCTCGCTCTGTCACCCAGGCTGGAGTGCAGTGGCCGGATCTCAGCTCACGGCAAGCTCTGCCTCCCAGGTTCACGCCATTCTCCTGCCTCAGCCTCCCAGGTAGCTGGGACTACAGGCGCCGCCACCTCGCCCGGCTAGTTTTTTGCATTTTTTAGTAGAAACGGGGTTTCACCGTGTTAGCCAGGATGGTCTCGATCTCCTGACCTTGCAATCCGCCCGTCTCGGCCTCCCAAAGTGCTAGGATTACAGGCTTGAGCCACCGCGCCTGGCCTATTTCTCGATATTTTTATATCAATGGACTCATTGAGTACATGGTCTTTTTTGTTTGACTTCTTTCCCTTAGCATCTTGATTTTTGAGGTTTATCCATGTTAAAGCCTACATCAGTACTTCACTTCTTTTTACAGCTGAATAATATTCCTTTGTTTGTATATATCACAATTTGTTGATATATTCGTCAATTGTTGGACATTTGGTTTGTATCCACATTTTGGCTGCATAGACTGTGTTGCTCCGAATATTGATGTACAAGTGTTTGTCTGAATACCTGTTTTCAGTTCTTTTGGGTATATACCCAGCAGTGGAATGTTGGGTCATATGGTAATGCTATATTTAATGTCATGAGAACTGCCAAATGTTTTCCCATAGTGGCTGCACCTTATTGTTGTTTTAGAATTCTTTATATATTCTGGATATTTCAATCTTGTATTATTTTGTTTCTCCTTTCTCTTTTTTGGGATAACCTATTGTTTCTTTTCTTTTCTTTTCTTTTTTAACCATTCAATAGTATCTTCTCCTTTGGCTTATTAACTGTACCTCTTTTTGGTTTTTAGTGGTTTATGTACACATTAAAATATGCATTCTTAACATGTATAATATAATAAACTTTAAAGAGTGCTATCCTATTCACATCCCCTCAAACCCTTGTGCTATTATTATGTATTTTATTTCTACATATATTACAAACCCCATAAAAGGTAAAACATCCTATTCCTCATTATATTTGCTTTAAACAGTCCATTGATTTGCATGAAATTTAACAAAAGAAGAAAAATTGTGGTTTATGTATACCCTTTTATGTATAGTATATTTACTATATCCATGCTTCTCCTTTTTTGCTATACATTTACATATCCATCTTGTATTATTTCTCTTCAGCCTGAAGAACTTCTCTTTGCATTTTTTATAGTACAAGTTGGCTAGTTATAAATTTTCTTAGCTTTTTTTTAATGAAAAGATGTTCATTTTACCTTCATTTTTAAAGAATAATTTTGCTAGATATAAAACTTTGGGTTGACAATGTTAATTTGTTCTTAGAACTTAAAAGATGCTTCATTGTATTCTGACCTGCATTATTTCTAAAGCAAAAATAGCCACTATTCTTATTTCTATTCTTCTATATAAAAATAGTATTTTTCTTTGGCTGCTTTTAAGAATTTTTCTTTCCTTTTCATCAGTTACTATGATCTGTCTAGGTGTGATTTTCTTTATATATATTTTGCTTGAGATTCACTATGCTTGCTTTTTCTGTGGGTTGCTGTTTTTGGCCAAAATTGAAAAATCTTAATAAATATTTAAATAATTTTTCTGCTCTATTCAATCTCTTCTTTCCTTCCAGGAGTCTAATTATATATATGTTAGTTTAACTGATACTGTCTCACAGATTGCTGAGATGCTGTTAAATTGTTTTACTAATTTTTTATTGTATATTTCAATATGGATAATTTCTATTAACTGCCTTCAAGTTTACTGACTTTTTTGTGTCTAATTGGTTATTTTATTCCATTAATTATTATTTTACTTGTATTTTCTAGATCTAGGATTTTCACTTTTTAAATATAGTTTCTAGATATTGCTTGACAATGCTTATCTCTTTACTGAGTATATTCCTCCTTTCCTGTAGATTATATGGCATATTTACTATGTTTTAATATCCTTGTCTGCTAATTCCAACATCCATGTTATTTGTAGGTCTATTTTTATTAACTTCTTTTTTATTGACTTTCTGCAGTTTGTTCGTACGTCTAGTAATTTTGATTGCATAGTAGACCTTGTGGATAATAGTGCAGTCACTCTGGATTATGTTACATTCTTCTGAAGAATGTTGAGTGCTGTTAATTTGTGGATCACCTTGAATGTAGGGGTTTGTTTTTATGTCTTGTTAGGGCAGGGCTATTTCAGCTTTATCCTTAGTCTCGAGAGAATCTTTTTAGTAAAGAGATGTAGTTGTCGTTTCTAATGCATGGTACTTCTGGGGATTTGATGGAAAGCCTTGGGAATTTATCATGCTTTTATAACTTGGTGTAACTCAAACTTTAAAGTCTTTTTCTAAAGTCGTTTTGTGGTAAGTAACAGCTAGAATTGCCACTTAGTTATTTTAGCCTTCTGACTTGTTTTCTCTCTGAGTTCCTTGCAGTCATACCTGCATGTGAATAGTATAGTCATTGGTCTAGGATTTGACTGGTATTTACATACAGATTTGTATCACCCACTTTTGTTCCCTCCTTTCTGAGATCTCCCCTCTTAATTTCCAGCTACTCTGGTAGTTCCAAATTAGTTCCATATTCATTCTGCCCATTCTTCAGCAGATTAGACTGTATGTTTCTGCTTGAGTTTTAGCCTCATTGTTTCTTGTAGAATTGGAAACGTCCTCAGGCAAAAAGCTATACAAATATAAATATCGGCTATTTTCAAGGGTAAGGTCTTTCTCTCTCATTTAAGGTCAAATCCCTGGCTTTGCTGTCAGCTTTGTTTGTTTTACAGTGCCCTCAAGCAGAATTTATTATTGTTGTTGCTAGAAAGTTAGGTCAAAATAAGTTACCCTTCTATAATAAAAGTGGACCCTACATAAAGAATTGATTATAATCCATTTATATTTTGCCAAGATGTATCAAGATTTACTTCAAAATCCAGGAGAAATGTGACTGCTATGTTAGAAAAAGTTAAAGATCCATATTAGGGGATGTTGGCTTTAACCTTAATCATACAACTGCTTCATAAAGATATCAGGACTTGGTTTCCAGTAGAAATCATTCACTGTTGAAAATACAGATTGCATAACAAAGTATAAGCCACATTTTTCATTCATTTAAGTAGCAACTAATTGGATTATAAACTGTTATTGTTAAATTAAAAAAAAGAAAGAAACACAAGCATCAAAGTGTTAATAAGAACATTTTCCCAGTTACTGGGACTCAGATACTTATAAGGAGACTGTTATAACAAATCATCAAAACTTTGCAAATTATTATCAGATTTGTGTGCCCACTAAAATTTTGATAGAAGCTAAAGAGAATGAAGGAAACACATGAAATGAAAAAAATCAACAGCTATATGATTTATTTAACAAATGTTTAAAGCAGTCTATTCTCTGCCAAATTTTGTGTAAATACTAAGGGTAGAGAAAAGAAAGACAGAACTCAGATCCTCAAGGGGTTAAGGGTCTAGTGGGGAATGCTAAAAATGGACAAAGGACCTAAGATTAAATACGTAAGACTTAAACTTAAGACTTAAGTTTAAATTTTCTCAAGAAAGTAGGACAAAGTATTTAAGGTACCCAGAATTGTTTACAGCTAGTAGCTCCTAAATCTTCAGAGGCATCATAACTTTAGATAATCAAATGCGTGAGAAATCTGTTCCCTCTGAAAGTCAAGGTCAGAGTCAGGGGCTCGGGACTAGGAGAACATGTTATTCTGTGCAGGAAAAAACCCACTAGAATCTGCGATCACTTAGATTCTTGAAGTCTTTTAAGATTTTTGAGGAAAGGGCTTTTGAACTTAGCTTTGTGAATGACACCAAGACTAAAGAATAAAGCATTTTTTAAACCAAAGACCCCTGTTTAGTTTCAGAAGGAAACCTGAATACTCTAGGCCATAAAGCCCTGTACCCTTTTTTAAAAAATCTAAGTATCATTTACTCATTAAGCCAGGAAAGTTTTATTTTTCAGTTCTTTCATAAGGAATTTTTACCCAGGATGTGTAGAGGAGAAGAGTATCATATTTTTCATGTTGTATAATAGAACAAATTGTCTGTGCTTTGGGAGATGTTTTGTTGTTGTTGTTGTTGTTTTGTTTTGTTTTGTTTTGTTTTTGTGGTGTCACTTCCCCTTAAAATTTATCTGAAGGATTTTTAGTGTTTCTAACTTGTTAGAACTCAAGTTTCTAGTTTATACTTCTACATTCCTGCCCTGAGTTGAAAGCTATCGTATTTCCTTGAAGGGCAATCAGTATGTAAAATGAGCTGTCCTAGATGACTTGAGATGCTGAGTTAAGATAAAATGCCCCAGATGGAATCCAGTGATCACAAAGCTAATTGGTGTTTCAATGTGTTTTGCCAACATATGAAAGTGTCTTAAACAGAGGATACAGAGTTTACACAACATGAAATTTGCTTCTAGAACTTAAGTTTTAAAAATAACTTATTTTCCATTTATTAAAAAAATACTAAAGTTTCATGTGGGTTTAGGGTATCCTGGTTAGAAAAATCCTACATTTTGGAGTCACTGTCCTTTTTTGTGTGTTTTCAAATGTAGGAAGTTAAATGTGTAGAAAACTAAAAACAGTTATATGCAAGAAAAATGTCTAGGCATATTACATTTTTATTTGATTAAAACTGAAGTGACGCAGGTTGATTTATTAAACCAGAACGAACAGTTCCAAACTAATTTGACTAATATCTTAGAAGCAATTTGGAAGCAGTCTACAGCACTAGCCATGCTACAGTTCAGTCGTTTTGGTTCTGGTTCTAATTGGCTAACCCAGGCATGCATAATCTATGGGTAATTTAGTTTCTATGCCATGACACTATTCAGTTATTATTTACAAGTATATTTGTGAATTACCAGCAGAATTAGACACAGGGTTTATCAATTTTAATTTCACTTATGATGGCCAAACCATAGTTTTAATCTCCTTCTGTGAGTGGTTGGACCCATTTTCTGTCCTGTCTTTAGATTAGATATATTTAGACCACTTCTTTTTGTTGTTAGTACAAAATTCTGACTCATAAAAAATAGCTGCTATATTTATTGACTTCTGTCATACTTTGTAAGATTGGTATTATTGTAGTGTTCAGATGGGGACACTGAAACTTAGAGAGGTTGAAAAACTTGTTGCAGTTCACACAGCCAGCCAGGGTACAAGGAAATAACTTTCAGACCGAGGTCTGTCTGATATCAAAACCTGAGGTTCCGTATTTCTATGGAGAGATCATGTTATTTTGCCTTAGGGTGCATGTTGGAGCTTGGCTACTGATTTCTATCATATTTCCTTCTATCAGTAACTTTGAGGAGGATGTTAGGAGTCCTGTACTTATCTGAACTAAGTACCAATGTTAACATTTTTTCTACGTGATAGAATTCCTATAATCACATTGTTCTAGAAATAATAGGAGGGGGACCAACTATTTAGCTTGCCTGTGATGAATTCTGTCTCTGTGCATCCAGACTAGAGAGCATTTTGGCTACAGGACAGAATTTATTCAGAGCAATTATCACCAATATGACAACCCAAGATTATATTATCAAGAAAAATATTTTAGTAGAAAAAGGTAGCAGGTATGCATAACAGGTGTAACTTCTGTGATGATGTGACCATTTATGGTAATATCAAAGGGAGAAAAGATGTTGTAGGTCATTGTGGGGGTGAGGGCAGATGAAATACTAGAAGGCAGATTAAATGGCTTCTAACTATAGTATGTGGCAGTCAGAATTTTGGCCTCATGATTTTTGGCCCTGGTGTTACTCTTATGACTACATTATGTTCCATGGCAAATAGATTTTGCAGACGTAATTAAGGTTACTAATTAGCTGACCTTAAAATAGGAAGATTAGTCTGGTTTATACAGGTAGGCCTACTCTAAGTTATACATGCCTCTAAAAGCAAACATTTTTCTCCCAATGGTAGCAGAAATTCCAAGCATAAGAAGGGTTTGATGTGCCCTTGGTAACTTGGAGATTCAGAGGGCCACACGTCAAGGAAACAGGGAACTCAATCCTATAGCCACAAGGAACAGGACCCTGCCAACCGTGTGAATAAGCTTGGAAGCAGAAGCTTCCCCAAAGCCTCCAAAGAGGAGCCCAGCTCACCCAGCGCCTTGATCTCAGCTTGTGTGGTCTTAAGCGGAAGTTCAGCTGAGCCACATGGTGCCTGGACTTCTGACTCATGGAATTGGAAGACAATAAATGGGTCTTATTTTAAGTAATGAAGTCTGTGGTAATTTGTTACAACAGAAATAGAAAACTAATGTAGTACATAATTGATCAATTTTTTTTTCACATGACCCCTGTAGGAATTTTCAAGACAAAAAATATTGCTTATTCTGAATAAAGAATAATACCTTAGAATATTTGTCATACTGAATAATTATGTGTTTTGGGGGGGTGCAAAGGAATACAATCACATTACCAACATGTTTGTAGAATCACAGCATGAACATGAACGCTAGTTTAAATCTAGGTGTACATATGTTCTCTTCCTCAAGATCTCACTTTAATGGGAAAATTCAATTTTAATAACACCAGAGCATTAGATTGTCTTATTATTCAGGTCTAACCACTGAATGAATAGTGTGTAATAATAATTATGATAAAATATGTATATTGCAAGGTAGTAATGGTGAGTTGCTAAAAGAAAGGATGTAAAGGAAACTAGCTGGATTTAATTTATTGGTTTCTCCATGGTTAGTGGATACATGCCTCACCATATAGAACAGCATTTCATGGTGTTAGAAGTAACTGGTTCTAAGGGAAATTAGTAAGGAGTATTTATGATTTAAAAAAAGTAGGTATTGAGTTCAAAATGGAATATGAATTTGGAAATTGGAGATGTAGGGAGTTTTAGTTCCCTTTTATCCTTTGTGTTGCAGATTAATCTCAAAGATATTGGTGAAATCTATAAAATATGCATTGGACACGACAACACTGGAAAGAATCCCAGGTGGTATCTGGAAGAAGTTAGACTTGAAAATATAGCCACAAATGAGCTATTTTGTTTGCCTGTTGATTCCTGGATAGCTGAGAATGAGAATGATGGAGATCTATGGAAGGAAATACCCATCATGGGAACTAAGAAAGCACCTTTGCCAGGTATATCATTCCATTTCCTTTGTGATGTGTATTGAAAATTAAAATAATTGAGATGATTTAGAATAGGGCTGGCACCTTTTTCTGTAAAGGCCCAAACAGTAAATATCTCACATTCTGTGCGCTATAAAGTCTCTGCGAAAACTGCTCACTCTGCCAGTGTAGTGAGGTGGCAGATATAGATAATATGGAAACAAATAACATGGCTGTGTGCCAATAAAACTTTATGTGTAGACTCTGAAATTGGAGTTTCATATAATGTTTATTTGTTAAGAAGTAGTATTCTGGTTTTGATTTTTTTAATCATTAAGAAAAATAAAAAGCATTCCAGCTCCTGGACTGTACAAAAACAAGTGGCTGGCAGATTTGGCCCATGGGCCGCAAGTTGTTTGCCCACCCCTGATTTAGAACATTAGACTTTAGGATTAACACTGGTATGTCTGTTCAAAGGTGACCATGTATATCCAAGAACAGATGCGTGTGTTCAGCTCATCTTTCTGTAAGCTGCTTTGCTACCATTTAGATGTGACTTTCTTCTTAGCTAATTATGTTAACAGATGTCAGCAATCATGAACTTTGTAGCACCTGAATTCCCTTACTGTGTATTTTTTCTTTCTTGCTTGAAAGCGAACTTACCCAATGTCTTAATTTTCTCTCTGTCCATTTCTGGTACCTCTAATAACTACCTTCTTTTTGCCTCCACCACTGGAGAGAAAACGTTGTTTCTCAATGGATACTGATAACCTCTTTGTTCAGAATGAAATGACTGTGTATATGTGTGCATGTATGTGTTTGTGTGTATGCATGTGAGTGTTTGAGTGTATGCGTGTGAATGCTTATATATGTATGTGTTTGACAGAACGTATATATGTGGGTATATGCGTATGAGTGTGTGCATGCATGTGACACTATGTGTATGTGTATATGTGTGTGTGTGCATGTTCCTGTATGCATGTGTGAAAAAGTCTGTGTGTATGAGTGTGTGTGTGTTCTTAGTATCCTGGACCACTCTGCTGTATTTGATACTGATACTGTTCATGTCTCATTTGAAGAGGCAGAGGTTCTTAGAGGCTCTGGAACCAAGTCTTGGCTTGGTGATGTGATTAGCTAGCCTCCCTTAGCCAACAATGCCTTGTCTGTAAAGTGGTGATAAATAGTGTTTATGCCACAGGATTGTTTTCAGTACATGAGATAATGCATTTATGATATTTAGGATGATGTACTTACAGTATATAGCAGTGTTCCTAGCACACAATAATCCCACAAGAAATACTAGCCATTACTATCATCATCATCATTACGTATCTCTCCTACCTTGACCTTCATCACGTGGTACCAGCCTAGTACTTTGACTGTTTCATCCAAGTTTTTCTCTTTATATCACTGGCCCTACTTGGTCATTTTGCCTTGAACAGGTGGGTTTAAATGCTTGATTCTTTGCTCCCCTTTGAGCATCTCTCTAACTTCTATTGTTAATTCTACACAACAGAATGACACATTTTCCTCTTCAGTCCTGTCTTCTTTCCTGCCTAGGGCCCCAGCACTCCATTAGGTGTTTACCATCCCATCATCTTTAATACCCACTCATTCAACCATTCCACACAGATAAGGGTAAACACATGCCTACAAACAGGTCTCAGGTGGCTGGTGTGAGCCAGGAGTAATGAGCACCAGAGGAAATCCAGATGATTCAGATAGGGGTCCTATTCTTTAGAAGTCATTCTGTCTTCATGGCCATAGTTATCATCGTCAGTCTAATGACTCCCCCTCTTCTGGCCTCTCATCAGTTTCTTCTTTTCAGTATCCCCTGGAAGTCTTTGCTCAGCATTTCAGTGATTCTTTGAACCCTCCCTGTCCCTGCCCGTTCACCTCCTGCTGATTTCCTCTACAATTACTGGAGGGGCTGGGCTTCTCTCCACCAGCGTCTCATTGATTAGCCTTATATCCCAGCTGGTGCTCCACCCCACATACTCTCAATCTCTGTTAGAATGGCACAGAACACATGGGTACATGCCCCCAGAAATTTGTTGATTAATTCAGACACAGCAAGAAATATTTAGGGTAAGTCCTGCTTAGTGAAAGGAGAAATGTAGAATAATACTAATGCTTTATATTTGTATATATTTTGACAGTTTGCAAAAACATTCTCTCATATAAAATTTCATTTGACACATCATAAAGCTCCTGATTCTAATAGTTCTTTCTAGCTGTCCTGCAGTCATGTGAAGGTGGCAGTGGTATCCAGGGATGCTCAGAAGATGCTGAACTGGGAAAAATGAAGGGGTCCTAAAAAATTTAGAATTCTGGTTTCTACCCTGCATGTCTCAGGACCTATCTATTCTAATCACCTTGTTGTTAACATGTCAAATTCATTCTACTTTTGAAAAATGATGTTTAAAAAAATGTTGAAATCCATGGTACTAATAAGAAACAGAAGAACTCTGATGGTGTGCTATACTAGATATTTCTTAATTTGTTATGTTTTTAAAGGCTGCATTATTATTTTTATTATTATTATTGAGATAGAGTCTCTCTCTGTCACCCAGGCTGGAGTGCAGTGGTGCAGTCTCGACTCACTGCAACGTCTACCTCCCAAGTTCAAGCGATTCTCCTGCCCCAGCCTCCTGAGTGGCTGCGATTACAGGCGTGAGCTACCTTGCCTGGCTAATTTTTGCATTTTTAGTAGAGATGGGGTTTCACCATGTTGGCCAGGCTGGTCTCGAACTCCTGACCTCAGGTGATCTGCCCAAGGCTGCATTATTTTAAAGTGAACTTTGAGTCCTATTAGACAACTCATTTGTATTTCTTTCAGTTGCTTCTATTGGAGCACATTTGTTACATGCAAAAAGGAAAAAAAATGTGGAAGGCCGTTGTATGAGTTTTTGTTGTTGTTGTTGTTGTTGTTTTTTAATTTGAGGTCCAAGAGAAATTGCATTGTATTTTAAATGAGCTATTGATTGTGGGTCCATTTAACTCGAGCAGCAATAAAGGCTCAGCATGTCTTCCCTGCATCTTTCTGTTCATCCTTTCTCCAAACTAGCTAATGAAACTTTATCCATTAGCATTTCCCATTTAAAGGGGTTAATTTCTTAGCTGAATCGCACTAACCATTTCTTAAGGTACTTTCTCCAGCAGAAGAATATAATGTAATGATGATACTTACAGCTAATCTGACCAAGTCTTCTCATTTTTCTAGGCTCTGCAGTATCAATCCAGTTGCCCCTTTCCCAGATTAATCATTAAAATCATTAAAACAAGCAAATGAAAAAAATAATAACACCCCAGTATTCAGGAATTAAACAGAGACCAAAACTCATGGGTGGGCAAGGAGCGGTCTGGGCATGCTGAGTACCATCTTTTGGAAAGTCATCTTGGTGCCATCCAGAGGCTCATTTGTTATTCCCATGACATCAAGGAAAGCCCACAGTGGATTCAGACCAATGAACTGATACTTTCTTGATTTAGCTTTGAGAAGAGAAGGAAGGAAATGTTGACCTTCAATATTGTGGGATTGTCTGTCCCCCTGTTGTGGCATTCTCTAGCTGGCCACGGGAAAAACACAGGGAGCGATGAGGAGAAACTTTTAAATGATTAAGCTACTGATACTTTTCTTGGAGTTGCCAGGCTGGTAAAGTCCTAGGGATGCACTTGAGGGTTGGGTACTTTTTAATTTTGTAGCACAGAAAGAGTGGTTTTCCAAGCAGTTGGCACTTACACTCTGAGCCGATAAATTCTGTGACATTGCCTCTTATTTTCAAAGGATTGCTGGAATGTTTTCAAAAGGAGAGGGTTTTGAGAGTACTAGTCTATAAGTCATCATGCTTTGGGGGCTGAGCTAGATTGCTGGTGGATTATAGTCATCTCCTCCCAGAGGCCAGCACTGCCAAGTGCAGCTTGTTTCGCGCCTTTCTCTGATTTATTCAGCATCCGCGGTGTTGGTGGGGAGCAGCCTGGAGGAGATGCCTATTGCCCTTGGCTTGTTGTCCTTAAGAGTCTTTAGTTAACGGCCTGGCAGGGATGCTTAAGGCTGATAAGAATGCCGACTCAGCTTGAGGTGGCCTTGCCTCACGTTCTGGCTCCAGGCTGTCTCCAGGAGAGATGGATGATAAAGGAAGATGCGGTTCGAGGCCCCATCGATGGGTGAAGAAATGTTTGATGCCAGCCTTTGGCAAGTGGTCAGAAGGGCTTTCCTTCAAATCAAGAAATAGCCATCTGAGAATGTATTAAAGTACCATCATATTTGAAATATGTCTGCTTCAAAATATTTGCATTTATGAAACTTGAAGTCACGAGAAAATAAGCTGAAATGCCTGCTGACAACCTATAGCAAGTTTTAGATAACAACTGAGCTAAATTAAAAAAAAAAAAAAAGGACAAGCTTTCTTTAATGCTTTAGCCTTTATCACAGTGCTCGTCAATATGTGAGGGGAAAACATGGGCTTCAGAATGATTCAGACCTTTTCGTCCACAAGAGGACTGTAGTTCAGATACACAGCATCTGGCCTCAAATCCAGGTCTCCATCACTGACTATATGAATTGGGGCAAGTGGCCAGGTTTTCTGAGTTTCTGTTTCTTTGTGAAATGGGAAATATAATATCTATTAACAGAATGATTACCATTTAATTCACCATCTAAACCAGGACTTTTTTTGAGAGTGAAGAAGCGCTCTGAATCATTATTTCAGGACAGCAGTGTCAGTGGAGACCTTTTTAGGCAAACCCAGGCCATGAGCCTCCTGTGGGGTTTCCACCAGGAGCGCAGCAGAGCAGCGCAATGGGTGCCCATCACAGAGGAGGCACTCAGTACGCTAAAATCATTCATTCCCCTCCTTCCTTCGCAGCATTTAGCTGCTATCATGGGAACACTGGTATCACAAAGAGCACTTTGGGATTAGTACAGGCTGTTCTCAACCCCATTGACAGAGTGCCCCTCTTAAAATGTCAATCAGATTATGTCATTCCTTTGCTTACAACCCTCCAAAGATTTTCTAACTTACTAAGAGCAACAGCCAAAGTCATCACAATGTCCTACAAAGACCTACTTGTGTCCTGCCACCACCCGCTGTCCCCGACTCCAGCCCCTATTTCCCTCGTGACTCTGGCTTGCATCCCCGAAGCCCTCAGGCCCCTGCCCTTTCAGTTCCATCTGCTATCACAGGCCTCGCCCAGGACCCTGCATGGCCAGCTCTTCATCTGTGCTCAGGTCTCTGATCCAAGGGACGTTTCCAGTGCCGCTTTCCTGGCAACCTTCTGTAAAATTGCAAGAAACTCCACTCCCCTCCCAACTATGGCATCCCTTTTCTCTCTACAGCTCAGATGTACTTCTTTTCTGTGTGTGTGAGACAGAGTCTTGCCCATGCTGGAGTGCTGTGGTGCAATCTCAGCCCACTGCAACCTCCACCTTCTGGGTTCAAGCAATTCTCCTGCCTCAACCTCCTGAGGAGTTGGGACTACAGGTATTTTATTCTATTTATTTATTTACGTATTTTTAGTAGAGATGGAGTTTTGCTATGTTGGCCAGGCTGGTCTTAAACTCCTGACCTCAGGTGATCCACCCGCCTCGGCCTCCCAAAGTGCTGGGATTACAGGTGTGAGCTATGGTGCTGGCCTATAGGTATTTCTTTTTCAACAATCAGATATGTACTTTCAACCAAGAGGCACAGGATGATGCAGCCCCAAAGCGCCGCCGTATATGGTCTTGGATCTCAAACCTTCAGTGCAGACTGGAACTGAACTGTCTGCACATGTTTAACGCTGAATCTCATTTGCCATCTGTTCCTGAGATCTGATGTTTTTGGGCTGTATCAATGTGATCTCACCACAGTGAGTGCTCCAAAAGCTTAATTCTTGATGACCTGAGAGAAAGCACTAAAACGGGTCATTAATTAAATCAAAGGGAAGCTTCAGCCTAGGGGTTTGTCTTCGGGAAGTTTGGTCGCTCTGCCTGCAGAGCTCCAGGGCCCTTGTGCCCACCCTTGCTCCAGTCCTGCGGGGGCTGGTAGCCCTCCCTGCCCAGCATCGCAGGGCTCAGGTGCAGAGGGAAGCAGGCCCAACAGCCAGGAGAGGGGGCAGGTGAGGAGTCCCTGGGGCAGTCATTAGTGTTACCTAGGCGCATTAGAGCCTCATGGCTAAGACTAAGGGACTAGGGAAGTCCCCGAAACGCAATTGCACTCTTTGTTCTGATTAGGAAAGGTTCCACAAAAAATACCCAGGTTAACTAACAATATTGTGTGCCCTGCGATAAGGCTGAGGGCATCAATGAGAAGTTCATGGCCTTCTAGCCTTCTCCTTGAACTTTATGGTTATTTGGTTATGTCCACCAAGGTAGGTAGAACCTGAAACTTGTTCAGAACTTTTTCCCGAGATGAAAGAAAGTGTGCTGAGAGAGCATGGCCCCAGGATGATTTACCAGCTGGACAGAGCTGGGAGGCCCGGTGGCCCAAAGAACTCTTCATACCACCTTCTGTAAATTGAGGAGCTAAATAAATATTTAGCTCAATTTATTTATTTATTTAGCTTCAATTTATGTATTTAACTCTTCAATTTATTTACTTTTAATAGCAAAAACTGCAGTTACTTTTGCACCAACCTATAGAAGGGCCTGAGTGGAGAATCTTCTGGTTAGGGTCCTAATTAACATGTAAGGTTTCATGGATTTCACTAGAGTGTAACGCTGTTTACCCCTAATAAAGGTTGTGGAGTCCTCTGTGTGTACGTATGTGTGTGTGTGTGTAGACATGCTTGCCTCTGTGTGTACGTATGTGTGTGCATGTGTAGACATGCTTCATACATGTTTGTACAAGGGCACATCTCTCTAGGTTAAGTCCCATAGATCATTTCCCAATAAAATACAAAGTATACACCTTGTTAGGAGAACAGACGCCTGCAACATTAGAGATACAGCTGGAAAAATGATATTCTTATGTGATCCCATTGTTGATTTGTTAAATGGAGAATATTTCCCGAGCTGATTGAGCAGACTGAGAAATCTTGGATAGTTTGGATGGAAGGAAAATGAATGACGCCACTGGGTCACACTGTGTAAAGGAGACGAGGAGGCATTCTAAATGAGCTCTCTTAGGGGGAGCTTCTAGCCCAGAGTCTGGCATGAAGGGCACACCATGCCAGGTCCCCGCCTCACCCCTCTTCAGTCCCTCCACATGCTGGTGGATAGCACTCCTTAGAGACAGTCAGAGTCTGGGAAGCGAAATTCTATTGTCCGCTCCACTGACACATATGGACCTGGGTCTAGGAGATGTGGCCAAAGGGCCAGAAGCTAAGTGGCCCCTGGGTTGAACTGGGGAACAAGAACAAAGTTAGGAAGGAAGAGACAAGTTCCAATGACTATCTGGGAGGAGCACTTTGGGGCGGGGGTTGCAGAGTGCCTGGGAAGGTGGCCTGGGAAGGGCACAGCTCAGGGTGGGGAGCAGCCGCTGCCTTCTTCAGATGATTCATACCTGATCAGTGGTTCTTTGGCAACTAGCAGAGTGCGGTGCACAGGACTCATCGACGGAGGGATGAGGGAGCACTTCTTTATTCAGCAGATATTTATGTGTGCTAGGAGCTGGGGGTTCTAACTTGAAAAAACATGAGCCCTGCCCCTAGGCATGTGGGAGTTAGGAGCAAGGAAACCAAGATGCCCCCTGCACGGATGAGTGGACTTCTGCAGCAATGCCCTCAGAAGTGGCAGCTCGGGCTACAGACAGTCCTGTAGACAAAGCCATTGCCTGATAGAGCACTGATAACTTCAAGTGACCTTAATAACACAATTACCAAACATTCTTTCATGCTTTATTCAAAATCATCCTAAATTGAGGAGATTGCTTCCTTTTAGGGCATTTCTCTGGCAATAGCTGCTTAAATCTAGGAGGAAAATTGCCTGGCTCAACTAATTTATTATCACTTCCTATTACTGACAGATGGCCAACTGTGGGGGAGGCAGCCGTCTGCTCCTTTGCATGCGTACTACTGGGACCAAAATTTTGTGGTCCTCAGTACTTCCTTGCTCATGTTCAACTGCAACATCTTAGACTAGGTTATAAGTGGCCCTTCCTCCTGAAACATCTACTGGTCCTAATGTTCTACTCATTTATAGACACACATAGAAGTCTGATAGGGGAAGATTCAATTCCATTCCACAGATAAACTTCTGGTCTCTAAATAGTTAAGCTACTCCACTCCAGCCAGCTTTGTGAAGGGCTGCCCTCATTGCCACATGTCTGCAGTTTTCACTTTACCTTGCATAATCAGAAATGGGCTACCAAGGGAAAGAAAAACTTCTTGGCCCAAAAAGAATATGAGATGACCGTTAAAATGAAATCCAGATTAAAAACAGAACTAGACTAAATATAGTATATATTATAAACAATTAATTGGCTTCAATTCCTTTATACATTCATTCATTTAAGAAACAGACACGTGTCATGTATGAGACCATCTTTCTAGACACGGTCCAGGTTACTGCTATATCTGCATTGTTTTCACCATCATGTGGTGGGTTTGAATCTTCATAATGATAACTTTGAGGGGTGCAAAATATAACCTTTTTCCTTCTCCACAACTGATTAATGTCTACAGCCCTTCCTAGGAAAGTATTGGGTGTGATAGAAATATTCTTTATCTTGATTGTGGTAGTAGTTCCAAGACTGTGTGCATTTGGTAACACTCATCAAACTATATCTGAAAAGTGAATTTTACTGCATGTTAAATTATACTTTAAAATACTTGACTTAAGAAATAACCCACACCCTTGTTGCTACTGATGGTGGAAATCTTAATCATTTTGACTCCGAATAAACTCAGACACTTCCAGTATAGAGTTGAATTTAGTTTCTTTTGGTCTAAAACTGACCAATTCAGGATTCTTTCTTCTCATTCTGCTCCTCTTCCTACTCCACGTGAATACCTTGGTTCCCAGATAGGGTCCTCATGTCTGAAGGTGCGAGGGCTACCTTCAGTTCTCTTTGGCCTTCCCCGAAGTGTCTCATTCTGTTTGTCTTTGGGAGTCACCTCCTCCCTCACTGGTAATGTCTGCTGAAGGAAGCACGTATCACACCACGGCTCTAGTTTCTGTGCCACCCTGGCTAGAAAAATGTGTCCCTTTGGGACTATCACACAGATCTCAGCCATTACATGCTTCTCTTAGCAGCAGGGGTGAGAGCTGATGAGGGCACTCTGTTGCCTTTCCCACACTCCTCCTGGCTGCTTGGACAACAGGATGCTGCCTCAGGGCTGCCCCTGAGATCCAACCCTCGGCCTCTGCTGGTGCATTGCTCAGGCCAAATCAGAGACACCAGGGAAGGAGGGAAGGAGGCAGAGGGGAGGAAGGGAGATGGAAAAGGGACTTTTTTTCTCCAAATTCTTGTAAAAAAAGAGAGAGATTTGTTCAAAAACTCTTACAATGAGTAGTCATATCTTTCACAAGTGATATCTCTCCTAAGATTCTTTCAGTCTGTTTCAGAATCAGTGGACTTTTTGTTTTAGGCCTTATTCAGAACTGTCTTCTTCCAAGAAATAAGTGTCACTCCCAGGAGGCCCCAGGGCCCTCGGGGCAAGAAAGAAAAATATAGGGAAGAAAAGTCTCAGCTACAATCTCATAATAGTATCCTGATATGTTTGCCAGAATGATGGTGATACTAACGATCTTTTGACAGATGGAATTCCAGTTCTGAATGGTAGAAAGCAGGGCTTTGTTTTGGCTGCATTCATTTTAGATTGTGCAGTCCTTCCACTGGCTCTCTGAGAGGAGGTCATCCAGGCCACAGGCATTAGGCACGGTAGCTGCTGACTCGTGAGCTGTACTGGGTCACCTCTGGGCTCTGGGAGCCCCTCTACTCTCTTGGTTGATTGCTGATAGATAGCACAGGCCCTTGGCTTTATCCAACATGCTGCTATTCATTAAGCTGTCGTGGTTCTTCACACTTTCCTGCTACCACTGTCCCTGTTTCCCAGCTCAGGCTCTGGGGCAGTGTGTGTGGGGTCCACTTTTTGGGGACAGCTAAGTTGCCCGCACTCTTCAGGGCTAGTCCCCAGAGCAGTGCGGGGCTCTGAGTAGAGAACTGCAGAATGAATCAACAGCTGCTGCTTCTCTTCCCTGCAGGTCCCCTCTCACTTCTATTACTTCTGTGTCTTTGGCCTCTAGTCCTGTAAAATATATATATAGCTTTTGTTTTGTTTTAATCTGCTCTTAATTTTAGAAAAATTTCCCACAATATGAAAATACATGTGATTGCTCTCTCTCCCTCCTCTCCTGACCCTTCTCCCTCCTGTTGCAGTTTTGCACTCATTTCTCCCTGCCCCACCTATGTGTGGGCTCAGATATCTGGCACAGGCATACTTGGCAGTCATCTCAGGCAGCGTAAGTGCCTGAGTCAGGAGCTGAGGCGGCAGGTGGAGCTTAGGAGTCTCTGTCAATTTCCACCTGCTTCTGCACTCTCCTCTGAGCCCCAAGACTCATGGGCTCCTTGGCTTCTAAGGAATGCCTCCTCCTATCCTGTTCTTCCTGGGGCCTGAAGACAAGGTCCTGGTGGAGTGCTTGTAGGAGTGGTAAGGAGAGATATACTGTGGGTGTCTGGTTGTTGGTGTGCCCCGATCATCCTCTGTCCCTTCCTGGTGTGGATTGGGCCCAACGATACAGCTGCAGAAGACACAGATGCTATCTGGTTTAAGGCTCTTCTCCCATACACACTGCTGGATGGAGACTCCTGTACCATCACAGAAATATGAACTCATAGCCAAAATAATGTAATCTCTGTATAGTACAACTGTGTCAAAAGTAAATAAAGAGACTGGATCACGATGCAGTGGTATTATAGCAAAGAAGCTAAAAATTTGAAGACTTATAATGAATGTATTTAAAGAGATAAAAAAAGTTTAGTGATGAAGAACAGTTCTTTCCCAAGATGCTTTTTTAAAAATATTTTTTAATTTTTTTTTTTGGCATAAAACTTTTTTTTATTATACTTTAAGTTCTAGGGTACATGTGCATAACGTGCAGGTTTGTTACATATGTATACTTGTGCCATGTTGGTGTGCTGCACCCATCAACTCGTCAGCACCCATCAATTCGTCATTTATATCAGGTATAACTCCCAATGCAATCCCTCCCCCCTCCCCCCTCCCCATGATAGGCCCCAGTGTGTGATGTTCCCCTTCCCAAGTCCAAGTGATCTCATTGTTCAGTTCCCACCTATGAGTGCGAACATGCGGTGTTTGGTTTTCTGTTCTTGTGATAGTTTGCTAAGAATGGTGGTTTCCAGCTGCATCCATGTCCCTACAAAGGACGCAAACTCATCCTTTTTTATGGCTGCATAGTATTCTATGGTGTATATGTGCCACATTTTCTTAATCCAGTCTGTCACTGATGGACATTTGGGTTGATTCCAAGTCTTTGCTATTGTGAATAGTGCCGCAATAACATACGTGTGCATGTGTCTTTCTAGCAGCATGATTTATAATCCTTTGGGTATATACCCAGTAGTGGGATGGCTGGGTCATATGGTACATCTAGTTCTAGATCCTTGAGGAATCACCATACTGTTTTCCATAATGGTTGAACTAGTTTACAATCCCACCAACAGTGTAAAAGTGTTCCTATTTCTCCACATCCTCTCCAGCACCTGTTGTTTCCTGACTTTTGAATGATTGCCATTCTAACTGGTGTGAGATGGTATCTCATTGTGGTTTTGATTTGCATCTCTTTGATGGCCAGTGATGATGAGCATTTTTTCATGTGTCTGTTGGCTGTATGAATGTCTTCTTTTGAGAAATGTCTGTTCATATCCTTTGCCCACTTTTTGATGGGGTTGTTTGTTTTTTTCTTGTATATTTGTTTGAGTTCTTTGTAGATTCTGGATATTAGCCCTTTGTCAGATGAGTAGATTGCAAAAATGTTCTCCCATTCTGTAGGTTGCCTGTTCACTCTGATGGTAGTTTCTTTTGCTGTACAAAAGCTCTTTAGTTTAATTAGATACCATTTGTCAATTTTGGCTTTTGCTGCTGTTGCTTTTGGTGTTTTAGACATGAAGTCCTTGCCCATGCCTATGTCCTGAATGGTACTACCTAGGTTTTCTTCTAGGGTTTTTATGGTATTAGGTCTAACATTTAAGTCTCTAATCCATCTTGAATTAATTTTTGTATAAGGCGTAAGGAAAGGATGCAGTTTCAGCTTTCTACTTATGGCTAGCCAATTTTCCCAGCACCATTTATTAAATAGGAATCCTTTCCCTATTTCTTGTTTCTCTCAGGTTTGTCAAAGATCAGATGGCTGTAGATGTGTGGTATTATTTCTGAGGACTCTGTTCTGTTCCATTGGTCTATATCTCTGTTTTGGTACCAGTACCATGCTGTTTTGGTTACTATAGACTTGTAGTATAGTTTGAAGTCAGGTAGCGTGATGCCTCCAGCTTTGTTCTTATGACTTAGGATTGTCTTGGCAATGCGGGGTCTTTTTTGGTTCCATATGAACTTTAAAGCAGTTTTTTCCAATTCTGTGAAGAAACTCATTAGTAGCCTGATGGGGATGGCATTGAATCTATAAATAACCTTGGGCAGTATGGCCATTTTCACGATATTGATTCTTCCTATCCATGAGCATGGTATGTTCTTCCATTTGTTTGTGTCCTCTTTGATTTCACTGAGCAGTGGTTTGTAGTTCTCCTTGAAGAGGTCCTTGACATCCCTTGTAAGTTGGATTCCTAGGTATTTTATTCTCTTTGAAGCAATTGTGAATGGAAGTTCATTCCTGATTTGGCTCTCTGTCTGTTACTGGTGTATAGGAATGCTTGTGATTTTTGCACATTAATTTTGTATCCTGAGACTTTGCTGAAGTTGCTTATCAGGTTAAGAAGATTTTGGGCTGAGACAATGGGGTTTTCTAAATATACAATCATATCATCTGCAAACAGGGACAATTTGACTTCTTCTTTTCCTAACTGGATACCCTTGATTTCTTTCTCTTGCCTGATTGCCCTAGCCAGAACTTCCAACACTATGTTGAATAGGAGTGGTGAGAGAGGGCATCCCTGTCTTGTGCCAGTTTTCAAAGGGAATTTTTCCAGTTTTTGCCCATTCAGTAGGATATTGGCTGTGGGTTTGTCATAAATAGCTCTTATTATTTTGAGGTACGTTCCATCAATACCGAAATTATTGAGCGTTTTTAGCATGAAGGGCTGTTGAATTTTGTCAAAAGCCTTTTCTGCATCTATTGAGATAATCATGTGGTTCTTGTCTTTGGTTCTGTTTATATGCTGGATTACGTTGATTGATTTGTGAATGTTGAACCAGCCTTGCATCCCAGGGATGAAGCCCACTTGATCATGGTGGATAAGCTTTTTGATGTGCTGCTGAATCCGGTTTGCCAGTATTTTATTGAGGATTTTTGCATCGATGTTCATCAGGGATATTGGTCTAAAATTCTCTTTTTTTGTTGTGTCTCTGCCAGGCTTTGGTATCAGGATGATGTTGGCCTCATAAAATGAGTTAGGGAGGATCCCTCTTTTTCTATTGATTGGAATAGTTTCAGAAGGAATGGTACCAGCTCCTCCTTGTACCTCTGGTAGAATTCAGCTGTGAATCCATCTGGTCCTGGACTTTTTTTGGTGGGTAGGCTATTAATTATTGCCTCAATTTCAGAGCCTGCTATTGGTCTATTCAGGGATTCAACTTCTTCCTGGTTTAGTCTTGAAAGAGTGTAAGTGTCCAGGAAATTATCCATTTCTTCTAGATTTTCTAGTTGATTTGCCTAGAGGTGTTTATAGTATTCTCTGATGGTAGTTTGTATTTCTGTGGGGTCGGTGGTGATATCCCCTTTATCATTTTTTGTTGCGTCTATTTGATTCTTCTCTCTTTTCTTCTTTATTAGTCTTGCTAGCGGTCTGTCAATTTTGTTAATTTTTTCAAAAAACCAACTCCTGGATTCATTGATTTTTTGGAGGGTTTTTTGTGTCTCTATCTCCTTCAGTTCTGCTCTGATCTTAGTTATTTCTTGCCTTCTGCTAGCTTTTGAATGTGTTTGCTCTTGCTTCTCCAGTTCTTTTAATTGTGATGTTAGAGTGTCAATTTTAGATCTTTCCAGCTTTCTCTTGTGGGCATTTAGTGCTATAAATTTCCCTCTACACACTGCTTTAAATGTGTCCCAGAGATTCTGGTATGTTGTATCTTTGTTCTCATTGGTTTCAAAGAACATCTTTATTTCTGCCTTCATTTTGTTATTTACCCAGTAGTCATTCAGGAGCAGGTTGTTCAGTTTCCATGTAGTTGAGCGGTTTTGATTGAGTTTCTTAGTCCTGAGTTCTAGTTTGATTGCACTGTGGTCTGAGAGACAGTTTGTTATAATTTCTGTTCTTTTACATTTACTAAGGAGTGCTTTACTTCCAACTATGTGGTCAATTTTGGAATAAGTGCGATGTGGTGTTAGAAGAATGTATATTCTGTTGATTTGGGGTGGAGAGTTCTATAGATGTCTATTAGGTCTGCTTGGTGCAGAATGAGTTCAATTCCTGGATATCCTTGTTAACTTTCTGTCTTGTTGATCTGTCTAATGTTGATAGTGGGGTGTTGAAGTCTCCCATTATTATTGTATGGGAGTCTAAGTCTCTTTGTAAGTCTCTAAGGACTTGCTTTATGAATCTGGGTGCTCCTGTATTGGGTGCATATATATTTAGGATAGTTAGCTCTTCCTGTTGAATTGATCCCTTTACCATTATGTAATGGCCTTCTTTGTCTCTTTTGATCTTTGATGGTTTAAAGTCTATTTTATCAGAGACTAGGATTGCAACCCCTGCTTTTTTTTTGTTCTCCATTTGCTTGGTAGATCTTCCTCCATCCCTTTATTTTGAGCCTATGTATGTCTCTGCATGTGAGATGGGTCTCCTGAATACAGCAGACTGATGGGTCTTGACTCTTTATCCAGTTTGCCAGTCTGTGTCTTTTAATTGGAGCATTTAGTCCATTAACATTTAAGGTTAACATGGTTATGTGTGAACTTGATCCTGCCATTATGATATTAGCTGGTTATTTTGCTCGTTAGTTGATGCAGTTTCTTCCTAGCCTCGATGGTCTTTACATTTTGGCATGTTTTTGCAATGGCTGGTACCGGTTGTTCCTTTCCATGTTTAGTGCTTCCTTCAGGGTCTCTTGTAAGGCAGGCCTGGTGGTGACAAAACCTCTAAGCATTTGCTTATCTGTAAAGGATTTTATTTCTCCTTCACTGATGAAACTTAGTTTGGCTGGATATGAAATTCTGGGTTTAAAATTCTTTTCTTTAAGAACGTTGAATATTGGCCCCCACTCTCTTCTGGCTTGTAGAGTTTCTGCCAAGAGGTCTGCTATTAGTCTGATGGGCTTCCCTTTGTGGGTAACCCGACCTTTCTCTCTGGCTGCCCTTAAGATTTTTTCCTTCATTTCAACTTTGGTGAATCTGGCAATTATGTGTCTTGGAGTTGCTCTTCTCGAGGAGTATCTTTGTGGTGTTCTCTGTATTTCCTGAATTTGAATGTTGGCCTGCCCTACTAGGTTGGGGAAGTTCTCCTGGATGATATCCTAAAGAGTGTTTTCCAACTTGGTTCCATTTTCCCCCTCACTTTCAGGCACCCCAATCAGACGTAGATTTGGTCTTTTTACATAATCCCATACTTCTTGCAGGCTTTGTTTATTTTTCTTCCTTTTTCTTTTGGTTTCTCTTCTCGCTTCATTTCATTCATTTGATCCTCAATCGCTGATACTCTTTCTTCCAGTTGATCGAGTCGGTTACTGAAGCTTGTGCATTTGTCACGTATTTCTCGTGTCATTGTTTTCATCTCTGTCATTTCATTTATGACCTTCTCTGCATTAATTATTCTAGCTATCAATTCTTCCACTCTTTTTTCAAGATTTTTAGTTTCTTTGCACTGGGTACGTAATTACTCCTTTAGCTCTGAGAAGTTTGATGGACTGAAGCCTTCTTCTCTCATTTCATCAAAGTCATTCTCTGACCAGCTTTGATCCATTGCTGGCGATGAGCTGCACTCCTTTGCAGGGGGAGATGCACTCTTATTTCTTGAATTTCCAGCTTTTCTGCCCTGCTTCTTCCCCATCTTCATGGTTTTATCTGCCTCTGGTCTTTGATGATGGTGACGCACTGATGGGGTTTTGGTATAGGTGTTCTTCCTGTTTGATAGTTTTCCTTCTAATAATCAGGACCCTCAGCTGTAGGTCTGTTGGAGATTGCTTGAGGTCCACTCCAGACCCTGTTTGCCTGGGTATCAGCAGCAGAGGTTGCAGAAGATAGAATATTGCTGAACAGCGAGTGTACCTGTCTGATTCTTACTTTGGAAACTTCCTCTCAGGGGTGTACTCCACCCTGTGAGGTGTGGGGTGTCAGACTGCCCCTAGTGGGGGATGTCTCCCAGTTAGGCTACTCAGGGGTCAGGGACCCACTTGAGCAGGCAATCTGTCCGTTCTCAGATCTCAACCTCCGTGTTAGGAGATCTACTGCTCTCTTCAAAGCTGTCAGAGTCGTTCGCATCTGCACAGGCCTCTGCTGCTTCCTCTTTTGTTGTTTAGCTGTGCCCTGTCCCCAGAGGTGGAGTCTACAGAGACAGGCAGGTTTCCTTGAGCCGCTGTGAGCTCCACCCAGTTCGAGCTTCCCAGCGGCTTTGTTTACCTACTTAAGCCTCAGCAATGGCGGTCGCCCCTCCCCCAGCCTCGCTGCTGCCCTTTTGGTTAGATTGCAGACTGCTGTGCTAGCAATGAGGGAGGCTCCATGGCTGTGGGACCCTCCCAGCCAGGTGTGGGTATAATCTCCTGCTGTGCCCGTTTGCTTAAAGCACAGTATTGGGGTGGGAATTACCCGATTTTCCAGGTGTTGTGTGTCTCAGTTCCCCTGGCTAGGAAAAGGGATTCCCTTCCCCCTTGTGCTTGCCAGGTGAGGCGTTGCCTCGCCCTGCTTCAGCTCTCGCTGGTCCAGCTGCAGCAGCTGACCAGCACCGATTGTCCAGCACTCCCCAGTGAGATGACCCCAGTACCTCAGTTGAAAATGCAGAAATCACCGGTCTTCTGTGTCGCCCGCGCTGGGAGTTGGAGACTGGAGCTGTTCCTATTCGGCCATCTTGCTCCGCCCCCCCCATTTTTTAATTTTTTTGAGATGAAGTCTCACTCAGTCGCCGAGGCTAGAGTGCGGTGGCACAATCTCGGCTCACTGCAACCTCTGCCTCCTGGGTTCAAGCTATTCTCCTATCTCAGCCTCCCAAGTAGCTGGGATTACAGGCGCCTGCCACCACACCCTGCAAAGTTTTGCATTTTTAGTAAAGATGGGGTTTCACCATGTTGACCAGGCTGGTCTTAAATGCCTGACCTCAAGTAATCTGCCCACCTTGGCCTCCCAAAGTGCTGGGATTACAGATGTGAGCCACTGCACCCGGCCTGGGATGATATTTTAGAGAAGCTTCATAATGACTGATAAGGTCTCAGACCAGTGACACTAAGCCAAGTCAACCATTCTTGGGTGTGGCAAGGCTGCCCATCAAGCAGGCAGAAGTTAGGGAATGCCAACACCTGGAACTCTGAAGGAGGCTACAGTGCACCTGTGCATTCTTATATAAATTAAAACAAAAAACAGAAGTACATTGTATTTTCTGTTTTTTGTTTTTTACTGGTTCGATAATCAACCAGGAGACCAAGCAGCTGAATTCATTCATTGCAGTAAAATTGGACTGGAAAAAAAAATTAAGTTGTTATGCTTGGACAAATTTTTTGCACATCCCTCTCCCAGACTTCTAGTGAAAAATCATATCATCCCCCTTCCCCAGCCATGTGACATTTTAAATATATCCTTATGACTAAGCAATTATGTGTCCCCATGAAAAACAAGCATATTAAAAAAAAAATTCTGTGCTTGCTGCAGTAAGCAGAGACTGAAGAATCCAGGGATTAAGAATACTATTTATGGAGCTGTTAATGCTTGGAGTTGAGGCTGATAAATCATCATTAACAAACACTTAGCAAAAGTTTGGGCCTACAAAGATGTTTGAAAATAAACCTGCAGGTGAAGATTTTGAAAGATTTTTGTACCACTAATAAGATCACATAAATCTTATTTATGTAGTCGGCACATTTATAAGCCCAAAGAATGAATAGGTTAAAGAAATCAGACATTAAACATGCTGAGCTTTGATAATACATGTGTTTGCATTCCTTGACAGATGGGGGAATTGTTAAAATGGTAATAAATAATAAAAAAATACAAGGATGAGAGTGTTGAAGATAACGACATTGCAAACAAAAGTGAAAAAATAGTGAAAATATATAGTGTAGCTATCAATTGAATTGGGTGACAATTGTGGCAAATAGGAAGAAAAGCATTTTATGCTGTGCTTCTGGCTTTGTCATGTAAGGTTTTCATAAGCACCTGAAGTTAGTGGCTAATTGTCAGAAAGGAAAATTTAACATCAACCATGGTAAAAAGAACATTTAAAAAATTTAGCAGAAATGTCCAACATACATGGATAACCAACAACAAATCTACTTTTTCAAATACTTTTAGCTAAACGACAGTGATAGATGCAGTAATAGCCACTTCTAAAAAATGGTGCTTTAAGAAGATTATCTGTAGCCTGAATGACAGGTATCAGTAATACCTGTCTTTGAATATATTCAGGTAAAATGGTCTCCATTCTGGAAAACATTGACATCTTGAAATCTATCCTTGTATTTTTTCAAGTATTCGAGCTAATTTTAAGTTCTCTTCTTACATATTTTAGACTTATCATTGAGCTCCCCCAGGAGTTCATCTCCTTGTATGCATCCTTCTCTTGAGGTCAGATAATTTGTCAGCCTTGTACATTTTACAATAGAGTGAATATTTGTTAGCTAGGGCATATGGCCGTGCTTTTAAATCAACAACACTGAGCGTTGACTTTTCATGCCCAAGGAGAAGGACTGAAGAAAGGAGCTGATACAATCTTTGCTTACTCAGATTTGTTTGCAACACCTGATATTTCAGTGTGTGTCTAAGTGACATGTTAACTAAGTATTATTGAAGTTCTCTCTTTGGGTTAAGTTAGATAAAGAAGAATTTCATATTGCCTTAAAGATCAAGAAAAAAAATTCTGAAGTTAGAAATTATTGTTACGAATTTAGCATTAAAAAAGAATTTACATGCTTTTGTTGTACTACTATAGCAAATGCTTAGTGGATCATATTGTATAGTATAATGAAAACAAAGTCAATGTTGCAGATTCCAGCAAAAATGTCTGTTTCTCCAGGCAGGGTGGGCAGAATTATGTTTTGTTTATCTCCCAACTTAAACTATGTAACTCTTTTTAACTTGGTTTGAGAATAAAACTTAGTGCTCAACTATGATAACAACCTTGTTCTAAATTTCTGGTACGTTTTCTTTCTTTGAATTATTTAGATGGCAAGTACGCACGTGTGTGTGTGTGCGCTCATGCACGCACGTGCATGCATACTTTTTGAGGTACATATGAGGTGCATATAACCTAATCAATTGGAGCATCTTCTGGGGACACTGTGTTGAGAAGTATCTGAGGCCATGTGCAGGTTAGCAGGAAGCTGGAAGATTTCATTAGGAGTGTGTGATGGTTGAGGAAGGACTGAGTGTTGCTTTTTGTGCTGTCAATATGTGGTTTGTGTTCTAAACACTTTATGTATACTTTCAAACACCTTCAACTATTCATTTAACTGTCTTACTTTGTATCTGTTTTAATATTTTAACATCTCCCTTTAAAAAAATCATAAGCAAGTTCACTCTTCATCTGAAATTTAAAAGATTTCTCAGTGAACAGAAGCCTGGTTTCTCTATATAAAGACATCAAATCATGCTGGTCCTCACAAGCATCATACTTGTTTTCATGAAGAATTCTAGGAGAAGCTTTCACTTAATTCAGTCCAGGCAATTCCACAGGTTGTAAGACCAGCTCTTCTTTATAGGTTGTTTTAAAGATTTCTTTGGTTGTCCTAAATTCATGAGCAGTGTTCTAATTTTCTGTTTACACTCAGCTGGGTTTCACTCTGGGGTATTTTTGAATATGTAAGACTGCACAAAGAAACTGATTTATCTTCTCTGCTTATACCATTTCCCAATATACCACATTTGTCTTTATAAAGGTCAGGCATGATGGAAACAGCCAATGTTTCTCACTTACCTTGTTTCCTTACTTGTTGGATTTTCATGTCTGAGTTCTTCGGAAAATGTTAATGTGAATTTCTATAAATGCAACTACTCAATTGCACAAAGTGTGATTTATAAAGAGTTCTAAGATCTTGGAATAAAAAGTACCCATTGTATCCCAGATATTATTCTTACTAGTAATATCAGCAAGAACAATCTCTTTTCTAACTATTGACTTCTATCAATGTCTCAGAAATTGCCTTAATTCTAAGGTCAAATATAGTGGATTATAATTTGCTGGTACCTTACTGGACTTTTAAAAATATGTATATATTTAAATTTGCATCTCTCTGGGATCTTTGTTATTTTTTATCTGTCAAGAGGGCTATTAAAAATCTCCATTATTAGAATAATCTCCAAGAAGTAGCAGCATGAGTGACCAGCTGTGATTAGAACAGCCAAACTTTAGGGGAAAAAATGGCCGCTTTCATCTAATTAAGAGAGAGGAGAGTTTTTGTTTTTTTTTTAAATACAACTTCTCATAATAACTGTGAAAGTGCAGTGGTTAATGAAAGTACATAATTGCTAACAATAATTATTTTGAAACAGTAGTTCTGGGAATAGCTGAGAGTCTGTATGAATGAGGTGAACATTAAGTAGCTGAAAGTATGTTTGAAAGGGGTACATAGAAGAAGAAGAGTTGGCGCCAAGTACCATAGAGAAACTCACATCAACTAGATGAGAAAACATTCTGATTTCTTTGTAGAATATCTAACTACATTCAAAGAGATAAATAAAAATGAGAAAGAAAATATCAGATTTCTTACATTTCAGTGGTGCTTTATGAGATTCGCATATATACTGGCACAATGCTAGGTGCAGAAACAGAGTCTAATGTATTTATCAACCTCATTGGTACCAAGGAGATTCAGGAAAACGGAGACTTCATCAGTCCAAAAACAATGAAATCAAGTTTCAACGTGGACAGGTAACAGAAACAGGTCTTCATCTGTTTTTACCGACTATCCTTCCTTTAATTTATTTAACAAAAAAACACACAAACAGAAAATATCTGAGATGCTCAGCTGATTCCTGTGAGGAATTCAGGGAGGTGTGGTCATTTCTTAGTGTGCATGTTATTGTTGTGGAATTGAGTAGAGGATGGGGCTTAACCCAACAAACGCAATATTCTACTTCCAGATAGGGCAGACTCGGCTATAACAAAATGGGCACCCTGCTGAGAACAACTAGAAACATTTGATAAAACATCTTTTAAACTGGTTTTAAAGGTATGAGAGAGCTACCCAGGCAGTTAGGGCTTGAGGGCCCAAGATCCTGGAGAGAAAGAAAGTGCAGAGGAGAACTTGGTATCAGCATGGCTTTCCACCATTTGTAAGGGGAAGCTTGGAATCAATAAGCCAGTCAAAAAGTAGCAGTGGAGCTGTGGAGAGTCTGAGATGCTGTTCAGAGATTTAGGAGGCCTCCTGGGGCTGGGATTTCTCACTTGAACAGTGGCAACCTTAGTGTGAGTCCTCTCAAAGCAGAGCAGGGACACGTCCTGCAACTCGTCATTGAGAGCGGTGATCCCAGGAAGCAGCAGTGAAGGAAAGCAGAGAGTGAGAGAGGAAAAGAGGAGGAGTCAGTAGAAGTGTGCATTCTAGAAGTCACTGCTGTTGGCAGCAAGGACTGGATCACTCTAGGACCAGAGCCACCAGACTGGGCACCAGGAGCAGCAGTGACAGGAGCAGCCTTGGGGGACGGTAACTCATGTCTTATGGCCATGCACAGATAAACTCCATCTCTGCCATTGTGGTTACTCCATCCATGGCCCATGGCCCATTGCACCACAGGCATTGAGGTGGCCAAGGCAAGACCTCTAAAGAAAAAATTATAAAATATTGTTGGAAAAAAATTTAAAACATAGCTGCATGGGAAGCTGAGATAGGAGAATTGCTTGAGCCTAGCCCAACTTAGCAAGACCTCACCTCTAAAACAAGATAAGAGAGAGAGAAAGAGAAAGAAAGAAAGAAAGAGAAAGGAAGGAAGAGAAAGAAAGAAGAAAGAAAGAGAAAGAAAGAAGAAAGAAAGAGAAAGAAAGGGAGAGAAAGAGAAAGAAAGAAGGAAAGAAAGAGAAAAGAAAAGAAAAAGAAATATGCTATGTTCAGGGACTCAGTATTATAAAGTTCTTACTGCTATCTAATTGATTTGCAATTTTAATGTAATATCAATCAAAATCTCAGGAACTCTTTTAAAACAGAAATTGGCAATCTAATTATAAAATATATGTGGAAATGCAGTCAAATACACCTAAAATAATGTTGAAAAAGAAAAACTAAGTGGAGGAATTACAGTACCAGGTATCAAGACTTATAAAATTAAGGTAATTAAGACAGCATCAATTTGTACAAAGAAAGTCAAATATAGCAAAGAAACAGAAGAGAGTCCAGAAACAGATCCACACATCCTAATGTGCAGCATCACCGAAAGCACTGAAAAATTTCAACAAAATGTTTAAATTGGATATTGTTATAGAAAGAAAATCACAACTCCTATTTTACATCAAATCCCCAAATCAGTTTTATGTAACTTTATGTCTAAATGTGAAAGGTAAAGCAATCAAATATCTAGAAGATATGATGCAAGAAAATCCTCATAATCTAGGGGGTTGACTAGGACTTTAAAAGTGTTTAATTGTGGGCCGGGCACAGTGGTTCATGCCTGTAATCCCAGCACTTTGGGAGGCCGAGGTGGGTGGATCATTTGAGGTCAGCAGTTCGAGACCAGCCTGGTCAACATGGTGAAAACCCACCTTTACTAAAAATACAAAAATTAGCCCGGCATGGTGGTGGGCGCCTGTAGTCCCAGTTACTCAGGAAGCTGAGGCAGGAGAATCAGGAGGCGGAACCCGGGAACTGGAGGTTGCATTGAGCCAAGAAAGCACCACTGCACTCCAGCCTGGGTGACAGAGCAAGACTCTGTCTCAAAAAAAAAAAAAAAAAAAAAAATTGTGGTAAAATACACATAACATAAAATTTATTTTTAAACTATTTTTAAGTATAATGTTCTTAAAGTGTAAGTATAATGGTTGAAGTACATTCACTTTATTGTGTAAGCATTACTACCATCCATCTCCAGAACTCTTTTCATTTTGCGAAACTGAAACTCAGTATTCATTAAACAACTCTCCATTCTTCCGTCCTCCAGTCCTTGGCAACCACCATTCTACTTTATGTCTCTATGAGTTGACTACTCTAGGTACCTCATATAAGTGGAATCATACAGCATTTTTTTTGTGACTAACTTCACTTAGCATAATATACTCAAATTTCATGCATGTTGTATGTAGCATGTGACAGGATTTATTTCCTTTGCAAGGCTGAGTAGTATTTTATTGTATTGTTCATGCACATTGTAGCATGTGACAGGGCATCTTTCCTTTGAAAGGCTGAATAATATTTGAAAACATTTCCTGTTTTGTTTATCCATTCACTCCATGATGGACACGTGGGTTGCTTCCGCCTTTTAGATATTGTGAATGATGTCGCTATGAACATGAGTAGACAGTTATAAACTAAAACTTTAAAGACAAATCAGAAAGCATAAAGGGGAAAAAGATAAATTATACTATTTTAGTATTAAAGATTTCTGTTCCTCAAGATACCATTAAGAGAGTAAAAAGGGAAGGCACATGGTGGGAGAAGATACTGTAGAAACATACCGGCAAAAGACTTGTTTGCAGACTGTGTATAAAAAAACTACAGAGCAACAAGAAAAAGACTGAAAACCCCATTTAAAACATGAGCATAACACTTGAATATGTGCTCTACAAAACAGGGTATCCAAATCACCAATAAACATAAAACGCCTCCCCAGCCTTATTAATAATCAGTGAAAACCACAGTGAAGTGTTACTGTGCATGATCAGATGGTTAAACTTAAAAAGAATAACAATAAATATCAATTCACCTGTGGAGCACTTCGAACTCTCATATGCTTCACATACAGAGTGCATATTAGTATAAACATTTTTAAAAAACGAGACTTACTATACACACACATACACCCCCCCATAACCCAGCTGTTTCCCAACAGAAATATATGTAGATATCATGAAAAGACACGTATAGGAATGTTCCGAGCAGCATTACTCTAGGAATAATGTTTGTCTGTAAATAGTAGAGTGGATGAATAATTTGGAGTAATATTCAGTAATGAAAATGAACAAGATGCTGCTGAGCAAAATGGCGCAGACGAATCTCACGTTGAATGACACAAGCCACGTGGAGCAAGAACGCACTCTAGGATTCTGTTGATATATGGTCCCAAACAAGGCAAAACCAATTAAAAGTGCTAAACGTCAGGATAGGGGATATCGTCTGGGGAGACGGTGACTGAGAGAGGCATGTCGGGGTCTTGGGTGCTGCTAAGGCTCTGTTACATGGACATGTTTGTTGAGTGTGCATTTGTAATTTGTACACCTGTATCTATTTCATAGTTTATTTTAAAACATCCTGTGTGTGTGTGTATATATATATACACACACATATACATATTTCAATACGTAGTTTATTTAAAAGTAAAAGATACTAAGAAATAGAACAATGTGGTAAGCACCAATTCTGATGATAGCCTCCTGGGTCTGAGACTTGGCTCCTTACCCACTAGGTATTGACCTGGGACAAGTAGCTTAACTCTAGGTGCCTCGGTCTCTTCAACTGTGAAATGAGGAGGTGAGTAGTACTGACCTCATGGGCTGTTCTGAAGATTCAATGAGTTAATATGTCAAAAATACTTGGAAGAGTTTGGCACTTACTCATATAGTATAGATTATGAGCTGTTATTATTGGTAATAGTAGATTTAAAATAAATCTCCTAATTACGTTCTAAAAATCTTTTCCACTAGACTCTGTGATTTAGGAGAGCAAGAATTGTATTCTACATGTTTTTGTGTCTCTCACAAAGCGTAGGATAGAACTTTGCACATAAAATAGTGGTAATTTTTATAGTAGTAGTAAGAATGTTATATAGTATTGTAACAATATAGTATCAATAGTAATACTATTTTTTTCTAGAGAAAGGAAAGATCCTAATGGTCACTGAGTTTATTTCTTTATTGTGCAGGTTGATATTTTCTCCATTAAGGCTGTATCTCTCGCAAAATTGAAGAAAGTTTAATTAGTCATGATGGGACAGGTCCAGGTAAGATTTAGTTTCTTGGTAAGAAGTTTATTTTGCAAATTTATGAAAAATTGTGTAAAAAGCAGGTTGAAAGAACAGAAAAATGTACAGGTCATATAAAATTCAGATAAGAAAATAATCTTATTTTACATTACAGTTAATGTAAATATATGAAGTTATATTTATATATAATTTACATTATATTAAAATATTTATATATTATAATTGTAATATATTTATAGAATATATATTTATGTCATAAATTTACATTAAATATATTTTTGTAAATATTTAATGTAAATTTATGATATATATTTATATTAGGTATATTTACATTAAATATAATGTAAGGTTATAAATGGTCACTAATTAAATTATATAGTGACCATTTATTGACTGAACATTAAATTATATATATTTACATTAAATATATTTAATGTAAATTTAAGAGGTTTTGTCAAGTTGAGTTTATTACATGACTTATACAAGCACACGATTATATTACGCAGGAAATTTCCTAGAAAGACAAAAGCTTTAGTGTGTGCATGCGTGCGTGCATGTGTGTGATCCCTAGAGCTCCTAGGCATTCTTCACAGTTGCATGTCTGTCATGTCTGTCCCTGTGTTTCTCTGGGTCCCTTATCCCACACTTTTCAGCAAACTAGTCACTGGAGCACCATCCCTGATCCAACCTTTCCCTCCGTGTCCTCTCCCCAGGCACAGCTATCAACCAAGCCCTGTCAATTCCACTCCATTCGTATCTTTCCTACTGGTTCCCTTAGCACTATTAAATTCAAGCTTCAGTTCTACTGCTAAAACGTAACTCTATATTATAACTTATATCATAGTACTGAAACCATTGATCACATTGATTTCCATATTCCTTTTTCCTTTCTGCTAGATTTTGAGTTTTTTAAAGGCTAGAATTATGTAATATTTATCTTTATTTTCCTAGTGTCTAGTATTGTGCCTGACAGTATAGTTTAATTAGTGACCATTCATTGAATGAACATATTTAAATCAGTGAAATGATTTTCAGTAAAACTCTTTAAAATGAACGGGAAGAGCTTAAAGTGGCCATATTGACAGAAACCAAATAGAGCAGAAGCAGAAAAGGTGAGGTAGCCGTGAAAAGAAAGAAAAAAGAAAGAAAATAGACACATAGTTCAATGAGTTCAGGATCGTATAGAGGAAATTATTAGGAAAAGGCAGAAGTAAGAAATCGAATAGAGGAAGGAACGACATAATATGCTTCCTTCTATACATGGTGTCACTGCAGAGTGGTGTCACTGTAGAGCAGTGCCACTGTAGCGTGATGTTACTGCAGAGTGATGCCACTGTAGAACATTGTCACTGTAGAGCACTGTCACTGTAGAGTGGTGTTGCTATAGAGCTGTGTCACTGTAGAGTGATGTTACTGCAGAGTGATGTCACTGTGGAACACTGTCACTGTAGAGCACTGTCACTGTAGAGTAGTGTTGCCATAGAGCTGTGTCACTGTAGAGCAGTGTCTGTAGGCTGGTATCACTTCAGAGTGCTGTCACTGTAGAGTTTCATTTCTATAAGGTGGTGTCACTGTGGAGCGGTGTCACTGTAGAGTGGTGTTTCTGTAAGGTGGTGTCACTGTGGAGCAGTGTCACTGTAGAGTGGCGTTTCTGTAAGGTGGTGTCACTGTGGAGCGGTGTCACTGTAGAGTGGCGTTTCTGTAAGGTGGTTTCACTGTGGAGCGGTGTCACTGTAGAGTGGCGTTTCTGTAAGGTGGTATCATTGTGGAGCAGTGTCACTGTAGAGCAGTGCCAGTGTAGAGCAATGTTACTGTAGAGTGATGTCACTGTGGAATGTTGTCACTGTAGAAGCAGTGTCACTTTAGATTGATGTGACTGTAGAGCAGTGCTGCTGTGGAGTGATGTTGCTGTAGAGTGACATTACTGTAGAAGAGTGTCACCATAGAGTAGCTTCACTGCAGAATGGCATCAGTGCACAGCCATGGCACTGTAAAGGAGTGTCACTGTAGAGCAGTGTCACTGTAGACTAGTGTCACTGTAGAGTGGTGTCATTGTAGAGCAGTGTCACCATAGAGCAGGATCACTGCAGAGGGGTGTCATTATAGAGTTGTTTCACTGCAGAGTGGTGTCACTGTAGAGCAGTGTCACTGTAGAGCGGTGTCACTGTGGAGTGGTATCACTGTAGGTGGTGTCGCTGTAGTGCAGTGTCACTGTGGAACAGCACTGTCACCGTCGAGGGGTGTCCCTGTAGGGTGGTGTTGCTGTAATGCAGTGTCACTGTGGAGCAGCATTGTCACTGTAGAGGGGTGTCACTGTAGGGTGGTGTCACTACAGAGTGATATCACTATAGGTGGTGTCACTGTGGAGTGTTGTCTCTGTGGATCAATGTCACTATAGGTGGTGTCACTGTAGGGTGGTGTCCCTGTAGAGTGTGTCACTGTAGAGCATTGTCATTACAGAGTGGTTCACTGTAGGTGGTGTCAGTGCAGGGTGGTGTCACTGTAGGTGGTGTCACTGTAGGGTGGTGTCACTATAGCAGTGTCACTGTGGAGCGTTGTCACTGTGGAGTGGTATTACTATAGGTGGAGTCACTGTAGGACGTTGCTGTAGAGAAAACTGCCACCACGACATCAGGGCAATCACTATTGCAGGCAGAGGAAGAGAAGCAGAATTAGGTATTTATTTGAAGAGGTAGGCTGGACATTTGATGGGGATAATGTTATAACCAAGGTTGTTTGATACAAAGAATAAAAATGACAGAAGGAAGAATGAAAGGGACATTGTGATTTTAAACATGTTTACATGGCTAATTTACTCATACAGAAATGGCTTTGATGGAGGGAGCAACAAACTTCCAAAATACTGATTTTTTTTTTTTTTTGAAGGAAACATTCATTAACAAAAAACATGCAGGTATGGGAAGGACAATAGTGAGATTCTCAAGTTATTTTTTTTCTTTCCATTTTTAAGAAGAAGCCACATACAGTATTGTTCTTTTAACCCAAATACTGTTATGTCTAGGGTTATCTAACCACAAACGGAATACATAGAAAGCTTCAGTAAAGACTCAAATTTGTAGCAAATTTGTAGAACTGCAGACATTTAGGAATTATCTGAGTATCTTAAATAAAATAGACCCCTGGGCCCACCCCAGAGATTCTGCCTGAGTGGGTACCAAGTAATCAGAAGTAGATGTGCTTTTCTGTTTATTGCTTGTAACATAAGCACCTCCAGGGGTCTTGATCCCAGAGGTCCTCAGACTGCATCCCCAGGGTTCTTTGTTGAGGGACTGCAGGATGCCAGTCCCCGGCTGGATGCAAATGTCAGTGAGATGCATGGGGTGTCTGTGCTCACAGGCAAGGCCTATGGTGACAAACACATATGAAATACTTACATTAAGTTAGAATGAAGTATGATAAATATTTGAAAGTAACCTTCACAGTGCTATTGTCCATTTGGCAAAGGGACCTGGAAGAACATAAAAACCTTCACAGGAAAAGAAGAAAATGTGGTAGGTATGCTGGGGGTGAGGGCCAGGTTTTGGCTGGATATTTGGACATTTAGATGGGTTTCTCTGACTGGTGGGATTAGGCTATTTGAAATTCAGTTAAGGAACTCAGTTAAGGCAAGTTAAGGGTAATTTTAAAGTTAACATGATTTTAAAGTTCTTTAATGGAACTATCCTTCCTACATTCTGAATACTCTTTCCACTAAAATAAAAATATGCCATAATACAGTATCTAGGTTATATTCTTTTCCCATCTTTTCTTTTCAAACTGTGTATTATTTGGAGTCTGATAACCCACTATCTAACATAAGCCTGAACATTACCAGTACCGGTGGTTCTACCTGTGTTCACCTCTTCCACAAAGTATCCATCCTGATTTTTAAATTTTTCATGATTTCAGAAACCTGTGCTTTAAAGAAAGGCTTTACTAATCATGTGGGGATACTTGAAAACACTGATAGTTTCTGTGCCTTCTAAAAGTTGTGATGTGCCATATGCCGTCTTTTGGGACATGATTTTTTTTAACTCAACGTTCTTTCCAAGGTCTATCCACTTTCATGTGTAGTGCAATAGTTGATTTTCACCACTGTGTAATATTCTATTGCATAATAACACAAAATTAATCTGTCCATCTCTTGTTAATACATAGTTGTGTTGTTTGCAGTTTGACTGTTACAAACAAGCTGAAATAAACATTCTTTTTTTTTATTTTTTGGGGATGGAATCTCACTCTGTTGCCCAGGCTGGAGTACAGTGGTGTGATCTCGGCTTACTGCAACCTCCATCTCCTGGGTTCAAGCAGTGCTCCTGCCTCAGCCTCTCGAGTGACTTGGAATACAGGCTCATGCCACCATGCCCAGCTAATTTTTTGTATTTTTAGTAGAGATGGGGTTTCACTATGTTGGCCAGGCTGGTCTCAAACTCCTGACCTCAGGTGATCTACCTGCCTTGGCCTCTAAAAGTTCTGGGATTTCAGGCATGAGCCACCGTGCCCAGTCTGAAAGAAACTTTCTAATGCACAGGACCAAGAGTTCTTCTAGGAGGGTGGTTCCCAACTGGGAGCAAATTTGCCCCCTAGGAACATTTGACAATGTCTGGAGACTGTTTTGGTTGTCACAGCTGGTAGGTGTTACTACCAGCATGTAGCGGGTAGAGGCCTGAGATGCTGCTAAGCATTTTACCACACACAAGACAGTCCCACAACAAAGAATTATCAGGCCCCAAATGTCAGCAGAGCTGAGGCTAAGAAACCTCAGGTTCTAAAGTAAATCCATAGAAGTCAGTTGCTAGGTAGGTCAAAGGATAGGATCAAATCTGGCTCTCTAAGATAAACTACTTGTTTCAAAAGTGAATCTACTAAGTTTTTCTCTTATCTACAGTATATAAGAATTTCTATTGTGTCATATGCTTGCCAACACCTGGTACACTTAATTTTTGCCTTTATTTTACGTAAGTTGCTATCAAATAGTATTCTGTTTGGCCCTAATTTGCATTACCCTGATTTCTTTTGTTTTTTTTTTTTTTTTTTTTGAGGCGGAGTCTCGCTCTGTCCCGCAGGCTGGAGTGCAGTGGCCGGATCTCAGCTCACTGCAAGCTCCGCCTCCCGGGTTTACGCCATTCTCCTGCCTCAGCCTCCCCAGTAGCTGGGACTACAGGCGCCCGCCATCTCGCCCAGCTAGTTTTTTGTATTTTTAGTAGAGACGGGGTTTCACCGTGTTAGCCAGGATGGTCTCGATCTCCTGACCTCGTGATCCGCCCGTCTCGGCCTCCCAAAGTGCTGGGATTACAGGCTTGAGCCACCGCGCCCGGCCGCATTACCCTGATTTCTAAGAACAGTGAGCATTCTTTCTTCTTTTTCTTATCTTTAACTGAATTTCTTTATCTGTGGAAATACATGTTCTTGTCTATAATATTTAGGGGAAAGGCAAAGGTATTCTAATAAAAAGTAATTTACAAAAAAGTTTTTTAAAGATAGCAGCATATTCCACACACAGGTAACAGCCCCCAAGAGATAGCCGTTCCCAGCCAGCCATCAGGGACTAGGTCCTTCCACCTTGCTATTCTTCCATCACCTAAGTCTCCTCTCCTCTGTGTGGTCAGAGCTGGTTACAGCACATGGAAAAGAGGGAAAGTCCCCTGCAACAGTGTCTTTTGAGTATGGGAGATGGCAGCTGCACATATGACTTCTGGCCACATTTCATTCCTGAGAACCTAGTCACATAGTGCATCTGTGGCTGCAGAGACATCTGGGAGACGTGGATCTCTCGCATTGCAGAAATGCTAAGAAAAGGAGAGCAATTAGCAGTGACTGGCACCATGTCTTCTCTAGTTAGTGTTATATTTTGATGACTGAAATTCTTAATTTTAAAGTAGTTTAAGAGTATAGTGTAATTTTTAAGTTATCCGCATATTTTGTGTCTTATTTAAGAAAGTCTTCTCTACCACTAGAGTATTCCAAATGGATATTTTTATGTATATATGTGCACAATCATGTGCTGCATAACCATGTTTCGGTTAACGTGGACCACATATGTGATGGCAGTCCCATAAGATTATAATGGAGTTGAAAAATTCCTATTACCTAGTGACATCACTGCCGTTGCAATATTGTAGTGAAACACATTACCTTTTCTATGTTTAGATACACATATACTTACCATTATGTAACGGTTGCCTACAGTATTTAGTACAGTAACATACTGAACAGGTTATAGCCTAGGAGGATAGGCTGTGCCATATCACCTAGGTATGTAGTAGGCGATACCATCTAGGTTTGTGTAAGTGCTTACAAAGTTTGCACAATAATGAAACCGCCTAATGATGCCTTTCTCAGAATGTGTCCCTGATGTTAATGATACAAGTTTATACATCCACATACATATATTTTAAGTCTTGTTGTTAAAATTTAAAATTTTACTCCATCTGTAATTGATTTCTATGTATGATATGAGTATGGAATCAACTTACATTCTTTTCCATATGGATCACCAATTGTATTACCACTGTGTATTGAGTACTTCATCTTCACTTGAGAGCTCTACAAAGTCATCTTTATTTTATACAAGGAGTCATTGCTTTGCATAGAATCTATATGCACACATTTCAGTTGCAATGATTTACTTAACACAAGTCCCCAAACAGCATAATTCAAATTTCAGCTACCATGCTCTAGTAACTGCAATCACATAAGTACAAACTTTGCTGCTAGCTTTTTAGTCTGCAAATCACTATGTGGATAACAGATGCACATTCTCATCAGCAACCAGTCACATCACTTCTTCCAAAGTCTGTCTGTTGGTACTGGGTCGTGGTGCGTTTGTTATCAGTATATGCCTAGACAGCAAAGTGTATAGTTGTATTGCTTCCTTGTTTACCAATAATGAATCCATGTGACAGTTTATAACAATATATAATTGAAAGATGAAAGTGCATCAAAGAAATGAAAAGTGGCAATGCTGGAAGTGAAGTTCAAATCTAACATAAATGGAGTTATAGACAAAACTTACCACTATGACAGTGTTGACACTGCCACCATTTGAGAGACTTTAGATTCGCAGTAAGAGGAAATTAATGAGGGGAATTGATGCCCATGGATGAGGAAGGTGGTGGTGACAAAAAGGACGAAGGTGTTGATAAAAACTTCCCTTAAAGGAATTCTGAGATATTTTATGACGTTGAAAACACAAAGAAAAAAATATTGTAGGCCGGGCGCGGTGGCTCAAGCCTGTAATCCCAGCACTTTGGGAGGCCGAGACGGGTGGATCGCGAGGTCAGGAGATCGAGACCAACCTAGCTAACACGGCGAAACCCCGTCTCTACTAAAAAATACAAAAAACTAGCTGGGCGAGTTGGCGGGCGCCTGTAGTCCCAGCTACTTGGGAGGCTGAGGCAGGAGAATGGCGTAACCCGGGAGGCGGAGCTTGCAGTGAGCTGAGATCCGGCCACTGCACTCCAGCCTGGGCGACAGAGCGAGACTCCGTCTCAAAAAAAAAAAAAAAAAAAAAAAAAAAAAAATATATATATATATATAGTAAGCTGATCCAAATTTAGGAGTTTAATAATTTGCTAAGATGCAAAAGATGCTTCCTCTGTATTATAAATTATATGATGAGAAAAAGAAGGCAAGCACCAAACAATTCCTAAGCTTTTTTATTAGAAAAAAATAAAACATTTTAATTTTCAGTGTTTCTAATGTTTTAAATTATAGCACATTAAATATTAGTGTTGCTACTTTACATTTTTGTAGCTATTTTAAATTCACAGTAAAGATTTTTTGATGTTTTGAAAAAATGTTTAAAGATCATCAAACAGTCATAAGTTTTCCCTCTTGATTATTAAGATGGCTTGCATAGTTTCAGCTTGCAGTTCTTGTTATGGTTCCACACTAATGTGCAGAGCAGAGCTGCCTGTATCAAGTTTATGTGAATGGGAAAGGTTAATTCTGAATTCTTTTTCTATCCCATAATCAATTTATCTATGCCAGCCCCAATTCCACATTGCCTTGATTGGTATAGATTTACAATAAACGTTGATAACTGGTAGGATGATTCCCCTCCCTTACTGAAGATCAGAAGTGCTTGTGATATTCTTGGGCCTTTATCATCCACATGAATTTTATTACCAGCTTCTGGATTTTCATGTAAAACACTATGGTGAATTTGGTTTACTTACACTGAGGTTTTAAATTAGTTTATGAGGAACTGACATCTTTATGATATCTTCCTACTTACCAATATGGGATAGTTCTCCATTTATTAATGGCTTTTTTTGCTGTCATTTCCTACATTTAGATGATTTTTCTATAAATTATACTACATCTGATTTTAAATTTACTCCCAAATTCTTAAATTTTTATAGCAATTCAACATTGTGACTTTCATTAAATTATGCTTTTTAACCTTTCCTCTCTGGTTAATAGAAATACACTGGATTTTTATATATTAATTATATTTCTAACAATTTTTCTCATCACTCTTAATTCTATATTCTGTGATTTCTTTGGGTTTTAAGTCATATCTCCTGTGAATAATGACAGTTCTGTTTCTTTTTTCTATACTTATCAGTTTTTCTTTTCCTTTCTTCTTTCTCTCCTCTCCTTTCTCCCTTGTTCCCTCATTCTCTCTCTCCCTTCTTTCCTTACTTTCATTTTTTCTTTCTTTAATTATATTGACAAGTACAGTAATCAATGATAACTTCTAAATTTTCACTATTAAGAATGATGATTGATTGTGACTTTCCATTACTATTTAAACTTATAAATCTTCTATGGCTTAACATAACTGAAATGCATTTATGTGAATTTACTTCTCTCTTTATTCTTGGCTCATGTGCTTTTAAATAATTTTTTAAAATTTTATAGAGAGTTTGGGTCCCTATATTCTCTTTTCCTCTGCTTCTAGTACTCTGAGTAATTAGGTTGCTCACTCACATTTTCATTTCTCTACTGGCATAATTTGCATGTGCATATTTTCATACCCTGACATGTGTACTTAAAAAGGAACATTTGGAGGACCTATGAATAGAATCATAATGCTGGTGTTTTTATGCTAAAGAGTTAAATAAATCTCCTTTGTCAACTGACACAGGTAATGGATGGTTTCTTGGGAGTATTGTTGTTAAGTCTGAAGGTGAAGACAGCAGTGAAGAGGTGCTGTTTCCATGCAACAGGTATGCTGTTAATGCATTATTATGCAAAATTATACTCTCTTTGTCCAATTTATTCCACCTGTGTCCTCCAGCATGCCTCATCCCGGCTGTTGGACAATATCATTCCTTCCCTGAAAACCAGAACTGAAGGTCTTCTCTCCTCAAGAAGCTGTCCTTTATCAGCATTAGTAATTCTCTCTTCTTTTGTAATCGCTAACATTTTCTCTTCTGAAAAAAGTATGCTGAAATGGAAAGAAATTGAATTAGGACTTAGGAAAACAGGTTCTTCCTTCTGTTTCTAAAAAACATGCTAAGCTCCCTGCTAGTACTGTGAACTTGGGTACCACTCTTCACTTCTCTGAGGTTCAATGTCTTCATATGGAAGATGGCAGTAATACCTGTTTCCCCTAGTTCATTTGAATCATTTAAACTCAAATTATGTTATATATGTGAACTGTGAACTCTAATGCATTGTGCTAATGTGGCGTAGCTGTAATATAATAGGAGACTTAAGTGGCAAGGGTAACTGTAATTCCTTGGCCGTGTGGTCATAGGTGAATCACTCAAACTTCTGATTCTCAGTTTTCAAAGTTTTATGAGAATGATTAAATATTCTCTACCTACTTTATAGAGTTATAATAAGTAGAATATCAAATATACCTTAAAACAAAATGCACTAAACAGAGAAATTATGTAGTTAAGTTCTCTCCATTATTAATCAATCTACAGAATATATTGATCCATTTGATCAGTCATTATGCAAGTAGTAATTGAGCATCCACCATATCAAAAATGGGGTAGATAATGGAGATCCAGCAATAAGGCAATCCAGGTTCTGTTGGCAAGGACCTATGGTCCCCGCATGGGAACATGGGAAATGTTAACGACATGAGGGCCATGAGAGAGGCTTATATATGCTGTGGAGACCTGGTGTCAAGGTGCTATATCTATGTGATTGCATGTTCCTTGAATCTAGAGAACTCATGCATTGTATGTATTAATTTATCCATCCATTTATTTATGCAAAAATATTGCATGCCTGCTAGGTGTCAGGCACTATACCAAATCCTAGAGATTTAGAGATAAAAAAGTGGAGTCCCTGTCTTCAGAGAACTTCCACTTGATGCTCAATTAGGGGAGGAGGGATGTAATGCTACATGAAGCTGGAGAGCTGAGTATGCTCCGAGTTTAGCAGGTGGCTCAGCATCACTATTCCCTAAAGTGAGGGACACTCTTCAGACATGCAGAGAAGCACATTGGTTGACTCACTGGATTTTACCTTACTATAGTTTTAATTCTAGGAAATAGTCATTCCTTTGAAACTTAATAAGGAGTTGCATTTTGTATGAACAAAATGTGTAGCACTTCTCTGATCATCTGTTTATTTCTTTTCTCAATGCACATTCATTTAAAGTGCATGTAGTAGTAGCTATTGCCATTTTATGAAATTCAAGCTCTAGGAAGAGACCTTGTATTTTATTTTATTTTATTTTTTTAGGTGGAGTCTCGCTCTGTCGCCCGGGCTGGAGTGCAGTGGCCGGATCTCAGCTCACTGCAAGCTCCGCCTCCCGGGTTCACGCCATTCTCCTGCCTCAGCCTCCCGAGTAGCTGAGACTATAGGCGCCCACCATCTCGCCCGGCTAGTTTTTTTGTATTTTTTAGTAGAGACGGGGTTTCACCGTGTTAGCCAGGATGGTCTCGATCTGCTGACCTTGTGATCCGCCCGTCTCGGCCTCCCAAAGTGCTGGGATTACAGGCTTGAGCCACCGCGCCCGGCCAAGAGACCTTGTATTTTTATTTTTGCAAGAAATCTTAGTGAATAGGGAATAGAAGGGGAAATGATTGACGTTTTTTAGCACCAGATTTGGATTACAACTGCATTACTTACTAGCTCTGGGATCCTCAGTTTATTCTCATGTAAAATGGCAGTAATGACACCTATTTTGTAGGGTTGTTTGTGGATTTCAGACAATGTATATAAAGTACCTACAAAAGTGTCCTGCAATTATTAGAGGCTCCATGATGGTAAATGTTATTGTCATAGAAGCAATTTTAAAGAAATTTTTAGACATGATACTACATATGCAAATGAAGGGAGAAAACACACCTTTGTTTCTAGATCATGTGTCTAGTATTTAGAACTCTCAATAATTGACTAAGTTTTACTTTTTAAATATTGTATCTGCACAGCCCAATATGGTAGCCACCAGTCACATATGGCTAATTAAATTTAAATTAATTAAAATCGAATCAAATAAAAATTCAGTTGCTTGGTTGTACTAGCTACAATTCAAGTGCTGAGTAGACACAGATGGTTACTGACTACCATATTGGCCAGTATATATACAACATTTGGTTTTATATCACATCTACATATTTGGTATCATATGAAGCTGTGTTTGATATTTTACAGTATAGTTTATTGCTCTAAATGTGATGGTACCAATGAAATCATGTAAGTGGTAAATATAAGATTATTATTTTTCTATTTGTGCCACATTTAGCAAAGTCAAAAGGCATCCAGGGCAGGTGATAATGGTCACATTCTCTTCCAAGCCAAGATTAATTTTACTGGCAATGCAAAGGAGTAGAAATCAAGATGGAGGTGACTTATTTCTAGATTTTAGAATAATTGCAAACCTTAGAAATTGGATTTATAGAAACAAAATGATGCAGATGAAAATATTTAAGATGTTTTATTGTACTATACTATCATATGGAATGATATACACACAGGCATATCATTGCACTGTTATCATTAACTTAACTACAGCAATATAAACTGTTTTCCTTGCCTTTTCTCTCTGAGGACCCAGGGTTAAATAAGTAATAAAAACGTTTTCTTGCTATTCCATCAGAAGTGGAAGGAAGCATAGATAGCATTTAGTCTCATGGTTTGATAGATGAGAAAACTATGACCTAATGAGATTAATGGCGTGCACACCTCAGACGCGTTAGTCAGAGAGCAGGGAGGGGCTCTTGGTTCCTTGGCTCTCTGGAAAGTCTTAATTTAGTATCTGTCAGTCTGTTGTTTTTATGATATAACTATGATTTTGTGAATTATCTTCTACTGAAGAATTCCCTGCACAAGATATCAAGTTTGCTATAAAACTGTTTTGTCAGAAAGTTCTACTTTCTGGAGCGTTTGGAGTGTTTAGATGACATAAGTTTTAGTCTTCCTCAGTATAGATTATCAGCTACGTAAATGCAAGTCCCCTCCTAATTATGGGAAAAGAAAAGGTCTCTGAGAAGGAAGTTATTTATAACTTTATTTGTGGAGTTTCAAAATAACCAAGATATAGAGGGGTTATATTTTGTGTTGTGGGAGCCTCTAAGATTTCCACACCCATCTGTTGTGTTGCCGTAGAGAAAAATCAGAAGAATACCCATCACCAGCATTTACTGAATGCTTTCCAAGGAATAGGCTTCGTGGTAAAGCCAGAACTGCACACAGATACTCATTTGATCCCCACAGCAAGCCTACAGGTAGACTCTGTGATCTTTATATTTCAAAGACAATTTCCTTGCTGGAATATATTAGTAATTGGAGTCAGGATTCAGATCAAAATATATTTGACTCTATAACTGTACTGTTTCACATGGGAGCCACAAGCCACATGTGTCTACTGAACTGTGGCTCTTCCAATGTAGGTACAAGATATACTCCAGATTTCAAGAATGTAGAATAAAAAAAGAACGTGATATAATTTTTATACTGATTACATGTTGAAATAATCATCTTTTGAATGTATGAAAATTCCAAATATTAAATTTACCTTCTTTTTACTTCTTTCCATATGCGGTTTGTATTCTACTTGTCTTGAAGCGTGCTGTCCTAGAGTCTGAGGGTTTAACCACTGTGTATACCTGTCAGTCACATGGCAGGAGAGAAATAACAGCTGCCACTAAGGAAACTCCAAGTGAGAAAATTTGCCTATGTTAGAATGTTTGTGATGTTACCAGAGGACTTTTCTAAAACCCAAAATTTTGCAGTGAACCAATATGACCTTGCAACTTGAGTGAAGGAAAAAGGCTGGCCGAAGCTGACTGCTAAATAATCTGGTGTGGCTTAAAATCTTAAATCCTTTTTTCAAATTCTGATCTCTCTAAAGGCCTCTTTAAATTCTTTCCATATATATATTTTTTTCCTTTCTAACTAATGAGCCTTCTTTCAATGCTCTCTCATATTCATTATCTTCTTTTTTCCATGGCAGATGGCTGGATGATACCAAGATGACGGCGAGACCCAGCGGGAATTGCTTGCAGAAAGTAGCCCCAGTGCAGGAGGAGAGACTGGGTCCATCATCTCTTGAAAGGGCCCACTTGGGCCTGTCGCTCCAATATGCTTCAAAAGGCTGTTGATCTGATTGTGACAGTGCATTTTTCTTTTGCTTGGGCTGGAGCAAACACCTGGGGAGGGTCAGTTTGTGCTGGACCCACTCATTGTTTCTGAGAACTTCCGAAGTTGGGAGGATGGCCAACAGCTGACCAAGATCCTCCCCTGGTATCTGGGGTGCCCATACTGCTGCTGCTCACCTCCTCCTCCTCCTCCTCTTCCTTCTCGTTTTCTTTCCCTTCCTCCCTCCTCTTCCCCTCCCTCCTCTTCCTTCTTTCTTTTCCTTTTTCTTTCAGAAAATCTGACTTACTGCTAAGGTTACTGAAATGTTTAAATAAGTAGCCTTTGTAGAAAATAACTGAAGAGGTACCTAATAACATTTGATGTATGAAAAACACTTCTATGCAACCTATGTTAATTTTAAAGTGGAAGTTTTATTGTTAGACAATGGTATGTCTCTCTCAGAATTAGTGGTCATATCAATAAGAAAATGTAGAAAGAACCCAACCAATTGGGTTACTGTGTGTTCCCAGTGCATGTCCTGTGGGTCCACTTGCAGTTTGGTCTTTGAGCTGGTGACAGAGGCCTGCAGGCAGACAGCAGCAGAGTGCAGGGCAGACATCTCACATCCATCCGTCACTTTTTCTCATGAAGCCTCAAATACTTGTCAACTCGGTGCCACAGGCGCCTTCTTCCAATCTGTTAATTTGGCACATGAGCTAAAACTCATTTGCCAGCCCAGGAGAGGTCAGGATGTGGCTTTCAATATCAAAGACACCTGTCTTTGAATCTCTATTTTGCCCCTGTGAGGTGGAAGCTATCATCACCCACATTTTGCAGATGAGGAAACCAACACATGGAAAACCCAAGTGACCTGCCCAAGCTTAGAGAGTGGAATGAGCAGGAGAGCCAGGATGTGACCCTACAAGTCTGACTCCAGAGCCCGTGTGCGTCCACACTGTGACCTGGGCCCTCCTGCCTTCCCTGCGTGTTTTTAGTATCCTGCAAAATCGGGCAGAGGGGCCAAGGAGGCAAATCTTGCATACCACTTTCATGATTTTTGTCATCTGCAGTAGTACCTGTACTAGTATATGTTTGATATTTTCTTCCTTGAACTGGGTATAAATCAGTCTATTTACAAGTGAAGAGAGCTTGGCCTCATCCTAAACCATGTTCCTAATATCCATGAAATCACTGACTTAATATGTAATTACATTTTTTCCTAAAACACATTAAAATAAATCTATGTCTAACAAAAATTTTAAGTTAGACTATATGCTAACTAAAATTATCTTATCAATATCCAGTAGTGGGCACATTTCACAATTAGGAAAAGCAGAGTGTGTGTGTAAGTGTGTATATATGTGTGTGTGTCTATGTGTGCGTGTGTGTGCATGTGTGTGTAGTACTTAACTCTGGCCTGGCAGATCATTATTAGTAAATAATGTTCAATAAGTAGATGCTGTTGTTATAATGGTTTCCCTTTTACTAACCCATGACCAAGAACTAATCCCTTCCTTAGAAACGGTAAATTTTTACATCTGAGGATGAAAATACATCAAGAATATAGCTTCAGTGAAGTTAAAAACAGCCTTTTTTTTTTCTAAAGTGACCAGTAGACCATATTAGAGGTAAGAAAAATAAGTACAATAGTTCCCCCTTATTGGTGATTTTGCTTTCTGAGGTTTCAATTATCAGAAGTCAACCACAGTCTGAAAATATTAAATGGAAAATGTCGGAAATAAACCATTCATTCATTTTCAGTTGCATGCCATTCTAATCAGTGTGATGAAATCTCATGCCATCCTGCTCTGTCCCATCCAGGATGTGAATATTCTCTTTGTCCTGAGTATCCATGAATCACTTAGGCCTAGTATTGCAGCGCTTGTGTTTGTCACCCTTATTTTACCTAATAAGGACCCCAAAGTGCAAGAGTAGTGCTCTAGCAATTCGGATATGCCAAAGAGAAGCTGAAAAGTACCTCCTTTAAGTGAAAGGGTGAAAGTTCTTGTCTTAATAAGGAAAGAAAATAAGTTGTATGCTAAGGTTGCTAAGACCCATAGTAAGAACAAATATTCGTCAAATTGTAAAGAGAGAAAAATAAATTTGTGGATGATATAAATAGGGTACAATACTATCCATGGTTTCAGATATCCAGCAGGGGTTTTGGAATGTATCCCCCAAGGATAAGGAGGACCAGTCCAGGCTGAACAGAAGCTTGGAGAATCACCTCTTGCCCTTGATGACATTTATTTCATGGTGCCCTGCACAAAGCAGAACTGAACAAACACACTCATTTACTAAGCAGAAGCTTGTAAAACATCTCCTGTGTGCCAGGCCCAGAGTCAGACACTGGGAATAAACTGGCAAACAGCATAGTCATTTTCCCTGCCCTCTGAGGGGCCAGTGTTCTAGCAAGGACCTGAGTGAATAATGTGCATGCTGCAAACAGAGCGGAGGCGCACTGCAAACTTGCAGGCCCTATGGAGGGAGAGAGAGCTTGTGCTCAGCTTTGTATGTTCAGTTCTTGGCATACCAAGTGCTCTCTGCTAACTCGCAGGCCCTATGGAGGGAGAGAGATCTTGTGCTCAGCTTTGTATATTCAGTTCTTGGCATACTGCCTGCTTATAGTCAGTGCTCTGTGTCTATTAAATACATGAATCATTCTTGCCTTACCATACAATACACCTTATTAGAGATTGAAATATTAAATGATTCCCAATTCAGTTTATATTTGTGCAGAATAAGTATTCACAAATAATTACACTCAGTGCCTCTATTTTTACAAACTTTGCTGCAACAATACAGTTTCATTCCAAGCATAATCCTGCCCCTTTCTCCCCACCCTGCCACAGTTCAGATTGGAGTTGTCTATTTCCCAGTTCTATCCAACAGCACATTTACAATTCTTCTCTTGAGGGAGGAGGTGATGTAAATACCAATACCGCATTCTATTTTTTAATTTCCATAAGTCCTGTTTGGTTGTTTTTCTTTACAATATGCTAGATTAATTTCATAGTTTTTTACAGCAGAAGATATTTTTAAACCTGTTGAAGCAGTGCTATAGATGTTTTTATAATCTATATTGACATTTCCAATATCCAAAGGCTATGTCAGATATGTGCTATTTCTGCTGATAGCACCACCAATTTATGTGGATTCTTGTTTATTTTATCCTTATAGTGCTCATTTCTTAGACATTGTCCAGATTCTGGGACTGTCTCAATCCAAACACCTTATATAATAGCTATTCCTTGAAAACTGGAAAACTAACATTGAAGCTATATTTATTTCTAGGTTTTCAGAGAAAGCAAAAAATTATTGACAGAGTGCACAGCACAAAGGCAGGAAATAGATTCTTAAAGGTTGGGTGAAAAGAGGCATTTTGGTCATGTCGTTTGTTTTTTCTTGTGGAGTGAATGATGTAAAACCCTCATCCATAAACCTGACATGCATATCCTTTAAAAATGCTGGTGAATGGCAGACAAGTGCAAAAACAAAGACCAGAAAACAAAATGTGGCCCATTTCATGGAGCACCACAATTGTCTAGCACAACCCCTGTATCTTCAGGGGTTTGCTTATACCTGGGTTAAAGGCAAGATGGAGCGAAGAACACTTTTATCTGATGGATGCATCCTCTATTTTAACCAGCAAGTTATCGTAATGGTGCAATGATGGTATGAATGGCCTTCAGGTGCTAATGTGTTTTCATATAAACTTCGCAAGCAGATTTAAGTTACGTGTTTGTTATAGCAAAGGATGACGTAGCTTCTTTGTGGCTGTAGGTAAAATAATGTCTTGGACAGCTAAGCTAATTGTTCTTTAATACGGAGAGAGGCTCTCCAGAAAGCCCATCAGAGTTAGGTTTATCCTGCAGTCATCAGGGCTGATAATACTTTTGGACAGTTATATTTTAAGTTACTTTTAGAAGCGAAGAAACACTGCAAAGTACGCCCTCCTCCACATCCAGGTAAGCTAATGTTTTTTACATGGAGGTTCCTTTTCATTCTTTCAGGCAGTGGGATAGAGTATACTAGAAAAAGACCCCTGGGTTCTGAAATTAATCTTGATTCTCTACCACAAAGAGTGTGAAGTCCTAAGAATGTAGCATCAACTTCCTTGGGCCTCTGTTTCCAGGCCTCTATGAGGATGACTAAAGAGTACCAACTAAACTGATTACTAAGCTTATGAATATGTCAATTACTTGATTATAGGGTCAACATTAATATTTGCAAGCTTATCCACATCAGTTGATTGAAACTTTGCAAACATACCATTCCCTAGGACTTTGCCCATGTTGGTTTCTTTGCTTGGAAGGGCCTTCCCTTCTTGCCTGGAAAATTCCTATTCAGTTTCTGAGACCATACATCAGTTTTGCATCAGTCAAAACTAAGGCTCCCCCGTTCTCTGTGTTTCCATATTACCCTCTCCTTCTCCTCTTACTGTAATTAGCATTTTGCGTAGTGATCATGTATCTCAGTTCACAAATTCAGAAGTGTGACAAATATTACTTCTTTTGTTTTCTGTACGTCAGCTTAATGTTCAGCTCCTAATCTCTGTCACACAGATTGGTAAAAAAATTCCTGTTATTTTCTTTATTTCTTTCTTTTTTTTTGAGACCGACTTTCTGTTTCGCTCTTGTTGCACAGGCTGTAGTGCAGTGGCGCCATCTCGGCTCAATTGCAACCTCCGCCTCCCGGATTCAAGCAATTCTCCTGCCACAGCCTCTCAAGTCTGGGATTACAGGTGTGCACCTTATTTTCAAGCATAATTGAGGCACGTTCTCCTTTCTAAGGGGCAACAGAATCCTAGAAGCTTATACTCTGTTTGGAGAGAAAAATGCTTTTCCTCCAAGTCTGTCATTGTCCCTGCCACAGTCTGTTTTCTCTCTGGAACTCACACAGTACTAGACTTTTTGGCATGGTTGAGAACCGAAGTGTCTTAGGACAATCCTTTCTAGCCTGCTCTGCAGCCCTCCCCTAAGAGGAAGGGTGCATCTCCTCCAGGTCGCTCCTTACTCGAAGACAACAGATCTCACGGGTATCCCGCTGCTCTGGGGCTCACAGACCTCTTTTTTTCTGGTAGATAAAAATCTCTTTTCTTTTCCCTGTTGTTTCTCCAAAGCCCTGTCTGTTTTTCCTCCTATATGAGTGTAACTAATGTAAGTTATTGTTTTTTTTTTAAGTGTTTTGATTTTTATAGAAGACTGGATGTTGTTTCTAGTATGAACATGATGATGGCAGACAAAAGAACTTTCCCCTTCTGTTTTTATTCAAATTAACAAAGACAATGGAAAACCTATGGTCTCCAATTTCAGTGAAAGCAGTACTTAGTGAACACCTGCAAACTCCCGGGTATACAGTGTGTGGCCTGCAAAAGCCACTGACACAGACAAAAGCTCGAGGGCCAACCAGTGGCAAATCTCAGAAAGTGCCAGCAGAAGTCCACTTTCCAAGGTTGTGTGGCCCACCGGGAGGTACAAAAACTGTATTTTAATTGATAACAACTGGAAAAGATATGTGTCTGGAGCCTGACAGAGAGGAGGGTTGACATTAGGCGGAAGTTGTGTAGAGGAAGGTCGAGTAGGGAATGTGCCTTTGAGGTCGTTAAGCGTTAAAGAGTTCCTACAAATAATTCTCCAAGGAAAAGGGACAGTACACAGTAAAAACAAAGCTAAGCCTTAAATAAAAACAAAAAAAATTAATGAGTATCAGCAGAAATAGCACATATCTGACATAGCCTTTGGATATTGGAAATGTCAATATAGATTATAAAAACATCTATAGCACTGCTTCAACAGGTTTAAAAATATCTTCTGCTGTAAAAAACTATGAAATTAATCTAGCATATTGTAAAGAAAAACAACCAAACAGGACTTATGGAAATTAAAAAATAGAAGAAAAATAGAATGCGTAAAATTTAAATCTGGGTTTATGTGTTTAATGCAAATTAGGTTCAGTTGAAAAGAAAATTTGTTCACTAGAATATAAACTAGAAGGAATTTTCTAGAATGTAGCAGAGAAAGATAAATAAATGATATGTATGATGGGGAAGTTTCCAGAAGTGTTGAAATATATCATTTCACAGATTCCTCAATTTCCAGGAGATCAATAAATTTCAAACTGGATTCAATTAAAAATATCCACATCCAGAGCAAATGTAATAAAACTGTTGAGTATCAAAAACATACAGGATATTTAACAAACAGCCTGAGAGAAAAGCTAGTTACCTTCAAAGAAGCAGAATGTACAAGATCAACAGAGAAAACCAGGGAATGGAGTAATATCTTCAGGATGCTGAAAAATTATAAAAATAACCTAAAATTTTCTAGCCAAGGAAAATATATTTCCAGAATGAGACCAAGATGAAGATATTTTCTTTTCTTTCTTTTTTTTTTTGAGACAGAGTTTCGCTCTTGTTGCTCAGGCTGGAGTGCAATGGCATGCCACTGTCAGGCACCGATATATATAGATGGGGAAGATTTCGTGGCAGTGTATGAAGTCTTCCAAAGCACTTCAAATTGTATCATCTTTATAGGGTTCATTTCTTTTCTTTTTTTCAGACGGAGTTTTGCTCTTGTGGCCAGGCTGGAGTGCAATGGCGCGATCTTGGCTCACCACAGGCTCCACCTCCGGGGTTCAAGTGATTCTCCTGCCTCAGCCTCCCAAGTAGCTGGGATTACAGGCATGTGCCACCACTCCCAGCTTATTTTGTATTTTTATTAGAGACAGGGTTTCTCCATGTTGGTCAGGCTGGTCTCAAACTCCTGACCTCAGGTGATCCGCCTGCCTTAGCCTCCCAAAGTGCTGGGATTGCAGGCATGAGCCACTGCACCTGGACTAAATGAAGATATTATCAAACATACACACAAAAATTCTAAGAGAGTTTGCTGTTAGTTCCTCACTAAAGGACATTCTAAAGCACATACTTCGGACAGAAAGAAAGCAACTCTGGATGTAAAGACTGAGATGCAAGAAGGAATGATGATCATGGGAAGTAGAAAATATGTAGACACATCTAAAATAACATTGGCTGCATTGAAGTATTGTTAAAAATAACGTGAGATAAAGTTGAAACAGGAAACAACAAATAACACATAAGTCTGCGAGTTGGGTGGGGGTAAGTGAAGCACTGTATTCAAAAGCCCTGGATGATCTAAAAGGAGGATGGAGGTATTCGATTTAGTATGCTTGTTTGAATTTCTAGGGCAACCACCAAAAGAATAAAAACAGGATAAAATTTCCAAACAAGTTTAAGTGTGGTGAAAAGGTTTAATCCATCAGGAAGATATTGTATAATTTTAAATTAATGTTACTAGTAATATAGGCTCAAATGACATAATGCAAAAATAAGCATACATACAATTAAAAATAGATACAGCCTGTTTTACATAAGGAGATTTTAAATATGCACTTCTCTTGGTAAGTGGGAAAATAAGGGAGAAAAAAAGTGTTAAAGATATAGAAGATTTAAATGACATGATTAACAAAGGCCATAATAGAGATGTGTAAAACTGCATCTGGCAAATGCCAATGCACATTCTTTTCAGATATATATGTAACATCATAAAAATTGGGTATGGGTTGGGCCATAAAACAGTCATAAAATCGAATGAAATACAGATACATCAATAATATGGATGGATTTCATAATCATAATTTTATAATGTTGAATAAAATAAGCCAGTAACACAAATATATGAATGTATTTACATTTATATAAAAGTAAAAAGCAGGCAAAATTTTCACAGGTAGTGTTTTCTTACATATATATTATATATGAAATTATTTTTAAAGGCCCAACAGTTATTACCAAAAAGGTCAGGAAGATGGTGGTGCCTTCAAGAGAAGGCTGTGGCCCATGGGGGGCCTTCCAGACAATTGACAGTGTTCCATATTTAATCTTTTTTTTTTGATAGCTACATGAGTGTTGATTTTATAATTATTCTCTACGCTTTCATAGGTGTTTTTGTGGTGAAATATACATAACATAGAAGTTAGTATTGTAGCCATTCTTAGGTGTACGATCTAGTGGCTTTAAGTCCATTCACAGTGTTGTGTAACCATCACCACCATCCATCTCCAGAACCTTATCATCATCCCAAACAAATGCTTTGTGGCTATTAAACAATGTCTACCCACTCCTCTGTTTCCTGTAGCCCCTGGTAACCTCTGATCTACTTTCTGTTTCATTAATTTGCCTAATTCTGGACATTTCATATAAATGGAATCATGCAATATTTGTTCTTTTGTGTCTGACTTTTTTCATTAAGCATAATGTCTTCAAGGTTCATCCATGTTGTAGCATGGTTAAGAATTTCCTTCCTTTCTAAGGCTGAATCCATTGTATGGATAGACCACATTTGGTTTACCATCATATATGCTTTATGTAAATATCTGTCTTACTGTTATATCTCACAAACAGAAAAACAAACTATAGAAAGACATACAAGAAAAAAATTTTAAATAGGTTATCTGTGGTAGAGGAGGGACGGGAATAGGGAGAATGAAAGGCAAGAATAGAAATAAATCTTTTGTGCCACTTGATGGTTTTGAATCACTCAGTTTATCACCTGTATAAAAAATTAAGAATGAATAGTTGATGGGTTAAAAAATAGAATAAATAAGACCTAGTACTTGGTAGCACAACGGGATGACTGTAGTCAATAATAATTTAATTGTACATTTAAAAATAACTAAAAGAGTAGAATTGAATTGTTTGTACACAAAGGATAAATGCTTGAGGGGATGGATACCCCATTTTCTGTGATGTGATTATAACGCACTGCATGCCTGTATCAACGCATCTCAAGTATCCCATAGATATATATGCCTACTACGTATCCACAAACATTAAACATTTAAACAAATGAATGGTTCAATGAATAAATGATCGAAAATGAAAGGGGAGTATCTTAACTACCAACGCACATAAGGGACAGATGTTCAGGGAACCTCAGCCTTCCTCTTTACCAAAATTATCAGGAAAGAGAGTGACCTAGCCTAGCCTGATGTCCTGCCTGAAAGGAGGGGACGGAGGAGGAGCAAATGAAAGAAGTCAGGGATTAACAGCTCAAAACCGTTCCTGTTATATTAGTCTATTTCTCTCTCAAGAGCAGGACTTTTTATCTTATTCATCTTTGTTTTCTGGAGCACAATGCCTGGGTCAGTACAGACACAAAAAAGTTATGTTTTGCTATTGGAAATTAAAATTTATGAGTAATGAATATTAATAGAAAAGCTGAGAAAATTGAAATATTTTGGGAAATTCATCTTGCTTGCTTTTTTTTCCCCCAGCAGTTTTTGTGATTCTGTGTTAACCCAGTGAGATACTCTTAGAAAAAAGATCTGTGAAGTCTCTTGTTTAGCCCCGTGTCACTGTCAGTTAATAGAGAGGGACAGGCTTCTCAGAAAGACTTAGGAAGTTAGAAATGTATGGTGAAGTGACAGTCCCAGCAGTGGTGACTGGAGCACACCGAGAGTGCTCACCACTGTCCTCTGAGGGCTCTGACCCTGGGCATTTGGCTGGCAAAGCTCAATGTGGCGTTTCATCAGGGGCAACTAGCTCACATAGACCCCATGAAAATTCATTCTGACTCCCAGAAATTAAGCACCTATTAGGATTATTACACTGATTACCCTATAGAGAAAGGAAGACTCAGGTGGGCTTATAAAGTGTCTGTTTTTATAAGCTTTCTGGCTCTCTAAGCTGTGTTGCTACCAGTCTCCCCATTGTCATTACTTGTGTACCTCTCTAACTTATTTTTCTGCTATTCTTCTCCTGTTGGAATTAATGATTACTGGCTCCTTTAACTTTAACAATAAAATTGGCGATTGTTGGAGAGAGGTCAAATTTAAGCATCACACAATCATTTCAACAGATTCCCTAACGCTTAAAAATCCACTCCTCAACTCTGCTTTTTTATTTCACTGATATAGCTGGAGGATGATGTGTCAAATTGAATTCCACGGGCCCTTTATTAGCGTTTACTGCATTTTGCCTGCCCAGCACCCATTCCTGCTCCTAAGAACACCCCACTTTCCTTTTTAAAAACCAGCTCTTCCTAATGCAAAGGACTGTATTTTTCTTGCTCTGTCCTTTTGGCTGAGGGCAAGGCTTGTGACCCAAGCAAAGCTAGTACTCGGACTTTAAATCTTCAATGGCCAAGAGACAAAAAAATGGTATTTTTGCCGCACACAACAAAGGGTCTCCTCTTCCCCGCAACCAGAGTATTTGTTGCTGAGGTGTCTGCCCTTGGGCCAAGTGAGCTATCTGGGTCCGTCCCACCCTGCCACACTGGCTCCCCACCCGCAAGCTAGTCCTGTCAAGTGCCTTCCTACAGTTACTCAAGATTTTCAGGTTGGGTGCAGTGGCTCACACCTGTAATCCCAGCACTTTGGGAGGCTGAGGTGGGTGGATCTTTTGAGATTGGGAGTTAGAGATCAGCCTGGCCAACATGGCGAAACCCTGTTTCTACAAAAAATGCAAAACAATTAGCCGGGCATGGTGGCTTGTACCTGTAATCCCAGTTACTCAGGAGGCGGAGGTGGGAGAATGGCTTGAACCTGGGAGGCAGAGGCTGCAGTGAGCCAAGATCTCGCCACTGTAATCCATCCTGGGTGACAGAGTGAGTCTGTCAAAAAAAAAAAATTCAGCATTAGTTACTCTTTCCTGTGATTAATTAAAGGATTCCAACTAATTCAAACACTTTGCTCAACCTGCTTGGGTCTTACTTCCTTTTTCCTCCATCCTGCAGTTTTTTGTGCATGCCATCCCTCTTTTACAGACCTCAATCACTGACCCCTCCCTTTTGCCCCCATCTGCTTCCTTTAATTCTAGCCTTGAGTGTGTATGCTGGCATGAGCATTGTTTTAGGATGGAAGTCCTTAAACAACAGGGTAATGGGCTTTTGCTTGTTGTGTTTTATTACTTTGAAGACTATGTGGAAATAAACAAAAGCTATCCAAATGAGAAAAGCAAATGCTGTCTTTTCTGACCTTGCTGTAGCAAGGGAGTCAGCTACCATCGCTTGTGTTTTGGCAGAAACTCACAGGCAGGCAGACAGGTGGAAAGGTGGAGAAGCGGAAAGGCTCCAGGTGTGCCCTGATGAAGCTGTTAGCCCGGGGAAGCTGGAGGTGGCTAACTAGCTGGGGCATCCTATGTAACTGGTTAGGAGTGCGTATTTGGCTTTTTCTGGTTGATCTTTAGATTCAAGTGGGAGCAGAAAACATGGAATCTGATCATATTGATCTCATCTTGACTGCTTGGGGCCATTGCTACTGAAGTTGTATTTTGGCTTCCTGGGTTGGTTGCTGCAGAGTTTGGGGGTCAGAATTCTATTGTCATGTACAGTCTGCTTATTGTCTCTTTGTTTAATTCAGACGCTCAGCACTGGAGTTTTGTGGTTTAGGTTACTTATATTTAAGACACTTTCTCTTTACTTTTATTCCCCAACCTCTTATTTTCATTTCCAGTGCAAAGGAAATGAAATGGTAAGAAATGAAATTCTTTGCCCAAAGACACCCGTTGAAACGGAGAGTTCTAGTTCCTAATCGCCTGGTATTTTTGTTTTGTTTCACTAAATGGAGATTAACTTTTAGATGCTCTTTGTGGTCTCTACATGCAGGTGATCAGGATCTGCATATGAAAAGGTTTTGGCCGGGCGCGGTGGCTCAAGCCTGTAATCCCAGCACTTTGGGAGGCCGAGACGGGCGGATCACGAGGTCAGGAGATCCAGACCATCCCGGCTAACACGGTGAAACCCCGTCTCTACTAAAAATACAAAAAAAACTAGCCGGGCGAGGTGGCCGGCGCCTGTAGTCCCAGCTACTCGGGAGGCTGAGGCAGGAGAATGCCGTAAACCCGGGAGGCGGAGCTTGCAGTGAGCTGAGATCTGGCCACTGCACTCCAGTCCGGGCGACAGAGCGAGACTCTGCCTCAAAAAAAAAAAAAAAAAAAAAAAAAAAAAAAAAAAAAAAAAAAAGAAAAGGTTTTAAAATTCCTTCTGAAACACGTCATCGACTTCTGAATACATTTACAAATGAGTCTGCAAAAATGACTAGGTTTTCTTTCCTACATAACTCCGATCAGGATATTATTTCTAAATGTGCTTATGCATAAGAATGACCTGGAAAAGTGATTTAAGATGCAGATCCCCACTCCTCTTGTAGACTTGATGTGCAAGACTCTCTGGAGGTGGAGTCTGAAGCTTTTGGTTTGTTTGTTGATGTACAAGAAGCACCCTGGGTGACTCGCATGCAATCTGGCAGGTACTGGTCCTCAGGCTGACATCTGGCAACCTTTGAATTAGGAATTTCACTGCAACATGTTGGTGAGACTGACACTGTCACATCATTTACCCCTTTTGCAAATGTTGCTTTTGACAGCGTGTGCACACTTACATTGTGGTTCCTGAGATTTGAAAATTGTGCAGCCTGGGGGATTTCCAATTTACCATTGTGTGTGTGTTTGTGTGTGTGTGTGTGTGTGTGTGTACTACACTTGGAAGGGGAGACAGGTGAAGGCAAAGCATGTAAGTCAGGCTGTGTTACTTTTGTCCTTGCCAAAGGTGCTTTCCTGAACCTGGAACAAGTATGAAAAACAAAGCTTCACAGTGTTAGAAAGTTCAAGGAAGAGCCGAGCTGCAGGGCACCTAAGCACAAAGGCATGTAACCTTTCCCAGTTAATTTGATGAAAGGAGTTTCTATCAATTTAACCATAGTGCTTTCTTGTTTCCGCCCGGTTGCGCTTATTTTTTTTTTTTTGTCTTTTTTTTTTTTTCCTTTTTGTGGAGAACGCGTTCTTGCTGTATTACCCAGGCAGGTCTCGAACTCCTGGGCTCAAGTTATCCTCTACCTCTGCCTCCCTGAGAGCTGGGATTACAGGCGTGAGCCACCGCGGGTGTTGGAGAGGATGTGGAGAAATAGGAACACTTTTACACTGTTGGTGGGATTGTAAACTAGTTCAACCATTATGGAAAACAGTATGGCGATTCCTCAAGGATCTAGAACTAGATGTACCATATGACCCAGCCATCCCACTACTGGGTATATACCCAAAGGATTATAAATTATTCTACTACAAAGACACATGCACACGTATGTTTATTGCGGCACTATTCACAATAGCAAAGACTTGGAATCAACCCAAATGTCCATCTGTGACAGACTGGATTAAGAAAATGTGGCACATATACAGCATGGAATACTATGCAGCCATAAAAAAGGATGAGTTTGCGTCCTTTGTAGGGACATGGATGCAGCTGGAAACCATCATTCTTAGCAAACTATCACAAGAACAGAAAACCAAACACCGCATGTTCTCACTCATAGGTGGGAACTGAACAATGAGATCACTTGGACTCGGGAAGGGGAACATCACACACCGGGGCCTATCATGGGGAGGGGGGAGCGGGGAGGGGGGAGGGGGGAGGGGGGAGGGATTGCACTGGGAGTTATACATGATATAAATGATGAATTGATGGGTGCTGACGAGTTGATGGGTGCAGCACACCGACATGGCACAAGTATACATATGTAACAAACCTGCACGTTATGCACATGTACCCTAGAACTTAAAGTATAATAAAAAAAAAGAAAAGAAAAGAAAAAAAAAAAACCATAGTGCTTAAAATAGCTTTTGCTCTAAATTTTTTTCAAGACTGGCAATGCAAAAAGAGACAAGAAATGTTCCATACTGTGTCAGACAATAAGTCACTCACTTCTTCCAGAGTTGTCCTTGACTAAATGTTAGAGTTCCCCTCAAGAGTCTCCTGCCACAGTCCACACACTCAGAGCAGGACAAAACCCAGCAGATGGGGGCTGTGTTGCTGGTGCAGGGTTTCTCCCTCTGGAGGGGCCCGACGCTGACCACTCCCCTGTTGTCTGGATCTTTAAAAGGGATTGTCATCAGTGAAGAAATGCACTGTCACTGCCAGTGGGTGTGAGTTCTGCAGAGGTAGCCCTAGCTCTTGCAGGCTATGATATCTGGAAATGCTGTGTCAGTAGGATACCCTTGATCACTTCATGACACTCTGACAGCTCAGACACAAAGGTCCCATGGGGAGGTGTCAGCAAAGGACGTTTCTTAGCCATCAGCTACTACACACTCCTTAGGTGTGGCCTCATGTGTCCATGTAATCATTCCTTCATTCAATAAGCAACACAGAGCATGTGGTGTCACCTCCTATGAGAGCTCATGCTTCTTCACACCAGGGTGTGTGCCCCAGTCACTTGCTATGCTCTGAGCTCACTGAGCTCGAACGGAGGCGACACCAAGCTGCGTGCAGAGATTCTGACTTACGGAGTCTGTGCCTGTGATCACAAACTGTACTCAGGATTGAGGAGCCCTTTCTAGAATGGTCTAGGATTCTCAATTACAATGTAACACGTGCTCCCTCAACCTTGGTGCTGATGGGAGCTGCAAGGACCTCGTTACTAATCATAGATTCACAAACAGAGTTTGAAAATAGTTTCATGTTCTTTATAAATTGAAGCAGACTCTGTCACTTATTGGCATTTAAATTATTGTGCTCTGTTCTAAAACATTTGCTTGAATTTTCTCATTTAACACACAATCCAAAAGACACAGACTTAGGTCTGTAGTAAAGATGGAACACTGAGGCACACAGAGACTAAGTAATCTGTTTGGTTTATCCCACCCTGGGCTGTCAGATCTGAAATTCAAACTCCATGGTTTCCCATAGGGCACAGAACCTGTTGCATAACCATTTATTTGAGGCACTCCGTCTTCCTCTTCAGGGATCTTGAGCTACTTTCCAATCATTTTATTCTGAAGCCAACATGAACTTGGCTTTTGTTGAGTGTGGTGCATCTTCCCTTCTGTCCTAGGGAGTGCTCCTGCAATCTGCATGTATTTCCTTTTTCATCTATCTTCAGATCATACCTGTCTTCCAAAATCCAACTTTCTTTCTTACTGTTCCTTTAAAGTGTACCATACAACAGGTCTAGTGTCCCTGAATACATCTTTAGTATTTAAAATATTGGCCTTGGAGAAATACCATTTGACCCAACAATCCCATTACTGGGTATATACCCAAAGGAATGAATATAAATCATTCTATTATAAAGATACATGCACACATATGTTCGTGCAGCACTATTCACGAGAGCAAAGATATGCCCATTAGCGATAGACTGGATAAAGAAAATATGGTACATATACACTGTGGAATACTATGCAGTCATAAAACGAAATGAGATCGTATCTTTTGCAGGGATATTAATGGATCTGGAGACCATTATCCTCAGCAAACTAACATGGGAACAGAAAACTAAACACGGCATGTTCTCACTTATACCTGGAAGCTGAATAATGAGAACACATGGACACATTGAGGGAACAACACACACTGGGGCCTGTTGGGGGTTTAGGGTGGAGGGAGAGCATTCAGGAAGAATAGCTAATTGATGTTGGGCCTAATACCTAGGCGATGTGTTGATCTGTGCAGCAAACCACTATGGTACATGTTTACCTATGTAACAAACCTGAACATCCTGCACATGTACCCTGGAACTTAAAATAAAAGTTAAAGAATAAAGTTCAAGTAAATAAATAAATAAAAGATTGCCTTTGGGTTTGCCTTATAAATATTTGGGTCAATAGTATTCTATAGAGTAGAGTGATTGAAGAAATATGGCCATGTTCTCTGTTAAACTGATACAAATAAAGAACTGTCATGCAGAGTTAAAAAGAAAAATCTCAATTAAACTTTTAAGTTAAGCCATTTCAACTTGTATTGTACTATGATATTGTTGCAGGAATTTTCCTTAGTTCTGCTACAGAAGGGGTCTTTGGCAGTCCCATGGCCATGAAAATTTAGGTTCGCAGATGGTTTGAAGGGTGAGTAAGACAGGGGTTTATTAGGTGAAAAGGGAAGAAAAGGGAAAGCAGGGATCCTCTGCAAGGACAGAGTCCCTGCTAGAGTCATATTACTATCTGTAAAATACAGACTATTTGCCCTAATTTTGTCAAAAGTATTCCTCTGGCTTTATCTCACGGTTGATATTTAGATTGGTAATGTTTGTTTGCTTGTTTGTTTTTATAAATTCACCTTTCCACTTGAGAGCACTTACTATTTCTGCTGTCTTCATGATGAACAAACTCTGTGGTCTCATATGATGAGAACAACGTATTCTTTTCAGTCAACTTGAAAAATTCCGGTTTATGTTAAAAGATGACTTGATTGTCTATGTTACTTTCCTTGAAGTTCTGTGGTTTCAGATGTCACATTTAAGCCTAATACATTTCAAGTTATATTTTGTATATGGCATAAGACAAGAGTCCAGTTTCATTCTTTTACATGTAGATATCCCGTTTTCTCAACACCATTTATCAAAGAGATGATCCTTTCTTCATTGTGTATTCTTGGTGCTGTTGATGAAAATTAGTATACCATATGTGTATAGGTTTGCTTCTGGGCTCTCTATTTTGTTCCATTGTTTCACATGTCTGTTTTTGTGCCAGGACCATATTGTTTGTTTACTATAGCTTTGTAATGTAGTTTAAAATCAGGGAATGTGATGCCTCCACCTTTGTTCTTCTTTCTCAAGTTTGTTTTGGCTATTCAGATATTTTTATGATTTCATATGAATTTGAGAATTTTTTTTTCTATTTCTGTGAAAAATGCTATTGGAAATTTGATAGGGACTGAATTGGATATGTAGATCTTTTGGTACTATGGACATTGTAACAATGATTTTGGATATGACACCAAAAAAATAAACAACAAAAGCGAAAGTGAGTGAGATTACATAAAACTAAAAATCTGCACAGCAAAGGAAACAGTCAACAAAATGAAAAGGCAGCTTATGAAATATGGGAGAAAATATATGCAAACCATATATCTGATAAGGAATTAATATCCAAAATATATAAGAAACTCATATAATCCAAAAGCAAAACAAAACAAGCAACAACAATAAAACCCATATAACCTGATTGAAAAGGTGGCAAAGAACCTGAATAGACATTTCTTTAAAGAAGGCATACATGCCAGCAGGCATATGAAAAGGTGTTCAGCGTCACTAATTATCAGAGAAATGCAGGTCAAAACCACAAGGAGGTATCACCTCGCATGATAGAATGACTAATCAAAGAGACAAGAAATAATAAGGATGTGGAGGAAATTGAACCCTTGTACACTGTTGGTGGGAATGTAAATTGGTAGAGCCATTATGGCAAACAGTTACGAAGGTTTCTTTAAAACTTAAAAATAGAACTAACATAGAATCCAGCAGTTCCACTTCTGGGTTTATATCTAAACATAATAAAATTAGTATCCTAAAGAGATATATTCTCTCACATGTGTACTGCAGCATTACTCACAATAGCTAAAGTATGGAAACAACTTAAGTGCCCATTGATGGATGAATGGATATTGAAAATGTGTGTGTTTGCAGCACTATTCACAATAGTAAAGACTTGGAATCAACCCAAATGTCCATCAGTGACAGACTGGATTAAGAAAATGTGGCACATATGCACCATGGAATACTATGCAGCCATAAAAAAGGATGAGTTCATGTCCTTTGTAGGGACATGGATGCAACTGGAAACCATCATTCTCAGCAAACTATTGCAAGAACAGAAAACCAAATACTGCATGTTCTAACTCATAGGTGGGAATTGAACAATGAAATCACTTGAACACAGGAAGGGGAATATCACACACCAGGCCCTATTGTGGGGAGGGATAGCATTAGGAGATATACCTAATGTAAATGACGAGTTAATGGGTGCAGCACACCAACATGGCACATGTAAACATATGTAACAAAACTGCACGTTGTGCACATGTATCCTAGAACTTAAAGTATAAAAAAAAAAGTGTGTGTGTGTGTGTATTATACACATATAAATGTCAATAATAAATATATTGGTATTCATTGTATTATGGTACATATATATGTAGTACATATATAAAATATGAAGAAAAAATATATGTGTTATTCAGGCAAAAGAAAAAGAAAGAAAGAAATCTTGCCATTTGAAACAACGTGGGTAAACCCAGAAGACATTATACTAAGTGAAGTAAGCCAGACACAAAAAGACAAATACTATATGATCTCACTTTTTAGATGTGGAATGTAAAAAGGTGAACTCATACAAACGGAGTAGAATGATGATTGCTAGGAATGAAGAGTGGGGAAAATGGGGAGACGCTGATGGAAAGGTACAAACTTCCAGTTATAAGAGAAACAAGTTCTGACGATGTAATGTATAGTATCGGTGATAATAGATATGTTAATTCATTTGATTGTGATAATCGTTACATGATGTATATGTATATCAAAGCAGTCTGTTGTATGCCTTGAATATGTACAATCTTTTGTCAATTTTTTATAAAAAAGATGACTTGGTTTTTTTCACTTAACATAATGCTTCTGAGGTTCATTTATATGGTTGTATATATTGTTAGTTATTTCTTTTATTACTGAATAGGTGTTCCATTGTATAGATATACCACAATGTCTCCACAAAGACTTTTGCACAATGTGTTTATCAATTTATGAGTTACCCATTAGCGTTGCTTTTGTTTGGGACTATTATAATAATAATAAAGCTGCTATAAATATTTGTGCAAAGATCTTTGTGGAGACATCGCTGCTCATTTCTTTTAGGTATGTGTTTAGGGGTGGAATTGCTTGGTCATATGGTAAGTATATGTTTAACTCTACAAGAGACTGCAAAATTTTTAAAAATATGGCTGTACCATTTTACATTCTTACCAACTATACGTGAGAGTTATACTCCCTCTTCTTTCCAACACTTGGTACTATTAGTTGTCAAATTTTAGCCATTCTAGTATGCATTGTGGTATCTCATTGAAGTTTTCATTTGTATTTTTCTAGTGACCAATAATACTAGAATCTTTTCAAGTGCTTGTTTTTCATCCCTATCTCTTCTTTGGTGGTGTGTCTCTGCAAATATTTTTCTCATTTTTTCATTAGGTTAAGATTCATTTTAAATTATCTTTCCTTCTTTTCCAAATGTTGATCAAGAAGAGGATGTTCTTTTTTTTTTTTTTTTTTTGAGACGGAGTCTTGCTCTGTCCCCCAGGCTGGAGTGCAGTGGCTGGATCTCAGCTCACTGCAAGCTCCGCCTCCCGGGTTCACGCCATTCTCCTGCCTCAGCCTCCCGAGTAGCTGGGACTACAGGCGCCCACCACCTCGCCCAGCTAGTTTTTTTTTTTTTGTATTTTTTAGTAGAGACGGGGTTTCACCATGTTCGCCAGGATGGTGTCGATCTCCTGACCTTGTGATCCGCCTGTCTCGGCCTCCCAAAGTGCTGGGATTACAGGCTTGAGTCACCGCGCCCGCCCAAGAAGAGGATGTTCTTATCTCTTTACCCAGATTTCCTGTGTGCTTAAAGTGAGAAATACTCTTCTCTCCTGGTGCCTCACCATCTACCTTTTAAAACCGGGATAAGAGAAAAAGGAACCCTTGGGAATGTAGTTGGAAATATGAGGAATTATATCCCATGTCCCTACATGTCCATGAGGCCACTTTTGCATTCTCCATTCTTTGCTTAGTCCTTCCCATGTGAGTAAAGTTGGCACAAGCAATTGGTGAGTAATATGGGGAGAAAATGACCTTTCCTTCTCCCTATCAGGCAGGTCTGGCTTTCCAGGGGACAGTCATTCTCCCTTTTGGACACACTTCCGTCAGTCCTTGCTCTCATGACTCAGCAATGAGAGACAGACAGTGAGCAATTATCCACACAGCTGGCCCATAAGGGTCTGCACTGGGGACCCAGTGTCCCCAGGGTAAGTCACAGATTGATATCTCGTCGGTGCGTCGGTACATCGGTGCTAAGGCATGTTCTCCATTCAGAATACCAAGTATAAAGCTCATAGTTTGAACCTCATCTGCTGCCTGTGTCTTATTCTCAATTTATTTGGAACCCACTGGTGTAAGGAGTATAACTAGCTCCTGGTCATTTCAATGCAGTCTTGAGTGCATGCACTATTTATGGGGTGTTGTCCTTGCTCCCTCTCTTCCATTCATTCTGTAAATATTTACCAAGTACTTACCATGCTCTGGGTACTGAGGCATTAGAGCTTTGGAAGTGTAAGTGCTTGACCTTGGAAGATTAAAATATATTTATATGGGAAAAGGAAAGGAAACATCTATATTATACATTTTCTTAGAGCATCTTTTTTACTCTGTGTCACATCTACTTTCTTCACTCTGCCATTGGGTAAAAATAGAAATTTTTTATTCAGTCTTTCATTTCTTTAATGCTTAGTCTATGCCACTTCTCAAAATGTATCCTTCACACAAAGCAACTAGCAATATTGAATGTAGGGATAATTTTATCCAGAATATTTTACAGGTTCATGTTTGCAAACATTATCACCATTATATTTTAACGTCTTAGAGAAGTCACTCTGGTCTGTTTAGTATGCAGTACTTAGCTCATCACAGCCACTGCAGTTATGCATAGTTTTTTCTTTCTTTCTTTCTTTTTTCTTTCAAGACATGGTCTTGCTCTGTCACTCAGGCTGGAATGACATGATTCATCAGGGCATGATTACTGTTCACTGCAGCCTTGACTTCCTGGGCTCAAGCAATCCTCCCACCTCAGCCTCCTGAGTAGCTGGGAATACAGGTGTGCACCACCACGCCCAGCTAATTTTTTTTTTTTTTGTAGAGACAAAATCTTGCTCTGTTGCCCAGGTTGGTCTCCACATCTCGGCCTCAAGCAATCCTCCTGCCTTAGCCTCCCAAAGTGCTGGTATGACTGAAGCGAGCCACTGCTTTAAATGATCTTCCACAGTTAGAAATTTGAAAATTTTTTTACAAATATTCTAATTGCACTTTTGACTTAGAAAATTAACCTGGAGTCCATTTAAATTTTTGGTATGATATTTCTTATCTTCAATTTTTTTTCAACTTTGTAAGCCCCCTTTAGGAATGAAGAAGAATAATAGGTCATTATGCTTGAAAGCCCTTGATGGTGACAAACATCCAACATTTACACCTGTCAAGCAGAGAATGGATTGTGCAAGTGTAGACACCTGAAGACTCTGCCAAAACTAAAAAAATCTGATGGAAACAGGTTATTTACAGTCCGAATGGAACCATCATAATCCTCATTTGTTAACTGAGGACAAGGTGTTCTTCCTGGAGCTACCAGCGAATTCCCTGTAAGCCATTAAGAGAGGTTCTTTGTATATTATATTGTAGAAAATTGACAGAAAGAACGAGACCATTTACAAGAAGGGACTTGGTGCTCATTTGATTTGGATACTTTGTGCATCTCCTGTGGCTTTTGAAATGAAAAATTTCCAGGATTGACTGTGTGTGTTTTTTAACTTCATAGCATATTCAATGGGCTGTTTTGTAGAGCAGGTGGTCAGCGCTGTAGCCCTTATCCGGCCCTGCCTCAGGGACTTTGCATCATCCACTTGGACCTGTTCCCATAGGTTTCCTGTGACACTGTCTCATCCAGATGTCAGCCCTAGAGTTGCCTACACAGAAGGCTTTGCTGGCCACCCCCTTCCTATTTCTCCTGCCCATGGTCACTTCTTATCCCATGACCCTGCCATGTTCTCTGTAGAACCTAACAGCCTCCAAGACAGTACATATTTACTGGAGGATTTGTTTATTTCTTCTCATCACACTACAACGTGAACTTCATAGGGACAGCGATTCTGTCCTGTTCAGCACAGAATCCCAGGGATAGACTAATGCCTGATGCAGACTACCTGCCCATAAATCATTGATGAAGAATTGATTACTAACTGATTGCCAATTAAAGCTAATCAGACCAGATAGCTGTCCCTTTTCCAAGTGGGATATCTTTAAATCATGGATATCTTTCAATTGAGCCTAATATTTTGTCAGAAAAAAAGGAAACTAAAGCTTCCTGTAGCTTAAAAGCCTAAGGTAGCAAACTGGTAGTCCCTCATTGCCAAAGCTCTGTTAGTCTGTGCCCAACCCTACCGACTACTGGGCTTTGTTGAAATACTAAAGCCATGCCTAAAGGGCAGCGCCTTCTCTGCCTGCAGAAATTGGTCTCTCCTGTTGTGGCTAGGAAAGGCTCTCCTCTCCTGGTGGCAAGGAAGGGCCCCTCCGAAAGCTGGCCTTAGCCCAGTCTGATGTATCATATAAGAGCTTCCCCATTCAGATGGTACTGCAAAATGCACTTTCTCCAGTCACATCCCATTCCCATACCTATTCATACCCGCCAGAGTCATTGGGAGTAGGATGGGTTCCTCCTACTTCCCAGGGTGACAAAACGCTCATAAATGACTGCAAGTTATTTCATGGTCTCGTTGTCATGTAAAAACTGTGTAGCCTGAGAATTTCATGAACAGATCGAACAGAAAATATAATTATATTTCCCCAGTCTCATAACTCTGATCAGAAATATCAGCTATAGTTTCATACCACTGAATTCATCCTTTAGGGGAGACAGTTCAGCAAACTGTTAACATTCATTTTACTTTCAACTTTTTATGGTGTTCTACTTATTATACGTTTGTATTTGGATGGGTAACCCTCTGGCCACTTAGAAATAGAATGCTAAGCTTCTTATTGGTCAGGATTTATGAGGAAATGAGATACATTTCATCCTTGTTTGCATGTGATCTTGCCAGAACATTTGTATTCTCAAAGTGATCATTTTTTAAAAAAATTTGATGTTTTTCTTTCTGATTGAATTGTTATGTTTCATCCATTTTTAAATGCTATACGATAATCAGAATAGCAGGGTACAACATTAAGAAGTTGACATATCATGGAAAACATTTTAATTAGAAAGATTTGAACGCATACGCCATGTCGTTGCTAGTCCTTTTTGTTGCCTTTATCAATAAAAATTGTATGGGAATCAGAATATTCCTTTCTGAAGAAAACTGGAAGCATTCAGTGAATCTTTAAGACTTTAGTGGTCTTCAACTGTGGAATGATGATGTCACGATGAACAGAGCAGAGTTACCTCATATGGGGAGTAAATCGCTGACATGATAAAATAGAATTTATCCCTAAGAAAGTAAATATGAGAAGGAGTAAATTGGACACAATTTTTGGAAGCTCATTATAAAATAGAAGTTTAATATGTTCTGAGTGGCAAGGAAGAAAAATGTGGCAAAGAAATGAAGCAATTAACAAACAGCTAGGAGCCAATGCTTTGATGAATTTAACTAAAATAGTAAAGCATTAAAAATCTGTTTATCTAAGAACATCTTAAAATTAGTGAGTAGGAGGAACATTGGGTTGAAATGTATGTCTGTTTTGTTATGTAGGCAGTGAAAAACATCAAGTGAAAGCCATGACTTTGAGAAGCCAAGTTTAAAATAAAAGCCATTTTGACAGCAATCCAAGTCACTGAGTATGACAAAATACTCTTTTAAATGGCTTCCGGGTATCTTGAAAAGTTTGTGTGCAACTTGTGTGCCCAGGTCCTATTGTGAAAGAGGGGGAAACATATATATCCCCAAAGACATTGCTGTTCAGAATCCCTTTTATTAGTAAGAACTAGAAGCTCAGGGGATGATTTGTAGGTTGCAAAATATTCCCGTCCATGAGTGGGCTAGTCAGCCCACTATCTTCCTAAAGACTATCTTCCTAAACCGAGAAATTTCAAATATAATTTCTTTTTCTGAAAGATTCAGTGTGATCAATGAGATGCAAGTTGAGAACTGAGTTGAATGCAGTGAAAGACATAGCTTTTAATGGTTCTGTGGAAGGCATGCTAATTACCCCATAGGAAGTGTGTACGTTCCCTTGAAGCCAAGTGTTTGCCTTTAAAAAAGACTCACATTCATGGAGGCAAATGCTGAGTACCCTCTTGGGAAATTTTCCTGGTCTGCATTACTCCCTCTGCACCTAGGTATGCGTTTACAAGGTCACTTTTTCCATTTGCAGTCTATTTTATAAAAGCTTCTTTGTTATTTTTATAATTTCCCCTTAAGTTTCCAAAACACTTTTAAGGTTTTTGAATAACAGAAGTCCTATTAACAAAGCGTATAATCTCTAAGCAGAGAAAGGCAATCTGCTTCTACTGACAATTTTCCTCATGCTGCATGAACGTTGGAAATCCTCTCTCAATATGTGCTAGTTCCAGGTTTTCCACAAGCACAGCAGGTAGGCTACAAAGAATTAATGAGGAACAAATGCCTACCCCATTCTTTGTTGGGGAGCTGCTATTCTTCCTAAATTTAGTTGAACTTGTGGTAAAAAGAATGATATTCTGGTCTCAGCTTTATAGTTTGTTGGCCAGTTGGCCTTGGGTATATCATTTTATCTTTCCAAAATTCATGTATTCCTCTGTAAAGTGTGGTAATATTGTGCACCTCTCTGAACTTACTGCAAGGATGAAGTGAAATAATGTGGGTAAAATTTCCCTTGAATATGAAAATGTTCATAATAATGATAGTAACCATCACATAGCTCATTTTAAAATTCTTGATCTCATCATGAGAACAGGCACAGCTCTCTCTGGGCACAGCTAACTACAATGCTGTCTGAGGCTCAGGGGCTTCAATAACTGTTCCCCCTTTGAGTGCAATCTGTTAACATGTGCTTAACTTTCAGCTTTATCCTTGATACAAATCTTCTTTCGTAACATCAGCGAGCAGAGGTGTCATACTGGGTAGCCTAAATTTAACTGATCTATTGGGGGTGGGAATTCTGAGAACGAATTTCCTAGAGACTTATGACCACTGTTAGTTTATGACCACTGTGGGGTCACCGTGGTTGAGGTTCAGTAAAGTAAAGCTCTCTGTAACGTAGAACTGCTCAAGCTTTTCCTTTGTTTTGTTTTTAAATAATTGACTGAAAATGAGATATGTAATTATATGTGATATGCATGCATGTTTAATTAATCATAATGGTATGATTAACAATAGCCCACTATTCAATATATGGATTATCAACAAAATTATAAAATAGACTCCAAAGTGTTTAATAACATGTTTGAACAAAAGTGAACAGTATAACCCTAAAAGTAGTCATTGAAACTTCGATGACACTATCAGAATTTCTGATCTCAAAATTGTAAAGGTGAGGGGAGAGTGTTAGAATATATTTAATTCGTGACTTCAAACGTACATCGCTGATGCTTTATTAAAGAGAGAACACTATATTGGAGCTAATTGTTACTAAAAATTGTCAAGTCTTTGGCCACATTGTCAGATCTAATAGAAGACATCTGAAATTAATGGATCCTCACTGCTATCCCGGGCAGTCTTTGTCTTCTTGGTGGACATGTTGACATTGAGCCACAGGCAGGGTGAATAATGATAGTTCAGGGACAGTTGGAGTCCTGTGCTCTAGAGGCAGCAAAAGCAATTAAGTCACTTCAAAAAATCTGTGAATCTTCCTGGAAACTGTAATGTCAGATATGCTACCCAGCTCTGCAATTTTTCAAAATTCATGATGGGTCAGAGAGTTCCTGTAAGGGAGACTAAGTGGTCTATGGTGGGCTTCTACACAATGCAGGTGTCCAGTTTGAGCCTGAAGATCTAGACTCTTTTTATTAGTTCAGCCTTGCCTTGGTTTCTTTTTTAAAATTTCAGATTCAACATGTCCAGATGGCTTGTTACATTGGGGGAAGGAAAAGCTTAAATCCTGTGAACCACTTGATTTCTAACAAATTGGCTTTCTCAGAGCTTTTAGTTAAAAAAAATTCTTAGTCGAATAAAATAGTTAAGTACATCTCTTCAACAAGTTTCTACAATCTGTCTATAAACAATCACCACTACCACAAAGGGCAAACACCATATCATGCTCAACTTAAGTATCACATAGACCAATCATGATTAAGGGCACGAGAATTACAAAGGAAAGGACTAAACTTGGCTATTTTCTATGTCTGCATTGTTGGGGCTCAGAACACAATACCTCAAACTATGGCACCCTGGCCTGCTGACTTTGAACTGAAGGGCATTGGAAGGGCCTCGGAAGCAAGTTCTCTCTGACTTTCTCCTGCCCTCTTGTCTCTCTATTTCCTCCCCCAAGAGAGTCATAGAAACCCGGATTCTTATTCCATGAGTTAAGCCAAAGAAACTAGAATGCCCCTCCCACAAAGCAAACCATAAAGCCTAGAAAAGTAATTCTTTCCCTTTTCCCTTGAAGACTCTCCTTCCAGGGGGTTCCCTGCCATGTATAAGGTATTTTCAGAAAGTTCATGGAAAATGCATATTATGAAAAAACATACATGGATTTCAAAAATTTTTGCACAAAAATAAACTCACACTAACTTGTTATAACACATGTGAACAGCATCTAGTCTGAGGCACTAAGAAGCATAAGACATTAGTTTGAAGGCAGCCCTTTTCAAAGCAACATGAATTCTGCTATAATTGAAGCAAGAACAAACATTAAATTTATGGTGAAACTTAGTGGAAGAATGATGAAATCACTGATGCTTTACAAAAAGTTTATGGGGACAAATCCCAAAGAAATCAGCAATTTACCTGTGGATAATTCATTTAAGAAGGCACAAGAAGATGTTGAAAATGAAGCCTGCAGCAGCAAACCATCCATATCAATTTGTGAGGAAAAAATTAATCTTGTGCATGCCCTAATTAAAGAGGACTGATGATTAACAGCACAAATGATAGCCAGCACCACAGACATCTCAGTTGGTTCAACTCACACAATTCTGACTAAAAAATTAAAGCTGAGCAAACTTTCCACCCAATGGGTGCCAAAACTGTTGTTTTCAGATCAGCTTCCAACAATAGCAGAGCTTTCAGGGAAAATTTTACGCAAGTGGGATCAAGATCCTGAAGCATTCCTTTGAAGAATTGTAACAGAAGATGAAACATGGCTCTACCAGTACCATCCTGAATATAAAGCACAATCAAAGCAATGGTTACCAGGAGGTGACAGTGGTCCAGTCAAAGCCAAAGTGGACCAATCAAGAGCCAAGGTTATGGCAAAAGTTTTGGGGATTCTCAAGGCATTTTACTTCTTGACTTTCTGGAGGGCTGAAGAGCAATAATAACTACTTGTTCTTAGAGTGTTTTGATAAAGCCATAGCTTTCACAGTAAAACTTCCAGGAAAGCTTCACCAGGGAGTCCTTCTTCATCACAACAATGCTCCTGATCATTATTTTCATTAAGCAAGGGCAATTTTGCAAGATCTTTGATAGGAATAAATTAGGAATCCATCTTACAGTCCTGATTTAGCTCCTTGTGACTTCTTTGCATTTCCTAATCTCAAAAAATCTTTAAAGGGCACTCATTTTTCTTCAGTTAATAGTGCTAAAATGACTACATGGACATGGTTAAATTCCCAGGACTCTTAGTTCCTTAGTGGTGGATTAAATAGCTAGTATCATCATTTACAAGAGTCTTCAATTTGATGGAGCTCATATTGAGAAATAAAGTTTATATTTTTAAATTTTCATCTTTTAATTCCATTTTCCAAGAACTTTTTGAAGCTCCTTGTACTCTGGGGGCAATAGTGCTGCACAAATAGGTCAAGAAGAATCTGAACAGACAGGCCTTGCTGGCTTCCCTCCTCATTCTGTTACCAAAGGTCATACTATTTTGTCCAATCACATTTCCACATAGTTGTCCACTTGTCATCAAACCTGAGCATAGAAATAGACAGTTTTCTCTGGGTCTTTTGCTATTCATTTCTGAAGGCTCCTGTGTCACTTTGTGGCAGAGTTTGTGTAAACTTTTTGATTCAATAAATTTGTTATGCGTCATTCTTTTAACCAGTCTGTGGTTATAGGAATGTCAGTTGTGACCCTCATGATGGGTGAGGAGAGGTATCACACCTTTCTACCCCTACAGCATCATGTGGAAAGGCAAGACCTCAGACCAACTTCCTGGTGTGTGACTAAATACAATGACTTTATCTTTGACTTGGATGATTCCCTGACTATATCTCTTTTACTCTTTTATTGCTGGTGTCCAAGGGCAAGTAAATCTTTTTTGATGAGTCACCTTTTATAATGCCCAAATTTTACTTAAAAAAATCTTAGTGGAATTCGATTTAAACAGCGCAAAATAATATCATTTAGTTATATTAACTTAACAAGTATTAACCAACCTAAGTTCCCTAGTTTGACAATTAGCAGCAGTTACCTAACAGTAGTTAATAGTAGTATGGTAGCTAATCGGTTTTCCCCACAAATGTTCCATTCCATGCCCAACCACAAGTTGCATGCCTTCTGAGCATTCTGCCCAAAAAAATACAAGTTGTACTAGCAACCTTCTCTTTTCTTGTTCTGCTAGTCCAACACAGGTTTTTAAAAGGCAGCTAACCACAAAATCAATACAGAAAGTAATTTTTATTGCTAAATAATTCTAATCAGGTACAAGCAAAACTTCTAAAATGAATCATAACTTTTACAGGCTACAATAGACAAACAGGTTGACTGGCTGGTAGCCTTTGGGGTCAGAATGACCAGGGTATGAATATTAATTCCCCTACTTGTAACTGAGCCCCAATTTGTTTATTCGTGAGATGGTCTTAATAATACCTAGTTTGCAAGGCTATTGAGAGGATTGAATGAGGACTACTTGCAATAGTGCCTGTTACATAGTATGGTGTCCAAAATTATAGCTGTTAATATCATTAATAGCTTAGAATCGATTAATATATCTATTATATAAACATATATAGCTCAGTTAATACATCCACTTTCTCCCTGCCTCTATTGTAGATTGCATCCTGGATGTACAAGGTTCAGGTCAGCTGTGAGGCCCCAGCAGCCTTTGAGGGCTGGCATTTTAAGTCTTCTCACATTAAAAAAACATATAAAACATGAAGTGAACTTTGACTGTAGCTTCTGGTTCTCTCTTAACAGAGAAGATAGGGTATTGCTTGAAGAATTCTCTACAGACAGAAAGGACCAAAACATTTTTTCAGGTAAAAAATAATGGTGAAGACAAAAACAGCATCAATTTGGCTTTGAAAACAAAATCAATGGAGCATTACATTTTATCACTTTCCCCTCCTCTTGATATGTGCTTATATTTATGTGCTTCCATAATGACTTTACAAATGTGGCACTTTTCAATGTTGATGACAAGTTGAAGTTCAATTTTCAAATAATGCTAAGATTGTAAAATTTCATATATAGTATCACTATTAAGAGTTAATATATGTTATTCAAAAGTATAAGCCATTGTTGTTAAAATTTTGTATTTAATATTTTGTTCCCCAGGTTGAGATATATGAAAAGATTTATTATAACCCAATAATGAGTTATCTTATTATTGAAAGTGTTTACATAATCCTTTATATGTACTTGTTTCGAAAATATGTTAGAAGTGCCTAATTATGATGCCTGACAAATCTGAGAAAAATTATAGAACGAAGTTACAAGAAGAATAAAAGATATTGCTAGTTATCTCAATCTCCTACAGTATGGATAAAATTAATTGTTAAAATGTATTAAGAAAATATTACTGATTTCCAGGGAGAGGGAGAGATGACTAGATGAAGCAGATAAGATGTTTAGGCAGTGGAAATACTCCGTATGATACTGTAGCGATGGATACATGTGATTGTATATTTGTCCGAACCCATAGAATGTAAAACACCAAGAGTGAACCCTGAAGTAAACTACGGACTCTGGGAAATAATGATGTGTCAATGGAGGTTCATAAATTGTAGCAAATGGTCCAGTCTGGCAGGGGATGTTGCTAGTGGGGGAGAATGTGCATGTGGGGACAGGAAGGGGATATATAGAAAATCTTTGGACCTTCCTCTTAATTTTATTGTGAACTTAAAACTGCTGTAAAAATAAAGTTTTATTTTTAAAAAGTATATTAAGAAATTAGCATATGTCAGGACCTATATGTTTTTGTTTTCCCCACAGCATCCAATTAAGCTATATATGAATTGACCTGGATGATGATCTATTTACATAGGAGAAAACACCTGTTATTTTTTGGTGTGTACCTTCAATGTTCATGTTTATTTTTCCAAGTGTTATAACATATTTGCATTTATTCAATCAACGATGTCAATAAGTTTGTGTTGTTTGAACTTTCTTTCAATTTTTAAAAATAACAAAATACCTTGCTTTTCAGTATTCTTTGCAAGTTTACAAAGTGTTCTGACATGTTTTGTCTCAAATAACCCTGAATGTTAGGAAAAAAAAATGTTAACAATTCAGTAGAAAAGAAAACACAATCTCAAAGAGGCTAAGACCCATCAAAGATCATATAGTTGCTAACAGTTTGGGCCAGAAGCATAATTATGGATTCATAAATATCAGTAGATAATTTTCTGTTTAAGCATTTTTATCTTACATTGATCAGAAACTAACAAAAAAATCCTTCTGATAATTCAATCCTTCCCCCATCTCCATGCTTCTAATTAGAATTTTCCCCAGGATTTGAGATGATAAATAGGACTTGACTGTGCTTCAGTTTTTCTCCAAAGAGTCAGTATAGAATAATGGGTAAAAAAAGTATGAATTCTAGAGCATAGCAAGATCACACAGGTGTGAATCTAAACTCTGGTTCTACCACCTATGAGTTGTGAGACTTTGGGCAGTACTTAGTTGGTTTCTGGCTCAATTTTCTTATCTGACAAGTGGGATGATAATGATTCTTATGAATATGAATTAAATGACTTAATACTTAACAAACAGCTTAGAAGAGTTCATGGCACAATAGTAAACATTATATGTGTGTTACCAAAAAAAGTGGTATTTTTTCCTACTTTCTGTTCATCCTTTCCTTCTAAAAAACTATTATTTAGGTCATTAATGAACATCAGTTGCCAAATTTCATTATAAGTTTTCATGCTCTGTCTTCTTATTTCCCTCTGAACTCTTCCAACAAGTACTAATGAGAAACCATTCTTTTATGGAACATTTACTCTAGTTGGTACCACTTCTTCAATAAACTTTTATATTCTCTTGCTTCTACTACATTTCTGACATTTTCTCAGACTTTCTCATTCTGTTCCTCAGCTTTAGGTATTATTCTTGGTTAACTATAATCTTTATTAGATCTTCCCACTCTCACCTCTGGGGAAATTAAAACAAATTATCTATCTGCCTATCTAACATCTGTCTCTCTATCTAGAAAGATAGATAGATAGAAATCTGACCCAGATTCATTTTATTCTAAGATCTTTAGCTGACTATTGGAAACACTTACATGGATATTCTGCTGATATCTTTAAACCTGACATATATCTGTATCTATATTTATGCCTATCAATCTGTCTGACTTCTACATTACAGATTTGTTCCTTCTCATGTTTTCTTTACATTTACCAGTTGAATAAATATTAATTGAATGAATATTAAAATGTTAAATTGAATAACACTCATAGACTTTTACTCTGGGCTTTCTTGTCTATAAAAATGAAGAATTTGAACTTAGTACACTTTAACACTCCTTATAGAATTATAATTCTGTGTTTATGCAAAAATGAAAAGAAAATGTGTAATTTAGAAATAATATACAATTATGGAATTTCTATGAAATTCTAATGAAACTCCTTAAAACCAGTGATAAAGAGAAAAATGTTAAAATCAGATGAGAAAAAATGAACACAGCATACACAATAACAAAGAATAACAGCAGACTTCTTGTTTGAGACAATGCAAGCAAAAAGACAGTGGAGCAATAGGAAGAAAAGAAAAAGATAAAAGAGAAAAGAAGGAAGGAACGAAGGAAATAAGGAAGAAAAAAAGAGGTTGTCAACCTAGAATTCTATAGTCATACTCACTAAAAAGACCTTTTAAAATAAAAAGGAAATACTTTTTCAAATATGTAAAAGTTGAAAGAATTCCCTACTAGCAGACCTTCAGTACAAGTAATGTTAAATAAAATTCTTCACACAAAAGGAAAATGATATCATTTGGAAATATAGAGCTATGCAAAGAAATGAAGAGCATAGGAAAATGCTAAATATGTAAATAAATATGACTGTGATAATGTGTCTAAAGAAGCCTTTAAATGATAAGATTAGTAATGTTTCAACACTGAGTACAACTTTTTATTGAATAAATCAAAGGATTATTTTTCTTATAATCATGAGTAGTAAAAACAAAAAAGATTATTTCTTTCATAATAAAAAGGAATTTTTGAACACCAAGCTAAGTATTAAACCAGATTTTGTTTAATTCTACTTTTAATCTGGACTCAATGGCATCATATATTTCAGTTGATAATAATTTATCTTTACAATTTATTTTTATACTATCCTAATTTCTGATCCATAATTGCCTATCTTTTCTCCCTGGATTCTAATTCTTCTTTTTGTCTTCTGCCTCAGCTTTTTCATTTATTCTTTCTACTTGCAGTTTTCTCATTCAATCTGTCTTCATGGCTTCCTTTCTGTTTAGCCTAACATTTTGAAAAGCATTTTGTATTCTCTTTCTAAAACTGGTCATAAACTCAGCAAACTAAAAAGACTGAGGCATGACTTAAATACTTTCTCAAGTGTGAAATATAAAACTTAATGTTGACCATCAAGCACATATTTATTGAGCATCTACAAAGTACTATATTAGGTATTTAGGATACCTTGATGAATAAAATAAAGTAAGTTTCATGAGCTTCTTAATTTTACATTCTAGGGGAAGGGGGCAGATCATAAACAATAAATATAAATTAGAAGTTATTATTTTACATTAAAAGGTGATACAGGCTATGAAAAAATATTAAAGTAGGGACAAGTAGACGACACTGGGAGGTAAAAGTTGGAGTAGTAAGTGAAGTGATCAGGTTACTCTTTGAAAAGTGAGATTTGGGGAAAAACTTGAAAGTGCATCCAGACACAGGGACAGATAGACAAGGGCCAGGGCCATAAAACAAGAGCATGTGATGAGTGTCCTAAGAACATCAAGAAGACCACGGTGGCTAAAGTAGTGCAATCTGGAGCAGAGCTGCAGGATAGGAGGTCAGAAAAGTAATGATGACCTGGTAATGTAGTGCTTTATAGATCCCTGAAAGGACTTTTACTGTTTTGTTTTGTTGTCGATATGGAGTCTTGCAATTTGCTCAGGCTGGTCTCAAACTTCTGGCCTCAAACAATTTTTCTACCTCAGCCTCCCAAATTGCTGGGATTACAGGTGTGAGCCACTGAGCCTGGCCTAATATTTTAACTTTTATGTAAGTATGATGGAAGCCATGGATGATTTTTGAGCATAGAAGTGACATGATCTGACATACTTTAAAAAAAAACAAAAAACATTCTGATAACTTTGTTGAGAATCGATTACAAGTGGCGAAGGGGCAAGAATAGAACCAAGAAAACCGTTTGTAGTTATTCAAGCAGGAGATACTGGTGGCTTAGACCAAACAGTACCAGGAAGGTGATGAGAAGTGATTGGATTCTGGGTATATTTTGAGGGTAGATTCAATGAAACTGACTAATTGGTTTTATGTGGGATGTGAGAAATATGGGGAGAGGGCAATGATGATGCCAAGATTTATTTACACAACTGGACATACAGAGTTGCCTTCAAGCTGAGATGGGAAAGATGAGTTAATTAGATCTCTCTTGGGCATATGAATAGAAATATCAAGTGGACAGTATAACGTGCAATTCAACAATTCAGGGGAGAAGTCCAAGCTAGAGAGGTAAATTTGGGCATTGTATGCATATAGATGCTATATAAAGCCAGAGGCTGGACAGGATCACTATGAAAGTGAGTGTAGATGGAGATCAGAAACTGCCCAAGAACTAAGTCCTAGAATTCGCCACTGTTAAAAGATCAGAGAGAGAATAAAGAATCTATCAAGGAGGTATGATTGTTTTTCTCATTTTTCTACATTTAATCTTTGCAAACAAAGTTTATGTCATATGTAAAAAAACATTCCCACTCCCAGTTTCATGCAGGACCAGTGCTCCCTCTTTTGGAGCTGTGCAGCTTCAATGGATGATACCATGTGAGACTCCTAGTGATGTGTCCTGTGGGATCCCGGAGATGTTTCCTTCACCACACTGCCTTATGAAGACAGTCACTGGAGCCATGATATGGACTGTTGAGAGCATCGGCTGTTCAGTGAGAGAGAAGAGGCTTGCTCACCTCTTATTAGTTCTGTGAGCAATGCACTCTTCTCAATTTCCTCATCTTTTAAATGGAGATAATAATCCTACCACATACTGGGTTGACGAGAGGATTAAATAAATCAATGAATTAATGTATGCCAAGTGCATGTAAAAGAGTGATCACTCAACAAAGAAGCATATCCTTCTCCATGTGGGGCACTGTGTTAGAGCTGAGGGTTTGTGTGGACTATCGCAATGAGCTCCCTCCGCTCCTGGGGCCTACATCCTCCACAGGAAGACAAATGGTAAACAAGCAGATGTGACTCATAAAACTCAAAGAGCTACCAAGGAAATAAATCAGGGGCTGAGATAGAAAAGAGTGAGGGGAAGCTACTTTTCATATTTATTTCATATTTAATTTTCACAGCAATCCTGTGAAGTGGTATTAACAGTACTGTTTCAAGATGAGGAAGTTGTGGGATGGAACTGTCACATAGCTATCAAGTGGCAGAAGAGGGACTCAAATCCAGATGATTGAATGCTCTCCTGCTGCCTAGGCCACTGTGCTTTATTTGTATTTGCATATTCTTGCAGCAAGTGAGGGGCCTATGAATCTTAAAAAAATGCAATGACTATCCAATCTATTAAATTAACTCTGTGCCTTTATATAAATGACCCCACATGAAACTGAACAGGAGGAAAACCACATTTTTGAGTATAAATATGTACTGTCCCACTGCATAAAACATTCTCCCCTCAGCAAGCGTGTGGTGATTACTATTATCCATGTTTTACAAATAAGGAACCAAGGTCTGAATCAAAGACTGATTCCGTAGCTCAGGCCACTGCACTACCCTGGAGAGACTCAAAGAGGAAAGCCATTGAGGCACAAGAGAAGAGAAGGTCCTCCTGCAGCCAGAGGCAGCTTGGGAAGACAAGCACTCGAAGGAGAATAAGACTAAGGAGAGTAAGACTAAGGTCTGGATATCGCCAAAGACTCTAAAAGAAAGCAGAAAAATGTGGCTACCATCATTTTTCCCCAACTAGTAGAAACACTTATTTCCAAAAATTCGATGTGATAATTAAAAGCTCAATAGGATTTGATGATTTAGATAATGAACAAATGAAATTACTTTCATGCTAAGTCAGGCTGACTGTTCGGTGACCTGCTCTGCCATGAGAGCCTGTCCCAAGGATAAGCTGCCTGGCACGCTGTCCCCTCTTGACAGCTTATAATGCACCTGTGCACTAAAGACTCTCCAAGTACCATGGCAAATGCAATTTCAGTCTCCTTCAAACCAGGATTTATAAGCCTGTTTGACTGCAAAATTCTCTCTAACCTTAGAATTCCTATCAGATTCTCACCAGGGTGAATTTAGGCATGATGGTGTAGTGGAAAGAGCATAGGCATTAATAATTAGACTTTAAACTCATCAATTAATTAATTAATTCATGCACAACTGAATGTCTACATGATTGGGCCTAGTGTCTTGGCAGTATGAAAAATGATGACATAGTCCTTGTCTTCATGGGACTTATATTAGCTTGGTCAAGGGCCCGGAGGGGAGAGAGACATATCAAATGTAATTATGAGAGAATGTGCTTAGTGGGCAGTCCATTTATTTATTGAACAAACAGCTTTTTGCATGCCCACACTGCTGTTGTCTCTGGTTTAGAGTCTGGGAACACATTGAATAAGAGACATAATGTCTTTAATTTCACAAAAATTACATTTTAGTTGAGATGGGGAAGATAATAAGTTAAAAATTAAAGCCATCTAAGACAATAATGAAGACATTTTAATGAAAATGAAGGAAATTTAAACAAGACGATAAGATAGTGACTAAAGCCAGTGATTATTTTAAAGTATCTATGTGAGGCTTATCTTGAAACTAGGAGGGACTTTCTTTTACAACTTTTTTCATTAGTAAAATTATACATTCACATTTTAGAAAGTTTACAAAATCCAGAAAGCGTTCAAAGACTTGCCTTCAGTAGCTATGTATACCATTATAGCATTTACTTAATCATTTTCTCATTAATGGGTCAAAGGGCACATTAATTTTTAGAAAAATCTTTTACAACTATCTCATGTAATGATGAATCTTAATGTGAAAATTAACAGCCGTAAACCAAAAACCTATTGAAGAATCCTTATTAGTTTCTGATTAAATTTTAAATCATTGAACTATTTATATCTTAAGCTAAAGATTTAATGATAAATTATTAGTGGAATCAGATTATGCTCATACTGAATTGGACAGAGCTGACCTGTCTTCAATGGGTCAGTTAGTATAAAACTTAGTAATGGATGGCTATTAGGTTTGAGTCTATTAGCCAACTTTATTTTTATTTTTCCTTTGCTCACTGAATTGATCAGTAGTAAAAAGGCAGGACCGATTTGGTCTCACTTAAAGATAATTAAGCTCCTTGTGTTTTCAAAATTGAGCAAATTCAGAGCTCAGTACATTGTCAAGCTTGTCTTTTGAACTCTCTTTTCTTAGCAGTTTGTTAAAACTTGTTAAAGTTTTAAAGTTGTTAAAGCTTGAATTTTCAAGCCAACAGCTCTTAAATTGGATCTTAAAATCAGGAGAAGATTAGTCTTAGTGTTGGACTGTGTTTGCGGGGAGAAACCATAGGAAAGATCTGGAATTTCTTAATATCTGGACATTTTGAAGGAGAGGGGGTTGCTTTAGGGTTTGACTGTACCATAGTTCCTTAAAGAGTTCTAAAATACTAACTCTAGCAGAACTAACTTGGATACCAAGAGAACAAACTCTATAAAAGTTAAAATCAATGATAATTTCTCATAAGCACAAAACATTTCTAAGTAAAATGGTAGGGTTTTTTTTTCCTATTGCCCATTTTTGGAGATTAATTATAGGAACAGCTTATGCCCTTTAACAAACAGTTCTACAGGGAAAGAGTTGACATAACTAGCTGACAAGAAAAAATATCTGGAAAAGCTTAAAAGATCTAAAAATACTCGTGTTCAATGCTTTCTGCAAGAAAAGCAATACAGTACTTATGGCAACAGTCTACCCAGATTTCTGCCATACCTGCACAGTCATGCACCACACAACAATGCTTCAGTCAATGACCGATCGCATGTACCACAATGGTCCCATAAAATTGTAATGGAGCTGAAAAATTCCTATCGCCTAGTGATGTCAGCCTTCCTAATGTCCTACCTGCTGGTTGTAATGTTTGTGCAAACACACCTACGGCTCTACTATCATATAAACATATATAGCACACACAATTATGGACAGGGCATGATACTTGATAATAATAATATGTGACTATGCTACTGGCTTATGTATTTACCATATTGTACTTTTAATCATTATTTTAGAGTATACTCCTGCATATATATAAAGTTAACTGTAGAACAGCCCCTGGCAGGTCCTTCATGAGGTATCCAGAAGGAGGCATGGTTATCACAGGAGATGATAGCTGCAAGCTTGTTGTTGCCCCTGAAAACCTTCCACTGGGACAAGATGTGGAGGTGGAAGACAGTGATATTATGATCCTGACCCTGTGTAGTTCTCAGCCAATGTGTGTGTTTATGTCTTAGTTTTTAACAAAAAAGTTTAAAAAGTAAGGGAAAATTTTAACAGTAAAATGCTCATAAAATAAAGATACAAAGAAAATATTTTTGTTTAGCTGTACAATGTGTTTATGTGTTAAGCTAAGAGTTATTACAGAAGAGTCAAAAAGTTAAAAGAAAAGTTTATAAGCTGAAAAAGTTACAGTAAGCTAAGGTTAATTTATTAAAGAAAAATATTTTAAAATTAATTTAATTTAGCCTAAGTGTACAGTGTTTATAAATCTGCAGTAGTGCATAGTAATGTCCCAGACTTTCACATTCACTCACCACTCACTCACGGACTCACCCACAGCAACTTCCATCCTGCAAGCTGCATTCATCACAAGTGTCCTATGCAGGTGCACCATTTTTAATCTTTTATACTGCATTTTATTGTACCTTTTCTATGTTTAAATACACAAACGTTCACCATTGTGTTACAGTTGCCTGCAGTCCCATGCCGGGCAGGGTTGTAGCCTAGGAGCAATGGGCCGTACCCTATAGCTTAAGGCGCGACCATCTAGGTCTGTGTACGTGCACTGTATGATGTTCACACAATGACACACAACAAAGTAGCCTAAAAATGCATTTCTCAGAACATATTTCCTTTGTCAAGTAACCTATGACTGTACAAACAACCTACAAATACAGCTTTTTTTTTTTTTTGAGACGGAGTTTTGCTTTTTTGCCCAGGCTGGAGTTCAGTGGCATGACCTCGGCTCACTGCAACCTCCACCTCCTGGGTTCAAGCGATTCTTCTGCCTCAACCTCCCTAGTAGCTGGGATTACAGGTGCACCACCATGCCAAGCTAATTTTTGTATTTTTAGTAAAGACGGGGTTTTGCCATGTTGGCCAGACTGGTCTCAAACTCCTGACATCTGGTGATCTACCCGCCTTGACCTCCTAAAGTGTTAGGATTACAAGATTGAGCCACCGCGCCCTGCCAAATACAGCTTTGTTTAGACTTTATAATGATTGTCAGCCCCCAGTCCTTGTATCTTATGACTTGATCTCATGCTTTCTCCTTTCTCACGTTTCCCTTTTCTTCCATGTATTTAAGGAAAAAGATTGATTTGGACTCCACCACAGCTTCAAATTGAGGTGCACTCCCCAGGCTTGTGGAAACAAACACCATCAATGTGAGCTGGACACAGACCAGATATGACCTTATCCACATGGTCTTTTATGGGCACTTGAATCTCAAAGAGATGGCCCTGCAAATTATAGAAAGTAGAACCCAAACAAAAGTAATATAGCCTTTGCTTATTAGTTGAATATCACCCAAGAATGTTTGAGGATGCTCCTGACTCATGGAGAAATACTAATTAATTTATGAGTATTGTCACCCTGCCAAGGGACAGTCTCTGTTAATAGTTAATCTCCACTTCTTGTTTCTTCTGCTTTCACTACCAAATATGTGTTTTTGTGTTGCTGTTTTGCCTTAAATCCCCTTGTCTTCACAACAAAACGATGTCTTCATGACTGCACATAACTGTTTTAAATTATATCTTTAACTCACATTAGTCTTACAGCACCCAGAAAAGGCACCTCTCAAAGAACACTCCCATGGTGGCTGGAGGTCTGAGCCCCTGAACCTCTCAGATTTTAATGATGAGATGATTCATTTTAATTCTATTTTTTAATAGTCGCTAGAGACCGAGACACTTTCAAAAGCTAATTTCTAGAGCACCAGAGTTCTGGCTCATAATGGGAAAGAGATGATGGAAGAAATGAATGTGTTACTGGGTTTATGATCTTGTCTTGTCCTATTGACCAGCAATCAGAATTCTTCACAGATCACTGAACTTTTTTTTTTTTTTTTTTTTTTTGAGGAAACAAATTCCTATGAGTTGTGGACATTGAGGACCAGAATTGTATTTTACGTTACTAAGTAAGAAATATCCAGAATTATCTGCTTTGTAAAGTCTGTTAAATATTATTTATGGAGCAGGTCTCGGGTTTAGGCATTAAGCATTTGAATACACAAATGGACTCCTTGCCAGTTTTGTGGGTTGACTGATAAGAGCTATTAGTGACACTCGTAGTTAGCGAGGTTCTTCAATGTTGAAGGGTTTATATCAATTAGGCTGCATAAGAATCACCCGAGATATTTGTTACAATTCCAATTTCCAGGCCCTATGTCTTGGAAGCTGCATTTTTTAAACAAATGCAACACATGCACACGTATCATTGGAACCATTGGGCTTGCCTCTCCAGGTCAACTTTAAATGAAAAGTGTCTGTAGACTCTCTACTCCTGTAGTACCTGGCAACTCTGACAGAAATAATCAGAAGTTATCCAGTGTTTAAACTGGAGGGGTTCATTTGTTTTTCTGTTTTTTTGGTTTTTGTTTTTTTTTCAGAATATAAGGAAAAATATGGTCATAATATAGTAACTGCTTTTGAAATCTTCATTATCTAGATATTCAATATTGTTAATTTAATTGCAAGTTCTACTGATCAATTCACAAATGTGTATTTTTGCCAACTGGGAATTAATGAAACAAGTAAGAAATTGCTATATTGTTTCTCTTAGGCAAGGCTTAGAAACAAAATTATCAAGCCTTAAGTTTCTGCAGTGCAGTGAAATGATCTTCAGGAACCAGAATTGATCACAATCTGCTGTCCAAATTTTGAATCCATTGATCAATGACTTTTTAATGTATCAACAAGATAGTCAGTTGATCTGGAATTTGGACCAATGGAAATGAGATTGATTAAACTTACGTGATTAAGACAGACATAATATGCTTCCAGTTGTTGTCAAATATTCCCTTTAATAAAGCATAAGATTTCTTATTGCTTTTGAAGCTCATTTCCTCAGGGAAAAACCAAATGTTATCTGGCTAAAGTTCTTAACCTGCAAATATAGCAGGAAGTCCATGTGGACTCTCCTCTCTGGGCCTAAACCAGTAGTCTAGCACATTCCGAAGAACCAGGATGATTGTTTCATAGTAATTGAGTTCTCCCCTTGCATTCAGAGAACTTTGTAAGTGATGGGGGCATGGGGATTCATGGGGCATGAGAGCTCATATTCATGAATTTAAGTTGTATTAATTGGAATTTAAGGAAGACTTACCAGTGTTTTATGAGATAAACTATTACACTGACTCAAAAAATATGGAGGGCAATTTGTTTTCTTCTTTCTCTCAGGAGGTGGGGTCAATATGCTTTAAGTAGCAGAGAAGTCTGTGCACTCCTTCCTCCTCCCCACCATACCTGTTCACACCCAAGTTAGGAACTGGCCTTGTATTAGTTTTGGCGGTATTCTCATTCTCCCGCTTTCTCTCTCAGCTCCCTACACATGGAATGTTGTTTGCTACAGACCTCCAGACCTGGACTGTCCAATATGGTAGCCACGAACCACAGATGGCTCTTTACATGAACATTAACTAAAATACCATGAAATTTAAAATTCTGTTCCTCAGTCCTCCTAGCCACAGTTCAACAGCCACAGAACACAGATCCAGAACATTCCTATCAGTGCAGAAAGTTCTGTAGGGCAGTACTGATCCAGACTCACACATACGTGGTTTTCTGGCCCACCAGACTGCTCAGATTTGACCCAGGCAAGTTAAGCCTGCTTGAAATGGATTGCAAGAGTCATTGGTGAATACCCAGGAACTTTGCAAGCCAGTTGGTAATGTACTGGTAGCTCAAAACTGGGCATAGTGGGAGCATTTATACCATGGGAAAGGTCTCAAGTAGGGCCTTTTTTTGTTTTTATAGAGATAGGGTCTTGCTCTGTTGCCCAGGCTAGAGTGCAGTAGTGCAATTATAGCCAACTGCATGCAGCCTCCACCTCCTAAGTTCAAGTGATCCTCCTGTCTCAGCCTCCCAAGCAGCTGGGACTACAGGTGCACACCACCATGCCTGGCTAATTTTTTTCCTTTTTAATTTAATTTTTCATATGGACTGGGTCTTGCTGTGTTGCCCAGGCTGATCTCCAGGTCTGGCCTCAAGTGATCCCCTCACCTTGGCCTCTCAAAGAGCTGGGACTACAGGCGTGAGCCACCGTGCCTGGCCTTTTTTTTTTTTTTTTTTTGAAGAGGCCATTTACTATTACACCACTACATGACAATGTTTAGTTTAAGCACTTACCAGGAAGAAACAACCCAGAAAGTTGATGCCCTTACCATGAGGCTGCTCAGGTGATATCCTTTGCAGGGCCACAATCCTCATACTGGTGGATATTAAAACCTGGGGTAGCAAAGGTAGCATAGGTTATAGGAAGAAGTAGGGAATTGCAGTGCTCAAAGAGATGGCATTATGAGAGTTCCAGTTCATAAATAGTCTTAGCAGCTTTTGTCCTACTTTTCAGTTATATCATATTACTCTGTTACAATGGTACTCTAGAAGAGCACCCGTGCTATATTAATATAACACAAGCCACACATGTCAAGTTAAATTTCCTAGTACTTAAAACAAGTGAAATTAATTTATTAATATATATATTTTTAACCAAATACCTCCGCATCATTATTATTTTAATACATAATCAACATTAAATAGTGTTAAAGGAGACATTTTACATTCTTACTTTTTCACAGAAAGTGCATGTCTTTATGCTTATAGTGCAGAGCAATTCAAGATAAACACATTTCAAGCGCCCAACAGTCACATGTGGGTAGTATTAGACAGTACAGCTCTAAGTAAAAAGGATAAAACAGTTTAATAATAGGCAAGGTAGGACTGGTAGAACTTGGAGAGTGATTAGACGTTGGAGAGACTGTATATCTAGACTAGAGAGAAGCCAAAGGGAACACTCGGGAGAGGCAAATGGCTATTCAACGGCCGCCTCATTCATTTCCATGGCTTAAGCTCCACAGTGGCACAGAATGCTCCCATCTTCAGGTCTGGCTATGCCCCTGCATCCCATATGCACACTGTCTTACATGTGCGACCAGAATCATTATCTTCACCTCTAGAGCTGCTGTCCCCTTACTTCAGTCTTGTCAAACATTACAGGCTAAGACTCCCAGCTGCCTTCCCTCTTGCCACCTGCAATATGCAGTTATTTTGCCTCCACAATATCCTCTAGGTAGCCACCCTCTACTGCTGTCTTGGTACAGAAGGCATCACACTGGCCCAAACTGGCATAGCATCTGAGTAGCTACCAGCTAGTCACGCTGTTTTCTCAGTGCATTCCGTTTCCTATCATCCTTTGCCCTGCTGCAAGTTTCCATGCCAAATGGCATCACTGGTCCTGTCGCCACAAATTAGGTAGAAAATAAGATCAAACTTCATGTGACATCACATGACTTTCAAGGCTCTTACTCCCCCCATCTCTTCTCTAGGACTCCCCCTCCACTCTTCTCGCTGCTGAAACTCTTACTGGCTCTGCCCTGAACCCTGGATTTCTCACTCTGTGTTCACTCATTTGTGTGTTCTCATCTCTGTGCCTCCAAATCTTCCCACTGCTACTTCTCAACAGAGCCACTCTTCCTTAGAAAACCATCACTAAGGCCGGGCATGGTGGCTCACACCTGTAATCCCAGCACTTTGGGAGGCCGAGGCGGGTTGATCACGAGGTTAGGAGATCGAGACCATCCTGGATAACATGGTAAAACCCCGTCTCTACTAAAAATGCAAAAAATTAGCTGGACATGGTGGTGGGCGCCTGTAGTACCAGTTACTCGGGAGGCTGAGGCAGGAGAATGGCGTGAACCCGGGAGGTGGAGCTTGCAGTGAGCCGAGATTGCGCCACAGCACTCCAGCCAGGGCGACAAAACGAGACTCTGTCTCAAAAAAAAAAAAAAAAGAAAGAAAAGAAAAGAAAAAAAGAAAACCATCACTAAATGCCCTTCTGCCTGGGGATGGGTAAGGCAAACCTTATGTGGGTTCAACACCTGCACATGAGCATGGCTGCCCTCACACCATGGCATTGCTACCATTCTCATACACGTCTGTCTCCTCCAACCCACCCTGGGACTGTGCTCAGCTCTGGCATGCTGTGTACCACCAGTGCATACTTGCTGCCAAGCTGCTTTGGGAGCTTTGCCAGATTTTCCTGGGTAGACCTTCCACAACATTCCTTTGGAGCATCGTTTGGTTCCTGTGATGTCTGGGGTGTACCTCTGTTTCGACCTGTCAAATCCTGCCCTGTGGTGTGCACTCTGTTTGCTCCAACTTGTTTGCTCTGCGCTCACAGGGATCCTCCCTTCAGTTGTACTCCCAGCTTTGGGTCTGCAGAGCTGGCTTACACCTGTAATCCCAGCACTTTGGGAGGCCGATGTGGGAGGATCACTTGAGACCAGGAGTTGGAGACCAGCCTGGCAACATAGCAAGACCCTGTTACTACAGTTTTTTGTTTTTTTTTTTAATTAGCCAGGTAGAGTGACATATGCCTGCAGCACAGCTACTTGGAAGGCTGAGATGGGAGGCTTGCTTGAGGCCAGGAGTTCAAGGCTGCAGTCAGTGAACTATGATTGTGCCACTACCCTCCAGCCTGGGTGACAGAGCAAGACCTTATCTCAAAAATGAAAAGAAAAGAAAAGAAACATGTATGGGTCGCTTTTGCTGATGTGCCATAAGACAGGAAGTGCAGGAGGGAATGTTTTCTAATCACCAGGGTTATCCCCTTTTAGTGCTGCCCACCATGGCTCTATGTCTGGATACAGTAGGCCACTCGGAGAGCTCCCTCGCTAACCTCTCAGCCCCATCATTGCAAAGAATGCTTTGAAAAAACACCATTTCAAATCTGCCAGTCATTTTTACCTTTCAACTCCAAAGTGCTTCTCTTCTATCAACTCCTAGGACCATGCCTTATCTTTGTTTTGAAAACATTTTTTTAAAAGCAAATGCACATTTTGATATGATATTTGTACCCCAAATGGGAGACCAAGTTATTGAATACCCTCCTTCCTGAGGAAACCAAGGCTGAGACATCAAGGGCTCCCACTTTGGCACTCATTGAGAGATTTCTGGAGCTCATGGATCCCTTTAGCAAAGCCTACAGCTTTAGAAAACTTGCTATAAAAGGGCTTGGTGTCCTGAACCCAGTCTACCAGGGCTGGCAAGCTGTTGCCGTTTCCCTGCCTGCATGTCCATTGGACATTAAACCGGGTACTGAAACTGATAAATACAAGGAAGTGCTATTGAACTGAAGAGAAGCTATTTAACTCCATTCCAAAACTATATATAACATTTATGAGGAGGACAACTTTAGCCCTCCACTCAGAAAATCTCTGCTCAGAAAATTACCTATAATTATTGACCATAACTCTAAACATTTATGGATTGGTGCTTTGTAATGTTATGTGAATGATTTTAACTAATAGCATATTTAATGTTTGTTCTTTTGCTTGAACAGAAGCTAACCATATGAAGTCTGCCAGTTATACTGAAAATTTGCCTTCTCCTTTATGGGTGTCGTGCACTTTGCAATAAGAAAATCAGAACATTATTTTTCTCTTATCAACATATGTCATTTCAGGCATGACACCTCTTTGTTAGATACATTGATTTCAGATTTAACCTCCCCTCACCTATCTTTTTTTATTCTACTTTTCTCAAGACTATGCAAAATTGTGTTTTTTCATTAGCATTATGTTCTTTTTGGCATTTTAGAAGTATTTTATATAATGACTGCATCAAATATCACAATATTTGGAATTGAGCCCTTTCATTACATCATTCACTATGGAAAGCTTATGAAAAGAGCTGCAGGAACTCATTTAAAAACAAATATCCTGAAGTTATTTTTCCTATCACCTGTGAACCAAAACAACTGTCAGCATTGTGTCTTGTCCTTAGCTCCACTTCCTCTCTAGTTTATTTGGACCATCTCTCCATCAGTCATCTTGCAGGTATTGCACATAGCCACTTTCAGACGAGTCTTGTTTTAAGTCTTTGTTTTCACTGTGGGGATTAAACATCACCATTGGATCTGGGCTAATCCGTAAGATCCTGGAAGGAGGGGGTGCATATCGTGACTGGGGTGTGTGGTGGTATGATTCAGAGCATCCTGAATGTTCCAGGGTGCTGCCGGAAAAAGACGAAAAAATCCACAATTGCCTCATTAATTGCCATTGTATTTTTTTTTCTCTTTTCAACATTGTACTCAGGCAAGAAGATTACTGTATGCGCCATTCCAGACCAATAGAGTCATGCAAGACAGAGAAATGACAGTGTTTTTCCCACTGGCACCCCTCCATCTATTGCCTTTTTCTAGTTCTGAAGACTGTGGCAACTTTGAAGAGTGACAAATTATCATTGACAGCATCCCCAGCATTAGCTCCAGATCATTACCTCAGATATTTATTAATCAGATATTTATCAAGATGCTACTGAAATATAAAAATAGAAAACATGAATTCTGCCTTCTACGTGGGCTCAATCTCTTTGGAGAGATAAGACACGGGCCCCTTTGCCAACATAATATCATAATAAAAATGTGGTAATTATAGTTAAAATCATTATCTCCATGTAGTGTTGACTTGTGTTTTCTTACATGCATGAGGCTGAGCATCTTTGGATAGGTAGCCATTTCCACTTTTTAAACTGAAAGAGCATTTTTCAGATTATTTTTCTTTAGCACCATTGGTCTATTTTCCCCTCTATTTTTGGATACTCTTTATATATGTAAGGGAAATAACTTTTATTGTGAGAGAAGTTACAAATACTTTCCCTAGTTATGATTTTTAATTTTTAAATTATTTTTATGACTGTGATTATTTAAAATATATTCAGTCTTACTTGAAAACTATCAATTTCTTTATACTTAAGGTTAGGATGCAACCTAGATGATCCTGACAAGATGAGACAAGTTGTTTTTAAAAACTTAAAATTTGTTATCAACACTGGGGAGCCCTTGAAGATTGAAAAGGAAGGTGACCTGGTGGACACAGGGATTGGGTGCAGGGTGGATTGAAAGGGAACTGGTCAGGGAGGCAGGTGGGAGCTGTTTTTCTTGCTCTTGGAGGGCAAAGGAAGCTGCGTGCCCAGTGTGCTCTTCTGAGACAGCTGAGGCTGGCCCAAAGACATCGCTCTCACATACTTGACAGGGGCCAGCTGGGAAGATCAGTCATTGCTGACTGGGGACACCCTTGTCATGGAATGCTGAGGGCAGAGGAGGCTACTGACCTAGGCAGAGTTTGGCTGGTCCAAGACCCCTGCTCCATTCCTGTTCTAGAGCTGGGCACAGTGTCCATCTGCAGCTTTCCTGCACTTGAGCCCATGCACTGGGGCCTTGGTAATCAGCAGAGCCTGAAATTCAGTCAGCCAAGGCATGTATGTAGGCTGCAGTCTAGAATCTTGACTCTCCTTTCTCCCTCCCTTCCTTTTCCCCACAGCTCTCCCAGGCTTGACAGCTCTTCTTTCAGGAATGTAAGCTCAAAGGCCACCACCCGCTTTGGAATAGCCACTGACTATTCTCAGAAAGGCAGACGACTTGAGCATCTTTAGCAGACCTCTAACCAACTAGCAACAGCCATGTCTCTATTCAAAACCCAAAAGAGCTGATTATCTTGCAATCTTCCCATTATAAAGTTACTCACCCTTCTCCTTCTTAAAGAAAAGTAACTTAGTGTCTTCTGGAAAAGACATATTATGTGTTCCTTCCCTCATCACCACGGGGCAGCATGTAGGAAACTAGAACAATACCGTCACTGGTTTAGAGGGGAATTCCCTTTGGGAGTCAAGCCCTCTTTCAAGAGAGTGGGAAAGACATGTAAATTTAATGTCTAGGAGAAACCTTCTGTTTGTCTTCATCTTGCTCCCCATATATACACATATACACACGTACCATACCTATGTATACATATATGTATGTGCATATGTGTGTTATTCCTTCCTTTTGTCTTTTTATGGTTTTGGGAGTTTGAGGATTTCTCTTTCTCCAAGAATAAGCTGTCAGTAAAGATTCTATCCCTTCTGTGTGACTTCAGTTTATCTCTGCATTCGCTGAGCACATACATTCCCCATGCTCTCATCACACACAGCCAGTTGCCAATTTAAATGAAGTGTTTTAGTATAATTTCTGAAGACAGTCGTGCGTCACTTAACCACAGAGATATGTTTGAGAAGTGTGTAGTTAGGAGATTTTGTCCATATGCAAACATCACAGAGTGCACTTTCACAGACCTAGATGGTTGAGCCTACTACACACCTAGGTTATACGGTAGAGCCTGTGGCTCCTAGGCTACAAACCTGCACAGCATGTGACTCTGCTGAATACTGTAGGCAATTGGAACATAACAGCATTTGTATATCTAAACATAGCTAAACCTGAAACAGATATAATAAAAAGTAGGATATTATAATCTTATGGGACCACCCTTGTATATGCAGTTTGTTTTGACTGAAACATCATTATACGGTGCATGACTATATCTGTTCAATTTTTTGGCTTGAAATCTCAGAAGACCCACCCCAAAAGTGATTCCTCTGCTCAAATCCACTGTCTAACCAGGTTAGACTAATGAGGCTGACTTGTGTTACTGAATGAAAATGCTTTACCTATAAACTATCATTTCAGAAAGAAAATGAGGAAATTCAGATATTTTCTTTTTTTTTTTTCAGTTTAAATAAGATTTAAAGGGAAGGAGCTAGCTAGGCATTTTGTGAATGTGAAGTCCTTCTAGGATTTTGAAGTCATCCTTGATCAAATTTTAACACAGAATGCAAGAGGAGCTGAAAGTTCACATCTGAAAGGGATGACTACTTCATAATACATTTTGTTTTTCTGATGAGAATTTTTCTTTCGGAAATAGACACAGTTAAAGCAAAGTAAAAGCCTATTGTGACTTAGGAGGAGGGCCATTTTGGTTCTGTTCAGGCTTTGTTTTCCCTGGTTGCACGTAAGATGAGAATCATTACTAATCTAAAAGAGGAAAAAGTGAATACCACTACTAGAAATTGAAAAAAAAAATCACTCCTATCATGCCTATTGAACAGTGTGACACCAGTGCTCAGAAGGGAGGTGAGTCTAATTCATTAAGTGCTCTCTGGTTTAAAAACCTATTATGTAAATTGAAGAGCGTAATATCTATTCCAATCAAAACAGCAGAGGCTTAAAAATAGCTCATGGCCCAGCGTGGTGGCTCACGCCTGTAATCCCAGCACTTTGGGAGGCCGAGACGGGCGGATCACAAGGTCAGGAGATCAAGACCATCCTGGCTAACACGGTGAAACTCCGTCTCTATTAAAAATACAAAAACAATTAGCTGGGGGTAGTGGCGGGCGCCTGTAGTCCCAGTCACTTGGGAGGCTGAGGCAGGAGAATGGCGTGAACCCGGGAGGCGGAGCTTGCGGTGAGCGGAGATCACACCACCACACTCTCCAGCCTAGGTGACTGAGCAAGACTCTGTCTCAAAAAAAAAAAAAAAATAGCTCATAAAACAAATATTTATCCAAAAATGCAAGAAGTTTCTACCCGTAAAGTGATACCAATATTATTAGCCATTCTTAAACAGTGAAGGTTTATTTGATCTCAAATCAGATTTGTAAGTCATAACGCCCAGGTTTCTTAGACTTGACTTTGACTTTCTGGTACATGTTCCATGCGTAGATTTTTTTTTTTTTTTTTGAGATGGAGTCTCACTCTGTCGCCCAGGCTGGAGTGCAAGTGGCGTGATCTTGACTCACTGCAAGCTCCGCCTCCCGGGCCCACACCATTCTCCTGCCTCAGCCTCTCGAGTAGCTGGGACCACAGGCGCCCGCCACCACGCCCGGCTAATTTTTTGTATTTTTAGTAGAGACTGGGTTTCACCATGTTAGCCAGGATGGTCTCCAACTCCTGACCTCGTGATCCGCCTGCCTCGGCCTCCCAAAGTGCTGGGATTACAGGCGTGAGCCACCATGCCCGGCCTCCATGCATAGATTTTAACTGAGCTCCTTGAACTTGCCTTTCAGTGCATGGCTCTAGTAACCTGCAATACCTCTGTTCTGCTCCTGACCCTGCAGAAGCCTTCCCTCTGCTGGTCTTGGGAGACTGTGGCCTGCGCACGTGCAGCCCAGCCCTCAGCCATGGACTAAGGCTCATCACATAGATTCAGGGGTTACCTCTCTGCGGTTCTCTCCTGTTGGGGTCCTGCTCTGTGGATTCCAGCCTCTTGAGATGCTCCGATGCTCATCTCTGCCTCCACAACTCAGCAGACGTCTTGCTTAGCGTGGACTCTGCCCCTTGTGCCATGTGAATATGTGGTTCTAGGCAGAGAATGGGAATAAGAGGCACAGCTCAGAATTTCTCCCTCTCAGGAACTGCGGTTCCCTCTACTTGTTGACCCAGGTTGCATCATTCAGTCCTGTTTTGTGCTTGTTCTGGTGGGGACACAAGTGCAGTTCCAGGTTAAAATAGAATAGTTTCCCCCACATATTAGGTCTTTTCACACTATTGCCTGATGTCTAGGCATTATCAGATGTATTATATGGTGTCCTGGAGATTTTTATGATGTACTCTAAATTATATTTTGATATTGATCATAACTAGAAAATCGTGTAAGGGTATTCTAGATCATGCTAATGAATGGCTAATTTACAACATAGCACTATTATATTAAGGTACACAATGCATGTATATCTGTGTTTAAATTTGTGTTGACATTGGTAGAACTTGCCTTACACTTGCTAAATGAACAAATCTCAGGGATGGACTCATGTAGATGATGTAGTTGAGTCAAGTAAAGGTCAAATGGCCTTATAGTTGCCATATGGAGGTTTTATAATGGACTGATTAGTGAAACATTGAGGGAGAATTGAGTTTCTATGTGCTACAATGGTGCTGGAGTCTGACTGTCTGTGTTTCCCCAAAGTTCTACTGTTGAAGCCCTATCTCCCAAGGTGACGGTATGAGGAGGTGGGGCTTTGGAGGAGGCCATTAGGTTATGAAGATAGAGCCCTCATTAATGGGATTAGTGCCCTTATAAAGTAGGCCCAAGGGAGCTAATTCACCCCTTCTACTGGGTGAGGACACAGCAAGAAGTGTGCTGTCTATGAACCAGAATGCTAACCCTCGCCAAACATTAAATCTGCTGGCATACTGATCTTGGGCTTCTCAGCCTTCAGAAAAGTTTGCAGGAAATAAGTTTATGTTGTTTATAAACCACCCATTCTGGGCAAGGATACAAGGTAATATAAATTATGTCAAACTGAAAAGAACTTGCACCCCAATTGTTTGTACACTGGGACGTCATGATTTATGTTCAGAAAGCAGTATTATGAATCCCATTAAATATGTGCAGATAATTTGAGTTTTATTTTCTCAAATTTAGTATTGTTTTCATTTAATTTGCAAATTTGGTTTTGGTTTAGAGTAATATCAGAACTATTAATGGAAGCATAAACAATTTATTTATACCTTATGTTTTATGTGTGCATGTTTAAGAAATATTATAACAAAAATAATTAAAGTCAACACTTAGAGGTCCATATAAGTGTGTTTTTGTTATTGTTTGGTTTTGACTTTTGTAGAGATGAATACATGACCCAGATTTGAGCAGTGCTACATGGTACCATGTTATGGAGTTCATTTTTGTTTTCTACCCTAGTCTGCAATCAAGGTGTCTTTCATTTATGTTTGTGCCAAAATCTACATGAGATGAATGTGGGAAGGGCATTGCACTGAAGTTAATCCTGGATTTCAGACCAGATGTACTGCCATAGAATTGATCTCTCAGGCCTGTATCTCCCTGAACATGCAAGAGGAACACCACCATTCCCTTCCCATCCTGTTGTCTCCAGTTAAATACATTCTGCCAGAAATATTTGTCAACTGTAAAACTCTGTGAAAATACTTGAGGCACCTTCTTAGCAGTGCATCGTGATAACAGCAATAAATTATTTCTTAGAAGGCTTTCAGTGATGTTTCAATCCATATCGAGTATTTAACCTTTTAAAATATGATTTAACCTGCACCCCAATAGTACTTAATTACCTGTATATCTATACATTTAAGACAATACTTTATTCATAATTTTCTTATAGATGAAAACATCATTATGTATTTTTTGATCCAAAATAACAGATATTGGCTATTATATTGTGTAAACAGAACAAAAGTTTACAAAAATCACAAAAAGAGATGCTGATGGGAAAAAGCAGTTTAAAACATAAAGAAGATTCAGAGATTAAAAAGAAAGAGATTCAGAGAGGATTAATGCAGGTGCAGGAAAGATACAGAACATTACCAAGCAGATAAAAGTTAATAACACAGATTTGTACAGATTAAAGCTGACATTATTTATTGGACAGCTGTCTTCAACCAAATGCCCAGGACACATAAGTTCATAAGCACTAATGATGTCATTGATTACTTTTTGTGTTCAAGCTCCTAAGAGCAACTGTGCTTTTCTGGTGATTTGGCGTGAGGTCCTTGCCCAGCATCGATATATAACCCCAGTCATTCAGAAGTGAATGGTGACAATTTTTTTCAGAAATATAAAGTACCCCAAGATTCCAGATTTCTAATGCCAAATTCTTGGTTTATTCATTACTTTTATATCCACATATACAATAATTTAAAAACACTTTTAATTTTATAACAACATTGATGAATTTTTACTGAAAAAACAAGATACAGTCAGCCTTCCATCTCCGCAGGTTCCATACCTATCCATGAATTCAAGCAATTGCAAATTGAAAACACTCCAAAATTACACCAATAAAAAGTAGCAATACAGCAATAAAAATAATACAAATTAAAAGACCAGTACAGTATAACCCCTATTTACATTATATTAGGTATTATATGTAATCTAGAGATGATTTAAAATGTACAGGAAGATGTGCATTGCTTATATGCAAATACTACACAGTTTTATATCAGAGACTTGAGCATCCACGAATTTTGGTATCCTTCAGTGTCCTGGAATCAATCCCCCATGGATACTGAGGGATGTCTGTATCCAGTTCGAACATCACTCTGAATGTATATAAGCATATATGGAGTGTTTCCATGTGTCAGGCAATGTGCTGCCTATTGGGAATCTATTGACAAATAAACTATGAGTTCTATCTTAAGAACACAGGGCACAATGGATGGCAGCAAATATCTAGGAAAATGGTTAGAATATTATATGTTAAATTTAATACTAGAAGAACCATTTAAACAGCACAATGAAAAACAGAGTTTAAATGTATTTGGGGCAAGTAGAGAAGGATTCACTGAAGAGAAAATTTCTGAGCTGGGTTTTGAAGTATGAATGGAAGTTTCTGTGCAGATAAGCAGAAATCATTTTAGCAGAGAGAACAGCATATGCAAAAGCAAAGAGGCATGAAGTCACACTGCACTTTCAAAAAACGAGGGGCATTATAAAACTAAAGTTTTTAAGAAAGGGATAGTGACACACAAGAGAATAACGGCAGACGCCAGATCCTGTTAAGGAGCCTAGGTGTTATTCTAGGGTCATGAGTCATGATAGAAGAGAAGTTGTGCTGGGGGTGGGCTGAGGGAGGGCAGTGTGGAGTCCTGCTTTCAGGGAAAAGGAGCAAGAAGAGGAAGGTCTGCTAAGAGGACTGTAGCACCTACTAGGTGCATATTCGTACCTCAACAAAGAAGAGGAAGAAAGGGAAGATCATAGCTAGAACAGGGAACAGAGGCTTAGTGGGTGTTTGTTTTATTTAAAAAATGGGAGAAACTTGAGCTTTGGGAAGGGAAGCAGAAGGGGGAAATTGGGAAACCTTTCAGTTGTGGCAACAAAGCAGATAAGTGAATGCATTCCTGCCCCAGACACATGCATGGCTTCACACCCAGGGAAGTGTGAGCATCAGTGCAGAGATGCAGTGGTGGGCCTGGGACTGAGAAAGAGGGCAGCAGGCAGGGTCTGCCTGCAGAGGGAATGGTGGCCTCTCTTAGCAGCACTCTCCCCTTTGACCTTAGAGGTAGCGCCAGAAAAGAAGTCTTGTCTTTAGTGGAGGCCAAAATAAAAAGTAGGTTTGCACAAATGTGTGTAGGGTGTGCATCCCCTTTCTTATTTTTAACTTACTTAATAAATAAATTGAGCACTATTTTTTAAATGGTGAGATTTGAAACCATTAAAATTACAAGAAATAAAAATATATCCACTGAAATTTAGACTCACTGAAAAATATACCCAAGAAACTTCAATATTCTTGAGAGACAGAGTTGAAGAAATTATGAGAATGCAACAGAATGCTAAAAACAAAATGCAAGAGATTACCAATCAAAAGCAAAGCAAAACAAAGCAAGGCAGAATAGGTCTCAACCAACTGTATGGCTATTAAAAAAATACATAAATAATTCGTGGATCCAAAACTCAATGGGAATTGTGAAGTATGAAAAACTAAACAACAAAATGCACAACATACATAAAATCTCTTTAGATGCAGCCAAATTTCCTTTGAAGGAAATAAATTGTCTTGAGTGTATATTTTCAAAAAGAAAAAAGATTAAAGATGAATGACTTCACCATTCAATTAAAGAAGTTAGAAAGAAATAAAACACCATAAATTTTTAAAAGATGAAGGAAGAAAATAATAAAGAAAAATCAGAAAATATTTTTTAAAACTCAAGAAATACTAAATAGCATTGATAAATCCAAAAGCTAGTTCTATAAAAGAATTAATTAAGTAGACATGCCTCTGGACAGAAAATAAATGGAAGGAACTACATAAACTTATAAAAATATATATAATTTATATGTAATATATATACATTTCATATATATGTATGTATAAAACATATACATTTATATAAACTTAAGTATAAAATTCTAAGTAAAATATTTACCAACTTTAGTTGGTAATTTAATAATAGTGCCAGTAATATGCTATGGTGCCAATAATATGAATAATATGATATGAACAGCTTGGCTGTATTCCCAGAACGCTGTATAACCACACAAGCCTTGAAAGGCCATTCCCACTGATCTGTATGACCAGAAAATGCTGATGGGAAACCCAAAGCTTTGAGGTCATCCCACAGCTGGCTACTTGACTCTGTCTCACTCATTTCCAAAAGTTCCCTGCTGAGAAAACGTAGGAAAAACAAATAGATTTCATGATTTCCTTTGGGAGAACATATATTTTTGGACAACTTATTGGAGACTCCTGACAGGTCATCTGGCTAGAGGGGAAAGTGGGAGCTGAGGCTCCGAGTTCAAGAAGAGTTTTGTGGGTTTTCTTTTTGACAGGTCTGGAGTGCAGTGTGATCATAGCTCAGCTCACTGTAGCCTCAAACTCCTGTGCTTGAGTGATCCTCCCACCTCAGCAACCCAAGTAGCTGGGACTACAGGCTCACACCACCATGCCTGGTTAATGAAAAAAAAAAAATTATTTGCAGAGATTGAGTTTTGCTATGTTTCTAGGGCTGATCTTGAACTCCTGGACTCAAGTGATCCTCCTGCCTCAGCCTCTTGAGTAGCTGGAATTAGAGGTGTGAGCCATGGTGCCTAGCCTCAAGAAGAGTGTTTAATGCAGCTTCTCATATGGCATTTTTGGAGACCTATAAAATCCTATGAGTAGACTGCTGTGGTGTAAGAAAAAAAGCCAGTGTTGACATTGCTGGAATTTACAACAATCCTGTGTCTCATTTGGTTGGCAATTAGGACTACTGAAGTTACTGAGTTGGTAGAGAATCAGCATCAAACACAGGTTTCTTCTTTACATGAGTGTCTAAAAAAATGCTGCATAGGCTCAATAAAAGTCAACATTCACTCGTGTTAAAACTACTACAACAATAAAACCTTAGCAGATAGCAATCCCCAGGGAACGTTTTCAACTTGATAAAGGATATCTACCAAAAATCAGCAGTAACCATGAGAAAAGGAAATAACAATTAAAAGAATATACATCAGAGTAAAATAGGATTGTCTGTATTCACAGATAATATGATAATCTACATAGAAAGTCCAAAAGAATGTTATGCAAACAGGTAAGAAGGTTTCAAAATCATTCTGGATTTAAGATTCATATTTAAAGATAAATTACATTCTTATATGCCAGCAACTACTAATTAAAAATATAATAAGTCAAAAGAAAAAGCATAAGGTTATAGGAATAAGTTCTATAAAAGATGTGAAGAAAAATGAAACTATTTAAAAAACAGAATTGTGAGGAAAAAAATGGTGGATAGGAGACAGGACTAACTTGCAGCTCCCACTTGGATGGACAGAGAAGCATGTGGAAACCCACATCATGAACTTTCACTCTAAGAACTACTGTACGAACATATCAGGAAAGCCAGGAGAATCCACAGACCCTCTGAAGGAGGTAGATCGCTGCTGCAGGCTCCATGGGACCACTAAGGAACTATGTGAGTCTGCTTGCTTTCTCAGCTGGAGGCTGGTAGCCTAGGGCAAGTGCTCAGCCCTGGTCACCAGCTGCCTGGAAATAAACTCAGTCATGTTGAGAGGGGCACAGTGGGAGTGAGACTGGCCTTTCAGGCTGAGGGCTGCATGGGAGATGGATGAGGCCTTTGGCCGCTGGCTTTCTCCCACTTCCCTGGTGACCTATGTGACACAGCATAGACATCCATAACTCCCCTGGGAACATAACTTAGTTGGCCTGGGAACCACAGCCCCATCTCCCACAACAACTGTAGCAAGCCCCACCTAAGGAGAGTCTGAGCTCAGATATGCCTAACTCTGCCCCCACCTAATGGTCTTTCTCAACCCACCCTGGTAACTGAAGTCAAAGGACATAACCTCATGGGAGCTCTAGGGCCCCACCCACTGCCTGATCCTCCCTACACAGCTGATACACTCTTGAAAGTGCCACCTCCTGACTGGAGGCCAATCAACACAAAACCATCGCACTTAACAAAAATACAACCAAGGACCCTCACAGAGTCCAATTCACTCGCCTGCTACCTCCACTGGAGTAGGTGCTGGTATCTATGACTGAGAGACCTGAAGATGGATCACATCACAGAACTCTTGGCAGACACTCCTCAGTACCAGCCTGCAGCCCAGTGGCTAGATCTAGAAGAGAAATAGCAATCACTACAGTTCAGCTCTCAGGAAGCCCCATTCCCACAGGGGAAAGGGGAAAGCACTACATCAAGAGAGCACCCTGGGAGAAAAAAGAATCCGAATAGCAGCCTGTGAGTCCTAAACCTTCCCACTGATACCGTCTACCCAAATGAGAAGGAACCAGAAAAGCGATTCTGGTAATATGACAAAACAAGTTTCTGTAATACCCCAAAAGATCACACTAGCTCACCAGCAATGAACCCAAACCAAGACAAAATTGTTGTATTGCTCAAAAACAAATTCAGAAGGTTGATTATTAAGCTAATCAAGGAGGCACCAGAGAAAGGTGAAGTCCAACTTAAAGAAATGTTTTTTAAAACTGATACAGGATATGAATGAAAAATCTCCAGTGAAATAGAGAGCACAAATAAAAAACAATCACAACTTCTGGAAATCAAGGACACACCTAGAGAAATACAAAGTGCATTGGAAAGTCTCAGCAATAGAATCAAACAAGCAGAAGAAAGAAATTCAGAGCTTGAAGACAAGGCTTTTGGAACAAAGCCTCCGAGAAGACTGGGATTATGTTAAACAGTCAAACCTAAGAAAAATCGCTATTCCCAAGGAATAAGAGAACTTTAAAAGTTTAGAAAACATATTTGATGGAATAATCAAGGAAAACTTCTATGGTCTTGTTAGAGATCTAGGCATTCAAATACAAGAAACTCAGAGAACACCTGGGAAATTCTTTTTTTTTTTAAATATTAACAGAATATGAAAAGTTTATTAGTATTATTTCAAATTTCACATTTCAACTAGCTTTTTTTTATTATTATACTTTAAGTTCTAGGGTATATGTGTACAATGTGCAGGTTTGCTACATATGTGTACATGTGCCATGTTGGTGTGCTGCACCCATTAACTGGTCATTTACATTAGGTGTATCTCCTAATGCTATCCCTCCCCACTGCCCCAACCCCATGACAGGCTCTGGTGTGTGATGATCCCCACCCTGTGTCCAAGTGATCTCATTGTTCAACTCCCACTTATGAGTGAGAACATATGGTGTTTGGTTTTCTGTCCTTTTGATAGTTTGCTGAGAATAATGGTTTCCAGCTTCATCCATGACCCTAAAAAGGACATGAACTCATCCTTTTTTACGGCTGCATAGTGTTCCAAGGTGTATATGTGCCACGTTTTCTTAATCCAGTCTATCACTGATGGGCATTTGGGTTGGTTCCAAGTCTTTGCTGTTGTGAATAGTACTGCAATAAACATACATGTGCATGTGTCTTTATAGCAACATGATTGATAATCCTTTGGGTATATACCCAGTAATGGGATGGCTGGGTCAAATGGTAGTTCTAGTTCTAGATCTTTGAGGAATCGCCACACTATCTTCCACAATGGTTGAACTAGTTTACAGTTCCACCAACAGTGTAAAAGTGTTTACCTGGGAAATTCTTTGCAAAAAGACCATCACCTAGGTACAGAGTCATCAGGTTATCTAAAGCCAAGACAAAGGAAAGAATCTTAAGAGCTGTGAGGCAAAAGCATCAGGTAACATATAAAGGAAAACTGATCAGATTAACAGCATATTTTTCAACAGAAACCCTACAAGCCAGAAGAGATTGGAGTCCTATCTTTAGACTCCTTAAATAAAATGATTATCAGCCAAGAATTTTGTATCCAGTGAAACTAAGCTTCATAAATGAAGGAAAGATGCAATCTTTCTTAGGCAATCAAATGCTGAGAAAATTTACCACTACCAAGCCAGCACTACAAGAACTGCTAAAAGGAGCTCTAAATCTTGAAACAAACCATAGAAATACACCAAAATGAATGTTCTTAAAGCATAAATCTCACAGGAACTATGTAACAATAACACAGTGGAAAAAACCCAAGGTATTCGGCAACAAATAGCATGGAATAGAATAGTACCGCTTATCTCAATACTAACATTGAATGTAAATGACCTAAATGTTCCACTTAGAAGATACAGTATGGCAGAATGGATAAGAATTCACCAACCAAGCATGTGCTGTCTTCAAGACTCACCTGACACATAATGACTCACATAAGCTTAAGGTAAAGGGGTGGAAAAAGATATTCCATGCAAATGGACACCAAAAATGAGAAGAAGTAGCTATTCTTATATCAGAGAAAACAAACTTTAAAGCAACAGCAGTTAAAAAAACAAAGAGAGACATTATATAATGATAAAAGGACTAGTCCAAAAGGAAAATATCACAATCCTAAATACATATGCACCTAACACTAGAGCTCCTAAATTTATAAAATAATTACTAGTAGACCTAAGAAATGAGATAGATGGCAGCATAATAATAGTGGGGAATTTGAATACTCCACTGACAGCACCAGACAGGTGGTCAAGATAGAAAGTGAACAAAGAAACAAGGGATTTAAACTCTATTCTAGAACAAATGGACTTAACAGATATATACAGAACATTCTACCCAACAACTACAGAATATACATTCTATTCATCAGCACGTGAAACATTCTCCAAGATAGACCATATAACAGGCCACAAAACAAGTCTCAACAAATTTAAGAAAATCAAAAGTATAGCAAGTACTCTCTCAGACCACAGTGGAATAAAATTGCAAACCAACTCCAAAAGGAACCCTCAAAACCATGCAAACACATGGAAATTTAATAACCTGCTCCTGAACGATCTTGGGGTCAAAAATGAAATCAAGATTGAAATTTAAAAATTCTTTTAACTAAGTGACAATAGTGACACAACCTATCAAAACCCCTGGGATACAGCAAAAGTGGTGCTAAGAGGAAAGTTCATAGCATTAAATGACTACATCAAAAAGTCTAAAAGAGCACAAAATAGACAATCTAAGGTCACTCCTCAAGGAACTAGAGAAGCAAGAACAAACCAAATCCAAACCAGCAGAAGAAAGGAAATAGCAAAGATCAGAGCAGAGCTAAATGAAATTGAAACAAACAAACAAACAAAAAATACAAAAGATAAATGAAACAAAAAGCTGGCTATTTGAAAAGATACATTAAATTGATAGGCCATTAGCAAGATTAACTAAGAAAAAAAGAGAGAAAGTCCAAATAAGCCCAATTAGAAATAAAATGGGAGATATTACAACCCATACAATAGAAATACAAAATATCATTCAAGGCTGCTATGAACACCTTTACATGCATAAACTAGAAAAGCTAGAAGAGATGGATAAATTCCTGGAAATATACAACCCTTCTAGATTAAAGTGGGAAGATACTGAAACTCTGAACAGACCAGTAACAAGCAGTGAAATTGAAATGGTAATTTAAAAATTGCCAACAACAACAAAAAGTCAGGGACCAGAAGGATTCACAGCTGAATTCTATCAGACATTCAAAGAAGAATTGGTACCAATCCTATTGACACTATTCCAAAAGATAGGGAAAGAGGGAATCCTCCCTAAATTGTGCTATGAAGCCGGTATCACCCTAATACCAAAACTGGGAAAGGACATAACAAAAATAGAAAACTACAGACCAATATCTCTGATGAACATAGATACAAAAATCCTCAACAAAATACTAGCTGAGTCCAATAGCATATCAAAAAGATAATCCTTCGTGATCAAGTGGGTTTCATGCCAGGGATGCAGGGGTGGTTTAACATGCACAATTTAATAAATGTAATATAGCACATAAACAGAATTAAAAACAAAAATCACGTGATCATCTCAACAGATGCAGAAAAAGCATTTGACAAAATCCAGCATCCCTTTATGATTAAAACCCCTAGCAAAATTGGCATAGAAGAGACATACCTTAATGTAATAAAAGCCATCTATGACAAACCCACAACCAACCGTATACGGAATGGGGAAAAGTTGAAAGCATTCCCCCTGGGAACTGGAGCAAGACAAGGATGCCCACTTTTACCCCTTCTATTCAATATATTACTGGAAGTCTTAGCCAGAGCAATCAGACAAAAGAAAGAAATAAATGACATCTAAATCAGTAAAGAGGAAGTCAAATTGTCGCTACTTGTTGATAACATGATCGCATACCTAGAAAACGCTAAAGACTCATCCAAAAATTTCCTAGAACTGGTAAATGAATTCAGCAAAGTTTCAGGATACAAAATTAATGCACACAAATCAGTAGCCCAACAGCATCAACAAATACATCAACAGTGACCAAGCTAAGAATAAAATCAAGAACTCAATCCCTTTTACAATAGGTGCAAAACAAACAAACAAACAAACAAACAAAAAACAACGACAGCACTTAGGAATATACCCAACCAAGGAGGTGAAACACCTCTACGAGGAAAACTACGAAACACTGCTGAAAGAAGTAATAGATGACACAAACAGATGGAAACACGTTTTATGTTCATGGATAGGTAGAATCAATATTGTGAAAATGACCATACTGCCAAAACAATCTACAAATTCAATGCAATTCACATCAAAATAACATAATCATTCTTTACAGAACTAGAAAAAGAAATCCTAAAATTCATATGGAACCAAAAAAAAAGCCTGCATAGCCAAAGCAAGACTAAGCCAAAAGAACAAATCTGGAGGCATTACATTACCCTACTTCAAACTACAGTATAACACAAGGCCACAGTCACCAAAACAGCATGGTATTGGTATAAAAATAGGCACATAGACCAATGGAACAGAATAGACAACCCAGAAATAAAGCTAAATACTTACAGTCAATTCATCTTCAGTAAAGCAAACAAAAACAAAAAGTGGGGAAAGGACACCCTATTCCACAAGTGGTGCTAGGATAATTGGCTAACCATATGCAGAAGAATGAAACTGGATCCTCTTCTCTCACCCTATATAAAAATCAACTCAAGATGGATCAAAGACTTAAATCTAAGACCTGAAACCATAAAAATTCTAGAATACAACATTGGAAAAACCCTTCTAGACTTTGGCCTAGGCAAAGACTTCATGACCAAGAACCCAAAGCAAATGCAACAAAAACAAAGATAAATAGATAGGACTTAATTAAACTAAAAAACTTTTGCATAGCAAAAGAAATAATCAGCAGAGAAAACAGACAACTCACAGAGTGGGAGAAAATCTTTGCAATGTCAACATCTGACAATGGACTAATATCCAAAATCTACAAGGAACTCAAAGAAATCAGCAAGAAAATAACAAAAAATTCCATCAAAATGTGGGCTAAGGACACGAATAGACAATTTTCAAAAGAAGATATACAAATGACCAAGAAACATATGAAAACACACTAAACATCACTAATGATCAGGGAAATGCAAATCAAAATTACAATGCGATACTGCCTCACTCCTGCAAAAATGACCATAATTAAAAATTTTTAAAAATGGTAGGCCGGGCGCGGTGGCTCAAGCCTGTAATCCCAGCACTTTGGGAGGCCGAGACGGGCGGATCACGAGGTCAGGAGATCGAGACCATCCTGGCTAACACAGTGAAACCCCGTCTCTACTAAAAATACAAAAACTAGCCGGGCGAGGTGGCGGGCGCCTGTAGTCCCAGCTACTCGGGAGGCTGAGGCAGGAGAATGGCGTAAACCCGGGAGGCGGAGCTTGCAGTGAGCTGAGATCCGGCCACTGCACTCCAGTCCGGGCGACAGAGCGAGACTCCGCCTCAAAAAAAAATAAAAAAAATAAAAAAAATAAAAAATAAAAATAAAAATAAAAATGGTAGATGTTGACATGGATGTGGTGAAAAGGAAACACTTCCACACTGCTGGTGGGAATGTAAACTAGTACAACCACTAAGAAAAACAGTGTGGGGATTCCTTAAATAACTAAAAGTAGAATTACCATTTGATCCAGCAATCCCACTCCTGGGTATCTGCCCAGAGGAAAATAAGTCATTATACAAAAGATACTTGCACACAGATGTTTATAGCAGCTCAATTTGCAATTGCAAAAATATGGAACCATTCCAAATGCCCATCAATCAAAGAGTGGATAAAGAAAATGTTATATATATACACATACACACACACATATATATACACATATACACACACACATACCATGGAATATTACTCAGCTGTAAAAAGAAACTAATGGCATTTGCAGAAATCTGGGTGGAATTGGAGACCATTATTATCAGTGAAGTAACTGAGAAATGGAAAACCAAACATTGTATGTTTTCACTCACAAGTGGGAGCTAAGCTATAAGGACACAAAGCCACAAGAAGGATACAATAGACTTTGGGGACTCAGAAGAAATGCTGGGAATGAGGTGAGGTTTAAAAACTACACATTGGGCACAACGTACACTGCTCTGGTGATGGGTGCACCAAAATCTCGAACATCACCACTAAAGAACTTATTCATGTAACCAAACACCACTTGTTCCCCAAAAATCTACTGAAATAGTTAAAAAAAAAAAAGTATAGATCAATAAACTTTATGAATAGAAAAAAATACAAAATTATGCTTAAATATGTAGAGAGTAACACTGTTTTCACAGATGAGATAACTTAATACTCATATTAATTTCAGAATAGCTATGATTTTAATAAAACACCAAGAAGACTATCCATCTATCTTTCTCTCTCTTTCTTCCTCCTTTCTTCTGATTTCTCCCTCCCTCCCTTCCTTCTTTCTTTTTGTTTTACTTTCTTTTCTCTTTGTAGAACTTGGCCAGTTGATTCTAGAATTTTTGCAAAGTAATCAAAGACCAAAGAATAGCTAAGACAATATTGGAGAATATCTGAGAACAACCCTCCCAGACAGCAACATGCATTTTAAAGCTTAGTAGTTAAGGCCCATGGTATATAGACTCAGGTTTAACAAAAAAGAATGAGGCAAAAGAAAGGGCTGAACATAAACCCAGGAATGTGACAGAAGTGGCATCATAAATCAGCGGTTGTGGATGAATTTTCAACAAGTGGGACTTGATTATCAATACTTCGAAAAAGATAAAATCTGATCACTACCTAACACCTGTCAAATTCAACAAGTGGATGTCCATTAGCCTATGGTTGTCACCTTATTTATACTATGAGTTTCTCTATAACAAACTTAGTGCCTAAAAATGTATAAGTTATAATTGAACTTAGTGCCTAAAAACATAAAAGCCTAATTTAAGAAAATACTTTTGTAACAAATAACTGGGTTTCTGCTAATCACAAACAGCCAACCTTCAATCAATCACAGGTAGCAAACTCATCACACTGTGCCCAAATAACGTAAATGCCTAGCTGTGGCCAATCAGGTGATTTCTCTGTTTTGTTTCTGAGCTTTTATAAGCTCTCCACTCACACCTCTGGGAAGAATTATCTTAACTTCTTCTGGTTCTGAGTGCTGTTCAATTCATGAATCATTCTTTTCTCAAATAAACTCTGTTAAATTTCATTTCTCTAAAGCTTTTCTTTTAACAACCTATATACCAAAATCACACTTCTGTGAAATACTAAAATGTGAAAAATAAAAATTCAGAACTATTAGAAGAAAATATAATAGAATATTTATACTTATTGTAAGGAGAGATAACTTAATCAAGACACAAAAATTTTAATGAATAGACATATTAAAATAAAATCTTCTGTATAATAAAATAGAACATACTTGAATTGAAAACATAAACCCCTGAGAAAAGATACTTGCAATTTATATAGATGAAATATTACTCTGCAGGTTAAACTTACACAATTCATACAGCAAATAAGATATTAGTATCCTCACAGGAAAAAATGAAAACCCTGATGGGCAAATGGTTCACAGTAGAGGAAAACCAAGTTCAAGCACTGAGGAGGTATTTTTCAGTCTTGATACTGGACTGATAGAACAGGTAAGACCCTAGGACAAATAAGAAAGGAAAATGAGGATGATGGAAGACAAATATTGAAGTAACTGGCATTGTGTTGTGACGTAGGTTAGTTAGGGAATGAAACAAAACCAGCACAACTGATTAAGGCTAATTGAAAAGAATTAAAGAGATAAATACTGTGAATGAGTGGATGTAGAGGTAGTGAGGAAATGAGCAGCCAGCTCTGTTTGGCCCATAATGAGAGAACGAATTCTTATCGCTTAAGATTTCAGAGGTTTGAGATCCTTTACGATGACCAAGCCCAGACAGAGTTTGTCCATAAAGGCAGTAAGTGAAGATGAGTGAAGGTCATTGGGCAAGAGAAGATCAAGAGGTTGTGGATCAAGAGGTTGTGGATTCCAGAACACTGGAATTGCTGGAATGAGAGACAGATTTGGCATAAAGACAGTAGTGCTTAAAAATTCACCATTTTATTTAACCCCAGTTTAATTTCCATTATAAACTAGTAATGGAAAAATAAGAATGTAAAATCTTTGTCTTTGACAGTTCAAAATCATCCTGTGTATTGACCACTAAGTTAATCTAATTAGGAAACTGAGTTATTCTACTTCCCTTACAAAAAATAATGTAAAAATATCAGTCTCTTTATTTGGAGGAGATAGAACATTGGTAATAATCCAGCAACTCTCACCCTAAGATTAGTGGATCTTCATACATTTTCTCTTTATCCTCTATAAAGTGCTTGATTACTAATTGATCATCTATAATTCTGAGGAAAAATATCTCCAGGAAAAACATTACTTTTCTTCCTTCCTCATATATCCTGCTCATGATAAGATTAAGTGGTTACCCAAGTTTTGGTTTCCTTCAGTACACTTTGCATGCTGTTCTCAACTCCCGAGACTTAAAAATCAATTCTAAATCATTCTCTGTGGCCCTATGAGTTCATGCTGGCTGCATACTGAGTATTTAGAGACTGTAATAATTGATGGGGCTTCTAGTTTTCCTTTAAGATACACTACCTGTCTTCCTTCACAAGCTCTCATGTGTCATCTTACTTAGTTATGTATGTTCCAACAGCTGACAAGCAATGATATGCTTAGTGGAACTTTAAACAGAGCCTGGATGCTTTTGAAAACACTGTATATCATTGACAGCAGCTGTGCTTAAAATTACTCAGTACCTCTTACAGCAGTGGCATTCAGAGGACCTGGCTGAGACTCGGGGTACCTGAATTCCCATCCTGGCTGGTCACTCACCAGCTCTGCACCCAGGGGCAACTCAGACTCCCTGCCCTTCAGTTTCTCCATCTATTAGAGGTTCCTAAAACCTTCAAAAATAAGAGGGTTATTTAAATTGTGTCAGTGTTGTATTTTTAAGAAGTTAAAGGAAATCAATACAAGTCAGATGCATGCAAAAATATTCACAAGCTGCCAAAAAGGGGAGTAAAAGACGCATTTGAAATCAATTGGTGCACTAAATGTTACATTGTTCATTCGCATTCCCGGAGTGCTTGTTTTAATCACAGGTGGATGCTTTCAGAGTTGGAATAGTGCAGCCAGTCAGGCTGCAGTAGTCCACATTGCATCCTGGATTTTAAAAAAGGCACAGTGTTTTAAAACAAAATAAACTGCAGCAGCTGGGCACAGTGGCTCACGCCTGTAATCCCAGCACTTTGGGAGGCTGAGGTGGGCGGATCCCCTGAGGTCAGGAGTTTGAGACCAGTCTGGCCAACACAGTGAAACCCCATCTCTACTAAAAGTAAAAAAAATTAGCCAGGTGTGGTGGTGGGCCTTTGCTTCTTGGGAGGCTGAGGCAGGAGAATTGCTTGAACCTGGGAGGTGGAGGTTGCAGTGAGCTGAGATCACTCCACTGCACTCCAGCCTGGGCGACAGAGTGAGATTTCATGTTAAAAATAAATAAATAATAAATAAATAAATAAATAATAATTAACTGCAGGCCTACCACACCACTTTGTGATAGGTTAAACACATCAGGGACATTTAATGAGGAGCTACTATTTTAACTTCTTGTATTATTCGCAATTAATTCTGTATTGATCTTCAGTAACAAGCAGAATTTAATTCTCTCTCTAAAATAGTGAAGTAAAAACAACGTATTAAGATAGAACTGCATTCATGTCTATGATTTCCAATGTGTCTAATCCTTATTATTATTGTCATTTTATTTGTTTATTTATTTGAGACAGAGTTTCCCTCTTGTTGCCCAGGCTGGCATGCAATGGCACGATCTCGGCTCACTGCAACCTCCACCTCCCGGGTTCAAGAGATTCTCTTGCCTCAGCCTCCAGAGTAGCTGGGATTACAGGTGCCTGCCACCACGCCCCGCTAATTTTTTAAAAATTTTTAGTAGAAATGGAGTTTCACCATGTTGGTCAGGCTGGTCTCGAACTCTTGACTTCAGGTGATCTGCCTCCCCTCAGTTTCCCAAAGTGCTGGATATTAACAGGCGTGAGCCACTGTGTGTGGCCTATTGTCATTTAAAATAAATCTTTGTCTTCCTTAGAGAAAGTAATAAAAGTTCTAGGCTTACTAGCAGGTTTTCATGTAGTATTATTAGGTTTATTACAATTAACCTGTTTCTCAAAGCAAGTATTTTCATAGGGGTGGGGGAATAGTAATTTCCAAAGAATTATATTGATTTCAAGGATCTTGTAAATTAGGAGGTTTGAGGTTACAGTCTTATTCTCAACATACTTCTTTATCAGAAGGCATCAGTGTTCACTGAAAAAAGAGAAATGAACATTCAAAGTGTTCACTCCTGAATGACAAACCAGGAAGGGAGAAATATGGTGGTAATGGCTGCAATTTTCAAACTGCTTGTTATACTTTCCAGAATTTCAGACTGGAGCCTGCCTACATTTTAAATCATGAGATACAAAAGACTGAAGCCCTGAAGAAAATATTATTTCCATGTATTAGTTTCTATTTTAATTTAAAAGTAGCTCAGCGTGTTCAGATTGGTGTCCAAATATAAACGGGTGTGTAATCTCAACACACGCTGCCACTTGAAAACACTTACTTTGTACAACATCAAGACGAGCACTCTCTGCCTCATCCTGACTGAATACTATAAAATATAAATCAAAATACTATTTGAACCTACTTCAGCAGTACTTAGAAAGAAATTCTAATTTATTTATCATCAAAATCCAATAGTGATTGGAACACTATGAGCAAGAAACATACTTGGTATCTCCCATACGTCTTAATACTACTTGGCACTCAAGAAATTTTTGTATAAATGAATCTTCATTCATGGTTTTACGATGCATGTTAATACATCCCGTAAAACACCCAAAGGCGAGGAAAACGGGGGATATAGAATCTCATTCTTCCCGAGAATTACCTTACAATTTTCACTTATAAAAGCCAAATAAAACATTAGCTCGGAGGTTTTGTGGATGCGACATGTGAAATTCTCCCCTCCTCTTCTATAACTCTGTATCTTCCATGGCATTCCTCTGCTTTAATTCTGGTCTGCACATTAGCTATCAACATAAGAAGGTGTTTACAAAAAGGATTGATTCAACAGTAAAAAGAACTTTGAGACATGATTTTATTAATGCACAGGCCCAGGAACGTGACACAGAAAAGCCTGTGGGTAGAGATCAGCAAGCGATGCTTCCATTGTCATCCAAGTGCTCCTTTCTAATTGTTCATTCATATCACAGGACATTAGTCAGTTTCTGTCTCTTGGGAGCGTGCTTTCTTGCCAATTAAACAATAAACCCTAAGCCTGTTTGTATACCTTGGTCACCCTGGGTACAGCGATATCCCACGTGAATAAAATGTATCACTATTTATCCAGACTGAAATACCGAGATGATCATGCTACTCCATTTTCAGAATCTAGCTTTCTCTTTCAGGTACTCACTGTGGCTCTTGACTTTAATAATATAGTCATTCTCCTAGGGATCACAAACAGTAAAGTGGATCATAAGCATTTTTTCAAAGAATGTGATTAATTTTGAAAAGTGTGCATTTATTTTTGCCAGCAATTTTTTTTTTTTGACTTATCTAGTTCTTGGCATTTACCTCTAGGATTTTGTCAGACAATGTCATTTTCTATCCAGAGAAAGAGATGCTTCTTTTTCCTGACTGTGTGTATTTTGAAAATCAGACTTGATTATTTACAGTCTAATGTAAAGAATCACTCTCCCTGTTGGGATTTCAATGAGACGGGGTCAGTGATAGTAGCCATTGACCATCATTCAACTTTATGGTAACCACATCAAAGTTTTAGTAAGGCTGCATAAAATCTGCTTCTTACATGTTTTTATTTTCATATATTGTGTTTCTTTTGTATGGCTCTTTTCAAATGTGTCATGGTGCACATATTTGTGATATAATACTATTCTATATTAAAAATGGAAGGCTTTGAAGGTATGCTTTTACTTTTTAATTTTCCTATTTTAAGTGCGTAAATGGAGCGGTATATCCAATGCAACGGTTCAGAATTGTGTGTGGCTTATCCAGAAAGGAGGGCGATTGTTCTCTCACAAAGCGTAGACCTCAAGTAGGGTGAACCAAGCCTCCATGAAGCCACTGGATCTCCACCTTCTCTCTAGTTCTTGGTTCTACCACCTTTAGGGTGAGAACCACAATCTTGCACTCTGAAGAAAGATGCTATTTCTCTGCCATCATCAGTTTCAAGCAGAAAGAAGGGAAAGAAAGGGAAAAGAGGAGAAAGTGGCTATGCCAGCTAGTCTGCTCCCATTCAGAAGCCTCCCCAGTAGCCCTCCTCCTCCAGTGGCTTGTGATTATATCTCTTCAGCCAGCACTGCTCCCACAAAAATCCTCAACTTGCAAAGGAGGTCAGGGAATGTAAATATTTACCTGCACATATTACCACCCCAAGCAAACTCAGGTGATATAGGAAAATAAAAGTAAGTAGGCAACAAGCAGTCAACTGATATATCTAGAAACACTAAATAAATTTAGAATGGACAATCAATAAAGTATATCAGTGGATGCATCTTCATAAATCTTTTATCTTTTGCAATAAAGAAGATCTAAGTAAATGGAAAGTGATGATAAACATGCTGCAGCTATAAAATTGTTTCGTGTTGATGAGAAGTGAAGTGTTGACTGGGAAAATGAGCCAACTGCATGCAGTCATGTGCTCTTTTCCAGACCCTTGGCATTCCAACCAGCAATGCTGAGATGCACACCTTTGTTTTCTGCATGTGAGGTCGGGGCAACCCATTGAAATGTGGCACTGAATACTGCAGGTTATTTAGACCAAAATTATGGATTGATTACCCCTAGCATTTATAGTGACTAAAATCATAGAAATTCTTGATTATGCCCTTGCTTGTTTATACATGTAAACCACTCACTTTTTGCCCAGCATCCCTTGTTCCCATAATATAATTATAAACTACTGATGCACTGTTTCTTTGTCAAGCAAAATAAATAAGTAAATACATAAATAACTTCAGAGTCATAAAAAAATTTTGCAGAAGAAATAAATATCTTTAGGGACTTGCGACCAGCTGCTGATGCCCAGAAGTCTGCTTACTCAAGATGTTATCCAAGACTAAAAACACATAGACTTTCCCCTCAGCTCCCAGAAACTGAAACTCCCCCTCCCTTACTCCCTAGCCACATGAAAATTTCCTGCTTCATCACTTTATTAAAATGTATCAGAGAGGTCTTACTCTCACACCTTCTAGCTCTGAGCAAATCAAATAAACCTTTCTCTATCTCTAAGCACCATGTCTCAGCGTTTGACTTCAATCACACATCGAATACATAAACTTAAATTTGGGGTTCTATGACAATTTTAGAAAAATAAACTGCCTGAGTTGGGGCAGAGTTTCTTTTTCATTTGTTTTTCTTCTTTTTTTTTTTTTGTAGCTTATTTAGCATGTTAATTATCATTAGAATGTTAAGGGTGTAATTTTTTGAAGAACTGTCATAATGTTTTCAGGAAATAAACATGTTCTCCTTTATATATTTCAACCAGATGATTGGTTCCTGGTGAAACTGTCATAAAGAAAGGCCAGACCTCTACCTTCTCTCACAGAAAGTCATATCAATCTAGTTATTTCAATCTCAATATTTATTTATTTATTTGACTTAACTAGGGAAAAAAGTGGCAGTTTCTCTTATAAAACCAAATTTCCAACTACAGCGTAAATTTACCTAATTGTCCAGGACTACCAAAAACTTTCAAGACACATAGATAAAGCCATAAAAATTTTATGTAATTTTTTCCCACATTTGTGTGCTTATTATTTACATAAGTTTGTTTAAACCCATTTCATCAAATCGTTTGTTATAAAAACTTCTTTTATATATTCCATCTTATAAAATGTTAATTATTTTCTATCTCCTAATGAAAATAAATTCATGATTATTTCATACAATGAAAATGAAAAACAAATTTCTATGTTGATTTGAAAGTGTGAGAGAATTCTTTTTCAGAATTGTTTTAGGGAAATGGAGCAAAAAAGAGTGAAGCAGCTGAACTGGATGATGCCAGAAAAGCTACTCATTCTCTCTGCCTCAGTTTCGTTATCTGTCGTGCTTTACTCATGGAGTGGAGTGAGAAGAAACTGTTTTCTAGGGTGCCTGGCAGAGAGACTGGCACTGGAAAGTACCTGGCGGCCATTAGCATCTTCATTTGTCTGAGCCTGCCCTTCCCCACGCTCCATAAATTGCCCTGTGTTCTTGGATCCACTCACACTTTATTCCCTACACTAATCTCTACTCCAACCCCGACCAGCTTCCAGATGCTTTGTTGATGTGCTGTGTTCACTGTTAATGCGACTCCCCATCTCGTCAACCACCATTCCTCTCCCCTCTATTTATCCAGAATGCATACCTCTCTCAGGGCGCCTGCAAGACCCACTCCTGCCCAAGAGTTCCTCCCATGATCTTGTGCACATGCCCATTTTACCTATTGCAGAACTCTCATAACACAACATCTTTACCACTTGTTTTGGTACTTAAATGCTGGCAGTGAGGTTTAAAGTGCCGCAGCAAATATACAATGCAATATCAAGGGGAAAAACCCTTTATGTAACAAAATTCCTCTACGTTGCCTCCTATGAACAATATTTACATACGTAAGTAGTTATTATTTCAAATTTTAGGACTAAACAGACACCTGAAGTGATAAACGAGGGGAGCCCACGAATCCCTGTGCCATGTGGCAGTCCTGTGGTGAGTGACAGACTCTGTTGGAATGAGATGAGAATCTACTGCACAAAAAATTAATAATTTGAAAAAGGACTCATACTTGATAGCTTTATTTTAAAAATATTAATTTAAATCGCATGTTAGGTTATTGAGAGAATTTGAAAGAGTTCACTGAAACAGATAAGAAAGCACAGTGTTAGATCGCTGCCCACGGTGGTGTGATTTGCCATTTTAACCCAGACAGATAAAAAAGTAACATAATCAAGAGATGTAGAAGGAAACCTGTGGTCGGAACACTTGGAATGACTTCTCAGACATTTGGGTTTGTAGCAAAACCAGAATTATCTAAGAAAACTTATTTTGCAACATTCTGCCAAATCCCAAATGCCAGAGAATCTTGGCAGACTCCTTGATAATTCAGTCTAGCTCTCAAAATCATTTTCCAGAGACCAGGTTTTGTGATGCTACATGCAACAGTGTTAAATGGAAGCAAAACTGCTCACATACCATCCTTTTTTAGAAAATTGCTAGCAACCAAATATGCTTTGAATTCCACTATGGGAAGATTCTTGTTCATAATGCCTTTCTATTCACTTTGGTTTTGTGTCATTTCATAGTTACAAGTTGAGGGTATGGTGCTATAATTAAAGTTTCTTTTCTATTACTTCACCTATGTTGAAGAGGGGAATTATGCTACAGAAAATACTGTTAAGTATTGCATATTGATTTGTTACATTTAAATGAATACATGTAGCATATCATTAATAGATCAGCGCCTTTAAGGAATACCTTGCATTTCCTTCTTTTACAATATTTTAATTTTTATTGACAGTGAAATGAAATTAATCGCTCTAATCAATGTAATAGAAGATCTTCATGTAGCTGAATTTCATTGTTTCATAGGTAAGGGGTTAAAAATCTAAGGAATATAGGAATTTTTAAATTTTATGTTGGGACCAAATCTAAACATGTGATTCAGCAACTTTAGAGTTAATTTGGAAATGTCATGTGAGCTTGGGACTTCGAAAATAACTTATTTTCTAGCAATCTCACTAAAATGGCCTATTTTTTTTTACCAGTAGCAGTACTCATGTGAAATCATCCAATATACAACCTTCTTTGGGGTTATTTTCCAGATAAGGAACCCATTTCTTTCAGAGTAGCTAATTCCATTTTGAGGAACAGGACAGAACCCAAAGGCTCTTGGAATATCTTGCTATTGCAAGTTAAGCAAAGACTTTTAAAAATGTCTAAGGTAGTACTGAAAGGACAAAAAGCCAGCTGAAAGCTGCTGCACTTCTTGAAGATGTGCATATTGAGCACCAGTATTTTCTTAAGTGATTATCATCAATGGTAACAAGTTGAGTCTGTGTCTATGAAAAGCCAAAGACTCATAATGATACTCAAATAGAGAAGAGTTTAAAGTCTGTAACTGCAGGTTTTAATGCAGTGGAAGCGAATATAACAGGACACTCATTTTAATGAACTTTAATTAGTCATTGACACATTTTGAGTGTTTGATTGTTTCTCTCAAGTATATATTGGTTTATAAAGTACTGATATACATTTTTCTTTCCCTGCAAGTAGAAATGTCAAGACAGAAAACTTTGAGTCATCTGATTGGTTCTGGAGAAAGAAAAACTGCCTTAAGAATAAAAAGAACAAATGATATCCTGGTGGTCAACACCATAATAGGGTGGAAGGAGTCCCACAGTGAGTGGCAAACTGATAGATAAGCCACATGTCATACAAGACACTGTACACATAAATCACTGCACAGACTCATTCCCTCTGTCTCATCTCTTGAGAGAGAAAAATCTCAAGATTTAAAAAAATCCCACTAATTATAACTAAATACTAATAAGACATACATCAATTTGCAATACTGGTGACACATTGGGTCAATATAAGATATTGACGGGGCTATGAATTGTGAAACTTGAAAGTACATCATTTTTTGAGACAGAAAGTTAAGAAGGATATCCAGGAATTGAACTCAGCTCTGCACCAAGCAGACCTAATATACATCTACAGAACTCTCCAGCCCAAATCAACAGAATATACATTCTTCTCAGCACCATATCGCACTTATTCCAAAATTGATCACATAGTTGGAAGTAAAGCACTCCTCAGCAAATGTAAAAGAACAGAAATTATCACAAACTGTCTCTCAGACCACAGTGCAATCAAACTAGAACTCAGAATTAAGAAACTCACTCAAAACTGCTCAACTACATGGAAACTGAACAACCTGCTCCTGAATGACTACCGGGTACATAATGAAATGAAGGCAGAAATAAAGATGTTCTTTGAAACTAATGAGAACAAAGACACAACATACCAGAATCTCTGGGACACGTATAAAGCAGTGTGTACAGGGAAATTTACAGCACTAAATGTCCACAAGAGAAATCAGGAAAGATCTAAAATCAACACCCTAACATCAAAATTTAAAGAACTAGAGAAGCTAGAGCAAACACATTCGAAAGCTAGCAGAAGGCAAGAAATAACTAAGATCAGAGCAGACCTCAAGGAGATAGAGACACAAAAAACCCTTCAAAAAATCCTTGAATCCAGGAGCTGTTTTTTTGAAAAGATCAACAAAATGGATAAGACCGCTAGCAAGACTAATAAGGAAGAGAGAAGAATTAGAGAGACGCAATGAATAATGATAAAGGGGATATCATCACCGACCCCACAGAAATACAAACTACCATCAGAGAATACTATAAACACCTCTATGCAAATAAATTAGAAAATCTAGAAGAAATGGATAAATTCCTGGACACATACACCCTCCCAAGACTAAACCAGGACTAAATTGAATCCCTGAATAGACCAAAAACAGGCTCTGAAATTGAGGCAATAATTAATAGCCTACCCACCAAAAAAAGCCCAGGACCAGACAGATTCACAGCCGAATTCTACCAGAGGTACAAAGAGGAGCTGGTAACATTCCTTCTGAAACTATTCCAATCAATAGAAAAAGAGGGAATCCTCCCTAACTCATTTTATGAGGCCAGCATCATCCTGATACCAAAGCCTGGCAGAGACACAACACAAAAAGAGAATTTTAGACCAATATCCCTGACGAACATCGGTACAAAAATCCTCAATAAAACACTGGCAAACCGAATCCAGCAGCACATCAAAAAGCATACCCACCACAATCAAGTCGGCTTCATCACTGGGATGCAAGGCTGGTTCGACATACTCAGATCAATAAACGTAATCCATCACATAAACAGAACTAAAGACAAAAACCACATGATTATCTCAATAGATGCAGAAAAGGCCTTTGACAAAATTCCACAGCCCTTCATGCTAAAAACTCTCAATAAATTCTGTATTGATGGGACATATTTCAAAATAATGAGCTATTTATGACAAATCCATAACCAATATCATACAGCATGGGCAAAAATGGCAAGCATTCCTTTTGAAAACTGGCACAAGACAGGGATGCCCTCTCTCACCACTCCTATTCAACATAGTGTTGGAAGTTCTGGCCAGGGCAATCAGGCAGGAGAAAGAAATAAAGGGTATTCAATTAGGAAAAGAGGAAGTCAAATTGCCCCTGTTTGCAGATGACATGATTGTATATTTAGAAAACCCCATTGTCTCAGCCCAAAATCTCCTTAAGATGATAAGCAACTTCAGAAAAGTCTGAGGATATAAAATCGATGTGCAAAAATCACAAGCATTCCTATACATCAATAGCAGACAAAGAGAGAGCCAAATCATGAGTGAACTCCCATTCACAATTGCTTCAAAGAGAATAAAATACCTAGGAATCCAACTTACAAGGGATGTGAAGGACCTCTTCAAGGAGAACTGCAAACCACTGCTCAATGAAATAAAAGAGGACACAAACAAATGGAAGAACATTCCACGCTCATGGATAGGAAGAATCAATATCTTGAAAGTGGCCATACAGCCCAAGGTAATTTATAGATTCAGTGCCATCGCCATCAAGCTACCAATGAGTTTCTTCACAGAATTGGAAAAAACTGCTTTAAAGTTCATATGGAACCAAAAAAGAGCCCACATTGCTAAGACAATCCTAAGCCAAAAGAACAAAGCTGGAGGCATCATGCTACCTGACTTCAAACTATACTGCAAGTCCTCAATAACCAAAACAGCATGGTACTGGTTCCAAAACAGAGATATAGACCAATGGAACAGAACAGAGCCCTCAGAAATAACACCACACATCTACAACCATCTGACCTTGGACAAACCTGACAAAAACAAGCAATGGCGAAAGGATTCCCTATTTAGTAAATGGTGCTGGGAAAACTGGCTAGCCATATGTAGAAAGCTGAAACTGGATCCCTTGCTTACATCTTATGCAAAAATTAATTCAAGATGGATTAAAGACTTGAATGTTAGACCTAAAACCATAAAAACCCTAGAAGAAAACCTAGGCAATACTATTCAGGACATAGGCATGGGCGAGGACTTCATGACTAAAACACCAAAAGCAATGGCAACAAAAGCCAAAATTGACAAATGGGATCTAATTAAACTAAAGAGTTTCTTCACAGCAAAAGAAACCACCATCAGAGTGAACAGGCAACCTATAGAATGGGAGAAAATTTTTACAATCTACCCATCTGACAAAGGGCTAATATCCAGAATCTACAAAGAACTTAAAAAAAGTTACAAGAAAAAAAGCAAACAACCCCATCAAAAAGTGGGCAAAGGATATGAACAGACACTTCTCAATAGAAGACATTCATGCAGCCAACAGACACATGGAAAAATGCTCATCATCACTCACCATCAGAGAAATGCAAAGCAAAACCACAGTGAGATACCATCTCACACCAGTTAGAATGGTGATCATTGAAAAGTCAGGAAACAACAGGTGCTGGAGAGGATGTGGAGAAATAGTGGTCTCTCTCCTAGTGTTGCTGGGTGCTGGGCTTTTATGGGCTCAGTACAGGGGATTGTGGGCTGATTGGTTTGTGAACATGCAAAAGGCACCACTCAAAGATGGGCACAATAGTGTAAAAAAACAATCAGGGAAGGGCAGGTTTATGTAAAATAGGTGAAGGGTGGGGATCAATAAGAGGAAAGTGTGCCAAATGAGAAGAGAGGTTATCAATCTGGTCTGTGGATTCATCTGAGACTTGTAGCTTGGCTTTCAGGCTTTAAACTGTCTTTGGTTTGAAGGTGGAGTTTCACCAGGGACCCACCACTATCTGCCTAGGGATTTGGCTGCCTCCTGCCACTATCACCCTGCTGGGCACAAAAAGTGCTGAGTGCAAAAGAAATGATATAACTGCACAGACTTGGCTGGGCACAGTGGTTCACACCTGTAATCTCAGCACTTTGGGAGGTTCATGTGGGTAGATCACTTGAGGTCAGGAGTTCAAGAGCAGCCTGGCCAACATAGCGAAAACCATCTCTACTAAAAAAAAAAAAAAAAAAATTACAAAAATTAGCCGGGCATGGTGGCACATTCCTGTAATCCCAGCTACTCAGGAGACTGAGGCAAGAGAATTGCTTGAAGCTGTGAACCTGGGAGGTGGAGATTGCAGTGAACTGAAATCATACCACTGTACTCCACCCTGGAGGACACAGTGAGACTGTCTCAAAAAACAAAAGAAAACAAAAACATCCAAACTCCACAAACTCCAGCCCCTCCTGAAAGAACTCCTCTTTTCCCAGGAATCCCTGCCCTAGTCTCCACCTATCTGCCCTAAGACCATAAGAGTCCTTAAAATCCCCCTTTACCTTTTCCCCCAGGGGAAGCAAGAGCTCCCCTTCTCCATTTCTTCAACAAGGAATCGAGTTTCTGCTCTGCTTTGCTGAACCTGGTCTTGTTCTATTGGTGTGAACTACACAGACCAGGGTCAAGCGACCCCCCTGAAGGGGGGGCAACAATACTACCATTAGCAATGAGTACCACGGTGTGAGTTCACACTGTGTGCCTGGAGGTGTACTAGATGCCTTACATATGTTATTTCATTCCCTTCTCCTAACTTTCACAAGGTAAGTATAATTATTCTCATTTTACAGACATGGCAACTGAGAAAACTCTGAATAAGTTTTACAGAGTGAAAAGTCAAATGATGACCAAACACCAGTCTGACTCCAAAATACTTGCTTCTGCTGCTCCACCTCATAGCTGCCCACCAATGACCACTGTGTGCAGAACACAGCAGCACGGTCTGTTCAAACTGTAGATCAAAGTCAGCTCATTTTAAAAACAAAACTGTGATGGAATGAAATCACAAAAATAGCCGAGTACATCACACATAGTTTTTTTTTTTTTACAAAATTTTATTAATTCATGAATGTGTGTGAATAGGATTACAACATAAAAGAGCTTCTCATTATTGTCACGGTAAAAAATGTTTGAAAGCTGGCTGCTATTATATTTGTCAACAGTACCAGTAGTCTCCAAAAAAACAAAAAAACAAACACACACACACACACACAATCAGTGGTATTAACATGATCCAATGGGTTCTGGTAAGACATCATTAGAATTTCTATTTATTGAATTTGTTTTTAGTGTTAAAAATATGAAAGAAATTAAATTTGACCAATATGTGAGGGTGGGCACTATGTGCATTTTGTATCCGTGATTCATAAAACAGGCAAAGTTGAGATAAATTGGGATTTTATAATGTACTTTCAATTAAATTAACTCTCACAAAATGGACAGGTGGCTAAAAAGGAATCTTGCAAAGAAACTATGATGAAAGCTAATGTCAGGCACAATAAGAAATAAAAGCATTAATACTCATCCCATACATGATATTTGTGGGCCATCTCACTAGGTAAAAGCAAATGGAAATTTGACACAAAGTCATGCCAAGAAAAGCACCATAAATTGTGAAGAGTGTTCAGAAAATGGAATTACATCCACTATCCTTAACAATAAATTTTTTCTTAAAGTCGACATAATACCTTTTGATATTAATAAAAAATAGTATGGAGCCATCCCATCAACATAGGCAAGGCATTTAACAACTGAGCCTATAGATTATGAAAACAAATGTCAGCATATGTTTATGAAGTCTCAATTATGCAATACACAATTTATATTTTATGAAACTTCACCAAACTTTATAATAACTTCGTCTTGATTTTTTTTTAATTTTTATTTTTTCACGTATAGAAGAAGACATAAAGCCACATATGCTTGGAGAAACATTTGCTCTTCCTGGTTACAGCAGTAACAGTGACTAAAGTGACGAATGGATAACAATATGAAAACAAAGTGTATTCTTTTGTGAGATACACATATTATTGGAGTATACATAGAAAATATTGCTTAAAATGGAAAAAGCAAGTATTAAAATAAATTATTCAATTTTGGACAAATGCTAACTATAGGGTTAGATGGAAGTATACACAAATGTTTCTAACATGTTATAGCTGTGATAGTCAATAGCCTATAAAAAAATTATGAAAGGCAATAAAAACCACTTTTTTTGTGGACTGCCAAAGGAAAGAGGTAACAGAAAACATAAAAAATAAGTGATACCTTTAATTAAAATAATATTTTATGGAGAAGATGTGTCATTGCCAATGAAGCAATTGCTTTCACATGAATAAAAAAAACAGAATCTCAGGACAAAGTTATGGAGCTAGAACCTCTCATCATATTTTAGTCACTAAATTTTTAATAAGCTCATTATTACAACAAAGAAGCTGAACCCAGGAATGTGCAAAGTTCTACAGGACAGTTAAACTTTAAAATACAACCTTGAAAATATGGTAGAATATTTACAATATTTTGTAATGAAATGGGGAGTGATCATTAAAATATATTTAACGTAAGATTCCCATATTATTTCATGGAAAAGTACTTAAGGCAGTGACTGAACTTAAAGATGTTACTTTTTTACTTACCAGAAAAATGGCATTCCAAAGTTGCAAACCTTTTCTATGATAAGTTACAGATCAGTATTATGCAAGCAAGCTCAATTTAAAACATGCATTTAATTATTATCTCGAGATTAAGGTGACTTAAAAAAAGATACAAAATTTTACTACTTTTCAAAGAAGCTCATGCCATAAAGAGATAATTTTGAAAATGGATATCAGGAAATATTTTCTCCTTTATATTATCTGCAAAAAGCAATATATGTGCTACCTATAAAAATATTTGTATAGGCTGGGCGAGGGGGTTTGCACCTGTAATCCCAGTGCTCTGGGAGGCTGAGGTGGGATGATGGCTTCAAGTCAGCAGTTCAAGACCAGCCTGGACAACATAGTGAGACCCCTTCTCTACAGAAAATTTAAAAATCAGTCATGTGGTGAGCATAACTATAGCCCCAGATACTCAGGAGGCTAAGGTGAGAGAACTGCTAGAGCCCAGGAGTTTGACATTATAGTGAGTGATGATTGTATCCACTGCCACTCCAGCCTGGGAGATAGAGTGAGGCTCTTTTCATGAAACATCTTCCTCACCTATGATGGTCTAAACTCAAGTGTCTAAATAAGTAGAAATTAAGGCCAGGCTTGGTGGCTCAGGCCTGTAATCCCAGCACTTTGGGAAGCCGAGGCGAGAGGATTACTTGAGGTCAGCAGTTCGAGACCAGCCTGGCCAAGATGGTGAAACCCCATCTCTACTAAAAATACAAAAATTAGCCAGGTGTGGTGGCACACGCCTGTAATCCCAGCTACTCAGGAGGCTGAGGCAGGAGAATCCCTGGAACCTGGGAGGCAAAATTTGCAGTAAGCTGAGATCGCGCCACTGCACTCCAGCCCGGGCGACAGAGCCACTCCATCTCAAAAAAAATAATAAATGAAATAAAACAAATAAAAATAAATAGAAACTAAAACCAACACTTCAAACTGATGTAACAAAATCATGTTGAAAATATTGAGCTATTATTTATAATAATATGAATTGTGGTTTCAAATAGAACAAAAATGCGAAGGTCCTACCAATGGAGAGGTTTATTCCCCATGCATTGGCTCAGCACAGACTTTCCAAATCAGCAGTGGACTGTCCTCCACACTGTGACTGCAGGAGCCTAGGCTTCCTCCATCCCAAGTCTCTGCCACCCACTGTGGTTTTGCACCATCTGTATCTAGCCGGTGGAAACAGAAAGAAAGGAGGAAAACACTGGCTTCTTAAAAGCTTTGCCCTGGAGATAGTACGTGCATTGGATGAAATGTTGTTGTGGAATAGGATACTCATGCTTTTTCAAAGCATCGTTCCACAATTTAATCATTAATAAATTGCAGTGCTTTACAATGGAGAGACCCAGTGGATTCCACCTTAACCAACTGAACAAATTTGATACTACCAATTGTAGGACAAATGACACATATAACTCTTGCTGAAAATTCTCACCTGAATCAGGAATAAAATCAGACAAACCCAATTTGTGGGACATTCTACCAAACAACTGGTCTGGATTCCAAAAATATCAGTTTCCATGAGAGGCAGAAAATGGTGCCGGGAACAATTTTAGATTGAACAGATGAAACTGACATGACAATAAAAGCAGCACATGGTCCTTGTTTAGATACTGAATTTTCAAGAACTAAGTTATAAAGGATATTTAGGGATAATTAGGAAAATTTAAGTATATACTATATATACTGGATAATGTTACTGTACCAGTGTCAAATGTGTTGGGTATGAAAATGGTACTGTGTTTATATAGGAAAGTGTTGTTAGACACATATTGAACTATTTCGAGGTAAAATGTCATGATGTCTATAATTTATTTTTAAATGATTACCAAAAAGTATGTAAGTATGCATACATGTATTTATATATGCATATGTCTAGCTAGCTAACTATATGGAAAGATAAAGTAAATATTGAAAAATGTTACAATTGGTGACTCTACATATAAGGTATATAGAGGTTCACTGTAGTAGTCTGAATTATCTGTAGATTTGAAATTTTTCAAAGTAAATAGTAAATAAAAATATATATTATTTAAGAACAATATTACTATTATTATAGATGCTCACTTGCTTTACACAAGTACATAATGGTTAATTTCATTATTATCATTGACCTTCACAGAATGCAAGGTCTTTGCACTTACTACTAACTATTCTACTTACATGTATAAATTAATTTAAAACCTTAGGGAAGGAATTTGTCAGAATAGAGAAAGAGGAAGAGAAAGAGAGAGAAATTTTAGTTAAATGAGTATCTTCCAGATAGATATACAGATATGTAAAAGGGAACATATAACTAATATAACATATCATTTCTATGATATTTCAAATCTCAACACACAGCACATTGGCTGTGATTTCAAAATCTAGTGTTGATTTATTACCCGTGCCTAAATTTTCCTAGGGAAAATTACTGGTAATCACCAAAAATAATAGTAAATGAGTTATCTAAGACTAGTTGAGTTTGTGTGTACATCTGGGATGATTTTCTTTTTCTTACAGCTTTGGCTCAAAGACATGGCCATGGAGGAAGAGCTATCCTTTCCAGCTGCAGACATGAGGGGGTGGGTGGCCAGAGGATGCACTCTCCTGGGGAGGGGTTGACCTTTGAGGCTGCAATAAGCTCCCAAGTCTCTCCCCAGTTGTCTTTTTGTCATGCGCCTCATCTCAGGTGAAGACAGTCAATAGCAGAAGGCTCTCTAGGACACCTTGATTTCAAAATACTTCATCATATCACTATTTTAGAGATTAGTGGTTTCAATTTTATTTCCCTGCTTACTGTTGTAGAATAATAGCATTTTGTGTTAAACACACTTTAAAAACCTATAATTTTTTCACCATCAATGCCTACTATCTAATGATTATTTGTTTTGGAAACTTAATGCTAAATAAAGAAGAGGTATTTAGAACAAATGGAGAGAATTTTGACAACATAATTTGCAACACTTTCGATGAAACAATGTATGTACATACCAGTTTGTGCACTGTAGACAAAAAGAAGGAGTCTTTGTGGCTCATGGAAAATATACTTCTGTATGTCTGCCTGGGAGAACGTTGATTGAGAATACTACACAGGGCTGGCTGGCCAACGGATTTCAGAGACAGACTATCGGTGACAGTGCATAGTGAGGGGTTTTGTGGCATTTAATGCAACCAAGAGTTGATGCAACCATGATAAAATATTTCTGACATGCTGACTAAGGAGCACGCACCATCTAACTGTATGTTGTCATCTAGAAGACATGATAAATGATCATTATTATCATTATATATATATCAAAATATATTATTATATATTTTCATTATTAACATGAAAAATGTTAATGCATTGTGATTGGAAGGGTGGAGCCTCTTTCCCAGACCACATTCATTGGAGGTGACAACAATTACTTCCCTGACTAGCTATTCCACATGCCTCTAATGTAGAGCAAAAAGTACAAATTTAATATAAAAAGTACACATTTTCTTCTTTTTATTCATAAAGTTCTAGAGCTAGTGCAGAAACTGTAACTACTCAAATAGAAGGGATGTTTTAGCTTTAAACAGAAACCTGAATTAGAATATAGATTTGGGGTTTGGGAAGCATCTAAAAGAATGACAGTGTATAAAGTCATAAAAGAACAGTAAATAGGGTAACTCGATCTAGAAATTTTCTTTTTAAAGTCATGAACACCTGTATGGAAGTTTGGAGGTTTTGGGGGAAGCAAATATAATTGCACTCATTATCATATTTCAAGGAAACATACCCTTGACAAAATACTTTCCAATATTAATTCTAGATCCAGGGAATAACAATTATCTGTGAGTAAGGCTTTTTTTTCAGTATGTGCATTAGCAGTGACCTTTAGGTTGCCTTGCATGAAGTTTTTTTCCCACTAAGTTCTTTGTCCACAGATGTGCTTTGCTTGGCGAGCGTCCATACAGAGGTATAATCTCTTTTCCGGGATAGAGGCATCTTCATTCCCTATTCGAGGAACATGATCATTCCTGTAAAATAAAACTCAAGTGTTCTAGTAAAAAGGAACATTTCAGAAAAGGAGAGATTAGTAGAAATAACAGAAGACATTTGTAAAAGTAAATTCTTATATCCCAGTTTACTTGGCATTCAATTTCTTTAACAAAGGCAATTAAAAATAATTTACTTAAAACTATATTTTAATATATAGAGAAGATTAATTTTTAAAATGAGTTTATTTTAAAATATTTTGCTAATTATACTTTAAGTGAAGATTTTTTAAATGGGTGTTTTTTTCTTGATGGTTCCTATATGTTGGTGTTTGAGCTAACATTATTGTAAACTAGTAAATTGTAGATTGTTTTACTGAAATGTCAAATCTTGGAAATTACAATCTGCATAAAGTACCTGTGAAGACACTATAATTTCTCTTTGAACAATTAAATTGACAACTTAAAATACCATAAACATTATACTCACAAGGTAATACACAATTCACAATGGGAAAAAGAGTCAAAACCAAGTCTGCTGATACAAAAGTAAAACCAGAAAATTCTTTAAAAAGTATAAATAAAAATAAATAAGAAAAAAATTAATTCAATAACTAATATGAAAAAAAGCTGATAGTATTAGGAAGAAAACCTGAGAAAGAACTTGCAACTAACACTAAAATAATACTCTAACATTTATCCTCCCAACTTCTTAGATTAATTTGCTCCCAGTGTAATAGAAGAGCTCTCAACTTTTTTTTTTTTTTTTTTTTTTTTAATTTTAGACTGTGGCCAATTTAATTGGGAACATCTATTTCACAGTTCCTACTTTTCAGGAGAAAAGAAGTTAGAGATAACAATTAGTATCAGAGTACAGCAATTATTTCAGAAATTATTTATAAATCTGCTTCAGCAGTAGAAATAAGGTTTTTGAACTGCAGACTATCTATATCTTACGGCTAATTATTGGAAAATCTTAGGCTAAAATATTGTTGAAGAAAGTTGACATTGCTTCCATTGGTGAATTTTAAGCAGATAATCTATAGTCATCTAGATTACTAAATTAAAACAACTGAAAACTGTAATTAAAAAATAACAGAAAATCCTGACCAACATAAGACGATATTGACAATACCCTCACTGACCGTCCCCCGAAACCTGTTGAAAATTTACTAACTTTACATGCTCTGACCAACCCAATGAAAGTCTGCAGATCAATAAATCTAAATTTTTCCATCCAAACTACCCATTTTGCTTATGAGTAATTACACTTGAGATGTACTTTTCTTTGGTAATTGAGTTTTTACAGTATCACATTAGCATATGGAAGGAATGAAGTGGGAGAGAGAAAATGAGAAGAGGTCACATTTTAATTATCTTGCTTTACTTCAGGTCCCCTGGGAAGCAGATCCCAAGATGGAATCAGAAGCGCAAGAGACCTTTTCAAGAAGGGAGCAGGAAAAGGTAAGGAAGGCTTTCATCCTATAACGTAGGAAGGAGGGAGGAAAGGATTGAGTGGAGAGAGATTTGAACTGCAGCAGAGTTCTGACACAGATTTTCCAGGCCAACAGGGGACCCTCAAGCCAAGGTTATAGCTTCATGTAGTTTCATGTCTCAGCAGAACAGGACTGCCTCAGTACCCTACCATGCCCAGTCCTAGTTGAGAGTAGCCAGCAGGAAGTGTGGCGACAGAGTGGCAGATCCAGAAGGCAGCAGCAGAGGCCAACACACAACTGTGTCCCCATGCAGCAGGAAACCTAAGTGTTGCATTTCATTCTCACTGCAGTTCCCCACCTTAAACTGCACAGATTCACTTCTCCATGCAGGTTTGGGAGTAGCTCCTCTATAATTCCTATGGGCTTCTTTTCCTGAGAGGAAACTTGGAAAAGGAAGCTTAGTGGGAGGAACTATAGCTTCTGTGTTTGCAGTTGATCTGGGCGCCTATAGCTTCTGTGGTTGCAGTTGATCTGGGCGCTACAACTGGTTGCAATTCTTACTATCCTGCATTAATCTTCTAAATCTTTCTTACCCTAACTGTCACTTTGTGCCTTACCTGGTGATGTGACTCAAACCTTTATTTTTCAAGGGTTTGAGCCCTTGGCCATCATACACTTCTCAGGCTGAAGTTACTGCCCATGTACATTCATAGCTATTGCGGGGCAAGGGAGTATCCAGAGATACTCAAGTAGATCATCTAGGCTCCACAGCTATTATCCCCATGTGTAAAGGCTATCTATGTTAGGAGTGCCACCTCCTCCTGCAGATCAGAATGGTAATGCCTACCACAGTGATGACTGTCTTTCTTGTTTACAAAACCCTGGGCATAAAGAGTCCAAAGTTCCCTGGCAACAGCCATAACTTGCAATTCAATAAGACCATTAAGTGTCCCCTGGAAAGAATGTGCCCCGCCCAGGGGGCCAAGAACCCCAGCCCAGAGCTGCGGGAATTATAAGTATGAAGCCCCCCAGGTGGGTCACTAGAACAATGGCAAGTAGACCCATAAAGTCTCCCTACTGGGAAACATAAGCGCTTCTAATTTGATGCACCTACCATATTGTGAAGGATAAGAGTTGCCATTAAGCTGGCAACTCAGCTTTCTTTAGAAGACTACTCCAGTGTTCCGTGAAGCTGGCTGCTTCCAGATGGTGCAGCATGTGATGTGACCAGTGGATCCTGTGGTCATGGGACCATGCCTACCTCTTTTGCTGCAAAATGATGGATTCATTCCCTGGATGAATGCTATGATGTGTGGGATTGTGTGCCCAGGATCAGGCCTCGTGTAAGCCCCAGACAGTGATATTACCTGAAAATATGCAGGAAGGAAAGCCAAGCCCAAACCCTGAATGGGTCTTTCTCTGTGTGAAGATGAATTGCTGCCCTTCCAAGACAGAAAGGGCCCAATGTAGGCGACTTGCTCAAGTGGCTGACTTTCTCCTTGAATAATATTATTTGGTATCAGGGACTGGGCATTGATCTTTGCTGCTGACAATCAGACCTTCAAAGACAACAGTAGCTAGATCAGCTTTGGTAAGTAAGAATCCAGGCTACTGGGCTCATATACAACTTCCACCTCTGCCCCCATGGTGACCCTCTTCATGTGTTCATTGTGCTAGTTCTTCGAGTTCCAGGTGCCAGTAACAAATGGCTTCAGCCAAATGGCTGCATCATTTTGACTACTTAACTGTTCAATGACTCCTCTGGTAGATGCTTTCTGCAGTATGTTAATATGTGATACGATAATCTTCACTCTTGGTGGTCACTCTCAGACATCTGTCTGTATGCCTCTACCGAGACCTCCTTATCACAGTTCCTTCTCTTTCCTCCCGAGATCGGGCCACTGACCACTATCCAGTCATCTGGATATGAGTTTTTTCCTTGGATCATTTCTCTTTCCACTTAAAGTGGTCTGTCGGTTCAGAAGATTTTTTTCATCTCTATTGTCTTTTAAGGCCCCTTCTCTATGTGGTGGTAGTGAAGTCTCCATCATTTTAGGCGAGTACTCATTCTCAGCAGACCTATTCATGAACTGAGATTGGCTCTCTCTTCCTTCACATTTGGTCATGTGAGGATACCCACACCCCATCTGACTACAGGTGTGAGTTGGCGAACACAATGAGTGACTGGGTAATGTGGGTATCTGGGCTACCTGTTCTGGATGCTTACTCATGCCCTTCTGTCCTACTCAGGCTCAATCCCAGATGTACCATATCCACTGTACCATCAAATCCTACTGGGCACATGTGGCTTTATGACTTGCTGGATCTCACAGAACCCTGCTCACATTGAGCAGCTCTGCACAATGGTTTGTTGATGTCCCATGGGCAAGTATTCCACGTCTGGCAGGATCCAGGAACACTCCAGCTTCTCAAAAACTATGTAATTTTCTGCTGCTAATGGCATGGACTTGCTCCAGCATCCCAGAGGCTACATTCTTATTCTCACCCTGGGACTTGTGTTGGCTGTGTACTGCATCTCTCCCCACAACTGACATGGACCAAGTTATAAGACTGCTTTGAGCACAGGCTGGACTTACTACAGAGCCATTTTCTGCTCTGAGTCCTTTCAAATTTGGCAGCATTTTGTGTCTCCTGTATATGGGCTGGAGTAGTATTCTCAGATGTGGAATGTATCGTGTTCAGAGCCCTCAGAGGACAACTGGACCTTGGGTTTCCTTCTTTGTGGTGGGAGATGCAGGATACAGCAATTTTTCTTTAGCTTTGGATAGGATATTACTCCCTGTCCCAACCCCCAAATGCTGAAAACTTCAATCAATTGGTAAGTCTCTCAATCTTTATAGATAATAATCTATAAAGATTATTGTCTTCTGCACACACGTCTTACTAAGTCCTCTAGCACATTAAAGTATAACAAAATTCTAGTTATACATTTGGGAACTTGGGAAATGACCACTGGGCCTATGTGGGATGGACTTTATCTCATCAGTGAACCCCTCACCCCCACCAAAAGTTCCCATCCAAAAAGGGACCAAGATGACACATTGGGTCTTCAGTTATAACATTAGTTGAGACCCATTTTCAGGTAGTGTTCCAACTGTCTGACTGTCCATTCACCTTCCCTCAGTGTACATCACCCAAGCCAGTGCACATAAGTCTCTTTGGGACAGACTGAGAGCACCATTAGAATATATACGTTTTGTGGTGTTTTGAGATCCTTCTTCCTAGGAGCCTGGACACTTCTTCAGTCAAAGATTCTAGATCTGAATGTTCACTGAGACCTGGGAACTGAGCAAGAGGTTGTGACTTTTTATTGGGGCAACTGCCCTCAGCCTCCTTCTCCTCATTCTTGTCTGTTTGGGTTGCAGATGCCAAGTAACATCATAGTTGATGGCCCTTCCCCTTCTATTTTATCTCTTGGAATCATCCTCTATTAACAAGATCTACAACCCCCCGAGCCCAATCCCAATGGGGTACTGTCCATTGTTGCTAGTCATGGTAATTGTGAACCCCTGGCTTCGGGTGGTTAAGTTCTGCCACCAGACCAGGTCTCTATAATTTAGAGGTGCCATCATTCCCACGCGTATGAAGAGCTGGCCTAGGACTGCCTCTCCTACTGTCATGCCTGGTGCAGAGGAGGCACCACTGAGCTTCTGAGTGATGCTGGTGCCATTCTCACCAGCACATTCCCTATGGCCTTGGTGAAAAATGTGTCCTCCAAGTCCTTTTGTGGAGTGTAATCCCCTGGTAAGTCTTCTAGCTTCACATAAAATATCCAACCAACCCCCATCACCACCTGAGCTTTTTAGTCCTTACTCTACCACCTGACAGGGTGCCTTGGGCATTTCCCTTTGCTCAGCATTGGCCACAGCCTTTTATAAGCTTCTAAGAGCCTCCATCACAGTGAGTCTTCCCATTCCCCTCATCCTTGCCAGGATGTCAAATCTCATGCCCCAAGAAAGTTTCTTTATATTAATAGATGCTTGCTTAGGCAAGTCCATCCTCCTTTATCAAAAGTTCTCCTAGTACTTAGCCAGATAAGATGTCTTTGTGGCATTGTGCTTCATGTTTTCCCAAAGCCTGAATCATCTCACCTACAAAGACAGTCCCCTGCACATGACATTTTCGCTGATCACCACCAGTGAAATATTTAATAATTAAGCCACTAACTTGTGCCAGGAACTAGTGGGATCCCCACCTACTGGTCAGGCTGGCATCCTCTGCACCCAATGGACTGGGAGTGAGCTTGTCCCACATCCTGAGCTCATAGACTATCTCCCTGGGCCACTCCTAGATCACTTTCTGTTAGTCGTCTGTTTCTGTCAGAAGGCATGCAAAGACAAGATTATTTATACAAGAGATTTATTAAAAGAAGGAGTGGAAAGAGGTGGAGTTGTTTCCAGACTACGCAGTAGGTCTGGCACCTATGAAAGGAGAGAGGGAGGAAAGGAGATTGCAATGCAGTTCCAAGAAAGTTTTGGTCAAGCCCTGAGAGAACACCCATGAGCCCCACAGTTGCCCTTAGAGGATAACCCTGTGAACATGAGACAGATTCCAGAGGCTGGCAGAGGGACCAGCAGGTCAATAAGCTAAGTCCTGCAGAGGTGTGTGCTGCACATTTTCATGGCTGCCTTATGCACTACTAAAATAAGAATGGGTGAGAAGCATAATTTTGTAGTGGAACAAAAACTGAATTTGAATCCTTTGCTTTTTAACTTTGAACATGTTCTTTTAACTTTTTCTGAGTCTTGATTTTTTTTCAACTGTAAAAATGGAGATATTAGTACCTCTTTCCTAGTGTTGTGGCAAGTATAAAACGTGATGATTTACATAAAGCCCTTAGCACATGATATGGTTTGGTTGTGTCCCCACCCAAATCTCATGTTGAGTTTTTGTTCCCATAATCCCTACATGCCATGGGAGGGAGTCGATGGGAGGCAATTTAATAATGGGAGCGGTTACCCTCATACTGTTCTCGTGATAGTGAGTGAATTCTCATGAGATCTGATTGTTTTATAAGGGACTTTTCTGTGCCTTTGCTCTGTGTTTTTCCTTGCTGCCGCCATGTGAAGAAGTATGTGTTTGCTTCCCCTTCCACCATGACTGTAAGTTTCCTCTGAGGCCTCATCAGCCATGCTGAACTGTGAATCAATTAAACTTCTTTCCTTTAGAAGTTACCCAGTCTCAGGTATGTCTTTATTAGCAGCATGAGAACAGACTAACATAGCATGGTTTCTGGTATATAGATGTTAGTTCCTCTAAGTTTAGGAATACAAGAGCCTTTACACTGTCTGAACAGCTGGCTGTTTCCTACTTCTGCTGTAGAATGTGCAAAATGCAGTCAATCATGACAAAAGAAAATGCTTTCTTTATAATTTGTATGAGGAATACAAATCTATATTAGTAAACTAATATATAAAATATTAATGATGCCATAGAATGCAGACAATGTTGGTTAAACACTACTTTAGAATCTATAATTACTAGTAACTTTAACTATAATAACGTTTATGACAAAGAAGAAATGGTGTACACTATATGCTTTGGAGTTTCTTAGTAGTTAGCTCTTTTGAAAGTCACAACCCATTTCTCATAACACTTAAAATAATGTTCAAAGGAAACAATGACTTTGTCATAGATTAGTAATTCATTCTCATTTAATGGTTAATTTAAGAAATTGCAGTTTCATACTACTCATTGTGAATTTAATGTTAGATCTTAGATTAACTTTTTAATCTTTGGCCCGGTTGCTTCTATTACCATGAATGCGGATTCTAAATATTTATTTGAAAAAGTCTCATTTAAATTAGGTTAATCATTTTATGACTATTCAAATTTGAAAATTTTATATTATCAACAATTATGTTATAGAAATCAATCCTTCCATACTGAAAAAATTAATCCTTTCATACTGAGAAAAAAAAAAAGAAGGTAAACATGATGCATAAATACTGCTTTTTAAATAATAAGGAAGTGTAATGGAAAATATAATGAGAATTCATTTAAAACAATGACCAATTGTGTTTACTGATATCTAATGACTAGGAATTATTATACCAAAGTCTGAGTCTCTCAGCTGAATTATGTTGTAGGGAAAAAATGTGAACAGAATTCACATAGTCTAAATTTTTCTGAGTGAAGAGTCATCTAGACTAACCAAAAAAATCTGTTCTTTTCTTATTGGTTATAAAAAGAAAAAGTAGCTTTGAGGGCAAAAATGAAGTTAGTATTTACGCTATTCTACCCAGTGTGCCTCTGGGGCTTTCTCTGGAGAAGCTGTAGTCATGCAGACAGGAGTCTATCATGGTTAAGGATTCCTCTTCCCATTCCACAGTCCCCCTTCTAGGTGCTCTGTGACTGGCAAACTTTGTACCGGACAGCAGGTCTCTGGGATGGGCAAAGATAAGTTAGACTGGATAACTAATTGGTCATGTCCCTCTGGCCTCAGGCACCCCTGGATCATGCAGTGGTTGGCAATGACCAGTCCAACTCTTCTCCTCGCTTCCACCTGGTCTCCTTATGTCTCCCACACACTCACCCACCTGCCTGCCTACACATGTACCAGCCAACAGAGCGTGGGGTGATTATCTGAATAAATCAGCCTAAAACACAGCAACTAAAATTAGATTCATTTTTAGTTAGAAAGTTGGAAAAATACCAATCTAATTAATTACTTAAATTTTCTTTGAGAATTTAAAAATCGTGTTGTTACAGCAGTAGCGCAATGAACTCAGGATTAAGAGACTGAGTCTCCATGTCATCTTACAATTATTGTGTAGGAATTATGATGAGTTTTTCATAATATTTTGGGGACCTAATGAATCAGATGCAACTAACCTTATAATTAGTGATAAACATCTCACATCTCCTCTCTACCTTAAAACCCATCTGCTTTATTACCTGTGTAATTCTGCTTCTGTCCCAAATGTCTATAGCACACTCCTTCCCCAGTCTAACCTTCTGATCTCTTCAGTGTGCCCTCACTGGAGGCAAGTTGGTGCATGAAAATGGTTGTAATGGTGCTGAGATACTGAACCCCTCGGCTTTCAAACAGCATGGGGCCAAAATCTTTAGGCTGGTACTATCTGGTATGAGCATTGTACTTTTTTTTCAAAATGCTGACAAATTCTGACATATTATTAATATATGTGTGAAGGAGTGGAGAAGCATTGTCCTACATTTGTCCTTGACCTTTTTCCTCTCTGCCTCCTCCAGAGCTCCACCTCTTCTAATCCTGACCTCCTCTAGTTTGCATTTGCAGTCTGTACTCTGTGTCCTTTCCCTAGGAACACAGCCTGATAAGGATTGCCCAGTCTAGCATCCCCAAAGCAAAATGAGCACATACAGATGCTGCTGCCTCTTTCAAACTTCCTGAATTACCTATAACAACATACAGAATGAAAAACAGCAAGAAAACCCTATCTTTAGTTAAACATGGGGGTGCCTGTAAACTTAAATCACAATAATTGAGGAAGGGTGACAAGAATTTAAAAGGAAAATGAGTAAGGGTTGAGAGGATGCCTATGGCTAAAGATCTCAGACAAAATTTTCCAAGAACAGTTTTCTATTCAGTTTCCTAAAGCAAGTGTTATATCCTAAAAGAGAAAAAAAAAAACCAAAAAACCTAGATATATAGATAAAGTTATAGGTATATTTCTTTTTCAAGGCAATGACAAATTGGTTCACAAATTGGTTGTAGCATTTTCCTGGGGCCCATTTTGGCAAGAAGGCTGGAAAAAGAAGTGGGGTAGGCATGCCATATTTGTAGGAAGCTGTCTGTTGCTGAGGGGAGAGGAGAAGGGCTCTACATGGAGAGTAGTTCTGTCACCACTGGTCTTGTAGCCTGGGAAAAGTGAAGGGCTGGATACTTCATTCACTTACAAAAAATCAGTCATGAGGAATTTCATTGTGTGCCAAGGAGGATTCCGGATAGCCTTAAAAACAGCCCTGGCCCACTTATCATCTGAACTTCCCATTGGTACTGGTCCAGGAAGAACTACTTTCCCCTTCAAAATTCTTCTACTCTGAACAGAACACATCAAATAATATTTTTAAAAAAGGAAACAAGACAAGAAATAGGAAAAATAAATTGAAGGTGAAGATCACTCAGAAAAATATTGAAAACAGTGAAAATCTTGCCCAAACATATTTTTATATATAAATTTAAAAATTTGATAGAGTAAATTTGCTTAAAGATATAAATCAAAGCAGAAATTTATTACAGCATAATAAATGGCTTCTAGAAGAGAACTACTACCTCTTCTATGATTGGAAGCCATTGGCTCCTGAAATATTCTACCACTCCTGGGTAAGAACCCACTCCAGAGAGGAAGCCCCAAGCGGTGCTATGGCCCCTGCCTGTGCTCTGGTCCCCACCAGCAGATGGATACCCATGTCCTTCCTGATACTCAAGGTGCTGGTCACTAGACATTGAGCTGCTGCAGGAAATCACTATAGCACTCTCACACTTGCCAGCAGAAACAGCAGAAGCAAGACCCCCATCTCAGCTCTGCCACCCAGGAGTGTGCATCTCATTTATCAGATCTGAGTTCTCTGGAACCCTGGCTGTAAAGAAGTCTGCAAATTGGAGCATTTAGCTTTTCAGCCACTGCAATACAAGGCAACAGTTAAAAGGAAAGTAGATAGGGTCAACCTGACATATCTACCAGAAAATATTTAAAGATAATACTTAGGTAAATAACAGAATCAGTGAAATCTGGGTGGTGTAAGAGGGTAAAGAGAGTGGATAACGTATAAATACACAAATCCTATCTTTGCATTTAGGTAACAGATATCTAACACAATGCTTTTTAGGGCCACAAAGAAAAGAATGTGCACAATGCAGCGTGTAGATGGGCCCTGCCTACTGCCCTATTACCCATGACACATCTATAAGCCATTGTATAATGTGCTGCAAAATACATTGAGGAGCTCTTTTCTAAAGAATAAGAGAATTGGCCGGCACGGTGGCTCACGCCTGTAATCTTAGCACTTTGGAGGCCGAGGCGGGCGGATCACAAGGTCAGGAGATCGAGACCATCCTGGCTAACGCAGTGAAACCCCGTCTCTACTAAAAATACAAACAATTAGCTGGGTGTGGTGGTGGACATCTGTAGTCCCAGCTACTCAGGAGGCTGAGGCAGAAGAATGACGTGAACCCAGGAGGTGGAGCTTGCAGTGAGCTGAGATAGCGCCACTGCACTCCAGCCTGGGTGGCACAGTGAGACTGTCTCAAAAAAAAAAAAAAAGAGAATTAATTATGAAGTACACTTTTTAAATGTTTATCAAAATTAAATATTAAAGCACCCTGGGTATTATGTATGTATGTGCTTGCACTTGTATCAAATGGCATACTTATATAGAAATTCATTGAAGTATTATTTGTAATAGCAAAAGCTTAGTACCAATTTATATACCCATCAATAGAGTACTAGTAAAATAAGTTATGCTATATCTATACAATGGAATAATATACATATTATTATTAAGTTAAAAGCATGGCTCATGCCTGTAATCCCAGCACTTTGGGAGGCCCATCTGGGTGGATCATTTGCTGTCACGAGTTTGAGACCAGCCTGACCAACATCGTGAAACCCCGCCTGTACTAAAAATACAAAAAAATTACCCAGGCATGGTGACACATGCCTGTAATCCCAGCCACTTGGTTGGTTGAGGCAGGAGAACTGCTTGAACTTGAGAGTCGGAGGTTGCAGTGAGCCAAGATCACATCATTGCACTCCAGCCTGGGCAACAAGAGCAAAACTCCATCTCGAAAAGAAAAACAAAAAAGGCATGAAACAACTTTATGTGTACCAATACCAAATGGTATCTGACATATACATTAAGTTGAATGCAGCCAAGTAAAAATAATTTGTGTAAAAATGAAGACACATTATGGCATACACATATTTTGAATGTTGGTGCTGGTGACCTCCATCTCCTCCAGGTTCATGCTCCTTACTTCTCTGCCTCCATGGCTCTTCTGGGAGGTTTACAGATGGGTTACATCACTGAGCTCTCCTGTTTTCTGGTTTCCTGTTGACCTCCACAAATAGGGACCAACAAGAAGAGATTGGAGGGGGTGAGAAGAAGGAATCCAGGGACTTATTAGCCCACCCAGCTTGGCTCCTTCCCTATGGATCATAATGAATTGCTTATGGAGAATGTGTGGCCTCTTATCTAGTTACCGGATGTAAATATCACATGTACCTGCAAAATGTGTACAACTGCTATATATATTAATACAAACAAATAAATAAATAAATATAAATTGGGCCAAAAACCTGGAAAGATAAAAGAAATCTATTTCTTACAGTTCTGGGGGTTGGAAAGTCCAGTTTCTAGATATAAAGCCTTTGGCTTGGAGGCTCAACTGAGATAAGACTCTGTATATGGCTTCTTCTCTCAAGACTTCTCCAGAGGCACTTTGACCATTTATCAGGGTGATTGCCCTAGGAAAACAGAAATAACTAGATTATTGAGGGATTACTGTTATTGGATTTAAATGATGATTGCTAATAACCAGAGACCAGAAATACCCATGTAGTAGACTAGTCAAAATGGGAGCTTATGGAAGTCAGGTAATAGATGAAGTATTGGCTTAAGTCTACCTCAGAGAGGGTCTGTGGGCCTATTCCATGGCTATTTCCCCAATGTCTGAATATATAGTGGGAATAGATATACTTAGGAACTGGCAACACATTCAAGTTGATTCTCTGGCCACAGGAGTGAAGCTGAAGTGAACGGCCAATCTGAAGCTGCCTCTAGTTCCAGGATGATAATCTGTTAGAATTTGAATGTGTTCCCCAAAAGCTCATATGTCAGAAACTTGGCCCCCAATGCAGCAGAGTTGAGAGGTACGATCTTTAAGAGGTGATTGAGTCTTGAGGGGTCACCCCTCATGCTTGCATTAATTTGTAGATTAATGGTTAATGGGATACCATGGAAATAAGTTAGTTATTACAAGAGTGAGTCTGTTATAAAAGCCACGTTGGTTCTTTCCTGTGTGCCCCACACCGTGTGATGCCTGTGCCACCTGAAGACTCTGCAGAGTCACCACCAGCAAAAAGGCCCTCACCAGATGTGGCCCTTGACCTTGGAAATATCATGTGATATTTTGATACTTATAAACAATGTGTAATAATCAAATTAAGGTAACTGGGATATTCATCATTCAAAATTTATAATTTCTCTGTGTTGGGAACATTATAATTCTTCTAGCTATTTTGAAATATATGATGAATTCTTGTTACCTACAATTTCTTTACTGTACTGCTGAATTAGAACTTATTCCTTCTACGTAACTGTGTTTTGTCCACCTTAGTGAACCTTTCCCTAATGTATGTTCCTAGTGCCTTTGTCAAAAATAAACTGGCTGTAAGTGAATTGAATTATTTCTGTGTTTTCTTTTCTGTTTCATTGGTCTATGTGTCTGTTTTATGCCTGTACCATGCTGTTTTTATTACTGTAGCCTTGTAGTATAGTTTGAAGTTAGGTAGTGTGATGCCTCCAGTTTTGTTCTTTTCACTCAAGATTGCTTTGGCTATTTGGGCTCTTTTGTGGTTCTATACAAATTTTAAGGTTATTTTATCTTTATGAAGAATATAATTGGTATTTTGATAAGGATTGCATTGAACCTGTATATCACTTTGGTGTAGACTTAAACAATGTAACGTCTTTCATCCCAGGAGCATGTGATATTTTTTTCATATTTTTGTGTCTTCTTCAGTTTCTTTCATCAGTGTTTTATAGTTTTCCTTGTAGAGATCTATCACTTCTTTGGTTAAATTTATTCCTAGGTATTTTATATTTTTGTAGCTATTCTAAATGGGATTGCTTTCTTGATTTATTTTTCAGTTTGATTGCTGTTACCATATAGAAATTTCACTGATTTTTTAAATGTAGATTTTGTATCCTGCAAATTTACTGAATTTATCATTTCTAAGAGGGATTTTGGTGGAGTATTTGTTTTTTTCTAAGTGTAAGATTATGTCATCTGCAAAAGGAATAATTTGACTTCTTCTTTTCCAGTTTGGATGCCCTTAATTTTTTTCTCTTGCCTAATTGCTCTAGCTAGGATTTCCAGTACTACGTTGAATAGAAGTGGCAAAAGTAGGTATTCTTGTCTTGTGTCAGATATTAGTGGAAAGGTTTTCAATTTTTCTTTTGTTTAGTATGATATTAGCTGTAGGTTTGTCATACATGGCCTTTATCACATTGAGGTATGTTCCTTATATGCCTAATTTGTTGAGAGTTTTTATCATAAGGTGATGTTGAATTTTATCAAAGGCTTTTTCAGCATCTATTGAAATGATCATATGGTTTTTGTCCTTGATTCATTTGGTGTGATGTACCATGTTTATTGTTTTGCATGTATCAAAACATTTGTGTATCCCTGGGATGAATCTTAGTTGATCATAGCAAATGATCCTTTCAATGTGTTATTGAATTTGATTTGCTAGTATTTTGTTGAAGATTTTTGCATCTGTGTTAATCAGGAACATAGTTTTCTTTTTTCATTGTGTCTTTTTCTGTTTTTTGTGTTAGGGTAACATTAGCTTCTTAGAATGAGTTGGAAAGTAGTCCCACCTCTTTAATTTTTTTAGTTCCTCTTGAAATGTTTGGTAGAATTTAGCAGCGAAGTCCTTAGGTCGTGAGGCTTTCTTTGATTGGTGACCTTTTATTACTAATCTTGTTACTCATTACTGGTCTACTCAGGTTTTTTATTTATTTGTGGTTCAATCTTTGTAGGTTGTATGTGTCCAGGAATTTACCTATTTCTTCCAATGTTTTGGTATATAGTTGTCCATAGTAGTTGTCCATAGTAGTTTCTAATCATCTTTTGTATTTCTGTGGCATCAGTTGTAATGTTTCATTTTTCAAGGGACAAGTGAGAATTGATAGCCTAAGAGAAGGATGGGGGTCAGTGGATGGAAAATTACTAAGAGGAAATATTGAGAATAAGGGAAGTTCTGGCCAAAATGACTTAACAGAATTCTTGCTGAAGAGAGACCCGGGTGACCAGACATCATCTGAGGGATCACAGAGGATGAGGGACCTGACCAGATTTTAAGGGTGATCAGGTATCAAGCATGGGGTGTTCTTGCTAAACTGACTTAGCAAGGCTCTTTGTTAAAGCTAGATTTTACAAGAAAGTGCACAGATGGGCCTGGGTGAAAGTTCGGAAGCCTGAGCCAAATTTGCCCAAAGGATCTTGTCAGTAATGAGCAGTCAGGTGAAAAGAAAACATTTACTCTTCACAGTACACCCTCAGGTGCATCTTCATCTTTATATACCAATTGCATGCATATCTATTTCAAAGCATTCCCCAAGCCCTACTACCCCCTCAGGTTTCTCTCTCATGTGTCCTTCTTTCCTCATTCTCACTCCTTCCTTTCCCACCATGTTTCAGTCAGTGTCATAAAATTATATTTCTGCATCCCTACCAGCCCCTTATAACCATCCTCATCATTGCTGGAAACATTCGTAGAGCACCCCATACTCAACCTGTCCAAGGTGCCAGGTGCTGTACTACCTGCCAAGAACACACTATAGGTTTTTTTGAAATGATGAAAGTGTCCTCATGGTGCTTACATTTTAGTGGGTGAGATGAAATTAAACAAATAGGTTTATTAAATTATGTCAAGTTGTGCAATGAAGAAAAATAAAGCACTTAAATGGAGACTCATTGGGTGGTAATTTCAGATGGGCTGATAAGACCTTGCTGAGGGGGATTTATTTGAATAGAAATTTTAATAAAATGAGATGTGATTCTAGAGATCTGGGGGAAGAGTATCCAGGCAAAGCGAAGAGTGAGTGTATATACCTACTTAATGAGTTGCTATTAGAAAGTAGAAAGAGGTAAAGGGTAAGTTTGCAGAGACTCCATATCACGTAGAGCTTTGGAAGCCGTGACCTGGATTTGGGATGAAACTCTGGGTGTGAGAAGTCAGCAGGTGGTTAGTGAATAAAGAACTAGAGGGGGCCGGGCACGGTGGCTCAAGCCTGTAGTCCCAGCACTTTGGGAGGCCGAGACGAGAGGATCACGAGGTCAGGAGATCAAGACCATCCTGGCTAACACGGTGAAATCCCGTCTCTACTAACAAAAAAAAATACAAAAACTAGCCGGGCATGGTGGTGGATGCCTGTAGTCCCAGCTACTTGGGAGGCTGAGGCAGGAGAATGGCGTAAACCTGGGAGGCGGAGCTTGCAGTGAGCTGAGATCCGGCCACTGCACTCCAGCCTGGGTGACAGAGTGAGACTCCGTCTCAAAAAAAAAAAAAAAAAAAAAAAAAAACCTAGAAAAAAGCTCACCCCTGGCTGCTGCCTAGAGAATCGACTAAGGAGCAACTCATCGGTTGGTTATTGCAGTCCTCTTGCTATGAGTTGATGTTGGCTTAGACTAATGTGGAAACAGGGAAAGTTGAGAGAAAAGCTTGGATTGGGGGAAATATTTTAGAGGTAGGATTGACAGGCCAGTAAGCAACGCTGTTGGACTGGCTGTGGGCTTGTATGCAAAGAATGAAGATGAGACCTAGGATGTGGCCTCAATAGCTGGACACATGGCATCACCGCTTCCTGAAAAAAGGAAGATGGTACAGGAGTGAGGTTGTCGGTGGGAAGAAATAAAATATTCTCTTTCAGATGCTAAAATTTGAGATGGGCATTCTTCAAGTAGAAAATGTTGAATTGGCAGTTGGGTGTGATATGCAAGTTTGGTACTTAAGGACATGTCTGGGATAACAGTATTCATTTGGGGAATGTTAGTGTATAGATACTTTGTTAAGCCATGAACCTGGTTCTGAAAAATCTCTCTCCACTAACTCAGGTTCCATCCTCCTGCTATGAAACCATGAAGCACAGCACTGTTCTCCTCTCTCCAGTCCCCTCCTGCACCTGACCTTTCCTCTCCAATTTATGTTTATTTCATACCAAATGGTTTTTCTATATTTCGTTCCTTGTATCCTGCCAATCAACATCCTGAGAGTTTTGTCTACCATTCCCAGGTCACTTTTGAAGGCATTTTCCTAAATCAAGACAGTTCCCTTTCTTCTAAATATTCCGGCTTCTGTAGTTAGAGTGATCCCCATACTGGCAAGCCTGAGAGAAGGATAACAGAGGATCAGCTTCAATTTGAAGTAGTTTTGGAGTGTGGCTCTCATAATGAAGCTGAAAGGAATTACTAAATGTGATACATTGAGAAGTTGTGAAGCTAGAATGTTGGTTGCTGGCCCTTGTGGATGTTAAATTGATTAATCTGAGTCATTAAAGGAAGAGATGAACTGCGGAAAAGGGTCAAAGTCTATCAAAAACTTGTGGTCCAGACTGCATCGAGAGCTGTGCTATGAACCAAATAATGTCCCCTTCAAATTCCTGTGTGGAAGCCCTAATGCTCAGTACTTCTGAATGTGACTGTATTTAGAGACAGGAACTTTAATGAGGTAACTGAGTTAAAATGAGGTTATTAGGGAGGACCCTAATCCAATCTGGCAGAGATTCTTACTAAGAGAGGAGATTAGGAAATGCAGAGAGACACCAGATATGTGCACACATAGCAAGATGCCCAGGGGAACACACAGCAGAACAATGGTCATCTTCAAGCCAAGGACAGAGACCCTGGAAGAAACCAATCTTGTCAGCACCTTGATCTTGGACTTCTAGGCTGCAGAATTATGAGAAAAGAAAGTTCTGTTGTTTAAGCCACCCAGTCTGTGATATTTGGTTACGGCAGCCTTAGTGGACTAGTACAGGTTGCAACGAGAAGATGTGCAAAGTGGAATAGTAGAATTCATTCATTGGAAGGAAATTGGTGCTTAACCTTTCTGTGTTCATGATACACTTTCTAATATCAAAAGTTTTGGTAGCAGTACTGAAGGATCTAACAAGTAAACACCAGTTTTAGAAAAATAAGTTCTAGAAAACTAGAAACAAATTATTTCTACAGTTATTTATTCATTTTACCATAGAGTTTAATTGTCAACAGTTGTAACTCTGCACTCTGAACTCCCGTGTCTCTGTTATAGCAGTGCTGCTGGAAACCCTAAATCAACCTAACTCAGGTGTGACTGGAGGGATTTTTTATGTATCTTGCAACTTGTTACCAGTTTTACCCTACTCTGAACTTTATCACATGATACCCTCAGCTTCCATCATTGCCTAACAAGAATTACCATGTGTCCTCATCTTTAGCAAAAATAAACTGCACGCATTGAGAAGAATTTAAAAGCGTATTAGTGAAGGTTCATATGCTACAGCATATGAACTGTAAACACTGGTGTTGGAGTGGTGAGACAAAATTGATAAGCTTTGGAATGGGTCGTGGTTGAAATCCTCTCTTTAAAAGATTCTTATAGATAGAAATTAAAAACTGCTATTAACCACCTTGGTATTTCTATATTTATCTTTCTATAAATTCTGAAAAAAACAAAAATCAAAAAACCCACAAACCATATTTGCTTAACAGAATTTTACTCTCACATTCAAAGACACCTGATTATAACAGTGTTATTTCTATAACGTGATCTTGATCAGTTGCACACCTTCACTGTGCGTGCAGTGGACAGAACAGGTGAGACAGGTGCCAATTGAACTTCTGCAAGAGTGTGCTGGGTGTTATCTGGACCAGATGGCCATCCAGCATGGGGAGGAGCACGCAAACCTTCACCTTTCCCAAGCAACAGTGCTTTGATGTGAAGTTAAGAGTACACAAAGGAGAAGGGAATTGAAGATCTTTGGCTGTATCAATAAAGAGATACTACCTGATTGTAGTCAAGGTTAGCTGTCATTGCCAAACAACCACTGGCCACAAATGGCTTTTATTCCCAGTTTTATAGTGAGTGTGGAGGGGGAAAGAGAAGGGGAAGGATGCTTTTTTTACCCAAACAGTTTTGGTGATACAGCTTTATATATTTTAAAAACTTTTAAAAAATTAAACTCTATGATAAAATATAATTAAAGAGCTTAAATAACTAGCTTCTTATAGATGTCCCCAAATTGTATATTATTATTATTTCAGATGGTATATTATTTAAAGAAAAGGATCCACACTCAAAGCAGAAGCTTTCTTATTTACTCAAATTAAACAACCTAACATCAATTCTTTACAATTTCATGAGATATGTAATGGCCCACACTATGACATATCTTGGGGAATGCTCCATGTGCACTTGAAAAGGCTGTTCTTGTTGGGTGCAGTATCTCCTGCAAGGCAATGAGATGAACAGAGTTTATAGTGTTGCTCAAATCTTCTATATTTGTACTGATTTTTTGGTCTAATTGTTTTATCAATTACTGATAGACAAGTGTTCAAATATTCCACCATAATTGAATTTTACTATATTTCTGCCTTTAGTTATCTCAATTTTAATGCATTTATTTTGAACCTCTCTTATTTGTTAATAACACATCTAGGATTATGTCTTCCTAGTGAATTGGCATCTTATCTCTGATAGTATTTCTTGTCTTGAAGTCTACTTTGATGTTAAATTGGTCACATCAATTTCTTGTGCTCAGTGCTTTACAGACCTGAGTCTTACTTTGGGCTTTTTTGTGCACATCACACCCAGAGAGTTGACTATGCTTTTGTGGTCTGTATTCAAGGATTTTTGAGATTTTAAAATTAACCAACTGAGTACACACTACATTTGGCTAATACTCTAAAATGTTTGGTAAACTATGTGTTCTTGATGCTTTATACATTTCAACAAATGTCCACATTATTTCAAATAATAGTAGCAGCAATAAAATATAATGAGGTAACCCTAGTAAAATAGGATTTTGATTTTTCACATTCTGATTTATCAGTGTCATTCTCTTATCCGTGGCAACAAGTTGCATAAGGTAAGGTTTGGGGAAGAATCAGGGAGAAGCACGAGGCAAACAGATCGGGCCTCATAACGTCTCAGTCATTTCCAAAGTGCTGGAGTGATGTGTGTCGTTTCATTGTCTTCCTCTTTAATGTCTTTGCGATTCAACAGACTCACTCCTTTAATGTCAGCAATTTTCTAAACCAAAACAACTTTTTATTCATCCATGTAAGATACTAGATTTTTTGGAAACAAAAGGAGAGAAACCTAAAGCCACAACAGTAGTTTCAAAGGCATCAATTGTAATGTTTCCTCAAATTACCTTGTCAAGCTCTTAGACTGATTTGTCTTAGAAGTTGAATACTTAGAATGCTTTGAAATGGAAACAAAACTGTAATTCCTTGCCTCTTTGTATTTGTTGAATGTGTGTAATGTCCTACTGCAAAACTTGAGTCAAAATGCTTGCAATAAAATATTTTGTTTGTCATATTCAGAGCAGCAAGCTAAAAAGGTAAACAGTCACAGAGTTTGGTCTGGTGACTTGAGCTATCATTTAAGGTGCTAAGGACACCCTTTCCAGAGAGTGCAGGAAACCTAAGCCTTCCTGTTTCGTGTGGAGTAGGGAGTGCTCAGTGCAAGTGTCTGAAGACTTGCTTCCTAGATTTACCACTTAGCGCATATTTGCGAGCATGCACAAGTCATTTAGACCTAATGAATGATGTCTTAAACTGTGACATAGTGGTAAACATACCTGCCTTATAGGCTTGTGTAGGATCATGTTAGGGGAACTGTAAATAATTCAGTGTGACTAGATCATGGGGCTGGTTTAGGGGAGTGGGGAGCAAAGAGGCTAGGACAGAAAACGGATACCAGATGACAAAAAACACAGAAAACCATGGGAGGGACCTAGGACTTTATTCTGCAGGATTTGCATTAGTTAGAGGTTGACAATTGAACTGTGCATCTTTTAATATTATGTCTTATTCTCAATTAGCCTGTTCACTTCTTTGTTAAGTCCCCAAGCAAACAGCATCTTCAGGTATCCTTAGGGAAAATCGCACCCTATTTCAATTAAAAATTCACCTCTAGCAAAGATAGTACTTGATAACATTTCAACCAAGGACAAAAACTAAATAGTCACACTGAATGAACATTGCCCAAAATACATGCGGTCAAATTCATCACAGGCATTAATAGAAGACCAAAATTCACATTGTGCACTCTAGACTGGTACTGTGCAATATAATGGCTACTGATCACATGTGGGTGTTGAGCACTTGAACTGTGGCTAGTCCAGATTGAGATGTGCTCTGAGTGTAAAATACACCACAGATTTCGAGTGCTTAGTATGAAAAAACATAAATGTAAAAGCTCTCATTAATAACTTTATACTGATTATAAGTTAAATGAGAATATTTTTGAATACTGTGTTAAATAAAATTTATTATTAGAATCAATTTGACCTTTTTCTTTTACTTACTAGGAAATATAAAGTGGCATATGTGGTTCCCATTCCATTTCTATGAGAACACATTGTTCTGGATCATTCTGGAGCGATGCTGGAAACAGGCAATATCTCAGTACCATTCTTTTCACTTCAGATACTTTCTGAAGAATGAATAAAGGTACTTGAAAACAAAAGTTATGTATATTTTTATAATTTGTCGAGCAAGTGCAGTCTATATTGAAGGCCATGTGTATAAGTATCTTTTTGTGTTTGTGTTTGAAAGAAATAGATACTGGGGATCGGGCGCCGTGGCTCACATCTGTAGTCCCAGCACTTTGGAAGGTCAAGGAGGGTGGATCATCTGAAGTGAGGAGTTTGAGACCAGCCTGGCCAACTTGGTGAAACCCTCTCTCTACTAAAAATACAAAAATTAGCCAGGTGTGGTGGTAGGCACTTGTAATCCCAGCTACTCAGGAGGCTGAGGCAGGAGAATCACTTGAGCCTGGGAGGTGGAGTTTGCAATGAGCCGAGATTGTGCCACTGCACTGCAGCCTGGAGGACAGAGTGAGACTCTGTCTCAAAAAAAAAAAAAAAAAAAAAAAGAGAAAAGAAGAGAAAGAAGAAAAGAAGAGACAAGAAGAGAAGAGAAGAAAAGAAAAGAAAAGAAGAAAAGAAAAGAGAAAAGAAAAGAAAAGAAACAGACACTGGGAAATCACTGTGGAGTCTAATGAACTTCCCCGCTAAAGCTTGAGCCCTGAGATGACCTTTGTAGTTTGTTGGGAGCAGGATTTCTGTGCTCCAGTGCAGGTCCCAGAAGGCTTTCTTTGGATAATACAGGTGCATAAGATGACAGTACAAACAGATGGGAAAAGAGGGCCACAAAAAAAGTTGGCTTGCAAGACACAGATGCCAAAAATGGAGACATCTGCCATGGCCATCAAGGAAAATGTTAAAAACATTTGCATTCTCTTATTTCTTGTGTTTGTGTGTCTCCTTTATTTGCAAATTCCTGGAGGACAGAAACCATACATTGGCCCAGCATGTTGTTCCATACAGACAGGAATTTGACCAATCCTTTTCAAAGATAAACTCTTAGCATAATCCTGGTTTGCTTTGTTACAACAGTGTTAATGATACGTACTACTGCACAAGAATCCTAATTTTTAAAAAATATTTTAGCTGCTAAGTCTCAGCATTAAAGATTTTACATATGATGAAAAATATACCTCTTGTGAAGTTTTATTAAATGATGTATGAACTGTAAAGTTATTATTAACATTATGTTAGTTATATAAATTAGTTACATAATGACAGTAAGTTATTACTAACTGTAAGAGAGCAGGAGACTGCTAGCAGAGCCAAACTTCAAAGTTATCCCAGTTCAATCCATTTTCACTTATGTAAACATGCAAAAGATTATTACCATAATTCCAAATTGGCTGTTATATGTTCCAGACATATAATCCCAAAGAGGTACTGGAGTTGGATTTTGCCTTTTGACAAAAATACCTGCCTCCTTGGTTGACACGCTAAAATGAATGCAGAGTTCAAGTGTTTGAAATGCTGAAGATAATCCTATGATCATATCAAAATTGCTGGCAAGTATAGCAAGAGTAAGCAGATTAGATCCTGATCCATTTGTCCTGGCGATAAAGAAAAAGAGCAAGGAAAAAAAATGCTAAGTCTCTCCTTTGAAGATTTACAAGCCTATATCTAAGTACATCTCGTTGTTGTTTTTCTTTATAAGAATAGAAAGAAAACCTCTTTATCAGTTGTTAAGTGCCAAAGTGGGCAGGATGATGAAACAAACAGAAAACAATAATCTGCAGGCCCACCTGCCAATTTCACCTTCATCCTCCTGCAAAAGATGAACATATCTTAGTCAGTTTGAAAGTGAGTAAATCTAAAAAGCTTCTGCACAGCAAAGGAAACAATTAATGGAGTAAAGAGACAGCCCACAGGTTGGGAGAAAATATTTGTAAATCATATTTGGGGAAAGTGGCTGATATGCAAAATATATAGGGAACTCAAACTACTCAATAACAAGAAAACAAGATCCGATTAAAAACGGGCAAAAGACTTAAAAAGACATTTCTCAAAAGAAAACATACAAATGGCCAACAGATATATAAAAAACACTCAACGTCTTTAATCATCAAAGAAATGCAAATTAAAACCACAATGAGATATCACCTCACTCCTGTTAGATTAGCTATTGTCAAAAAGACGAAAGATAACAAGTGATGGTGAGAATGTGAGCAATAGGGAACCCTTGAACACTGTTGATGGGAATGTAAGTTGGTACAGCCATTTTGGAAAACAGAATATAGGTTCCTCAAAAAAAATAAAATTAGAGCTACCCTATGACCCAGTCCTCCTGCTGGGTATATATCCAAAGGAACTGAAATCAGCATGTCGAAGAGATATCTACACTCCCATGTTTATTGCAGCACTGTTTACAACAGCCAAGAGAGGAAAGCAACCTATTTCCCTCAACCAATGAATAAAGAAAATATGATACACATGGCAGAACACTATCAAGTCTTCATAAAACAAGGAATTCTGTCATTTGCAACAATGTGGGCAAACCTATAGGACATTATCTTAAGTGAAATAAACCAGGCACAGAGAGAACAAATACCATATGATCTCACCTATTTATGAAATCCAAAGAATCGAAGTCACAGAAGTAGAGAGAGAATGGTGGTTACCAGTGATGGGAAGGGTGAGTGTTTGTAGGGCCGAGGGTGGACAGGGAAAGGGGTGATTTAGGTTAACAGGAACAAAGTTTCAGTTAGATAGGAGCACTATGTTCTGATGATCTGTTGCACAGCATGGCCACTATAGTTAACAATAATGTATTGTAGCTAAAAGGGGGGATTTGAAATTTTCTCACTCCAAAGAAATGCTAAATATTTGAGGTAATAGATATGTTAATTAGCCTGATATGATTATTTCACAATGTAGACATGTATCAAAACATCACGTCATACCCCACGAATATATCAATTTATAACAAAATATGACAGTTATTACTTGTCCATTAAAAATAAAATAAAACTTAAAAAATAAAAAGCGTGCTTATGGGGATCTCAGCGGCAAGCCCACAGGAACGACTGGAACTTGGTAATTAACTGCTGCTACTGGATCCTCAGCAAAAGACAGTAGTGATTCAAAACCATATTCAAAGAGGAGAGTTACTGGAGTAATAATAATAATTCAACCCCGAAGGTTTTCACAGTTGTTCTGTCAATTTGGCATCGCTGCTCTCTTGAGCTGTGAAGTATGTCAGATTATCTCATGAAAAACACAGAGGGTCCCACTGCACGGAACGTTCAGGTCTGAAGAGCTTAACAATAATCACACTCGTTGGTTCTATGTCCACCCCACAGGGGCAATTAGCTAATTGCCTGTGAAGCCCTTTGAAATGAATACGCTCAGAGTCAGAATTTGACATACATGCTTGAACTTGAAGGGATGTCAGGAATATTAGATTTTGATATCAGTCCAATAGCACCAGACATAAAATAACATACATTAATGCATTATGTATTTAGGTACAGAATCATCCTTCCTACTCATAAAAGGTGGGGGTTTTTTTCTGTTTTTTTTTTTTTTTCTCCTCACCTAATTTATATAAGGGACTATTGTTTTCAAACTGCCATTATTAACATTGAATTTCCTGCAAAATATATTGTTAAATAGTCTTTAATGTTTTAAACAGATCTTATTTTTATCTCTTCTTTCTTTCTTTCTTTCTTTCTTTCTTCTTTCTTTCTTTCTTTCTTTCTTTCTTTCTTTCTTTCTTCTTCCTTCTTCTTTTTTCTTTTTTTTTGAGACAGGATCTTACTCTGTCACCCAGGCTGGAGTGCAATGACAAAAACATAGCTTACTACAGCCGTGAACTCCCAGGCTCAAGCAATCCTCCCACTTCAGCCTCCTGAATAGCTAAGACAACAGGTGCACCACCAAACCAGTCTAATATATATATTTTTATTTTTTATAGAGATGGAGCCTTGTTGTGTTGCTCAGACTGGTCTCCTGGGCTCAAGAGATCCTCCCACCTTTGCCTACCAAAGTGCTGGGAATACAGGCATAAGCCACCATGCCTGGGCTTTAACTTTTGAATATATACTTGTTGACTTGATCTTCTTCTGACATTAAATAACAGCAAGGTAATTTTGACAGTTTTGTTTAAAACACACAATAAATGAGACAAATATGAATGATTAAAAATGGTGCCATAGAAGTTCTTCAGCTATTTTTTTTTTTTTTGAGATGAAGTTTCACCCTTGTTGCCCAGGCTAGAGTGCAATGGTACCATCTCAGCTCACTGCAACCTCTGCCTCCCAGGTTCAAGTGATTTTCCTGCTTCAGCCTCCTGAGTTGCTGGGATTACAGGTGGCACCACCATGCCCAGCTAATTTTCTGTATTTTTTTTTTTTTTTTTAGTAGAGTTAGGGTTTCTCCATGTTGGTCAGGCTGGTCTCGAACTCCTGACCTCAGGTGATCCACCCACCTCAGCCTCCCAAAGTGTTGGGATTACAAGCATGAGCCACCAAGCCCAGCCTCTTTAGCTATTTTTAACTTAATTTTTCTTTGGACAGATACATAAATCCACTGAATCTTTTAACTGAAAGGATGCTTGATGATCAGTCAACCAAATCTTTCATTTTCCATAGGTTAACTGTTTGCCTCTTGGTTGCTTCCGAGTTTCTCGAGCTTCCAAGGTCCACCCTTGTTGTAAGCCCTAAGTCACTGGGGCGAGTCTCCAGCTCCCTCACACACCATTCCACGGGCCTGACTCTGCCATTTTCTGTCCTCTACCCTCGGAACCCAGCTCCCACAGCTGTAGCCCTCTGTGTGCACAGCTTCGCCCCACGAGGACAAACCCCACTTCCTTCATCCTAAACCCCCTGATTAAAAGCCTGACTGTAATGATTTGGGATGAAAAAAGAAAAACAGATCAAGACAATCTATTTCAAACTAAGTTTTTGAGACCCATCCTCAAATTTCTGGACCATTTCCACCAAGCCTTACTTCTCTATCTCAGTACTAAGCTTAACTAAACACAACCATTAAAGTGCCTTTCCTGAGCAGAGGAAGGAGCAGGGAAATCCTCTCCCAAAGAGCAATGATATCCTCCTCCTAGGCCACCCAGCCCTATATCTAGCCAGGCTTAAAAATACAGTAACAATGTGACATATTCTTTCCCATGACCTTCAGATGAGAAGTCTGGAGACGCACAGACATTTGCCCAACACCACTCAGCCAGGGAGCTGTGCAACTGGTTTGCAACTGGATTTCCGGGTTCCCAACCAAGTGGATATCTTACATTGCAGCAGACCAACCGTGAAATGAAAGAAGAACACCTTAACTGAGGGTAAATATGAGAGTGTCCACAAAGGGGGCACTATTAAACCATAGGTATCAGGAAGCCCAGTTGTGCCCTGGCCCAGTATGGACTTGCAGCCTGTCTTGGGACCATATCTTGGTGGTTTGTGCTGCCTCAATGGCATTCTAAAATAGAGGATATGTTCAGTGTTACTTCGGCTACAGCGTTTTATTGCCTCCAAAATAGAAGATGCCCAGCTGGGAGCACCTGATGTTATGAAGAGCAAAGGAACAAGTGCAGAATAATATTAAAGCCACAGGGTTCTAGCCAGAGGCAGACCAATGCTTCCAGGCTTACCATTTGGACAGTCATAGAGGCAATTTATATCACAGTCATTCAGCAACTACTGCATTATCTTTCCCAGCTCTGTCCTTTCTCAGAACAAAAATTGTATAATTGAAACAGTAGGTATTTTACCACAACCCCTGGATCAAAATTTGAATAATAGATGTTTATCGTAAGGAATTTTTCACCCTCTCATCTGCTGAGATTAGTTCTCATAAAGTACCGATGGTGACAATGGAAGCAGGACAGGGTGAGGTTGACTTGAACTGAGAAGGACTCTGGTTATAGGTTCCACAATTCCAGATCATGGGATGACTGGAGTGAGCACAGCCTCAGGCATTGAGGACCCAGATTTGAGGTCTGCACTCATTAGTTTTGAGCAAGATTCTTAACTGCAAAGAGCATCAATTTTCAAATCTGTAAATTAGGACTAATTTAACTAATACCTACTTATAAAATTGTTCTAAGGATTACATGAGCCAAGAGGTATAAAGACACCAAGTAAACTGGCAAACATTCCTCAAATGTTAGCTACCACCAGCCTCTTCTATCTCAAGTCCAGCAATTATAGGCCAAATAGGAGGAGACTGCAATCTGATAAAGTCTAAACTTATAATGAGAACATGTATGTGGAGGGCTCATTATCTATTGATGCTGATTTGCAAAGTTGATTGTTAAAGAAATATTCAGTTACTTGACATAGAATACCAAAGAAAATTTTTTTCAAAAATTTAATTTTTAAATAAAAGTTCCTTGGTGCATTTAAACTTCTTCAAGGAACAAATGGCTTAGTCACCTGAAATCAAGGCAGATACTTTTTGCCCAAATTCAGTAGGTGTTTTCATGTAAGCAAAGTTAAAATCTAACTTCAGTCTGTGATATGAGAATGTATAGCTCTAGTTTTGATGTTTATTTTCATTCTACAAATCATTCAAATACATGATTGTTGTCCTTTTGAATTTTTTTTAATCAAATACTTGGTTAATGTCACAGACTTATTTAATTGCATGTTAAGTGGTTTATTAGTCTGTCTTTGAGTATTTACAACTCAGGAACTGGGAAACTGAAGTTGCTTAGAAAAGTTACTTACTCATGTCACAGCGACGGCTACCTGGTGAGCCACGACCTTTCTGTCTGGCTTCTTTTACTTAGCATATTTTCAAAGTTCAACCATGTTGTAGCATGTATGAGTTCCTCATTTCCATTGTATGAATATACCACATTTTACTTATCTGTTCATCAGTTGATTGACATTTGCATTGTTTCCCTCTTTTGACTGTTATAAATAATGCTGCTATAAGTATTCCTGTAAAGTTTTTTGCATAAACATATGTTTTCAATTATTTTGGATGTATACATAGAGAATTGTCAGATCAATGGTAAATGCTACATTTAACTTTTTGGAGGACTACTAGACTGTTTTCCACAATGGCTGCAACATTTTACATTCTCGGCAACAGTGTACAAGGCTTCTGTTTCTCCACATTCACATCTAGAGTTGTTTTTATCTGACTTTTTAATTTTACTCATCCTAGTGAGCATGAACTGGTATCTCATTGTAGTTTTGAGTTACATTGTCCTGATGGCTAAGGATGTTGAACATCTTTTCATGTGCTTTTTGGCCATCTGAATATCTCCTTTAGAGGAATGTCCACTCAGCTCCTTTGCCCATGTTTTAATTGGGTTATTTTGTTTTTTCATTGACTAGTAAGAGTTCTTTATGTATTCTAGATACAAGTCCCTTCTCAGGTACATAATTTGCAAGTATTTTCTCCCATTTTTTGGGTTGCCTTTTCACATTCTGAATGGTTTCATTTAAAGCACAAAAGTTCCTTGGCCGGGCACGGTGGCTGAAGCCTGTAATCCCAGCACTTTGGGAGGCTGAGACGGGCGGATCACGAGGTCAGAAGATCGAGACCATCCTGGCTAACACGGTGAAACCCCATCTCTACTAAAAAATACAAAAAACTAGCTGGGCGAGGTGGCAGGCGCCTGTAGTCCCAGCTACACGGGAGGCTGAGGCAGGAGAATGGCATAAACCTGGGAGGCCAAGCTTGCAGTGACCTGAGATCCGGCCACTGTACTCCAGCCCGGGCAACTGAGCAAGACTTCGTCTCAAAAAAAAAAAAAAAAAAAAAAGTTTCTAATTTTGATGACATCCATTTATTTTCTTTCTTTTCATGTCTTTAGTGTCATATTTAACAAACTATTGACTAATCCAAAGTCATGGAGATTTATGTCTATGTTTTTTTGTCAGCACTTTATAGTTTTAGCCCCTACATTTAGGTCTTCGATCCATGAACATAACTTCATTATTATGTAATGGATATACTATTGTCCCAGTAATATTTGTTGAAGAAAATTTTCTTTTCTTATTGAATTGTCTTGGCAGCATTATCAATAATTAGTTGACTATACACATGAGAGTTTTTTTCTGTACTCTTAATTCTATCCCACTGCTCTATATATTTATCCTTATTCCAGTACCACACTGTTTTAATTTCTATAACTTTATAGTAAGTTTTAAACTTTGGAAGTGTGAGTCCTCAAACGTTCTTCTTCTTCTTTAAGCTTGTTTTAGCTATTCTGGTCTCTTGAATTTCTGTGTAAATTTTAATATCAGCTTGTCAAGTTTTGCAAAGAAAGCAGGTGGGATTTTGATAGGCATTACATTGAATCTGTGGATTAGTTTGGGTAGTATTGTTGTCTTATCACATTTAAATATTCTGATCCATGAATGTAGGTATCTTCCCAATTACTTGGATTTTCACTATTATTTTCAACAATGTTTTGTACTTTTCAAAGTATAAATTTTGTACTTTTTTTGTTAAATACATTCTGAAGTATTTTATAATATTTTATATTATTGTAGTTAGATTTTTTAATATCATTTTTGGATTGTTCATTACAAGAATATAAAAATATAATTGATGATAAATGAATTCCCAGGCAAGATGGCTGAATAGGAACAGCTCTAGTCTGCAGCTCCCAGTGAGACCAACACAGAAGGCAGGTGATTTCTGCATTTACAACTAAGGTACCCAGTTCATCTCATTGCAACTGGTTAGACAGTGGGTTCAGCTTACAGAGGACAAGCAGAAGCAGGGTGGGGCGCTGCCTCACCTGGGAAGTGTAAGGGGTTGGGGAACTCCCTCTCCTAGCCAAGGGAAGCCATGAGGGACTGTGCCATGAGGAAAGTGCAGTCTGGCCCAGACACGTTTCCCATGGTCTTCACAACCCACAGACCAGGAGATTCCCTCTGGTGCCTACGCCACAAGGGCCCTGGGTTTCAAGCACAAAACTGGGTGGCCTTTTGGGTAGACACTGAGCTAGCTGCAGGAGATTTTTTCATACCCCAGTGGTACCTGGAATGCCAGCGAGATGGAACTGTTCACTCCCATGGAAAGAGGGCTGAAGCCAGGGAGCCAAGTGGTCTTGCTCAGCAGATCCCACCCCCACGGAGTCCAACAAGCTAAGATGCAATGACTTGAAATTCTTGCTACCAGAACAGCAGTCTGAAGTTACCTGGGATGCTCAGGCTTGGTGAGGGAAGGGGCATCTGCCATTACTGAGGCTTAAGTAGGCGGTTTTCCACTCACAGTGTAAATAAAGTCAGGAAGTTTGAACTGGATGCAGAACCCACCACAGCACAGCAAAACCACTGTAGCCAGACTGCCTCTATAGATTCCTCCTCTCTGGGCAGGGCATCTCTGAAAGAAATGCATCAGCCCCTCTCAGGGGCTTATAGATAAAACTCCCATCTCCCTTGGTCAGAGCATCTGGGGAAGGGGTGGCTGTGGGCACAGCTTCAGCAGACTTAAACATTCCTGCCTGCCAGCTCTGAAGAGAGCAGCGGATCTGCCAGTATAGTGCTTAGCTCTGCTAAGGGACAGGATGCCTCCTCAAGAGGGTCCCTGACCCCCATGCCTCCTGACTGGGAAACACCTCCAAGCAGGGGTCAACAGACACCTCATACAGGAGAGCTCTGGCCGGCATCTGGCAGGTGCCCCTCTGGGATGAAGCTTCCAGAGGAAGGAGCAGGCAGCAATCTTTGCCATTCTGCAGCCTCCGCTGGTGATACCCAGGCAAACAGGGTCTGGAGTGGACCTACAGCAAACTCCAGCAGACCTGCAGCAGAGGGATCTGTTAGAAGGAAAACTAAGAAACAGAAAGAAATAGCATCAACATCAACAAAAAGGATGCCCGTCCAAAAACCCCATCTGAAGATCACCAATTGCAAAGACCAAAGGTAGCTAAATCCATGAATATGAGGAAAAAACAGTGCAAAAAGGCTGAAAATTCCAAAAACCAGAATTTTTCATCTCCTCCAAAGGGTCACAACTCCTCAACAGCAAGGGAATAAAAGTGAATGGAGAGGGAATTTGACAAATTGACAGAAGTAGGCTTCAGATAATAACAAACTCCTCTGAGCTAAAGGAGCACGTTCTAACACAATGCAAGGAAGCTAAGGACCTTGATGAAAGGTTACAGGAACTGCTAACTAGAATAACCAGTTTAGAGAAAAACATAAATGACCTGATGGAGCTGAAAAACACAGCATGAGAACTTTGTGAAACATACACAACTATCAACAGCTGAATCAATCAAGTGGAAGAAAACATATCAGAGATTGAAGATCAACTTAATGAAATAAAGCATGAAGACAAGATTAGAGATAAATGAATGAAAAAGAATGAACAAAGTCTCCAAGAAATATGACTATGTGAAAAGACCAAACCCACGTTTGATTAGTGTACCCGAAAGTGACAGGGAGAATGGAACCAAGTTGGGAAACAGACTTCAGGATATATCCAGGAGAACTTCCCCAGCCTAGCAAGACAGGCCAACACTCAAATTCAGGAAATACAGAGAACACCACAAAGATACTCCTTGAGAAGAGCAACCACAAGACACATAGTTGTCAGATTCAACAAGGTTGAAATGAAGGAAAAAATGTTAAGGGCAATCAGAGAGAAAGGTTGGGTTACCCACAAAGGGAAGCCCATCAGATTAACAGTGGGTCTCTCTGCAGAAACCCTATAAGCCAGAAGAGAGTGGGGGCCAATGTTCAACATTCTTAAAGAAAAGAATTTTCAGCCCAGAATTTCATATCCAGCCAAACTAAGCTTCAAAAGTAAGGAGAAATAAAATACTTTACAGACAAGCAAATGCTGAGGGATTTTTGTCATGACCAGACCTGCCCTACAAGAGCTCCTGAAGGAAGCACTAAATGTGGGAAGGAAAAACTGGTAGCAACCACTGCAAAAACATACCAAAATGTAAAAACCATTGACCATATGAAAAAACTGCATCAACTAATGGGCAAAATAACCAGCTAGCATCATAATGACAGGACCAAATTCACACATAACAATATTAACCTTAAATATAAATGGGCTAAATGCCCCAATTAAAAGACACAGACTGGAAAATGGGATAAGACCCATTGGTGTGCTGTATTCAGGAGACCCATCTCATGTGCAAAGACACATAAGCTCAAAATAAAGCGATGGAGGAATATTTACCAAAAAAATGGAAAGCAAAACAGAAAAAACAAAAAACAGGGGTTGCATCTTAGTTTCTGATAAACAGACTTTAAACCAACAAAGATCAAGAAAGACAAAGAAGGGCATTACATAATGGTAAAGGGATCAATGCAACAAGAAGAGCTGACTATCCTAAATATATATGCACCCAATACAGAAGCACCCAGATTCATTTTTTTTTTTTTTTTTTTGAGACGGAGTCTCGCTCTGTCGCCCAGGCTGGAGTGCAGTGGCCGGATCTCAGCTCACTGCAAACTCCGCCCCCGGGTTTTACGCCATTCTCCGGCCTCAGCCTCCGAAGTAGCTGGGACTACAGGTGCCCACCACCTCGCCCGGCTAGTTTTTTGTAGTTTTTAGTAGAGACAGGGTTTCACCGTGTTAGCCAGGATGGCCTTGATCTCCTGACCTCGTGATCCGCCCGTCTCGGCCTCCCAAAGTGCTGGGATTACAGGCTTGAGCCACCGTGCCCGGCCAGCACCCAGATTCATAAAGCAGATTCTTAGAGACCTACAAAGAGACTTAGATTGCCACACAATTATAGTGGCAGACATTAACACCACACTGGCAGATCAATGAGACAGAAAATTAACAAGGATATTCAGGACTTGAAATCAGCTTTGGACCAAGAGGGCCTAATAGACATCTATAGAATTCTCCACCCCAAATCAACAAAATATACATTCTTCTCAGCACCACATCACACTTATTCTAAAATTGACCACATAATTGGAAGTAAAACACTCCCAGCAAATGCAAAAGGACAGAAATCATAACAAACAGTATCTCAGACAGACCACAGTGCAATCAAGTTAGAACTCAATATTAAGAAACTCACTAAAAACCACACAACTACATGGAAACTGAACAACTTGCTCCTGAATGACTACTGGGTAAATAATGAAATTAAGGCAGAAATAAATAAGTTCTTTGAAACCAATGAGAACAAAGAGACAACGTATCAAAATCCTTGGGACACAGTGAAAGCAGTGTTTAGAGGGAAATTTATAGCACTAAATGCCATTTCAGAAAATGGGAAAGACCTAAAATCAATGCTCTAACATCACAATTAAAAGAACTAGAGAAGCAAGAGCAAACAAATTCAAAAGTTAGCAGAAGAGAAGAAATAACTAAGATCAGAGCAGAACTGAAGGAGATAGAGATATGAAAAAACCCTCCAAAAAAATCAATGAATCCAGAAGCTGGTGTTTTGAAAAGATTAACAAAATAGATAGATTGCCAGCAAGACTAATAAAGAAGAAAAGAGAGAAGAATCAAATAGACACAATGAAAAATGATAAAGGAGATATCACCACTGATCCCACAGAAATACAAACTGCCATCAGAGAATACTATAACTACCTCTATGCAAATAAACTAGAAAATCTAGAAGAAATGGATAAATTCCTGGACACATACATTCTCCCAAGGCTCAACCAGGAAGCAATTGAATCCCTGAATAGACCAATAATAAGTTCTGAAATTGAGGCAATAATTAATAGGCTACCAACCAAAAGGAGGCCAGGATCAGACAGATTCACAGCCAAATTCTACCAGAGGTACAAAGAGGAGCTGGTACCATTTCTTCTGAAACCATTCCAAACAATAGAAAAAGAGGGACTCCTCCCTAACTTATTTTAAGAGGCCAGCATCATCCTGATACCAAAGCCCGGCAGAGACACAACAAAAACAACAAAAAGAAAATTTCAGGCAATATCGCTGATGAACATTGATGCGAAAATCTTCAATAAAATATTGGCAAACCAAATCCAGCAGCACATTTAAAAGCTTATCCAGCTGGGTGCAGTGGCTCATGCCTGTAATCCCAGCACAGGATGCCCAGGTGGGCCAATCATGAGGTCGGGAGTTTGAGACCAGCCTGACTAACATAATGAAACCCCATCTCTACCAAAAATACAAAAATTAGCTGGGCATGCATGGCTATAATCCCAGCAACTCAGGAGGCTGAGGCAGGAGAATTGCTTGAACCCAGGAGGCAGAGGCTGCAGTGAGCCAAAATCATTCCACTGCACTCCAGCCTGGGCGACAAGAGTGAGACTCTGTCTCAAAAAAAATAAAATAAAATAAAATAAAATAAAATAATTAAAAAAAAAAAAAAGCTTAAGCACCACAATCAAGTTAGCTTCATCCCTGGTTCAACATATGGAAATCAATAAACATAATCCATGACATAAACTGAACTAATGACAAAAACCACATGTGTATCTCATTAGATGCAGAAAAAGCTTTCAACAAAATTCAATACCCCTTCATGCTAAAAAAAACTCAATAAACTAGGAACTGATAGACCATATCTCAAAATAATAAGAGCTGTTTATGACAAACCCATAGCCAATATCATGTTGAATAGGCAAAAGCTGGAACCATTACCTCTGACAACCACCACAAGACAAGGATGCCTTCTCTTACCACTCCTATTCAACATAGCATTGGAAGTTCTGGCCAGAGCAATTGGGCAAGAGAAAGAAATAAAGAGTATTCAAATAGGAAGAGAGGAAGTCAAATTGTCTCTGTTTGCAGATGACATGATTGTACATTTAGAAAACCCTGTCGTCTCAGCCCAAAATCTCTCTAAGTTGATAAGTAACTTCAGCAAAGTCTCAAGATACAAAATCAATGTGCAAAAATCACAAGCATTCCTATACATCAATAACAGACAGAGTCAAATCATGAGTAAACTCCTATTCACAATTGTTACAAAGAGAATAAAATACCTAGGAATCCAACTTAGAAGGGATGTGAAGGACCTCTTCAAGCAGAACTACAAACCACTGCTCAAGGAAATAAAAGAGGACACAAACAAACTGAAAAACATTCCATGCTCATGGATAGGAAGAATAAATATTGTGAAAATGACCATACTGCCCAAGGTAATTTATAGATTCAGTACTATTCCCACCAAGCTACCACTGACTTTCTTCACAGAATTGAAAAAAACTACTTTAAACTTCATATGGAGCCAAAAAAGAGCCTGTATAGCCAAGATAATCCTAACCAAAAAGAACAAAGCTGGAGGCATCACGCTACCTGACTTCAAACTATACCAAAAGGCTACAGTAACCAAAATAACATGGTACTGGTACCAAACCAGATATATAGATCAATGGAACAGAACAGAGGTGTCAGAACTAAGACCATACATATACAACCATCTGATCTATGACAAACCTGACAAAAACAAGCAATGGGGAAAGGATTCCCTACTTAATAAATGGTGTTGGAAAAACTGGCTAGCCATATGCAGAAACCTAAAACTGGACCTCTTTCTTACACCTTATACAAAAATTAATTCAAGATGGATTAAGGACTTAAACGTCAGCTCTAAAACCATCAAAACCCTAGAAGAAACATAGGCAATACCATTAAGGACACAGGCCTGGGCAAAGACTTCGTGACTAAAATACTGTAAGCAATGGCAACAACAGCCGAAATTGACAAATGGGATCTAATTAAACTAAAGAACTTCTGCACAGCAAAAGAAACTACCATCAGAGTGAACAGGCAACTTACAGAATGGGAGAAAATTTTTTCTATCTACCCATCTGACAAAGGGCTAATATCCAGAGCCTACAAAGAACTTTAACAAGTTTACAAGAAAAAAAACCAAGCTCATCAAAAAGTGGGCAAAGGATATGAACAGACACTTCAAAAGAAGACATTTATATGGCCAACAAACATGAAAAAAAGCTAATCATCACTGGTCATTAGAGAAATGCAAATCAAAACCACAATGAGACACCATCTCATGCCAGTTAGAATGGCAATCATTAACAAGTCAGGAAACAACAGATGCTGAAGAGGATGTGGAGAAATAGAAATCCTTTTACACTGTTGGTGGGAGTGTAAACTAGTTCAACCATTGTGGAAGACAGTGTGGCGGTTCCTCAAGGATCTAGAGCTAGAAATACTATTTGACACAGCAATCCCATTACTGGGTATATACCCAAAATATTATAAATCATGCTACTATAAAGACACATGCACACATATGTTTATTGAGGCACTATTCACAATAGCAAAGACTTGGAACCAACCCAAATGTCCATCAATGATAGACTGGATTAAGAAAATGTGGCACATATATACCATAGAATTCTATGCAGCCACAAAAAAGGACGAGTGCATGTCCTTTGTGAGAACATGGATGAAGCTGGAAACCATCATTCTGAGCAAACTATCACAAGGACAGAAAACCAAACACTGCATGTTCTCACTTATAGGTGGGAATTGAACAATGAGAACACTTGGACACAGGGCGGGGAACATCACACACTGGGGCCTGTCATGGGGTGGCGGGATGTTGGAGGGATAGCATTAGGAGAAATACCTAACGTAAATGATGAGTTAATGGGTGCAGCAAGCCAACATGGCACACGTATACATATGTAACAAACCTGCATGTTGTGCACATGTACCCCAGAACTTAAAGTATAATTAAAAAAAAAAAAAACCCCACAATTTTTAAGAAGAAAGTCCACTATGCTCCCTCTAGAACCAGGAACCAGGGTCCCACACTGGGAATCTGAATTGCCATCTTAAAGATTGTCACTGAGCCGGAATGGTGGGTAGAGACAGAACAAGCAAAATGCTGTGAAGTTTTATTACCACTTTTAAATTGCTTTATTACCACTTTTAAATTACTTTTTCTTGATTTAGCATTTACTTAGTTGGTATGAACTTTTTACTATTTTTCAGAACTATGACAAAGTTGGTTCTGAGAGTTTTTGCTTGATTTTTTGATGTTTCTGTGAAGGGATAGAACCTTTGAGCTATCTACTCTACCACTTTTGCTATAATAACATCACTCTTCTAATCATTTTTTTAAATGGGATTGCTTAGAATCCTGTATATAAATTCATTTCATATACATATAGAGGTGATTTTGTTTCTTCCTTTCCAATCCAGGTGTTTTTTTTTTTCCTTTCCATATTTCCCTGGCTGAAGCCCCAGCACAATAGTAGATAGAACTAGTGAGAGCAGACATTCTTATCATGTTACTGATCTTAGGGGAAATGCTTTCAGTCTTTCACTATTAGATATGCTACTTGCTACGGGTTTTACATAGATGTCCTTTATGAAGTTGAGAAAGTTTCCTTTTATTCCTAATTTGTTGAATTTTTTGTTTATTTTTGTTCTTGATATTGTTTGAGTGTTGGATGTTGTCAAGTTCCTTTTCTGTTGATATGGGGCATCCCATTAATTCATACATTGAGTTGACCATGTGTATCTTAACCAGTTTAGGTTGCTATGACAGAACACCATGGACTGGATGGCTTAAACAACAGAAATTAGTTCCTCAAAATTCTGGGAAATGTGAGGCTAGAAAGCCCAAGATCAAGGCACTGGTAGATCCAGTGTCTGTCCAGCATCTGGTGAGGGCACTCTTCCTGGTTTGCAAATGGTCATCTTCTTGTTGCATCCTCACATGGTGGTTGGGGTGGGAGGGTTGTGGGGGAGAGAGAGAGAGGAACAAGCTCTGTCCTGTCTTATTTTTAATAAAGGCACTAATCTCATTTATAAAGACTCTACCGTCATGACCCAGTTATCTCCCCAAAATTCTACCTCTCAGCACCATTACACTGGGGACTAATTTTTTTTTTTTTTTTTTTTTTTGAGACAGTTTAGCTCTGTAACCCAGGCTGGAGTACATGACATGATCTCAGCTCACTGCAGCCTCCACCTCCCAGGTTCAAGCGATTCTCCTGCCTCAGCTTCCAGAGTAGCTGGGACTACAGGCATGAAACACCATACCCGGCTAATTTTTGTATTTTTTGGTAGAGACGGAGTTTCACCATGTTGGCCATGCTGGTCTCGAACTCCTGACCTCAAGTGATCCACCTGCTTGGCCTCCCAAAGTCCTGGGACTACAGGTGTGAGCCAAAGCACCCCACCTGGGAGCTAATATTTTAACATATGAATGAAGGGCTCAAACATTCAGTCCATAGCAATGTGGTTTTTGTTCTTTATTCTGTTGATATGGGGCATTCTACTAATTCATTTTCAAATGTTAAAAGAGGCTTGCATTCCTGTGATAAATCCCACTCAGTCATGGGGTATAATTTTGTTGTTGTTGTTGTTGTTTTTGAGACAGAGTCTCGCTCGGTTGCCAGGCTGGAGTGCTGTGGCAGATCTCGGCTCACTGCAAGCTCCACCTCCCAGGTTCACGCCATTCTCCTGCCTCAGCCTCCCAAGTAGCTGGGACTACAGGCACCCACCACCATGCCTGGCTAATTTTTTTGTATTTTTAGTAGAGATGAGGTTTCACTGTGTTAGCCAGGATGGTCTCGATCTCCTGACCTTGTGATCCACCTGCCTTGGCCTCCCAAAGTGCTGGGATTATAGGAGTGAGCCACTGAGCCCGGCCTAACTTTTTAATATATTGCTGAATTTAGTTTGCTAGTGTTTTGTGGAGTTTTGTATCTATATTTACAAGGGAAATTGGTCTATAGTTTTATTTTGTTGGGATGTCTTTCTCTGTTTTGGTATCAGGGTAATATTGGGCTCATAGGATGGGTTGGGAAGTGTTTCTTCCTCTTTTAATTTTTTTGGAAGTGCTTATTATGTATATGTGTTAATTCTTATTTAAATATGTAGTAAAATTCATCACTGAAGCCATCTGGACCTGGCATTTTCTTTGTGAGCAGTGTGGTGTTTTTTGTTTGTTTTGTTTTAGTAGTAATTTCAATTTCTTGTTATGGTACTGTTCAATATTCTCTTTCTTCTTGAGTTAGTTGAGTAGTTTGCATCTTTCTAAGAATTTGTCAGTTTTATTAAAGTTACCTAAATTGCACCATACAATTGTTCTTAATAACCCTTTATAATCCTTTTTGTTTCTGTAAAGTCCTTTTTCTTTTATTTCTGATTTTAGTAGTTCGTCTTTTTTTTTTTTTTTTTTTTTTCTTGATGGATTAGTCTATTTGGCCTGCCGTAACAAAATACCAGACTGCAGACCTAACCAAAATTAATTTTCTCACAGCTCTGGAGGCTAGGAAGTCCAAGGTTAAGAGTCCACCTGATGTAGTTCTTAGTGAGGGCTCTCTTCCTGACTTGTAGAGGGCTGCCTTCTTGTTGCACTCACAGGGCCTTTCCTTGGTGCATGTGTGGGGAAACTGAGGTCTGTGATGTCTCTTCTTTTTAAAAGGACAATAATCCTATTAGAGCAGAGTTTCACCCTTGTGACCTCATTTAACCTCAATTATCTCCATGTAGGCCCTGTCTCCAAATACAGGTACAGTCACAGTAGGAGTTAGGACTTCACCACGTGAATTTTGGGGTCTTGTGATTTAGTCCGTAGTACTTGGTCAGTCTAGCTAAAGTTTTATCTATTTTGTTGACCTTTGCAAAAACAACAACAACAACAATAACAACAACAACAACAAAAACAACTCCTGGTTTTGTTGATTTTCTGTATTGCTTTAACTCCTACTTTTATTTTCATTTATTTTGTATACATTTTTGAATAATAACCATTATGCCAAAGTTTGGGACTATACATGAAGAAGTCATATATTTTGCCCTCATGGAATGCATTGTCTTCTGCACTATTTTCACATTTTAGCAAGAATAAATATCTTCTTGTAAGGTTATTCGAAACTGAGTTTATAGATACATTCTTTGAGTAGTGGGGCTGGCCAATACCATGTAGTTAATGTTACCACTGCGTCAAAGACCAGCTGAAATGGAGTGTGCCGTGGAGGAGGTTTTAATTTGCTAAATGCATTTTCACTAAAATAAGAAAAGTGATCCCTAAGAAGTTGCCTTAATTGTTTCTGCCTGAGTATCTCGAACAACACTTTTATTGATCTGTTTCTAATTCTTGATCCTTCAAATGGGCCAGCTTAGTAGACACTTGCCACTTCGACACAAATGTGTAGATATGGTTCAAGTGAGCTATAGGAGACTAAACTTGGGATAGGTATCAGTTGGCAGGGTTATAAGGTCATGGACAATCATCTAACTTTTGTGGATCTCCGATTTCTCCTCTTTTTATAGGCAAGCTTCAATTTAAACTACTCTATATGTGTGATTTTCAAATTTCCAATGTTGTGAGGCCTTAGTTTGGATGGATACACGCTCTAATTCATTGTCTCATGTAATCATTTTACTCTTTCAAAGTTTCTCAGAGACTAAAATACTAGAAAGGTCAAAGCAAACAACCGATGCCTGTGACAAGGAAAAAAGTGGCTCAGTGCTGCCCCAAGAAGTAAAATCACATTTTAGTAAAATAAACATTAATCTTAATAAAATTTAAGTTTAATTAATAACTGAAATGGAATTGGTGATGCTGAACTTGCCTACCTTTAAGTACCTAGGTAGAACCAGAAATCTCAGATGGTATGAATAATTACAGCTGTCAACATTTGCATACTTATTGTGGGCTAGGTTCATTAACACTCTGTATGTATCTTATCTTTCTCGTATTTACACTGGGAGATAGGCACTACTGCTACCTCTTTCTTTTCTAGAGGATAATGGAGGCTGAGAGACATTAGACAACTTGCATCGTGTTCCACAGGTGATCACTGGTGTCGGGGGAAAGGGAACCCAAGTCTGTTTTTGTTTGTTTGAGACAGAGTCTCGCTCTGACACCCAAGCTGGAGTGCAATTGCGCTATCTCAGCTCACTGCAACCTCTGCCTCCGAGGTTCAAGGGATTCTCCTGCCTCAGCCTCCTGAGTAGCAGGGACTACAGTCACCTGCCACCACGCCCAGTTAATTTTTGTATTTTTAGTAGAGATGGGGTTTTACCATGTTGGCCATGCTGGTCTCAAACTCCTGAAGTCAAGTGATCTGTCCACCTCGGCCTCCCAAAGTGCTGGGATTATAGGCGTGAGCCACCACACTCAGCTGGAACCCAGGTCTTTCTTCCAGCAAAGTGATCTCAGCTCAATCACTCTTAGGTTTCGTATTTTTATAGAAGTGAAAAGTAAGCCCTAGAAAGCTGCTTTAGCAAGGCCAAGGAAAAGGTTATCTTTGTGATGAAAAGTTTGCTTTTTATTGAAAATGACCCAGATTTCACTCCTCATGCTTTATTGCTCATGCTGTTCTACTAAAAAATACCATTATTTCTTTTGCTTGCCTTTTTAAATCACATGTGGTTTCATCATGCCATCCTTATGGAAAACACCACATTTATCACATCTGATAGTTGCACGCCCATGCACATGCATGCACAAACACCCACACCCACACCCTCAGTTAGGGACCCTCATGGAGGCTCTTCCATATACAGCTGGAAACATGGAAAATGACAGACTTTCAATATATATAGTTTCTATTTATAGTGTTGGAACTAATGAGAGTGCTTCAAAGTAAGATTTAAACCTAAAGTCATGGACAAAGAATTTTGTGTGTCACCAAATCATATGGTAAAGTCGATGAGTCAAAGGTCTTGAATTTGTTGGTAGCCCAGTGTTTCACTGAATATGAAAACGATTTGGTCAAGAAGCCATTACTTCCATTGCTACTGGGCAGCGCCCAGGGTTGGGCGCTGTTGGTGAGGAATAGGCCATGCTGTAGAGTCCTCACCAGCCACTGGGCAAAGGAGGCTTTGCAAGAAGGAAGAGGAGGAGGGAAGGTGGGTGATACTTTTTAAGATTTGCTGACTTTAGCTTGTGCTTTCATTCTTCTGAATTATGGTCATAGCTTGGTGTGAGCATTCCAAGGTATTATTTTAGGCAACTTACTTCTGCAAGGAATCAGATAATTTTTCTACTATTGCTTTTTTTTTTTTTTCTTTGCACATGTCTTAAAATCCCTTTGTGGTTATAAGATGGAAAAGATGACCAGATGCCTTGTCTTAGGAGGACAGTCCTTTGTTTTCATACCTTCTCTTCCAACCTGTTCTATGGGATGCTCCCCACAAACGCTTATTTTTCTCAGCTGAAAGCATCCTTCTTCCTCCCAGACCTCACTTTATTTGCCCTCTGATGATGCTTCTTCAGCTTCTTTCCTTTCTTTCCAGCTCTCTTACTAAGGACCAGTTCTCAGAGTTCTGTGTCTCTTCACTCAGGCCCAGCACAGTGGTAGTTAGGAATGCAGACTTCACAGAGAGGGCGCTTCAGTTCAATCCTAGCTTCACCACTGAACCACTCTGTGTCACATATATGTATATATTTTTTAATTTATAAAACAAAGATGAAAATAGTACCAATGTCTGAGAGTTTCTGTGAAGTTGAGCCATATAAAACATGTAGAACAGCACTGCAGCACATTCCTGGCACTTAGTCAATGCTCGTCTTACCCTTGCTCTCCATCCCACACTGATGGAGATATGTAGGAGACACAGATATAACCCCTAACACACAGAATCATCTAAGATGAGGGCCTCATTTCCTTCATTTAGAAAACAAAGCTGATAATTCCTGTCTATATCAGAGCTATTTTCAGCATTTGAGCTGCACCAGTTTACAATTCCTTCACCTTCTGAAGGTGAATGAATTCTTCACAATTGTTGCCACATTCTTTAGGAAATAGCTCACTGCTTTGTTAATCAAACTAGACTACGCTGGCCTAAATGAGACTCTACTCCTTCAAAACGTAAGCGTCTTCCTCTGCAGTTTCTGGTAGGATGTTTGAAAATGACCTTGCGCTCCAGAGAAGCATGTCAAAGTCCCAGGGGGACGCTTTTGCTTGGGTTAAGTAGTCATTACCTTGCCCTGAGGCCACAGGTGCTTCAAAATTCAAAGAGGAATCCTCCTTTTGAAGATAATATGTTGCTTCTAAGAAAGATTTCATGTCTGAGCAGTTTCTTTCCTGGTGTGTTATAACCGATTAGAATTAAATTACATCAAGGGCAGCTAAGGAATGCACAGTGAACTAACAGACTGACCAACTTATGCCAATTTATTAGATAAAACTGTGCAGGGTAAAAATGTTATTTTCTTTCTCTTTTCCTATCTTAACAGACATCTTAGTCTCCCTCTTCAGAAGTGGCAGTTTATTACAAGAGTCCTGGTTTTCAGCCTGAGAACCACAGATGTAAATAACAAATGCAAGTCAGACATAGGGTGCAGCAGTATCCAAGAGTCAACATACCCTTACACTGGTCTATTATTCTAGTAACTGCTAGGGACATTACTGGGCTGCAGCAACATTATGAATACATTTCCAAACTCCTGTCTTACCAGACATACCAATCTGGCTTATGGTTTCTGATGAAAGAAATGACTAAAATTTGAAGACGGGCTGTAGTTTGAGATCTGTCATACTTCAGAGTGAAGCAGCTCAGAAAAAAACTTTGTCTTCTAAGCTCTCTGAGTTGATGGGCTTTAAAATGCCACTTGATGGGCTTTAAATTGTAATCTTCTGCTTCTGAACTAGATCTCATAATACCTAAGTGACTCTGAACATGTAAATTGGATGCCTCTAGGAGTTGGAGCTGCACTTCCAAGCCTGGGGAAACAGAGGGGACATAGCTGCACTGTGCTGTAGTCTAAATCCCAATAAAGGCACACTGAGAACAAGGAGACAAGGGGTCACACAAAATTGCTCTACCTTTTTTCTCAGGCTTTACCAAGACTTCAAAATAAGCATTTATCCTGCAGAAATATTGACTAGGCAGGGCATGGTGACTCACTCCTGTAATCCCAGCACTTTGGGAGACCCTGGTGGGTGGATTGGTTGAGCTCAGGAGTTTGAGACCCACCTGGGCAACATGGCAAAACCCCGTCTCTACAAAATTTAGTGGGGCATGGTGCTGCACACCCGTAGTCCCAGCTACTCTGGAGGCCTGGGTGGGAGGATTGATTCAACTTGGGAGATGGAGGCTGCAGTGAGCCGAGATCACATCACAGTTGCACCCCAGCCTGGGCAACAGAGTGAGATGCTGTCTCAAAACACGAATTGATTGGGCCTAGTGTTTTTGTCAGATTCAAATTTGACAGAAGAAAAATTAATTGTGTTGAGTTCTTCCATCATTCCAGGCACACGTTTTATATTAAACATTTAAATTTGCAAAGAATTATATAATTTAGGTGCTATCATCCTCTTTTTGTAAATGAGGAAACTCAGGGACAATTAAGTTAAATACCTTGCTCTTGGTGATAAAGTAGAGCTAGAAGTTTAAAAACCAAGGTTTGAACCCCAACCTTAAACCTAACCGTAAACACAACCTTAACTCCAGACCTAAGCCTAAATCTGAACAACTCTATCCCTAACTTTAACCCAAATCCACTTTCTCCAACAGCCACACTCTTAACCACTATGCTATAATAAACTATTACATGTTGATCAACAGCATTTGGAAACTAGTGGAATTGTTTAATACAAAATAAAATGCATGAAACTACTATATGGTGAAAATTATAAGATAATAGTATTAAATAGATTGATGAACTCCATGAATGACCAAATATTCCATCTTTGGGCTAGTAAGTTAAGGAAGATACTTATTTTTATTTATTTGTACATTTTTTAAAACCAGCAGCTTACCCTGACAGAAGAAAGATATTTAAAAGGAGTATTTGTCATTTTTGCCCAAGTTCCAGGTAGCTATCAAGTAAAAATGTTTCCAAGACTAGAAGCTGAAGCATTTTTAAGGGTAATCAAAATGGGATTTTCATTTTGAAAGTTGCATTGGCATTCAAAAAAGTGTTCTAATTTTTAATAAGACTTATCCTACCTCAAATATCCTATATTTTACCATTGAAATGAGTGCTATCAAAATATTAAATTAGTTATATAGCAATCCAGCTACTGGGAACATAAATATGAGGTCTGTTGTACCCCAAAGATTAGCAAGGTACAAAAGAGAATGGAAAACATCAACATTCAAATGTATTTGCCATGGATGGAAGGCTCATTTAGAAAATGATAGATTCTTCCCCCTTGTGAGCCAAACACCAGCTGTAGGGGCAATGGAAATTAAATTTCACATTCAGTTTTATATTCATAGAGAGTAATAATGAAAATCAAATTCAGGATCCACAAATAGGTGAGGTAAGTCAGGCAAAGTGTTTGCAGAATAATACATTCTGTGGTCCATTTACAGGATGTTGCCCCAGGAACATTTAGAACAGTTCTTATACATCACATCGTTGCTTAATACCTACTTGTCAATTGAATGAAGGAAAAGAGTCATCATGGCTGATCTATGTATCTGAATGGATGAAGAGAGACAGACTTCAATATACAGATGAACCATACATATCACATAATTTCAGCTTAGCTGCATCTTTGAAGAGCATGAAGAGAGGATAATACACTTTTCATGTGTTTAGTTTTATTCTTAACTGAAAGAGACATAAGTTGCTTCAACTCATTAAAGAGCCTAAACATGTTAAAAATCACTTCTGATAAAAATTTCTGTTCAAAATAAAATTTGTTTAGGAGTAATGACTGGAGCCTGAATCTGTGAACTGTAACCATTTTTGTAAATATTTAAGTTGAGAAGATATTTTGGTAGACAGGGAAAACAGGAATGCAAAACAGCAAGTTGCAGTCTTTTCCAGTCTGTTCCCTTATAACAGTAGAGGCCACTACTGAGTGTGGTATTCTAAAAGTACTCCATGCTAACTCAACACAGTCACCATTGCTGTCTTTTCTTTCACGGGGACTGAATAGTAAGCTTTACCGTGTATTTCAAGTTGGGCTATTGCTTCATAGAAATATGTGACAGAATGCATAAAAGATCATGTCACTCTCTCTCTTAAATCCATTCATTGGCCTCCTGTGTCCTCAGAATAAAATCTTATACTCTTCATAGTGACTTCCAAGACTCTCTCAGAATCTCCCCACCCCTGATTTATTACACTACATCATTGTCTGTCATTTTCTCTCTTAATCACATCTTCAGTCAATATGTTTTCCTCATAATATCTGGTTCAATTCCTTTTTGCTTATCACCATTTGTAACCATGGATCCATAAGTATGTTTATTTGTTCAGTGCCTTTTCTTCCATTTGACCAGGAAGATAAATGATTTAGAATGTGTGCTTGTTAAATAAATGAAGGAATAGCTCTTTACTTCAAGGACACTTGGAATGCTTTTGGGGGTCAAAACTATAAGCATGAAGCAAAGAATTATACAAAAAGAAGAATATCAAATATGCAACATTCTCTGACCATATTGTATGATTGTGAATGATCTACAGCAGAGTCTTTGGAGAAGGTCTGGGTGGGCATTAGACCTGAATGGGTATTTTGAAAACTGATGGAGAGAGGTTGTTTAAATTGGGAAATGACATGGGCAAAAGCTCAGAGGCAGGAAAGATAATTGCCTGTGAGTGAGCCAGTAGGGGAAGGAGAGTCGACCAAAACAGAGAAAATAGATTTGACCAGGTCAACCTTTCAGCTCTTAGAGCACTTATGTCAGATGATGCTCCTGAGCCCTGACTTTGCCCAGAATGTGAACTGCAGCACAGGCATGATGGGGTACAAGTTGTACACAATTACCAGAACCTTATGAACTCCTCTGAGTAATGCACTCAAGACACCATAAGCTAATAAAAATGTGAGAGCAGCTGAGGCCAGGGCCTCTCAGACAATGGGAGAGACCTCAGCCAACTCTTTTTTTTAAGATTCATTGTGTAATAAAAGCTAAAAAAAATGCAATGTTACAAAAATTCTGATATATTTTGCTATACTCATTTAACATAAAACAGTACCAAAAAATTGCAATGTAGTGTAATTGTGCTAGTCACAAATTAGAAGATTTTGAAAAAAAGAAAGAATACCCTATTGAGGATGCAGTCTAAAATAAAATAAAAGCTTAAATTTGTATAATGAACATCTTCTGTATAGCCTCAATTGAAGAATACTTTAAAAGTCTGAATTAGAGGCTGCACGATTTGCGAGTGCCTGGCACTGTCCATGGTGCTGAGCATAGCACAAGGAGCAAGGAGGAGGCTCCCCACAGAGCTTGTGGGCTGACTGGAAGAGAGGTGGGCCCCCTCTTGGAACTTATGAAGTCATTCAAGGCCCAATAACCGGCACTGAACTAGAAAGAAAGTGGTCAAACTTTAATAAATATTGAAGGAAAAAAACCATTAAAAATGTAAATCAAAGTGGTTCTACGGTAGGATAGGACAGTTGATAAAAAATGGCAGTATTGAGAAGAGAGACTTATGGACACAGATTTTAAGTCAAGTTTTACGTTAATATGAGTTTAGGGTGATGGTAAGGTAAGCAAGTGAGACATTACTTAAGGTTTTGAACATATGAAACTAAAGAATAATGGGCAGGCCAGAGCTGGAGTTACCACATGAGAGTCCTAGTTGGGAAAATAATTGCAGGTGCAAAAAAGGGCATGGGGGACAGATTTGGCATGAGGATTTTAAAAAGAATTCAACACAGTGCTCATATTTATCTTAATTCTCCCACTTCTCCTAAAAAAGAAACAGAACCTCAGTTAAGGATGCACTAAATAATAAATTAAGACTGCATGTAGGTAACACTGGAATCACAGAAAACAAACAAACAAACAAAAAAGGAGTCAATGATGGCTACATTGAGATGTTTCCCAAAAGTCCACTTTCAGTCTTCACCAAGCCCGGGGGCTTCACTCCTCTTTTCATACATGACTGTCCTCCGGCTGAAGTCAATGTGATTAGTTCCTCCCTCCAGCTGTATGCTTGCTAAGAATAGTTTAATCACTGTGTGCATATGTTGAGAAATAGCTACAGAGACAATTAGCAATTTAGTGTTTTGGATTAAATATTGCCCTATTTTCTCAGTTATCTTTTCAAAAGTAAATGCTCCTTGATGTTGAGATATACTAAGTGATTAATATCTTGGTGGAAATTAACTTTTCATTTTTTTTATTTTAAAGTATTTAATTGACAAGTAAAGACTATGCATATTTGAGGGGGACAACATGGTGATTTGATATATGTATATATTGTGTAATGATGATCAGAATCAAATTAATGAACACATTTTCTACCACCCATGCTGTATGATAGAGCTCCTGATCTCATTCATCTTATGTCTGATTAAAATTTTTCTTTTTGATGGTAGAAACTTTGGTGCAGGCAGGATATTTGGGTTGGTGTGAGACCCCGTGGAAAAGATGAGTGAAGTAAGGATGACAAATGTGGTGCACCCACGTGAACACTGCGCCCACCCAATTCACCATCGAGGCAGCCACATGCAATAGGATGTTTATAAACAGAGCATCTGAAGGACAGGATCTGAAGCATCCAAGGCCAGCCTGCCAACAGCACCTCTGCAGACTCTATAACCATTGCAGACAAGGATATTGGGCCAGCGCATTGCAGCTCTCACAGGAAACAATCCCATTCCAGAGCTCCTCTCACACCCACTGTGCTGATGGGCCTGGCTCACAGGCTCCATTCTCTGCTTCTGAAACCATTCCTTTCTAAGACATTAGAGTTAGATTCCCTAGGGCAGGCAGCCCAGGTTAACTCCTCCCTACAGTGGCATTAACCTACATCAGAGCTGCACAGTGCTGAGTTACAGCATTGGCCACACCTCATTTTACCATCAGGACTAGCCTCAGAAGGACAGTAGTTTAGATTCTTTCAACATTCACTGAATGCTTGACGCTTGATTATGAGGTTCTCCTTGCATGCCAGGCTTGGAGCTAGCCTGGGGATAAGAGATAAGCAGACAGAGCCCACTTCTGTGGCCTGAGGGTTCTGACTCTAAGCCCATGGCTCCTGCATAAACCATGGCGTCTCCCCAGGTGGGCTGGGAAGGACCTCCCTATATAAACAGATAACTTATTTGGCATGCTGTTCAAAAGGCTTTATAAGTAAATTAATCTGCTTTACTTGAACAGTGTATGCCTCCAGAGCCAAACTGGTACTGAATTTAGTAATTTAACAACACTATCTTTTCTTACTGAGCACTTCACATTTTGTGAGTTCTCTCAAAGTTTGAGTTGTTGCTCAGTATTCTGGACAAGAAAAGGAACAGATCCTTCTATTGCATCCAGGGGCCCTTAATAAGCATCACCACTGTAAAGCATTGTCATCTTGGCTGCTCCTTCTCTGGAGTGCCCCTGAATGCACAGGTTTTTCTGTGGCCATGAAGGAATGCAATGCCTCTTCTATCTTTAGGCTGTAGCTTTGGATAGACAGATTCCTTTTTTTCTTTTAGATGTGTATTTTTCCCCTTCATCTAAAATGTTTTGAGTTATCACAGGGTATTTCTCCTGGGTTATTTTCATATGAGTTACCTACTTGAGAGTTACTAAAACAGTCATTCTGAAATACAGTTGTTTGTTTATTTCTCCTCCCTGAAAAAAAAAATCCTTTTAAAAAACCAAACTTTAATATAACATCAATATGATAATGCAACAAATAACCTCTTAAATATAAAAAGACATAAATCATTCTTTTTTTACATTTAATTAAAATATAACCTTCCCTCTTCCCCACTCCCCCCCAAAAATGGCACAGGAATATTTATTTTTTTCTTCTTTGCTCCTCAAATTTGTCTTTTAGTAGTTGAGAGCAGATGAAATCTTTTATCACTATATTTAGACGTCAGCCAGGCAGGTCGCTGCCATGGTAACTGCTGCATGAAGAAATGCTAGCAAGGGAGGGGCTTGTGGGCTCCAAGGAGGTACTTACTTAGTGCCAACCAAGAGAGAGTAAAGATGCTACCCGATCAAGGCTTCCAGCAGCTCCTCTACCCACCTGTACCCACCTGCCTGGCTGCATATACCAGCTGCTCCTGCATCCACCTGCAACAGGGCAGGCAGGACTTCTGAACATCACCACGGCCCCTATACAGCTAATGTCTGTGAAATAGGGAGAGATGGTACAAAGGAGTCCCTGCACTCCAGGACCCCCACCCTACATCCAGGCTACTCTCTAATCCCCAACAGTGCTGCCTTGGCTTTAAGAAATCCGATTCACCTTGAATCTCAGGATAACTCTAGATGCCCAATCTATAATAAGAGGTCAAATAAGTGTATTGCTTTACACGTTTATCCCGTGCAAAGGGATACTCAGCACAACTACCACATGGTAAGAATTCACAGGGCCAACAAATTCTTACCTAGGGCTTGCCTTTTTCCCAACACTGTGTTACACACTAGAAATAGAAAAGAAAAGAAAAGAAAAAAAAAAGACAGGCAAGGTGATTCTTTTCTCGGAGTTTAAATTCACTAAGAGAGAAACAGTTGATAAAACACGATAATAAATAGCAATAATCAACAGAGTAGACAGACATGTTAAAATGCCGTATTTCTAAGTGATGTGAAGACTCCAGAGAGGCAGTTGTCATCAGAAGGGGCTGGTTGTTGGGTGGAGAGCCAGGAAAGGTGGCTCTGAAAGGCTGAAATTAATTGAGACTTGAATGGCGGGAGATTAGCCATACCAGATATGGAGAAAGGGCAATGAGGGGAGGCCAGTAGGTGGAGAGATGCGCCTGTCTGTTCCACAAACATAAGCCCAGTGCAGCGGGAGTTAGGGAGTTCCCGGCACAAACAGAATCACCCTTGTCTAGTCAGCCCCTGCCTGCTCTTCTGGAGTGCGCTTGGCTTCAGGCGTCCTTCAACAAGTCTGGGCGTCCCCAGAGGGTGGGCTTCTGTGAGATCTAAAGGAAGAGCTCACGTCTACCGGCAAAGTGTACCGTGACTTCTTGAGAGCTCCAGCTCATTGCAAGTGAGACAGAAGCCCAGCGAGGCTCTTGTCCTTGGAGACTGAAAGACGCAGTTGAAGTGGTTGCAGCTCCTACTGGGCAAGGAAAAAGGAACTGTTTGATCAAGGGCTGCATTCTGGCTTTGCAGCCGCCCTCCCAGGGACTCCTGTGGCATCCGCCGCAGCCTCATTTCCTGCCCACAGGCACCAGACTGCCTCAGCCTCAGTGCTGGGGCTGCCACAGTGACCATTATGCCGATGCCAGAGTGATTTGGAAAAACTCTCGGCTTCCGTCATTCTTGTATGACTATCTTCTTTCCCTAGTGCTCAGGAAATCTGGGCAATAGGCAGCACCCCGGTTTCACATCCTTCTTCACTCTCCAGCCTTTGACCTTGCCTGGAGCACCCCCACTTTTGCTTCCTTTGGGGTGAATTATTTCTTTCTTGTCCAAGAGCCTCCTTAGTTTCTCATATGGTGGCACCTACCCCTAACAATCTTCCACAGTACAGAGAAGACTCAGAACAGACCCAGCATGGGTTCAAGCTGGTTCCTTTAAAGAGCATTTACATGTTCATCTGTCACCAGTGCTCCTCTCCCTAGCACTATTCAGGAATGCTATGTAGAATGGACAGAGTTCCATCGCATTTCTCAGAAAGGAGTAAGAAAGTCAGTGGTTTTCCTTTTCTGGATGGGAGGACTTTCTCTTCTTGTTTGATTACAACAGGATTTACAAGATCTAGGTGACAATATATTATCCTTCTATCCAGCAGAGTGGGCTTACATAGAATAGAGGAGTCTTTTAGTAAAACGTGTTTTACTGACAAAAGAAAAGGTTTCTCAAGGCTTCGCCCAGTTTCTACCTAGCCTGATGGCAAATGCTCGAGAAGGAGAAGATGCGGAATGCATATGAATGCGGGGGGTGGTACCAAAGACAAACCTTTTCTTAGACTTGCCTTGGCCCTATTTTTTGTCTAGTGGAGAATAGGAATTAGAAACCAAAGAATTGATGTTCTTTAAAAAGAAGATAAGGCACGTAGGCAGGGCACATATGGAGCTATAGTTGTGGAAATATGCTTTTTGGTCTGAAATATAACTTTTTATTTCACATGAACTTACTATTAAAATGGAGGAAGCAGATCTACCTCTTTGAGATACTGACCTTGAAATAGTAGGAAATTTATTATTCCTCACATATTTATGGGAACTTTGGAAAGAGTCAAAACATTTGGCAGCCTGCTCGGGAGATATTATGGGATGCCTACGAAGTGGAGGATACTGTGCTAAGACTTTGGAGTGGTTGAGCCCAAGCAAGGGCAGAGCGTTGTTACTTCTTCACTCACCCAACTGCACATTTTTTGAGTGCCACTGGGTAATTTACTTCTGAAGGTTTTTGCTTCTGTTTATATCTGTGTTATTAACACTTTCTCCAGGGCTTCTTGTGAAAAACAAATGGGATAAAGTTGTTTAACAATACTTGTTAACAAGTAAGAGATTGGTAAACAGTTATTTCCCTATCCTTTGTCACACTTAGAATAAAATAATAAATTCTCTGTGTGGCATTTATGACCCGTTTTAAAACCCACCCACACACCTATCTGGTCTTATTTCCCAGGACTTCCATGTCTGGAGCGCCTATGAGAATAGTGTACTGGTTTGCTGGAGTTGCCATAACAAAGTGCAGTAGAAACCTATTACCTCCCAGTTCTGGAGGCCAGGAGTCCAAAATCAAGGTGTTGGCAGGGTCGGTTCTTTCTGAGGGCTGTGAGGGCAAGATCTGTTCCAGGCCTGTCTCCTTGGCTTGTAGATGGCCATATTTCATATGCGTCTTTCTGGTTTAAAAATCCTTTCTGTATAAGCACACCAGACGTACTGAATAAGGGCCCACACTAATGGCATTATTTTAATATAACATCTGCAACAACACTATTTTTAAATAAGGTGACATTCTGAGGTCCTGGGGATTAGGACGGCAGCATGTGAGTTGGGGAGGGAGACAGTTTAGCCCATGACAAGGGGTTTTGTTTTTCTTGCAGAATCGGAACTCACCCTGTTCTCCTCTCTACTCTTGCTCTCTCTGGTCTTCTAAAATCCCTTCCTAGTGAAATTTGTCTCCTCCTTCAAGTCAAACTCAATGTTCACATCCTCTGTGGAGCTGCTTCTGATTTCTTTAACTGAAATTCACTGCCTGCTTTTGAATCACACATGCAGTTATTTTACCTTATTTTAAAGTTACTTTTATTTGTTTTAGTGATTATTTTCTATATCACTTCTTGTATAGTACCATTCAGTTACTAAATATTTTTAATAAATGAAAGTACTTGTAAAGATGTTTCTTCTTCCTAACTGGGCTGTAAACTCTTAAATTAAGAAATCATGTTTATACTTCTTTTCATAATAAAATTTTTTTTAAGCACAGATCCTGTATGCAGGGGAGAGGAACAGAGACAATACTCATGTGAGAAAGAGGAGGAGCCTTTGGGAAAGGCCCCATTTAGACAAGGCTGCAGAGGATGGCTTTTCCTTGGTAGACCGTTCAATGTCCTCTACCCGTTAGCTTTGAAAGTTGGTTCCAACCACAAATGGAGAGTAGTTTTATCTAAAAATAAATGCATGCGTGAGATTGATGGATAAAATCAGAACATCAATGTATTAACTCACAGTGAGAAATGAACTGTCATAAACACTGAAGGGCAGTGTCTCCTGATTATCTCCTATGGAAAACCAGATATAATCAAAAGTTTGCTGGATAAGCCTGGAGTCAGATCAAGGGAAAATCAATAAATGATTTGAATATTTAATGGTATCAGATTAAGATAGTCTGATGAATTCATCTCCATGGTTGTCAGTTGCCAATGGAATAACATTCTTGAGCCTACTGGCTAAATGAGCAGGCACCAGCAATATTTGAATCTTGAGCTATTCTTCCTCTTTGTATAACATGATTATTCTGAATTTTATAATCTTCTGAGATCACATCTTCCTTTTAATAACCAAATTTAAAATACTTTATGGCTCCTACATGGCGTGACTATAAAGAATTCAGCCACCTCTCAAATATTTCTGAGAATTTCTTGTCCTGCTTGCCATTTATTATCTCTCACTCTAAACTACTCCCAAGTTGCCTTGCTAGTCACTGCGTGCCATCTTATTACTATCCCTGTATGTTGCTTTAGCTAGCACTAGTTCAGTCCAATCACTACATCCTTCCTCTTTCTCCCTTACAAGAGGGTCACTTGACTGTACTGGTTAACTAGTTTGCAGGAAATCTGTCAAGGGAATTTCAAAACAGGAAAGGAAAAAATAATCAACCAGATATCACTGCTCCCAAAGAGCACTGACCATGGTCCATCACAGACTATCCGTTAGTGGCAATTTCTCCACCAACATGTTGTTGAAACTCCTATCCTACTCAGATTCAAAGCCTCTTTTCTATCTTCTCTCTTGCTCCCTTCAGCCCCCAAAGTTCTCAAGCTACCCTCTCCAACTCATATGTAAAAACAATAACAAAATTCCTTCTCCAGAGAAAAAGTCCAGCCACATTCTATGATGGTGCTATCATTTCCAGAAAATGTTTATTAAATGCCTACTGTGTACCAAATACTATGGAGGGGGAAGAACAAATATGGCCCATGTTCTTAGGAAGTATTCATAAACATAATTTTACAAATGAGTGCATGATTACAAAGTGAGGTTAGTGTTCCAAGAAAAGAAACATGGCATTTGGGAACATTTAACAATGGCATCTGGGCACAAGAGGACTCCTCTGGCAGGGAGTCATGAAATACCAATCAGTGGACAAGCAGGATTAAAAGCTAGAGAGAGGGGCAGGTGGAGAGGCACAGCCCCTCAGGCAGAGGAAGGCACTGCATGGGAAGGTGCCTGGATCACATGGGAATCTAAGAAGTCTAGTGTGACTACGAGCAGAGGGGTGGAGGAGAATAGTGTGAGCCCACACAGTGAGGCCAGTGGGAGAGGCAGAGAGGCCAGACTACGCAAGAATTTAGAGGAATGCTAAAACTCAGATTTGAGATTTGAAAAAATAAAAATAAAAAAGTCACTTTACCTGCAGCATGGAGAATGAGCTGGAGGTGGACCAGAGTCTGTACAAGAAGATAGTCCAATCAAGAGATGATGGATGTTAGAATTAGGAACAACTGCCAACCAAAGTGGAGAGACAGGGAAGGATTTGAGAATTATTAAGGGGAGAATATCAATAGAAATCAGTGATGGATTTGGAGATTATCAGTAAAAGAGAGAAAAGCCAGAAGCATGATCCCTAGACTTGAAATTGCACATCTGAAAAGATGAAAGTATCATTAAATTGAAATAGGACATTCTCAAAGAAGAGCAGAATTTAGAGGCTAAAGTCATGGGGTGAATGTCGGTCATGTTGACTTTGAGATGACTCTGAGACATCCAAGTGGGGTTATTGGCCGGATATGTTGACTGGAGCTCAGGAGTGAGATCTGGGATATACTTATTTAAGCAATATTTGACTTGAAGAGGTAGTTAAGGGTAGATGAGATTGTCTAGGAAGACAGTACAAAGAGTCAAGGGGAGATGAGAAGAGCTAAGGGTCTAAATGTGAGCTGTAAGAACCAGCAGTTCATGAACAACTTGTTCACCAGAAGCTTTCTATAAAGCACAAGCAAAGCAAAAGGAGAGTGTTTAGACAGTGATGTGTGATAGAGAAAGGTTTTTTGTTATCATTTATGTAATGTAGTTGGGGGAGTTTAAATGAAGATGACAATAATAAGGTTGATAGACATGGATTATACTAGAGAGAGAATAATTGATGACTTCAGGTCCCTGAGGCTTAAAACACTGGTGCAGGGATTACCCGTGGATAGCAGGAGGGACTCTGCTGAAACACGGCAGGAACAAAGTGGGTGTTTCTTCAATTTTGAGATAGAGTCTCACTGTGTTTCCAGGCTGCAGTGCAGCGGCACAATCTCCTCTCACTGCAACCTCTGCCTCCTGAGCTCAAGCGATCTTCCCACCTCAGCCTCCTGAGTACCTGAGACTAGAGACACATGCCACCATGCCCAGCTGATTTTTGTATTTTTTGTAGTGACAGAGTCTTGCCATGTTGCCCAGGCTGGTCTCGAACTCCTGGACTCAAATGATCCTCCCGTCTCAGCCTCCCAAAGTGTTGGGATTATAAGCATGAGTCACTATGCCTAGCTGAACGTGGGTGTTTCTAGACACAGGTCAGGTGACAGGTTTGGATGGTAAAGAGTATTTCAAATGATAGCTTCAGCTTTTTCTAAGTAGAAGGTTAAGTGTTTGCTTAGTGAGAGAGTAGTTAGGTTGAGTTGTAGGTTGGAGGAAAATGGAAACATTTTGACGTGGTCACTGGAATTGGTGGAGAGATGCAGTGTGTTGGGTCCAAGTTCAGCTGGTGGTCCTCAGCCAGCAGTGACACCACGGTGTGCTTTGCAGTGTTCTTGCAGAGGTGGTGAAGATGAAGAGTAGATGGGAAGAAAGCAGATAGAAGGGTTAATCCAGGTTTTCTCCAGAAGGCCATGATGAAAAGAAGGAAAAGACAGTCTGGATATTGACCAAACTGTCTCTAAAAGGAGGACTATGGAATCAAAGTTGGATAAAGAAGGAAACAAGGACAGCGGAAGGGAAAGTTGGATGACTGGGACACAGCTGAGGCTTTCTTGAAGGCCCACTGCAGCTGAAACACCACATAGCAGGAACAAGTAGGAAGGCCATGAAGGGCAAGGCAGCTGTGGGAGTATGTGGAATACTCAGGGGTGGATCAGTTTCAAGGCATGAGTAGTTCAGGGAGTGACTTTGAGAGTGTTGGCTAAGGTGGAGAGAAGAAAATCTTTTTGCAGAAAGAGGCCAAAGTACTGAAAGGCTGAGGCACTGGATGGGCCATGGTAACGGGAGCTAAAGAGCAATTAAGCTTCTCATTATCTCATCCTATCTTTCCAAACTACTTCCTCCACCATATCTCCAACCAAAAGAGCCCATAGGCATGCTTTTCCAATCAGAAGATGAGCTTTTTTCCCAAAGATAACTTTTGTTTCCACCCTGAGTGGTTTTTTTCCCTGACATCAAACATATAATATATTTTCCAACATCAATTATCCAGTTATCAGACACTAGCTGTTATGGACTGAATATTTGTGTCCCTTCCCCAATTCATACATTGGAACCCTAACCCTCAGTGTAGCTGTATGTGGAGTAAAAAAAGTAATTAAAGTTAGGACTCTGATATGATAGGATTAGTGTCCTTATAAGAAGAAGCACCAGAGATTTGTCTGCCTCTCTCTCTCTCCCCACATGCATGCACCAAAGAAAAGCCACATGAAGACACAGGGAGAAGGCAGCTGTCTGCAAGCCAGGAAGTGAGTCCTCACCAGAAACCAACCCTGCTGGCACCTTCATCTTAGACTTCAAGCCTCCAGAGCTGTGAGAAAGTATATTGCTTTTTATTTAAGCCACCCAGTCTATGGTATTTTCCTATGAAGCTCAAGTAGAATAATACACTAATTATCCAGAGCTAGTGCAGACCCCACAGGTTAACAGGCTCACCTGAAGATTGCCCTTGCCTTAGCTATCAGCTCCCCAGGATACCTGCACTTCTGTCTGTCACAGCTATAAGTGCAGAGGCTCCCATGACCCTTCTTCATTTTCATAATTCATTAGAGAAACCCACAGAATGTAGGGAAATACTTACAATTACTGGTTTATTAGGAAAGATACAATTCAGGACAGCCTAATGGAAGCGATGCAGGGTGTAAGGGGAGTGAGGAGGCCATGCAGAGCTCTTATGACCTCTCCAAGTGTTTCACCTTCACAGTACCTTATGCATTCCCCAAGCCAGGGGCTCTCTGTACCATCATTTCGGGGGTTTTATGGAGGTTGCATTACATACACGCATGATTGAGTAAATCATTAGCCATTGGTGATTCAATCTTCAGCTCCTCTCCCATCCCCAGAGGTTGAGGAATGGGCTGACAATTTCAATTCTTTAATTACATTTTGGTTTTTCTGGTGACCGGCTCTCATCCTAACACTATCTAGGGGCCCACCAAGAGTCACCTCATTAGCGTAAACTCAGGTGTGGTTGATAGGGGCTTGGTAGGACTAAGACAAGAGGTTCTATCATCCTTATCACTTGGGAAATTTCAAGGATTTTAGGAGCTCTGTGCCAGCAACTGGGGACAAAGACCAAACATTTCTTTTCCGTTATGCCACACACACTCCTGGGATGCTGACATGGCTAAAGACAGCTCTAGAAATAGCAGCCATGGCTTCTGCTGCTGTCTTCATGGATGGCCATACCCTCTTCTTGTTGACAAGCAGACATTCTGTCAATGTTCAGCTGCAATCAAACCATGCTGGTGTAACAGCCATCATCTCTTTCCAAGATGACTTTCTAGATTTCTTTTCCAATTCATTATATTTTGATTTTATTCTTCACTCTCAGAATTCTTCTATTGCCAAATTCTTCAGGGATACTTCATGGTAGCCTTCATATACCCAACAAATAAGGTATTGAGTGGGTAAGTCCCACAAGAGCACAGAAATAAATAAAAAGATTAAATAACTACTTTAGGATTAAATTACTTTAAAAGATTAAAGTAACTTTGGTTACTTTTTATAATTGTTCTCTGTTTGAATGTTTCATATGAATATGTAGAGAGGAAGTTTGTTCATTTTTATTCTGTGTTGCTTACACGATTCTGTGTGATATCTACAAGTGCAGCTATTTGACCACTACTTTCCATATCTAATGCTCACTTTTCTGTGCTCAAAGATTAGCTGCCATAGGTTTGATTTTCACCTGCTATCAGTGTCTTGGCAACAACAGACAATCCTGTATTCTGGGATAAAACAACTACTTAAGGAATCATACTTAATATTGAAATTTCTTTAAATGAAATGACAAATCATTATTGTAAAAATGTTCCAAATTGATAAAGTGTTTTTGGACTTACTACCTGTTGCCTTTAAAACATACATTGAGTGCCTTCCCTTGCCTAAAGCATCAGGTTTATACTATTCATTTTGTTTTGTGAATAGTGACATATATACAAAAAAATCTTCAAGTGATTTTCTCAGGGTGCTTTAAAGTTTAGAAAGGAATTTGGGTTTTTCCTTTTTCTTCTTCTGGAGAAGAGTGGTTAATTTACTAAGGAACACTAAGATTGTTATACATTATATATTTCAGAGTGAAACCCATTATAAATGGTATAATAGCAGCCCTGCTTCATTAGATATTGTAAATAGCATTTTCTAAAACTTGGAAGAATCTTAGTTTTATTATTAAATCAAATCACATAATTTTATAGATGAGAAAGTTAAGTCACTGAGAGCAGCCTAGACTGAAATTCACATTGGGCTCCCCCAAACCGACAGCTCCCTCCTCTTCCCAGAATGGTAATTGCCTTAGAAGCAACAAATCAACATGAAGTGGGCAATGCAAGTTGTATTCCCACTTCTTTGCCTTATATTTTACTAGCAAACTGCTCAAAATTTCTTTTTCAGAAATAATGTGTGGCTTTCAAATTAAGTTGGGCTGCCACACAGAGCTCAGAGATTCTACACTTGATATTTTTTATTGCAAGCATTTGCAGCCGGGAATCACGGTGACACCATGGCAAGCAGTATGTCTTGAAGTCATGCAGATAGAAAGCAGTGGGACCTAGTGGAGGAATAATGAGCTCTGGGGTCAGGCAGAGCATCCCTCAGAGTCGTGACTTGGTCACCGTAAGACTTTCAGTTGCCCAGAGTCCTGACAGGACAAATCACTTAACCCCTTTGAGTCTTAACTTACTCATCTGTCAAATGAGAAATAACTTGCAGGGTTATGTAAGGACTACACTCACAGTATCTAACACAGTTGAAGATACTTAATAATTGAAAACTCTTAATGTTGTTTCTGTATTTTTGGTCACTTACTAAGTGACCAAATTTTCAAATTTTGGCAAATTATTTAATCTCTCTGAGACTATAGTCTCATTGGCAAAGTAGAAAAATATCAATCTTATAGGACTGTCATGAGAATTAAATGATAAAAATACATATAATGGCCTTCAATATATATTTGTTCATTTTTTCTGCCTGCTTTTCTCCTGCCAATAATGAGTCTGGTTAATCTCAATTAGTGACCAGTTTAGATTGAATTTTAAATGGAAGAACTTAATGGCAAGGGTGTCTATGTCTTCATTTTAGGTAGTACATCATTGGCCCGTACACTCTAAAAGTCAGAACCACTGATGGATTGAGTTGTGGTTTCCTTGATTTTTGGAAACACCTCTTCCAAGAGGTTTCTGATGAAAGGTTCTTGCATTAATCATTGAAACTCTAACTCTGTGGAGAGCTGGTGATGTTTTCCCTGGAAAGGCTTACACATCCACTAGTATGTAAAATGTTCATAATATAAGTTTTCTAGTTTATCTCACAAAGAGAGGAGGCTGGAGCTTATGACTCAGCGCCCAGTCTGGAGTCAGCTAGTTTTCCTAGAATGAAAGTTTGGCCACGCATCTCTCGGGGTACAGAGGAAGATTTTGTCTTTGTTAACCATGGTGTAAACTCTGGCAGGTGGATGTGTTTAGAACAGAAGCAGCTGCCTTTGCACTTTTGCAAACAGTGGATGTGAAAAAGGGCAAGGTCTTGACTGGCACCTGGAAAATATTACTGTGAGAAAGGCACCAGTGGATACAAAAGAACTGCTATTTCTTTTTTTTTCCTTTCTTTCTTTTTTTTTTTTGAGACGAAGTCTCGCTCTGTCACACAAGCTGGTGTGCAGTGCTGGGATCTCGGCTCACTGCTGCAACCTCTGCCTCCCAAGTTCAAGCAATTCTCTGCCTCCACCTCCTGAGTAGCTGGAATTATAGGCACCCACCACCATGCCTGGCTAATTTTTGTATTTTTAGTAGAGAAGGGGTTTCACCATCTTGCTCAGGCTAGTCTTGACCTCCTGACCTTGTGATCCACCTGCCTTGGCCTCACAACGTGCTGGGATTACAGGTGTGAGCCACTTCACCTGCCAAGAACTGCTGTTTCTGACTCAGACATGCCCAGAAATGAAAGAATATTTGCTGGTTACACTAAAAATTACGGGTGATTTCTTCTTCTTTTTCTCCTTCTTTAAAAAAAAAATCTTTCTTATAAAAATTACTAATTTGTTTATACTTTTCTAAAATAGATTTGGAAGAGAAGTGATATAGCCAAGCATTTTTGTTATTATTGTTGTTGTCAGAGAGCATCATAACTGTTTCCACTGTATAGCAAATAAAAAAGCTTGGACTAGACTCAGCATAACAGGCAATGCTGGAGTCAGCAGAACTTGATTTTATTTTGGAGCTTACTTATTGGGAGAATTTGGAAAAAGAAAATAATGCATTCACTCCAGCAACAACAAAACTTAAATTCTGAGAGAGATTGTGAAGTTAAATTGGATGATCCATGCATGTAAAAGTTATCACAAAACCTAGCATCGTGTACAGAACAGACTATTCCTGCATTTCATCTTGTTTAATTAGAAAACACAATTGGAAGTTCAGGTATGCCTGGATACTTATTAAATCCATTTAATACTGTTCTCAAAAGATCCCAGTGTCATCCGATTGCAAATAACAAACTGCTTACCTCTTATGGACTTTATAATTTTTCATACTTACTCTGCATTGTTTCCATGGTATGATAATCTGATCTGCTGGTGCTTATGAGTATGTACATTGTTATCTAATTTTTAATTATATAGCTTTAATTTTATTACTTTTGTCAAAGGAAGTGAATCAGTGTCATCTGTTTATAACCAATTAAGTTATGGACTATGTGCTATTAGCAACCTTGAATAAGCCTTGATAGTTTAATAATTCTTATGAACAATAGATATTGCAGACTCTGGCATGAAGTACTTTATGAACCACAGGACCAACAAAAGCTTTCACTAACTCTACTACAATATCATAAGCGAAGAAGTTGCATTTTGTGATATACAATTATATGTTCTTCTGTTTTAAGTAATTACTTTGATATTAAAAGTGTCTGATTAATTCAGACACATCCAAACCAGTGACAGCAATGATTATGTAAATGAAGCATAAATAATTAAAAATGAAAAATCATGAGTGTCTGGATCTAAAGGCTTTCAAAACATTGGGTGTGTTCTAGAACCAGTTCATCTTCAGAGCAGTGTCTAGGAGGGTAAAGTTAAGTAGAAAATCACATTGTAGAGTTCTCAGTTTAATCTTGATCTAAATGATACTCAACTGCCTAAAACAAATGAATAGGTATGCTCATTATCATTTAGATGCTGTTTTATCCAAACATTAATTTAGATTTCAATCTCCTTTTCAATTAAAAATTCAGGAAAGCAAAAATGTAAATGCCTTGCCACTGAGACACCAATATTGGAAATTAGGTGAGACGGATGCCCTGCCACCTATCTTGTATCTAGTTAAATGTTAGCTATTAAGACTATGTGAACATTTTCTCTTGCTAGAAAGTCCTGCTACATTTTCCTGTGCTACTCAAAAATAAAAAAATGTTTAGAGACTATTATCTGATCAAACTAGCAGCCAGTATTGGTGGCTCATACCTGTAATCCCAGCACTTTGGGAAGCTGAGGCAGGTGGATCACCTGAGGTCAGGAACTCGAGACCAGCCCGACCAATATGGTGAAACCCCTTCTCTATTAAAAATACAAAAATTAGCCGGGCGTGGTGGTGGGCACCTGTAGTCCCAGCTATTCTATTCGAGAGGCTGAGGCAGGAGAATGGCGTAAACCCAGGAGGTGGAGCTTGCAGTGAGCCAAGATCACGTCATTGCACTCCAGCCTGGGCGACAGAGGGAGACTCCATCTCAAAAATAAATATATAAATACATAAAATAAAATAAACATTTTTATTTACTAGAACTATTTCTTTTTGGCTTCTAAGTTATTGTCTGGGGGCCAGGCATGGTGGTTCATGCCTGTAATCCCAGCATTTTGGGAGTCCGAGGTGGGGGGATCACTTGAAGTCTGGAGTTCAAGACCATCCTGACCAACATGGTGAAACCCCATCTCTACTAAAAACACAAAAATTAGGTAGGCGTGGTGGTGCACATCTGTAATCCCAGCTACTTGGGAGGCTGAGGCAAGAGAATTGCATGGACCCAGGAGGCGGTGGTTGCGTGCTGCACTGCCCACATAAAGACTTGATTAAAACAAAGGGAAAACATATTTCCTTTTTCTTGGATTTTTTGACTCTCACAGGTTTTATATTTATTTTGCATTTATTGTTACCTTATATAATTTTGTCAGAAGACACATGGTAAATATTCCTAAAGTTTCAACAAAAGCCAGAACAAGAATGTGAAAAATCTAAACTAAATACAAGAATGTGACTTGGGGAGTGGGGAACGTGGGCATCTGGAAAGACGGAGTAGAAATACCTTTGCATATTCCTGCCACTTAGTGCAACTAAAAGTCCTGGACCGTGTATGCAGAACAACCACAGGAAGGTTCTGAAAGATGGAGATGGAAGACTAACAGGGACATGGGGACACTGGGGCCTGAGGAACAACCCTGCGTTTTTTATTTGCCTCACATATGTCAGGCTGAATAGTGGACAGGCTAACACCTGGAAAGGCCAACAACCCAAATAAAATTTCCGCTCCCTCCAGACAAATGACAAGGAAAGGGCAGCCTACAAAGACAGAAAAGCTTTCAAACAATGACCACTTACTCCTGCCAAACACCATAGAAAAAAATGTGTCTGCTTCTCCACCCCCTGCCACCAAAGGCTAAATGGAGAGGCCATATTTCCACACTGCCCGGACCATAATAGCTTTCCCGAATGCCCTGAGCAGAGTGATGTCAGAGAAGAAGGAGGAGAAAGCCAAAACTCTCATTCCCACTGGAGGGTAATGAGGTCCCTTTTCCACAAGATGACAATGAAGACCACATTGGGATCCTGGACTTCCAATTCACCTGGCGGCAATGAGGTGCCCTTCCTTCCCCTATCAGAGGTGGATCAGTGAAGCGTCAGGACTGTCACCACCACTCAGGGGCAGCAAGGATCACCTCCCCATGGTGTGAGCAGAGGCCACGTGGGGCACAATGACAAAGCACTCCTGCCACTCCCAGCCAAGGTGTTATCTGTGGAGACCCAACAAAGGGCAGTAGCTCCTATCCCTCCTGGTTGTAGTGAGGATCACTCCCACTCCAGTGTCAATACAGGTCAGGTAGGGAATCTGTACTTCTACCCCCTACTTGGCAGTCATGAGGCAGTGACCCCTATCCCCACTCTTATTAGAGTGGTATCAGAAAAGGCCACATAAAACAAAGGATTTAAATAAGATCCAGTTTTATAACATAACACCCACAGTATTATGTAACTAGAAATCACTCATTATGCTAAGAATCAACTTAAATGAGAAAAAACAATCAATAGACAAAAACACCAACATGGCAGAGATGTTAGAATTATCTGACAAGCATTCTATTTTATTATTTTTATTTTTATTTTTACTTTTTGGGCCTTGCTGTCTGTCACCCAGGCTGGAATGCAAGGGTATGATTATAGCTCACTGCAGCCTCAATGTCCCGGGCTCAAGCAATCCTTCCATCTTAGCCTCTGAAGTAGCTGGGACTACAGGTGCACATTATACCTAGTTAATTTTTGTATTTTTTGTAGAGATGTGGTCTTGCTTTGTTGCCTAGGCTGGTGTCAAACTCCTAGGCAATTCTAGGTCTCAAAATCCTAAAGCAATCATCCTGCTTCAGTCTCCCAAGGTGCTGGGACTACAGGTGTGAGTCACTACGTCCAGCCTGAAAAGGATTTTAAAGCACTCATGGTGAAAAGATCCAATGAGCAATTATAAACAACTTGAAATTAATGAAAATATAGAAAATCTCAGCAAAGAAATACAAAATAGAAAGAAGACCAAATGGAAATTTTAGCACTTAGAAAATACAGTTACCAAATACAAAACTCAATGAATGAGCTCAAGAGCAGAACTGGAAGAGAGAACAAGAGAAACTACCCAAGCTGAATAACAGAGGGAAATAGACAAGAAAAAAAAAAAAGTTCAGAGCCTTAGGGACCTGAAGAACCATAATAATAATAAAGATGTAATACTTATGTCATTAGAGTCCCTGGAGGAAAGTAGCTAAAAATATTTGCAGAAAATAATGGCTGAAAATTCACCAAATTTGGCAAAAGACATATGCTTATAGATTTAAGAAGCTATATGATCGAAACAGGGTAAATCCAAAGAAATCTATATAAAAGCCCATTATTGTCAAAGCTCTAAAAAGCAAAAATAAGGAAAAACATTTGAAAGAAGTTAGAGAGAAAGAAAAGTTTGCCTTTAGAAAAAAAAGCAATTTGAACAACAGCAGACTTCTTATTAGAAAACGTGGAGCCCAGATGAAGAAGCACAATATTTTCAAGAGCTGAAATAAAAGAATTGTCAAATAGAATTCTATAGTAAGTGAAAATGTCCTCCAGGAATGAAGGGGAAGTCAAGTCATTGTCAAATGAAGGAAAAATGAGATAATTTCTTGCCCACATACCTACCTTAAAAGAATGGGGAAAGAAGTCTCTAAACAGAAAGGAAATAATAAATGAGAGGCTCTTGAAACATTAGGACAGAAGAAAGAACAAGATAAAGAGAAAATATATGAATGAATACTAATTTTCTTCTTCCTGACTTTTCTAAATTATGTTTGAAAGTTGAAGCAAACATTATAACAGTTGACTAACGTGATTCTCAATGTGTGTAGAGGAAACACATAAACAATTATAAATGGGAAAATAAAGAGATGGATTTCTACACATCACTCAAGCTGGTGGAATCAGGAGACTGAAATAAGCCATGTATACACATACACAAACACACACATAAATACACAAATATGTGATATATAAGCCACTGAAAATCTTTGCATACAAACCTATATAAAGAGATATACTCAAAAAAATCTATAGATAAATAGAATTACTGGAATTATAAAAACAAGTTCAAATAACTCAAAAAAGATAGGAAAGGGAAACAGAGAAACACAAAACAGAACAAACAGAAAATAAAAAATAAAATGGTAGATGTAAGCCCTATAATGCCAATAACTCCATTAAATGCATCAATTCAAGGACAGAGATTGGTAAATTTAATTTTTAAAAAACCATGACCTAACCATATTCTGTCTACAAAAAACTCTCTTCAAATATGATGATCTAGATAGGTTAAAGTAAAAGGGTGAAAAAAGGTATACCATCAAAACACTAATCAGGATTAAGCAGGGTGGCTATATTAATATCAGATAATGTAGACTTCAAGCCAAGGAGAATTACAGGGACATTGAGGGCCATTACATAAAATCACTTCTTGATCTATCCACCAAGAAGCATAGCAATCCTGGTGTATCCACCAAACACCAGAACTGCAAAATATGTGAAGCCAGAACTGATAGAATGGAAGGAGAAACAGACAAATCCACAATTATATGTGGAGACACCAACATCCTTCTTTCAATTACTGACAGAGCAGCTAGACAGAAAATCCAAGGATAAAGAAGAATAACACACCAGCTGACATTAATAGAATATGTTACCTAATAACAGAATAGATACTCTTTTAAAGTGCCCCAGGAACATATACTAAGATAAAACATATCCTGAGTCATGAAACAAACCACAACAAATTTAAAAGAATTTAAATCATTCCAAGTGGACTGTGACCACGATGGAATGAAACTAGAAATCAAAAGCAGAAAGTAACAGGAAAATCTCCAAACACTGAACAACACACTTCTAAATAAGCCATGAGTCAATGAGAAATACTCAGGGGAAAAATGAAAACTACATTTAAATCAATGAAAATTAAAATACAGACTATCAAAACTTTCAGAACACAGGTAAAGCAACGCTGAAGGAAATTTGCAACACTAAATGCTTACATTAGGAGATAAAAAGTTTTAATTCAATAATCTAAGCCTTTACCTCAATAAACTAGAAATATAAGATCAAAATGAGCCCAAGCAAACAGAAAGAAATAAGTTGTAAAAAAGCATATATCAATGAAGTTAAAAACGGAAAAAAAATCAATAGAGGAAATCAATGAAATAAGAACCTGGTTCTTTCAAAAACTGACAAAATTGTCAAATCTTTCACAAGTTTGACAAAGAAATAAAAGATAGAAGACACAATTACTAATTCAGGAATGAAGCATAGGATATCATTGCAGACCTTACCAAAAATTTAATAAGGAAATGCTATGCACAACCTCACAGATGTAAACTTAACAACTTAGATGAAGTGAACCAATTTCTCAAAAAGCAGGAACTACCACAAATCACCCAATGTGAACTATATCATTTAAACGGCCCCAACGTTCTTAAGAAATTTACAACCGTAGGGCCAGGCCTGGTGGCTCTCACCTGTAATCCCAGCACTTTGGGAGGCCAAGGTGGGAAGGAAATCAAGACCATTCTGGCTAACACGGAGAAACCCGTCTCTACTAAAAAATACAAAAATTAGCTGGGCGTGGTGGTGGGCACCTGTAGTCCCAGCTACTCGGGAGGCTGAGGCAGGAGAATGGCATGAACCTGAGAGGTGGAGCTTGCAGTGAGCTGAGATCGTGCCACTGCACTTCAGCCTGGGCAATAGAGTGAGATTCCATCTCAAAAAAAACCTAAAAACCAAAAAACAACACACACACACACAAAAAAAGAAATTTGTATCTGTAATTTAAAACTTTTCAAATATTATGGATGGTTTCACTAAAGAATTATTTGAAGCATTTAGGGAGAATTGGCATCGGTGCTACACAATATTTTCCAGAAATAGAAGAAGAAACACTTGCCAATTCATTTTATGAAGCTGATACAGAAACCAGACAAAGATAGTACAAAACAAAACTACAAATACCCCTCATAAGTATAGACACAAAAATATTTAACAAAATATTAGTTAATTTAATTCAGTGATACAATTACTTATACATACCTTGACCAAATTAAGTTTATTCCAGGGATGCAATACTGGTTCAATAATCAAAAGTCAATGTAGTCCATTATATAAACATAGAAATCACATAATTCTATCAATTGATGCAAGAAAATCATTTGACAAAATTCAGTACTTCTTTGTGGTTAAAATCTCAGAACATGGGAGGATCGGAGTAAATAAAAATTAAATAAAAATAAAAAAGAAGAAAATCTCAGAACACTAGGAATAGATTGGAAGTTCCTCAACTTGCCAAGGAACATCTACAATAAAACCTACAACTAATATGGCATTAATGGTGAAAAATGGAATACTTTCTCTTTAAAACAGAAAAGAAGCAAGAATGACTAGCTCTATCACTGTTATTGAAATAGTACTAGAAGTTCTAGTCACTGCAATAAGGCAATAAGAAGAAACAAAAGCACACAAATTGGAAAAGAAGAGGCAAAAATTCTATTTGCAGATGATGTGATTGTATGTGTAGAAAATCCCCCCAAAATCTATGAAAAAAAACCAAATATTTTAGAACTAATACTATAATTCAGCAAGGTGACAGGATATGAGATCAACACACAAAAATCAGTTGCATTTCTCTGTACCACATGTCTACAGTGGACATGTGGACACTGAAATTAAAAATATGATAACATTTACTATCCCTAAAGTGGGGAAAAACTTATGTGTAAATCTAACAAAACATATGAAAGACTTTTATACTGAACACTACAAAAAGCTGATAAAAAGAAATCAAAGAATATCTAAATAAATGAAAAGTAATATCTGTTCATAAAACAGAAGGCCCACATAATAGTATCAATTCACCCTAAGTTGATATACAAGTTTAATGTAATTCCTATCAAAATAGCAGCAAGATATTTTGTAGACATATAAAGTTATTCCAAAATAATATGTGGAAAGGCAAAAGAGCTGGAATAATTAAAACAGTTTTGAAAAATAATAATGAAGTAGGAAGAATAAGTCTATCAACTTATTATATAGTTATAGTGATTAAGACTGGGTGGCATTGATGGAGGGATAGACATATAGATTAATGGAATAAATTAGAAAACACAGAAAAATACCTACACAAATATGCCTAACTGATCTTTGACAGGGGTTTAAAACTGATTTAATGGAGGAAGGAAAGTCTTTTCAATAAATAGCATTGGCGCAATGGGACATTTATAGCAAAAAAGAAATCAACTTCAACTTAAACCTACCACCTATGCAAAGCAAATTAACAACAAAAAAAAACCTGAAAATGTTCAAGATGGATTATAGGTTCAAATGCAAAATGTAATAAAACAACATGTTTGGAAGAAAACAAGAGAAAAACTTCAGGGCCTATTTATTGTTCACCAAGAGTCTGAGACACGAAGAACACAATTCATAAAAGAGAAAAAAATAATAAATTGGACTGTCAAAATTAAAAACATTTGCTCTGCAAAAGACCCTTTTAAGATGATAAAAAGACAAGCTACGGACTGTGAAAAGATATTTGCAAACCACGTACCTGTCAAAAGATTCATCTATACACTATATTTTTAAAACTCTCAAAACTCAACAGTAAAATACAAACAAAAAACCAATCCAGTTAGAAAATAAGCAAATAGCATAAAGAGACATTTCACTGAAGAAGTTATAGGGAGAGCAAATAAGCACATTAAAAGATGTTTTGCATTAGGAAAATGCAAATTAAGACCACAGTGAGATATCACTGCATACCTGTTAGAACAACTACCGTTTAAAAATAATGACAGTACCAAATACCTGGGAGGACACAGAGAAACATACATTGCTTGTGGGAATGTAAGATGGTACAGCCACGTTCAAAATTAGTTTGGCAGTTTTTTAAAAAACTAAACATGCACTTAAAATTGCCCTTCTGGGCATTTATTAAAGAGAAATAAAAACTTAAGTCCACACAGAAACCCATACCTGATTGTTCGTAGTAGCTTTATTTGAAATAGCCACAGAGTGGAAAGAAGAAAAATGTCCTAAAATAGGTGAATCGTTAAACCTATACCATGGAATACTACTTGGCAATAGAGAAGAATGGACAAAAATGAAAAGGAATGGAACAACTTGGATAGACCTCGAGAATACTATGCTGATTTTTAAAATCCAGTATCCAAAAAATGAGTATTTGGTGTATGATTCCACTTATATAACATTCTTACAGTGACAAAAAATGGACTTCAGAGATGAAGAAAATATTAATTCCAGGAGAGCAAGGGATGGAATCATTGCGCATATTGATTTTGGCAGTAGTTACAGAATCTACACATGTGATAACATGACATAGAACTATGCACATCCTTTATATCATTGTTAGTTTCCTAGTTTTGACCTTGTGCTCTATATAAGAGGGAACCAATGAGAGAAACTGAGTGAAGGGTACACAAGTCCTCTCTGTATTATCTTTGCAATTTCCTATGAATCCATAACTATTTCAGAACAAAACATTTTGAAAAAATGGTTATGATATTTGGCTAATTTGGCTATGATAGTCTATGGAACTCACAATAGCTAATTGAGCTATGATATTTTATGGAATTCACAATCTATATTGACACCCTGTGCTTCAGAATCAAAAGACCTTTTAAAGTATATGTACTTTTTTTTTTTTTTTTAAGTGAGGGGCTTGTTCAATTAGGTGATAATTTGGGTCATTGCCTTCTAGGTTCTTATCCCATTAACTTGGAAATGATCAGTAAAGTACTACTTGGGCTGAAGACTTTGAGAAGCAACACATACCTGTCTTCACTATTTTAAAATGCAGAATAAAGCAACAATGGACACGTGTAGTCATTCTATAAATAAAACACTTCCTCTTCCTTTTAATAGAGACAGATGGATCGAGGCCCTGCTGAGTGGCCTTTAAGGGAAGCACTGTCTATGAGGTCTCTATCTAGCTGTATTGAAGATGATAAATCATCCTAGAGGCTAGTATTATCTCACTGACATTTTTCTCAAAGCACTACTTTTTTGTGTGTGTTTAAAAATTTGTGAAAAGCTATCTATTACTACTAGATTTAATTCTAATTAAACTGGACTTCATTTGGTTTTTATTTTAGAATTAGCATAACTTAAAGCAAGTTAGTTTTTTCTACACATAAACCTTTTCTAATAAGGCATAGCTAAATGTGACTTTGCAAGTTGCTCTGCTTTTACATCCTTCAGCATCCTTCAGTGCTACTTTCTGGTGCCAGGGCGGCTCAGATCATAAGACTAGAAAAGACCTCACCCACCATCTGGCCCAGAGGTCTGGAATTGGCAGCCAATAGGTATGTTATCTCTTGGAACTTGATTTCTTTATGTTTATGAATTGTGAATGTCTTTAGATTGGGCATGGGGTCTCCCATGGGCCACAGCTCATGCCAGCATCTCTGGGTTACCTCCACTGTTTTTCCACAATGCCTTTCCTTGGTTGGAATTTGATTGTGAAATGCTTCTTCCTTCTTCAGTATTCCCATAGATGGAGAAGCAGTGTATATTTTATCAAGGTCACATAACTAATTCACTGCAAAACTCAGAACATGCCCATGTCTCAATCTCCTTCTGCACTTACTCTACTGCCCTCTATACCCCAGAGACATTTCTTAAAAGGGGTTGTGGGGTGGGGCTGGTCCTGAAGAGAGAGCCAGAAACCCCACATGTACAGAAGGATTTCTTTGTGTCCAAAAATGCTTGAAGGTGCAGCTCAGCACAAGACCCAGGCTGAGTACAGAGTGATTTCTTGTTGCTTAATGTGGATCAGACCTCATGGGAGACACAGCCCGCCTCTCCACCAGCTCCCTCCCACCTCCAACCCCAGTTCAAATTGATTTTGTGCTTCCTGTTTTTCTGTGCTTGACAAAGGAAGCAAAAGTAACGTGCTGTCAGTGGGTAGTTGCCAAAAAGCAAAGTGGCCCAAATCACCTGCTTCAAATTTCCAACTATAGTTCAAAGTCGTCTTGCAAGCAGCCACTGCAATTTGCTAATAAAATGCTAAATCATTAAGGTCTTCTTATTTGTCTATTGATTGTTTAAGTAGGATGTTATGACAGGGAAGTATTGGTGCTAATAGTATCGACCCACCTTCAGGGTGTTCTTAAGCAGGCAACTCCACATAGGCATTCCACTAATTCTGATATATTGCCTGTCATAGCCATTTCATCAGGACCCTTGACATTATGCTCAGACCGTCTTTTAGGAACTTTAGCTTTCTGGAAAAACTGAGAAAATAGAGACTTTCATATAAAAATAATATTAATAATTATGTATTTAGTGGTTTCCCTGAGCCAGGTAAGGTGCTAGGATTTTGGCCTATATTATTTCTAACACAGCAATGCTACACATAGGGATTGTTATCTTGTTTGTACATTTGGTGAAAATTGGGCTCTGAAAGGTGAAATCACTCTTCTGCACTCTCATGGCTGGTAGTGGCTTTGTCACAATTTGAACCTAGATCCATCTGAGTTGGAGTCCATGCTCTTAAATATATTGGTACATTGCTTAAATAATAACTCAAACTTATTCTATCATATTTCTGGTATCAGACTTCTGGGGTGTCAATAAGGAATGATGGCTGAGTGACTGAGAGAGTTCCAGCCTTCAGTAAAGCCAGTTCTCCTCCCATTGGCAACAAGGCAAAGGACACTGGGAATGGAGTAAGTCCAACAGAGCAGCCTCCCTCTGTGATGTAGAAAAAAACACCCATGATTCATGCACATACTTGGCACTACCCAAAGCCCAATGTGCACCGCTGGTGGCCTGGATACACTTACTGACCCTCCAGCCCAAGCCTCCAGGGAGGCTGAACAGAGGAGAATGGGGAAAATTAGGATTAGGAGGGTTACTTTGACACATAGTAAAACACATGGCGTTAAAAAATAAGTCATGTTTTTTAAAAGGTTAAGTGAATTACAGAATGCTTTTTAACTTGAGATCCACGGAGATGTCTCACCAGACAGAAGGCTGGAGAAAGAGACAGGGAGAAGAGTAGAGGGAATTGGAGTGACAGCATATAGGGTCCCCACTGGCTTTGAGCAAAGAGGCATTTGTCTCTCATTATACATTAGAGATAATGTATAAGCTTTGTCCATTAAAGAGCGTATTCTCTGTGGGAAAAACCCTGAAATAGGAGTTGAGTTGGCCTGAAATATCTGGAAACCAATCTGAAATGTGTAACTTAATTAAAGTAAATTACTTTAATTTAATTTAATAACTAGAAATTCATTTTAGAAAAATTCATATTTCTTGACGGTTCAGGTCTCTTCTTCTCTGATGTGGTTGGAATGTGCCCCTCAAACTTCATGCATTGAAAATTTAATCCCCAATGCAACAGTATTGGCAGATGGGGCCTAATAAGAGATGATAAGGTCATGAGGGCTCTGCTTTTATGAATGGATCAATGTCATTGTCATGGGAGTGGGTTAGTTATCTCGAGAGTGAGCTTGTTATAAAAGTGAGTTCTACCCACTCTTGCTCTCTTGCTATCTGGAGTGCATGTTCTCCTGCTGCCTTCCTCCATTAGAAGACACAATATGAAGACCCTCAGCAGATCCCAGCGCCTTGACACTGGACTTCCCAGCCTCCAGACTGTGAGGCATACATTTATTTTATTTATAAATTACCCAGTCTGTGGTATTCTCTTATAGTGACACAAAATAGACTAAGACATACACACTCTATCTCACTACTCATTTAGAAAGCAGTATTCTTTGACCCTAAAGCTATCCTGATTATGGACCTCCTTCTAGATTTCACCTTGTCAGCAGAGCTTGTGCACTGTAACCACATGCTAACTCTCCATTCATGCATTTCATGGATTAGCTTTCTGCCAAAGGGCCAGTCATTATATTCTGCTGAGCAATTACTAACAACATTCCTTCTGTCATCAGGGACTAATGGTTTTCTTGCTGCCTTTGAGCTTCAAAAGGCCTCTCTCATTTTCATGGATTTTTTTTCTCACCCACAATACCTTTTTCTTATCCATGTCTTCATTCATTAATCCTTCTTATGCATGACTCATTTTACCCGTGTATAAGACAGCTCTCTTGGCTGCTTCTACGCCAATTGTTCTTTTACTAAGCTTTGGGTTCATTTCAAAGTCTTTCTAAACACCTGTTCCCCTTTCTTTCCTTTTTCATTTCCTCTTAACATTATTTACTTAAAGCATTTAAAAGTGAAATTTCAAAACCCTTCCCCAGACTTGGCTCTCATCAGCTGTATTCCCTAGAGAAGAACAAGGTATCATCAAAAATTAGATAGAAAATCTAGCATTGTTTATATCTCAGTTCAAGGAACATTTGTTGAATCCTCCCACTTAAGTCAAATGCATAGTACATAGAATCGCAAAATTAAAATAAATTCTCAGTGCCAGAAACTCTCCCGTCCAGCCTCTGTATTTCCATAACCTTTGTCCTGACCGCTTGCCCTCAGCACATAAACATGCCTCTCCCATACAGACATACACACACACACACACATACACACACTCACCCCTGAACCATACTCACATACAACTGATGCTGTCAGCTTCACAAGCAAGCTTTTAAAAATGAAATATTGGCCGGGCGCGGTGGCTCAAGCCTGTAATCCCAGCACTTTGGGAGGCCGAGACGGGCGGATCACGAGGTCAGGAGATCGAGACTATCCTGGCTAATACGGTGAAACCCCATCTCTACTAAAAAATACAAAAAACTAGCCGGGCGACGAGGCGGGCGCCTGTAGTCCCAGCTACTCGGGAGGCTGAGACAGGAGAATGGCGTGAACCCGGGAGGCGGAGCTTGCAGTGAGCTGAGAGCCGGCCACTGCACTCCAGCCTGGGCGGCAGAGCAAGACTCCGTCTCAAAAAAAAAAATAAAAATAAAAAAAAATAAAAATGAAATATTGTATTTCCTGTCTTCACACCTTCAACTCCTATTAAATGTTCTAATCCACTGCAACTTTCTCCATCTGTTAACATACCACCCATGCTACTCCTACTTTTTAAAAAATATAACCCACTATTAAAAATCCTTTCTGATTATTCACCCTGAACTTGCATGTATTTATTTGTAAGTCTGCTTTCCTTATTAGATTGATGTCCACAAGAACAAACACTGCATTTAACTTTGACTTAAATCCTGATACATTTCTGTTTAAATTGCTATTAACTGTGTTTAACTTATAAAAACAGCGATTTTGGTTCAACCTACTATTTATGTGTTCTTAGCACGAAATACAGTGAGTGGTACAAAGCTTAAGTTCAATAAATACTCAATAACTAAATTAATACATAAAATACCCATAATTTACAGACTTGCAGAGTAGCTGTTGCAAACTTTAGAACTTACGTTTATTTTCCTGAACGTATCTTTTCTTAAATATTTTCTTCTCAAAAGCTTCAAGAACCAAAATATATTTTACTAAAAGGAAAACCTATCTCTATATTCTAGAAACTAATATATTGTAAAAATTATTCTGTAAGTGTATAAGAAATCATATTATAGATTTTAGAAATAAAACATTTAACTGCCAGTTATTATATTACAATTACTAACATCATAGTAAAAATTTGGAGCTTATATTATTTTTATGAAAATTGTTTCAACTTTCTTTCAGTGTGTTTCTTTAAATGAAAAGATAATACTGTAATTGAAAAGTCAATTTCTAAGTTACATTTAGAACAGTAACCTGTATGTCTGTTTCTTATCACAGGGCAGTGGTTTAAGAATCAGGTGACACTGATTTCTAGCGATTTTCCTGAGTTGGAGAGTTTAGTTTACCTTAAACTTTTATCTTTGGAAACATTTGAGGCACAAAGACCTTTTCTCTAATCAGAAACCACATCCAAAAAGGGTAGAAAGGTATTCTACCTTTCACTCTTTCTAGAAAACACATTTCATTTTTTCTTTGCCTGAGTTAATAATGTTTTCCACTTTTCTTTTTAATGGTTTGATCATGATCCTGGACATTTTTGTCATTGCTCTTATATTTTTTGTCCTGGAGGGTTTTGAACTGGGAAAATTATATCATATCATGCTTTATATTATCAAATCAAATATATTCTTTAAGTAAGCTAGAGGAGTTGAAGGAAAGTGTATTCAGTACAAATAGCTGGAGACATAGGAATCCTCTAGATCAAGCAGGACAATTACGGCTCAGGCATTCACTATGTAAGCATGGAAGCCAAAGTCCATCCCTGGGACTGCACTCCTACTCACCTGAGAAAGCCTGGGAAATGCAATGGAACAAGTGACACTATTTGTGCATCCTTGTGGGGGAAGGACACACTCAGGTGGATTTGTTTGCCTATCTTCTGGGAAAGCCTATTGGAAACAGAGGGTACAGCAGTCCTAGCAAAAGGACAATTCCATTAACAGAGGGAAGGAAACAAATTATTATTGTTCAGACACAGTGTTGTATGCACCTTTACATATCCACTTGAATACAGTATTGGATACAATTAGGTAACCTATGGAAGGCTCAAAGTTCTGTTTTGCCAAGAAAAGTCCAAATGACAGTGCTAAAGATGGAAAAATGTTTATAATTGTGCAAATATCACATTGACAAAAGGTACAATAACACTGATTCATTTAAAGAAAGAAAGAACTCAACTTTCTAAAAGGGAAAATGTTCATGTAGAATTGTGTGCTGGAAAAACAAAATAGTTTGAAGCTAGATGAGGCAGATTAGAATTGAATTTTGCAACTTTGGGCAAATTGCCTGAGTCTTGGGACATGGCTTCCTCAAATGGAAATGAAAATAAGAATTTATGCTTTTTAACAATGGATAGCTCAACTAGAGAGAAAATTAATAGAGAAATACTGGACTTGAACTGCACTTTTGACTAAATGGACCCAACATACATTAGCGGAATTTTCCATCAACAGCAGCAGAATACACATTTTTCTCTAGGCATGGGGATTGTTCTCCAGGATAGACCATATGTTAGGCCACAAAACAAATTTTAATAAATTTAAAGAATTGAAATAATATCCAGGATCATTTCAGATCATAATGGAATGAAACTAGAAATCAACAGCAAAAAGAATCTTGAAAAATTTACAAGTATGTATAAATTAAACAACAACCTCCTGAATGGACAATGGGTCAAAGAAGAAATCAAAAGGAAAATTTAAAAATATCTTGAGACAAATGACAATTACAACACAATATACCAAAACCTATGGGATGCAACAAAAGCTTAGGTGTTCTAAGAAGAGCAATAAATGTCTACATTAAAAAAGAAAAGAGGACCAGGTGCAGTGGCCCACACCTGTAATCCCAGCACTTTGAGAGACCGAGAGGGGCGGATCATAAAGTCAGGAGATCAAGACCATCCTGGCTAACATGGTGAAACCCTGTCTTTACAAAAAATACAAAAAAATTAGCTTGGCGTGGTGGCAGGCACCTGAAGTCCCAGCTACTCAGGAGGCTGAGGCTGGAGAATGGTGTGAACCCAGGAGATGGAGCTTGCAGTGAGCTGAGATTAGGCCACTACACTCCAGCCAGGACGACAGAGCAAGACTCCCTCTCAAAAAAAAAAAAAAAAAGAAAAGAAAGAAAAGAGATCCCAAGTAAATATTCTAACACTAAGCCCTGAGGATGTAGAAAAAGAAAAAACTAAGCCCAAAATTTGCAAAAGGAAGAAAATAATAAAAATCAGAACAGAAGTAAATCAAATAAAGAAAAGAAAAACCACAGAAAGAATCTATAAAACTAAGAGTTGCTTTAAAAAAATAAACAAAATGTATAAACTCTTAGCTACTTTAAGAAGAAAAGAAGAAAAATAAAATTAAAAAATGAAAGTGAAGTTACAACAGACACCTCAGAAATAAAAAGGATCCTAAGAGACTATTATGAACAATTATATTCCAACAAATTGGGTAATCTAGAGGAAATAGATAAATTCCTAGAAAATACAACTTACTAAAATAGAGTCAAGGAGAAATAAAAAGCCTGAATAGACCAATAACAAATAAAGAGATTGAAGAAGTAAGCAAAAACTGCCCATCAAAGAAAAGCCCAGGATCAGATGCCTTCCCTACTGAATTCTGACAAATATTCAAAAAAACAGTTACTACTAATACTTCATAAACTCTTCCAAAACTACAGCTAGAGGGAATACTTCCTAACACATATCATGAGGCCAAAATCACCTTGGTACCTAAGCCAGACAAAGATATCACAAGAAAAGAAAACTACATGCCAATTTATCTGATGAACATCGATTCAAAAATCCTTGATAAAATATGAAAAAACTGAATTCAACAACACATCAGAAAGATTACATATCATGACCAAGTGTGATTTACCTCTGGCCTGCAAGGCTGGCTTAACATACATAATCAATCAAGATGATACATCACATTAGTAGAATGAAAGATAACTGCATAATCATCTCAATTGACATGGAAAAAGCATTCAACAAAGTCCAACATTCTTTCTTGATTAAAAACTCTCAACAAGCTAAGTACAGAAGGAAAGCTCCTCAGCAAAATAAAGGGCATTTATTTTAACTCCCACAGCTAATGTCGGTGGGGAAAAATTGAAAATTTCTCCACTAAGATCTGGTAAAAGGCAAGGGTGCCCACTTTTACTACTATTCAGCATATTACTGTAAGTGCTAACAAGGGCAATCAGTCAAGAAAAAGAAATAAAAGGCATATAAATCAGAAAGGAGAAACTGAAATTATCTCTATTTGCAGATGATGTGATTCTATATGTAAAAAATTCCAAAGATTTTACCTAAAAAAACCCTGTCAGAACTAATAAGTGAGTTCAGTAAAGCTAAAGGATACAAAATCAACAAAAATCAGTAGTGCTTTTATACACAAATAATGACCTAGCTGAAAAAGAAATCAAGAAAACAATCCCCTTTATGATAGCATGAAAAATACTTGGGAAAAATTTAACCATGGTGAAAGATTTGTAACTATAAACTATAAAGTATAAAACATTCATGAAAGAAATTGAAAAGACTCAATAAATAGAAAGATATCCCAAACTCATGGAGTGGAAGAATTCATATTGCTAAAATATCCACACTACCCAAAGCAATACATAATATTCAACAAAATTGCTACCAAAATCTCAATGACCTTCACAGAAATAGAAAAAAATCCTAAAATTCTTATGGAAACATAAAAGACCCCAAATAGCCAAAACTATGTTGAGCAAAAAGAACAAAGCTGGAAGCATTACACTTCCTGATTTAAAATTATATTACAAAGCTATAGTAATTAAAGCAGCAAGGTACTGGCATAAAAACAGGAACACAGACCAATGGAACAGAATAGAGAGTCCAGCAGTAAATCTAAACATACATGGTCAACTAATTTTTGACAAATCACCATCAAGAGGACATAATAGGGAAAGAACAGCAGTCTTTTCTATGAATAGTGCTGGAGAAACTTGATTTTTGCATGCAAAGGAATGTAATTAGAATCTTATCTTACATGATATGCAAAAATCAGCTCAAAACGGATAAAAGCTTTCAATATAAGACCAGAAACTATAAAATTCCCAGAAGAAAACACAGGCGAAAAACTTCTGGACATTGGCCTTGGCAATGATTTTCTGGATATCACACTAAAAGCTCAGACCACTAAAGGAAAAATAAATAAATGGTACTACATCAAACTAAAAAGCTTCTCCATAGCCAAAAAAAAAAAAAAAAAAAAAAAAAAAAAAATTAACAAAATGAAATGGCATTCTACAGATTGGAAAAAAGCAATTATGCAAACCATACACCTGATAAAGGGTTAATATCCAAAATATGTAAAGAACTCATATAATCCAATAATAGAAAAGCTAATAACCTAATTTAAAAAATGGGCAAAAGACTTGCATAGACCTTTCTTCAAGGAAAACGTGAAAATCACCAACAGGTATATAAAAAGGTCCCCTACGTAATTAATTGTCAGGGAAATGCAAATCAAAACTACTGAGATACCACCTCACACCCATCAGGATGGCAATTATCGAAAAGTCAAAAGACAATAAATGTTGGCGAGCGTGTGGAGAAAGAGGAACTCTTGTACACCACTGGTGGAATGTAGATTGGTACATTCTACAATGGGAATGTGGAATGTAGATTGGTCCAGCCAACATTAAAAACAGAAATACCGTGAGCCAGCAGTTTTTCTTTGGGACATATACACAAAGGAAATGAAGTCACCATCTCATAAAGATATCTGCACTCTTATGTGCATTGCAGCATAATTCACAGTAGCCAAGATATGGAAACAACCTAAGTGTCCATCAATGAACGAATGGGTTAAAACACCTGTGGTATATATGTACCATGAAATATTATTCAGCCCTAAAAATAGAATGAGGTCTTGCCATTTGCCACAATCTGGATGAACTTGGCATTATGCTAAGTGAAATAAGTTAGACCAAAAAAAAATGCATAATCTCACTTATATGTGGAATGTTTTAAAAAAAATTCAAACCTACAGAGCTGGAGAAAGAACGAAACAGTGGTTACCAGGCGTAGAGTGTTGGGAAGAAATGGGAGATGCAGGTGAGAGGATACAAGTAATAGGAACATAGGATGAGCAAATTCAGAGATGTAATGTACAACATGAGGACTAGAGCTAATAAAATTGTACTGTATTTGGGTTTCATGCTCAATGAATACATTTTAGCTGCTCGTGCCACAAGAACAACAAAAAAGAGGTAACCATAAGAGTTGATAAATATGTAAATTGGAATAACTATGTGAGTTAATAAATATGTAAATTGGGATAACTATATGAATTGTTAATATGTAAATGTTTGACTCTAGTAACATTTTTTACCATCTATATGTATCCATAACATCATGTTGTGTACCTTAAATGTATACAGTAAAACTTATTTTAAAAAATTTTAAAATAACATAATTGTTACATTCAGTAGTATTTGATGTTCAACATGCAGCCACTTGGACTTTCTAATGTTTAGTTAAATAACAAACCACGAAACATGAGAGAAAAAAGAATTCATGCTTCTCAAGGGGTATTGTGAACATCGAGCCTTTGAAAGTATTTTGGATGTATGAAATCTGGAACTAATGTTAATGACCTTAGCTTCTACTTCCAGAGAAGTAGTTATCAAGCTACAGCATAGTTGCCTGCTTCTTAGGCTTCTGGCAGCTGCCTTGTATTTGCTCACTGGGCCTTGAAAGAAGGTCCGGCAAAGCAGAAAGAGTGGGCTGAAGCCAGACCTTACTTTGAATCCCGGCTCCATTAGTGACACGTTGAGTAACTCTTAGAAAGCTATTTACTGGGAAGGTAGTGTGTGTAGTGGTTAAGTGAATCGAGTATGTGTTTTGAATTTCATCTCTATCACTTAGCAGTCTTGTAACCTTGGGGATGTTGTCCAACCTCAATTGGTATACTTGTTAAATGCAGATAACAATGTATATTTCTCTTAGTATTGAGAGGAATGATAATAATTAGCTATTCATAGCCACATCTGATGGAGACTCATAGAAGAGAGTTCATTTGTGTTTTTGAAATGAATAAATAAGTTTTATCCTTAAAACTCACCAGACAATCTGGTGTGTAGGGAAGTTGGGAGGAGGATTTTTAGCAAATACGTAGACTTCGAAATCTCCCCCATATGTGAAAAAAGCAAACTGTCTCATGAAGGGTCAAATGTTTCTACAGAGCTCAGGATGCTAATTCCCACACTACTTTCCCGTACCACATGGACTGACTATGACTATGAAGTAAACTTAAGAAGGAATAACATTTTAAACATAGTCTCCTCTACACCTGTAAATATGGATTGTCTTTGGGGACTCTGGTGACTGCCTTTATGCTGCACAATTCACATTGTTAAGCCACAAGGCAGAGGTTCTAGCAACTGTAAACCCTATAGATCCTTCTCAGTCTCCAAAAAAAGGCAGGAGATGAGACATGTTCACACACAATGAGATGAAAAGCCAAACATCAGAGAACTCAACTCTGCCATTTGGGGCCTATTTCACATTGGTCATGAAGGCCGGGCAAGCATCAATTAATGACAGGCAGTAACACCAGCTCTGATTGTGAAAAGTGGTGCAGCATCATAAATAACAGGTTTGGGGCAGAAAGAACTGGAGCTGGAAACTGTCTTCTGCCTGGAGATTCAATTCTATTTTTCCATATTCTATTTGTGACCAAAGACACAAGAAAGATGTTGGATGCCCAGCTAAAACTTCTTATGACTGGAAGCACATGCTAGCAGGGTAGCACTCTCTCTCTTCATTATAGTGATTTATCAATCTTCCACTGGGTGACACCTAGCCAATCCCTCTCCTTACAGACATTTAGGTTATAATAATAATAAAAATAAATAATTATTATTATCCATAGAGAACTTCATAGTTTGAAAAGTCCTCTTTTATGTATTAGCTCATCTACTTCTCACAATAATCCCAGTGAATAAACGCTGTACATTATAGGACAAAAACATTTCGCTGGAATTCCAAAATAAATTCTTGGTTAGCTGTCTACAATCATCACATATGTTGAAGGAGATGATCTCATAGAATTATCCAGGCAAAGGAAGACTCTAACACTATGCAAAGCTTCAGTTCTAAATCCTTTTACTATGGCAAAAAAAAATAATAAAAAATAAAAAGGCTGGACAAAAGGTAAGATTTCTTTCTTCTTTTAAATCACTTTCCCCTGATCTTATGCTTCTTCCTACTTGATCAAGTAGAGACAAAATCACCTTTTCCTAAGTGTGAGGGTGATGAGTTGTTAGAGAGAAAAACATTCCAAAATGGAAAAAGGGGACCTAAACAAGACCAAGAGGTAAATAGATAATCTAGAGTCATTATTTTCACAGAAAAGCAACAGCTCTGCTCTCGGTCCCAAAGCTCCACCTCTGGCTTACTACCCAGAGTGTCCTTTGCGGTGATGTGTCTCAGCAGTTCTCCTCCACGGAAAGGAGAAGATGGAGGAGATTTTGCACTCCACTTATGAAGGATCCATGTGATGCAATGTCCCACTCAAGAAAGGAGAAAGGAGATTACCAAACTAGCAGAAAAAAATCCTTCTTCATCCCTCTGAGGCCAGTTTTCCAAACTAGCCTCAGCTTCTTTGTATCCATGTCGTAACAATTGACATTGACCCTTTACACTTCTGAAAGGTATGCTTCTGGTTAAGATGTGGAAAAAGATAAGACTTTCATTCCCTTGATAACAAGAAGTAAAACCTGGGCAAAATTTTGAGGGTGTTTTCGACAGGGTTAGCAAGGAATGGTGAATGTGAGTCTCAATGCACCAAATTAGAAATTACCTCTAAACAGATGAACCAAAACCAGTGGCAGATTGCATAAATAGGACAAGTTACCTAATATGGCTATTGTCAGGCAGAAAGGCTGGTTAGCTGTAGATAGAGAGGCATTGTAGAAATGAGGGAAAAACAGCTGAGCCTTAGACCACAGTGTAGGCTAGCAACACTGATAGATTTTTTAAAATGTTTGTAAAAATTGTAGACCTATAAATTCAAAGAGTTGAAATAATTATTCAAGAAGAATAACCACCAAAATGACAGAGGGGGAGAGATTGCTAAAATAAAAAGAATTTAAAAAGAAAAAAAAGGAAAAAAGTTAAAATAGCAAGAGAAAATGACACATTGCTTAGAGATAATCAATAATAAGAATTATAACTGATTCCTTATCAGGAACAACGTAAGTCAGAAGATAATAAAGTGACATCTCTATAGTGTTACAAGAAAAAAAAAGATAACAACCCAAAATTCTATTTTTTTTTTTTTTTTTTTTGAGACGGAGTCTTGCTCTGCCACCCAGGCTGGAGTGCAGTGGCCGGCTCTCAGCTCACTGCAAGCTCCGCCTCCCGGGTTCACGCCATTCTCCTGTCTCAGCCTCCCGAGTAGCTGGGACTACAGGCGCCCGCCTCGTCGCCCGGCTAGTTTTTTTTTTTTGTATTTTTTAGTAGAGACGGGGTTTCACCGTATTAGCCAGGATGGTCTCGATCTCCTGACCTCGTGATCCGCCCATCTCGGCCTCCCAAAGTGCTGGGATTACAGGCTTGAGCCACCGCGCCCGGCCCAAAATTCTATTTTATTATTCAAGAAGAATAGCCTTCAAACATTATGGTGCAATACAAATATTTTCAAATAAATGAAAGCTGTGAGAATTTGTCACTAGCACATTTGCACTTTAAGAAAGGCTAGAGGAAATACAGTTGTCTCTTGGTGTACGTGGGGGATTGGGTACAGGACCCCTCTGTATACAAAAATCTGTGCATACTCAAGCCCCACAGTCAGCTCTACAGAACTCACAGATAGGAAAAGTCTGCCCACTGTGTGCTGATTTCACATTCTGCTAATACTGTATTTTTAATTCACTTTTTGTTGAAAAGAATCTGTGTATAAGTGGGCCTGTGCAGTTCAAACCCATGTCATTCAGGGTCAGCTGTATTTCAGAAGAAAGAAATTATACCATAAAGAAACTTGGCTCGATAGGAAGAAATGCATATATGTGTTAGGTAAATACAAAAAACTAATTTTTGCTTTTTATATTTATGCTAAATACCACTTAATTTTTTATAGAAAAATAAACAAAAAGAATAATATTTCAGTGAGTTATAACGTGTGGAAGACAAAAAATTGACAGCAGTACAAAGGATAGAAGGAGTGTAATACAAAGTACAGCATTGTATTATTTTACAAAAAGTAGTATAATATTATTTTAAGGTCGACTGTGACAAGTTCAACATGTCCATAATAACGCCTAGAGAAAAACTAAAAGTAGAACAAAGAGGCATACCTACAAAGTCAATAAATAGAAGACACAGAATACTAAAAACTACTTAAACAGTCCAAAATAAGGCAGGAAAGGAGGAACAAAGAAACAAAGAATAGATGGGACAACCAGATAACAAATTGAAAAATAATAGCTTTAAATAAAACCTTATCAAAAATAAATTAAATGTAAATGAATTAAATGCTATCACTAAAATTCAGATATTTTCAGACTGGATAAAAGCATAGCACACTATGTTTGTAGTTTCAAATATAAAGACAAGTTGAAAGTGAAAGATGAAAAATGATATAAAATATAAAGCACTGAACACAAGAAATTGATGTGGCCAAATTAACATCAGCGTAGACTTCAAGACAAGAAACATCAGAGATAAGTTGTGCATTTCATAAAAATAGAGGCCAATTCACTAGGAAGACATAATCCTAAATGTGTTTTTAACCAATAATAGAGGTTCAAAATAAATGTACTAAAATTGAGAGAACTAAAGGCAGAAATATAATCAAATTCAATTATCATGGAATATTATAACACTTCTCTGTAAGCAATTGATGAAACAATTAGACCAAAAAAATCAGCAAAAAATATAGAAGATTTGAACAACACTATCAGCTGTCCTAATCTAATTGCCTTATAGAAGACACTCCATCCAACAAGAGCAGCCTTTTCAAGTGTGCATGGAGCATTCCCCAAGATCTGCCATAGAGTGGGCCACTACATATCTCATTAATTTTTTTTTTTTTTTTTTTGGAGATGAAGTCTTGCTCTGTTGCCAGGCTGGAGTGCAGTGGTTCAATCTCGGCTCACTGCAACCTCCGACTCCCTGGTTCAAGCAATTCTCCTGCCTCAGCCTCCTGAATAGCTGGGATTACAGGCACGCACCACCATGCTCAGCTAATTTTTGTATTTTTAGTAGAGACGGGGTCTCACCATGTTGGCCAGGATGGTCTCAATCTCCTGACCTCGTAATCCGTCCGCCTCAGCCCTCCAAAGTGCTGGGATTATAAGCATAAGCCTCCATGCCCAGCCCTCATTAAATTTTAAAGGATTGAAATGATATGTATTGGAAACGGTAAATAATAAAATGTTGTGAAATTCCCCCTACAATTAGAAATTGAGCAATGAATACTCTTCAAGGAAGAAATCACAGAGAAATCAGAAAATACTTTGAATAGTGATATGAACACAGCATATCAAAATTTATAGGCTGTAGCTAAGTCAGTATTTAGAAAAAAAGTATTTGTTGGATTCTTATATTAGAAAATAGAACTGTTTTAAAGTCAATGACTACTGCTTCCGTATTAAGAAACCAAGAAAAAAAGCAAAGTAAACCCAAAAGAAGTAGAAAAAAATAAAATAATAAAGAGGAGAGTGATAAATCGATTAAATAGAAAACAAACAGTAGAGGAAACCAACAGAACCAAAAAGTGGTTCCTTGAAAATATTATTAAAATTGTTAGATGACTAGCAATGCTGTTCAAGAAACATAAAAGTCACCAATTACCAATATTAGGAATGAAATGGAGGATACAAGTATTGATCATACAAACAATCGGGAACTATATTATAAACACCTTTATGCCACTAAATTTTACAGGTTACATGAAACGGACAAACTTCTTGAAAGACATATGAAGAAACAGAAAATGTGAATTGATGATTAAAAACCTTCCTGTTAAAAAAAAAAAAATGTAATCCCAGCACTTTGGGAGGCCGAGACGGGCGGATCACGAGGTCAGGAGATCGAGACCATCCTGGCTAACATGGTGAAACCCCGTCTCTACTAAAAATACAAAAACTAGCCGGGCGAGGTGGCGGGCGCCTGTAGTCCCAGCTACTCGGGAGGCTGAGGCAGGAGAATGGCGTGAACCCGGGAGGCGGAGCTTGCAGTGAGCCGAGATTGCGCCACTGCACTCCAGTCTGGGCGACAGAGCGAGACTCTGCCTCAAAAAAAAAAAAAAAAAAAAAAAAAAAAAAAAAACCTCTAAGCTCAAATGCCTACCATGAATAATAGCAAGCTTAGACAAACTCTTTTAGAAAAGAGAAATTATTTTTTCCCAACTTATTTAACGATGTTGAAATAACTTAACAACAAAAATATGACAAGGAGCATTATAAGAAAGGAAAATTAAAGACTAACATTCCTAATGAAACTAGACATAAAAAGCTTTTACCTAGTATTAGTAATTATGCTAAATTATATTTAGATATATAATGTAGTTAGTATATATAATGTAATTATATATGAGTTATATAAGTATACATAAATATTTATATACATTTAAATAGTTATATATTTTAAGTATATATAAGTACAAATTATTGAATTAGTATAGTTTAAGTTATACTAAATATATATAACATGAGAGGACTTCAAATACTTTGTGGAAAAATGGAATTAAAAGATGAAAATAAGAAGTGCAAAGTTTATTTTTCAATATAAGCTCCATCAGGTTCAAGACAATTTTGTAAGTGATGATACCAGCCATTTAATTCATCCCTAAAAAACTGAGAGTCCTGAAAATTCAACCACGTCAATGCAGTCTCTTTCATATTATTAACTGAAGAAAAATAGTTGCCCTTTAAAGACATTTTTAAGATTAGGAAATAAAAGGAAATCAGAAAGAGTCAAATTAGGACTGTAATGTGGATGCCTAATGATTTCTGACCAAAACTCTCACAAAATTGCCCTTTGATTAGAGGAAATGCAGGAATACCGTTGTGGTGGAGAACTCTCTGGTAAAGCTTTTCCTGCCCCTTTTTTTTTGTTTGTTTGTTTTTTGTTTTTTGCTAAAGCTTTGGCTTTCCCAAAACACTCTCATAAGCCAATATTATCATCCTTCAGTCATCCAGAAAGTCAAGAAGCAAAATACCTTGAGCATCCCAAAAACTATTGCCATGACCTTTGCTCTTGACTGGCCCACTTTGGCTTTGACTGGACCACTGCCACCTCTTGGTAGTCAGTGCTTTGATTGTACTCTGTCTTCAGGATTATACCAATAAAGCACTATTTTATCTCATGTTAAAATTTTTCAAAGAAATGCTTCAGGACTTTAGTCCTGCTTGTTTAAAATTTTCATTGCAAGCTCTGCTCTTGTCTGCAACTGACCTACAACAGTTTTGGCACCCATTGGTGGAAAGTTTGCTCAACTTTAAGTTTTCAGTCAGAATTGTGTAAGCTGAACAAATTGAGATATCTGTGGTGTTGGCTATTTGTGCAGATAATAATCAGGTTTGTTTTTTAGTTAAGGCACAAGCAAGATTAATTTTCCCACACAAATTGATGTGGCTGGTATGCTGCTGTAGGCTTCATCTTCAACATTATCTCATCCTTTTTTAAAATGAGTTATCCATATGTAAACTGCTAATCTGGGGGACAGACATTATCCCCATAAACTTTTTATAAAGCATCAATAATTTCAGCATACTTCCACCCAATCTTCATCATAAACTGGATGTTTATTTCTGTTTCAATTTTAGCAGAATTCATATTGTTCTGATAGGGGCTCTTTTAAAACTGATATCTTATCCTTAGTTCCTCAAACTAGATCTGTTCAGACATGTTACAACAATTTATTAGTATATTTTAGTGCAAAAAGTAATTGAAATCCATGTATAGTTTTTACATAATGTATATTTTCCGTGAACATTTTGAAGACTCTTCGTGTGTGTGTGCGTATGTGTGTGTGGACAGTGGGAAGGAAGACAGTATGAGGAATTGCTTCATGCAGTTATGGAGACTGACAAATCCCAAGATGTGTAACTGGCAAGCTGGAGATCCATAAAACCTAATGATGTAGTTTCAGTCCAAGTTTGAAGGCAAGAAAATCCAATATCCCAACCTGAAGACAGTGAGGCAAGAAGAGTTGCCTTTTACTCTTTGAATGGTCAACTCTTTTGTTCTATTCAGAGCTTCAATGGATTGGATAAGGCCCACCCACATTAGACAGAAAAATCTGTTTTTATTTTATCTACTGATTCAAGTGTTAATCTTATCCGGAAACAGCCTCATAAACTCACTCACAATAGTGTTTGACCAAGTATCTGGGTGCCCTATGGGCCTGTCAAGTTGACACACAAAATTAATCATCACGCTCCCTAAGATCAGGAACAAGACAAAAATATTCCCTTTTCACCACTTCTATTCAGCATGTAGTGGAGTTACTAGCCTGTGAAATTACATAAGAGAAATAAATAAATGGCATAAAGATTGGGGAAGAAAAGTAAAATTGTCTTTATTTACAGATGACATGATTACATATGTAGAAAACTCAAAGAAATCTACTCCAAAATAAAAAATAGCTATTAGACTTAATAATTAAAGTTTTTGATGTAATGAGATGTAAGATCAATATACAAAACTCAATTGTACTTCTATATACTAGCAACCAACAATTGGTGAATGAGATTCAAATAAAACCACTCACATAACAGCATTAAGGAACACAAAACAGGAAACAAACAATAATCAAATGTGTATTAAACCTTTACTCTAAAAACTATAAAACATTTCTGAGATAAATTACAGTAGACATAAATAAAAAGACATAGCATATTTATTGATGGGAAAACGTAAATTCTCCCCAAGCTGACCTATAGTTTCAAATAAATCTCAAATCAAATTAAAATAGCAGCAAGTATATTTTTGGTGAAGTTTATAAACTGGCTACCAAATTTTTATGTAAAAGCAAAGGAGTTAGAAGAGCCAAAACAATCTTGAAGAAAAAGCCGAAGACCCTACCCTACTTGACTGCAAGATTTATCATAAAGCTATGGTAATTGATAAAATTTGTTATTGGTGAAACAATAGGCAAATATATCAGTGGAACATAATAGATCCCATAAATAGTCTTACTTATCGTTACTTTATTTTCACAAAAGCATCAACAATTCAATGGGGAATTTTTTTTCAAAAAATTATTTTAGAACTGGTTAACTACTTGAATAAAAGTGAGCTTTGACAGGTACATCACACTTCAATAGAAAATTTATTCAATAAAAATCATAACAATTAACTCAATAAAATGCAAATGTTGAAGGCAACTAGATTCTAAAAGTCAACATAGGATGATATACTTATGACCTTTTGGTAGGCAATGATTTCTTCAAACACAATGAAAAAGCAAAGATGTTAGCAAGATGGCCAGCTAGAGATACCTGCCATTTGTTCTCCCCACTTAGACACAAAAAAATGACTAAAGGTGACAAACAAACAGCTAAAATTTGACTGGAGTATTGAAGGGAAAGAGCCGGAGTACAGTGGGGCAGTGAAGAGGCACCTGTGATGATTGGAAGTCTAGAAAGGCAGCATGGAGGCACTTGGCCTCTGAAGCCCCATCTTCCGCATCCAGATTAGGTCTGCCTGGAGTCAGGAGGGACTTCCTGTTGTGGGGAAAAGGTAAGCACAAGATCCCCAGTGACCCCCATTACCACCACAAACACCTACAGTCCTTACAACAGAAGAAACCCACAGTCCTTGCAAGCCCTGAGCCCATTTTGGAGAACTGTCAGGAATTCTTGCAGTTACATTGCCACAGATTAAGAGCAAAAGATATGCACTCCCCACCCCCTACCCATCCCTTGTGAGTCAAGCTGCTGCAGCATGGCACCATCATGAGACCAGAGCCACCTCTGGAGTGCATCATGCTGTAGGGACCAGTAGCCACTGCACTTGGGCTCCATCTTCATTCCACCAAGCCCATAGAGGTGGTGAAATACCACAATTCCAGCTGTGTGGAGCCTGGGCCCAGGATTGGCTGTGACTCTGGTCCTGCACAGCAGAGAAACCAACCGCTGCTTCTTCACTTCCCACTAGAGGAACAGACTGGCAGTAATGTTGAAGGCAAACCCACTTTTGAGCTGACCAAACTGCTTCTTGCCCTCTCTCAAGATGGGGAGGCCCCCAAGCCTCCAAGCAGCTGATATGTTCTCAAGCCAGAGGAACGGCTATGCACTCATGCTCAGAACCTGAGAAACAGACCTGCAGAATCCCTGCCCAACACAATCTACTCGATGGCCCTGCATCTATAATCAGGGACTAAGAAACAGTCCCATGGGGCCTCAGACCAGTCAAGCAGTCAAGAGTTTACAACTTGAATGTCAGAAAAGCCCCATGGGCCACTCCTGGTGGATAAGTTCCAGGCCAGTCAAGCAGCCTTGCTGCAATGTCACAAGCCTGAGAAATAGCCTTGTGCCCACAGACACCACGCCCAAGACCAGCCAAGCAGCCTTGCAGCAAGATCTCAGGCCAAAGAAGAAGAGCTGTTCCTAGCAGGTATGCCTTCCAGGCCAGCTGATCAACCACATGCCTGGGTTCCTAATCAGAGTAACAAGCCTGAGGCTACAACCCCAGCAAGTCAGATCCCAAATTGGTCGATGCACCGTGTGCCTTTGAACACCTCAGCAAGCACCCCCAACAAAGCTGTACTACAATCATCACAAACTATCTCAGCCCAGGCTACCAAAAACCTTACAAATTTCATCAGTGTGGATTACAACTGAAGAAAGTAAATGAGAATGAACTCCATTCACTTAGAAGCACATCCAGTGCATCCCACTGAATTGACATCCTAAGACTCATTCATAGGAATAAGTCTTTCTCTATGAAACCTACTTCATAAAATTGGAAGAGGCAACTTCTCTACTAGATGCATAAAAATCAACATAGGACACATTAAACAGGAATAAGGAAGGAAACATTATACTCCAAATGGAAACAATAATTATCCAATAACAGCCCCCAATCATGAGAAAATATATGATGCACCAGAAAACAGACTTCAAAAAAAATCTTAAGGACACTCAGTGAGACACAAGAGAATACAGATAGACAATTCAACAAAATCAGGAATACAATTCAGATTTGAATAGGAAATTAAATTATATGTATATATTATTAGAAAGAACCAAACAGAAATTCTAGAACTGAATAATTCAATGAATGAAATTTTCAAAAAACACAATTGTGAGCTTCAACAACACACTAGACCAAGTGAAAGAAAGAATTTCTGAAGTTGAAAACAGATCTTTTGAAGTAACACAGAGAGTCAAAGAAAGAAAGAATAAAGAGTGAAAAAGAATTTAAAAGCTCACAGGTTTTATGGGACATCAGTAAGTGAACAAATGTTTGTGTTATGGGCATTCCAGAAGGGGAAGAAAAGTTGAGGAAAATATACATAATGAAATGATAGCAAAATCTCCCCAAGTCTCGAGAGAGAGAGATGGACATCCAGGCAAAGGAAGTTTTAAGAACTGCAAGTAGTTTCAAAGCAAACAGGTCCTCTTTCAGGCACAGCACGGTCAAATTCAGGCACAGCACGGTCAAACTGTGGAAAGTCAAATACAAAGAATTCTAAAAGCAGCAAGACAAAAGTATCAAGTCAAACCTAAGGGAATTCTCATTTAGACTAGCAGCTAATTTCTCAACAGGAACCTTACAGGCCAGGAGAGAATGGAATATTTCAAAGTATTGAAAGAAAAAAAAAGCTGCCAGTTAAGAATATTATGGCCAGCAAAGCTGTCTTTCAAAAGTGAAAGGGAAATAAATATTTTCACAGGCAAGCAGAAACTAAGGGAAGTTATTACTCTTGGAGCAGATCTAAAACAAATTTACAAGAGAGTTTTACATCTGAAAGTGAAAAGACAATACCATTGTGAAAAAACACACGAAACCATGAACCTCACAAGTAGAGCCAATACACAAAGGAGGAAGAGAAAGGAATAAAATGTTATCACTACAGAAAACCACCCAACCTCAAAAATAAGCAATAAGAGAGGAATCAAGGAAAAAAAGACATACAAAGCAACCAATAAAATGACAGGAGTAATTCCTTGAACATCAATAACAATCTTGAATGCAAATGAGTTACATTGCTTATTTAAAAGACATAGACTGGCTGAATGGATTTAAAACACAGGATCCACCTATATGCTGCCTACAAGAAACTCATCTCATCTCCAAAGACACACAAAAACTGAAAATGAAGGGATGGAAAAAAATATCCCACGTAAATTTTAACTGAAAATGAGCAGGACTAGCTATATTTATATCAGACAAACTAGAATTCAAGTCAAAAGGTATAAAAAGAGACAAAGAAGGACATATAACAATAAAGGGATCAATTCAGCAAGAGAATATAACAATAGTAAATAATTATGCACCCAACAATGGAGCATCCAGATATATAAAGCAAATATTATTAGATCTAAAGGGAGAAATAGACCCCCAAATAATAGTAGTTGTGGACTTCAACACCCCACAACCAAATATTGGACAGATCATGTAGACAGAAAATCAACAAAGAAACAATGGATTTAAACTGCACCATAGACCAAATGGAATTAACACTTACAGGACATTTTACCCAACAGCTGCAGAATATGCATTGTTTTCATCAGCACATAGACTGGCCATATATTAGGAACCAAAGCAAATCTTCACATATTTTTCAAAGTCAAAATCATATTTGGCCACAATGGAATAAAATTAGACATCAATAACTAGTGAAACTTCAAAATTATTCAAATACATGGAAATTGAACAACATAATTCTGAACAAATGATGGGTAAAGGAAGAAATTAAGAATAAAATTTAAAATAGAAACACAATATACCAGAACCAATGGCACAGCAGAAGCAGTATTAAGAGGCAAGTTAATAGCAATATATGTTTACATAAAAAAAACTAGAAAGATTTTCAACAAACAGTCTAAATCATTAAGTTGTTCACCTCAAGGAACTATGTATTAGTCAGGGTTCTCTAGAGGGACAGAACCTAGAAGAAAAAAGAAGCCCAAAATTAGTAGAAGGAAATAAATAATAAAAATCAGAGCAGAAAAGAATGAAACTGAGACTTAAAAAACAATATAAAAAGATCAACAAATCAAAACATTGGTTTATTATGTCTGGCATGATAGCTTGCACCTGTAATCTTAGCTACTCAGAAAGCTGAGGTAGGAGGATAGCTCTAAGCCAGGAGATTGAGACTAACCTGGGCAACATAGCAAGACCCCATCTCTTTAAAAAGTTGGTTTTATGAACAGATAAACAAAATTGACAAACCATTAATTAGATTAAGAGAAAAGAGGAAAACCCTAAATAAATAAAATCAAAAATGAAAAAGTTGTCACAACAGATACCACAGAAACACAAAGGATCACTATGAACTAGTATGAATAAGCCAATACATTTGAAAATCTGGCAGGAATGGATAAGCTTTGGTACACATATAACCTATCAAGACTAGAGCAAGAAGCAATAGAAAACCTGAAAGAGATAGAATCAGTAACAAAAAGTGTACCAACAAAGAAAAGTCCAGGACTGGATGGCTTCACTACTGAATTCTGTTGAAGATTTAAAGAGGAATTAATACCAATACTTCTCAAACTGTTCCAATAAATTGAAGGGGAAATAATTCTCCCTAACTAATTCCATGAGATAGCATTACCCTGATACCAAAACCAGACGATGACACAACATAAAAAGAAAACTACATGCCGATGTCTCTGATGAACGTTGATGCAAAAATACTCAAGATAATACTAGCAAACAGCAACTAACAACACATCAAAAAGATAGTACACCATGATCAAGCAGGATTTATTCCAGAAATGCAGGGTGAGTTATTAACTGCAAATCAATAAACATCATACATCACATCAAAAAAGTGAAGAGTAAACACCATACGATCGTCACAATAAATCTAGGAAAAGCATTTGATAAAATTCAACATTCCCTAATGATAAAAACTTCAAACAAATTAAGTATGTAATAATAATAAAGGCATAATAAAGTCCATATGTGACAAACTCACCGCTAACATCATACTGAATGGGGGAAATTACAAAGTTTTTTCTCTAAGAACTGGAACAAGATAAGGATTCTCACTCTCACTACCTTTATTCAAATGGTAATGAAAATCCTTTCCAGAGCAATTAGGCAAGAGAAAGAAATAAAGGTCATCCAAATTGGAAAAGAGGAAGTCAAATTGTCCCTGTTTGTAGATGACATGGTTTATATGTAGAAAAACCTAGACTCTACAAAAAACTCATAGAACAGATAAGCAAATTCAGTAGTTGCAGTATCCAAAATTGATATACAAAAATCAGTAGTGTTTCTATATGCAAACAATGAACTAGCTGAAAAAAAAATTAAAAAGGCAATCCCATTTACAATAGCTACAAATAAAATAAAATAAAATGCCTAGAAATAAATTTAACTGGGCCGGGCACGGTGGCTCAAGCCTGTAATCCCAGCACTTTGGGAGGCCGATACGGGTGGATCACGAGGTCAGGAGATCGAGACCATCCTGGCTAACACAGTGAAACCCCTCCTCTACTAAAAAAAATACAAAAAAAAAAAAAACTAGCCGGGCGAGGTGGCAGGAGCCTGTAGTCCCAGCTACTCGGGAGGCTGAGGCAGGAGAATGGCATGAACCCGGGAGGTGGAGCTTGCAGTGAGCTGAGATCCAGCCACTGCACTCCAGCCTGGGCAACAGAGCGAGACTCCGTCACAAAAAAAAAAAAAAAAGAAAGAAATTTAACTGAGAAGGTGAAAGGCTTCTACAAGGAAAATCACAAAACACTGATGAAAACGATTGAAGAGGATACAAACAAATGGAAAAACATCCATGCTCCTGAACAGAAGAATTAATTTTGTTAAAATAGCAATATTACTCAACAAAATCTACAGATTCATTATAATTCCTATCAAAATACTGGTGATATTATTCATGGAAATAGAAAAAAAAATAAATTGTATAGAATCACAAAAGACCCTGAATAGCCAAAGCAATCATGAGCAAAAAGAACAAAGCTGGAGACATCACACTACCTGATTTCAAAATATACTACAAAGCTATAGTAACCAAAATAGCCATGGTGCTACCATAAAAAGACACACAGACTAACGGAACAGAATAGAGAACTCAGAAATCAACCAACCTATCTACAGTCAACTAATTTTTGACTAAGTTGCCAAGAACACTTGCCAAGAAAGGACAGTCTCTTCAATAAATGGAGCTGGGAAAACTGGATATCCATATGCAGAAGAATAAATCTAGACCCCCACCTCTCATGCTACATAAAAATTAACTCAAAATGGATCAAATAACTAAATGTAAGAAATGAAACTTAAAACTACTAGTAGAGGACAGGTGTGGTGGCTCACACCTGTAATTCCAGCACTTTGGGAGGCTGAGGCCGGCGGATCACCAGGTCAAGAGATCAAGACCATCCTGGCCAACATGGTGAAACCCTGTCTCTACTAAAAATGCAAAAATTAGCTGGGCATGGTGGTGTACACCTGTAGTCCCAGCTACTCGGGAGGTTGAGGCAGGAGAATCACTTGAACCTGGGAGGCAGAGGTTGCAGTTAGCTGATATCATGCCGTTGAACTCCAGCCTGGGCAACAGAGCAAGACTCCATCTAAAAAAAAAACTACTAGTAGAAAATATAGGGGACATGCTTCAGGATATTGTTCCAAGAAAAGATTTTATGAATGAGATCTCAAAAGCACAGGCAACACAAACAAAAACAAATAAATGGGATTATATCAAACTGCAAGCTTCTGCACAGTAAAGAAAACAATCAAGAGAATGAAAAGACAACCTACAAAATGGGAGAAAATATTTGCAAACACTCATCTGACAGGGAATTAATATCCAGAATGTGAAAGGAACGTAAATATCTCAAAAACAACAATAAAGAAAAACAAACTAACAAAAACCACCACACAATCCAATTTTAAAATGTGCGAATGATCTGAACATTTTTTAAAAGAAGACAAATAAATGGCCAATAAGTATGTGAAAAATGTTCAATAACACAAATCAGGGAAATGCAAGTCAAAACCACAATGAGGTATCTCACCCTAGTTAGAATGATTATTATCAAAAATACAAAAAACTTAAAATGATGACAAGAATGCTGACAAAACGGAACTGTTGTTGGAAATATAAAATAGTACAGCCACTATCAAGAACAGTATGGGGACTGTAGGAAAAAAGATGGGTGATTTAAGAAGAAAACAGTATGGGGGTTTCTCAAAAAACTACCACAACATTTGTTCAGCAATTCCATTACTGGGTGTTTGTCCAAAGTAAAAGGAATCAGTGAATCAAAGAGATATGTGCATCTCCACGTTTATTACAGTATTATTTACAATCTCCAAGATAAAAAGTTAACCTAGGCATTCAACAAAAAATGAATAAAGAAAATGTGGCATACATATACAATGGAATACTCTTCAGTCTTTAAAAAGAATGAAATTCTGCCATTTGCAGCAACATGGATAGAACTGGGGAACATTATATGCAGTGGAATAGGCCAGGAACAGAAAATCAAACAATACATGCTCTCACTCATATGTGGAAACTAAAAACAATTGATCTCACAGAAGTAAAATGTAGAACTGAGGATACTAGAGGTTGGGAAGAGGTAGGGAAAAGAGGTTAGGGAGAGATTTGTTAAAGAATACAAAAAGTACAGCTAGATAGGAGTAATAAATGCTGGCATTCTACAGCACTGTAGGATGACTGTAGTAAACAATACTGTATTATAAAGTTGTAATAGCTAGAAAGAGGATATTGAATGTTCCCAATACAAAGACATGATAAATGTTTGAGATGATGAATACACTAAAGACCCTGATCTGAGCACTGTATATTGTATGTATCAAAACATCACTATGTAGCCAATGTATATGTATCGTCAATTTAAAAATTAAATTTGATTAAACAAAAAAACTTTCTTAAAAGATAATTTAACTTTTTCAAAATCAAAGCTTTTGCTTTCCAAAAAATACCATTAATAAATTAAAAGGTGTCAGGTGTGGTGACTCACGCCTGTAATCCCAGCACTGTGGGAGGCCAAGGTGGGAACTTGAGCCTAGAAGTTTGAGACCAGCCTGGAAAACATGGTAAGACCCCATCTCTACAAGAAATAAAAAATACCATCTAGGCATGGTGGCATGTTCCTGCAGTCCCAGCTACTCAGGAGGCTGAGCTGGGAGGATTGCTTGAGCCTGGGACAACAAGGCTATGGTCAGCCATGATTATGCCACTGCTCTCCAGCCTGGGTGACAGAGTGAGACCTTGTCTCCAAACAAACAAATAAACAAAAAATCCTTAAACTAAAAGGCAAAACACAGACTAGAGAAAATATTCGCAATTGTTGTGTCTGACAAAGGACTGGTATCCAGAATAAATACAGAACTTTCAAAAAGTATAAGAAAAGCAACACAATTAAAAGTGACAAAAGACTCAAACAGACTTCAGAGAAGATCTTTAAAGGGCCTACAATCACATAAAGCATTTATTGAAAATTCATCTCAATAAATGCTTTTTTGATGCAAGGTTGGTTCAATATACATAAATCAATGAACCCAATTTGTCACATAAACAGCTAAAGACAAAAACCACATGATCATCTCAATAGATGCAGAAAAGGCTTTTAGTAAAATTCAACATCCTTTTATGTTAAAAACTCTCAAAAAACTAGGCATTGAAGGAACATACTTCAAAATAATAAGAGCCATCTATAACAAACCCAAGCCAACATCATACTGAATGGGCAAAAGCTGGAAGCATTCCCCTTAAAAACTGGCACACAACCAGGATGCCCTCTTTCACCACTTGTACTGAATGTCATACTGGAAGTCCTGGCCAGGACAATCAGGCAACAGAAATAAATAAAGTGCATCAAAATAGGAAGAAAGGAAGTCAAATTATCTCTGTTTTGAGATGACATGATTCTATACCTAGAAAACCTAATAGTCTTGGCCCAAACCCTCCTTAAGCTGATTAACAACTTCAGCAAAGTTTCAGGATACAAAACATCAACGTACAAAAATTGCTAGCATTCCTATACACCAAAAACAGCCAAGCCAAGAGCCAAATCAGGAACACAATCCCACTCATGATTGCCACAAAAAGAATAAAATACCTAGGAATACAGCTAAAGAGGAAGGTGAAAGATCTCTACAGTGAGAATTACAAAACACTGTTTAAAGAAATCAAAGATGACATAAACAAATGGAAAAACATTCCATGCGCATGGATAGGAATCATTAAAATGGTCATACTGCCCAACACAGTTTACAGATTCAATTCTATTCCTATCCAACTACCAATGACATTCTTCACAGAACTAGAAAAAACTACTTCAAAATTCATATGGAACAAAAAAGAGCCCAAGTAGCCAAGGCAATAATAAGCAACAAGAACAAAGTTGAAGGCATCATGCTACCTGGCTTCAAACTATATCACAGGGCAACGGTAACCAAAATAGCATGGCACTGGGACAAAAACAGACACATACACCAATGGAACAGATTAGAGAGCCCAGAAATAAGGCCACACACCTAAAACCATCTAATTCTCAGCAAAGTCAACAGAAACAAACAATGTGGAAAGGACTCCCTATTCAACAAATGGTGCTGGAATAACTGGCTAGCCATATGCAGAAGATTGAAACTGGACCCTTTCTTTTTTTTTTTTTTTTTTTTTTGAGACGGAGTCTTGCTCTTTCGCCCGGGCTGGAGTGCAGTGGCCGGATCTCAGCTCACTGCAAGCTCCGCCTCCCGGGTTTTACGCCATTCTCCTGCCTCAGCCTCCGGAGTAGCTGGGACTACAGGCGCCCGTCACCTCGCCCGGCTACTTTTTTGTATTTTTAGTAGACACGGGGTTTCACCGTGTTAGCCAGGATGGTCTCGATCTCCTGACCTCGTGATCCGCCCGTCTCGGCCTCCCAAAGTGCTGGGATTACAGGCTTGAGCCACCGCGCCCGGCCGAAACTGGACCCTTTCTTTACACCACATACAAAAATCAACTCAAAATGGATGAAAGACTTAAATGTAAAACGCAAAACTATAAAACCTCTGGAAGATAACCTAGATAATACCATTCTGGACATAGGAACTGGCAAAGATTTCATGACACAGAATCCAAAAGCAATTGCAATGGAAGCAGAAATTGACAGATGTGATCTAATTAAACTAAAGAGATTTCACATAGCAAAAGAAACTATCGGCTGGGCACAGGGGGCTCACATCTGTAATCCCCAGCACTTTGGGAGGCCAAGATGGGTGGATCACCTGAGGTCAGGAGTTTGAGACCGGCCTGGCCAACATGGTGAAACCCTCTCTCTACTAAAAAAAACAGAAATTAGCCAGGCGTGGTGGTAGGTGCCTGTAATCCCAGTTACACAGGAGGCTGAAGCAGGAGAATTGCTTCAACCTAGGAGGCGGAGGTTGCAGTGAGCCAAGATCCTGCCGTTGCACTCCAGCCTAGGTGACAGAGCGAGACTCCATCTCCAAAAAAAAAAAAAAGAAGAAGAAGAAAAGAAAAGAAACTATCAACAGAGTAAATAGACAACTTACAGAATGGGAGAAAATATTTGCCAACTATCCATCTGACAAAGGTCTAATATCCAGCATCTATAAGGAATGTAAACAAATATACAAGAAAAAAAAAAAAACCAAACCATTAAACTGTGGGTGAAAGACATGAACAGACATCTTTTTAAAAAAGACATATATGTGGCCAAGAAACATATGAAAAAAAGCTCAATATCACTCATCATTAATGAAATGCAAATCAAAAACACAATGAAATACCATCTTATATCAGTCAAAATGGCCACTAATAAAAAATATATATAAAAAAACAGATGCTGGCGAGGTTGTGGAGGAAAGGGAATGCTTATATATTGCTAATGGGAGCGTCAATTAGTTCAACCATTATGGAAAGCGGTGTGGCAATTTCTCGAAGAACTAAAAGCAGAACTACCATTTGACCCAGCAATCCCATTTCTGGGTATATGCCCAAAGGAATATGAATTGTTCAATCATAAAAACACATACATGTGTATGTTCCTCGCAGCACTATTCACAATAGCAAAGACATGACAGCATCCCAAATGCTACATTGTTTCTTTATCAAGTCTAAAGGTAGACTTAATAAAGAAGATAAAGGATAGCCATAAAAAAGAGCAAGATTATGTCCTTTGCAGGAACATGGATGGAGCTGAAGGCCATTATCCTTAGCAAGCTAATGCAGGAACAGAAAACCAAATATTGCATATTCTCACTTATAAGTGGGAGCTAAATGATGAGAAGACAAGGATACAAAGAAGAGAACAACAGACACTGGGGCCTGCTTGAGGGCGGAGGATAGGAAGAGGGAGAGGATCAGAGAAAATAACTATTGGGTACTAGGCATAGTACCTGTGTGACAAAACAATCTGTACAACAGACTCCTATGACACGAGTTTATCTGTATGAAAACCTGCATATGTACCCTTGAACCTAAAACAAAAGTTTAAAAAAAGAGAAAAAAAGAGAAAAGAAATCGTTATTCAAGGGAGAAAGATAAAACCACAAGCGGATACCGTTCCGTTCTACTAGAATAGCTAATTAAAAAGGCTAACATCACTAAATGTGGAGGAATTAGAACTTTCATACATTATTAGCATGAATATACAATGATACAACCATTTTGAAAAGCAATTTGCCAGATCTTTACAAATGTAAACACAGAACTCTCCTATAACAAAGCAATATCACATTTCCATATCTGAAGATGCTTGTGTAATAATGCTCATAGCAGCTCTCTTCATAATTTCCTATAATTGAAAACAACACAAATGTCTGTCAGTAAGAGAATGGAGAAATATAGGATGAATTCCTACAAAGAAATACTTGTCAGTAATAAAAAGAGCCAATAACCAACAACATGGATACATCTAAAAACATAATCTGTTCAAATAAAAAATACGTAAAAAGAGTATGTGCTATAGGATTTCATTCATGTGTAGTTTAAAGAACAGGTAAAACTACTTTACAGTGGCAGAAATCAGAATAGTTGTTGCCTCTTATTGGGGAGAGGATTAGTGAAGAAGAGGACAAAAGGGTTTTCTAAGTCAGCATTCTTCATCTCAATCAGGGTGTGAGCACCTGGGTATATGCATCTGTCAAAACTCATGAACTATAAAATTAAGATTAATGCACATAATTGTGCAGTAAATTATGCTGAAATTAAGGGAAGAGAAGAAAACACACTTGGACCATCTACTAGGTCAGAAAACCATCCTCATCTCTATTATCTTGAATTATGTTTACCTGCATCAACCAACAAAGTCCAGCAGATGAAATTAAATATTGTGTACTGGATTTCAACACTGTTCATAAAATAGAATAACAGCAACGTAAGTGGCTTAAATTTGTCATCATCTCATAAATGTTTAGTTGTATTCACTAAATAACTCTTTTGAAACTTTGTAACTAATTTAGAAAAATACTAATTACAAGACATACACAAAGCTTCTTCCCTCTCATATTTTCCATCTGCTCAGCCTTGACAAAAGTGCTCTATTCTAAGGCCTGATGTTGAGAGGTGAAGCTGGCTGGGCTTCTGGGTCTGGTGGGGACTTGGAGAACTTTTCTGTCTAGCTAAAGGATTGTAAATGCACCAATCAGCACTCTGTGTCTAGCTAAAGGTTTGTAAATGCACCAATCAGCACTTTGTCAAAACAGAACAATTGGCTGGACCAATCAGCTCTCTGTAAAATGGACCAATCATCAGGATGTGGGTGGGACCAGATAAGGGAATAAAAGCAGGCCACCCAAGCCAGCAGCGCAACCTGCTCTGGTCCCCTTCCATGCTGTGGAAGCTTTGTTCTTTCACTCTTCACAATAAATCTTGCTGCAGCTAACTCTTTGGGTCTGCACTGCCTTTATGAGCTGTAACACTCACCGCAAAGGTCTGTAGCTTCACTCCTGAAGCCAGTGAGACCACGAATCCACTGGGAGGAACAAACAACTCCAGACGCACTGCCTTTAAGAGCTGTAACACTCACTGCGAAGGTCTGTGGCTTCACTTCTGAAGTCAGCAAGACCACGAACCCACCAGAAGGAAGAAACTCCAGACAAGTCCAAACATCAGAAGGAAAAATCTCTGGACACACCATCTTTAAGAACTGTAACACCCACCGTGAGAGTCTGCCGCTTCTTCTTAAAGTCAGTGAGACCAAGAACCCACCAATTCTGGACACATTTTGGCAACCATGAAGGGACCATCGCCTATTGCTAAGCAGTAAGACTATCACCTGTTGCCAAGCAGTGAGTACCATTGGACCCCTTTTGCTTGTTATTCTGTCCTATTTTTCCTTAGAATTCGGGGGCTAAATACTGGGCACCTGTCAGCCAGTTAAAAGAGACTAGAGCGGCTGCCGCACTAAAGACACGGGTGTCCGGCTTTCTGGAAAAGGGCTCTCTAACAACCCTGACGCTTTGGAGTTGGGAGCATTGGTTTGCCCAGAACCAGTTTCCACTTTTCCTGTACTTCTGCTATTCCTGAAGTTAGGATATGGGGAGCTTCAGAAATGATATCCTTCCTATTCAAGTGAGGACAAAAGGCATCACTCTTCCAACCCTCTAGATCCCTTCCCTCCCTCAGGGTATGGCCCTCTACTTCATTTTTGGGGGATAACATCTTTATAGGACAGGAGTAAGGTCCCAATACTAACAGGAGAATGCTTGAGACTCTAACAGGTTTTCAAGAATGCGTCGGTAAGGGCTACTAAATCCTATTTTTCTCAGTCCTCTTTGTGGTCTAGGAGGGTAGGCAAGTGTGCAGGTTTTCGAGAATGCGTTGGTAAGGGCCACTAAATCCAACCTTCCTTGGTCATCCTTGTGGTCTAGGAGGAACACTAGCGTTTCTGCCGCTGTGTTGGCGAGCACAACTATTCTGATTAGCAGGGTCCAGGGACTGTTGTGGGTTCTTGTGCAGGGGGAGAAACAAAACAAACCAAAACCAAGGGCAGTTTTGTCTTTCAGATGGGAAACACTCAGGCATCAACAGGCTCACCCTTAAAATGCATCCTAAGCCACTGGGACCAATTTGACCCTCAAACCCTGAAAAAGAGGAGGCTCATTTTTTTCTGCACTGTGATCTGGCCCCAATATTCTTTCTCTGATGGGGAAAAATGGCCACCTGAGGGAAATACAAATTACAATACTATCCTGCAGTTTGACCTTTTCTGTAAGAGGGAAGGAAAATGGAGTGAAATACTTTATGTCCAAGCTTTCTTTTCATTGAAAAGAAAGATTCTCCTTCATTGAAGGAGAATCCACAACTATGCAAAGCTTGCAATTTACATCCCACAGGAGGGCCTCTCAGCTTACTTCCATATCCAAGCCTCCCTATAGCTCCCCTTCCTATTAATAACAAGCCTCCTCTAATCTCCCCCATCCAGAAGGAAGTAAGTGAAGAAATCTCCAAAAGACCACAAAACCCCCCAGGGTATCGGTTATGTCCCCTTCAAGCTGTAGGGGGAGGGAAATTTGGCCTAGGTACATGTCCCCTTCTTCCTCTCTGATTTAAAGCAGATCAAGGCAGACCTTGGGAATTTTTCAGATGATCCTGATAGGTACATAGATATCCTACAGGGTCTAGGGCAAACCCTCAACCTCGTTTGGAGAGATGTCACACTATTGTTAGATCAAATCCTGGCCTTTAATGAAAAGAATGTGGCTTTAGCTGCAGCCTGAGAGTTTGGAGATACCTGGTATCTTAGTCAAGTAAATGATAGAATGACAGCCAAAGAAAGGCACAAACTCCCTACCAGTCAGCAAACCACCCCCAGTATGGAACCCCACTGGGACCTTGACTCAGACTGTGGGGACTGGAGTCACAAACATCTGTTGACCTGTGTTCTAGAAGGACTAAGGAGAATTAGGAAAAAGCCCATGAATTATGCAATGATGTCCACCATAACTCAGGGAAAGGAAGAAAATCCTTCTGCCTTCCTCAAGCAGCTATGGGAGGCCTTAAGAAAATATACTCCCCTGTCACTTGAATCACTCGAGGGTCAATTGATTCTAAAAGATAAGTTTATTACCCAATCAGTCGCAGATATCAGGAGAAAGCTCGAAAAGCAAGCCCTGGGCCCTGAACAAAATTTGGAGGCATTAATAAACCTAGCAATCCCGGTGTTCTATAATAGGGACTAAGAGGACCAGACCCAAAAGGAAAAACGAGAACAGAGAAAGGCCACAGCCTTAGTCATGGCCCTCACACAAACAAACCTTGGTGGTTCAGAGAGGACAGAAAATAGAGCAGGCCAATCACCCAGTAGGGCTTGTTATAAGTGTGGTTTACAAGGACACTTTAAAAAAGATTGTCCAGTGAGAAACAAGCCACCCTCTTGTCCTTGTCTGCTATGCCAAGGCAATCACTGGAAGGCATACTGCCCCAGAGTGCAATGGTTCTCTGGGCCAGAAGCCCCCAACTTGATGATCCAACAACAGGACTGAGGGTGCCCAGGTCAAGTGCCAGCTCATGTCATCACCTTCACTGAGCCCTGGGAACATTTAACCATTGAGGGCCAGGAAATTGACTTACTCCTGGACACTGGTGCAGTCTTCTCAGTGTTAATCTCCTGTCCTGAACGACTATCCTCAAGGTCCGTTACCATCCGAGGAATCCTGGGACAGCCTGTAACCAGGTATTTCTCCCACCTCCTCAGTTGTAACTGGGAGACTTTGCTCTTTTCACATGCCTTTTTTGTTATGCCTGAAAGTCCCACACCCTTATTAGGGAGGGATACATTAGCCAAGGCTGGAGCTATTATCTACATGAATATGGGGAACAAGTTACCCATTTGTTGTGCCCTACTTGAGGAGGGAATCAACCCTTAAGTCTAGGCATTGGAAGGACAATCTGGAAGGGCAAAAAATGGCCACCCAGCCCAAATCAGGCTAAAGGACCCCACCACTTTTCCTTATCAAAGGCAATATCCCTTAAGGCCTGAAGCCCTTAAAAGATTACAGGATATTGTTAAACATTTAAAAGCTCAAGGCTTAGTAAGGAAATGCAGCATTCCCTACAACACTCCAACTATAGGAGTAGAGAAACCAAATGGTCAGTGGAGGCTAGTGCAAGATCTTAGACTCATCAATGAGGCGGTAATTCCTCTATATCCAGTTGTACCAAACCCCTATACCCTGTTCTTTCAAATACCAGAGGAAGCAGAATGGTTCACTGTTCTGGACATCAAGGATGCTTTCTTCTGTCATTCCTCTGCCCTCTGACTCCCGGTTTCTCTTTGCCTTTGATGATCCCACAGACCACACGCCCCAACTTACATGGACAGTCTTGCCCCAAGGGTTTAGGGATAGCCCGCACCTGTTTGGTCAGGCACTTTCCCAAGATCTAGGCCACTTCTGAAGTCCAGGCACTCTGATCCTTCAGTATGTGGGTGATTTACTTTCAGCTACCAGTTCAGAAGCCTCATGCCAGCAGGCTACTTTAGATCTCTTAAACTTTCTAGCTAATCAAGGGTACAAGGTATCTAGGTCAAAGGCCCAGCTTTGCCTACAGCAGGCCAAATATCTAAGCCTAATCTTAGCCAGAGGGACCAGGGCCCTCAGCAAGGAACGAATACAGCCTATACTGGCTTATCCTCACCCTAAGACATTAAAACAGTTGCAGGGATTCCTTGGAATCACCAGCTTTTGCTGACTATGGATCCCCAGATACAGCAAGATAGCCAGGCCCCTCTATACTCTAATCAAGGAGATCCAGAAGGCAAATACTCATCTAGTAGAATGGGAACCAGGGGCAGAAACAGCCCTCAAACCCTTAAAGAAGGCCCTAGTACAAGCTCCAGCATTAAGCCTTCCCACAGGACAAAACTTCTCTTTATACATCATAGAGAGAGCAGGGATAGCTCTTGGAGTCCTTATTCAGACTCGTGGGACAACCCCACAACCAGTGGCATACCTAAGTAAGGAAGTTGATGAGGCAGCAAAAGGCTGGCCTCACTGTTTATGGGTAGTTGAGGAGGTGGCCATCTTAGTGTCAGAGGCTATCAAGACAATACAAGGAAAGGATCTCACTGTCTGGACTACTCATGACGTAAATGGCATACTAAGTGCCAAAGGAAGTTTATGGCTATCAGACAACCACCTACTTAGATACCAGGCACTACTCCTTGAGGGACCAGTGCTTCAAATATGTACGTACGTGGCCCTCAACCCTGCCACTTTTCTCCCAGAGGATGGGGAACCAATCGAGCATGACTGCCAACAAATTATAGTCCAGACTTATGCTGCCCGAGATGATCTCTTGGAAGTCCCCTTAGCTAATCCTGACTTTAACCTATATGCTGATGGAAGTTCATTTGTGGAGAATGGGATATGAAGGGCAGGTTATACCATAGTTAGTGATGTAACCATACTTGAAAGTAAGCCTCTTCCCCCAAGGATCAGCATCCAGTTAGCAGAACTAGTGGCACTTACCAGAGCCTTAGAACTGGGAAATGGAAGAAGAATAAATGTGCATACAAATAAAAAGTATGCTTATCTAATCCTACATGTCCATGCTGCAATATGGAAAGAAAGGGAGTTCCTAACATCTAGGGGAACACTCATTAAATATCACAAGGAAATTATGGAGTTATTGCACACAGTGCAAAAACCCAAGGAGGTGGCAGCCTTACAATGCTAAAGCCATCAAAAAGGGGAAGGAGAAGGGAGAATAGCAGCATAAGCAGCTGGCAGAGGTAGCAGAAAGGAAACAGAGAAAGAAACAGAGAGACATAGAGAGGAAGAGACAGACAGAAAGTCAAAGAGAGAAGGAAAGAAAGGAAGAGACAAAGGAGTCAAAGAGAGAAAAACAGATAAAAGTAGTAAAGAAAAAACAGTGTGCCCTATTTGATTTGTTTTTCTAAGACCACCAGAGCGGGCACAAAAGAACCAGCGACTAGGCAAGTGTAGGAGCAAAACTGCAAGTTTATTTTGGTCACCTAAGGTGTGGGGAAGAGGTCTGTCGGCCTCCGGCAAAGAAGGCCGACAGAGTCCCCCAGTGGGGCTCTCGGACGGAGTTCCCACAGTCCCGACATCCCGACAGGAGTGGGGCTGTGAGAAGGCTGCGCGGGGCGTCCCTCCGGAGCGGCTTTTCTAGGAGTGGGAGGGCAATAGGCGGGGCACGGGCGTGTCAGGGGGCGTTCCGCAGGTGCGACCAGGTAAATCTTGGTCTCTTCGGATTGACATCACCTGGCGCATGCCTAGTTGGTCTGCACCTTCCCGGGTCGCTGGCTGCATTTTCGCGCACGCGGGAAAAGTTGGGGGGGGGGATGAAGAACCCGGAAGTGCACCATCTTGCCTCCGTTCATCCAAACACTATTCCTTTAAAAGCCAAGGTAAATTTAAAACCTATAATTGATCGTTGAAGGTCTTCTCTGTAACCCTATAACACTCCAATACCACCTTGTTGTCAGTGTAAACAAAGGCGTATCCTGAAAGCACTGAGACCACTGACAACCCATAGCCTTCCTATCAAAAATCCTTAAACCAGCAGGTTTCCTAACAGAGGATCTAAATCTTAACTAATTATCATACAAAGGTCCAGCCAGACCTAAGAGGAACTCCCTTCAGGAGAGGACAATAAATGGTTCCTCCCAGGAGATTAAGGAAAAAGACACAATGGGTATTCAGTAAGTGATAAGGAAACTCTTGTAGAAGCAGAGTTAGGAAAATTGCCTAACAACTGGTCTGCTCAAACATGCAAGCTGTTTGCACTCAGCCAAACCTTAAAATACTTACAGAATCAGGAAGGAGCCATCTATACCAATTTTAAGTTAATATGGACTGAACGAGGTCTTATTAATAGCAAAGAATAATTGAAATCCCAAACTTACAAGGTTTTCAACAAAAGTAAAGTTTGCTAAAAGTTAGCAGTGTAAACATATATTACCCTAATTTCTAATCTTGTAGAAATCAGACCCTATGAGTACCCCTCAAAGCTCAAGTCTGTCAGTGTAGGGCCATACAACTAATACCCCTACTTATAGGGTTAGGAATGGCTACTGCTACAGGAACCAGAATAGCCAGTTTATCTACTTCATTATCCTACTACCACACACTCTCAAAGGATTTCTCAGCCAGTTTACAAGAAATAACGAAATCTATCCTTACTCTACAATCCCAAATAGACTGTTTGGCAGCAGTGACTCTCCAAAACCGTTGAGGCCTAGACCTCCTCACTGCTGAGAAAAGAGGACTCTGCACCTTCTTAGGGGAAGAGGGTTGTTTTTACACTAACCAGTCAGGAATAGTATGAGATGCTGCCTGGCATTTACAGGAAAAGGCTTCTGAAATCAGACAACGCCTTTCAAACTCTTATACCAACCTCTGGAGTTGGGCAACATGGCTTCTCCCCTTTCTAGGTCCCATGGCAGCCATCTTGCTACTACTCACCTTTGGGCCTTGTATTTTTAATCTTCTTGTGAAATTTGTTTCCTCTAGAATTGAGGCCATCAAGCTACAGATGGTCTTACAAATGGAACCCCAAATGAGTTAAACTAACAACTTCTACCAAGGACCCTTGGACTGACCCACTGGCCCTTTCACTGGCTAAAGAGTTCTCCTCTGGAGGACACTACAACTGCAGGGCCCCTTCTTCACCCCTATCCATCAGGAAGTAGCTAGAATGGTCATCAGCTAAATTCCCAACAGCAGTTGGGGTGTCTTGTTTAGAGGGGGAATTGAGAGGTGATGCCAGCTGGGATTCTGGGTCAGGTAGGGGACTTGGAAAACTTTTCTGTCTAGCTAAAAGTTTGTAAATGCACCAGTCAGCACTCTGTCAAAACAGACCAATCAGCTCTCTGTAAAATGGACCAATCAGCAGGATATGGGTGGGGCTGGATAAGGGAATAAAAGCAGGCCACCTTAGACAGCAGCAGCAACCTGCTCAGGTCCCCTTCAGTGCTGTGGAAGCTTTGTTCTTTTGCTCTTCATAATAAATCTTGCTGCTGTTCACTCTTTGGGTCTGCACTACCTTTATGAGCTATAACACTCACCACGAAGGTCTGCAGCTTCACTCCTGAAGCCAGTGAGACCATGAATCCACTGAGACCATGAACCTACCAGAAGGAAGAAACTCCAGACATCTGAACATCAGAAGGAACAAACTCCAGACGCACCATCTTTAAGAACTGTAACATTCACCGCGAGGGTCTGCAGCTTCATTCTTGAAGTCAGCGAGACCAAGAACTCACCAGTTCCAGACACAGTGTGAGCTGGGGCCACTGGCTGGTAGCGGAAGTTCAAGTCGGCTTCCACAGAAATTCATCCAGCTGCTTTCTCCTGGAAAGGGGAAATAAGCTAATGATGACACTAGCACATCTTCATCATTTCAGTTTTAGGAGCCAACTGAAGACAGGGGTGGACTGTAGCCAACACATCTACAAGACCTCCAAAGCACTAAAGCCCAGAGCCTAATGACACCTCTGCATTAGCCAATACCCCTAGTACATTTTTAATAAACTTGTATAGTAATGTTCCCCCAGCAAAGGGGCTATTTCAGAACCAGACAATACTGCCATCAAGATCTGTATGTCATTATTAGCTGGACAGGAGAACAGAGACAGTGACTATGTCTATTGTCTAGCAGGAGAAAGCAAATAGAGAAAAGGGAGGAGAAAAAAGATAAAGGGATTTTAGTTTTTGTTTATACCATTTATCATGAATCTATCATCAGTGATGAATTCATGAATCAGCCACCAGGGCTGGTCTTGAACTACTGGCCTCAAGCAATCCACCTGCTTTGGCCTCCCAAGGTGCTGCAACTAGCAGCGTAAGCCACCATGCTTGGGCACACCAGTGATTTTAAAAATGCATTTGGGGCGAATTAACCATAAATAGGTTAACTACAGTATTAAGATTTCCTCAACTGTACTGACCATCTCCTCTCCAGGAGAATGCCTCCTGCAACAGTGTTTTTCTAACTACCTTTAGAAACTTTAAATACTGGCCGGGCGCGGTGGCTCAAGCCTGTAATCCCAGCACTTTGGGAGGCCGAGACGGGCGGATCACGAGGTCAGGAGATCGAGACCATCCTGGCTAACATGGTGAAACCCCGTCTCTACTAAAAAAATACAAAAAACTAGCCGGGCGAGGTGGCGGGCGCCTGTAGTCCCAGCTACTTGGGAGGCTGAGGCAGGAGAATGGCGTGAACCCGGGAGGCGGAGCTTGCAGTGAGCCGAGATTGCGCCACTGCACTCCAGCCTGGGCGACAGAGCGAGACTCCGCCTAAAAAAAAAAAAAAAAAAAAGAAACTTTAAATACTGCCAACAGTAGCCCTAGGGTCTTCCCTGAGGCTTTTTTATTCTCTTTAGCATCCTTAATACATATTTAAAGAACACTCTTTTAACCTTTCTCTTTAGCAGCTCCATACCTGATGCTTCACTCCTGAATTGAATAACTCATCTAGGACAACCTTTCTGCCTGTGAGCATTTGTAATAGAACGTTTTCCAAGCAACACCAATGCTTGTGTCTTTTGGAGAGGGAGCTAAAAAGAAAGAGTACTGCTGTTTCATTCACCAGTATCCCAAAGTCTCTGCTCAGAATCTCTGCCTCTCCAAGGGCAACCCTGCTTGTCCCCAGAGGGATCCTTCTCTCTGTTATACTCAGTTAGGATGTACACATCCAGGACTGCAGTTGCTTTTGCTGCCTAAGAGTCATAAATGAGGCTGTTTTACCCCACCCGTGAGCAAGCTTCTCTCTCAAAACTTTACCTCTTAAATAAAAATGGATCCGTGAGCTGTGCAGCTGCTCCAGCTTGGGGCTCCTGTGTGACTCAGCAAATACACTCAACTTTGGTTTGCTGAGGGCTGCCAGGCATTCATCATTCTCAGGAAAATCTTTGATCGCCTCACATAGGTGTTTGGATGAACGGAGGCAAGATGGTGCACTTCCGGGTTCTTCATCCCCCCCCCCCCAACTTTTCCCTTGCGCGCGAAAATGCAGCCGGCGACCCGGGAAGGTGTAGACCAACTAGGCATGCGCCAGGTGATGTCAATCCGAAGAGACCAAGATTTACCTGGTCGCACCTGTGGAACGCCCCCCGACACGCCCGTGCCCCGCCTATTGCCCTCCCACTCCTAGAAAAGCCGCTCCGGAGGGACGCCACGCACGGCCTTCCTCAGTCCTTCACTCCTGTCGGGATGTCAGGACTCCAGGAACACCGTCCGAGAGCCCCCCGGAGGACTCTGTCGGCCTTCTTTGCCGGAGGCCGACAGACCTCTTCCCCACACCTTAGGTGACCAAAATAAACTTGCAGTTTTGCTCCTACACTTGCCTAGTCGCTGGTTCTTTTGTGCCCGCTCTGGTGGTCTTAGAAAAACAAGTCAATAGGCAAAGCCCAATAAGATCCTAGGAAAAATAAATGCAAGAGGACACTAATGGCAAAGGTGCATTCTGCAGGACTGAGCTCCAACTTTGGGCCCAAATTCTAGTCCGGCTCTAACGGTTGTGAGTTTGAGTGACATATAGCTAGACTAGGGAGGACAAATTAGTGAGCTGTGTGCTCTGGGACCTCCTGAAACACCCCAGCAGACACTGATTATCCATAGTGACCCAGATGTGGCCTCAGAATCCTTCCCTGCACAGCACTTTTTGGTACCGGAGAGGAAACCTAGCTACAACCTTGCACTAGATTAAGCGTAGACCTAAGAAGCCTGTCCATTGGCCTCTGTCCTAGTCTTTATTCTTTCTAGTCATTCGAGGGTGGGCAGGGGTTGTAACGAAGGAGGTCTCTTCTCTCCAAAGGAGAGGCATTCTAAATCCCTGAATAGCCCTAGAAGAGAATTCCTAGAAATTCTTAAAATTAGTGATACAAAAGGGCCTAAGATTCACCAAACAATTCTCCAAGCAAAAACAAGACTTTTTAATGCTTTACCCAAACTGTGTTCTGGATCCACTTCAGATTGCTTCTTCTCTGGGGTAGCACTGGCAGGAAGGGTCATAGTGGGAGAGAGGATTGGCGCCTCCACTCATTTTCAAATGTGTAACTAATTGTAGGCATTTGCATTGCCATTGTTACATGAAAAAATATTATTATATCTTAAAGAATAGAAATCAAAGGCAGAGGGGGAAATTGCCATCTTGAGGTCATTTTTCAATTCAGCAGGGGTCAGAGCTGAATTGAAAAATGCCTATGGTGGGGCATGCTGGCTCACGCCTGTTAATCCCAGTTTCTTGGGAGGCTGAGGCATGAGAATCACTTGAACTCACTTGCAGTAACCCACTGCTCTCCAGCCTGGGTGATGCAGCAAGACTGTCTAAAAAAAAAAAAAAAAGGCCCATGATGTGAGTCCCTTGCTTCAGCCGTCTCCCCTTCTCCTAGATAGTCCCCTTGACAAGAGAACTAGGAATCAACAATGTCTGTGGATCACAATAGGACTGGTCTTAACAGTAAACTGAGTGATGTACAGGCTAATGAAAAAGCCCACCTCCTCACCACCGCGTCTCCTGCACAACCTCCCCTCACACACACTCCCTCAGTGCCCTGGTCCCTGGCACTCTACAATAAAGAGTTCATCATTTTGGAGTAATCATAGCTTCCACTGGTCATTCTTGTTTTCCCATCAAGATACCCCTGAAAAGATTACACTTCCTTCATCACTCTGACCTTAGCATGGTAGTAGGCTGACAGAAGGCTTTTCTCTAGCACAAACCTGACTCCAACTTTAGGGATGCACTAGCTACCTTCTTAGAAAAAAGGAGAGTATCTCCCGCAAAGGCAGAAGGAAGCTTAGACTTGACAGCTGGACAGAAAGAGCTTCACCCCCTAATACTCACTCATGTGTGGTCATCCCCCTGTGGTTTCACTTTTCTTGGTTTCAGTTATCCATAGTTAACTGCCGTCTGAAAATACAACGCACAATAAGATACCTTGGGAGAGAGAGAGACCACATTCACATAACTTTTATTAAGTGTATTATATTATTATACATATTCTATTTTATTAGCAGTTACCGTTGTTCATCTCTGCTGTAGTATGAATGTTTGTCCAGTAAACCTCGTGTTGAAATTCGATTCCCTGTGTTGGAGGTGGGGCCTGATAGGAAGTGTTTTGTTCCTGGATGTGGACCCTTCCTGAATAGATGAATGTCCTCGCTGGGAATGGGGAAGACTGAGTTAATTCTCTCTCCATTAATTCTCTAGACAGCTGATTTTTAAAAAGAGGTTGGTCCCTCCCTCTCCTCTCTTGCTTCCTTTCTTCATGGGATCTGCATATGCCAGCTCTCTTTCTCCTTCTGCCATGAGTGGAAGCAGCCAAATAAACCTCTTTTCTTTATACATTGCCCAGCCTCATTTATTCCTTTACAGCAGCACACATGGACTAAGACAATTCTTCCTGTGCCTAATTTACAAATTAAACTTTATTATCCATATATATGCATAAGGACAAACATAGTGGACATGGCATTTGGTACTATCTGTGGTTTCAGGCACCCACTGGGGGTCGCAGAATGCATCCCCCATGCTTAAGAGGGGCTTCCTGCACTAAGAGCCAGGCCTTTTCTAGATGAGCATAGATTGGCCTGGGGCAGGGAAGATGACTCAGATTCTACTAAGTCTCGAATCTACTTGTCCATCTGAGCTCTCCTCCGTGGTGGGGAGTGGGTAGTCCTCCTCAGAAAACAAGGGCCTTCCAGAAGGCAAACTTCCAAGCTTGTTACCTGAGTCTAACCTCTTTTTTTCTTATGCCTCCCATCTAAAGTGCTAACAAATCTTATTTTCATATTGATTTACTTGGCAGAAAGTTCATTATGAAGACTGATAGGCCAGAGATTCAAGGAAAAAAAAGTCAGCCTCTTCCATTACTAATTAAAAAAAAAAATTGGTTGAGTGTGGTTGTTCACATCTATAATCCCAGCACTTTGGGAGGCTGAGGCAGGAATTATCAATTGAGGCCAGGAGTTCAAGACCAGTCTGGGCAACATAGTGAGACCCTGTCTCTACAAAAAATAAAATATTAAAAAAAATTAGAAAGAAATAAACAAATTTTAAAGGCAGAGCTGACTCTGGTGCTGAAATCATTCCTAATTCTCAGGTGACAAAGGGCCTGGATGCAGTCTGGGGACATATCAAATGAAGGTGCACGCAGGTGACACTAAAGGTCTAGGATGTTATGCTGATGTCCGCATAACTGGCTGTGACCAAGAGCGCTTCTGAGCCTCTGCAACTCTCCCATCTCAGGACCACTCAGACCCTTTGGAAGAGGAAAGGTGAGTCTTGCATCCTCTTGTATTAAACCTATTAGCGTTACTCACACAACACTATCATTCTCTTCTTATTCTGACAGGAAGGAAATCTTTGTAAAATGTGATATTTGTGGATCAGTTACTTTCTTTCTTTTTTGAGACCGCAAGTATCTTCCACCGCTTCAGCTACCTAAGCATAGGCCAAGGAGCAGGCTGGGTAAACATGGGGAGTGTTGGCTGTCCGGGCAGAGTCGGGTATTGTGATGGTGAGCCTTGGCTCCTGTTCCTTGGAGTTAAATGCTCCTATATTGTGATATTTGTTCTCGTTCCATCCTCCTGCTCTGTCAGTAATTCCTGTGCTGTGCCTGTGATAGGTGTGCAGGTCTATGACCATTTTCTGAAGTTGTTTTCTTGATCTCTCTTCCCCATTTATTGCTAATCAGTTCCAAAATCCTTCAAGATTTTCTTTGCTAGCGAGAGATGTTTACCTTGACAACCACATTTTCAGGCTATATCTCCCAAAACAGATTTACAGAGAAGGAAGACAGAGAGACCAAGGCTAGTGAAGGGCTTCTTACGCTGCTGAAGATATTTTTAAATGTCAAATCGCCAATGGACAAGCTACTAGAGAAGAAAGCCAGGAAAGAACATCAAGGAGCTTTAGGGGGGCTTGGTGGAGGCCACGGAGAACAGCAGGTGGAGGGGCAGGGCCAGGATCTGAATCCTGAAGACCTGAGCTTCCCATTCTGAAAACAGAGCTCAATAATAACCTGCCCTACTTTGGTCAGAAAGCATCATGTTAATTATTATTACTGGCACAGCCTATGGAATCATACTTCTTTTTTCTCATCTGTATGTTTACAGTGTTCTAGAAGAAAGAGTCTAATTTGATATTTATTGCCATCTTTTAAATAACAGATGATGAAAGATAATATCATATTTCAAAACTAAAAAGAGAGTGAGCTTGAGCATCATGACAACATCCAAAGCACTTATTCTATTTTACTCCTTCCCATCTCTGAGCATCCTGTGGACAGAGGGCAAGAATAATAAAAAGTAAACTATCTGACTAGATTGGACATTTTCTTAAATTGCAGTTCCAACCATGTCGCTTTCCTGCTCAAAATCCTTCAAGCTGAAATCCCTTCATACAGGGCTCAGCCTTCCCTTTCAGCTTTTTATTTTACATCCTAACTGGATGACTTTAGAGATTCCCAAGTTTACTCTGTCCTCTCCCCACTTCAAAATCCTCACCTGTCAAAACGCTGCTAATTCCTCAAGGCCCATCTCCAAATCCCTTCTTGATTCCTTCTCCTTTATATAAACTCAATCTCTTTCTGTTCCCTTAGCTTAGGGCATTTGTGGGTTTTGTGTGTGCATTTGTGTGTGTGTGTGTGTGTGTGCACGCACCTAATCCACTGGACATTATAGTAACAATTATTTGCGCCAGCTATGCCAGTGTCTGAGTGTAGGTGCCTTCCTAAGGGACAGGTGGATGTGTTCATTATTTGGCTGTCTCTTCAGTTCCTAACACTGTTGGTTGTGCAGTGTTGTCAGTATTAAATGCCTGTTTACTGAGTCCATTTGTCAAATTATAACTGAATGGGGACCTCATCCCTCCACGTACCCCACTTCAAAGTTAATAATTATCAGTTAATAACTTGGAAAGTATACGTTTCATGTTTGAAGAGTAGAATATTAATTCTGAATGGATGCATAAAACATCCTGTCATTTTTCTATTTGGAGCAGTCACCACCCTGACCCAGACGAGATCGTGACTTTTAACGCTCTGACTTTATGTTTTAATAGGCCCATCTCTTTCTATTTTAAAGTCTGAGATATTCCATATTAAAAAAAAATCTGGGACAACTAGAGAGAATTGAATTTGGGCATAATGGAAAAGGACTTGGTAAGTCCTCCTTATGCAAAATTTAACTGAATTGGAGTTATCCCAGATATCTATCAGTGTCTTTTATACTCAAAGAAACTGCCACCGACTCTGTTTCTAAATATGTGCAGCAGGAAGGCTGAAAGACCAATGTGACCAGCTGTCCTTTCTGCAGTGCATTTGAATGAAGGCTGTTCTTTCCTGAGCAGCTGTAGATGCTGTTTGCTGAGCGTGTTGCTATTTTTGATTCTGCCTTCTTCAAAAAGAAGAAAAAGGAAAGAAAGAAAGGAAAAGTCACACCATCTTTGACAGCCCCATACCCAGCTGCTCTCTGTGCACCTTCCCCGGGCTTGGGACTATAAATCAGTAAATATTCCTAGATTTTCTGTTCCATTTTCAGCTCACTTTATAGTGATTGCTACCAATTGAATCCATGGTCGTACATTTGTCTCACATCTGGATCAGCAGAGAAGTAAGCAATGTTTCAGTAGAGCCGGCTCACTGGCCACATTCCAGGGCTTCATTTTTTTGTTCCCATCTAGCAGCTTATTAATGGGTATTGGTTTCTGGGTGACACTGGTTAAACTGCCCAAAAAGATTCATGAAAGTCGAGGCGAATCTAAGTCTCCCAGCCACATGGCTGCAGGCTCCAGCGTTCTGTCAGCATTTAGACCTTCTCCAGCTTGACGCTTCACTTGACCTGGCAGCCCCTACACAGGCAAGGCCACTGTCTTGATTGATCTCTCTGCACTGTGGTCTGCTGATTGGACAACTTACCTCTTGGGAAGCAGAGTACAGTGACTGCTTCCAGATCTTTATTAGCAAAGGAAATCTCTGGCTTTCTGCAGCTGCATGTGTATCCTTTATTCCCCACAGCTCACTCCCCTCATTGTGCTGACTGGCCAATCTAACATAATTGCTTGCAGAATCCTCCTGGCTCTAGACATTTATACCTCTGGCCTACATTAATCGATGTTAGAGAACATGCATTCCTGCCCACCAAACCCTCCTGAGTCACTAGGGTACCTTCTTCAGCAGGGCCCACTGTGCCTCAGCAAAGCAGCTCAAGCCTTCCAGCTGTGACCTTCTTAGGCAGCTTCAATATTCTCCTCATCTGTCAAGGACTTCCTACAAGAAAACAAGGCCTCTCTAGTATTTCCCAGTAAACAGTGCTCAATGGAAAACATTCTAAATTATTCATATAAAATGTATAAACTGACCACAGTGTAACTGAAACAAACATACAAGATCTTCCTAAGAAAATCCTACTCCTTTGCCTCTTCATGGTGAGGTCTCTGTGGGGTAGGGGCTCATGGTGAGGTCTATGTGGGGTAGGGGCACAGGCGTGGCTAAAAAATATGTAGAAAAGTTAGGCATCCTCTTCCACCTATGGCTTTAAAATATCAGAGGCAGATTGTCTGCCTTCGAGAACCAATTTCTGTATATGCAATAGTCGTTACTAAAATATTAGTGTGCAGAAAGACATACATTTCAATCAGATTTTAGTGAGCATTTACCAATGCACTTAAATGCACTGGAGTCTAACATTGTCTTCCTGTGTTTGCCATAAGTCAAATCAATGAATTACATGTCGGCATTTCTCCTTGGAATGGTGGTAGAAAAACGTATTTCTTATATTTTGTGAACACAAATCAACTAGACTGTCATGATCACTTAGGCCAAGAAAACAAGCACTCATGTTTATTAAATGCCAGAACTATGCCGAAATGTTAATGAAGAAAGAACTGAGTCTGTACAAACAAGAATACATAGCACTGTTCTTTGAGATTAGTGTTTTTATTAGTGGAAAGTTACAATTTAGTGGGGCCATATGACTTACAACAATCATAATTTTATCAGTGAAGTAGCTGAAGCCCAAAAAGATGAAGATCGCAAAGCTAATTGTCCTTTAACCAAGTTCCTTCCTTTCAACTGCACTGCCCAAGTCAGCAAAATAGCTCTCAAATAGAAAATACAGCCAGTGTGAAGTACTCAAAATAGAAATCTGTAATCCTTATTAGGTGCTTGCCAAAATCTCAAACATATTAGATGAGTAAATGCAGTGCAAAGCCTGAAGGTGATGAAGTAACCTCTACTTTAAATCTGATCTATTTAAAAATCTGTTTTTCTCAAGGGGGGTAGGAAATTCACTAGCCAGGTGTGGTGGCTCATGCCTGTAATCTCAGCACTTTGGGAGGCCAAGGTGGGCAGATCATCTGAGGTCAGGAGTTCGAGGCCAGCTTGGCCAACATGATGAAAAGTCGTCTCTATTAAAAATACAAAAATTAGCAGGGTGTAATGGTAGGCACTTGTAATCCCAGCTACTCAGGAGGCTGAAGCAGGAGAATTGTTTGAACCAAGGAGGCGGAGGTTGCAGTGAGCCGAGATTACGCCATTGCACTCCAGCCTGGGTGACAAGAACAAAACTCTGTGTCAAAAAAAAAAAAAAAAAAACTGGTTATCTTACTTGGCCAGAGTACCAAGATCTACATTGTTGGACTTTACCCACATGCTTTAATAGCATTTCACAGTAGGAGAAGAAGCAAAAATTAAAATGTAGAAATTGGTCGTGTATTGCCTCATGTTGCTAATTTGATGTGATTCACTAAGCTGCTGTTTGGACTGTATTTTAAATGAGATCAAAACTCACCTTCAGATTTCAGGCTTATCCTCAAAACCCCCACCACTAAAAAACTTTCTAAAATGATCTGAATGGTTTATGCTACGGCTTTTGGTGTAGGGTATGAGGAAGATAATAAACATGTCTCAGGCGGTATTTCTCTACAAACCTCAGGCTAGCGGTAAGAAGAAAAACAGAGAATCTTTATCTACGTCTGAATGTGCAGCATGTTAAAATATTTTGTCACTTGAGTATTTTTCCCCTACAGCTTGTGGATGTTTGCTTTTTTAAAGTAGAAATTATAGAAATATCCAAGGAGAAAACACAGTTCATAGTTCCTTCTTTGCAATAGGTATTTGCGTTTTTTTTCTTGGAGTGAAACCATCTTATAATTTGTATAGTCTTAATCTATTGATATACTTTCACTTTCTATCTCTGGGATTTCTATCTTTCATCACTATATTAAATCAATTGAATTAAGATTCTTTCGATTCTAAGAACTTATTCTAACTTACAATAAGTTCATATTAGCTCAACTCAAACAAAGAAAATTTGTTGGTTTGGGTCTGTGGGAAGGCCAGAGGTAGACTGCGGCTTAGGCAAGGCTTGATCTACAAACTCAAAGAATGTGGACAGTTCCTCTCTCTCAATTACAATTTCTTTTTTTTCATAATTTCTTCTGTATTTGGCCTGATTACCTTGTCTTGAAGGTGTGCTTACTCTATTTTAGCAGGATGAAGGGCAAGGTGGAACCTCAGATTTACATGCCAACTTGGCATCACTGTTAGGGAAGAGACTCTTTCCTTTCTACAAACAACAGTCCAGGGAATGGGCTCTGAATGGCCTTCTTGAGTCAGATCCCCAAAGGATTAACACGTGCCGCCAGAGGCATGGGTGACTGTTACACATCCAGCCTGGGTCACATGTCCACACTTCAGATAGAGGTTGGAAGTGGGGCACCATCTCTGGTATTTCCATCAGAACCTCAAGGAATGGGGAAGGAATTCTGCAAACAGAAGGGAGTGCCAAAAGCAGAAGGATAGGCGAAAATGTGCTAGGCAGACCCAAAACAGCAGCTGGTGTGTTCGCCACACTTAGCTTTGGCTTTTTTTAGCAGGGTTGGCCTAAAGATGAGACACATGACCCCAACAGGCATGCTACACTGCTGCTAGTGACGAACCACCATCTGAGGGGCATTGCCTTCTTCAGCACCACAAGTGTTCTTTACTCTCATCCCTTATATGAGCTCCCACTTTCTTCTCTGCAGGAGTATGGGTAGGTGCAGCTTTCCTGCCAAGGGCCAGGAAGTAGACCTCTGAGGTGCTGCCAGAGGAGACACAATGGCTGCTGGGAAACATGTTGTATAGTTATCAGAGCATAGACTTTGGTATCAGAAAGGACACACATTCAAATTGTAATGAAAAAACAGGTTAGCTGCTTTCCACATGAGAGTCCAATTAACAAGAGCCAGGTCTGATACGAAATAAATGAATTTATTCTGAAGTTAACTTGGGGAAGGGGCACAAAATGTTCTGCTTTTAAATGTGCCACTTCACCTCTGGAGCAGAAAGCAGGCACTTTTATAAGGTTGCAAAGAAAATGAGTAAGGACAGGGGTACCCCTGCTAGCTTGGTGTCTTATCTACTGGGCAGTTGAGGTGGTGCCTTCCTGGACAGAAGGAAGTTGTAAAAGTGTTCACGCGGGCATGCTTTCTGTAAGCCCTCCTGATGGACGAAAGTTCTGAGGCAACCCCATGGAGATGAGAGTTCCATGGTGGGTGTGCTTTGGTCCGCACACTGCCAGTTCTGAAGAAGAGATCTGTCTTGGAGCACACAGAACTTGCCCTATATGGAATGTCTGTGATGGGGCAGGTGAAAGGCTATATTTGCATCTCTGAAGGGCCAAGTAGGAAACAGGGAGCCCAGGAATACAAAAGGAAGAGGGAGAGGAAAAAAATAATAAGCCACCTCTAGAACAATGGGGGTACTAGGTTACAAAACCACAGCTTGACAATTTAGCAATTTTGTGACTGATTTTTCTAAGCCTCAGTTTCTGTCTCATTGGATTGTCAGGACTGGTTGAAATATTATTTATAAAGCATATAGCATAGCACCTGGTGACAGGTAAGCTCTTAATAAACACCACCATTAAAAGACACCATTATTATCAAAGATATTATTATTATTTCCCTCCTTCCACTTCTCAAGCTAGGAATAAAGAGCAGCAATTTGGGATGATGGAACCCTCTTGAATTAGGAGCTGACTAGTACAATGACATACACAATATGGTATAGGTGCACAAACCTCTTTCATACAACAGCTTTGTGTTCTCTCATTTAGCCTTCAAAGCCCCCACTGAGCTGGATGCCATTAATATCTAGCTTTCAGGTGAGGAAGATGACGCCCAGTGGGACTGTGATTTTATTAGGTCACATAACTGGTAAGTCACAGAGACAGGATTCAAACGTAGGCTTTCTGAATCCAGGTTTTGTTCTCTCTTAATTATACCACACTGTAAAGACCTATTTTTCTGAGAGCCCAGCGTGTGCCCTGCTAATCAGATGGCATAATGGGCAAGAACAGGGCCCGAGAAGACCTGGAGAATTTTCACTGGGTCACCAAGGTTTTGAACGTTTTTACCAGGGATAGTTCCAGAAGGTGATAATAGCTGGCAAGCTGTGACCTGTTGGAGGGAAGAGAGGAGAGAAACGTTAAGAAGAAGGAAAAGAAGCAGAATGGAAGAAAGAAAGGGATTAAGGTCGAGACAAGGAAAATGAAAATCTGCCTGATTAGAACTAGCAAAAAGCAAAGTAATTTTTTAAACCTTATTGTACTTTTTGATTAAAGAAAATCTTTGCTCAAAGGCAAGTATTACTTAGAAAGCCTAAGAAAGGTAATTATTTTTGAAATGAAGTATAAGATTTATCTGTGAATCTTTTAGATTTTAACCCTTGCGATATGATATCCTTAGGGATTTCTATAAAGACAGCCTTATTTGACTTATTTAGTTCATCCACCTTTCCACATGAAATTCCCAAATTTTAATTTATATATCCTGTTATTCAAAGTATCATCCTCTAAAACACTCTTTATCCAATATTGACACAGAGATTTCATTTTTAATTATTATTCTAAACCCAATTTTCAGCTTCTCTGTTTTTCTCTGATATTTTCACCTTCTTATAGGAAAGTCTTGAAACTGTCTTGAAGAGAATGGCAAACACGTAGAGATGAGGCATACAATATACACTTGAGATCTATAAAACACTGAAAGATGCATCCATACAATGAAATCACAAACCTGTCATCTGATGTCTTCATTTTTATTCATCTAATTTTTATCTTTCGTGTCTCAGCCGTTCTCTTCCCTACATGTACAGGCAGAAGTCAGAGAGTATGCATGTATGAACAAAAGAAATATCACAGAGGTTTCAGTCAGCCATTCCTTTGAGCAAAACTGTGCTGGGAGGAGGAAGGCAAGGCTGAGGCCTTGGACCTCTGCAGCAAGCAGTTCTACGATAACATGGGAGCAGAGGCCCCGGCGCATATAATTTGAAAGCAAATAGAGAGTAAAAAGTGAACTTCCAGTTTCTGGTCGAAGAGGTAAGAAGCTTGGAAATCATTTCATTCATCTACCCAGCAAAAAAAAATAAAAAAGCTGAGCGCATGAAAATTAACAACTTTCTTAGATCCTTCAGATAACTAAGATCACAGGACAACCCTCTGCTCTTCAAATTAGAGAGGCAGACGGGCAGATGTGGAGGATCAGGACCTAGTCGGGTAGGAGACCAAATGCACAAACCCTCAGAGGAACCAGAACTGGAGTTAGAATTGACTAATTGCTGGAGGCAGACAAGGCTGAGGGTTAAAAGCTCCAGGGGGACCCCATCATGGAGGGAGGGAGCCCACACTTTCGTGAGTTTTATCTCCTTCTAGGAGCCTTAGCAGGTTCTCATGGTGAAGATGAGAGAAAATTCCCCTCATGTCTCTAAGGGTGGGGTGGGGGTGGATGGGATGAGGGGGTTGGGGTGCTTTTGAAAAACTCCAGAGCACTCTGTCCTTACAAGGTCTGCCCTCAGGAGACACTAGCCCCGGAGCCTGGCTGACCTGGGGGAAGGGAAACAACTCCAGGCCTCTCTTGCCTGCCTCTGTCTCACCCAGTGGAAAACAAAACAAAACAAACAAGACAAAACTGAGAAGCACTTGTGAAGATCATACCCCAGGGACACAGGCTCAGGAAAAGACTGAGATCCAGTCCTTAGGATTAGCAAAACTAAAACATGTCAGGAGAGATACACGTTCCAATAAAGTTTCTTTTGTTTCTAGGATTTAAAATCCATTCATACTTGCTCAAATATAATGAAAAAGTCTTTTTTTGAAGGAAGCAGAGAGGTCTTATAAGAACCCAGTGTGATGGGGCAGGGGGTTGACTGGGGGGCAGGCAGCATCTCTGAGGCCAGATAAAGGGCGCTACCGGAGCCTACATGGCCTGTGCCCTCAGCCTCCCCTCTGTGACTTCCTCTCTGTCACCCTCACTCCCCCCTCTCAGCCTCACTGGCCTCCTAGCTGTGATGCCAACATGCTGGAGGGCCCTCTAGCTTAAAGCATTGGCAGGGACTCCCGCTGCCTGAAATGTTCCTCCCCAGCTATTAGCATGACTCACTGCATCCCCATTCAAGCCTTTGCTCAAATGTCACCTCACAAGCATTGACAGAGGCCTTCCTTAAGGATCTGATGATTTTCCTTGTTCCTAGCTCCCTTACCCAGCTTTATCTGTCCTCAGACCCCTTATCAGCACCCACTTGAACAGCAGCCCCTGCTAACCCATGGTGGGTTTGTTCCAAGAGTCCAGTGGATGTCTGACCAAACCCTATGTACACTATGTTTTTTCTTATACATACATGCCTATGATAAAGCCTAAATTATACCTTAGGTGCAGGAAGAGACGAACAACAATAAATAATAATAAAATAGAACAATGACAGCAGGTTCTCAAATAATGTCATTTTGTTCAATGTTGTTTGGTTGTAACATTGACGATTTTAAAAAATCAGTTCCTGGCTGGGCGCTGTGGCTCACCCCTGTAATCCCAGCACTTTGTGGGGCAGAGGCGGGCAGATTACTTGAGGTGAGGAGTTTGAGACCAGCCTGGCCAACATGGTGAAACCCCATCTCTACTAAAAATACAAAAATTGGCTGGGTGCAGTGGCACATGACTGTAATCCCAGCTACTTGGGAGGCTGAGGCAGGAGAATCATTTGAACCTGGGAGGCAGAGGTTACAGTGAGACGAGATGGCACCACTGGACTCCAGCCTGGGCGACAGAGTGAGACTTTGCTTCAGAATAATTAATTAATTAATTAATTAATAAAAACACCAGTTCCTGCCAGATCCACTGCGTGGATGGAGTTTGCATGTTCTCCTCATGTCTGCCTGGTTTTTCTCCAGGTTCTCCAGTTTGCTCCCACATCCCAAATATGTGCCCATTAGGTGAACTGGCATGTCTACGTGGTCCCGGTGTGAGTGAGTAGGTGTGGATATGGGTGAATGTGGGTGTGTGTGAGTGCACCCTGCGATGAGATGGCACCTGATCCAGGACTGGTTCGTACCTTACACCCTGAGCGGTTGATAGGTTTAGCCACCTGCCACCCTGAACTGCAATAAGTGGGTTGAAAAATGAATGAAATACAAATGATTACCATGTAAAAATGTGTAAAGTATATGATAATCATGCAAAATATGCAACAATAAACAATGCTGGATGAAAGCACTCAGCAAGCCGCCATGTTTGTGATGGGTTTTTTGGTTGGTTGGCTGTTTTACACTGAGTCTCACTCTGTCGCCCAGGCTGGAGTGTGGTGGTGCAATCTCGGCTCACTGCAGGCTCCACCTCCCAGGTTCATGCCATTCTCCTGCGTCAGCCCCCTGAGTAGCTGGGACTACAGGTGCCAGACACTATGCCCAACACACACACACACACACACACACACACACACACACATATATATTTTTAGTAGAGACAGGTTTCAATGCATTAGCCAGGATGGTCTCGATCTCATGACCTCGTGATCTGCCCACCTCAATCTCCCAAAGTGTTGGGATTATAGGCATGAGCCACCGTGCCTGGCCTTGTGATGGTTTTTGAACTGCATGATACAAGGAGGTGCTCCTAACAATTTTCTCTTCGCAAACATTTATTCCCTGATTTAACTCACCACCACTTTGACCACTGTTGCTCACTAATTCACCAAAAATTGAGTAAATAATTTTCTTATTTGTTGATATTAATTATTCTTAAACACATGTACACTCACATTTATTTCAATGTTTAATATTAGAAGTGTTCTGAGTCACTACTTAGAAGTTTGGTGATGTTTTTTAACCAGTAATATGTTGCAGCAACTGAACTCTTGCTTATGTCATTAGCCATGGGGAAAATGGTTTTCCTATAATTAATTTTGCTTCGACAACTATTGTAATAAAGATGTAAATGTGGTCTCTCTCTCTTTCAAAATATCTTTCAGTACTGTACTCATCCTTCTGCTCATGAGAGGGTGAAATGATCAAATGCTTCTGTGATGAGATGAAGTGAGGTGAGTGTTGTAGGCATCACGATGTAGTGTTAGGCTACTGTTGACCTTCTGCTTTGAGTGATTCCGGTTCCTTGAGCCTTGATAATGTCAATGGATGAATGTCAGGATCAGACGATGTTAATGGGGAATCCTTAATAGTGGAAGGATTTTTGGTTGAAACCTTTTGGAAGAACACTATAATCAGAAGTTGTTGTGTCTTTTTCACTCATCAAAGTGTTTCTGCAGAGGTTTTAATCCTTCATTGATCATATGGATGACTTTAATGCTGTGTTCCATTTAAGAATCATATTCCACAATTTTGTCCTTCAGTGTGTGTGCAACTCAAAACACTTTGGCAAATTTTGGTAATTTTCACATTGCTGGTTCAGCTTCAGTTCTTCTTTATCTTCCTCTTCCTCTGTAGAGGACTCAAGTTCTTCCAATTCTTCATTTGTTAATGCTTCTCTTTTTTTTTTCTTATTTATTTATTTATTCATTTATTTTTATTATACTTCAAGTTCTAGGGTACATGTGCATAATGTACAGGTTTGTTACATATGTATACTTGTGCCATGTTGGTGTGCTGCACCCATCAACTCGTCAGCACCCATCAATTCATCATTTATATCATGTATAACTCCCCAATGCAATCCCTCTCCCCTACTCCCTCCCCATGATAGGCCCCAGTGTGTGATGTTCCCCTTCCTGAGTCCAAGTGATCTCATTGTTCAGTTCCCACCTATGAGTGAGAACATGTGGTGTTTGGTTTCCTCTTCTTGTGATAGTTTGCTAAGAATGATGGTTTCCAGCTGCATCCATGTCCCTACAAAGGACGCAAACTCATCCTTTTTGATGGCTGCATAGTATTCCATGGTGTATATGTGCCACATTTTCTTAATCCAGTCTGTCACAGATGGACATTTGGGTTGATTCCAAGTCTTTGCTATTGTGAATAGTGCCACAATAAACATATGTGTGCATGTGTCTTTGTAGTAGAATAATTTATAATCCTTTGGGTATATACCCAGTAGTGGGATGGCTGGGTCATATGGTACATCTAGTTCTAGATCCTTGAGGAATTGCCATACTGTTTTCCATAATGGTTGAACTAGTTTACAATCCCACCAACAGTGTAAAAGTGTTCCTGTTTCTCAACATCCTCTCCAACACCTGTTGTTTCCTGATTTTTTAATGATTGCCATTCTAACTGGTGTGAGATGGTATCTCATTGTGGTTTTGATTCGCATTTCTCTGATGGCGAGTGATGATGAGCATTTTTTCATGTGTCTGTTGGCTGTATGAATGTCTTCTTTTGAGAAATGTCTGTTCATATCCTTTGCCCACTTTTTGATGGGGTTGTTTGTTTTTTTCTTGTATATTTGTTTGAGTTCTTTGTAGATTCTGGATATTAGCCCTTTGTCAGATGAGTAGATTGCAAAAATGTTCTCCCATTCTGTAGGTTGCCTGTTCACTCTGATGGTAGTTTCTTTTGCTGTGCAGAAGCTCTTTAGTTTAATTAGATCCCATTTGTCAATTTTGGCTTTTGCTGCCATTGCTTTTGGTGTTTTAGAAATGAAGTCCTTGCCCATGCCTATGTCCTGAATGGTACTACCTAGATTTTCGTCTAGGGTTTTTATGGTAGTAGGTCTAACATTTAAGTCTCTAATCCATCTTGAATTAATCTTTGTATAAGGAGTAAGGAAAGGATCCAGTTTCAGCTTTCTACTTATGGCTAGCCAATTTTCCCAGCACCATTTATTAAATAGGGAATCCTTTCCCCATTTCTTGTTTCTCTCAGGTTTGTCAAAGATCAGATGGCTGTAGATGTGTGGTATTATTTCTGAGGACTCTGTTCTGTTCCATTGGCCTATATCTCTGTTTTGGTACCAGTACCATGCTGTTTTGGTTACTGTAGCCTTGTAGTATAGTTTGAAGTCAGGTAGCATGACGCCTCCAGCTTTGTCCTTTTGACTTAGGATTGTCTTGGCAATGCGGGCTCTTTTTTGGTTCCATATGAACTTTAAAGCCGTTTTTTCCAATTCTGTGAAGAAAGTCATTGGTAGCTTGATGGGGATGGCATTGAATCTATAAATCACCTTGGGCAGTATGGCCATTTTCACGATATTGATTCTTCCTATCCATGAGCATGGTATGTTCTTCCATTTGTTTGTGTCCTCTTTGATTTCACTGAGCAGTGGTTTGTAGTTCTCCTTGAAGAGGTCCTTGACATCCCTTGTAAGTTGGATTCCTAGGTATTTGATTCTCTTTGAAGCAATTGTGAATGGAAGTTCATTCATGATTTGGCTCTCTGTTTGTCTGTTACTGGTGTATAAGAATGCTTGTGATTTTTGCACATTAATTTTGTATCCTGAGACTTTGCTAAAGTTGCTTATCAGCTGAAGGAGATTCTGGGCTGAGACAATGGGGTTTTCTAAATATACAATCATGTCATCTGCAAACAGGGACAATTTGACTTCTTCTTTTCCTAACTGAATACCCTTGATTTCTTTCTCTTGCCTGATTGCCCTAGCCAGAACTTCCAACACTATGTTGAATAGGAGTGGTGAGAGAGGACATCCCTGTCTTGTGCCAGTTTTCAAAGGGAATTTTTCCACTTTTTGCCCATTCAATATGATATTAGCTGTGGGTTTGTCATAAATAGCTCTTATTATTTTGAGGTACGTTCTATCAATACCGAATTTATTGAGCATTTTTAGCATGAAGGGCTGTTGAATTTTGTCAAAAGCCTTTTCTGCATCTATTGAGATAATCATGTGGTTCTTGTCTTTGGTTCCGTTTATATGCTGGATTACGTTTATTGATTTGCGAATGTTGAACCAGCCTTGCATCCCAGGGATGAAGCCCACTTGATCACGGTGGATAAGCTTTTTGATGTGCTGCTGAATCCGGTTTGCCAGTATTTTATTGAGGATTTTTGCATCGATGTTCATCAGCGATATTGGTCTAAAATTCTCTTTTTTTGTTGTGTCTCTGCCAGGCTTTGGTATCAGGATGATGTTGGCCTCATAAAATGAGTTAGGGAGGATTCCCTCTTTTTCTATTGATTGGAATAGTTTCAGAAGGAATGGTACCAGGTCCTCCTTGTACCTCTGGTAGAATTCAGCTGTGAATCCATCTGGTCCTGGACTTTTTTGGGTGGGTAGGCTATTGATTATTGCCTCAATTTCAGAGCCTGTTATTGGTCTATTCAGGGATTCAACTTCTTCCTGGTTTAGTCTTGGGAGAGTGTAAGTGTCCAGGAAATTATCCATTTCTTCTAGATTTTCTAGTTGATTTGCGTAGAGGTGTTTATAGTATTCTCTGATGGTAGTTTGTATTTCTGTGGGGTCGGTGGTGATATCCCCTTTATCATTTTTTATTGTGTCTATTTGATTCCTCTCTCTTTTCTTCTTTATTGGTCTTGCTAGCGGTCTGTCAATTTTGTTGATCTTTTCAAAAAACCAACTCCTGGATTCATTGATTTTTTTGGAGGGTTTTTTGTGTCTCTATCTCCTTCAGTTCTGCTCTGATCTTAGTTATTTCTTCCCTTCTGCTAGCTTTTGAGTGTGTTTGCTCTTGCCTCTCTAGTTCTTTTATTTGTGATGTTAGAGTGTCAATTTTAGATCTTTCCTGCTTTCTCTTGTGGGCATTTAGTGCTATAAATTTCCCTCTACACACTGCTTTAAATGTGTCCCAGAGATTCTGGTATGTTGTATCTTTGTTCTCATTGGTTTCTAAGAACATCTTTATTTCTGCTTTCATTTCGTTATGTACCCAGTAGTCATTCAGGAGCAGGTCGTTCAGTTTCCATGTAGTTGAGCGGTTTTGATTGAGTTTCTTAGTCCTGAATTCTAGTTTGACTGCACTGTGGTCTGAGAGACAGTTTGTTATAATTTCTGTTGTTTTACATTTGCTGAGGAGTGCTTTACTTCCAATTATGTGGTCAATTTTGGAATAAGTGTGATGTGGTGCTGAGAAGAATGTATATTCTGTTGATTTGGGGTGGAGAGTTCTATAGATGTCTATTAGGTCCACTTGGTGCAGAGATGAGTTCAATTTCTGGATATCCTTGTTAACTTTCTGTCTCGTTGATCTGTCTAATGTTGACAGTGGAGTGTTGAAGTCTCCCATTATTATTGTATGGGAGTCTAAGTCTCTTTGTAAGTCTCTAAGAACTTGCTTTATGAATCTGGGTGCTCCTGTATTGGGTGCATATATATTTAGGAGAGTTAGCTCTTCCTAGTGAATTGATCCCTTTACCATTATGTAATGGCCTTCTTTGTCTCTTTTGATCTTTGATGGTTTAAAGTCTGTTTTATCAGAGACTAGGACTGCAACCCCTACTTTTTTTGGTTCTCCATTTGCTTGCTAGATCTTCCTCCATCCCTTTATTTTGAGCCTATGTATGTCTCTGCATGTGAGATGGGTCTCCTGAATACAGCAGACTGATGGGTCTTGACTCTTTATCCAGTTTGCCAGTCTGTGTCTTTTAATTGGAGCATTTAGTTCATTTACATTTAAGGTTAATATTGTTATGTGTGAACTTGATCCTGCCATTATGATATTAACTGGTTATTTTGCTCGTTAGTTGATGCAGTTTCTTCCTAGCCTCGATGGTCTTTACATTTTGGCATGTTTTTGCAATGGCTGGTACCGGTTGTTCCTTTCCATGTTTAGGGCTTCCTTCAGGGTCTCTTGTAAGGCAGGCCTGGTGGTGACAAAATCTCTAAGCATTTGCTTATCTGTGAAGGATTTTATTTCTCCTTTACTTATGTAACTTAGTTTGGCTGGATATGAAATTCTGGGTTTAAAAATCTTTTCTTTAAGAATGTTGAATATTAGCCCTCACTCTCTTCTGGCTTGTAGAGTTTCTGCCGAGAGATCTGCTGTTAGTCTGATGGGCTTCCCTTTGTGGGTAACCCGACCTTTCTCTCTGGCTGCCCTTAAGATTTTTTCCTTCATTTCAACTTTGGTGAATCTGGCAATTATGTGTCTTGGAGTTGCTCTTCTGGAGGAGTATCTTTGTGGCGTTCTCTGTATTTCCTGAATTTGAATGTTGGCCTGCCCTACTAGGTTGGGGAAGTTCTCCTGGATGATATCCTGAAGAGTGTTTTCCAACTTGGTTCCATTTTCCCCCTCACTTTCAGGCACCCCAATCAGATGTAGATTTGGTCTTTTTACATAATCCCATACTTCTTGCAGGCTTTGTTCATTTCTTTTTCTTCTTTTTTCTTTTGGTTTCTCTTCTCGCTTCATTTCATTCATTTGATCCTCAATCGCTGATACTCTTTCTTCCAGTTGATCGAGTTGGTTACTGAAGCTTGTGCATTTGTCACGTATTTCTCGTGTCATGGTTTTCATCTCTGTCATTTCGTTTATGACCTTCTCTGCATTAATTAGTCTAGCTGTCAATTCTTCCACTCTTTTTTCAAGATTTTTAGTTTCTTTGCGCTGGGTACGTAATTCCTCCTTTAGCTCTGAGAAGTTTGATGGACTGAAGCCTTCTTCTCTCATCTCGTCAAAGTCATTCTCTGACCAGCTTTGATCCTTTGCTGGCGATGGGCTGCGCTCCTTTGCAGGGGGAGATGTGCTCTTATTTTTTGAATTTCCAGCTTTTCTGCCCTGCTTTTTCCCCATCTTTGTTGTTTTTATCTGTCTGTGGTCTTTGATGATGGTGACGTACTGATGGGGTTTTGGTATAGGTGTCCTTCCTGTTTGAGAGTTTTCCTTCTGATAGTCAGGACCCTGAGCTATAGGTCTTTTGGAGATTGCTTGAGGTCCACTCCAGACCCTGTTTGCCTGGGTATCAGCAGCAGAGGTTGCAGAAGATAGAATATTGCTGAACAGTGAGTGTACGTGTCTGATTCTTCCTTTGGAAGCTTCCTCTCAGGGGTGTACTCCACCCTGTGAGGTGTGGGGTGTCAGACTGCCCCTAGTGGGAGATGTCTCCCAGTTAGGCTACTCAGGGGTCAGGGACCCACTTGAGCAGGCAGTCTGTCCGTTCTCAGATCTCAACCTCTGTGTTGAGAGATCCACTGCTCTCTTCAAAGCTGTCAGACAGAGTCGTTCGCGTCTGCACAGGCCTCTGCTGCTTCCCCTGTTGTTTTTTAGCTGTGCCCTGTCCCCAGAGGTGGAGTCTACAGAGACAGGCAGGTTTCCTTGAGCTGCTGTGAGCTCCACCCAGTTCGAGCTTCCCAGCGGCTTTGTTTACCTACTTAAGCCTCAGCAATCGCGGGCGCCCCTCCCCCAGCCTCGCTGCTGCCTTGCGTTTAGATCGCTGCAGACTGCTGTGTTAGCAATGAGGGAGGCTCTGTGGGTGTGGGACCCTCCCGGCCAGGTGTGGGATATATTCTCCTGGTTTGCCCGTTTGCTTAAAGCACAGTATTGGGGTGGGAGTTACCCGATTTTCCAGGTGCTGTGTGTCTCAGTTCCCCTGGCTAGGAAAAGGGATTCCCTTCCCCCTTGGGCTTCCCAGGTGAGGCGATGCCTCGCCCTGCTTCAGCTCTCGCTGGTCCGGCTGCAGCAGCTGACCAGCACCGATTGTCCGGCACTCCCCAGTGAGATGACCCCAGTTCCTCAGTTGAAAATGCAGAAATCACCGGTCTTCTGTGTCGCTCGCGCTGGGAGTTGGAGACTGGAGCTGTTCCTATTCGGCCATCTTGCTCCGCCCCTCTGTTAATGCTTCTCAATGGCCTTCAATATGTTCTTTCATGCCTCCAAGCATGTTGGAAAATCTTTCTTCACCAACTTGTCTTGCTCCATGAATGGTTTTCCTAATTTCTCCAATGATCCCCAGAAAGCCTTTTAAATTATTCAGGTCAGCACTCCATAAGTTTCTCTAGTAGCCATTTACAGTTTCTGGTTTTAATTCATTCATTGCCACTTTGATAAATGCTGTTGCATCAGCACTGCATTATGTTTGGATTGGTGTTTGCATTAATTGCCGATCATGTGTGATCAAATATCAGGCGGTTGTGTATTGACTTGACAAATCAAATGATGATCAGGTAAATGAACTGAAGCAATAAGATTGTATTTGACGGTGAAAATATGACTTTGACTTTTCATTTTCACAGCAAACAGATTCAGGATGGCCAGGTGCATTGTCTATTATTAATAGGACTCAAATTTCAACCCTTCCTCTTCCAAGTATTTTTTCATTTCTGAGATGAAGCATTGGTGGAACCATTCCATAAACAAGATGGCTGTCACCCACACTTTCTGATTATGTTGCCAGAACACAGAAACATAATTTTTGTTTTTGAGAACACAAGGGTTTCCTGTTCTGCACACTATGCTTGGCTTTGTTATATGCCCTGCATCATTGCTACACAGCAGCAGAATTGATCTGTCCTGCCATGTTTTATGCCCTCATGCCTCTGTTTTAGGTTCTCTTAGGCATTTTCTTCCAGAAGAGCCAGTTTTATCATGGTTGAAGCCTTGCTTTGGATGCTAGTCTTTCTTTTTAATCAACTTCTTCATTGGCAGACACTGACTTTCCTATAATTTTTATAGTTTTCAGTTTAAGCCCATTCCTGAATCTGTGTAACCATCCCTTACTTTCTCTGTAACCATCCCTTACTTTCAATAAATGGCTTCGTGTCACTCCTTTTCAAGGACCCCTTGCTGAAGTCTCCACACAAGCTCAGTGCTTTCTGGAGCATATATTGCCATCAACTGGAACATGTTTTCTGTTTATGTTTTCTACCCTCAAAATTACAGCCATAACAGGTCCATTGCCAAATGCACATGGCAAATCAATACACCAAGCCATGGGGTTGCTGCAGAAAAAGAAGTTTAATTATAGGGTCACCAAACGAGGAGCTGGAGAAAACTTCAAGTCTATCTGCCTGAGGAGTCTGGGGCTAGGGTTGTTAAGAATGTTGGAGTGGGCTGAAGTGTGGAGATTGTTGATTGGCTGAAGAGGACAGGGTGAAGTCATGGGACAGGGAGAGGAAGAAACTGTATTCTCGTGATGCTTCCTTCCTTTGTGGGGATCTACAGACTGGGTGGCATTTGTAGTTTTGCTACAAATTGGGATCCAAAAAAACATCTTAAGCAATGCTTAAACAAAACCTTTATGATGCTAACATCAGAAATCCTACCTAGCTTACACAGAACTCTTAAGGTTGTAATGTCAGAGATCCTACCTACAGGAACAATGGAAATACAAATGGTATCTAGTGGGCCAAAGGGCAGCTTGATTAATGCTTAATTATAGCTATATGTATTAATTATACTTCTGTCCAGAATTTTTGTTAACCCTGTGAGGATGGCTTCAAAATGTAATGCCTTTTGTATCTGAAAAAGGCACTTACCAGATACCGTGGCTGTAACTTTTGCAGCTGAGGTGTGACAACAAAATTAGCACAAATTTCTTTTCCCTCCTTTACGATTTCACAGATAGAAGATTTGCTCTTACTGTAAATCTTAGCAACCTCAGCATACAATTTTTTTTTCTTGGCTTATTAAGTTGAGAACCTTCCCCTTTTCACTTAAAAAAAAAAAAGTAGTTTAGGGCTCCTCTTTGGCATATTGGAATTGCCAGCCTTACTACTCTTTTGCTTTAAGGCCACTATTAAGTAAAATAAAGGTGACTTGAACACAAGCACTGCGATATTGTGATGGTCTATCTTATTACTGAGAAGGCTTCTGAGTGACTCATGGGCAGGGACTGTCTACAGCACAGACGTGCTGGACAAAGGCAGGATTTGTGTCCAGGGTGGGTGGAGTGAGAGGATGCCAGGCTTTGTCACACTACTGAGAATGGTGTGCAGTTTAAAATGTATTAATCATTTTTCTGAAATTTTCCATTTAATATTTTCAGGGGTTGACTAGGTGTAATTGAAACCTCAGAAAGCCAAATCATGGATGAGGAGGGACTGCTGTATATGCCTTTCTGTTCATTTGTTTTCTTTTTTCACCCTAGAATGGTTCATGGTAGGCTCTTAGTAACTATTTGTGAAGTATTTGTGGAATAATTAAACAAACAGATAAACAAAGAGCAGGTTTTGAGGGATACCAGAGTCTACCACCTCAAAATATGCCTCTTTGGCATATGAAATGTTTTGAGTGAAAGGCCATTTAGAACCAGCAGAGGAAGGAAAGATTCTAAAAACAGCATTTTCCTTTTGGAAAGGAAATTTACATTTATAAAGGAAATTTTCATTTTTAGAGAGAGCTCCCTCTCTGCACTGGGAAGGGGAAACTCTTTAACAACTCCTAAGGGTCAAGAAGGCACAGACTTAAATCAGCATAAAAAATCTTACTAAACAACCCTGGTACCAGGGCGCAGCAGCTCACACCTGTAATCCCAGCACTTTGGGAGGCCGGGGCAGGCAGATCACCTGAGGTCAGGAGTTCAAGACCAGCCTGGCCAACATGGTGAAACCATGTCTCTACTAAGAGTACAAAAAAAATTAGCTGGGCATGGTGGGCGGGGGGTGGGTGCACCTGCAATCCCAGCTCTTCGAGAGGCTGAGACAAGAGAATCACTTGAACCTGGGAGGTGGAGGTTGTGGTAAGCCAAGATTGTGCCACTGCATTCCAGCCTGGGCAACAGAGTGAGACTCCATCTCAAAAAATCAAAACAAAACAAAACAAAAAACAACTCCGGTTTGCCTTACTTTTCCTGGTCACCTTACCAGGACTTGCTTCTTCCTCATCCAGAGGCTGCAAACCCCTTTCCTTTCACCTAAGATGGTAGCTAAGCCTAAGTTCTAAACACCCCCTTTGAGCTACTCATCTCTGGGTACTCTCGTGTGTCACATGCACGATGCACATGTTCATAAATTTCTGTTGTTTTTCTCTTGTTAATCTATCTTTGTCCAGACTGATTCAATACAGAACCCTAGGTGGAGAATCTAAAATGGGTAAAGGAAAAGATTTTTCCTACCATACAGGTACCAAGTCGGCTCTAGAGATGAGCTCAGATCTTACTGTTGCCTTTTAGCTTTGAGAAAGAAAAAAGCCTTTTATTTGAGGAATGCAAGCCCCTCTAAATTATCAGGCCCAGAGAAGCATTTAAAATGTAAAAGCGGTTATGTCTCACTTTCCCTGTGCTTAATAGTTATCTCTTGAAGCCACTTGCTTTGCAGGCTCTCGACTGATGCCTCGTAGCCATAAAATGCCACATACCCTGTAATTCAACAACATATAGCCAGTCACTAACCAGTGTTATTTCTGCAAACCTAAGAGGAAGTCCTGGTGGACAGCTTTTGTAATCATGCTCTCTCATGATTTGTCCTTTTGTTCTTTAATGACTTGATCCTTGCTTTTGTTCTCTGGAGCACTCCCCAAGGCAACTTGGAAATGTGTCCTGGACTGCAGTCCTCAACCTTTGCGCTTGAGTAAACTCTCTTTCAACTACATTCTGACCTTTTTGATTACCTTAGGTTGACATCTTTTCTTTGTGTGTTTGCTTAATTTCTCGTGTTCTCCCACCTAGCTTCTGACTCACTGCTCCCTATGACATTGGGGAGTAATCACCTAAAGACCCGCACTCGGCCTCAGCTCTGCTGATGGATCCACTGAAGTGTTTATCTCCACCTGCTACTTTCCTAAGTCTCTTAGTTCAGGGTCATTACTTGTCCAGCAGGAATTTTTCTTAGTTCTTGGTTTGTGTGTGTGTGTTTTTGGGGGGTGAGGGTGGAGGAATGAGGTATCACAGACTCTGTACCTACTTCTCGTAGGTTGGGATTCTTCTGGAAGGGAGTGTGGAAGGAGAAGGCATGCACTTGAAATATGTCTTGTCAAGGTAAGAGTTCAGTCAAAGGAAGGAACTAATATTTACTATATTTACTTGTGGAGCCCCTGCTAACTGCCAAGCACTGTGCTCAGCATATGGAAAGCACTTCACTCAACCTTTCTATCCACTTTCCAAGCTAGATATTATTCACATCATTTTCACAGAGAGGTGCATGTGGGAAAAGAGAGAGAGAGAGAGAGCTCTCTGGGGTCTCTTCTTAAAAGAGTACTAGTCTATCACATCAGAGCCAATCCTCATGACTTCATCTAACCCTAATTACCTACCAAAGGCCCCACCTCCAAATACCATCACATTCGGGGTTAGGGCTTCAATATATGATTTGGAGCAGGGGTGGTATAAACACTTGGTCTGTAACATAGGCCAATCCAAATAAAATAAGAAAGATTAAAATGACGAGTTGATGGGTGCTGACGAGTTGATGGGTGCAGCACACCAACATGGCACAAGTATACATAGGTAAGAAACCTACATGTTATGCACATGTACCCTAGAACTTAAAGTATAATAATAATAATAAAAATAAATAAATAAATAAATAAATTTAAAAAAAGAAAGATTATTAATATGAAGATATCGTTAGCGTGATCACCTACCTCCTGAGAGTCTGTTTCCTGCATGAGTCCATATGACTTCTGAGGGACCTGGCACCCAAAAAGGCAGACTTGGGAATTCAAATGGAGGCTCCAAAACTGAAAGGGATCTTTTTTATAATGCTGCTCAATTTAAAATTTTCCAGTAGTGCTTTCTGCATAGACAAAATATGAACCGCTGTTCAAACCCAAAATGTTCCTCCAGGTAATTCAGCTGTTCTCCTTGCTCCAGTGTGGTCCACAAATCCTTATTGACTGTCATCCAAAAGGTTTATGAACCAGGAAGAAAGCCTATAGCTCAAGAAGCATCTCATTTATAGGAAACATAAAGTAGGGATTTTCTCTTGTCCTGAAATATCCAAATAATCCATCCAAAAAAATGAAATAATAAATCTCTCACTTGGGCTCTTTGCTTTGCTTTTATCTTCAGATTTATTTCTCAATTGTCTCATCCTGGCACAACCAGCTCAGAATCAGACACTAATCTGTGTATGAATGATATACAGCAGGACAGGGAAGGGAATGAGCATTTTTCAAACACCTACTCTCCACCACACTTAATACATATTTCGTTGTAGAACTACTGAAACCCTAAAGAAAGTGTGTCCATAATGTGTACACATAGGTGAGAAAACTGAGGCTCAGAGAGATGCAGCTGTTTGTCTGAACAATCCCTGATTAGTCAGAATGCCAGCTGTGAAACCAGGGATCATGTGCCGGCATTTATGCTACCTGAGCTGTTTCCCAGAAGACTGTAATGTTGAAATCGGCAGGATTTTAGTCACTCAGAATAGGTTGCAGTCTCTTAACAAGCCTTTGCAAAGCTTTAAAATTCCTCTAGGTCAGGATGCCAGAACAGTGCTTATTAGATCTCCCTCATCCAAAGGCTGAGAGAGATGGTTGTGGAACTTCACCCATCATTTGCTCATTATTATTCAGACTCCCAGGACTTAGGAGTGCATTTTGGTCCTTCAGGGATAGTAAAGGTCTCCCGTGAGAGGCCGCTTTCCCTCTCCTTGGCAAGATGCTTCTGTGCAGGCTTTTGGCATTCTGCTGCCTTGCAGTTGAAGCCTCTACTTCCTTTCTCACTACAGACGGTCCCAACTTACTATGGTTTGACGGTTTGACTTTACCATGGTGCAAAAGTGATATGCATTCAGTAGAAGTGGTGTGATAGATACTCTCTCACGATGCTGGCAGCGTAGCCAGAGAGCTCTCAGTCAAACACATGGTCACGAGGGTGAACAGCTGACGCTCTAGAGTGTGCTGTGCCACTGGATGACTTTGCCCAACTGTAGGCTAGAAGTGTTCTGAGCACGCTTACAGAAGGCTGGGCTCAGCTATGGTGTTCAGTAGGTTAGGTGTGTTAAATGCATTTTCAACTTAATGCTATTTTCAACTTATGATGGTTTTATCTGGATATAACTCCACTGTAAGTTGAGGAACATCTGTGGTCTGAACTACACTTTCAAAGAAGGTACATATTGTCCCTGGATTTTTAATAGCAATTTCTATATTCCTCAGTTAGTATCTTCCATTCACCTACATAATGCATTCAACCAATATCTTAAAGGAGTCACATATTTATTCCTACAGCAAAATTTTATACTGAACAAATAATATTTGTAAAAATTAAAACATAATAAAGTCCTTCACAAGAATCCCAAATCTATTCCTTCTATCACCTCATGGCACCTAAGAAAACTAGGAGCAGAGAGCAGGTTTTCAATGAGTATCCACCGTGTGTGTGCTTTGGGGAAAGTCTTAGATGACAACCAATTATTTCATCAGTGTGGTGGATGAATCACAGAAATAGCAATTTAGTTATTTTCAAGACATGAGCAGGATAATTGGGTTTCAGATGAAGTAAGGATTAGTCCTTACAATTAGGGAACATATTTGCTAACTGCCTCTTGGATTTACAGTGGGTTGTACTGATGGCCAGCAAGTTTTTCTCTCTCTCTGACACAGGTCGCTGGTGGAGTTTGAAAGAAATGGACTCCTTGTTATGAAGCTTTACCCATGAATCTGCTTTTGGGTTTTCCAGCATTTATTCTTCATGTACTTCTCCTTTTTTTTTCACCCTCAGGTAAATGCTAATTTTATTTCTCAGATTTCTTCACATGAAATTATAAGCATACTATTATTATTTCATGAAGCATGTCAAAACAATACACTAATAGCATTGCAGAGTTTAAGGCTTTTTAATATGTAACCCATTTATAGGCAACAATAAGTAGATTTGCTAGAATGATTAGTAAGTAAAGAACAAATGAAGACTCATGCTATGAGTTTGTCATCTTTGTATATTTTCTATATTTGCAAGCTAGTTCATGTGCAATTCTTTGAACTAAGAAATTGTCCTTACACCTAGTAGCTGATTGTCCATATGGCTTTTAATAAGATGATATGAAGGAGTGATTATTATATGTGGACACATCCTTTTTTCTCCCAGGAATTTTTTACTGGATTTATATGAAGAAACATGGCAATGTGTTAAATTAATACAGTTAAAAGCTGAACTGACTGTGGCGATGACCTTTCCTCCTTCTCTTTCCGAAAGTCCCCAGCTGTGGACTTAGAGTGGGAGTAACTTCATTCTCTGCTGTAAGGGTGAGCCTTGGCTTAGTCCAATGGCTGCGCTTCTTCTGTCTGAAATTTGTCATGGATGAACATACATTGCAATTTGGGTTAATAAGACAGATGTTTACTAGGGGCTCTGGAAAATAAGCTGCCTCTTCCTTCTTTGGAGGCTGTCAGAAGAGAGATAATTTCTTTCTCTGGATAGTGTGCTATGGATTTGAGGTCGGAGCTGCCGCAACTATGTTGCTAGCAGGAGGGGGTCATCCTAAAGATGATGACCCCATGCAGAGGAAGCTGATGCTGATAGAATTATGGGAAAAGAAAGAGATCGTAACGACCTGGGAAGCTTTGGATTCAGTCTCTCCTGAGTTAAATCTACTATTCTTTAGTTACATTAATCAATATATTACCAGTGTTGCTAAAACTAGATTGAATCATACTTTCTTATTTCTGGCAACCAAAGCATGCCAACAAATGTAACTTTCCAGCTACTCAAGCAAGAAAGTTCTGCATCTACTTCACATTGGTGGTAGGTTTTAAAAAGCCCTCTTCCCGCCCCCATTTCTTCTTCTTCTTCTTTTTCTTCTTCTTTTTTTTGGTTTTTCTATGTCAGAAAAGACTTGATTCATTTTTTTTTTTTTTTTTTTTTTTTGTAGAGATGGAGTCTCACTATGTTGCCCAGGCTAGTCTGAAACTCCTGGCCTCAAGCCATCCTCTCTCCTCAACCTCTCAAAGTGTTACAATTAGAGGTGTGAGCCACCACACCTGGTGGCTTTAATGCTTTATTCAAATTTTCAAAAGTAATCTAACCAAGATGCTCTGTGGAGTTCCTCACCTGCCTCTTAATGGAGTTTGAGATTCAATTGTTCAATCAGAGTTTATTGACCACATACTATGTAAGTAGCAATCACCCTTTCTTCCAAAACAGCACTTCCATTTTTATCTGTTTTTATTATTGGGTGTCCACATACTACTTATTTTGGAGAAACTATTATGCAGCTGAATATATGAACTACTGATTTGGTCTAACCTCATCCTGATGATTACAGAATGGAGCCTAAAGGAGTTTAAGTGATTTGTTTGAGGTCTCCTGGTAAATTTCAGAGTTGAAATGAAGCTCCAGGTTTCTTGATCCATGATGCAGTGGCCTTTTGTTAGATTCTACTGCCTTCTCACATTGATTGTCACCACTTTTGATAATAATTATATTATTATTTTTTCCAGGCTTTAATATCCAAATAAGTTTGGTCTGCAAAAATTGAATCAGAAAGCTAACAAGAACTGACTTTCCTATGAAATTTCTAGCACTTCCTATTTTCAGACAAGCTACAAATACCCTGTGAACAGCCTTTCTCATGAGATTTGGCATCTGCCTCTTGCTATGATCAGAAATAAAAGTGTATAAGTTGGAGAAAATTAACTAAAAAAATACACCTGAAATGTCTTGTGTCTACATACACTGGGGAACATTCAAATATCAGACCCAGGCCTTAATACTGCTCAAACTCTGTTGATTTTTCCCTATAGACCAAAGGTTTGTCTGGACTTGTGTTTTCACAGTGATCATTTGCTTATTTCAAAGTGCTACATGTTGTGATAACGATAATTTCAGAACTGAGATGAAAACTCTTTTTTGTTTTTAACAATCAGATTCAGAAATGATAATTTACGATCATCTCCTGTAGGTCGTGACCTTTTTCCCAAAAGAAAACTAGCGGGTCCTCTTGGACGCTAATCTTGGAAGTTTCCCTGTGTCCTTATTGGTAATAATGCAAGTGGCCCCTGATAGGATCCAAGAAGACAAATAACGACATAAAATCAGCCATTTAGAAATATAATTTCCTTATGTACTGCTGCAGTAGGGACTGGAATGGATTTTAACTCCAATCCCAGGAGTGCAGTTGGGTTACTTAGTATCAGTGTTCATTGCACTAAACCACTTTGTGATCCACTATGTGCTTTGTTTCCTTCCTGTGCCTTTCATTAGTTGTGTGTAATATTAATACTCTTTGATGCCATATTTGATTTTCATGTGTAAATAATCCCTGCCTAATCTATTTGTTTTCCTTTAGTGGCTGCGTTGCTTATTGGGGTAGAGGATTCACCCTCTATACCTCATCCGTCCTTTGTCTGATCAGTGGGCTCATCCAGGGCGGATCAGCATGGGAAATGTATCCTAATCTTAAAACTCACTCAAAATATTTTGTTTTTACTGTGATCAAGTAGTGATCTCTTATACATCTCTTATAATGGAGACTGTCCTTGGAGACTACAGTCTCAGGCTTTCAGAGAGTAATGTCCAAGTTGCTTATAATAAATGGAATGTTGGAAGAATCAACTGAATGAATAACTAGAAATATTTTATTTGAAAAGAAAAGAGGAGGTATAAACTGAAGAATGGGGTATCCCACTTTAACAAAGAGAAAAAAACATTTCTCTTTCTGCTCTGGAGTGCAGTGGTGCCATCTTGCCCCCCTGCAACCTCTGCCTCCGGGGTTCAAGTGATTTTCCCACCTCAGCTTCTCAAGTAGCTGAGATTACAGGCGTCCACCACCACGCTCAGTTAATTTCTATATTTTTAGTAGAAACGGGGTTTCACCATGTTGGCCAGGTTGGTCTCAAACTCCTGAACTCAAGTGATCCACCCATCTCTCAAAGTGCTGGGATTGCAGACATGAGCCACCGTGCCTGGTCTCTCTTTCTGTATTCTAAACTGTCTGTCATATGAATATTTTATATAGGAGATTCTGGACAGGCAGATATATAGGTAGACAGGTGGATAGATAGATAATTGGATATACACATATATGTGTACATATACTTAATTATGAGGTATTTTTAGTAAGAGATTACTCTGAAACATTCATTTAAGTCAGGAAACAAGAGATTTTTAAATGCATTAAGGTAAAAAGGATCTGTAGAGAAATTTTAAAAATTACACAGACAAATATGTATTAAATGAATCCTAATAACTTTGATTCTATATCTTTTGGCCATCAACACGCTACAGGAAAGTTGTTGCCCTGTTGTCTATAATAGTTAAATGATGGATAGGTTACAACAAGACACTGAGTCTTGTTCAGTTGAGTCTTTTCCAAAAATGCACACTTGAATACACCTACTCTAGATATATTAGAGTTGTTCCTGATATATTTAAAAACAAACACTGCTCAAAGCTTCCTGATGGTCAAATCATGTCAGTCATCTCTTTTATGGTGTAGGCACCTGCAGTGAACCCTCACAGTGTGATTTCAGTGTAATGAGCTTAGTAGTGCGGCTGAGTGTTTTGTTTTAAAATTCTCAAAATACAAGTTTGGTTTACTCATCAATTTCATCTGACTGATTTACTTAGTTGGCAAGCACAATCAGAGCCAAATCCTGCCCTAAGAGTTTATGTGTCCTGTTACTGTGGACCAAGAGGGAGCAACCCTGTCCTGATACCCCAGGGGCTCTGATCAGCAGCCAGCTATGTGGGGATTGACCCAGTGTTTCTGAGGGATGATCACTGCCCTCTTTCCCACATTCACCTTCTTTTACAAGTCTCTCTGCTCACAGTTTCAACACTACTGGACACACAACCATCCCCAAGGATGGCTTGGCAAGGATCCTTTGGTACAACCAGGAAATACCAGGGCTTCCAGTTTATCCTGCTTTATACAGTGACATTTTCAGGATTCAAATGCAACACAAAATGGGTCTAGAGTGGACTTAACTCAGGCACCTGAAGCTTATCTCTATTGACTCCAGACTCTATTGATCCTAGAACCTCATGGCAATGAAGACAAGTCTTGGCCCTCCTCACTTCACCCTGGTCTCTGATTCTCTTCTTTCCTAACGAAGTATCTTTTATACTAACACCTATGACCTATAGATAAAAAGCTGTAGACATCCCCATTTTCTTGATTCAGGGAAGCCATTTGACTTTGTTAAGTTCCAAAGATAAGAAACTGAATCCAATATTCAGAAGAACAAAGTCTGACTGACCTTAGTGCCTTTGACCTTGATGACACCCACAATTTAAACAGCACCAGACTCTCTGTGAATGAAGTATGTGCCAATATCATGTATAATCTGCCTATTCAAAAACATACTTGTGTTGAATATATGATGTGATGTTTGCTCTGTAACTACCCGCCGGACGTTGGAATTCTTGGGGAGGCTGTACTGGGTGGGCAGTCCACACAATATTCACTATGTATCCACAGCATGCTTGAGCAAACCAAATTTCTCATTTGAATCTGCCTTCTGAGAGTTATTTCATCAAGACCATATTTCTCCTTGCACTTGTTCCCATGTGAAGCAGATAGTTACACCTAACCTTTGGAAATTTAGAAAATAAAAATTGCATTTGAGCAGAAAAAGTATTTGGTAGGCTTTCCAGGCTATTTAACTTATTTCCATTAATCCTTTGTACATTTCTAATGTATTTACACATTTCCTTAAGAGTTTTCCAGCATCTCAAATAATATCATTGCATTTTGGTGGATGTTTTACTAAATAATGTCTGTTTATTATCACCTTAAACAATTTGTCATGATTCAATTTAATTCAATTGAAATCAAATTCTCCTGAGATTGTTTATGTAAAAGATTATCAAATATTTTATCCATCCTGACAAGTGGTTTATTAAATTACTACAATTTATTGGTAACACACACTAGAGCCTTTGGAAGCAGCAGGAACATTAAAACATTACCTGTTATAATTCTGTCTGGGTGTTGAGTGTTTTTGTTTGTTTTGGTTAGGTTTGAGGATTTTTTTTTTTTAAAGTAAAGTATAAGCTTGAGTATGACAGAAAAGAAAATTATTCCAGCATTGTACATTTTCCTTTTTATGTTTTATCATTTTATCAGAATAATTAAAACCAATTTCATTCTACATCTAATTTGTGAAGAAGAAAAGTTGAACTGTAAAGCCACTGGGTTTTTCAATATCTTCCAGTTTTATTAGACAAACGATAGGGAGTTTCCATTTCCACTGCTTTCTGCACCTTCATATTTTCAAGGCATGCATGAATCACCTCCGTTTGTTATAATGCACTTTCTCAAGGAACTTCGGAACTTAATTAGGAAAAAGGAGCTCAGCAGCAGCTGGAGCAGGGCCCAGTTCTCTCCAGACTTCAAAGGGAGCTCCTGCTGGGAAGGTGATTCAGGAGTAGGAGAGAGGAGGTGAGCATGGGGTCTCTGGACCCTCTGGAGCTGCTCTCTCCACTACCTTCGAATGAACAAAGCCCTGGAAGCCAATCTAGGAGCAGATTAAGGGTAGTGAGGATCAAGTGCTGTGGGACAGAATTTGCTCACATCAATACCAGAAACATTGATGTTACAGCAATTCAGATTTTGATGGGCCCATTTCTCCCTTGTCATCTTTTTACACCTTGAATATATATCCCTTTAGGTGGATGGTTTTGGGAATTCTCTTGTCTCCATGTACTTATCTTCTTGTGAAATTAATTACACATAATTCACTAAATGTGCCATGCATGGTTTCATGCACATGTGTCTACTCTGCTTCCCTGCTGAATTCCTGCTAATTCTTTAGGAGCCCTCATCACACATCATCTCCTCTGCAAAGCCATCCCCGTTTTCAGAGCTAATTATACACTACTTAAATTCTTATTCTATGTTATATGTATTGCTAATATACTTTTCGTGTTATATTATTGGTATGCATGTTTATTTGCCAAGGTAGAGCAAAAGCTTTTTGAAAGAGTGATCTACATCTTCTCCACTTTTTTTTTTTTTTTTTAAATTTGAGACCAAGTCTGGCTCTGTAACCCAGGCTGGAGTGCAGTGGCGCCATCTCAGCTCACTGCAACCTCCGCCTTCCAGGGTCAAGAGATTCTCCTGCCTCAGCCTCCTGAATAGCTGGAATTACAGGTGCCCACCACCATGCCCAGCGACTTTTTTTGTATTTTTAGTAGAGATGGAGTTTCACCATGTTGGCCAGGCTGGTCTGGAACTCCTGACCTTGGGTGATCTACCTGCCTCAGCCTCCCAAAGTGCTGAGATTACAGGCTTGAGCCACTGTACCCGGAAATCTTCTCCACTTTTTATATTCACCCATCAGGTGCCAGTTTTACTACCTATAAATATTTCTGTATATTTTATTTATATATACATATACAAAATTACCACCTAGAATTTCCAATATTGTCTAATTTTTACAGCAGTTTTACAGCCATCACACAACAAAGATGTAATATTTTCAATGTATTTTCAAGCAAAGACATTGATACTCAGAGAATGTTGCTCAAAGAAGCAACATTCCCAAGGGTAAAAATCCAGAATTCCAGTCCAGAATGAAATCGTGATTGACTGGATCTTAAAGTCCAGGGTCATTTAAGGCATCACTATGCTCACTCCCTGCAGTTGCTTACACTTAGAAAGTGTGCCCTCCATGTTTGTTGCATTAATGAAGTAATTAATTTGAAAACTTTTGACCACACTCTTGGTACTTGAGATCTGTGTTACATGTGTGATGATCAGCTTGCTAACTAAGAGAGATGCTAGGCTCTAGGAATAATAGACCTTAAGAGGCAGAGCTACTGCATCTTCTCTGGTTTTCCAGAGAATCCCCCTGGAGTAGGCGCTGCATGAATATAAATAGTGGGGTCCACAAAACACCAAGGCGTCCTCTATATGTTCATTCACACAGAGTGAGACCCACAGGCTTGGAGGACATGTCACATGTTAGGCAGCTAGCAAGTATCAAAGAAGGGACTAGCACAGAGGGAACTAGACCAGAATTGGTGGCAATTGGGATTTCTGATGTGACATGAAGCCAATAAATCTTCGATTATTCCCTCTGTTCCTTATCACTAGGCACAATTTAGCCTTTCATCTTTCTATATCTCCTTCTTTATTAAATAGAACTGGCAGATGACGACCTGGATCCCTTTGTTGTAAACCATTATGCCTTTACCTTTACACTTTGTAGAACTCCTTGATGCCAAGTGTGGGGGAAGAACCTTCCTTGCCTCTTCCAGTTTCTGGAAGTTCCTGGCATTCCTTGGCTTGTGGTGACATCCCTCCTACTGCTGCCTCTGTTTCATACCATCTCCTTCCCTGTCTATCTGTGTGCCTTTTTCTGTCTCTTATAAAGACACTGTCATTAGATTTAGGTTCTACCCTATTCCAGGATGATTTTATCTCCATCTTTTCCTTAATTATATCTGCAAAGGCTCTGTTTCCAAATAAGGTTACTTTTTGTTGTTGTTGTTGTTGTTTGAGGTGGAGTCTCGCTCTGTTGCCCAGGCTGGAGTGCAGTGGTGCGATCACGGCTCACGGCAACCTCCGCCTCTCGGGTTTAAGTGATTTTCCTGCCTCAGCCTCCTGAGTAGCTGGGATTACAGGCATGCACCACCACATCTGACTAATTTTTGTAGTTTTAGTAGAGACAGGGTTTCACCATGTTGGCCAGGCAGGTCTCGAACTCCTGACTTCAGATGATCCACCTGCCTTGGCCTCCCAAAGCGCTGAGATTACAGGCGTGAGTCACTCACTGTGCCTGGCCTAAATAAGGTCACATTTTAAGCTTCCAAGTGGACATGAATTTGGGGAGACACTCTTTAAGCCACTACAATGGACAAAAAGTATCTCTAAAGGTGGCTCGTAGGGTGGTCCCTGTCCAAAGAAGATGCATGGTGCACACCACATGCCCTTCCCACCAGGCTGCCCATCCTCAGTCACTCTCCACTGCCAGCAAACCTGAGCTGGGGGGTCAGTCACCTGGCCACCTGTGAGTGAGTATATTCCTGATCCAGTGTCTTCTCCCAATACATCCTTTATTCTGCTCTCCCAGGCATATGTGAACACCTGGAATAATGGAATCCAGTGTGCAGAAAAGCCCTGCCCTGTGCCATTCCTGCATCTGGCAGAGGAGCACCCAGGAGCAGGAGGTGATGCCCGTGTCTGTGGTTCCATGCTATCTAGTCCTGGGCTGGCTGTGCCATGCCATGCCCACTCCCTCTATTTGCCTCATTTGGTCATTTCTGCAAGTTCATCTCTTTATTAAAACACATTGTGTTCTTTCCATTCCTCCTTCTAGCCCTCTTCCAAATTCTCACTGATCCCTCAACAGAAATCTTTCCTCATTCTTTTCTTATTCTCTCTCCCTGTCTCATGTGCATTTTATTTCTTAGCCCTTTATATCCCCAAAACCCTAATGTTAAAAATACTAGTGACGTATCTGCATCAACAAAAAGGGAAACTATAAATTTTGAAGTAAAATCAGAAGAAAGAACCTGAACCATCAGCTTCTAATGCCCCTGAGAACAGGAGGGTGTCCACTCTGTCCCCCAGGTGAATGAATATCAGAAAGACTTTTTTCAAATTTCCTCCTTCCAGAGAGAGAGGAAAATTTGTTTTTCTGATTAGTGACAATGGAAAAAGACTCTTCCTGGTTCTGTCTCCCCCAGCCCCTTATCTAAGGGAAACACCCTTGGGTAAGAGTTCAGTCCTCTCTGCACATCCCCATGCAGACAAGTCACCCAAAGCCAGAGCCAGGGACCAAGATTAGGAAGTTTAGTGCAGATGGATGGAAGCCGCACTACCCAATGCGCCCTAAAACATATTGAAGCTGATATTTTGACCTACAGCTGTGTGAAACTTGTGTCTGGTTCTCAATTGATTTGGAACTCAGAAGACTAGAAACAGATGCTTGTAACTCTTACCTGCAAACCACAATTGAAATGGGAAGAAGCAATCCCATTGGCCTATAACTGTAAATTTTCAAAATTAAATAATATGTGTTTCACCATTATAGAGAGCAAGCACCACACTTTTTAAAAATTAATTTGGGCAATATCGTGCTGTCCATTACAGTAGCCACCAGCCACACGTGGCTACTGAGCATTTGAAATGCATGGCATGGATTGAGAGGTGCTGTAAAAGTCACATACACGTCAGATTACAATAACTTGGTTAATAAAAAGTAAAATATCTCAGTAATTTTTATGTGGATTATATCCTTAACATAGCAATATTTTTGACATATGGGCTCAAATAAATGTATTACTGAAATTTTTTGAAAAGAAGTGGGAAGGTCTCCTTCAATATATCTGCAAAACCCTCCTAGGTGTTTTTTCCTAAAAGTTGATGAATTTATTGGTGTAAAGTTGCTTATAATATCTTCCTATTGTACACGTGTGTATCTTCAGCTCTACACAACTTATCACATGTGTAGGCTTGTGTTTTCCCCACCAGTCCACAGGCAGAACATTCTCACCATGACAGGATCTTTTTGTAGCCATCTCCTCCATCCTTAACCCCTGGCAAGCACTAATTTCTTCTTCGTTTCTGTATTTTCATCACTTGAAGAATATTCTATAAGGGGCATACCACAGTATGTAACTTTTTTTTTTTTTTTTTAAGACAGAGTCTTGTTCTGTCACTAGGCTGGAGTGCAGTGGCACAATCTCGGCTCACAGCAACCTCTGACTACCTGGTTCAAGAGATTCTCCTTCCTCAGCCCCCTGAGTAACTGGGATTACAGGCACGGACCACCATGCCCAGCTAATTTTTATATTTTTTAGTGGAGACGGGGTTTCACCCTGTTGGCCAGAATGGTCTCAGTCTCCCGACCTCGTGATCTGCCCGCCTCTGCCTCCTGAAGTGTTGGGATTACAGGTGTAAACAACTGCGCCAGACTCACAGTATGTAACTTTGAACTACTGAGTAGTATTTCACAGTGTGAATGTACCGCAGTTTGCTTAACCATTCACCCATTGAAAGATGTCTGAATTGTTCTGTTTTTTTTTTTTTAATTATACTTTAAGTTCTAGGGTACATATGCACAACATCCAGGTTTGTTTGTTTGTTTTTTTAATATAATTATGAATACAGCTGCCATGAACAGTCCTTTTCATGAAAACATAAATTTTCATTTCTTCAAGATAAATGCCCGAGGCTGCAATTGCTGAGTCTTATGGTCGTTCTATGACATATTACCTTTTTAATATTGGAATTTGAAGTGACAGCCTCTCTTTCACACTTGATATTGATAATTTTTGTTTTCTCTTTCTCTTGCTTTTAACTGTATTGATTTTATTAATCATTTCCAAGTACCAGGTTTTCCAATTTTTAAAAATGACAAATTTTAGAGTAGTTTTAGATTTACAGAAAACTGGCCGGGCGCGGTGGCTCAAGCCTGTAATCCCAGCACTTTGGGAGGCCGAGACGGGCGGATTACGAGGTCAGGAGATCGAGACCATCCTGGCGAACACGGTGAAACCCCGTCTCTACTAAAATACAAAAAACTAGCCGGGCGAGGTGGCGGGCGCCTGTAGTCCCAGCTACTCGGGAGGCTGAGGCAGGAGAATGGCGTAAACCCGGGAGGCGGAGCTTGCAGTGAGCTGAGATCCGGCCACTGCACTCCAGCCTGGGCGACAGAGCAAGACTCCGTCTCAAAAAAAAAAAAAAAAAAAAAAAAAGAGATTTACAGAAAACTAACAAAGATGGTACTGAGTCCCCATATACCTCTCACTCAGTTTTTCCATTCATGACATCTTACATTAGTATGGCACATTTGTCACAACTTAGAAATCCACATTGGTATGTTACTTTTAACTACCTCAAAGGCTTCATTCAGATTGCACTGGTTCATTCACTAATGTCAGCTCTAGGATCCCATCCAGGACACCACACGACATTCAGTCATCACATCTTAGGCTCCTCTTGGCAGTGACGGTTTCTCAGACTTTCCTTGTGTTTGGTGACCTCGACAGCTTGAAGAAGTACTGGTCAGGTGTTTTGCAGGATGTGTCTCAATTTATGTTTCTCTTTTGTTTTCCTTATGTTTAGACTGGGGTCCTAAGTTTTGGGGAAGAAGACCACAGAAATGAAGTGTCCTCATTCCATGTTGACAGCAGCCATTCCTGTTGATGTTGATCTGGATCACCCTGCCAAGGGAATGCTTGCAGTATTCTCCACAGAAAGTTATTCCCCCTCTTCCCACACTTTATTCTTTGGCAGCAAGTTGCTAAGTGCAGGCCACAGTCAGAGGGGCTTGATGGGAAGAATTAAGCTCCTTCTTCTGAAGGGCTCATTTACTTTTCAATTATCTTACTTTTCTCTCAAGTACCAGCATCTAACAGAAATAAAACTATCTTGATAAATCTTATTTTTTTAATAATAAGTGTCAGTTTGGAAATGATATGTTTTCTGCTTTTCTATTGCAAATTGACATTTCAGCACTGTCAGTGTTAAATAGGTTTTATTGGCTCTCTTGGGGATTTAATCACCATTTATCATTTGTTTCTATGGGAAAATGATGTCAATCTTTCAACTGACATCAAATCTAAACCTGTGTTCCCAGCATTTAAGATACTTCATTTTGGACCCTAACCTATATTCTTTGTGGTTTTTTTTCCTTTACTTCATTGATATCGCTATGCCAACATGGAAATTAAAATTTTGGGACAACACAACCCCCTCAATTGCTCTAATGACCATTGTTGGTACAGCACCAACCTGCTCCTTCTTCAGCTAACTTTTACACTTTAGTCTTTTTACATTGCCCTCCCTTTTTCTGAACAGTCATTTTCACTGATTTTTTGAGGAGCATTCCAGCAGTCTATGCTGTTCAAGCTTTAGCATTTCAAAAGCAACAATTAAGTTCTAATGGTCCTCAGAAGAGCTGCAGAGTATTTGTCTGGGAAAGCTTTTTCTGTAATATTTATTAAATGTCTGTTAATATGCCAGACACTGTGTTAGGCTCTGGGCATGGAGTGTGCATAAGAGATTAGTGGACTACCACAAATCAGAAAGGTTTTATACAAAGTCGCCCTTTAATTCTCCACTCTGCTACCAGAATGCACATTTCAAAACACAAAACCAGGCATGCCACTCTTTTATTTTAAATGCTTCAAGAGTCTCTGTAGTTTTGGGAGAAAAACATTACATCCTCTTAACTTATCCCATAGGAATTGTGGTATTGGGCAGTCGTTCAAACTCTCAAAGTCTTGTTTGACTCTCTCTCTCCTTTTTTAAATAGTAGTAGTAGATCTGTCTGAGTTTTGTTTTGTTTTTTTTTCACAAACATGTAATGAGGCTTTAGTAAGGCAATTGTATTTGGAAAACATAGGGCATAACATAATTTTATTTCCTCTTGGTTGTAAGCTTTTAATTTCATAGTTTTACATTACCTTACAGAGCTATGTATTATTCCCTTTATTTAAATGGAAATCTGGAGAATGAATAGGAGTTAGTTACAAAAACAGATTTTGCAGGCTGGGCAACATAATGAGACCTCATCTCTACAAAAAAAATAAAAAGCAAAAATAGCTGGGTGTGGTAGTACACACTTGTAGTACCAGCTACTCGGGAAGCTGAGGTGGGAGAATCGCATGAGCCCAGGAGGTTGAGGCTGCAGAAAGCTATGATCATGCCACTGCCCTCTAGCTTGAATGATAGCTGAGACTCCGTCTTAAAAATAAATAAAGATTTTTGTCTATTTCATACCATCCTCCCTGATCCCCCTGATTTGACACACGATTCTCTCAGCTAGATTCTTGTCTCCCTACTGGTCTTTCTGTTTTCACCCTTGCTTTCCTACCCTCAACAGAGCAGTCAGTGATCCTTTTTAAAAACATGCCAGATCACACTATCCAACTACTCACTGAATGCTGCTCAGGCTGGCCACATAACTTGTGGGGCCCAGTGCAAACTAAAATGCAGGACCCCAGCCAGGGACAGGGGAATAAATCCCCCTTCCCATTGACCTCCACCCCAAACCACAGTGGTTAAGCAATTCCTAAGAGAGTGTGGTCTTCACCTGGACATGATCAGCACCTGGATCCCACGTGGGTGACAGGCCCCTACTTAGTCTTTGGTTGAATGCACCTGGTGCTGCCAGCCCAGGGAGGAGAGAGTCAGCCCTTCTCATTCTGAAATGTCATGGGGCACATGCTTAACTCTGACACTCCACACTTCTATGCCCAAGCTCCCATTGGGGTGGTGGGCAGTAGCACAGAGGGAGTAGCCAGGCAGGCTACCCAGGAAGTAGTAAGCATCTGGAGTCCATCCTAGGAAGCCAGGGAGCCAGGAGCATATGTGAGCTGAGGCGCCAGGTCCCTGGCACATGTTCTGTCATCCCATTGCACTTCACTTACAAAACACAAATTCAAAGATAAAATGCTGGTGACATGACAGCACTGAAGCATGAGGACATTCTGAGCATGGAGCCCTGTGTACCCACACTGGTTGCACACCCAAGAAGCCAGCCCTGGCTTATAGTTGTCCAATATCTTGTCATCTCGCACACATGAAAAGGAGAGTTTTTGTATTGGCATACAAGGTCCTACATAATCTGACCCCCAGACAACCGGTTTTTCTCTAACCCTATTTCCAACTGCTCAGTTACTCTTTTCCTCCACTCCAGCTACACTGTTCTCCTTGCTAGTTCTCAAACATACCAGGAAAGCTATTGTCCCAGGATGGTTGCATGTGCTGTTCTGTATTCCTGGAATGTTTTTCTCCAAGTAGCCATAAGTCTTGTTTCATTTTCTTCACACCTTTACTTCATATCCTCCTTTAGCTATCTTTATTGTGAGTGGGGTACCCTCCTCCCTTCATTCAGATATCTAATTCCTAGGCCACCTTCAAGGAGGCCACCTTCAAGGAGGTCTTGCTCTGTTACCTGCCTACCTAGGGCCTTATAATTCTGATTTCCCATCCAAGATTCCACCTCATTTTCTGGTGACAAATACGGGGGAACAGAATAACTTCTCCATTCTGCAGAGAGCCTACACACTTCCCACTGAACTCTGAACTTATCCTAGTAGACGCCAACACAGAAGCCACACCAGAATACGCATTACTGCTAACATCTGACTGGGCCTCACTATGTTGCTTAGGCTAGTCTTAAACTCCTGGCCTCAGGCAATCCTCCTGCCTTGGCCTTCCAAAGTTCTAGGATCATAAGTGTGAACCACCACACCTGGCTTCAAAAATGTAATTTGAAGATAGAACCAAAAGTATTTTCTGGCAGGTGAGACAAGGGAGAAAGATACAGTCAAGGATGATGACCCTGTTTTGGCTTGAGAAACTTAAAGAACAAAACTGTCGTTAAAGAAAATGAGGAAGAAGCAGCAGATTTTGAAGGGGAAGATCTGGAGTTCAGTTCTGAGTGTTTTAAATTTGAGATGCCTAGAGGCATCCAAGTATTCTGGGATTCAGGGGGTTTCCAGCCTGGGGAAATAAATACAGGAGTCACCAGCATATAGGGGTAATTTTAAACATGACATTTTATGAAAGTATCAAGGGAGTGAGAATAGGTAGTAATATGGTTTCGCTGTGTCCCCACCCAAATCTCATCTTGAATTGCAGTTCCCATAATCCCCATGTGTCATCGGAGGGACCCGGTGGGAGGTAACTGAATAATGGGGGCAGTTACTTCCATGCTGTTTTTGTGATAGTGAGTGAGTTCCCATGAGATCTGATGGTTTTAAAAAAGGCTTTTCCCCTGCTTAAGTCACCACTTCTTCTTGCTGCCACCATGTGAAGAAGGACATGTTTGCTTCTCCTTCTGTCACAATTGTAAGTTTCCTGAGGCCTCCCTAGCCCTCTAGAACTGTGAGTCAATTAAACCTCTTTCCTTTATAAGTTACCCAGTCTCAGGTATATCCTTATAGCAGTGTAAGAATGGACTAATACACCTAGAGAAAGATACGAAGATTGAGCCAGCTTAAAGGTAAAAGAAGCAGGCTTTAAAACAGGGGAAAACCCCAGAGTGTGTGACATTGTGAAAGCCAAGGGAAGAGCAGATTTCACTGAGAAGAGAAGATTCTACCATGTCAAATGCCACTGAGGGGGTCAAGGAAGGTGAGACTGAAATGTTCAGTAAGGTGGCAATAGGCTGCCAGCGACTTGGTAAGAACAGTTCCAGTGGAGCAATTGTTGCTTTATTTGAATGTGTTCAAGAGAGGATCACCAAGAACAGGAATTGAAGAAAGCAAGTTTAGGCAACTTTAGAGAGCTTTGTTGTAAAAGGTTTCAGGGCAATGCAGTGGTGACTAGAAAGGGAACTAGAATCAAAAGTTTTGTTTTGCTTTGTTTTTTAACTAGTGGATACATAGGAGTGTGTTTGTACACTGATGGGGATAATCCAGCAGAGTGGGAACACTGATAATTGAGGCAATGAGTGTGGAATTAAACTCTTGAGCAGCGAGGGGGTGGGGGCTGGTGAACAGCAAGGGAGTTGGCCTTGTAGAGCAGGAGGCTGAGTGGGTGGTACACATGCTGGCAGGTGGGAGGAGAAGGTGCTGAGTGCTTGTGTGGGTTCTGCTCTGGTCACTTCATCTTTCTCAGTGAAATAGGAAGCAGAGTCATCAGTGGAGAGTAAGAATGGGGAAGGAGGTGTTTAAAGCTTGAGAAAGGAAAATATAAAAAGACATAATTTAAAAGAGCAGGAATGCAAATGGACTGGGAAGATGAGGTGTGACTGTGGAGCAGCCTTTTGGTCCCCTTAAGGGTAAAGGTCCAGGATAGAAAGAAGCAGAGTGCAGGGCTACGCCCCTTCTCCAGCTTCAACCAGTTACACAGGATCAGACCTGATGTAGGTGAAGAACAGAGTTTAACCAGGGCTGGTGTTTTGTCGAGTAAGAGGGACAAGAGATGAGGAAGTGTGTGAGAGGTGCCTATCATGATTGAGCATGGAATTTACACAGTGTAAGAAGAAAGGGGGGAAGGAAGGGGTTAATGGACATGAAAATGAGGTAGAAAACAGGTCCAGGGGTACAGGAGAGAGTGAGCTCACCAGTTAGGAGGGGTTAATCAGAATGCAAGGTATGTAAAGTGGAGATTATGAAGCTGTTGAGTAATGCTAAGGCTTAGGTTATACCAGCTGTCCCCAATCCTTTTGGAACTAGCGACCGGTTTCGTGGAAGACAATTTTTCCTTTGGGGTTGTGGGGGGAGCGTTTTGGGATGAAACTCTTCCACTTCAGATCATCAGGCATTTGTTAGATTCTCATGAGAAGGACCCAACCTAGATCCCTTCTATGCGCAGTTCACAATAGGGGTTGTACTCCCATAAGAATCTAATGCCTCCGTGGATCGGGAGGCAGAGCTCAGGTGGTAATGTTCACCCTGTCTGCCGCAGCTCACCTCCTGCTGTGTGGCCCAGTTCCTAACAGATCACTGGCCCATACCAGTTTATGGCCCAGGAACTGGGGACCCCTGGGTTATATAACGAGAATAAATCTGGATTGGATGGAAGACAAAATCACTGATAGAGAGATCACATTTCTCATAGGCCAGGAATCTGTATGAAACAACAACTGATTGTGATGCAGGTAGTCCAAGGACTGTGTTTTGAGGAACTCTAGTTTTAAGTAGAGTTGGCAAGCTAAACACAAAAATTTAGAAGCCAGAAGACATGAGGGGGTTGGAAGAAACAGGAAAGATATTAACAGAATGTTGTGTGTGGAGTGTGCTGGACACAGCGTCAAACAGTTCACATACCTCCTTGTTATTAGTATTAGTATTTGTTTCTGGCAACAAGACCGAATTCTAGAGATCATTATTGTCTCTATTTTACAAATGATGAGCATGAAGGACAGGGAAGTTAAATAACATGTACAACGATAAGTCCAAACTCTGAGCTCGCAACCATTATGTCCACCTGCCTTGACAGGTGCAATGATTATGATAGAGCAGATAATATTAAAATCTATATCCTAAAATGTGATTACTAGACTTATGAGATTAGAGACTCTTGAGAACAGTATTGTATATAAAGTTCCATAATATACATGATCTCATCTAATCCTCATATTAATCCTGTGTATTAATTTGCTAGGATCATGGGGCCAGTAATTAGCAAAGCCTGGATGTGAAGCTCATCCTCTGACCTCCTGCTTGTAAACTCCTACCACTAACTACACGTCACCATTACTTTCCAGATATAGTTCAGATAGCAACCTTAAAGAGACTTTTGAATAAATGTATTAATAAAGAAACTGTTACTAGTTATTTCTTTTTAGAACCTAACATAAAAAGTTTCATAATTCCTATGTTTCCATGGGAACATTCGTTAGCACAGAATGCAGCATTCTTCCTGTCATGGAATGTTCTTTCTATAAATTCATGCATTCACTCAACTAATATGTAAGAAGCAAATAGTCTGCACCGTGCTGTGCTAGGTGCAGAGGATACAGTCGAATAAGAAACATTCTGCTTTAGGGGAACTTTAGTCAGTCCCAGGTCTTCAGCACCTCAGATACTCTGCAGGGCCTTTTCATGCCTGGTGCAATTTAAGACACTGCGTTTGACCCAGAATACCCTCCATCCCTTAGGACCCAGTTACCTAAGAGATCATTCTTCTCTCTAACGGTTTGGCACAGAGTAAAATCAGCGGTAGCACCCTGGAGTTGGAATCTTAGATTTGGACTCCAGAGAAACAGAATCAGGGTGTTTTCCAAAAAAAGGATTCTTCTACTCCAAGAAGACCCAATTTTAAAGCTGGATTTAAAAATATACCCTCTTGCCTGGCATACTAAGCATCTTAGTGGTACTGTGTTGCCCCTCAGCCATCACTTGGCTATGCCTTTTGCTAGAAATACCGGATTTGTACATGCCATGTAATCGTGTAGAGACTCTATGACTCAACACCCTCCTGCCAAAATGTCAGGCCAAAGCCAAACAAGGGAGGGTCCTGGGCACCAGTCTGTGAGAACAAAAGGCAATGAATGCAGAGCGTGGGGCAAATTCCACTTTATCCAGGTTGGTGATGACACAGCCCGTGATATGTAGCACACAATGCGCGAGGTGGCTCTTTCCACGTGCAGAGAAATCCGTGCATTTCTATTTCATAATGTTACTCATTAAGAATGGCACTATGTACTAGTTGGAACTCACCTGGAGCCTACCATCGAGAAGCGGGGGTGATTGGGGGTGTTATGGTTTGCCTCCTGATTTAGAAGATCCAACTGGTGCTCTTAGCGGCAGTGTAACTCGTGTTGCCTCACTTACCTCCGCTCTTAAAGTATGTGAGTCACAGTATAATTTAAGAATTACACTCTATTTCTTACATTTGCAAAAGTTAAGTGAGACAAATCAAAGCTTATGTTTTCTTATTAAAAAAATGAAGATTCTATATTTTATTGAGGTCTTAAAAATCTCTTAAAACCGCAACATATTTTATATTCTCCTTGAATCATTCCGACCACAGATTTAATTTTTCGAGTCATTTTTGGAGTTGTGGGACCACGGAGCTAGTTTGCAATCCCTATAGCTTTAAGAGAAGGTATTTCTAGTTTTGGAGTAGGGAGTAAGGGAGGTGGCGCCTGCTCCGGGCTCCGCCACTCCCCGCCCTCGCGCCGGGGGTAGGGTGGCACTCGGTTTCCCGCGGCTACCGGCCGCGCCCCGCGGCCCGCGTCGCCGCCGGGAGTGCTGCGCTTCCCACCTGCCTCAGGACGCCTCGAGGGCCGGTGCGGTGGCCACTGGGCTGCCGCTCCTCCCGGCTCCGAGCTTCCCAGCCGCCGAGAGTTTGCGAGGGACCCCGGCGTCGGGCATGGGCCTGGGCCACGGAGGGCCGCAGTGCCTCCGCACCTGCCTGAGCTCGGGCAACCCCGCCCGCCGGAGAAGCCCGGAGCCCTCGGAATGCCGGCTGCCTCCCCCGAGGGCGCTGTTTCGGGGCTCCCCGCGGATGCGCCCGCCCTCAGCTGCTGGCGCGGCACCAGGCTCCGCACGCCTTTCTCTCCCCTGCTCTCCCTGGCAAGGCCGGACACGCCCACTGCCGCTGCTGGCCTCTGAGCCCGGGCGCCTGAGTTACACCCATTCTCCCCACTATTGTCGGCCAGAGCCGCGCTCCCAGCCCTTCTCCCGGTGCCGGCGGCTCCGAGCGGAATACAAAGAGGCCTGCGCCTCCCTGGCCCTTGCTACCGCCACACCCGTCCGTGCCCACTCTCCGCGGTCCTCCGCGAGGGCTGCACGCAGGACCCCCTCCTCTCAGCGCGCTCCTCCCCCTCCCCCAGTGTCGCTCAAATCCACCCAGCGTTCCGAAATCCCAGGAGTGGGGGCCTTCGACTGCCACCCTCAGGCCCCCTTGGCCGCTCCTCCCGGCCCTTGGGACTCGCCAGGGCAGTCCCCCCAACCCCTGCCCGCCGATCCTCTAGGTCCCGGCCCCTCCTCTGGGGCCCTCCTCCTCCCTCGCCCCTCCCGCGCCAGGGTGGGAGCGGCGGCAGCTGGAAGAGAAGGGATGAGGTCATCCTCTCCCTCGGAGTCAGCTGGTGGAGGAGAGGAAGCGGGAGGAGGGAGCGCGCGCGAGGGGAGGAGAGGAATGTGCAGGTTCGAGGAGCGCCGCGGCGGCCGCTGCTGCTCCTGCTGCTGGCGGCCGCGGCGGCTCGGGCGGCAGCCGCGAAGCCGGGACGGCGAGGAGCGCGGGCGGCGGGCAGGGGCGCGCGCGGGGCGCCGCGAGCAGCTTGGCTCCGCGCAGGCAGCCAGGCGGCGCTCCTGCCGGCCCCAGGCGCGCCGCTAGCCCGGCCCAGCGCCCAGCCCGGCGGGCGGCGGGCGGCGGCGGGCGGCGGGCGAGCCGGCGCAGGAGCAGGAGGAGGGGGAGCCGCGCCGCCTGGGAGGGAAGCCGGGGCGAGGCGAGGAGGTGGCGGGAGGAGGAGACAGCGGGGAAAGGTGTCAGATAAAGGAGGGCTCTCCTCCGGTGTGGAGGCATCATGGCCGCTAAATCAGACGGGAGGCTGAAAATGAAGAAGAGCAGCGACGTGGCGTTCACCCCGCTGCAGAACTCGGACCACTCGGGCTCGGTGCAGGGATTGGCTCCGGGCTTGCCGTCGGGGTCGGGAGCCGAGGACGAGGAGGCGGCAGGGGGCGGCTGCTGCCCGGACGGCCGCGGCTGCTCGCGCTGCTGCTGCTGCTGCGCCGGGAGCGGCAGCTCCGGGGGCTCGGGCGGCTCCGGCGGCGTCGCCGGCCCGGGCGGCGGCGGGGCGGGCTCGGCGGCGCTGTGCCTGCGCCTGGGCAGGGAGCAGCGGCGCTACTCACTGTGGGACTGCCTCTGGATCCTGGCCGCCGTGGCCGTGTACTTCGCGGACGTGGGTACGGACGTCTGGCTCGCCGTGGACTACTACCTGCGCGGCCAGCGCTGGTGGTTCGGGCTCACGCTCTTCTTCGTGGTGCTCGGCTCGCTGTCGGTGCAAGTGTTCAGCTTCCGCTGGTTTGTGCACGATTTCAGCACCGAGGACAGCGCCACAGCCGCTGCTGCCTCCAGCTGTCCGCAACCTGGAGCCGATTGCAAGACGGTGGTCGGCGGTGGGTCTGCAGCCGGAGAAGGCGAGGCTCGTCCTTCCACGCCGCAAAGGCAAGCATCCAACGCCAGCAAAAGCAACATCGCTGCGGCCAACAGCGGCAGCAACAGCAGCGGGGCTACCCGGGCCAGTGGCAAGCACAGGTCTGCGTCCTGCTCCTTCTGCATCTGGCTCCTGCAGTCACTCATCCACATCTTGCAGCTCGGGCAAATCTGGAGGTACTGTAATGGGTGGGGGAAGAGGGAGGCTTGCTGCTGCTACTACATCCCCACTGCTTTGCTTTTGCACGGAAATCTTTCAGGGTTGCTATGGTAGTAACCCTAGTCACACTCTTCCAGTTTTGGGGGTTTCTTTTGAACTGGGGCTTGCATTTTTAAAATTTGCAATCTCAGTCTAGGGTGGGAGGGAAGTGAGAAGCAAGGGAAGGACAGCAAAGTGGTTTCGATCACCTCATCCTTTCTGTCTTCCCACTCTGCCTCACTGGCTTCTCGCTCTTCGCATGCCACAACCCCCCCTCCCAATTTTTAGTGATATTGTTTCAGTGAGTAGGAGAGGATTCCTGTCACATGTTCTAAAATTCCTTTATTTTTATGTTGAATTTGAGGTGTGTGTTGCCATTTGGATGGTTTCTTTTGTTCCCTGGTGAAAAAAATTGCTAATTTTAGTGAAATGGGAGTTGCTGCTGCTCAAAAGTACCCACATATTAATGATCACTGCTGAAGAAGTGCTTTGCTCAAAGTAAAGATCCTAATAAGCAAAAGACTTGTCATATATATATATATATATATATATATCTCCGAGCATGAGTCAGTAAACTTTATGGGGCCCAGATTTACTTTTAGAGTGCCCTTTCTGATTATCTTGCAATATCTCCATATGTAATTTCTCATATAAATACGAGCCTTTGGAAAAGGGGTGGGGCACCATGTTAACTTTAGTTGTATTTGGCACCTTCATTGGCTACTTTGCTACTTATCATCTGATCTACCAAGTGTTTTTACACAGGGATCACTTCAGTTATAAACTGGAATACAAGGCTAAACTTGGGCAGAGGGAAACCACCACTTGAACAGTCACTGCATGGACTTAGGAGCAGAATGAAATAGTATGCTCAGGAATACATTCTTTTGACTTTTATATGTTACTAGCAGATTTCGAAGCAATATTTTACATCTGTAAAAATTACTTGTATGGAATCTATAGAATCAAATATCTCAGAGCTTTTTTCAGTTTTAAAATAACTTAGTAAATAGGTGGTATAAGTGAAATGAGGACAATTCCTAGAAAGTACATCAATATGGAACTGCACTCTGTGGTACTAGTGCTCTTTTTCAATTTTACTTGTGGCTGTTTTTGTGATAAAAGATATGAGTTGTTGACTATGCGGAAGTATCCCCTGTGGAAACAACTCGGAGGATTTGTGGAATAGAACCACAAATTTCTTTTTATTTATGACGAACAACCATGTTTTCACCTGAGAAGAGCAAGTGTGATAATTTCACAACATTTCCTGGGACCAGTGCTTTGTAAAGCTGACTGAACATTGCCATAGATGGTGACCTTTCAGATTGTGAAACTTTTTTTTTTAAGCAGATACTTTCTGGAAAAGTGATATTTGATATGCAGTCAGACAAATTGATGTTGGAAACCTTCATACATATTTTGGACTCAAAGTAACTTTTCGAAATGCTAGTTAAATATGATAGCTATATTTCCCATGGATGACTGTTGGGAAGACAAATAGCTTGATGCTCTTCAAGTATAATGAAGGACTTAAGTGCTTAATTTAATTATTGAAATTACTGAGTGGCTAGGATGCATCTGATTAGCATTTCTAATCTGATAATATGGTAAATTAAGCTTAATATTGCATTTGTTAACTTTTTCAAACTTTATCAAGATTTGGAAATCACTTAATTTTAAGCACCTTTCAAGTTTCTAGACTTATGTAAATAATGCAAATACTTTTCTATCCTATTAACTGAAAAACTGTAACTTTTTAACAGATTGATACTTTATGAAAAATCTGATATTAAATTCTGTGAACTGAGGAAATCCTTTTAATTATAGTTGTGTTTACTATACCTTCTAAACCAAACATCTCCCCAGTTGAAAAATGATGCTTAATTTTCTCTGGGAATAATATACAGAAAGTGAGAAAGAATTAGGAAAAGATATGAGCCTAAAAACAGATCAGAGAGACCATAGCCACTGGACCAACTTGTCATACAGAAAAGTTATTGCAAAGGTAGGGAGTGGGGGTGGAGAGAGCAGGGATAGAAGGGTAAGGTTTGAATGCAGAAAGAAAACCACAGGCTGTCAGACAAATGCATTAACTGACCCCAGCACTTGGAGAAACTGTGGTCACACATGGCTCCTTTTAGTTAAGCATTTCTATAGTATTTTCTTAGAGACTTTGAAGTTAATACTGATAATGTGTGATCGTCTAGGAGGAATATTATAGTTGGAAGTATTATCAGATATAATATTCTGGAAATATTTGTCAACATTTTCAGAATAATGTGTTTAGTAGATAAGTTTGAATTATCATCTAATCTAACTACTCTCAGATTCTGGTTAAGATATTTGGAGGATGCCAGAGTAATCTGGTGAAAGCATGATCTAAGACTAATCAGCATCATTTTCTATTTATGAAGTACACTTTTCAAAAAAAACAAAACTTTAGCCTAATGTAGGACATTGGAAAGGGATAAGAAAGCTTATGGAACTTGACACTCAGATGCACTCTAATATGTTTCTATTTCTCTGAGTGTTGAACATTCATATGGAACTTTGGGGGAGTAGGTGCATTTTTGATAATAAGCCGATGAAGTGCAACTCATCTCAGATTATTCTATTAGACTCACTATGATTCCTTAAATTAGAAGCATCCCTCTGCCTCTTCTAGCTTTTCTTTTCAATACATTATACACAAATATTGCAGAAACACCAGAGTACTGAGTGGTTCAAAGCACAGAGGTCATTATTCATGTTTTAACATGCTACTTTCTAGGATCAATAAAATAGATTTTAGCTAGGTTGGTAACTGCTTCTTGTGTTTCCATGAAATTCTAATTATTTTAGGGAAGGACCAGATTCTAAAAGCTTTCTGTAGATACAGTCTTTTGAAATAACATCAAAGCGTTTGCTTGTTTAGAAATAGCCATTGAAACATTGTGGATAAGATTTGCATGTATTTACACATGTGTCACAATGCAACTGCTAAAAGCAATGATACATATTCATTTTAATTAAAGTTTACTAATGGCAAATTAATGGCAGCTTTTAAAGTCGCAGGAGGTAATGCTGGGAAAGAGCTATTTGAAATAATAAAGTGAGTTTTTACCACCATGTGAAAAGAGCAATTATGACTTTAAAGAAACTGTGCCTGTGAATGAATGTGAAAGTACTTTCCTTTCTTATTTTTCTCATATGATTCCAGAAATTACCAAGAGTGTAGTTCAGTCAGTGGCAATCACAAATTCCCTAAGAGAACAGTTTTTAGTCCTCATTCTTTTGATCAATTGCATCTAAATGTCTTTTTCCTTCAGAAATTATGAAGTTTACTCTTAAAACTCTACCTGAATTTGTCCTGTGTATGTATGTACATAGTTAATTGTTTTCTAGAAAATATGCACTTTGTAAATAATGAGTCAGTGGATGGTAGAGTGGGGAGCGTTTTCACTATTCTTACTTTTTTGGGTTTTTGGGTTTTGTTTTTGAGTCTCCATCATGAGAGTCATCTGGGAAAAATGTGAGGAAAATACAGTTTTTTTCTGCTCTTGTCATGTTTGCTATTCCAGAAGACACTGATTGTGTCCCATGTTCAAATAAGTTGGGAAAATGATGGGTTAGACAAAGTTAAACAGATCTCTCTACAGCAGGACTTCTCAGAACCTTTTATAACCTAAGGTACAGTTGTCAGTAAGCTTTTACAGGCACATCTATTACATATTTTTATAATGATGCATGCAAAGCACTTTGATAAACATGCCATTCTTAAAACTGGCCAAACACACATATATACCATGGAATACTATGCAGCCATAAAAAAGGATGAGTTTGTATCCTTTGTAGGGACAAGGATGCAGCCGGAAACCATCATTCTCAGCAAACTATCACAAGAGCAGAAAACCAAACACCGCATGTTCTCACTCATAGGTGGGAACTGAACAATGAGATCACTTGGACTTGAGAAGGGGAACATCACACACCAGGGCCTATCATGGGGAGGGGGGAGGGGGAAGGGATTGCATTGGGAGTTATACCTGATGTAAATGACGAGTTGATGGGTGCTGATGAGTTGATGGGTGCAGCACACCAACATGGCACAAGTATACATATGTAACAAGCCTGCACGTTGTGCACATGTACCCTAGAACTTAAAGTATAATAATAATAATTTTTAAAAAACTGGCCAAACAAAAATAATAATTTTATTGGCACTTTAAAAATACACAAAATTTTTTTCTACTTTTTATATCATCTACATTTTAAAACAACCTAAAAGGAAATTATTAGTATCTGTATATGTGAGAAAACTGTCTCAGAGAGGTTAAGTAACTGGCTTAACCTCTTAATAGGGTCACCCAACTATTATGTAGTATAGTGAGGATTAAAAACGGGGCCCATTTTACCATACAGTCTATGCTTTTTCTGGCTCAATTGGCTACCTCCAAATGCCAACTTGGATAATAATGACAACAATGTATAAAAATAACAATTTACCTTCACTGCGGATGGCAAAGTGGGAAAGGGAGCTACAGTTTAGATGGATTAGGGGATCTTTCCACTGACACACCTGTAGTTAAACAGTAAAACAGAGACTTGAGCTCAGCCTTTGAACTCTCAGTTCATTGCCTTCCTTACTACACCATTAGGACACACTGAGGTTGTTTCATTAAATCCTAGCTAAGGAACATGATCTCGTAGTAGTTTTAATGATTTCATGGCATAATGTATGTAAATATGTGAAAAGTTATTTGCAAATGATAAAGAGGTTCTAGAGAAAAGGAATGGGTAGAAAAACTAGGGAGGATATAGGTTACACCCTTGACTATTGAAAAAGGTGGTTTCTGATTCTGAGTTAGTCCTGAATTCTGATATAGATTAGGCAAGATTGGTGCCATTTGCTGAGTTTATCAAATGGTTACTTTCTGCATATACGTGTTCCCTCTCTATACATATATATTAATCAGTCATTCAACATACACTGAGCACCTGCTATGTGCAAGGCACTGTGCTGGTTACTAACTATTCCAAGGTGAATAAAATATATATATTTCAAGGAATCTACTCTCTAATGGGGAAGACAGAAAAGTCAATAGACCATCTCAATAGAAGAAGATAAGCACTATGATAGAAACAAGAAACGCAAACCGCCTTGATGGTTCAGGTAAGACTCTCTGGAAGAGGGGATATCTGAGCAAAGGTTTGAGGGATGAGAAAAATCTGCTTTCTGAGTAAAGTGGGACATTGGCTTTAGAGCCCTGGATACAATGTGTAAAGGCAGAGAGGCAAGGCAGGTTAAGTGCATGCTCTACATATGGAGTGAGGAGGGAGAGTAGCTAGAGATGAAGACGAAGAACTAGTTGGGCTAGATAATGAAAGGAATTTAGATTGTATTTTGAAGGCATGAAGGAGTCATGAAGGATTATAGGGGGTGAGGATTGTTAACAAACGTGTTAAAACACTGTTTTATTCAAAGGAATGGCAGAAAGTTGAAAGTTTCAGAGGCTATGTCATTATTCATCTCTGACTCAGTTATGTCTCTATCATTCATGGAAATCCATTGGCTTCACAGTGGGGAGTTGGATGTCATTGGCACATATAAATAGACCCATCATGATGGGAGAGTCATTTTTCAGAAAAACAAGTAGGTTGAAAGTTTTAATTGTATTTATACTAAAGTAAATTATTGGCAAAACTTTCTTTGGTGTTACTATTTGAAGAGTTATTTTCTTAGGATACAGTAGTTTTTACTTTATTGAAAGTTAGGTCTTCTGATCCATAGAAATATATTCCTTGTGTTTATTAGTCACCTTTAACTGTCCAGAGAGCTTCTATGTTCTATTTCTTATTTGATCCTTTGAGTGATCTTGGAGGTACCACTTCTATTTTGCAGATGTGGAAATTGAGAGAGAGAATTTTAATTGTTTTCCTCTTTGGGTCGTATATTTCTGGAGAGGTTTTAAGCTAGAACTTAAGACTGATATGGGAGGGGTGAAAGCAACATGGAAAATGACTGATGGTACTGAGGATGATGAGGTAGAAGAAAAGCCCGAAAGCTTGAGAACTCCGTAGTAAGTACTGAACAGTTGTAACATGGAAGAGGCATTGGACTTTTGTGTAGGCCCCCTGGGACAAAATTGGTGGGACCTATAGGAAGAGATTTTGAATTGATGGAAGGAAGAATTTTTTTAGTAGTTGAAGCTATCCGCAGATCAACTGGGCTTCCTTAGAAGGAGTGAGTTTCCCATCACTGGAGTGTCTAAGCATAGTCTGGAAAATTAGGTAGAGATGTGGTAGAGAGACTAACTCTCATACAGAGGATTGTACTAGAAGATCATCTTCCAGCTCTGAGATTTTGTAATAATCTCCATCATAACATGCTGCTCCAAACATAGTAGACTAACTTTTGCTTTTTAGTGGATGAAAGAAGTAGAATGCATTTTTGTGCAACACTGCAATTGTGCCACTTTAATATCTATTCATTGGTTTATAGACTTAGTATCTTCTTCCCTGGAGCATCACAAATCCATATGCCACCCCTGAGTGCTGGCTTTGGCATCGAGATCTCTGAGTTAACTGACAGGTATAAATCCACAAACAATCAGACAGCTCCTTGTGCATTTACCTGGGTTTCTACATGAATTGGAATAATTTATGTATAAATCTCTGTGGTGGGTATATCTATGTGATATCTTTGCAATAACTAGTGCAAAGATAAATTTCTTCCATTCACTTGAACTATGAAGTGTTTACTTCACAAGGGTAAATATTTTTATACTTATTACTCCCCAACAGACTAACTTAACAGAACAGTTGAATGTGTAGCATCTATGTACACGTATACTATCAGTTTTGAACAATGTCCACAAATCCTTGGAGAAATAGCTTTGAAAGTCCCTGCTTAATCTCTTACAAAATGTTTCTTCATGATTGAGTATCCAAGCACGCAACTTGCTAGTAAATATGATTTATATGTTACAGTTCGAATGATGTAGTCCACCTATGAATTTAAGTAACACCAATTACTGTCTAACAAATAATGCACTGATTCTCCTTTACATGGACTTACTGGCTAATCTGATTAATACATTTCTTTGACTTATTTTAGAAATTTGTATGGAACACTTACTGGACCTATGGAAGCAAGACTAGAGATTAGAGTTGGATTTATTATTCTTATGCATTTTCACATAAAAGGTTCAGTATGATGCTGGTCATGAGTGAATGTTTTATCAGGTATGATCTTGTAATGTGTAATTGTTGTTGGAATTTAGGGAAAATTATATTTAGTAATGCTCCATAAGAAATTTTCTTTTAAATGTCATTGCATGATTCTGACCGCCATAACAAGTGACCTCATCCCAACAACATGATTGTGTCCTTGGTAAGTGACAGCATGGCTGATCAGGAAGAAAGACCATGGGCAAGTTCTCATGAAGTTAGTCTAGTGGTTGTGGAACTTAATGTAAAAGAATACATACTCAGTGAATATCTACGGATCTGTGAATAGAACCCAGGCACTATTCTTTCTTCTTGATGAAAGTGTAGCTAAACTTGCTACTTAGTAGCTTCTCTGAGATTCTAATGGTGCAGTGAATCAGAAAAGGTGCAATGTCTTCTGGGAGGGATAGGAAAAATCACCCCAGCTCTTTTTTTAGATTACTAGTGTTGGGAAAATAGGGGTAAATTTTGTGAAGTGCTAGTCACCCTCTGAGAAAAATGCAGCTAGAAGCCCAGCTTTGTATTCCTGTTTTTGCTGATAGAATAGTCAGCGTGGAGAAACTATCTGATAGATATTTTTCATTGAATTCTTACCTATACTTGACTGTCTGAGAATATACTTATATATGGAAGGAGTATTGGCATTTTTTATGCTTCAGTCTACTCAAAATGCTTGCAGCCTCCACTGTGACTACCACCACCACCACCATCATCACTGTAATTCTTATCATCATAAAACATCGATTCCACATCTAGTATATACATAGAACTGATACAGATTGCTAATTGTAGGAGAAACTAGAGAAGGATTAAAAGGAAAATGAATCAGTCCAGAAACCCCTGAGGTGGTCTGAGTGACACCGTTAGATCTTTTTTAACCCTAAAATAGACAGGGAGGGTCATAGTTAGAATGTCAGTGATAGAGCTTATTTAAAGAGGCATCTGTCCTTTTGGGAATTGGACTAAATGTGGGGTATCAGAAGAAATGATTTGGTCTCCAATAGCAGCAGATTCCAGGCAGGCTATCTGACTGCGCAGGGTCATGCGCCATTGTAGGTGTAGATGACACACACGGCCCAGCTCCTGGAGCCTCACAGACTAGGTCTTCTTTTGGTTTCCTCTTTCTGGGTCTTAATTTTCTCTCTGTATGATGTGATTGGTTAGAAATAATATCCTAGGTTCTTTCCAGGTCTAAAGTTCTGATTCTGCTCTTATTATACATTCTTTTTACTTGCATAGTACCTAGGGTATATGCACTAGAATATTTACAGGTGTTCTAAGGCCACTGTTGTAGGCTTTCTCTGCTTATGTAAGTCCAAGGGGATATAAAAGGGACTTTCCAGGGTTGATAATATTAGTGTCTAAACTCCCAGGAACTGGCATGATTCATACATAGAGAGTCTTAAATATATTCATATAATGCAATTAACCTTATGTTATTTCTAAATTTTAGCTATAATCAAATAAAACAATTTTCATTAAAAACACATATCTATGTATTCAAAATGATGTCAAAAGTCTTCCATGTCACTGATTCTAAGATATATACCATATAGACTGGAGAAGCCAAAATTGCCATCTGGATTTCATGTGGTAAGGTATGCACAGCTGGAGTGCTGTGGTTAAGAAATAAGAACAACGCTTCACAGGCTTGAAAGAACTATTCATTATTTCAATGAGAAAATGGTTGCCAGAGCTAGATTTGCTTTTAAATTAAAAGCTTGTCTTGGGTTACACTACCACTAATTTAATATGCTGAAAATTGGATTTAAACTCTATACAAAGATACAACATCCAGGCCTATCCTTGTTAAAAATAGGGATATGGTGCACTCTGCTAGAAGAACAGAGCATTGCATTAGCCCTCCCTGAGAATTCCCTGGGGATAGGAATTCCCTGGATTCTAGGTTCTTAGAAATCTGATGTGAAGCTGAACAATTTTTAACCCCATGCCAACATTTCAGATTTTAAAATTTTAAAAACCTTAAGCATCTGTTTTAAAATTATCTGAACAAAGTATGTCAAACTATTTTCTCATCTTTATGATTCATAAGTAGGCTGTTTGAATCAGTTCTACTTCTTTTGTTTAATTTATACACTTGCCATATTTCCCTGTTGGGGAATCCTTTTATACAAACAGAGCAGTGGGCATTGTGTGGGGTGAGTAACTATGAGTCAAACAGAGAGTCATGCACATATAGAAGTAGGATCTATAGTGAACACCACTTGAAAAAGACTTGAGATAACTGGTTTGACTTCCCCTAAAGTCCACTCTATTTAAGAAGGACAGAGTTGCCTTTCTGAATCACCAATCTGACAGATTTCATCCATGTGAAAGCAGCCTGACTTCCTTTTCTGCAGTACAGATAATAGTTATGAATAAAGATCTCAGTCTGGGGCTGAATTCTTTACTTTTCAGGGTTTTTTTTTTTTTTTGTAGCAGAGAGTCAATAATCAAAGCAAAGGTAGCAATTGTAGCAATAACAGCGACTAAATGATTCCCTATAACTTCTATCATTAGTTCATGGCATAGTCACTGTATCAGTGTGACAGTAATAATGAGGAAATGATCCCTTAGTGAGGCAAGGAAAGGATTTGTAAAGGCTTTTTTGTTTTGATAGACTTTCAGCTCATGAATTAACATCCTGTTTTGCAACAGTGAAATTAATAACAGTCCATTTTTAAAATGTAGGCTAATTGCAGAAGACTGTCTCAAACACTTTATAATACCTGAATTTGTTATTATAACACAAATTAAGAGGCATGTCTCCATAAAGTTTTATATTTCCAGGAAATCTACTACCCTTAAGAGTGGCAGTCACAAATATGTATCTTTGGGATTTTTTTCCTGATGGGGTGATGGCTAGGTTTGAAAACTTGAATTCTAGAGGGGGGTGGGTTTCCTTACCCCATCCTAAGGAAAGCACAGATATTAGTTGAGTTCTTACTTCTGAAAAGTCATAAAGAGTTACAATTATTTAAGGATATAATATCTACCTACTTTGAAATAAGGCTGGAATCAAATGAGAAAGAGGGAGGAAGCCTGAAGGTTTTATCTAACAAGCATGTCCAAATACTCTAGGAAATATCATTGTGTTGCATTCTCTAATCTGCTAATAGGAGTGTAGTGTGTTGTCCATAAGGCATGCATCTGTTAGCTAGTGGAAGAAAAATTTAGCCCTGAGAGAAATGAACAAAAGGAAATAATTGTATTCCACAATCAGAGAGCAGATTTTCAGTTCTTAGAAGGAGTAGGAAAATCGTACTGACCTCCATTTTGAGATACATCACAGCTAAGCTTAAAGCAGGGCTTCACCAGCCAGATCAAGCTCCTGTTAGATGAGTTTGTTCCAGGGGCAAAGAAAGAAAAGCTTGAGTCGTGATAATGGTCAGGTTTATGAGGTCAACTTGATATATATTTATTTGATTTTTATAGATTAACTGGGTGCAGGTACAGTTGTGTTACATGGATGCATTGTGTAGTGGTGAAGTCTGGGCTTTTAGTGTACCTGTTACCCAAATAGTGAACATTGTACCCAATAGATGGCATTTCATTCCTCATGCCCCTTCCACCCTCCTACCTGTCAGAGTCTCCAGTGTCTGTTATTCCACTCTATATGTCCGTGTGTACCCATTGTTTAGCTCTCACTTATAAGTGAGAACATGTGTTCTTTGAGTTTCTGTTTATGTCGTTTCACTTAGGATAATGACCTCCAGTTCCATCCAGTTGCTGCAAAAGTCATGATTTTACTCTTTTTAATGGCTGTATAGTATTCCATGTTCTATGTACTACATTTTCTTTATCCAGTCTGCTATTGATGGATATTTAGGTTGATTCTATACCTTTGCTATTGTGAATGGTGCTGCAGTGAACATACACACGCATTTGTTTTTATGATAGAACGATTTATATTCCTTTGGGTATATACCCAGAAATAGGATTGCTGGGTCAAGTGGTAATCCTATTTTTAGCTCTTTGAGGGATTGCCACACTGCTTTTCATAATGTTTGAACTAATTTAGACTCCTGCCAGCAGTGTATGAAAGCATTCCCTTTTCTCTGCAACCTCGCAGGCATCTGTTATTTTTTGACTTTTTAATAATAGCCATTCTAACTGGTGTAAGATGGTACTCATTGTGATTTTAATTTGCATTTCTCTGATGATTAGTGATGTTGAGCATTTTTTTCATATGTCTGTTGGCTGCTTATATATCTTCTTTTGAAAAATGTATCGAGAGCATCAGCGGGGTCAGCAGTTTGTGCGTGTTTGACTGAAAATTTTGTGTTATCAGAAGTGAACAGGAAGTCAGAGTCCAGAGGGTGAAGGCCAAAGCACATTATCACAGATGGGGCCAAAGCACATCATCCCAAACCTGGGAATCCAAACAAAGGCCAGAAATAAGCTTACTAATTGAAGAGGTGAGTGAGACTCTGAAATCAAGGACATCAAGATAGTAAACCATGCCCATGCTTCAAAATGTAAAACTGAGGAGAAATTTGTTGGATTTATATTCACAATAGACCTACTTCTGTTCCTACTGAGGGGAGGGCAGAGACCTGGGACTGCAGACAGGTTCTCACTCAGGCATGTCTACTGCCTGCAAGCTCATGAGCAACTTGTCTTTTAAAGCACCACCTGGTCACTATGATCAGTTGCTGAGAATAGAATGACTAAAATAAGCAACCAGTGATATCCCCTTTATTCATGGACTCCACAAACATCTGGTTAGGATTATAGTAAGGAAAATACATTAAAATAATATGCTTTCAAAAAGTCTACTCATTAGGAAAGGAGCCTCGTCATGGGCATCCCCCACAAATGTCTTTGTGACGATGTGCCAAGGACGGACCTGTGGCCTTGTTATTGAAGGTGGACTCTGCAAACCCAAACTGTCAGCATCTCTTGGGAGCTTCTCAGATGTACAGAATCTCAGGCCCACCCTAGCTCTGCCAAATCACCACCAGCATTGTAGCAAGGTGCCCAGGTGATTAGTATGCACATTAGAGTTTGAAAAGCATGGAGCAACTACTGCTGGGGAGGGAAATTTAAGCTCAAATGGTCAGGAAAGGCTAATCTGAGCTGGACATTAATGGGAAATATGGTTGCTCCAGGTATTTGTAACTGGCTTTCTCACCAAACACCTAGTATGAGCTGGGTTATATAGCAAGTGTAGTATAGCAAGTGTTGTTGCTTAGAAACTTAACAGCAATAGGTGCATACATACACACACAAATGAATCTCCTTATAGACAGTGCTTTAAGCAAAATGTGAAATGTTTTGATTGGCAAAAGAAGTGAAAGATTTAAATCTTTATTAAAAGTCCATCATTGGCTGGGTGCGGTGGCCCACGCCTGTAATCCCAGCACTTTGGGAGGCCATGGTGGGCAGATCGCAAGGTCAAGATGTCGAGACCATCCTGGCCAACATGGTGAAACCCTGTCTCTACTAAGAATACAAGAATTAGTTGGGTGTGGTGGTACACACCTGTAGTCCCAGCTACTCTGGAGGCTAAGGCAAGAGAATCGCTTGAACCTGGAAGGCAGAAGTTGCAGTGAGCCGAGATCGTGCCACTGCACTCCAGCCTGGTGACAGAGCTTCATCTCAAAAAAAAAAAAAAAAAAAGTCCATTATTTTATGGTTTTATGTTGCAGAACCAATCTCTAAGAAAATAATTAAGCACATTGACTGCCTGCCTCTCACAGTTTTATGCAGTACTCATTTGGGCATTAGGACAGGAGTCATCAAAGTACACAGGAGGTAGTGAGAGAGGGACCAGGCCTTCCCAACAGTGGTGGATGCTGAGGGAACCACTGGCTTCAGAGTAACCAGACACTGAGAACAAAGAGTGAAGAGCTCTCACCAAGGCATGATAGTGGTTGTCTTTGCTCAGAGAAGTGGAGTGGGCTGGTTCTGGGCTTATTTTTATATTTTTCTGAAAAAGAAGTAGTGAGGGTAGACAAAGTTTGTGTATGCTGGCTGGATGGAAGGGATAGTGGAGAGTGAGGCTGGGTTTCTGAACATTCCTCTGTCTTAGCTTTTAATCTCCTAGACTGAAGAGCCTCTGAATCTACATGGAGAAAGAACTGAGATAGGGACTGAGGAAAATTGAACTGGGACTCCAGGTGTGAAGGACTAAGCCACAGCCAGGAGTTAGCTGCATGTTTAGATAAAACAATACAGCAAGAGTTTGGTGAACAACCTGCTCCCTGCAATTCCCCTCCCCTCAGTGACCCCTGAGGCCCACAAGGCACAGGTTTACTGTAACGAGAAATAGGATGGCTCAGCTTGATGGCATGCTTCACCATTTGTCTTCCTACATGAGAAATGTAACATTCAACAATATGACAAGACATGCAGTGTCTATAGTTTAGAATAAAGGGTTAATGAGAATGGTACCTTATAAAATGTATATTCATGTAGACATGTTATTGATTTCCTTATTTTACATTAAACAAGATAGAAACAGATGACCTTCCCAGAAATGCCTCTTTTCAAAGTATTCGTTTTCTGATTTCCCTTTCATGTAACAGCTGGTGTTGCTATGCTGTCACTTTTCTTGCTAGGGTTCCCTCCCCCATCTAAGTGCTAGGAGGTGATCGTTTGGTTCAGTGTTCTTAAATGCTTCCATGGAGAGTTACTAAGTTAATTTTTCTACGTCTCCTATTTCAGTAGGTGTGGTCACCCCACATGGCTTTCCATATGGTTGCTACTATCCACCTGTGCCCGCTGAGCACTTGGAATGGGCTGGTCCCTATTGAGATGTGTTCTAAGTGTCAAATACCCAAGGGATCTTAAAAGACTTGATATGAAAAAAAATAGTATCTATCTTATTATTTTTATTCTGATTTCATGTTGAACCAATAATGTTTTGGATATACCAGGTTAAATAAAAAATATATGATGAAAGTTAATTTTACTTGTTGTTTTTTACTTTATAAATATGGCTACCAGAAAATTAGAATTGCATGTGTGGCCTGCATTATTCTATTCTATTGGACATTGCTAAGCTAGATGATGTCAGAGCTTTTTGAGGAGTGAGAAGAGGGAAATCCAAAGTGAAATGTTTCAAAATACTATATAAGAATTTACTAGAAGTTACCAGGGAAAGGGCAGTTAGTTATTTTGCTGCTGAGGCAGGTTTACTTAATGGATTTTGCAAATAAGATTAGCTGCTGGTAAAAATGGACTCTTTAGGAGACAAAATCCCTAATATGAGTAAAGCCTTCCCTGCTTCCTGCCTTGCTTAAGGCCGAGCAACATGCTGTGCTTATTTGGTGGATTAATAAGTAGTATTTGATGGTGATGATAAGGAGTAAATCTTTGTAAGTGCCATTGTAGCTTGCCATGCACATTCATTCTATTAAACCATCCGATCTTCGCATGAGGCTCCCAGGGTAGGGATTATTGCTGTTCCCATCTGAGGATGAACCAGCTGAGGTTCAGAGAGGGCAGGAGACTTGCTCAAGTGCACATAGCTACCAAGTAGCAAGTACCTGGGCTCACTTTCATGACTTTTGTTTCCAAATCTCATGCTTTTCCCACTATCTCTTACTATTCCAAGGTTAATCCAAGACTCACCTGGAGAAGCATTTCTTGACATTTCAGACTGTGCTAAAAATAGTAATGAGTTCAATTTTACCATGACATCAATGAGAACTAATTAAGACCAATTATGGGTTTTTCCACTGACCACCAGGGTGACCACTAGCTGTTGGCGTCAAATTTGAGTCTTCACTTAATGCTGTTAAATTCTCAACTATAAAATGTTGGGTGGGAGTTAAATCAGATCATTTCTGGAATTTTTCTAGTTCTGTAGTTCTATGTAAACTGGCACCTTAACCGAGAATATCAATTCTTTTTATATACCTTACTGAATATCTACATGTGGACTGATATTCACATTTTATTGACCTGAGCTAGATTTCTGATAAACTGCTTCTGGGATTGATATGTCACACATATTTCAAACACGGAGACTACAGGTCAATTTTATCTAAAATGTGTCAAATTCATTTGATACCTACTGGTAAAATACATGTTATTTCCACTGGGAATACTAAGTACTAAAGAATGCTAAGTAGGTTCCATTCCCATGTGAATAGTATATCATTAGCTTGTATTTATATCCTCATTTTGTATGTAGTCATGCTTTGCATATACTAGCAGCATTCCACCCCACATATGTTCATGAATTATGAATTCTACTACAAGCATGCAAAGCAGAGCCCCTCCGTCAGTCACATCTCTGTCTCTCTGAGGCCACTAGGATTTATATCTATGTGACATACTTCAGACTGAACTCCTAAGACCTATCTCAGAGGACCAACTGAAACAGTCCAGCATAGGCAAGTGCTAGAAGATTCATCATTCTCAAGTGTGTGCAGTTCAAAATTTTCAGTATCAGATACAGCTAGTCTTTGTATGAACAATTCCAAATGTTCATTTAGAAAAATCAAAAGAATTCCCTTGTTCCCAAGATGCTTCTCAAAAGTGGATATGACTTGCATTGAAAGGACTCACCGACTTTAATCTGGTCCTTATTTTAATTTTTTTGGAGCATTCCATTAATAACTGTGCAGTATCATTTTTCTTTTAGTTAAATGATTTTATTGCAAAGTATGGGTTTTTTGGAGAGACTAGGTGGCTTCTAAATATGTTTTTTGAAGTTCATGGCATAAAAGTTGGTTCTAATTTACTTAGATTTTTGATACTGAGTAATATGCTATAAGAAACATGAAAATCTATAGCACTGACTTTTTTCATGGTTTTCTTCCATATATACATGTGATCATGTAGTTACATAGGTTAGGATGTATTTGAAACAGCAGATATGATTTAATTAAACTCAGGTACTGTGGAGTGAAAATGCCTTCACTCATTCATTTAGTAAATATTTACCAAGCATTCACTATGAGCAGGCTCTGAGCGTGCACACGTTGTCAAAATGTGCTCTCTGACTTCAGGGAATTCACTGTCCTGCAAGAGTCTGCCATTTGTAACTGTTTATACCTCAAAGGGGCCCTGCATTATCAGCAAGGGCAGAGAGAATGCAGGCTGGGAAGGGACTCCTGCTGGGAAGGTTTCACAGAGGTAGGAGCTTTTAAATGGGACTTAAGAGAATGTTAAGCAGAAAAAAAAAGAATGGGCAAAGATGTCTTCTGCTGTGTTTTGTAGAGGGCTGAAATGGAAGGGGAGAGGGAGAGAAGGACAGCAGATGAGAAGGGAGTTTGGGGCCAAACTAATAAGCAACTTGGGTGCTCTCTTAAGGCATCTGAAGTTGACCGTGTTGAGGAATGGACAGCAATGAGTGTCAGGGGAGGCTCACAGGCCACACTCAGTCATGTGTTTTCAAACAGTTTCCTTTTCAAAGTGGGAAAGAATGAATTGCAGTTTGAAAATACTGGAGAAAGAAGTCTCCTGTACTCTTCAGAGGTGGGGAAAAGGAAGTGCGAGTGAGGGGTGGACTTGAAAAATCTTCTGAGCTTTAAAAGGCTCCGTAATGAGTGGAGTGAAAGCACTTAAGTGGGCTTGGCTGAGTTCTTTCTAAAGATTCTGGTAGTACTGGTTGAGAACTCTACTTAATGAATTATTGGAAAAGGCATAAACATAAACAGAGTTGGGAGCATGTTAAATAAAGATGCTCTGTAAATGCAGGCTGGGCAATTAAAAAAGATTTACCAGAGTAAAGCTAAATACAGTATAGTGGATAATTAATGAGCCTGTGACAACTTAGTAATAACTACCCTGAACTTTTACAATGGTGCATGAACATGTGTGCAAGTCAGAGGGAGGGTTTGTTTTCACAATCAGCTCCAGTTAGCTAGGAAATTTCTCGACAGAAGTTAATTAGGGATTCCTGGTAATGGAGCCTGCTGCTAAACCAACCTCCTGTGCCAAAGGTAACTGACTTTGCCATTCATTCATGGGTTTCTTGTTGAGCCTAAAGGGAGTTTGGTTGTAAATTTAATTCTCCCTTTTCTCGGTTCCCTAAGCTGTCACTGTAGCATGTATTTTGACTTTAAGTAGGGCTTACCTTTCTTACTTTAAGAAATGAACTTCTGTTTGTTTTATAGGCAGGTGAATTCCACCCTGGGAAAGACCTCTGTAGGTGAGCTGTAGGTTCTTGACTGGTCCAGGGAATTCAAATTATGAGGATGTGCTAAATTCTCTGTCTTTGATACTTTGGGAACATGGGTTAGAAACTGCTCAGTAAATATTCTTCAGAAAATGGTACTTTTGAGACCCCGGCCCCTTTTATTTCAGTATATCTTCATTTGGGAAGTTTTCAGTTTACAGAAAAATTAAATGGAAAGTACAGAAAGTTCCCCTATGCCCTCTTCCCCTTCTCCCACCCACCATCTCCAGTTCCCCCTATTATTAACATCTTGCATTAGTATGGTACATTTGTTGCAATTGATGGAAAATGTTGATACATTATCATGAACTAAAGTCCATAGTTTACATTGGGGTTCACTTGTTGTGTTTTAAATACGTGTATGATGACATGTATTTATCATGAAGTATCATGCAGAATAGTTTCATTGCCCGAAACCTCCCTTGTGCTCTACCTATTCACCCTCCCTCCATCCCCACACACTCCTGGCAATGACTGATGTTTTTGCTGTCTGAAGTTGTGCCTTTTCCAAAATGTCATGTAGTTGGAGTCATATAGTATGTAGCCTTTGCAGATTGTCTTCTTTCACTTAGCAGTATGCATTTAGGATTCCTCCATATCTTTTGTGGCTTGACAGCTCATTTCTTTTTAGTGCTCAATAATATTCTATTGTCTGGATGTACCACAGCTTGTTTATCACTTCACCTACTGAAGGACATCTTGGTTGCTTCCAAGTTGTGGCAACTGTGAGCAAGGCTGCCATAAACATCTGTATGCAGGGTTTTGTGTAGACATAAGTTTTCAATTTATTTGAGTAGATACCAAGTAGCATAATTGCTGGATTATATGGGAAGAGTACATTTAGTTTTGTAAGAAACTACCACACTGTCTTCCAAAGTGGCTGCACCATTTCACATTCCTGCACTTACCAACTTCTGAGCACCTACCCTGTGCCGAATGAGCCTATGTTGGGGAACAGAGTAGTGAATCAGGGCACATGATGTTATTCTAGAAAGAGTTAAGATACTGTGAACTTGTCCAAGTTACAGACACGCTAAAATTAGGGAGTAGTTTGCTATTTAGAATTTATGCTTTATAGTACAGATCACATAATTATGCTTGATGAGAAATGCATAAAATAATAAAAATTTAAATTACTCTAAAAGATCATATTTATTCCAGTGATTAGGTAGTTCTATGGAATTATTCTGCTGGACACGTAGACATGAGTTCTGGTACCAACTCTCTAGATTCACATGGGGGAAATAAAAAACTATTGGAACAAAACCTATAATTATCAGTATAATTATTACTTTACAAATGTAATTATGAGGTAAATAATTTTTTATGTTACAGAAAAAAAGGCACACCACAAATACAACATTACACATACACACACAGCGCGCGCGTGTGCACATGCACCCCTTTGATGTACTTTGGAGCTCTGCCTGAGAGTTGGACAGTTGCCCTGGGGTGGCAGCCTGATTCACTTACCTCTGCTCCGCTTGGGCTCCGCCTCTGATGGACCTGAATGGAAACTGTATATATAAATGGCAGAAAATCTTCTTTTTAAAAAATCTTTTAAAAGGCCTTGGCAGAATCTGTATTTAAATTGTTATAGTATTAGCTAGGATTGAGCTGAATTATTTTTGTAATTTTTAAAAGCAGATAATGAATTAAAAATTTCATCTTCATTTGTTTGACTAAAGCCAACAAATAAGATGGCCATGTTAATAATTTTTGGCCTAAATCATATAGTCAGATAATTTTCTTGTTTACTTTTTACTGTATAGAAACAACTTTGGTGTCAAATATCAGTGTCACATATCAAAGTAGTAGAAATGTCTCTTCATTTTGCATAACAATTTGTTTCAATGTGTGTTCCCAAATTTGTTAATATATCTTAAGCTTTTTTTGGTTTTAAAATTTTATACAAATACCTGTGAAACTGAAAATTTTACATGATGCCTTATGACTATTCTAGTAAGGCTGAGAATGACACTAAAACCTTATTAAATTAATTAAACATAATCAGTATTCTATCTGGCTGAAGCCTCTTAGCTTTGAAAGGGATTGAGACTTTTACCTCTGAGGAGTGAAAAATAATTTGTAAGTCTGTTGATTAGAACGGAATGACTTGTGAATAGTCAGTATGTGAGCATGTCTTTCTTTCTGTTTTTGGAATTAGCACATGTTAAAGAATCACGTTTTCTTGTGCTTCAAAGGAAGAACAAAGTTCTACCTGATTTAGAGATGAACGCTCTGAAATTCCACTGGACAAACATGAGATGCAATAACAATTGAATGAAATATTGTTCAAATGAACTCTATTCTAAATGCTGTGACTTGCAGCAAAGTGCCCGCCTTTTTTTTCCCTTCTGTTTAAGAAATGATTAATCAAACCTGCAGTCACCTGAGGAGTTCACTGTGGTCACATGGAGGGGGTCTTCCACGGAATGAGAGGAAAGTGAACTGGAAGGATGGGTGAAGACGGAATGGCGGGGTGTGGATCGAGCTTCATGGGGTGTGTGTACAATTTCCTCTGTGAACCCACTTGTACCTGATATTTACCTGTTGGCTTGCACTTCTTTACTAATACCTTCCACTGACTGCGGAACAGCGTTATTGATTCAGATTGACTCTTGGTTTTCTTAGCCTCACACTGGTTAGTTTCTTTTCTAAATTCTGCCACTTTCTGAAATGTGCTCCTCATGGAAAGAGAAACACTTTAATTTGCTCACAGCAGTATCACCAGCATGTGGTATGCTATATGGTCCATGTCATTTAATACATATTTATTGATTGAATGAATGAAATGGAAATCAGCAAATTATTAGAGGATTTTATATTCATTCCCACGAAAACTGAGTAAATTTCTAATTTCTAGATACTCTTTTTACTTGTTTACCGCATCCACAGAAATGAAAAGGCATATGATGCCTAGGACATTCCCATGAAACATGCCCCTGCCCTCCTTGGTGAGTTTAGCAGCTGGCATCAGGCCAGTGGGAAGGAGTGGATTTCCACAGTCAGGATTCCCTTTGAGCCCAGAGCATGGGCTCAGGAATCTCAGAGCCCCTCAGTCCATGATGACACTGCCTTGTCTAAGTCTGCCTGTTGGTTCCCTTCGAGAACATCTCAGGAGCAGTTATCCACTGAGAAATTGGGAGTGCCTTCCATCCCAGACCCAGGACGGGCTTGGCCCTTAACAAGTAGCTTTGGTCCTGCTGGTTTCACTGCTTCTTCTTAGAAGCAGCCTCGGACACCTGCCTCCATGTAATACCCTCCTGCTGTGTGTGTGTCCCACAGGGGAGACCCCCGCACCTCCAAATGGCAGCCATGATTTATTAGTGTGCTGATCCCATTCTTGTTTTCTCTTAAGGACTGAGAGCAAACAAGTGATGAAATTTGCACCATTTTTTTTTTTAGGCTCTGAAACTACATTTTACAGTTAACAATTCTCATTGGACACAAACCAATGGCAAGAGTAATCCTAGCAACCCCCCCATCTTGACCTGCCTGCATGTCACCATAAACTGTTTTTAGGTATAGCAATCCCATGATGTCTACTTTTTTGTTTTGTCACTATCTTTAAAACAAGGTGAGTTTTCTTCTTTTAAGTGTGGCCTATACCCTCTCTCTGCCCTCTTCAAAGCTGTCATCTTAACACCATGCAGATTTACAAATGCCTCCCCTAACTTCCCCTGACTTCTCCTGCCTGACTTGAAATACTGGCTCAGATTTTCCCAAGCTGGCAACGCTGCTCACTCTCCATGTGGTTCCTTCTGCTGTGCTCCTTGGCCATTCATCTGCTTGCTTGCTGCTATCACCACACCCTCTTCTGAGCTCTTTCTGGAACCTTCTTTAGTAGAGCAAAACTATATTCCTTCTCCCTAGCCTCTGGTTCATACAGAGTGAACAGCATTGTTCCCTGAAGGTGGGACAAAAGGAGCTGTGGTGGTTTCCCTTTTCAAGGTTCCTTTTAGTTTGTTTCTGAGCAGCAGCACTGCTGTAAGAGTTAAAGCTCATGATTGTTTATTATTATTACTGTTATATGGTATCTCCTTGCATTCACTTGGTGTCATTTTTATCTTTTTCATTAACTTTTAAAGCTACATTTTTTAAAGCACAATTCTATAACACCAGAGTAAGCGTTGAGCTTCAGAGGAGCTTTCAGCATCTCAGTAACTTAGGGACATTTGGCCATGGTTTTTGCTGTTTTCTCAGACGTACATGCCATCCAAACCATTCTCAATATCCTTTTATTTTATTTTTTCTTCTTTTTAGATACAGCATTTTGCTCTGTCACCCAGGCTGTAGAGCAGTGGCACAATCATAGCTCACTGCAACCTTGAACTCCTGGCCTCAAGCAATCCTCCCACCTTAGCCTCCCAAAGTCAATATCCTCATGTTTACTTGGAAAGCTAGATTGAGATTTCTAAGTGCAATATAAGATTACCATCATTTTATTCAAAGGTAATTAGTCTATCCATGCTTGAAATATTACAGTTGATAATTCATCAAAGTATTTAGTAAAGTTCTATCAAGTGCTAGGCAGCCAATTGTGGCAATACCTTCATAATTCTATGAAGGTATTTTAAACTCATAAGTTTTAACATGAGCTGTTTTCTTACAAAATACTGTTGATGGTAGAAGTGGGTATACCAGATCTTACCTATTTTTAAAAAATCCATTTTAGCAAGTGTTTTTCATAGGGTTATAGATTGTAAGAAGTTCTATTTGCAATTATTATTATTAACTTGGTTTTTCTTTTCTTTTTCTTTTTTTTGAGATGGAGTTTCGCTCTTGTCACCCGGGCTGGAGTGTAGTGATGCAATCTCAGCTCACCTCAAACTCCGCCTCCCAGGTTCAAGCGATTCTCCTGCGATTCTCTTGCCTCAGCCTCCTGAGTAGCTGGGATTACAGGCACACGTCACCACGCTCTGCTAATTTTGTATTTTTAGTAGAGATAGGGTTTCCCCATGTTGGTCAGGCTGGTCTTGAACTCGCGACAGGTGATCTGCCCGCCTTGGCCTCCCAAAGTGCTGGGATTACAGATGTGAGCCACCGCGCCCAGCCTTGGTTTTTTATTTCTTCACAAATATTGCCCATTAATATGGTAAAATCCTTTTGCAAAATAAGAAAAGGAAAAGCCGTACACAGTCCAAAGACGTGGAAAAATTTATTTGCAATACATATTACACACAAAAACCTGTTATCCCTAACATCACATTTCTTATCAATTAATAAGAAAAAATGGCCAACAACTCATTTTAAAAAATAAGCAAAGAATGTGCGAAGACAATTCCCAGAAAAAAAATTTAACATACAAAAAGATGAACAAGTTTACTTATAAGTAAATAAATCTGTCCTTGTTTTAAAATTCTGTTTGTATTTGCTCAGTGTTTAAAATCTGCCTCTCAAAACCAAATACAAGGCCCTTCTAAGTGCGAGCCCTGTGTTACTACACAGGTTGTATGTCCTTGAAGTGGGCCCTGTTTGTAGTCCTCACCTGGAGAGGTGGAGAATTTTGTATTCCTTCTTTTTATGAGCAGTTATTATAGATTGGCTCACTGGACACCCACACCAACTCACTTCTGGTGCATCTTATCTGATAGAAACTGAAAGCTACAGAAATAAATTAATTAATTAATAAAAGAAAGAAGGAAGGGAGGGAGGAGGAAAGAAAAAAAAGTTTCAGCCCTTTCATGCAGCTAGAGAACGCATTTCTACCAAAAACTTGTATTGGTGGTAACTTGGAATTTAAAGTGAGCAAGTTAAGGTAATGGCTGCATGCTGGGAAATGCTTTGTTCTTCTGGGGAAACAGTGATGGAGATTCTAATGTCCTGTCCTTGTTGTCCTCCTTTGAGCAGCAGGTCATAGCTCCAATAGAGTTGCTGGAAGTAAAGCCTCCGTTGTGGTTCATCATTGTCCAGCTGCATTGCTCGTGGCCATGGGGTATCCGGGCTTGGTTCTGCAATCCCTCCAAAAATTCTTCAAGTCATAAAATATCTTGTAATAAATCTTTCTCTACTTAAACCAGCTGGAGTGGATTCAACAAATACAATTCAGAAGGAAAATTGTGCTTTGGCAATCACAGGGTAGAGGTGGAATATGATGGGGGAGAACAGAGGCATGTAAAGAAATAAGCCCATCACAACCCAGAGAAGTTCCATAAAAAGTTCCCATCAGATTTTCAGTTCTAGCTACTTCACTGCTGAAAAATACAGTTTGTGAATTACAGCTAAATTTGCTTTGGGGTCTCCATACTGGAATCCCATAAAATGCTATTTTTAGGCATTCACTCATTCATTTAGTCAAATAGCATGTATCAATCAAGTGCTTCACCAGGTTAACCATGATTAGAGAATTCAAGTGACTTTGATTTATGCAATGTCTTTTCCTTAAAATGTACCAAAACCCAAGTAATAACTTACTATTTTCAAAAAATCTTAAACAAGAATCCTTTTTATAAAACAAAGAGAGTTCACAGATAAACAGGATATGGTTTCTGACCTTCAGGGAAATTTTATCCAGTTGGATAAACAGATCAGAAAACTAGTCATACATAGCAAGTGATGAGTCCTGTGCTAGTGGGAAGACAGTAGCATGCAAGAAACTGGTTAACAAACTCAGGATTTCTCTACTTTTCACCTACTCTCTTATGAGGCAGCTAAAATGCCACCCAAAAGAAGTGTTAAAACCTACTGAAGGCTATCATTTAAGTTTAGGTGCCTCTTTTTTTTTTTTTTTTGAGATAGAGTCTTACTCTGTTGGCCAGACTGGAGTGCAGTGGCATGATCTTGGCTCACTGCAACCTCCGCCTCCTGGGCTCAAGCAGTTCTCCCGCCTCAGCCTCCCGAGTAGCTAGTATTACAGGCGTGTGCCACCACACCCAGGTAATTTTTGTATTTTTAGTAGAGACAGGGTTTCACCATGTTGGCCAGGCTGGTCTCGAACTCCTGACCTCAGGTAATCTGCCCACCTCGGCCTCCCAAAGTGTTGAGGTTACAGGCGTGAGCCACCGTGCCCAGCCTGGTGCCTAACTCTTAAGCAGAGCCAGTGCTCTACTAGAACTTCTGCAATGTCAGCTCTCATGCACATAGAAGTGCAAGCATCCCACTAAGAGGTAACTGAAGACACTCACAAGCTGCTGAGCTGGCCTTGACTTGACTTCAGCCAAGAATGGTCATTCATGTGTCTCTGGATGAAGACGCAGGGATGCAGAGCAACTTAGTCAAGTCTGACTTTGAGGCAAGCCTTCAAAGTCGGTATTCAGTTACTTCATCTTGTAAAAGCACCGCACTTCAGGTAATGAAGTAAGAGAAAAAGTAGCTGAATCTGTCTTGGATGACTGTTTAAACTCTTTTAAACATGTTGGAAAAAAAAAAAAAACCCCAGCAAACCAAACGTACCATGATTCCTGACATTTCAGCTCTTTACATTTGACCTGTGCAATAAGTAGACAGATTCTCCTTTTCTCATTCTGGAGAAAGCTTATGGGAGGTTTCTCTCCAAAAAAACAAATGACACAGGTAATCAAAGTGCAAAATGGCACCAGCCGTCATCCATGCAGCAGTACTGTTATCAGGATGTTGAAACGCAGGTGCTTGGTCAGGAAGTGGATTACAAATTGGAATTTGGGAGAGATGGATACCAACATTTTGTTTATAGGATCATCTGACCAACAATGGTGATAGGCTCTGAATCTTCATCAGCACAACCACAGGAGAACTGGAAGCTTCTACAAATATTCTCATATGCCAGCTGAACTTAGAAGACTTTTGACTCAGAATAAGGAAATTTTAAACTTACAGCCATAACAATATTTTTCATAAAATTTTTGAGACAGCACGAACACCTGTTGAGTTTTGAAAATGGAAAGAGAACCCAAGATTTCAGGTTAGAGGAAAATGTAGTTTTTTCTTTCTGGTTACAAGGCTGGTTACCAATATTATATTCTGAGTCAAGAAAAGAATTTCTAAGATAAAGAAATAATGCCCTCAAAGGACTTCTTTCCTGTGGGCAAATTCCAATGAAAAAAAGTCTCCTATCTGTTCTCATTCCTGCAGGTCGGGTGCCAGGAGGTAAAACTGCCTTGCACTCTGAGCTGAACCTCCTGATGAGGAGAGGTGGGGTTACAGTTATATTTCAGTTTTACAAACCATTGTCTTCACTAACCTGCAATAATAGTTTGACCTCATTTGTGTAGATCTTAATTCCTTGACTGTGGCATGTTTAATGGATTTAGTAATGTGGAGACCCAAGTAAGAGCTGTTTTGCTAAAGTGCAATGGCAGAGGCCAGATTTTTGAGAGTGGTGGACAGACTCGGGTATGAGAAAGTTGACCCTGAGGACCAGAAGAGGGGATGGAGAGGAATATAGGTCCAGGAAGGTAGGAGTCTTCTGTTTTCTTTTTATTTAGGGCCTTATTGTTATATTTTAAATGAGAATCTGGAACATGTTTGAATATAGTTGAAAAGGATGAGGGAATTGATGGGAGAGGGAGAGGAAGATTAAGATTGACATTGATGATACTGGAGACTGAGTTTGATTCCACCTGTAGGGTTTCTGAGACACAGAGAGGAGCGGTGTTAAGAGCACATGTGGAAGAAATGGTCTGTGTTGGGTGGAGAAAGGAGGAGACAGGTGCAGATTCAGGGATTGCTGGCCATCTGGTCACTTCTATTCTCTTTGAATAGGAGGTAAGGCTATCTGCGGAGGTGTAGGGTGTGGGTAGAGCAGGATTAAAAGTGTGAAGGAATGATGGTTGAAATCATCACTTAGGAGAATGGAAGAATAAGCTGACTAGAGAAACTTTTCAGCTCCAATCAGCTCTTTTTATACATCAGGTACTACTATTGGCACCAAAGATACAGCAACTTACATTCCAGACAGGAAATACAGATATACTCAAAAAATCTAATAAATAGGTAATATGTCAGGTGTTATCTGCTACAAAAAAGTAATAAAGCAGAAGGAAAAGAGAGGAGGGAGAAGGCTTCTATTTTATACAGAGTGTTCTGCTAAGGTGACATTTGAGCAGAGAGCTGAAGCAAGTGAGGGAGTCAGCTATGTAGACACCTGAGACCAGGAGCATTCCAGGTGGCAGTAACACACCTGGTACAGTGACAAAAGCAAAGAGGCTGTGTGCCTGGAGCACAGGGAGCAAGTGGCAGCAGAGGAGAAAGGAGGGGAAGCAGGGAGCCATGCCCTGGAAGTCTTGTCGGCCAAGGTGAAGACTTTGGATTTTAATTTGCACTATTGGGAAACTCAGATTTAGTCTATCTGCCTCATACCAGCCCCTTTGGACAGGGCCTCAGTTTGCAATATCTGTGCACCTGGTTCCTGGCTTTGCCTTCACAGTGTTCCTAGATGCCAATCTGATAGGTCAGGTTGACCAGATGACCAGGCCCCCATTATCTATGAGGGGGTTCATGTAAGTTGTAGTGTATATGTGCACTTGTGTGTGTGTGGACATGACACAAGTTTCTTTGGTAAAGGAAGTAAAAGCCCCAACAATCTGACCTGCAGTTTCACGGCCTTGCTACTCCAAGTTTGACCTCACCTTCTTGTTAGAAATGCAGACTCTCGCGGTGGCTCATGCCTGTAATCCCAGCGCTTTGGGAGGCCAAGGTGGGCGGATTACCTGAGGTCGGGAGTTCAAAACCAGCTTGACCAACATGGAGAAAACCCGTCTCTACTAAAAATATGAAATTAGCCGGGCATGGTGGTGCATGCCGGTAATCCCAGCTACTCGGGAGGCTGAGGCAGAAGAATCGCTTGAATCTGGAAGGCAGAGGTTAAGGTGAGCCGAGATCACACCACTGCACTACAGCCTGGGCAACGAGCGAAATGCTGTCTCAGGAAAAAAAAAAAAAGTGCAGGCTCTTGAGCCACACCTCAAATCCATTGGATCAGAATCAGATTTTGCATTTTAATGATTTCCTCAGGTGATTCATATGCACTTTAAATTTGAGAAAACTGACTTCAGAGATCCTCATAGAAAACAGGAAGATTTTCCCCCTCCATTTAAGTTCATTTTTCAGGGATCCTTCTCATTCTAAACACATTCTAACAGGCCTTCTCTACTTTCTCTGAATGAAGTGGAAACATTTGTGTGATTACTTTGTTACACAGTGGAGCATACTGTAGTGGGAAATCATTCCTTTCTCTCTTACCTATTCTCAAGATCCGGATCCTTTTGTCTTTCTAGATAAGAGTCCCCTCGCCTTGAAGTGTGGATCTCTTCAGCACATCAGATGCCTTGCATTAGCATCCCCTGAACTGAGTGGAGTTAAATAACTCAGTGCGTGATTGATATGCTCATCACAAGGCCTTTGTAAAAGATATTCCAGCATCTTCTTGATATTGAGTTCAGCTACTTTTTTCTGTTTCTTTTCTTTCTTTCTTTCTTTCTTTTTTTTTTTTTTTGAGATAGAATATTGCTCTATCATCCAGGATGGAGTGCAGTGGTATGATCACAGCTCACTGCACAGAGAGGACAGTGTTAAGAGCACATGTGGAAGAAATGGTCTATGTTGGGTGGAGAGTTCACTGCAGCCAAGGCTGCATAGCTTGGACTGCAGGCATTGGGCCACCATGCCCAGCCTCCCTAATGTTTGTTACAGTGAGCATATTGTTTACACTTGGCCCGTGCACAGTCTTAATGAGAGCCATTCTGGGGATAAAATGATCAGATGTCTGCTCTAGAGGAACAGTTTCATATGGCAGGTATAACACAGAGCCCGAAGGGTGTGGCACCACAGGTTATTGGTCAGGCCATGGGAATGTCCATGTAACCAGCAGTCATTACAGATGGGCAGAGTTTGGGAACATGGCCTGACAACAATGGGTTCAATTTATTGAGCTCGTATCATGCACCAGTCACTATGCTTCACATTAATGATCTCCTTTAATTCTCACAATCCCTACAGAATATGCCGTGTTGTTCCATTTTACTAAGAGGTTGAAAGAGAAGTTAAGGGGCCTGCCCGCTATCATATAATTAACAGGGAATGCAATTTTCTAATCCACATGTGTAATTGTCCCCCCTTATCCACAAGGAATACACTTGAAGACCCCTTGAAAGGGTGGATAGTACCAAACCGATACTATGTTTTTCCCTATATGTACATACCTGTGATAAAGTTTAAATTAGGCGCTGTAAGAGATTAACAATAATAACTAAAAATTCAACAGAACATTTATAACAATATACTGTAATAAAAGTTATGTGAATGTGGTCTCTCTGGCTCTCAAAATATCTTACTGTACTGTACCGTGGGTAAGTGAAACCATGAACAGTGAGACCGAGGATACGGGGAGACTACTGTGCCTGCCTCCAGGGCCGTATTATTAACCTCTGCACTAGAACCCCTTGTCAGAAATTGAGCTCGTCAGACCATTAACTTCAAGGCGGTGTGGCTGCTAGGTCACAACGTACTTGCCTGGTGAGGAATCCTAAGTGGAAAAGCCTGGGTGTAAAGGAGGAGTGGTGCATCCAGGATGTTCTCAAAATAGAATTCTACTAAAAGGAATGGGCGTCCGAGGCCCAGGATCAGGTGAGTTACTCAAACCAGGATGTCCCATCTGTGCTCAGCTCCCTGTGCTATGTGATGGGGGGCCATTCTCTGATTTGTGAGGACAGCTGGAAGCACATGATCATCAGGGAAGCCTAATCCTGGCTAGGGTGGGTTGAGCCAGTGTGTGACAAGTGACTATGTGACCAGGCTGGTCCTTGAAAGATGACTGAGGTTTGGACACGTTTGTGTGGTGGAGATGAGAGGAAAGAGAGAGAAATGCATTTTTTACGTAACCAAAAAGGGGCCTTGTTTGCCTTGTTCATTTCATTTATCTAAATTCATATTCAAGAAAAATACAAATTAATGGAAAACAGCCACAAACTTACAGAAAAGCAGATAATGGAATACACAAGAAAATTTTAAGAGTTTACAATAAAGGGTAAGTGTGAGGGTGGAGAGAAAACTTTTTAAACTGAGCTGGCTGAAACTGCTGGGCCAAGACCTGGAAACAGCAGGTATGCATCTCATCTTGCACAGGAATGTGGATAAATAGGTTTCAATGCATAAGACGTATGGGTCTACCCAAGGCACACACACGCAGTTTCCATCAAATTCCACACACTCGGTTCTGTTGGAAATAAGCATGTCATCTGTGTGATTCAGTTCAATGGTTGGTGTAATGGATTAGGATGAAATGCTGCTTCATGAATAGGAATTGGGTGCTGAGGTATCTCGTGTCTGTGAATAAGGTGAGAGTGACTGATTCTTGCAGTGGTTGATACTGGCGATTACCAAGTAATAAGTTAACACTCCAGAGCCTAGGGGATATAAGAATATGACAACGATAGTTTGCATAGGAAGACTGAGAATGTGCTAACTAGCCAAAGTTGCTGAAATCTTCATTCGGTATTTTGATACATAATGAAGGATATTTGCTCCCCTCAGTAACTGTCATCAATTAAAAGAGATGGACGGGGAGAATTACATTCGTTTAATTTTATCTGAATATTTAATCACAAATAATGGAGATGAAAATTTATGAGATATTTTGACATTCTGGGAAATACAGCAAAGTTAATATTGTTAGAAGCTTCTCAGCTGTGGATTGCTCAGAAGTGAAAATGTCCATAATAGCTATTGAGACTGGGGAGATTCACAAATTCAGCTTTTTAGATCATTTCGAAGAGTTTTCTCTCCAGACAGATTTTTTTCCAAAACAATTTGTCAGTTGTTTTTAATTACTAAATTTCAAAGTAAAAACTGTTTATATCAGCTAATTACAGAAAATAATCATGTCCACACAATGCTAAAATATATTTGTATCTACCATATATTAATATTTGCTCCCAAATGGGAACTGCCCAGGTCAACTGAGCTCACCCAAAATTCTAGAAGAGAAAATACGAAGATCACAGCAGTGGATGCTATTTGAAGTGGGACCTTCCTTTCCTTTCTTTTTTTCAAAGTTAATTTGATTTATCGAAAAATATTTCTGTGACTGTGAGAAGCTATTTGTGTGTGCTCATGTAGATGACAGTAGCCTGTATATAATTTGTGAGGGTAAAGAAAGGAAAATGTAAAAAGAAAAGATATATGCATTCATGTGCCAATGCTCCTTTCATGTAAAACCTAGGAAAGGACAAAAAGAAAGGCAGAGAAAAAGTCAAAATAATGTAACCTACGTTCATTTATGCATTCACTCTCTCTGTGCTCATTCCTCCCAGCATGGCACTGAGCTCCATTTTCCTGGGTGTCTCTTACATAGTGGGAGGAGAGGCGTGGGGTGGTCAGAAGACCTGGCTTCTGCCTTTATCACTGCCTTTTATTAGCTGCATGACTCTGAGGAAGTTACAATCTCTGAGTTGCAGTTTCTTCATTTGTATGTGGGGTAGTAATATCTGTAACCCTGCCTTGGCAGGCTCTTGCACCAAATGAAGCAAGTTCTGTGAAACTTCATTTAGCTTATACCCTTTGTTAAAATGCATACATATACTGAGTGCTATTCACCACACTGAGCACATTCAGTGGATGATCTCATTTAATTCTCACAATCCAAGCCCTAATAAGCAGACAGAGAATATGAGGTACAGAGAACTTTGAGGACACAGAGCTAGTAAATGGAGAAGCTGGATATTTTTGTTTTAGTTTTTTGACAACATGCATAGTAAGAAATACATTTTACTGTCTGAATCAGTATAGGTAGATATGATAAATACATGCCTAAATATCTACATATATAGGTATGAATGTAAAAACAAAATGTTCACAAAAATTTCATGAAACAGGGTTAAGTAATGGCAAAAGCCGCAATTATGTTTGCACCAACCTAATATATGTGTTAAGTATACACATATGCATGGCTTGAAAGTAATGCCAAAAACCACAATTACATTTGCACCAACCTAATATATACAAATGTATGCTAAATTGAATATATTCTGTTCTAGATCATTTCTTTTTTATGATAACATACTAAATTGATTATACAAATCAATTGTGATGCACAATTTTTAAAACACTAGTCTAAAGCCTGCACTCTTTAACCGCTATGTTGTAATCCTTCTAGTTAGAGCAGATCTTTACACATAATAGATATGCAATAAATATTTGTTGGATGTTGTATGAATAGGGACAGAAATAATGAAATCTAAGGGTCCCCCCAAAGTCATATCTGAATTAGTGGCTTCACTCTTTGTCCATCTGTAATGTTAACTTTTTTCCCTCAGTTGATGACACGAAGCACAGTCCAATATGTCCATTGCTTTCTGTATTGCTTTCTGCTTTCTCCGTCATCGGAGCTGTCTACTGAGGAAAAGCCAAGGGCAGATGGCTCCCTGGATAGAGTAGTTTTCAAAAAACGGTGAGAGTAAAGTCAAAGCTGAGATTTTCTAGCTTATGCCCATTACACCTTGTACACTTCCTCTGGGCACCTTCCTGAGCCCTGACCCAACAGGCCGGTGCACTCACACCCTTCCTGGATGTTGCCCACTTCCTCTCTCTGGTCTTAGGAAGTCGAATAGCTCTGAAGAAAACATTGGACATTGGATATAAATCTTTTCTTTTCTTCCGAGATTTCCTTTCAACATGCTCACTATTTTTTTTTTTTTTTTAAGACAGAGTCTCGCTCGGTCCCCAGGCTGGACTGCAGTGGCACCATCTCTGCTCACTGCAATCTCCGCCTCCCGGGTTCAAGTGATTCTCCTGCCTCAGCCTCCCGAATAGCTGAGATTACAGGCACACACCACCACACCCAGCTAATTTTTGTATTTTTAATAGAGACGGGGTTTCACCATGTTGGCCAGGATGGCCTCGATCTCCTGACCTTGTAATCCGCCCCCCTTGGCCTCCCAAAATGCTGGGATTACAGGTGTGAGCCACCATGCCTGGTCCATGCTCACTAATTTGTCTTTACTGCAAACAGTTTACAATATAGTTACCCACCATTATTTTATAATCAACACATATTGTTGGATGTGCCTGGGGTGAGCAGGGAATTATATTGGCAGCAGCAGATGCACTCCCTTCACAGAGAACAATCTCAACTTGACAAATACTTAGGGTTGAATGAATGGCTCTTCAAATATTTCCTCAGTTTGATGACTGCTTTTTAAGCATTTTAAATAAAGATTATATCCTTTAATTTTCTTCCTCACACCAGCAAAGTGTTTTGCACATGAGAGTTTTGAGTAAGTAGTATTATGTGGGTAATAGTATATTGAATATAATATCAATGCTCCAGGAATAGTCTAATAAACGCCTTTAATGGCTGTGTTATCAGAAAGCTTGGCCAGCAAACAATAATAATTGGAATAATTAAAACTTATAGATCTTAATCTTTTTTGCTCCCTAATAACAAATGAATTGTACATCCTCTTTTTACTGTGGGTAAATCTGATGTGTTTTAACAAATTGGTTACGCTTCTTTAATTAGTGATGGAGACTTTAAAATGGTAGATATAAAAAAAAGTGAGAAAGTCTGTTAAATCATTTTAGCTTAAGTTTAAACAACTTTAGCTCTTAAAATAGTTCCCAAAAAACACTCTTGGGCTTCCCACATGTATTACAGTTTTAAATTAACAACAACTGGCATATCCAGAAAAGAATATGTAAAAAGGAAAGCATTCAAAGACGCCCGTCTTTGAGGCATAGAGAGCTAATTTCAATATAGCATGAATAAGTGCCTGTTATCTCTGCTGAGGACAGAACTGGAATGAATATGTGGCCTTAACTGCAGAGCACCGGTAATGTTAGACATTTCCGAGAACAATAGTTTTTAGATTCTGGAGCTGAACTTATAGTGTGAGCATTTTATGTTTAGTAATCTCCTAGACTCTCAGGTCAACTCCTGGGAAGATAGCCAGATAATCTGCTAGAGAAAAGGTCAGAAGACCTTCTACAAAGTCAAAAGAAAGTTGGAGGTGGAAATGGGATAGGGATGTTGAGTAGAGAGAGGAGGGGAAAAAAAAGAAAACTTCTGAGATCCCTTGCAGGCCTTTCAACCTCTCCCTAAAGATTTTAAAATTTACCTTTAAAGTGATTACCTCAATTGTCCATTATTTACCAGTCAATTATTATATATTGAAAACCTGCTGTGATCAAGGCATTTAGTTACATTCAAGAGGAATCTAAAGAATAGCAGGTTTTCTCAGGGTCTTTTAGGGATTATTATATAATTGGAAAGGAAAACATAAAAATATCTGAAATTAATAATCTGAGTGACATCACCCAAAGCTAAAAATGTTGAGGTTTAGATGCTTCACAGAAATTTTTTTTTTTTTTTTTTTTTTGAGATAGCAGCTTGCTCTGTTGCCCAGGCGGGAGTGCAGTGGCACACTGCAGTCTCAAACTCCTGGGCTCAAGTGATCTTCCTGCTTCAGCCTCTCAAGTAGCTGGGACTACAGGTGCATGCCACCACACCTGGCTAATTTTTATTTATTTTTATTTTTTTGTAGAAACAAGGTCTCACTCTTTTGTCCAGGCTGGTCTCGAACTCCTGATCTCAAGTGATCCTCCCACCTTGGCCTCCCAAAGTGCTGGGATTACAGATGTGAGCTTGCCCTTCACAGAAGGTTATAAAAGACCCAGCCTTGGAATGAAAGAAAAATTTGAATAGTAATAATAATAACTTCATTATCTAGTATAGTGGGCACACCCAACTGTATTATTTGTATTAAGAAGATTGTTCTGGTATCTTGAAACTGTGGCTGTTTTTGCATGTCTAATTAATAATCTCACACAGTGAAGGAACAGGCTCATTACCTTCTTGAAGCCCGCCATGACTTTGGCGTTCTACAATGTGTAGAAATGACTAGTTCCAAAGCAAATGTCTGTTCATGCTCAGTCCAAAGGGTTCCTTTATTTTGTTCTCAGGCTATCTCACCAGTTACTCTTTTATTGATATTTAGCTCATTTAGGTAAGTTTGCCAGCTCAAGAGAGCTAATAGGTGAGGGAGAACCTGAAGTCAATGGAGGCCACAAGGCTTTAGATCATCTGTTGATACCAGAACCCATTTTCTTCTACCCCTTCAATAACGAAACCAAGAGTGTGTGCTCTGGGAAGAGGAAAGAGAGAGGATCTGGGCAAAGTGGAGAAATGAGAGAAGTTTTTAAAGTCAGCTCACAGGAAAACATTCAGAGAATCTTCTAAAAAAATAGATAAAAACAAAGTCTTTCTTAGATGCTCTAGAAATATATTAACGTAACAGTGGTTGCTAAACAGCACTTAAATATTTCTAAAGCATGATGTCTAAAAATTGAAGCTAAGTGCCACCAAGCAAGGGATGTACTTCTAATTAAAGGTGACTGTCAATTTGTATTTCCTTTTATGAAATGAGACTTACATTCAGCTCATTTATTTATTCCACAAATATTATTGAGGGTCTACCATGCACTGGTCACTGTACTAAGGAAAGGTGGTAGGAGAGTTTCTAGATGGAGATGTAGGGTTGAGGGAGGTGGTTCTTTTGCTTGTTTCATTTTGCTTACTTTTGATTTTTTTGGAGATGAGAGTAAATTGATGTTGGCTATGAAGATTAAGTTGAATATGCAGGAACGAGACAAAATAACTGTTGAATCAAGTCCTAGAATAGAGTGGAGGGAATAAGGTTGAGGACACAGATTCAGTGATCACCCTTAAGTAAGAAATGACATGGCTCGTCTGTCTGAGATCTTTAAATTCTGTGCTTAATCTGTGCCCAGGAGAGACTAAAAGTGTACATGGTACCTGTGTATATTTTTTTCATATTGGGACAAGATTCTGTAAACTCAAATTTGAATTCTCCTACAGCTCTCTGGCTTCAAACTCTGTTTCAGCCTCATTAAAAAGGGGGCAGTAATATCAGTCCCATATTTGTCCCAGGAGGATCCCATGTGCTGATGAGAAGGGACTTGCAGTAAGGAAATGTAAGAAGTACTGGCTTAGGCTGGGCGTGGTGGCTCATGCCTGTAATCCCAGCACTTTGGGAGGTCAAGGTGGGTGGATCATGAGGTCAGGAGATCGAGACCATCCTGGCTAACATGGTGAAACCCCGTCTCTACAAAAAAAAAAAAATACCAAAAACTAGCCCAGCAAGGTGGCGGGTGCCTGTAGTCCCAGCTACTCGGGAGGCTGAAGCAGGAGAATGGCTTAAACCTGGGAGGCGGAGCTTACAGTGAGCTGAGATCTGGCCACTGCACTCCAGCCTGGGCGACAGAGCGAGGCTCCGTCTCAAAAAAAAAATACAAAAATACAAAAATTATCCAGATGTGATAGCAACAGGTGCCTGTAATCCCAGCTACTTGGGAGGCTGAGGCAGGAGGATTGCTTGAACCTTGCAAAGAGCCACTGTACTCCAGCCTGGGTGACAGAGCAAGACTCCATCTCAAAAAAAAAAAAAAAAAAAAAAAAGAAAAGTGCTGGCTTAGCATTTTTGAGCCCTAACTGAAATAGGGTTCTACTAAAACAGATTACTCAGAGAAGAACACCCTTGACATCAATGCCGTATTCAGAATGAAGATCTTGAAAAGCAGATATGTAATGTTAACAAGAGAATAGTAGTTTTGTTTTTTGTTTTTTGTTTTTTGTTGTTTTTTTTAACAATGCTTAATTTCTTTGAGACAATACTGAACTCCTAAAACATCCAATTCCTCATTTGCAAAATGAGGGTAATCATGTTTGTTGCCTCAAAAGGTTTGTGTGAGCATTTCACCAGCAGATGTATTTAAAGTATGCCTGGCAGAGAGTATTTAGGAACGCTTAGCTATTATTTATCTCATCCTCGTCAATAAAAAAAAAATGATAAAACCTTTTTACTTAATTAAATAGGTACACCATTAAGCACATGTCCTTAATTTACCAAGTTTTATGTAATTAATATATTTACAAATCATTGCTTTTCCACTTTAATTAGCTAACAGTTAATTTCTAAGGTACCAACAATTGAGACTCTTACTGAGAAAGATTCTCATCTTATTTTCTTTATTAAATTAGAAAAATAGTACCTCTTAAGAGTTTACAAGGTGAATTTCTTTTAGATGAAAATTCTCCCTCAGTTATTCCTGGGTTGGTATCTTGACAGAGTGTCTTTTCTTCTTTATTTATCTCAAAGGTGAGTTCCATCTGCAGATTCTAATAAATAATGATTAGTTTCAAATCATAGATTCCTATACTCTTGAAGGGATGTGTGACAATTCAGGAATGTGGTGTTCATGGAAGTCTGTGAAAACTGCGTGTTTGGGTCCATTTGTTTGTTCACACACTGTTTAAGACTTTTGTCTCCTGATGCCACGTGTGACAGAGAAACTTCTTCATTTTCCTCATGACAAGACGCTCCTGTTGCTGGGGTCCCACAGGGGCCTCAGTGCCTGCAGACCTCAGTTTAAGGAATGGCTTCAGCCCAAGAGCTTAGGGCACAATTCCCCAGGCTCTTACCAACACCATGGTGCAGTTATTCTTCGCTAATAAAAGGTGGATGGCCGGGCGCGGTGGCTCAAGCCTGTAATCCCAGCACTTTGGGAGGCCGAGACGGGCGGATCACGAGGTCAGGAGATTGAGACCATCCTGGCTAACATGGTGAAACCCTGTCTCTACTAAAAATACAAAAAACTAGCCGGGCGACGTGGCGGGCGCCTGTAGTCCCAGCTACTCGGGAGGCTGAGGCAGGAGAATGGCGTGAACCCGGGAGGCGGAGCTTGCAGTGAGCTGAGATCCGGCCACTGCACTCCAGCCTGGGTGACAGAGCGAAACTCCGTCTCAAAAAAAAAAAAAAAAGAAAATGCATTGCTCTGGGGTTTCCAACTTCTGAGTTTGTTTGTTGTTCATATTGGAATGGACATAAGCTTATGCCTGCAGGGATGTCTGGTGTATCCGTTGAATGTTGCTCCAGCAGCTCCCAGAGCATGGTCTGAGGGTGCTTGGCCCTGAGCTGGCTCTGGGTTCGTGGGCCCATCCTGCAATTATGCTTGGGGCAGGACCTTAGCTTGGTGATGAAGAGCTCCTTGCCCATCGACTGTGGCCTATTTTTAGAAGAGTAATCTCTGTCAACTAGGAAAATAAAACTAGAATCATTAGGCTGTCTGAGAGACCTTTCAGATGAACTGTAGATGTTCATTTGTCCATTTGTGTTGTGTTGTGATAAGCATTTTTTAATAAACATTTTTATTGAGATATAACTCGCATACCACACAATTCACCCATTTAAAGTGTACATTTCAGTGTTTTTAGTATGTCCACTGTGTGTGAAAACATCACCACAATCAATTTTGTAACAGTTTTATACCCCCACAGAAGAAACTCTGTACCCATTTGCAATCAGTCCCCATTCCCCTCCCACCCACGCCTTCCTAGGCCTAAGCAACCACTAATCTGCTTTCTATTTCTAGAAACTGTGTGGCAAACATTTTATTTTAAACTCTGCACTGGGACCGCCCTGCCTAGCACCCTGGCTGTCGCAGGACTGCCTCCCTCCTCCTCTGCCTCCAGCCCCCTCTCCAGAGGCATCTCCCAGAGGTATTCTTCCTCTCCTTCTCCTGTGTCCTGTCCCTCCCGCGCCCCCCAACTGTGGCCACTCTGGCATTGCTGTGGGCCACAGTGGGGAGGTCGAATTTCTCTTCTGCCCTCCTCCTCCTCAACTTCCGTCTCTACTGGGGCCCCAAATCCCATCTTCCTCAGGGACTTTTGGGTCACAGGAGTCAGAAACCTGTGAAAACCGATGCAATCAAAGGAGAGAAGAGTGGGGGAAGGCCAGGGGATCCCCAGTGCAGAGACTTGGCAGTGGGGGTTGATTCTCGTCACCCTCTGCATCCGAGTGGGCCTGAGCTCTCGCTTCTGCCTCTCTTGGTGCTTCTGCTTCTCTCTGTCTCTCTTTCTCTCTCTCTCTCCCTCTCTCTCTCTCTCTCTCTCTCTCTGTCTCTCTCTCCCTCTCTCTCTCTCTCTCTCTCTCTCTGTCTCTCTCTCTCTCTGTGTGTGTGTGTGTGTGTGTGTGTGTGTGTGTGTGTGTGTGTGTGTCTGTGTGTCTGTGGACTGGCATCTTCTGGTTCTCTTCCTCCCGGTCCATAAGTAATGGTCCCTAAAACAGCTTGCCACAGATTCAAATCCCTGAATCTCAATTATAAGCTCCCAGAAAAGAAAATGAGTTGACTTGGACTGAATTGGGGCTTTGAGTCAAGCAACTCTAAGGGGCATGGAGGGGTGGGGGTCGCGTGCTCACTGCACAGTCTGCAGGAGCTCCACCTCCAAGGGGGAGCCATATACCTGCAGGCTTCAGTGCAGACCCTTCCCCAGGCCCCGCCTCTCCATTTCCAGGGGTGATAAGCCATATCTGGGCTGGCTTAGGAGATCGAGACCATCCTGGCTAACCCGGTGAAACCCCATCTCTACTAAAAAATACAAAAAAAAAAAAAAAGACACTGAGGGCTGAACTCAGATCCCTGCCACTCCCTAACAGCCTTGCAGCCTCCCTGGTGACTCTCCAGGCTGCTGGGGAGTCTCAACTATTCTCTCTTCCCTACCTCCATTCCTTCCCCCACAGGGAGCTCAGGGCCCTGGCCTCACTGCTGCTCTCCTGAGACTTTGTCTTCTCCTGCTGATTTGTTGGTCAAATGGGAGAACTTCACGTCATTGAAACTTGCTCTTAGGCCTCTCCTCATAGGAGAAGTTGCCATTCTCCTGAAAAAGGAAGGGGTGTAATACACACTACTCTCTTCAGAATACCGGCTGCCTGCCCTCTTTCCTGCTTCCTCATCCTCATTAACGGTCTGTCCCACCTCTTGGCAACCCCTTGGCACTCCTTAAGTTGTCCGTGACCCACTTGATCCTCCCAGGTCCTCCTGAATAGCAGGCCCCGGGGCCTCCAAACCACATGCAGGCCAAGAACATGTTCAAAATGGAGAGATTTCTATAGTTTAAAATATTGATTTAAAAATGCTTACTCAATTATATTTTAAAACTTTTTATTTCAAGTGTACTATAGCTTACATTTGGAAAGTTGACCTCTAGAAATCTAAACACAAGAAATAACAAAGTGGGACCAAAAGTGTATTAATTCTTAGTATTCAATAAACTTTAAAAAAAATTCCAGTTTTGGCAAATAAATCCACCAATCTTGTAGAGTTTGAAGCTGGACAATTGGGACTGACATTTTCTGTGGCTGTCATTGTTGTTGTTTAGTAAGCTTTTATTGCATGTATGCGTGACGTGTAACATACGTGCACAAATAAGCAGAGTGAAATGCAGCTCCAGGAGCATCTACAGAATGAGCCCTCTCGTGTCACCAGCATGTGGATGAAGGAGCAGCGCCTAGAGGACCCCTTGATGCCCCTGCTAGGCAGTGGACCCTTGCAGGTGACCATGAGCATGGCTTCTAACACTCTACATTCATTTGCCTTTTTTTTTTTACCTTCACATGAATGGTGTCATACAAGATATATTCATTTTTGTCTGACTTCTTTCACTCAAAGTTGAACTGAAGAGACGCATTCCTGTTGTGTGTTGTGGTTCACTTATTCTCATTGCTGTGTAGTATTCCACTTTGCAGATTTGCCAAATCACTCTATTGTTGCTTAATGTTTGGAAATTTATTTCCAATTTGGGCCATTAAAAACAGTGTTGCTCTGATCATTTGAATGCGTTTCTTTGTTGAACACATGCATACATTTCTCTGGGTATATACCTGGAGTGGAGCTGCTGGGTCCTAAAGCGTGTATGTGTAGACACTGCCCAATAATTTTTCAAGTTGCTTTGCCTTTTAATAATGATTTTAAAGTATGAACAATTATCTCACATCTGATAAAATTTTTATTTTTCCCAAAAGAGCTAACATAATTCTTTATGTTGTTTTACCTCTTAATAATGATTTAAAAGTATAGAAAAATTACCTAACTTCTGATAAAATTTTGTTTTTCCCCAAAAGAGCCAACATCTGTGTAATGCAATAACTACATTTTTTTCCTACTTCTAGAAGAAAATGAATCATTATTCGGAGAAGGAAATGGCACAGAAGAAATTAGAATTTTTTGATTAAAAGAGGCCATCAAGGTCTTACAGGACACTTTGAGATATGAAACACACATACTTGGTGATGCACCCATAGTCACAGCATGAAGGAGAGTCAAGACAGGACGTGCCTCCAAGTCCCAAGCATGACCCATGTTCTTTTCTTTGTTACTCAATTCTATAGACAAGTGTGGGTTCTTCTGTGGTATGTCAGTACACTAAGCAATGTGTGAATTTCCAGTAAATACAGCAAAGGGTATTGTGGTGTTGGAGCCTCCCCTTAGTGGAAAACCAAATCTCTACACACAGTAATTTTGCTGGAATGAATTTTGGCTCTTACCAGACTTCTATCTCTAGTAGGTAATCTATCATTTACAACAACTTGGCCCCTTTCTCTCCGCTTTTTATTACTTCTCCCCTAATTCAAATCCTCGTTACTTCAGGGCTGAATTGTCACAGCAGACTTTTGGCTAGTTTCCTCATTTATATGTTCTGCCCTCTCTAATCTATTTCAGCATATTTCTGATCAGATTAGTCTTTATAAAACAACACATTCATTTTGCATCTCTTCTTGTCAATATTATTTAACAGGAGTTTCACACCCAAATCCCTAGGAGACCTGGTAATGCAAACATGTAAAGGCCAGATAATGGCCTTTGCAATGTTAAACATCTAGAGAATTATGCTTTCTTTAATTTTCATTGAAACCCAGGGACGTCTTGGTCTGGGTTTCGTTTCCTGATTTGACAAAGTCTGTATGGAAAAAAAAAATTTTTACTTTAAAAAAACGTTCTATAATAAGAAAGCCAACAGCACAAGCCCACCTAGAAATAGTGCTTGAAACCCAGGGAAAACCCATTTAAAGAAAACTATTTGCAGCTATTCAGTTCCAGGCAACCGTTGGCATGATGGAATTTGGCCTAGTGCTGTTAGATCTTCCAATTTTTCAAAAGAAATTGGAAAGCCAGATTTTTTCTGTGAAATTTCCTGATATTTAAATTTTGGCATCTAATCTAATTTTTTTGGATAAAACTTGTAAGTCATAGACAAAACAAAACAACATAAAAAAGAAGTTCGGTGTGTGAAGTGTGGTTCCCGAGATGCCTGTTTGAGTTCTGCCCTGTATAAGATGCCTTAAATGCATTCACATAATCCCAACAGTCCTGACATGGGAAGCTAGGCCACCTTCCCTATTCACAGTATTACACTTTTTTATTTTATTTTATTTTATTTTAATTTTTTTATTTTATTATTATTTTTTGAGACAGAGTTTTCCACTGTCACCCAGGCTGGAGTGCAGTGGCACCATCTTGGCTCACTGCAACCTCCGCCTCCCGGGTTCAAGCGATTCTCCTGCCTCAGCCTCCCGAGTAGCTGGGATTGCAGGTGCCTGCCACCATGCCCGACTGATTTTTGTAGTTTTGGTAGAAACAGAGTTTCATCATGTTGGCCAAGCTGGTCTCAAACCGCTGGCCTCCAGGGATCCGCCCTCCTTTGGCTCCCAAAGTGCTGGGATTATAGGTGTGAGCCATCACACCTGGCCTATTACCACTATTTTTTATTCTCCCCAACATGTGCTTCTGTAGGCAGATTGGACTCACACCTTCACAGAACATGCCTACTCATTCCTGTGGTCACCACATTGGTCATTTAAAAATTTTAATCCACTCACATGCTCTGCCAACACCTACTCCATGTCCATCTCTTCTTGAATGCTCCTCTGACATTCTACTTCACCTATGAAGCCATTCTTAATACTTCGGTATAGATTGATTTATTCTTTTTCTGAACAGAGTGTATTTAAAATCACTGCTACCACAGTTAACACCTAAAATTTTTTCTCAAAAGAAAAAACAAATGTAATTTCCCTAAGTGGATTGCAATGTTTTAGATTCATTCTGTAGTGCTCCTCCTCCCAGAAATATTTGGCATAATGTGGGGTACTGGAGAGAGTGTCCAATATCTGGCAGATTTATACAAGATGTGAGATGGTATCTACAGCTCATCAAAATGATCCAAATATTTTTGCAACTTTTTGGTTAGTTGCAGTACATACATACTTTAACTCAAGCTGTTTTATTTGCTATTCAAGAGCCTAAAAGAGATTTAAATAGTCTGGATTTTGAAATAAACTTCTTTAATTACATGTATGTTCATGAAAGTACATTTCTATTGTCCTTAAGAACAACAGCTATCTGTTTACATCTTTTCATCTCATAAATTTTGTGTGCAAAATGAATGCATATCAGCCCGCCACTTCACTCCAGTGTCTCATGAGGAGATTTGAGTGGTTTCATGTTTGGAAACAGATCTATCTGTGAAGTAAAGACGTATCACTCAGTTTGATTTGGAAAAAATGTTTTAGGTTCATGTGGTAATGTAGATATTATCTTAGGCTTATGTTTATTGATTGGGTGAGCTATGAAGTGAAACTGATGCTTTGCAAATGGGAACTATGAAATGACATTGTAACCTGAGTCACCATAGAACATGAAATGTGATCTAAGGTCACTGTATTTTTTGCTATACCTTTTATGTTTCATAATTTATCTTGACTACTAGTGTTCTAAGAGGACTGGAAGATGTATTCCTTACCTACTTTAAAATCAAGCTTGAAATTCCCAAAGAAAAGCCAAGACAGCCCACTGACATGAGCTTGGCAGAGATGACTGACAGGAAGGACTGTTCAGAGTTGGGGACAAGAAGGGACCTGTTTTCCAGGAAGTTAATGAAAGAGACTTTCTGAAAGAATGTTCTTACATATAAGTATAATGAGGTGGAAATGAGTTTCCACCATGACAAATACCGTTCTTTTACAAAGTACCATATTTTCTAGAAGAGTGCTTTCCACTGCAGAAATTTCTGCAGTGATAGAACTGATCTGTATCTGTGCTGTCCAACATGTGTCTATTTGCACACTTGAAATGTGGTGATGTAGCAACTGTGATTGAGAAATTGAATTTTTAATTTCAACTCACTTACATGTAAATAGTCACATGTAGCTAGTGGCTACTGTATTGGACATAACATGCTGGAGGAAAATGTATCTTTTTCATGTCTTTTAAAGAGGCTTAAAATAATTTTTTGCTCTGCTATCTGGGTCAAAGACCCCAAATAGTTTCACTGAGGGCATTTGCTTTTTAATTTCTCAAGGTGAAATGTTTTTAGGAAGAAATAGGGTGTGGGCAGTGCGAATGAAAGGTGGGGCTGGCCCAGCTTCAGGGATGTACCACCTTCTGCTGTCCCTTGATACAGATGCCCTTTGGGTAGGGGAGGGGGCGGCTGCTTCTGCCCACACTGGAGCTCCCTTTTGGAGAGATGCTCATAGCAGACGATGTTGCAGTTCAGAAGTAATCATTCCATAGAAGGGAAGCCATGCGATATCCAACACAACGAAATGCTGTTTTTGAAAATAATTTGGACACTTTATTAAAGCCAAAGGCCATATGATATGATAGGTCACAGTATTCAGCATATTCATACTTATCACTGAAACAGGTTCTGGAGATCTTTAAAGTCAAGCATCTGTTTTTCAGTGTATTTTATTCCAGTAAATGTGAGAAACAGGTATATAAGAAAAGCTTCAATTAACATCTGCTGTGATTCAAATACAACAAAGGAAAGCTTTACACAGAAAAAAAAAAAAAAAAAAAAAAAACACTGTTCAGAAAATAGCAGAAAATGTGAACTGTCAAATAATACAACAGCCAATAGCCATAAGCAAGAGATTGGGAAAGCCCTGGGCCACTTAGGTGGACCAGCCTCAAGAGTGAGCTGAGAATGCTGAGATCACACTAAAGAGAGGAAAGTCTCTCCTATTTTTAAAGACACTTAGGGAGGGGAGCTAATAACCTCTTTCAGTAATGATGCCTTTTAGTTATGAGGCACAAACTATTTTGTGCTGAAGCTTATGATTCAGATTCTAGTTTACATGCTTTTCAGATTCTCCAAACTCTTAAATGACAAACTCAATCATTGCCAGCACCTCCTGAGGAGAATCTGGCCTGTGCACGTCCTGCAGGCTGTGGTTCAGAGTGAGGGGCCTCCTTGCCTCCTAGTTGGGGAGTTCCTGTCCGAGGAGGCAAGAGGCTTGTGGCCTGCTTGTCCCTTTCCCATGCCTCTAAATCTGTCTCTTTGGCTTGAAGTGTAGTGTGTATGAGAGCGCTGGCATCGAGATTTAGGGAGAATTTCTATGAATGGATGCATGTGATGCCAGGCCCATAAATTACCAATGATGCATGAGAAGTAAAATCTCATCTTGGAAGCTTTGGTCCTGTAGGCCTATTTTGTCCATTTTATGATTGTCTGTCACAAATATGACATTGTGCCGAAAGAGAAAAATATAACCAATTGAATGACATAAACCAAGAAAAAGAAGGCTATGACATCTGTGAGCCAGGATGTTTGTTCTTTATGGATCTGTAACTGTCTCTGTCTCTGGGGGACAGGACTCTTGGACTCTCAGTGAGGACAGGGGCTGGGACTTCTGGTGGCCTTGTTTCCTCATTCCTCATTTCTCTAACCTGTAAAAAAGGAGGTGGGGTTGAATTACAGGTGCACTTGTCCATTTTATAAAATTGCAAAAATGCATGAACACCAAGTGCTCAAGTGGTTCTGTAAATACAGAGCTCTGATATCTGAATTTTAAGAGGGAAACTTTTCACAAAGGCATATAGCTTCCTTTTCTTAAAAATTACCATTGCTTCAGCCTGGACAACATGGTGAAACCCTGTCTCTACTAAAAATACAAAAATTAGCTGGGCGTGGTGGTGCATACCTGTAGTCCCAGCTACTTGGGAGGCTGAGGCACAAGAATCACTTGAACCCAGGAGGTGGAGGTTGCAGTGATCCCAGATAGCACCACTGCACTCCAGTGGGTGAGAGAGCAAGACCCTGTCTGGAAAAAAAAAAACGTAGCTTAGGTTGACCAGTAAATGACAATCCAATCCAATCCCTGTCTCCTTGATGAGGACTATGCCTCATGTTCAGACCTAGAATGCAGTGAGGAGCTTTTTCTTTTCAGTCATTGTTAAGTTATCAGGTCAAATAATGTAAAATGCATGTCAGAGCATAAGGTATTTAAATTCTGGCCTCTTCATTTTCCCCAACAAACCACGTTGTATTTTATCCGATTTAATTACTTTAGAATTATAATTTATTATTTGTCTTTGAAATAATTATTTTTTTTCTTTTCTTTATTTCCTTAAACAACAGCCAACTCTAAACTCATGAAGTGGTCAATTAGCTCAAGTGGAAATTAAAATTTGGTGCATCTATTTTAAGGTTGATGGTGTTTTATTTCTCAGAGCTGGACTGCAGACTTCCTTGGCTCTGTCACAGAAAGCATCCTTAGCAAAGAATGGGTTTCTCTTCCTACTGAGGTGCTTCCCCACAATGAATTATTAAAGACTTGAGGATGAAAGTGTTATTGAAGACAAAAGTACAAATAAGCCAAGTACACCCATGTCTTAATTAGATGACACTGAGGAAACGCTGCTCAGGAAACACGTTTACTTTTTTTTTCCTTTACTTCTAAGGTGTAGTCCTATTTAATCTTTGCCTAGAAACAAGTTTGTAATGAATGTATTTGAACAATGGGCAGCATAGGTTGGCTTGAGCCTTGGGCAAGCAGAGCTGCTGGCTGTGTCTATGCCATTTGAGAGTCTGGCTTCCTTATAACTTGCTAGACCCATCCAGGTATCCTGATTGCCCCCCATATTATCCAACTAATTGTTTCCATCATTTACTTTAGTCAACTGGTTCTCTCTTTCAATTGACTCCCTTTTTCTAGGTGCTAGGGAACAAGAAAAAATATAATACTAGAGCTGCCTTACACTGTGATGTAGGAGAATCTGAAGGGAGGTCCGGGTGGGGACAGCAGCAGGAGATGATGCATTTGAAAGGCTTAACATACACAAGTAGAAGAGCAAGAGAAACAAAAGCAAAGAAGTGGGCCTGGATGGGGTGGTGAGGAGCCTTTGGCATTGAGAAAAACTTTAAATTTAGACATTATGTAATGTTCATCAGAGTTTCTTGGCAACACGGGGATGGTTTTTGATAACTAACAGGGCGATCGTTCTCAGAATGGTTGTCAAATGGGAAGAGCATTTCAGAAGATGCCCCAAGCTCTGGCCTTTGGAGTATTTATAGCCTAGCTGAGCCCATAGCCAGACAGCAGCCAGCAGGCTGGGATTAGGAAAAAACTAGCTGATATATTTGAGTCTAGTTGTTTGCTACCTATTGCAGAAGCAGGTGCTGCCTTAAGATGTACTTCATGAGCACCTTTCTTAGCAGCATGTGGTGCTGGGTCTAAGGAAACTTGCCTATCAAAACTCATAGTGAGGACTTTGGCTATTTGTGGATAACCAAGCCATACAAGGGGAAGCCATATTGATGCATTCTTTGTATTGGAAAGGCTTGCCTTCAAAGGCGTACCATGGTACAAGGGGAAAACCCGCTCTTCAAATTCAAAGATTTAGATCCGAGTACTGGCCATTCTACTCCTAGATGTGTCATCCTACACAAATCAGCCTAAAGCTTCCATTTTTCATCTGTAAAACGTGGGACAATATGATCCTGATTATGCATTACTGCTCTAAGATTATATAAACACCATTTCATGGGTTATTTACTAAAATTGTTGTTGATCTACGTAACTGGGTCTTCCAGTTAATCAGTGCAATAGTTTAAACACCAAACATTGCTAGGTAACTGTAACTGCATTTCTGTGCCATTTTTTTCTCTTCTTGTTTTGGTTCAGTTTACATTAAAATCTGTGCTTATAAGTAAAACACAGCAGATTTATTGCAGGCTGATGCCGGTATGTTTTAGTATACGGGTTGCTAAAGAAGAAAGTAGGAGGAAGAAAGTTGTTAGCAGAGGGTTAGATTTAGCTATTCCAGACTACGTAGATAAAATATAATTTGAGCATGCAACGATTATGGTATGGTCTTTGTAAAGGTATCACTCATACTTAGGAAGTCATGCATGACCCTTCATAACTCTCCCATTCCTCAACCCACCCCCGGAACCCTTCCAGGGCCCTCTGTTCCCTATAACTGCACCTGTCTGTCCTTTTTCCCTTTTTCTGCTCAGCAAACTCCTCCTCACCCTGGAAAATCCAGTTCGGATGTTACCAGACAATCTTTTTGTGTGGACATGCATAACCCTTTCTAAGCATCTCTTATGTAATATTTATTACATGTCACAGTCATTTATGTGTTTTTATACCCCAGTAAAGTTCAAGCTCCATGGGTAGATGATGGTGTCTTTCTCATGGTGGTCTCTACAATACTGGTGCATAGTAGGTGCCAAAAGTTGTTGTTGAAAAAAAAGAAGGCATAGATGGAAGAACGGAGAATGAATGAACACATTTGTCTGCATTTATGTCAGCAAGACAGCTAACATTTCTCCCTGCACCATTACATCTAACCTCTTTAAGAAACAGATGCTTTAGCCAAGGTATGATTGGTTGGAAATCCATCTCTAATTCTGGCAATTACTCAACTTGCACTCTATTTAAAGGAAGTTGAATAACAGCAGTCTATTAGTACTTTTTGTCAGTGTAAGGTTGTCTTTTATTTATCATCTCTCAAGCTATAGGTAATATACACCCCAGATCATCTCCAGATGGCTAAGGCAATATTAGCAACATATGAATATTTAAAGAACAAGAATAGCACTACTATCTTGTTAAATCTAGAATTTATGCTTTCATTTCTGGCCCGCAAAGCAAACTTCACAGGACATTGTCTGACCTTAACAGTTATCTGATCTAACACCAGATCTGACAGTAAAAGAAACTGAGGCTAAGGGAAAAACAACAGGAATACGAGGTGAATTTCTATCACCAAGTTCATCTGAAGCAAAAGACATGCTACCAATTGTACCGCAAACTTCTGTCTCTCCTCATTGTCTCATACATGACATGACTACAAAATGATCAGTGAATAAGCTGCACGTAGAAATTCAGGCATTGTCCTGCATTCTCAGCACAGATATCTAGCTATATCACAAAAGACGATTATTGTAATCTCTTATAATAGAATGTACTTAAGAAACATTTAGACATTGTTTTTTGTAAGTATAAAAATAGTATATATTTCTTGTAAACATTGAAAAATCTAGAAAGGGATGAAAAAAGAAATTTCAAATTGCTGTATGCGCTTCCCTCACTATCAATAATTTTGTGTATTTCTATTGAAATGCAGAGACAGAGCTAGGTCTGTAGAATTGGAATCGAGCTGTAAATGATTTTTGCATGCTACTATTTTCACTAACACTGCATTATCCTCATATCATCAAATAGTTATCAAAAACATTATTTTAATGCCTTATTAATATTCCAGTGAGTGAATTTACCATAATTTATTTGACCAATTTAGTCATTTCTCTAATGACGTCACTATCTTTACTGTCAAAATACAATGAAGAATCTTGCAAGTAATTCTTTCTTGGTATTTTTATTTCATTAAATTAAATTCCCAGAAATGTAATTGCTGGGTGAAAATATGAAGATTTTTAAGGCTTCTGATTTATAATGACAAATTGCCCATCTTATCTCCATTTTCTAAGAGCAGCAAGATCCACTTAAATGAAAATAATTTCTACCTTCCCAATAGAAGAAAAGTAGTTTTGAAATTACCCTTACTTACAAAACTTCCAAAGAAAAGGGAATATTAGCAAAATAACATGCTTTTAACATGAACTATGTTTATGAAAGAGGACTCTAGATCACAGATTCACCAGAAATTAATGAGGTACTAGTTTTGATAGTTTTGTTATCTTTACATTTCCATACTGTTTAAAGTTAGATGATAGACTCTATGTAATTTTAAAGGATTCTTCATAGAGTTTTAAGGCCTGATTTGAAATCCAATAAGATGTTCATTATGTACCATATATCTTTGCTTTACAGAAAAATGGCAGGTGTTATACAGAACCGTTAATTAGGTAAAAATCAAGAAAATAATGCACAGGCTATGAAAAATACTTCTGTCTTCAAGGAATGATAAATGAATGGTCATTTACATTCTAAATTATTAATTCTTATAAAGGGTAGATTACTTTATCATTGATTCTTTCAAACTTTCATGGAATTAAATTTTATTTTAAATTATATACCAAATCTAGCAATGGTAGTCATCCAAACAAAAAATGAAAAAAGCTGATACTAATGCTTTTTAAAGCTGGAAACACCAAGATAACTGACTAAAGAGTAAAGGGAAAAAAATCAACTGATTTGTTTTGCTCTAATACAGTTCAGTCATTTCAGTATTCAGATAATAGGAGATGATATAACGTTTTGGACTGAGATACTGAAATCCAATTTGAGCTCATCCCTTAACTACATTTGAGCCTAGGCAAGTTACTTCATGGCTACCACCTCAATTACTCACCTGTGAAGTGCGAGCATCAAATGATGCAGTGTAGCTCTAGGGTCTCACTGTTCTTTATAGTATGTACCTGTTCTTTATAGTATGAACCCAGGGCTTTGGGGTTAACATGGCGAAGCACTAGAAGCCACAGCTTCTATTTCAGGGGATGTCATTGGACTAGTTCTTTCTGGAGCTCCCTTAGGAGGATCCAGGCTCATGCTGGGTTGGCCTTAGTGTGCTTCCTTGTTTGGGAATGATCGAGACTCAAGGTCCACACTTGCCACACACACTCTAGCATCAAGGTAACCTTTTGAGGGCCTCCCAGTTTTAAAAATGGATGAGTTATTTGTGTTTACTCAACTGACAAACAATTCTTGGTCCAAGTGAGTTTTAGAAAAGCTTTTGCTGGAGCAAACATCAAAAAATATACATTTTTTTGGTGTTTTTACCTTCTAGTTTTTCTCCCGAGGGAAGATATAAGGGAGAATGAATTAGTTATTTCAAAGCATTGGACTCTTCATGGGAGAAAATATTCAAAGACTATTTCATGAACTTGTGACCTTCAAAGAACATATATACCAACACTTCAGCCTACCAGAGAAAAGAATAGGAGAAAATTTGCATTGCTGTTTCTAGGAGAACTACCTTCACAGATATGTGTCTGCTAGAATGATAAAAATAAAATCAATGTGGGACAAGTTGAATCATGTTTCTTCATACTTTATGATAAGTGATGAACCCTGAGAATATTCCTTAAGAATTCCAATACAAAAGTTACATGCTTGGATTAAGAATAATTCCTTTCTCTTTGAAAGGTTTATTTTGACGACAAATCTTAACTAACTGTTAAGTGCCCGGTGCTGATACCCTCCTGGGCATGGAGACAGAGATCAAGTGCTTGGTACAGACAAATCAAAGATTTCCTCTGCCACTAGCTGATAGGCTCATGGTTTCTTGATACTATGCAAATCCACTTGGAAAAAGGAAAGTGAGACTTGTTAATGCATGAAGATATTAGACATACAGGCAAAGCAAAGATAGAGGGGAATTGATAAAGCATGTTGGCTTAGAGCATACTTTTGATGAGATGTATTCCCAGGAAAAGTAAACACATTGATAAACTCATTGCCCTTGATCTTCCTACACAGTTTCTGTTGACATTTCCTTTCAGCTCCAGGCACAGATTAGAGAGTATATGGCCCAATGATTGCATTTAGGTTCTTAATGACAGGAAAGAAGATTGAATTCCTCTCCCTATATACATAGAGAAGATTAGTAGCATTTCTGGTCTTAACACATTCTTGGATTTGCAAATCTGTTTTCAGAATCTGTTACTAATTCAGTAATTATTTCAGGGGATGCTTTTATTGTAATCCTTAAAAAGTTGAAAAATGTTATGCTATATATGACAATCCAAGTTATGGTTCTGAGCCTCTATACAACTAAAATTTTTGAGAAAGTTGTTTGAAAAAGGCTCACATCATTCTTGTGATGCTTTCCATATAATATCTGTCATATGTTTTACAAACTTGAAGCCTAGCAAAAGTTGATATTCTTATTTAGAGAACATTTTCTATTTAAATTTAATTTTCTACTTTTACTTAGTTTATAAAAGTTAAATATTCCCAAGAAAAATGGGACATTAATGCCAGTGACATCAGATATTAGATTCCACCAAACCACGTCCAGTGTTCGATAGGAGACGGTTAACCTGCACCCATTTGCCTTTCCTGGGCTTCAAACTTTACAGCATTCTTTGTATTTTCTTGGTACTGGGCAAAATCCTCTGAAAAGCTTTCCAGGGAGATATACTGGGGCCCGAGACCTATTTATCACAACCCTGCACTTTAATAGAGATAAGAAGTTCATTCTCATCATTAAGTTATTAGCAGCTGCAAATAGCCCAAACTCACTTAAAAAGTGTTAATAGAAAGTGGTTATAATTAATTAAAAGCAGCTTGTTTATTGAGGAGAGAAATACGTCAATTAACTAGAGATTTGGGAGTATGTATGGACTGGGAAGGATCACTGTAAAATTTATATTTGCACAGCCCGTAAAATGTCACTGGTGTACGACATGAAGACCAAATCAGGGAGTGTCAGTATAAACATGGCAGAATGGACACATGGGTCTTTGTAGCAGTTCAAGGAGCTCTTCCCTCCATCCCAGGAAAACCAATGACTTCTCTTCTTCACCCTTCTGCAGACCAGAAATTGATTCTCTAGAGAAATTCATTCAGAGGCTTTGGATATGAGTCCAAAACAGAGTAGGGTTTGAGGTGTCAGTCTGAAAACACATTGAATATAATGATGCATGCTGATCTCCAGGATCCCTGCCTCTCTTCCCACATTGCTGCTCCCAGAGAGCTGCAACCAGCTGTATACCCCTCATTCTTTTCAGAAGAAAATGAACAACCCTGCTGAACATACAACCACATACTCTTCAATGTGAGCAGACGGCTAAGGATGACCAGATGGTAGAAGAACATCCTCCATGCGAAGCACAGACGAGAACAAATTAAAAAATAAAAGAATTCTTAGAGGTAATTTAATACGGAAGTAGAAGAAAGATTTCAATAGATATACATTTTAAAAGATATTACATATGATGTAAAATAACAGGATATTGTAAAAACAGGAACGTCAGAAAATCATAAAGTGCTCTTGGGAATTTAAAATAAGGTAGAAATGTGAAAAAAAAAAAAAGTTGAGGCTTTGGAAGAAGTCAATGAATCTCCTAGAAAGTAGAACAAAAAGATAAAGACATTAAGAGAGAGAGAGAAAAAAAAAGAATATAAAGTTCTAAATTAAAAGGGACCATCAAACACCCAGCCTAATAAACAAGGAAGAATGCACATACCCACGCGAATCAAAAATATTAGAATATCGGGGACAAAGAGTAAATACAAGTGTTGAGGAAAGAGGAGCACTCACAGTGCATAGCTTTCAACCCTGGCATCAACAGTAGATAACAGGAAACAGCAGAGAAATACTCTAAAATTCTGAGGGGAATATGATTTTCAATATGAAATTCTATATTCAGCCAATTTATCCATCAAGCATAAGAGCAGAATAAAGACACTTTCAGACATGCAAGAACTCACACACAAAAAAATACTGCTCAAAAACCTATCTTAAGACACTGCTAGAGAATGTGATTCAGCCAAATGAAGAATTTCCTGAGAATGAGATACAAGAAACCGCTTCAAACACAGGAAGGTGGCCTTGAGGAGGAGATAGTGTTGACGGGAGCTGGCAAGTGTGACTGTGGGAGAGGAGCTTCCGCAGGGAAAACAAGGGGTAGACTGTTTAGTATTGTTTCTGTGTATTTTGGGGGGGAATCTTGCTAGGTATTTGGCAGATCTGTTGGAACACTCAGGAAAAAAAATTGCGATAAATGTAAGAAAAAAACATGAAAATATGGAATAATTTTGAATCCAAATGACCGTGTAAAGACTCGTAATAGTGTGCTCAATGGCAGATGCTCCGCGCATAGTCACGGCTAAGATAGCGGGGCGGAGGGGGGAAGGGCAGGGCGGAGGGGGGAAGGGCGGGGCGGGGCGGAGGGGGGAAGGGCGGGGCGGGGGGATGTGTAAGTCAGATCTTTGCCTTCTGTAACAGGTGTTCACTAATAGATAGTTAATTCAGTAATTGTGTCTAAGTTTCATAAGACAACAAATAGAAACAAAGAATTTGGCGATAACTGAAGAAACGCCTAAAAAGGGTTAAAAGTGCTTGGGATGTGGGATTGGGCATCCAAACTAGAAAAGACTGGAGTGTGGGCTTGTGTTTTTTTTCCCCATTGTGAGTCTCTTGATACTATTTCATTTTTAAAAATAAGTTTAAACTTTGATCAAAGTTAAAAAGTTCTTAAGAAATGAAAGATGGGAGGCAAAATCCTGTGACATGCCCCCTGGGCGAGCATGTAAGGTTCACCCATAGGAAGATTACACCAACAACATGTTTCCGTAAACTTTCTGCATAAACAAGTCTCTGAGAAAATTGTTAACAATGGGATGAAACTGGTATCCAGAATATAGTAACAGTCCATAAAATATAAAGCAGACTTTCACAGAGGAACAGCACCTCGTCTTCTGATTTGGCGCTCAGTGAATATGTACATAATCACTTTTCATTGTATTTGAAGTTTCATGCTATACGTTATAGTGTCTGCTGTGAAAGCTTCTATAACAACTATCCGTGTCCCAGTTGTCCTATGGAATTCCAGAACAAATCACCACCTACATGTCTGATTTAAGGCAAGTCGCGAACCTTCCTGATTTTTAAAAATCTGTTGACTAACATTGATTGTATCCTACATTATTTATAGAGATATTTATGAGTAGGTTTAAAAATAGAATTGGAGGAAGCTTAGAAGTGGAACTTATTCAGTCATTGTAAAATAGGAATAATGTATATTGAAGGAATCTCTTTTTCTTAGGAATAAATAAATTATGATAAAGAGATATAGCATCATCTAGATAACACTAGATAACATGATGAGAGGAAGATGTGGTCTGTTTTAGTTATTTAGAACATTATTTCAACTCAGTGTGTTGAATTAATAAGCATCTTCTGCAAGATGAGAAAAACTAATAATACTGCTAAAAGTTTTTGGAAATACTCTTTTTTTAAAAAAAGAATTTTGCCTTTTAAAAAAACTTTTGTATTTTTATTCAAGGGTACATGTGCAGGTTTGTGGTATAGGTAAATTGTGTGTCATGGGGTTTGGGTTACAGATTATTTCATCAGGTAATAAACATAGTACCTGATGGGTAGTTTTTTCATTCTCACCGTCTTCCCACCCTGCACCCTCAAGTAGGCGCCAATGTCTGTCATTCCCTTCCTTGTGTTCCTGTTTAGCTCCCACTTACAACAGACAACATACAGTATTTGGTTTTCTGTTCCTGCATTGGTTTGCGTAGGATAATGGCCTCCAGCCCCATCCGTGTTGCTTCAAAGGACATGATCTCCCTCTTTTTTATGGCTGTATGGTATTCCATGGTGTCTATGTACATTTTCTTTATTTAGTCCACTGTTGATGGGCACTGATTTCATGTCTTTGCTATTGTGAATAGCAATACAATGAACATACATGTGCATGTGTCTTTATGGTAGAATGATTTATATTCCTTTGGAAATATGCCTAGTAATGGGGATTGCTGGGTGAATGGTAAATCTGTTTTAAGGTATTTCAAAATCACCAAACTGCTCTCCACAATGGCTGAACTCCTCACTGGCAGTGTGTAAGCGTTCCCTTTTCTCTGCAGCCTTGCCAGCATCTGTTATTTTTTGACTTTTTAATGGCCATTCTGACTAGTGTGAGATGGTATCCCATGGTGGTTTTGATTTGCATTGCTCTAAAGATCAGTGACGTTGAGGATTTTTAAGTGTTTGTTGCTGGTGTGTATGTCTTCTTCTGAAAAGTGTCTGTTCTGCCTTTGACCACTTTTTAAGGAGGTTGTTTTTTGCTTGTTGATTAGTTTAAGTTCCTTATAGATTCTGGATATTAGACCTTTGCTGGATGCATAGTTTGCAAATATTTTCTCTATTCTGTAGGTTGTCTGTTTACTCTGTTGACAGTTTCTTTTGCTGTGCAGAAGCTCATTATTTTAATTAGGTCCCATTTGTCATGTTTTGTTTTTGTTGCAATTGCTTTTGGCAATTTTGTCATGAAATCTTTGCCATATCCTATGTCCAGAATAGTGTTTTCTAAGTTATTTTCTAGGGTTTTTATGGTTCTGTGTTATACATTTAAGTTTTTAATCCACCTTGAGTTGATTTTTGTATATGGTACAAGGAAGGGGTTCAGTTTCAATCTTCGGCATATGGCTAGCCAGTTATTCCAGGACCATTTACCTTTCCACATTACTTGTTTTTGTTTACTTTGTTGAAGATCAGATGGTTGTAGGTCTGTGGCATTATTTCTGAGCTCTCTATTCTGTTCCATTGGTCTATGTGTCTGTTTTTGTACCAATACCATGCTGCTTTGGTTACTGTAAACTTGTCGTATATGTCGAAGTCAGGTAATGTGATGTCTCCAGCTTTGTTCCTTTTGCTTAGAATTGCCTTGGCTATTCTGGCTCTTTTTTGGTTTCATATGAATTTTAAAAGTTTTTTTCTAATTCTATGAAGAGTATCATTGGTTGTTTGATGGGAATAGCATGGAATCTATAAGTTTCTTCAGGCAGGATGGCCATTTAAACAAGATTGATTCCTTCTATTCATGAGCATTACATGTTTTTCCATTTGTTTGTGTCATCTCTGATTTTTTTGAGCAGTATTTTGTAATTCTCATTGTACAGATATTTCACCTCCCTGGTTAGCTATATTCCTAAGTATTTTATTCTCTTTTTGGCAGAAGTAGTCTTTTAGTCCACAAAGGTTTATTGAATGTCAACTCTGTGTCATACATTTCAAAGCACTTGGGATATGTCAGTGAACAAAGCAAACATCCCTGCCCTCACAGAGCTTAAATTCTAGCAGAGGAGACAAATATTAAGCAAAATAAATGAGTAAAGTATACACACACACATTTTATATTACAAGGCAATACATGCTACAAAAACAGAAAGATGAGTATGAAGGGGTTGTAGGGAACTTCCAATTTGAATACTGTGAAATGGCATCTGTATCTTTTGAGCAAAAACTTGGGGTCATATTGCCCTAAGTCATGTTGCAGTTTAAAGGGAATGATGAAAAAGTCTGAAGACATGTGAGTAAGAGAGAACATGAGATGAGGAATGACTTGTAAACATCAGGTACAAATGACCCTATAAAACAATTTTGATGCCAACCTGAACATCAAAAAAAGGCAAGATAAGATTCTGTTTGTCTGTTGGTTTAAGATGGGAAAAATAATAGTTGGTGGAAGTAATCCATGAAGTTGATACTGAAGAAGGAATGAGATCTAGAGCACAGAGAAAGGGACTAGCTAGAGATACATGCAAGGCTAGTTCATCTGTGGTCCTGGCTGCATAGCATCACATGTAGACTTAGGTAGTGATGTCGTAGGAAAGTTGACATGATGCTAGGGATAGTTCTTCTCTGATCACTTCTTTTCATGAGATTATTGGATAAGAGTCAGGATATGGGGAGGTGCTACTGATTTGAGCAAAGAAAAGAAATGATGTAGGAATGTAGAGAATTGTCTAGGAAAGTAGGGAATTAGTGCACAAAGGAAGTGTGCGTGATTGTCTGGAAGCATAGGGTGTAGTCATGAAGCTAACATGAGACCATTGGCATGGTTGTATTTTTACTCCAGCCATATTCAGCTCATGAGTGCAGGCCTGAACTAGTCAGAAAATTGAGTTTATTTAAGATGTGGTGTTTTCAAGTGAGAATGCACGATTGTGTATGCAAGGAGCGTTTAAATTGGTTGTTGTGTAATTTGCAATATAAGCTGGAAAGGAGTGGAGAAAAGGCAAGAGACAGTGAGGAGGGAGTAGGATCAGTGGATCAGGAGGGTTAGAATTGGAGGTCTCTAGGTATGAGCTAGAAGAAAAAGAGGTGGGGGTAATTTAGTGGAATGGTGGGCCTAAGATTTCAGATTAGTTGCCAACTGCAGATTTTGGCAAGGACAAGGTCTAGGGTGAGTCCAAAGGCCAGAGTTAGGCAGGGTGTTGTAATTTCACAAAACACAGTTCCTGGCAGAACCTTCCTTACCCTCTCAGAGGTATTTACGTGCCTTACTCTGTTTCTGTAATTCCCTATGAATATGCATTATATTTCATTTTCGTTGTTATATTAGGTTGAACCACACAAAATGGCCAATGTTTGACTGTTTTGCCTGTAAAAAGGGCAATTTCATGTGGCTCAACCTAATATTTGCACTAGTATGAGCTGCTTAAGAATAGGAACTGTTACATTTCTCTGTTTCTAGCCCTTATCACAGTGTCTCTGGTATAACTGGAATTCATTAAATATTTGCTGAATAAATAAATAAATGAAATTCCATTAATAAAATTCACACATAAAAGTTTGAAGGCTACGTCTGGTGTATTTTAGTGGGTGGAGTTTTCAAAGCATACTGGAGATTTAATGGAAAGACAAGGGTGCTTTCTGGACACATAGGTGATTGTTGAGTAGGTGTGATGGCTTCTTTCATCCAGGTCACACCTGTGTTCTGGGCTTCAACTTTGGTGGTTGTCTCTTCGATTGAGTATTGCCAGCACCTGGACCTGCACAGGCAGTGCTTCCCATTGTGGCTCTGAATGTGGGCTAGGGGTTTCATCCTTCACAACACATGGCCAGGCACAGGAGCAGCAGCCATCTTTCTATACATGGTACATAGGTACTATGCAGGTGTAATACAACCGGAAGCTCTCCTTTCTGCTTCTACAGACACATTTATTTCACTCGCAGACATTTTTCCCGGGGGCGGAGGTGGCGGGAAATGCAGGTTTAGACTTATTCAAGTGTGTTCATAGCATTTTTCTGTGTAATGAGATTGGTTGGTCCCCTCCTTCCATCACAGTGACTGTCGTAATTCCCTGCTTCTCTCTGAGGTCCCAAGGGGAACTAGAGTCTTTGAGCACCTGCTGGGCTGGGCAGTGATGGGTCCTTTACAGCCACCACCTGAAAAGGCAGAAAAGGGCAGGATGAGCAGTGCTCAAAACCTCCCACTACTGCTGCTGGCTGTCCAGTCCTAGATAAGTTGTCTGCATTTGTTAGATGTTGACAAAGAGTAGTACCACTTCCTAATGTTGCAGTGGGGATTGGATAAGTTAATACTTGGATGGTGTTTAGAAGTACCTGGTACCTCCCCACTGGTCAATGAGCAGTTCCTCCAGGGAGGTGCCACCTGTGGCCACTTACTGCACATACAATCATCGCTAAATCCTTTTCTCCACTTCACAGGTGACAAAACTGTGCTTAGCAAAGTTAAGTATCTGATGTCTTAAAAACGAGTGCATTTCTGTCAGCTCCTCTTTAAAATCCTGTGGTGCTTCCTGTGTTTTTGATCAATTCTTTCACAATCTGGCCTGTGCATTTTCTGCAATCTCTGCTTGCTACCACCATGGGCCGTTGATTTGCAGAAGAGCTGGTGGTGCCATATTATTTCAAGGCTTTAGATAGAAGTATATTCATGATCTCACCTTTATCTATTGGCCACCCTTGTTTAAATAATTCCACCTGTCTTTCATCACAGGTGATCACCTGTGATGATCACCACATTCTCCAGGAAGCCCTTCCTAACCTAACTCCATGTCTGACTGTGACTCTTTTCCTCTCCACTCCTGGAGAACCTGGTTCATATTCTTCTCATGATGTTCATCACAGTCTACTCTAGTCCCTAGAGTACACACCAAGTGCCTCCTCCAAGAGGCTGTAAGGCTTTCAAGGATACAACCCACATCTTATTTGTCTCTGTGTCCTTGGCATCTAGCACTGTCCAGCACTGTGCAGAGGAGCAGCAATAAGTGTCCTTTAAGTGAGTTAATGGTGAAGCCTACGGATCTTTGGCATGAAATTAGACCTAAATGTTACTATCTCCTGCACAACTTGTAACTGAATGAACTGTTTCTTAAATTCTTAAGACCACAACTTCTTCATTTGCAAAATCAAATGATAATATCTTCTTTATAAAAGTGTTGTGAGGATTAAATAAGACAGTGTATTTAAGTGCTTTACTCAAAGGGTGGTACATACTAGTCATTGAATAAATGATATTATTGTTAATGATTATTATTTTTAAAGCCAGAGTTCCAAAATCCCTGTTCTTTCCACTACAATTGGAAGTCCCTCCTCGAAAACAAGGTAGGCACACAGAAAGCATATTCAGTTTTGTGGTCTCAGTAGTACAATTTAGGGTATTACTGTGTGAAATTGAACTACCCTTTTAATATTTAAACTACTAGGTTAGAAATGTCCAAAATCTATACCAGGTTCTTTTTTCTAATTAAAAAAACTGTATTATATATGCATATATGAAATTGTTATTCTTAGCTGAATTCTACAGAATATCTGAATTTAACAGTATGTATCCCCAAATGTATACATGGGGCATAATTTTAAAAATATAATAGCCTAAAGTATTATGAAATACATATTATACAAATATATAGTATTGTAAAATGCTTTACATTTTTTATTAATGTCACCATGCGGAGAAGGGTCAGAGTTCACATCATTTCTAGTCCTGGCCTTGCCTGTCACGAGGCAAAATTCTTTATGTTGTAATTTCAGTGACAGTAGAATGTCTCTCTCCCTAAAATAAATCCACCGCCCTCCCATTACATACACATACCTGCTGGGACATCTAGAGCTTAATTCTTTAAACTTAAGGCTCTGATCTCTGTTAACATGGAGATAACCCTGGAAAGAGAAGGCTTTTACTTATTATTAGCTACTTGCTTTTAAGTGTGAGTGACCTTCAGATCCTTCTATTAAAATAGATCGCATTTAAGTAAGGGCTACAGAAAGAGAGGATGAGGCCTTTGTGGGCCTGAGAGAGAGAAAATACAGAAGCAAGTAAATGGCAAAAGGGGTAGCTCCAGTTTTGTAGGTGAGCTGCGTGGTTCCATATAGAATTTCACTTCAATGTAGACTTCTAAATATTCCCAATTTATTCCTATGGACTCTGTGTCTTTTGGTTCCATAGCTCAGATAAACATGTTACATAGTTTGCATTATTTTAAATAATTATAAATATTAGAATGGGCATGGTAGCTCACACCTGTAATCCTAGCACTCTGGGAGGCCAAGGTGGGCTGATCACTTGAATTCAGGAGTTCAAGACCAGACTGGCCAACATGATGAAACCCTGTCTCTACAAAAATACAAAGATTAGCCAGACATGGTGGCAGGTGCCTGTAATCCCAGGTACTTGCGAGGCTGAGGCAGGAGAATCAGTTGAACTCAGGAGGCGGAGGTTGCAGTAAGCCGAGATCGCGGCACTGCACTCCAGCCTGGGCAACAGAATAAGACTCCGTCTCAAAAATAAATAAATAAATAAACTATAAATCAACAAATATTATATAAACAATGTTAATTAGTACCAATAATGATCATATGTGCTTTTTTAAAATAGAATGGGAAAACATACTTAGAAGTGCTCAGCTCATTAATGCCTGCGTGCATATGCTAGCGTGGAAGGAGTTATAAAAATATTTGCACACACACCTCTTGTACACATGCACACAACTGCTTCAGGAGGCTCCTTTGCCGTTATCTGTGACCCACATTAAGACCTCTACCTTCTCTTCTCAGCAGACCACAGCCCCAGACCAGCCCTACAGGGGTTACTCCGAGCACCACTGGCCTGGCCCAGCACACAGGTTGCCTTGTCCCCCACCTCCCCACAGCAACTTTCCTGCATTCTATAGGCATTGAGACCCATCCCCTCTTTCTCTGTCTCTCTTTGTCTGACCCTCGTCCATTCTCCTAGTGGGCAGGATGCTGTCAGCTCTTGCTGTTTTGGGGGCGAGATGACTCCTGAGTAGAAACAACTCCTATAAGTTCAGAGGTCCAGCCTCTAACAAACTCACATTCCTGTTTGACTGGCAGATCTCCCAAAAAGTAAAATAAAAGCACCTTGAGGACAGAGCTGGGAATAGTCTACGTGGGTATTCTCCACAGCTGCAAACTCAACATCCTGAGCTTGCTGGTTTTCAGAAAATGTTTAGGAACTTTCTTTTTACGTTGAGGGTAGTGCGTATGGGCAAAATGAATGCCCACAGGACTAGCCCTGAGATGGCTGGACAGCAAGAAAGGAGAAAGGACAACATGGGTGATTTTCCACACGTTTTAAGTTTACAGGGGGAAGGAGACCAAGAGAATAAGATCGAGTCAAATCAAACCCATGTATAAATAATACCATTACCAATTGTTTTCTTATTTTGTGTTTTATTCTGATTCCTCCTAACAAAAGTTCACACACACACACAAACACACATTCAGCAAAGCTCAGGTTGAAAATAAGTGGCAGTTTTTATACCAAAAAGTGGTATGCTTTGCTTTGAAATTCCTGAAAGCTCATTTGCTCCCTCACCCTCCCTCTCCATGTCCTGCAGACCCTGTGTTCAGGATACATCCTTTGAATCCACTCGGAGGCAAGGTGATCATTTCTTACCAAAAGGCAAAATCTACAAAATTATGGCCCAGTGGCAGAAAGGAAGTAGAATGGGCAGCCCTAGGAAGTAGAATGGGCAGGTCCCATAGAACATGGGACAATGAAAATTCAGTATGCTTGTTCCTTCCAATAGTTCCTTTTTGAATGCAGAGACAAAGTTAACTCAACTGGTCTTTATTGGAGATTAGAATGCTGATTGGTGAGTCTCTCAGTGTGAGACTAATGACATGTTAGAGGTGTGTTAATGAATTTATGTAAAGGGAGACAAAAGAGGAACCAGGGCTAATCAAAATGCCAGCTATTTTAAGATCTTTGACCACGTAATGACCTTCATACATATTATGCACCATTAGTATTCATGACTATTATGTATTTTTAATTTTCTCAGTGTTATAAAACATTAATCATGTGTACCAGCAAATAAGATATTTTTGCCTGAATAGTTCATATAAAATTTTGGCAATGCTAAACTTGCAAAGTATCATGAAATATATTTCATGATATATATTTCAAAAAATGCCACAAACTGAAAGTAATCCACAAAAGTCTCAGTCAATTCTAATCATTGACAATTTTTGGTGTCATAATCAATGTCAGCGAAGAGGGGTTTCAAAAATCTCAACGACTTAAAATCTTCATCTCTTCATCTGAAAATTCATGAAATATGGTATTTGAAGGTCAAGAAAGTTTATGGGAAAATAGGATGTCAATGGCTTACATATGCTGAGAAAAAGTAACCACTTGCCTACAAATAAAATGAATCCAGATACTTTCTACCTTCGCTCCATGTGTATCTTTGCTGCTCAGGGTCAAGGATGATGTCATCAGAAATGACTTTAGCATTGCTCTGAACAAGATTAATGGGAGCAGGGAAACATACATGTAGTGAGGCCTATGGATCTGGCTGCCTCTCTCTTGCAAATGAGGTGGGGAGGGAGGAAGTAATGATACTGGGGTGTCCCAAAATGTGGCCCAAAAAATATTAAATCAGCAATAAAAAATTGCTCAATTCAACTGTATCTATTATATTTGATCATAGAAGGTATCTTCTTTTCTTTTGTCATGATGCACGGTGAGTTCGATAATCCTGAGGGATAACTGGACAGAAGTTCCAGCACCATCCTTCTGCTGATGGAGCACAAGGAGACGGTCTGGTTGGAGGGGGAACAGTCATCTCTCCTGAGTCTTTAAAGGGAAATATTTTATCTGTTCATTTAAAAAATATGTGTTAAGCACCTACTATGTGTCATACAGTATCCTAGCACTGTGGATACAGCAGCAAAAACAAACAATAGACAAAAGTGTCTGCCTTTATGGAGCTCACATTCTAATGGAAGGAAATAGAATGAAACATCTTAATAGAAAAGCACATAGTATGTATGATGATGATATGTACTCTGAATAAAAAATATAGCAGAGAGTGGCACGAGGAGATTTGGGTATGCTGGTGGAACGATTTAAATCTCCCTGAGAACATGATGGTAGTGAACTATGTGATATGTGGGAATATGCAGGCAGGGGGATCTCCGACGAATCACACCGCATGTTCAAGGGCAGCAAGAAGGTCAATATGTCTGGAGTGAGCAGTGGGTAAAGAGCAGGAGATAAGGATGGGACCAATCCCAGTACCATCTGGTGGACTAGAGCACAGATTGTCTTTTGCTTTGAGTGATATATGAAACCATTGGAGACTTTTGAGGAGATTCATGATCAGATTTAGATTTTAAAAGACTCATTTGGGCTAAGTGTTGAGAACAGACTTCAAGAAGACAAGACATTTAAAGCTTTCAAGGGAGAGAGGATGGAAACTTAGACCAGGATGGAAGGGGCAAAAGTGGTGGATCCTGATTCCGGATATATTCTGAAGGTGGCATCAGCAGATTTCTTACTGGACTGGATGTGGGAAGTGGAAGGAAGACAGTTGAACTGGGATGATGCCATGGCTTGAGCAAATGGCAGAATTGAGTAGTTACTTAATGTGAAGAGGAAGACTCTGGAAAGGATGAGTTTTTTGGAGAGGTATATTGTAAGTTCTGTATTTCGGTATACTAAGACTGAGGTGTTTGTCACACTTCTTTCATGAGATTCAGTGAAGCTGTGTGTCCTGGCCTCCTTGAAGTGAGTCTGGGTTTGTGACTGAGCTCTAGCCAACAGAAAGTGAGCACAAGTGTTATGTGTCACATCCAGGCTCAGCTGTGAAGACCTCATGAGCATGATGCTCCAGGCTCTTTCCCCATCCTTGGAGGACTGCTGAAAGGAGAAGGAAGAGCCGTAGGATGAAAAGAACCCAGGTCCCCAAATAACCAGGTACAAACCCACCTGCCAACAAGGAATGATTGTGATAGACTTAGGAAGCAAGACAAAATTTTTGTTGCATATAACCACTGAGATTCAGTAGTTTATCTGCATATAACTACTGAGATTTGGTAGTTTATCTGAGACAGAAATTAGTGTTGCACTAACTAGTACAGTGTCCAGATTAGACGTATACTTTTGGGAGTCACCAGTGAACAGATGGGTGTCAGAGTCATACAAGTGGATGTGATCCCCAAGGGAATGAACACTGATTGAAAAGAAAAGAGGCCCAATGATTGAGCTTTGGGGACTCTAACATTTCGAGACCAGAGAGATGGGGCTGAACCAGCATAGAAGCCCAGAGGAGTGACTAGGGAAGTAGGACAACTGGGCAAGTGTGATATCCAGAAAACTACTTAAAGCAAGAGTTTCAAGGAGTGACCAACTGTAAAATGAAGCCGATGGATCAAATGAGGTAATAAATTGGTCATTTCATTATGAGAAATATAGGTACTTTTGGAAGATGGTTTTATGGTAGAATAAAATACAACCATGAAAACTGGGAAACTCTTAGAATCTTTAAAAATAATAATCTTGGTTTAAGAAGAGAAGAAGAATACAGAGAGAAATATAGGTATTTTTGGGAGATGATTTTACGGTAGAATAAAATACAACTATGAAAACTGGGAAACTCTTAGAATCTTTAAAAACAATAATCATTGTTTAAGATGAGAAGAAGAATACAGAATTTCTGTTGTTCTAAATGATAGTCCAGTGAAATATTTATTTATCATCCACTCTGAATCTGGAACTCTTCTATTGGCCAAACATTTCCTTTTTCTTCATTTCTGAACAAGCGGTACCCTGAACAGAAGAGCTGTTTCCACTTCCCTTGCTGTTTTTGGTTTGTGTGTAGTGGTGTTTTTCATCAAAGACATAGAGGACAGAATGGATGTTTTAAATTGGGGAGCAGGAGATGAGTGAATCCAATATCATCTGTCGTATCCTTCATCCTGTTTTGTTTCATTCTAAAGTACATGAGAGGCTGAAGGATTATTACCTTATAATAACTTTTAAATGCATCCTATGTTTCCACTTCTGTGCCTTTTCTCTGTTCCTGTGCTCTGAGTATCGGGTAAGTCACTCTAGAAATGTCACTCTCATTAAAATGAATGGTTTTGATCCTCACCGTAGAAAAAACAGATGTCTACTTCCCCTGCCTCATTTCATCTGTTTGCTTTAGTTTTTCATTCTCTTGTTGTTTTTAGTTCTGAAGCCTATCCAATGTATCCTCTTCTATCAAAACTGTGGTAAAAATTCTATCAGCTCATCGTTACACTTTTAGAGATGTTTCAAATCTCCTGCTCAGCTTCTCCTTGCTGGTCAGACTCTCTCCCTGCATTATGAGCAAGAAACGCCAGGACTATCTGCCTTTATTTTACAAATTCAGGTACGGCAATTCACTCCAAGTGTGTATACTGAATATTCTGAATCTACCAGCCTGTCTGTGTCCTATTAACTGATTAACCACAGTCGTGTGGAATAGTCCTAGCAAACTGCAGGCCTATGGAAAATCCACTTCACATTTGATAGATCACGTCTTGATGAACATTTCAGAAATTGATAGGTTTATTTGTTTCAAATCATGTTCTTTTAAAAATACTTTCTGGTCCAATTTTTATTCTTTCTAGACACATGTTGCATACTAAATTCTGAAAGAGTAAGCAATCGTGTTTTTAACATGTGCTCTTTAAAATATTGACATGATTCAATGTTTTCATATTTCATATTCAACAGTTCTTAGCCATTTGTGAGTGTCTTCATATGTAGTTTGAAACATTAGAAAACTTGTCTATCTTATTTCCCTTACCTCTGTGCTGGGTGGCTCGTAGTTCTTTAAGTCTTTCTGCCAGTGGTGGTTTCTAACCAGGCTGTTGCCACTGAATGCTACAGGGAGGAAGGTGGGAAGGGCAGGTAAAATGGCAATAATACCCATCAGTGGTTTCATCCCTTTTTAGAGATTGAATCTGAACAGTAAATGCCAAACCCAATATGAAAGTCATCAGTTCAGGGTTACAGAGGGGCATCAACTCAATGTTTTCTCCAGGCCCTGTGTGTTTTTACCTCTCACTTCCAACATAGTAGCAGGTGGGCAAGGACCCAGCATCTTATCCTGGATTATGTAGGGGCATCAGGTTGGCCCTTCCACAAAACCATCATGACAGCATGGACACCTGGATCAGGACAGTGCTCTCTCTCTTCTTGTCAGAAACACAGTAGTGTGCAAAAAGACTTCATTTTCCCCCATGTTCCATCTAACTGTACTTTATCATTTCAAAGAAAATGGTATTAAACTCTTTCATTAATTACATCAAAATTGAAAGTTGTAAGCCACAGTGGAAATATCTCCTATTCAGAATTTAAGTGCAGAACTTTAAATAAGGATATTTGTGTAGACAAATCCCAACTAGAAAGGAGTCATCGTGTGCAAGGAATTTTTACTCTGCTCCTAAACAACATTGATTCTTGTAAGAATAACAGAATTTGCTAACACTTCTTGAGCCTAGCTTAACTTTTATTTATTTGCCATTTTATAATGTTGCATATATCTTGAGTTATTAAAATAACTTAATTCTTTCATAGTCCAACAAAACAGGCAATAGTTCTCCTTCCTCCTTCAAATTTGTATTCATATTCATATTATTCATGTACTTCAACCAAAAGTTCACAGCATGTTCTAAACACACCACTTTTGGATTGTGCATGATGAGCTAGTCAAGTTTGTAAGAGAGTGTGATGGGCAGAATAACAGGCCCCCCAAATATATTCATATCCTAATGCCTGGAACCTGTGAACACATTAGCTTATAAAGCAAAGGGGACTCCGTGACGCAGATGAAAATAAGGTTGTGACTCAACTGACTTTGGATCAGGGAGATTATCCTAGATTATGTAGGGATGTGTTGTCATCATAATGATCCTAAAAGTGCAAGAGAGAGGCAGGAATGGGGAGTCACAGGCATGCTGTGGAGATGGAGGCATAGGGCCATGAGCCAAGGAATGCGGTGGCCCAGGACAGCAGGCAAGGACAAAAAGACAGATTCTCCCCAAAGCCCGCAGAAGGAACATAGCCCTGCTGCTTGATTTTAGCCCAGTGAGACCTGTATCAGACAACTGACCTACAGAACTGTAAGCAAAGTAAATTGTAGGGCTTTAAGTCCCTAAATTTGTGGTAGTTTGTTACAGCACCAGTAGGAAATTAATGCAGATATTCATGAGACATATGCTGCATTCATCACCTTCTCTGATTATTGATTATACTCATTTTAACCTGGAAGGCATAACGACCGTGATGATGGGCTCTACCGAAACATTTCAGTCCACAAACTGAAGACGGAGCACTTAGGCCCCACAGTTTGAGTTTCCAGAATAAAGTTTTCCTCTGACTTTCCGGACACACGCGCGGGAGCTTGAAACTTGGCAAGGGGCGAGCTGCGTGGCTCCTAGTCTGCCTGTCCAACCTCTGAAGGTCAAAGTCTCTCCCCCTGCCTTCTTCTTTAACGTGGAACTTTCTGCTTCCTGTCAGTATTATCTGATAATTTCCTGCCAACTCTCCCGTGTTATTTTTGGTATGAGATTATTACGTACCTTCTGGAAATTAAAATTTCCTGGGAATAGCCAATATACTTACTTCCTAGGTTATATTGCTTTCTACAGATAAGGGCAGAAAATGGGTCAAAATACTTACACGTATACACTGTACCGTGAAGAAGAGCTCAGGAAATAGTGAAGATTTTCAGTACTTACAATCAAGAAAATAAAAATGCATTTCTAAGAAATATTTGTGAGGTGATAATGCTGACATTGTATTTAATGGTGAGGCGTTTGATAGAAAATGTGTTCTTGCCATCATCTGTTACAGCATCTGGTGGGAGACAGAGTGGAGAGAAGGGAAGAGATGAGGCTTGGGGACAGGCAAGCCGGTGCTTGAACCCCACATCTAGCACTTAGACGTAGACTTTTGGAAAGCTTCTCGCCACTCGGGGCCTCTGTGGGCTCACCTACAACATGGACAGTGCAGGTCTTCATATGTCACTGTGTCATTTTACCTGTTGACCACCTTGGGTCTCTATGGCTTTTATTTTGAGCCTTGTATCTCTGGAGAGTTGCCTAAAGGGACTTGGTTCTTTGTCCGTATGTTCTTAGCACCTAAAACACATTTCCAGGATGAATCCCTTCACCCTTCCTCCCACAAGTTGTCTTTTGCTTTGTTTTCCCTGCCTTTGTTGGGCAGCCTGCCATCCTACACCATCAGCCACAGACCCAGGCATTGCCCTGCATTTTTCCTCACCTTCGCCTGACAGCCTGGTCATAAGCCCAGTTTATATCTCCTTCCAGTATCCCCGAGCTACACTCCCTGTTCTCCATCTGTGCCTCCCGAGTCCAGATCCCCATCGTCCATCACCTGCGCTATGGCCACTGCTTCCCGGCTGTCCTCCTTGCCCCACTGCCAGGCTTTCCAACGCATTCCTCCACAAGGGTCTTTCTGATAGATGTGTTCTGTCATTGAAATTCTTCCCTGGCCGAGGCAAGCAGATCACTTGAGGTCAGGAGTTTGAGACCAGCCTGGCCAACATGGTGAAACCTTGTTTCTACTGAAAATACAAAACTTAGCTGGGCGTGGTGCCGCATTCCTGTAATCCTAGCTACTTGCGAGGCTGAGGCATGAGAATCACTTGAAACCAGGCTGGGGGTAGGTGGCTGCAGTGAGCCAGGATCATGCCACTGCACTGGGCGACAGAGCAAGACTCTCTCAAAAAAAAAAAAAAATTTCCCGATTTCGTTCACTTACAGGATACGGGCCTTAGGAAGCTACTTACCTTTTCTCTGCCTCAGTTTCATCTCTGAAATGGAGATCATCATGCTTTATTTTTAAGTAGGTTATATATCTTAATGATTCAAAAATCCATCCATTGTGAGAAATCTTGCACCTACTCTTGCCCCATCCATCCAATTGTTCCCCTGCTCCAAATTGGTAAAAAATGTTATATTTTCTTCTACATCCTTTCAAAATTAATAAAATATATGCATATACATATCCATATGCATATAAATACATATGTATAATTTTCTAAAATTCCCCTTTTCTGATAGTATAAAACAAAGACAGAGTGAAAAGCATTTAGAAAAAGAAACAAACTTGTGCATAAGTATGAGGTGGCTAGCCAAATTGAAAACAGCACAGGTATTTAAAAAACACATGCACGACATTACCAAATTTATCAAGTTTACAGTCTGTCTGTTCATACAGACAAAAAAGAAATGTTCTTGCATGATTATCATATCCACAAAGACCATGACACATTTTCAGATGTCTGCAATGGAAAAGCTGGGAGTAAAATGGCTTTTGTTAGGTTATCAGTGATTTATGGGAAATGCTCAAGGTTTAATTTATCTTGGGAAGGAGAGCTAGACATGTGACCCCTTGAGTTTCTATTGGTTGGCTGATTTGGTTTCGTTTCAGCGTTCCATGTGATAGTGTTCTTTTCTTTTCCTCTGACTGTAGAACATGCTTGCTCATCATGGTAGCAGGGAAAAATGTCAGTGTTGCTTGCACACAAATTTTGTAGCTGGAGTGAGTATTGTTGTTATTTGTGTTACAGGGAACTCTCTCTTCCTAACCTCTTTTGTCCTGGAGCATAGAATTACTGCAAATGCTCACCAGGGAGCTGTCCTGCCCCGGATCTCCCGCACAAACACTCAGCTGATAGGCACCTTTGCACTTAAGAGTCCCCTTGGCAGGCCACCTTTCCAGCATTGTGCTGACAATCGGATGGGTACTGCATGCACACTAAGGTCTGTTCCCAGCATGGCACATGGGCTCCCATCAACATTTGTTGTTTTTGTTATTATTGTTGATATGAACTTACTCTTCCCTACTTCTTTAACCTACTTTCCAAATACTCCCCTTCCTCCATTGTCTTGCACTTCATGCAACTTCAATACAAAAATATACATAGTTTATTTTAAAAATGTTTCTTTAGCATTCTGTTTCTGAAAGAATGTATAGCTTTAGAACACATGACACTGTTTCATGCTTTGTGCCTTTGACTGTATTGTCCTCTATTCTCCACCCTTCCTCCAGCATCTTTTCTGGTCTCTTTATGGAGGAGCTGATTTTTATTCTGACAGTGTTTTCTTCATCTCTGAAACCCCACTGCCTAGCACAGTGCCAGGCACATTGTAAAAAAAAAAAAAAAAGTTTGTTGAACTCACGTAGGTCAATTACAAGGCTAGACACAATAGCCTTTCCCAAGCATACTTGGCTTGTAGGCAGTACCACCAATTAAGAATGCAAATGCTTAGTCTAATGACAAGTTTCATGTTTCATGGTAGATTTTTTTTTTCTAAACAATGGGGACACTGAAAAAATATCTTCTAGATTTCTCGCATAAATCCATCATCCTAAGACGTCAAGCGATCTGGCTTTTGTAGGTCAATTTCTATTTAGAGTTAAAGCAATTGTTTAAATGAACCTTGACTCCACCTAAAAGAAGAGTAAAACTGTTTTTTCTGCATCCTGCATTGAACACCTCACAAAGAACTAAAGGATGTTGCTTGGACTAAAGGAAAAGGATGGGGACTACATCTTCTGTATGTTGGAGTGTTCGGGGCTTCACGAAGTGCTTCTTATAAGGCATTTAACAGTGCTTGATGAATGTCTAATTGAACATTTCCATCATAAAAAAAATACAGCAACCACTCTGTGATGTTAGGTTAATTCCTACTACCCTTCATCCATAACTGAATGGCTCTTTGTTGTAATGTGTTTGATGGTACATAGGTAAAGATGGGAAGGCCTGGGGATTTGACTTCTTTCAATCCTACTTATTGGGTGGTTGAAGCAGTAACTGTCACTAGTCTCTCCCAGTTGACAGGATAATCCTGCACCACTTAGAGACAATTCAGGTATGGTTTGTCGTTCAAGAACCTCAAGAAGGGACTGATTTGGCAACACCAGAAACATCTCACGGAGCGGTGTGTGTCACAGCATGACTGTCTCAGTCAACGATCCCATATCATGGCCTGTTTGTCTCAGGTTGCTCTCTACAATCTCATTAGGGAATCTCAAGTTCCTCCCCAGATGAGAAGACAATCAAAGGAGATGTGACAGAGACAACCTGACTTTCAGCTGCCACTGAAAGAAAGGAATTTCACTAGTAGATTTCAGAATTTTACACATGTACACACACTATAATGTTAAATAGTATAATTCAAAATAAGAGGTAATAAGATGCTATTGAATTTGGCTCAGAGTATACCCAAAGGTAGTATTTTGAACCTTATCATCATCCATGTGAGATCTGTCAGGAAACTCAGGGAATGTTGTGCCACTGTGAATAAGTAGAGATTTAGAATCAAAATTTCACCTAATGGTTAAAGAGGTTTCAAAGATATTTTAATGAGAAGCTCATGTTTTGTAACTGAAAGGTTCAATAGAAATTGGCTTTGACAGAAAGCAGTTTTATATCCAATATTCTGGTTGCTATGGAGTCCATTTGGGCAGATTATGAGTAATATAAGAATAATATAAGCTTCAGCTTCCAAAGACCTGATGCCCTGGTTAAGAGATGCAGCCACTTGACAAATGAATGTTGACTAAGTTTTTAAACGCCTGGTTTTGTAATTGAACATTCCTGCTGAAATAATCAAGATTTATGCTTGGTCATTCAAGAAGAAGCCTTATTTAGGCACTTTACTACATGTCCAGAATTACGTCAGATGTTAGTTCCACAAAAAAAATTGCATCCATTCAGAATTTGAGCTTTCTTAATGGCTAGGCCAGTGTCATGGAAATAGAGGCACCAAAAAGCACAAGCACTGTCAGAATAAAAATAAAATGCACTGAGCTTGATTATGCTCTATTTTAGGTTTTGTTTGTAAAGAAGTGATCTGCTTTTGAGTCATTTATAAAGAAGACCATATCAGTGTGCAATAATACTTAAAATAAATAGTAAATAAATAAAATAATCACGTATCCATTATGTGAGTGATGCATGAAGTTCTAGGGAAAGTGCACATTTAGATGTTTGGGATATAAGACCCATCAGACTAGTTATTGTTGTTAGAGGAAATACATTAAGTCACATAATGGTCACTTTGCACTCTATAGAATGAAAATCTTAATATCCATAAAAATATGACACTTTTTCCTCTATTTGGCAGATAGGGAATTGAGACTCTCTTCTAAAGCTTGAGATAAGCACACATCCTCTTTCTAAGTTACCTACTGAAATAAATCATAGATACACAGGTGGCCTGTGACAAAATGCAGATCTGTATGGTCAGAGTGAAAGAACAATTTGTGCACAATCACTAATATTTATCTCTGGCATGTGGAACTTACATTGCATCCATTTTTCAAGGTGTTGAGAAGTATGTATTCTATAAATACAGCATCCAGGTTTGGGGCTGAGCACTGCAATATGGATTCGATCCATTTGTCACTGAAACAGTTCACCAATGGGGTTCGCTCGGCTAACTTGGCATCCTGTGCACCGTCCCCAGCCGCCGCCTCCAGAGACATGTTGAAAGGTAGAGTGCTCCACTCCATTGTGTACTAGCGAATCCTACTCACATGGCTGGGCACTGGGGTGTGTGTGTGTGTGTTTGTGTGTGCATATATAGGAAAGCTTTCCAGTTAAATCTGAATGTCAGGTCTTTGGAAGCACAGAGCAAAGTCATTCTTTCTAAAAGCACTTCATTTTATTTATAGTAGGCACCAGACATTCACAAGACATTGTTCCTCTAGACCTTTGTAAATGTCTAGTTTCTCAAATGTGGACAGGCTTCTAACTTCGACCTTATTTCTGTTGAGAATCATGTGTTTCTTGTTCAGATTCCTCATGGTACACCTTGGAATACTTTTTACGTCTATTAACGTTTCTCCCACCAGATAGCTAATTTTTTTCCTCATACATACATAATGAACTAATGATTGCATGAGAATCATGTGCCCAGGATGATGGTGATAGGGTGAGCTGTGGAAGTGTTGATCAGTTATCTTACTCCCTGGCTCATTCCCTTCTACACACCAACATCTGTCTCCAGCAAATGACTACGAGGCAAATTGGTGCACAGCCAAATCACAAAAGTACCCCATATAATTTGCCTAGTAATTTTCAGATAAACACAAGCAGAAGTGTTAAATGTGAGTGGTCTATCCTTCTTTTTTTTTTTTTTTTTCAGACAGAGTCTTGCTCTGTTGCCCAGGCTGGAGTGTAGTAGCATAAGCTCACTGCAACCTCCGCCTCCCGGGTTCAAGTGATTCTCCCACCTCAGCCTCTCAAGTAGCTGGCGTTACAGGTGCGTGCCACCATAGCTGGCTAATTTTTGTATTTTTAGTAGAAACAGGGTTTCACCATGTTGACCAGGCTGGTCTCAAACTCCTGACCTCAAGTGATCTGCCCACCTCTGCCTCCCAAAGTGCTGGGATTACAGGCGTGAGCCACCACACCTGACCACTTCTTGACTATAAGACAACTTGACTCTAGGGACTCCTAATAACACAGTTAAGTACTGGGCTCCCACCCAGGGGACATCTCAGGCACAGCTGAGTTTTGGGGAAGAACCTGGGTGTGGCAGCACTTAAGAATATCAGGAAGAGGATCTTGTGCGCACCTTTTAATCTCTTCATAGAGCTGACCCCTGCACAGATCTCCTGGGGGTTTTGACAGTTAGTTCCCCAACTTGAGTTAGCTGTGTGTGTCACAGAATGAGCAGGCCTGTGAGCCCTGGCAGACATACTCCTGCTGGGAGGAAACGTGTTCTCTTTGTCATTCCTTGTAGGCAGCCTTCACTAACACCAACTAGGGAGATGTCATTGTTCTGAAGTTATAAATGTCACATTGCTTCTTTCCCAGAGGATTTGATTTTATAGCATGGCTATTGTGGACTTCGAGATGTTTCCAATTTGTTTGGCATTTGTCATGGTTGCTCTTTATCTCTTGAAAGCTGTGTTTTTTTGTTTTTGTTTTTGTTTTTAAGTGTGATGTCCACACCTTCCCTGCTCAACTCCAGTTTCCTTTCCTCAAATCCCACTGGTCAGAGCTGTTTAGGCAGCCAAGGATCAATGTCCTGCCAGGACCAGCCTTGGCTCACTTACGGACACCTCAGTGCCCTGTGGAGGTGCTCCAAAATTTATATTATTAAGGATTGAAACAAACCCCTTTAATAGTGGTGATTTCTCAGGAAGAGAAGCCACTGTCAGCAATTTCTGCATTGCCCTCTGGTTTTTCTAAGGTTGCTCACATTCTTGTGCTTGTGTGGATACAAATGGACAAAGCAGTAAGAAGCATTAGAAGCCTTCTAGGAAAATTGCTACAAAGCAAAGAATGTTATTCTTTACACTTAATTGTAGAAGTGGACAGTCATATAGTTTAATCTTCTCATCGTCTTCGTGAAGTAATAGCTGAGATACGTTAAATAACCTAGTTGAGTGAGCTTCGAAGACCAGCTATACCAACTGTTGTGTGATCCTGGGCTGACAGCTTAAACTCTGTGCCAGACTCTCCCCGTCTGTAAAATGAAAATGGTGATATCACCTAATTCACAGAGCTGTTATGAAGGTTAAAAGGGTTACTGAACGTCAAACATTTAGTACAATGCCTATCATATTTTAAACAGTGTTTTCTATAATAACTATTATTACTAAAACAGATCTCCTGACCCCACCCAGCAGAGGGCTTCTTCTATCATTCTATGATGTGTTCTCCTTGCAAAATAAAACCAAGACCTGTCTTCGTACTGTGGTGGAAGAGAGACCCCTGAGCTGACCATCAGAACTAGACCACATGGTTTCTAGTCTTAGCTCGACATTAACTAGTCGTGTGACCTCAGAAAATTAACCCAACTTCTTTTGACCTCCATTTCCGCATTTGCAACGTAAAAACCAGAGATGGAAAAACCTTTTGGAACTCTTCCATCTCTAACAGTTCTGGATCTGCATAAACAAAAATGGCCCCGCTTATATGTCCTCTCTTGCTTCCCACTGTTGGTTGTCACCATGGCCTCAGCTACCTTGGTGTTCCCCAAAGAATAATCCAAGACACTTCTATCAGTAGCAATGTTTACTTTTTGGCATCTTGTTGGTGGGGTGTGGCATAGTTAAGTGGATTTATCGGAGGACTAGGGAAATATGAATGATAGTGAGAACCTGTTCTTTGTGTTCCCAGAAAAAAATACACAAGAGGAAGAGGACTTAAATATGGCAGGAGGAGCTAGACATCATGGAACCAGAGATTGATTGGTGTGGAGTCATAAAATACCAGAGTTTACTAGTAGAAAAAAATCCTCACAATAAAAACTGAAATGAATTACCAAACAATATTTGGAATATCTACCTTAGAAACTTTAAAATAAAGCAGGCTAATTTTTCTCAGATGGTTTAACTGCAACTCTGTCCAATGTCAGGAGCATGACAACATTCCACCTGTTCATTCACTCGCTCATCCTGCATTGAGTGAGTGACTGCTGTATGCCAGTGCCGACATGCAAGACTTCTCAAAATTTCTTTCAGGCCTAATGTTCTCAAGTTTTAGCAAGAGGGGTATTGTTTTGCCCCAAAACAGGCCATCTCTCACATTTTCACACGGGTATCCATTTGTGGCTTTTGTGCTGGGCTGTTGATCATCAAGAAGTAATCTGTCGCCTGAAAATGATTGATTTTTAAATAGCTGAAGTTTATTAATCAGCTTTTTGTAAAGATTGAGGGAGTGTGTTTCAGCTTTGCATCCTTATCTGTAAATGCCAAAAGCACAACTAGCTTGAGGTAGAGTATTTATTCTCTGCATTCTCGGTGAGAAATTGTTGAAGTCTATTTTTGTTGCCTAGGTAATAATACAGCTTTACTTTGGTTTCTTGGAGTGCAGCAATAGTACAGAATGGATTATAAGAAACAGTGCACTGTGGCTGGCATAATGGAATATTGTCAGAAGACTATCAGTTTTACCCTTTTTTTAATCTTCTGTGTTATTCCCACTAATATCGCATTGTAATAAAATTACATATTTGAATATAATAATATTTCCTTTTCAATGAAAGCTAGAAAATTTAGAGATTTATAGAAGAGTTTCTTCCTCTAGCAGAACCTAGAATAACAAGCTCTCCTAGAAGACCTTAATTATACTCATTCTTTTTGTGCAGTGATGTTTAAACACAATGTTATTATAATTATATGCATAATGAGCTATCTCTTGATGTCAACACATGGATTATAAACCCTTCTATTTGAATTAAATACTGGTTCACATGAACTAAATCATCTTAGATTAGATAGTTGAAAAGATTCATGAGTCAGAGGTACTTTATAATGACCATCAATAGCCGCACATATTTCAGCATTTGTTGACCATTCATCAGTCAGAGATTATCTGTAAAGGCACAGCTGCATGGAATGGTGTGTGAATATACCTTTACGTGAATTAGCATAAATTGGATGGATATGCAGCTGCTGTATCCAAGTCTTCATCAAGGAAAATGAATATGCAATGTTGATAGCTCTAATGAATTTTATTTTAGAGAAGTAAAACACCGACTTTATTTGAGAGGTAACTCATTCCCTATGTATCTCCTGTGTTATTATAGTTTAGAGGCGTCAATGTGGCAAAAGGAACCTGGGAGACATTTTTCTAGTGTGACCAGGTATAGTCATACAAAAATAGGTATTCTTTTTTTTTTTTCTTCGAGATGAAGTCTCACTCTGTCACCCAGGCTGGAGTGCAGTTGTGCAATATTGGCTCACTGCAGCCTCCACCTCCTGGTTCAAATGATTCTCCTGCCTCAGCCTCCCGAGCAGCTGGGATTACAGGCACCCGCCACCACGCTTGGCTAATTTTTTGTATTTTTAGTACAAACAGGGTTTCACCATGTTTTGACCAGGCTGGTCTCAAACTCCTGACCTCAAGTATTCCACCCACCTTGGCCTCCCAAAGTGCTGGGATTACAGATGTGAGCCACCGCACCTGAACCCCAAATAGGTATTTTTTTTGTAGCTATTTATTTCTCACTAGGCGTTCTTGTCTAACAAAAGAAATTCACTTTGCTCTCAAATACTGAGGAGTTACTTGACACAGATCACAACAGACTTGCTAATGAGTAGTATGAATGAATGATGCCAATGATGGTATCAGTGCAAATTGATTGAGGAATCCATTGAATTAAAACATTAAAGTTAGACTTAAAGTCTTATTGGCAGATCTTCTATGAATAGATCCAAGCTCCTACTATGTCTCAAGAGTAAATTTGCAATTACAAAAAAATGAACCAAGTCTTGCTTACCACCCCTACTCTGGTTTCTGATGTTGTCTTGGTACTTAAGCTTAATTTTCAAATAAGCATCTAGATTCTCCAGCTCATCTTTTGTGATAATTAATTGACTGGGTCTAATATCATTGTTTCTTTCTCTGTGTGTGTCTCATTCTGACCCTAACAACAGTGTCAGCTCCTTGCATCCCACAGGTGTTCTCCATATGGCACTCTGATAACTATTCCACAAACTTTTCTACATCCTCCCCTCATATCTCTACATTTTACACTCCTCCCTTCTCTCTTTTCTCCTCAGCCCCTTCCCTTCTTTACTATCCTCCTTCCTTTCATCCTTCCAGAAACATTTATTGTTTTTATTGAAATATCTTAGCCAAGCTGAGGGACCACTACAGATATGCAGTAGGCATTTGATAAACATTCGTGAAGCAGGTAAGTGAATAATTTGCATGCATTTTAGAAGGGTCATGTGGGCAACAGCATAAAGGTTGAGAGGCAGTAATCCTATTAGGAGCCTGCTGCATCCCTGCAGGCCGGAGATGATGACAGTGACCCTGGGGATAGAGGAAAGGAAAAAGGTGAAAGGAAAGGAAGTCAGCTGGCAGAATGAAGAGGACTTCGAGGTTGACTTCGTGATGGTCAGGTATAAAATAAAGCAATGGAGCACAGAGAAGATAAGCATTTTTGTACTGAGAAATTAAAGACCAAGCAACTTAAAAGTCTTCTCCCATGTAAATCCTTTTTGAACTCCCTCAGACTGAATTAATTGTTCAATATCTTATCTTGATTTCCATAATGCTATACGGAATTAAAATATTTGTTTTTGTTGATTTTCAGCATCTAAAAGTTATGATCTCACCAAGGCCAAGGCTGTACCTGACTCGGTGTTGTTCCCTCCTCATGTATTCCATGGCTTACTTGCTATCATTATTCTTTTTTGAAGTGTCTACTCAGATCTTTTGCTATCTTTTATCAAGTTGTTTGTTTTCTTATTGTTCTAGTTTAAAAATTCATTATGTATTTTGGAAGTTAGTTGTTATTTTTTTTTTAATCGAGTACGTGGCTTATAAATGTTACCTTCCAGTCTGTGGCTTGCCATCTCATTCCCATAACATTCTCTTTCACAGAGCAAAAGTTTTAAATTTTGGTAAAGTCCAGTTTATCAACTTTTTTCTTTTATGGCTCACACTTTGGGTGCATTTCTTTTATGGATTACACTTTGGTGCATTTCATTTATAGATCACACGGTGCATTTGCAAAAATAAAGATAATACAGATTCTTCTATTACATTTTCTTCTAAAAGTTTCATAGTTTTATGTTTTATATTTAGTCTATAATCTTTATTGTTAGTGTTTGTACATGAGGTGAGGTAAGTGTCGAGGTTTATGTTTGTGCATTTGGGTGTCTAGGGTTTCTTTTTGTTGAAAAGCCTTCCATTTCTTAATTGAATTGCTACCTTACCTTTGTCAAAAATTGATTGACTATATTTGTGCACATCTATTTTGGGGCTCATTGTTCTGTTTTATAGCTCTGTGTGTCTATGGTTTTACCAATACCACATAGTTTGGATTACTGTAGATTAATGGTATGTTATAAAATTGTGTAATATCAATCTTTCAACTTTGTTATTTTGAAATATTGGCTTGACTATTCTAGACCTTTTGCCTTTCATATAAAGTTTATAATCAACTTGTTAACATATACAAAAAATTATCCTGAGATTTGATTGGGATTGTGTAGATCTGTAGATGAATTTGGGAAAAATTGAGATCCTAATTATACTGTGTCTCCCATTCCATGAACATGGTATCTCTCTCCATTTATTTGTCTGAAAACATTTTTAATGAGCATTTTGGTAGTTTATGTCTTTCAGGAATTGATTGATTTTATCTGCATTGTCAAATTTATGAGGAGAGAGTTGTTCCTAGTATCCCATTATTATTCTTTTAATGTCTATGGAGTTAATATTGATGTTCTTTTCTTCATCCCCAATATTAGTAATTTGTGTTTTTTCTTTTTTCTTGCTTAGTGTGATTAGAGTTTATCAATTTTATTGATCTAAGAACCAGCTTTAGTTTCATGGATTTCAAAATACATATCTTTATATTTTCAATTTCATTGATTTCTGCTCTAAAAGTATTATTGCCTTTCTTCTGCTTGCGTTGGATTGAAATTGATCTTTCTTTCCTCTGGTTTCCTATGGCAAAAGCTTAGGTTAATGGTTCAAGACTTTTCTTCTTTTTAAAATGTAATCATCAATGCTACTTTTCTCTTATCACTTTTCTCTAATGCTGCTTTAGCTGTGCCCATGAATTTTTATGATGTATGTTCATTGTTCATTTTCATTTAATTCAGAATATTTTAAAGTTTATTTTGATACTTCCTCATTGATCCATGGGTTATTTACAAGTGTACTGCTTAATTTTCAAATTCTTAGGAATTTTTCTTATATCTTTCTGTTACTGATTTAGAGTTTAATCCCATTATGATCTGAGAACATGCTTTGTATGATTTCTATTATTTTAAATATGTCAAATTTGGTTTATGCCACAGGACGTGGTTTATTATGGTGAATGGTCCCAGTGCACTTGAGAATGTCTATTCTGCTGCTATTGGGTGGAATGCGCCATAAAGGTCAGTTAAATCAAATTGGCAGTTAGTGTTGTTCAAATCATCTATATCCTTACTTATTCTTTGCCTACTTAACTCTATTAATTACTGAGAGAGGAGTGTTGAAGACTCCAAGTCCAGCTGGGGATTTGCCTATCTCTCTTTCAGTTCTATTAGTGTTCGCTTTATGTAATTTGAATCTCTATTAGGTGTGTACACATTTAGGACGGCTACTCTTCCCCTCCCCCTGCCAGCTCCATCAAGTATGCTTTCTCAGGATTCTTATCAAACTTTCCTGAATGCCTAATAGGGTTCATGGAGAGAAATCTGACCAGAGTGTGAACACTTTTATTCTGCATCTACAGGGGCTTCTCCCTTTTTGATAGCCCACATTTAGCCTATAGCAATATATATATATAAAAAAAAATTTACCTGAATCTTCTTAACAGCATACATGGAGTGTTTGCAATGCTGGGTTCTGTTGTTCCCTGTAGATACCTTTCTGACCCCAGATGCATCTTGGTTGGTTGTTGTCCATCCTTAGTGTTCTCATGGGAGTAAGAAAAGTTGTTAATATACTGTTTATTTACCCTTTTCCTTGTTGTAAGGGTGGGAGTGATACTTTCCACATCTCCAAGCTGAAACCAGATGTCTCGCAGATAATTTTGAGATTTAAAAATCTCTGTGGTTTTCTTGTTTTCACCGTCTTACTCATAGCAACTAGCAACTTGTGCTTTTTGCCATTTTGTTTCTCTTGTTGTAGGAATCAGAGTTCCCTGAAGCCCTTTGCTGGCAGAATTTTACTTACATCTTTCTGGACATTACCAAGCCTTGACTTTGCACAATGGAAGTTGTGTATTTTTCTGCTGTTTTCTTTCATGCGTATCTCCTCTGTGTGTCTGCGCAATTACACTGGCTCTTGTTTGGAAACAAACTTCGAATACATCTCTGTGCCACACTGGTTTTCACTGTTAAGTACATGTTAAGTAAGGGTGGTGATGATCTCAGTGATAATTGTGGTAAACATCAGTCACCTTTACAACCTCCAAACAATTACTTCTCCAGTGTCAACCTTAACTCTTATGTCTTCCAATCAGGATGTGTGTTATGTTTAGGTAATATAAATTATTCTTCTCAGGTGTAGATCTATTTTTTCTTTTTTAAGGCTAAATAATTATTAGTCATAGCATAGTCATATGCAACCAAAGGGTTATTTAATTCCCAAAGGTTATGAATATCAATATTTTAATATTCAATAGTGAACATGCCCAATAATGAATGCCAGTCATTAATTACAGTTCATCTAACCTTATACCATTTGAGATTCAGCTTAAAATTATTAAATAAAAATGCACACAGCCAAACAATAGTTTCTGCACATAAGCTGATCTGAACCGTTGTATTTTTAAGCAGTGATACAAAGTAAATTTATTTTTTAATAGCTTGGTTTAATGAAAAGGGATGAAGAAATACGGCGATTCTGTTTTATTGCTTGAGGCAATCTCATTTGCAAAATCATTTCAAATCAAAGTTCATCTATCACTATGTAAACGACATGGAATAATTCAGTATTGATATGTTTCAGTTGAGAAATCCCACTTCAGCCACTGGCATTGAGGCAGTAATTCCTGTTGAAAGGTCACCTTCTCATGCTTTATTTCTTCTTTTAACTTCTTCACACTACTAGTGTGCATGTATTCCTTTTCAATAAGCTATTTTTCTTATCAGCTGGGTTTTCTGATGGACAGAAACAGAAAATAACCATAATTTGAATGCTCTTTTAATAATTGCAAGACAATCCAGGAACTAATAAAAGCCCTTCTTGCTAGCATACTCATTAATATAATATTTAGACTAATAGTAATGAAACAAGCTTGAACTTTTTATGAAAAGCAGTTGTAAATATTCAAGTATTATTTGGAATTCTGGAACATCTGGGCTCCAGGGCTTGCCATTACTTTCTATGGTTAGGTAAAAGGTACCTGGTTAAATATGTAGTTCTGAGAAGAGGACTATGTGCCTCATGGCTCTAACTGACATGGCACATTATTCAATCATTAATGGACAGAGGAAATTTCTCAGAAGAGAGTATAAAAGAGTTTGATTCCACCTAGATTGCCTAGTTGAACCTCAACTACCCTACCACTTCTGATCATTCTGAGGACTTCATGCAGCCAAATCATTGTTAATTTTATGTGACCCTCTTAGACTTAAAAAAGCCAGTGGTGGTGTTGACATACCAAAACCTAAAATTGATCATGAAAAATCATTGATAATTGGCAAACTATATTTTGGGGGAAGAAAACGCTTCATATTTATGTTGAAATAAGGGTCTCTCTAAGGTTTCAGACATTCAGTGTCTAAAACAGTGTGGTACAGGCACGCTGCAAACAGTCATTCCGTTTTCCCACACTCCTGGCTGCAAACCAATTCATCTCTCAGAATAATGTGAAAGATCAACAAGTTTGACCCTAAAACTGCTAATTTGTATTTTTCCTAAAGGGCAGAGAAATAATAGTTTTGATTTAAAAGATCTTCTCTTCTGATTCTTGCACATACATAGGCCCCATTTATGTTAACAAAATGCTTAATTAAGCCAAAAAGATGACAATATCAGTAAAAATTTGAAAACAATATTTGCCTTTACAAACTCAAATAGAGATGATCCCCCTTACATAATCAACTGTGTATTCTTTTATATAGAATGTATACTTCTTTTTCCACACTCAGATGTGGTTAATAATATATCCTGCTTTTCTTAACGGAAAATATGATCCCCCAGATTAAGTAATAATAGTAATGAAGTAATAGATTGTTTTATTTGTAATCAGTAATTATGCAGTCACCAAGTAAGTGGCTGGTATCTAGGGAACAAGCAATTATATGAGCTATGATTACTAAAGAAGTAATTATGATGAAAGATAAACCTCTCTTAGTTGTGCTATTTTTTGTTTCTGAAGACTGCCATTTACATAACAGTTTCTAATCCACAGAGAATATTTGTTTAGGTCTGAGAGAATGTGTATCTGTCATGCACAGTTTAGTACAGGAACCCTTGCCATTCACAGCCTTGACATTCTCAATTTCAGCTCTTCATTAGCGGTTTGAAGGACAGTGACTTCCTGTAACTTTTCTATGGCATGAATTTGAATCACTTGTTGTAGTGTTTCTGTGGAGGAATCTAGACTGCCTGGCACCACACTCCAGTGTTACTCAAGTCCGACATGTAGAGTCTCTTGTCTAGTGGGAAAATCTCTGTTTCCAGGACAAAAAAAAAAAAAAAAGAAGAAGAAGAAGAATATCTGCTATTGATAGTGACACAATTAAGGAAACAGAGTGAACACAAAGATGTACTAGAAAGTGGGGAGAATTATAGACTGATGTTGTTGTAATGAATCTGGGAATTCTCAAGATTCTGAGAGCATGACCTTGTGATTAGGAAGGGGCTTTAATGAACTTGGTAGACAGGTGAGTCAAGTTGACCAGTGTCCCTTCTCAGGAATCTGACCATCAAGACTTGGTTTTAACTGGCATAATGTGACATAAGAATTTTATTTTAGAAATAATAACACTTAAAAAATTATATCTGGCAAAAATACCTACATTTCAGGTTGTTATTGCTTTCTACTTGTCTTTGTTTTGGGATGTTTTATGTTTTCTTAGCTCATTGGTAATTCTATGTGTTTATTCATGCTGCACATATAGAGAATAAGAGCTATGGTAGGCAGAGAAATGGAGATAGATGAGACGAGATCACCAATCGCTGAAAACATATGATGGATCAAAAGTTGCAAGCAGGTCTCATGAAACGTGTTCAGAAGTTAATTTATTTTTTGTAAGCAATTTCTTGCATTTAAAATGACAATTAATTATATAAACCATTTCTTTTGCAAACATTTAAAGATTGAGTTTTCCCTATGTACTTAGAAATGTAAGTGCTTTTTTCAGAATGTACATCCTTTTTTGCCTTTTCCAATGAAGACAAAAATCAAAATAACTTTTACCTAATGCTGGCATCATTTTTTAACTGTAGAAATAACCTGTTAAAGTAATGCTGTTAATTCTGTTTTATAATTAAGACATATTTTTAAGTAGACACTTGGGTTTGAATTCATAGGAACTTAGAGGACTATATAGTTGAGTTACAACTAGAATTAAATCTATGAAACACCTGTTGCAACTAATCTCCTTTTAAAGTTGTTTAGCAGTGTTTCATGAGAAAGAGTCATGTTTATTGTGTTACTCTTCTAAGCCTTAACCATGAAATCAAGTCGATTTGATTTATTCTTAATTTTCCTTAATAGTAGGAATTGAATTTACCAAATTCAAAGTAAATTCTTATTTCTCCTAAAAAGACAAAACAACCTCTCAACTTTGAGATCTTATAATAATCCACAATTTGTCCAAAGTAATCCTTAGTCATTAAAAGAAGCCAAATAGTAAGAATAAGACCTCAAGTTGAGACTACACCCTCTTCTAAGACAGTCGTTCAACAGCTCCTGTCTCATGCATCCTCTTAAGTTTAAAGAGAGGAACATTTTTTGAAGAGTCTCCTTTGAAAACAGAAACCTGAATTCCTGATATTAACCAAGTAAGTTGATATCTATACAAGAGTAACGTGAAATATTCAAGAGCTTTTGGGTCTAGGGTCAAATTGCTAGGGTTTACATTCCTGTTCCAGCGCTGTCTAGATGGGTGACAAAATCATGAAAATGCTTAGTAATGGTATGAGTTAGGCATGTTACTTAACCCTGCTAAGCCTCAGTTTCCCCATCTATAAAATGTCAATAATAATAAAAATGCCTACTAATAGAGTTGTTGGGAGGATAAGCAAGATAATGCAAGTTAAAGTCCTTAATACAGAATCTGGCCATAACAAGTGTTCAGTTAAAGTCAGTTATTATTATTTATTCAACTGGAAGACATGGAATGCCTGCTCTGTGGTGGGTAATAGGATTCACAAATCTCTTCTGTCATCTAGATCAGGGACTAGAATCTAAACACACAAGCGTAATTTGAGGTCCAAGCTGAGATAAACAGGATTGGAGTCTTGAACTTCTCTCTCTGCCCTACTACGTCCAGGGCTCCTAAGTTGGAGAGTTAATTGTGATTTTGATGGGATTAGGATGCCTGTTAAATTTATTTTCGTTTATTTCCATTTTTTTCCTGAGGATAAGCATACCTTGGTATATAGTAAAAGAGGCTAGCATACTCTGAAAAAAGTAGAACTTTGCCTGTCAGTTGACAATCTTTTTAAAACTTCCTTTCAAAGATGCAGGTCTGAAGCTTCTTAAGAAATGTGTGCCGAGGCACAGCTAATGTGTGAGTACAATCATGCCTCAGTGAACGGCGGGGATACATTCTGAGAAATGCATCGGTAGGCAGTTTCATCACTGGGAACATCACAGAGTGCACTTTCACAAACCTGGATGGTAGCACCTCCTATACACCTAGGCTGTATGATAGAGCCTGTTGCTCCCAGGCTACAAACCTGTATCGTGTGTTATTGCACTGGATACTGTAGGCAGTTGTAACACTGTGGTACTCGTGCATCTAAACATAGAAAAGGTAATATGTTGTGCTATAGCATCACAATGGCTAGAATGTCACTAGGTGACAGGAATTTTTTGCTTCCACTATAATCTTATGGGACCACCATGGTACATGAGGTCTGCTGTTGACCAAAACATCCTTATGCTGCACATGACTGTATTTGTATTTGTCAACATTTTTGTTTCCTGTCTTTATAAAGTCTCCTTTCTGCTACCATTTATTCTATGCTGAGTTGGTATCAGTGCGAATCTCGTATTAGGAAAAGGAGAGGGAATTAGAAAGAGGTGTTCACATAGCCTAAAAACTCACACGACAGGCACTTCTGTCTTATTTCAACTAAGTCATATGCCTTATTCCTTAAAGAACTTTGGTTCTCTTAGTCAGAAAGGTATTCCTGAATTGAAATAAAAACTATTGGCCGGGCGTGGTGGCTCAAGCCTGTAATCCCAGCACTTTGGGAGGCCGAGACGGGTGGATCACGAGGTCAGGCGATCGAGACCATCCTGGCTAACACGGTGAAACCCCGTCTCTACTAAAAAAAAAATACAAAAAACTAGCCGGGCGAGGTTGCGGGCGCCTGTAGTCCCAACTACTCAGGAGGCTGAGGCAGGAGAATGGCATAAACCCGGGAGGCAGAGCTTGCAGTGAGCTGAGATCCGGCCACTGCACTCCAGCCTGGGCGACAGAGCGAGACTCCGTCTCAAAAAAAAAAAGAAAAAATTATGAATCACCGACTCACTTGCCCAGAGACAAACCTAACGGGAGTATATTGCTAGACTGAATCCACCTGAACATTGGCTTTAATCTGCATGTGTGTTTAAAGCGTTTTGAGATGACTTTTTATTGGAGCCTGTCTATGAATGGAGCCTGTGAAGGTTTGTCCGCTGTTTGTGCAGTTTCTTTTCCTAAGGATATGGGAGCAGAAGTGGGGCTGGAATGGCCGGGCTTGGAGGAAGAAGGACCATCAAGCCCTGTGCTTCAACAAGTAAAATTGTGTGTGCCTAACGACACAGAGCAAATAATTACTAGGCTTCAGCGACTTATAGTAAGAGAAGGGCAATGAGGGCAATTCTTTGCCAGTGGTCATAGCTCTATGATTAGAAAAAGAAATATTTCTTTTCAGAAAGCATGAGGGAGAGAAAGAGGCCTTTGTTTAATTCAACAGTTCTTTATCACAGTATTTCCAAAAATTTCCCTCACTTGACCCAGCCACTGTTTACAACTGTACATTCCTGTGCCAACTACAGAAGTAGGGAATCAGACTACCTGAGAGATGGTCCTCTGAATTTCTATGTTTAAGAAGAACTCAGTTGAGTGTATGATCACTTAACTTTAGGAGACACTGCTATGTGGGCTTAGATAAAAATAAGGGAATAAAAATGTATGTGAAAAGGCATAATAATTGTAGAAAGGTAACATGTGGTATGCTGAACAGACAGGGCCATCACTTGTTTTAAAGTAAGTTGTGTTCTGGACCAGCAGCAAAAAGAGAGGAACACCAGGGTCCAGAGGGCCTCTGCTTTATGGAAACTCGTACATGATGTGCAGCCTTGAAAATCTGAAAATGGTTATTTTTGAAAATCTTGAAAACAGTGCTTTTTCAGTCTTTGAAACCATATAGTATAGGATTACCCTTTTCCTTCTCTCGCTTCATCTTATACGGACTACGCTTGCTGATAATGCCAACCTTTTCATTTTAGCAAAGTGCTTCCATGGAGAACTAAAATGAGCCAGGACTGATGGGATCCACAGGGCTTCCCGTCTTTCCTACGACTTGGTGATGGAGTTTGCCTTAGTCTGTAGCTCTGTGGAAAAACTCCCTTCTGTGCTTTAGAGCTTGGGGTGAATAGGAGAACTTCTGAGGGGTCCCTCTGCAAGCTGTTCATGAGTCTGGAGAGTCTTCCATGCACAGGATAAAGACCCCCCCACCTCCTACTCCAGCCATCCAGACCCTCCTGGCTTTGCCACCTGCTTGGACTGCTCTTCTCTCCTCCCAAATCCTGCAACCATCTTGAAATGCATCTTGAACAGCAGGGATTGCAGAGTGGCCAGCCTTCTGTATGATAATAATATGTGTTCAATTTATATATGCTGCTTTAGTCTTTCGATTTTATCTGAAACCAGATCTATAGCATTAGACTCTTAGACCTTCATTTGTCCACTTTGGCTGCTAGAGCTCTTCTGTGCCCAGGGCCTGACTTTTACTAAAGACCATGATCTGCTCTCTAATGATCTGCCCACTCTTCACAAGTGCTCACTGAAGTGGGCTGATGGATATGGCTTTAATGTCTAAATAAATAGTCATTAAGTCGTTCAGCCATTATGTAAAGACACACTGTGACACTTAGACTAGGACATACTCCCATTTTCCAGTTTCTTTCTCTCCTTCTCTTTTTTTTCTTTTAACACAATTCTTACAAAGTCCCATAACTTTGTTGAAATCCTGTGCTAGCCATTCCACAAATCATTATAGTCAGAAGTGACTTGGAGCATAAAACTACTAAGATAGAAGGGTTTCTTCCCCCTCAAGTATTAAAAAAAATGGTCACACTGATGTTTTTGTACCAAAATTTTGGGCTATTTTGAATGATTTGGAGTTACATCAATTATTGAAAGTGAAGGTGTATGTTTTGTTTATTCAATTTTTTTATACCTACTTATTTTGCAGTTAGGCAGAAAAATGAAGCCTAATGGATTAAAAAGTCCAACTTTTTCCACACTGGATCAAAATTAATCTGAAATACGGAGCCATGTGAATGACGGGAGACTCAGGTTATTGAGGCAGACCCTGAGGGAGAATTCCGGATTTTCCTATTGTTACTTACAGACCAACATAGCAGCTGGGACTGTGCTGGTACATTATGCACATGTAAAAGAACGCAGTGATTCCTCTGTCCATCTTTAATCTCGGGGTCATTATTCTGGTTAGATTTGTGGGGCAAATGGGGGAAGAACACATGAAAATGAACAAACTTGTATGTAGGAAGCTCCACTTGATTGAGGAAAACTGGAGTTACAGTGAGGCTGGGCCTTTATGGGAGGGTTGTAGGGTGGAAGAGGCTGTGGGGGCTTTTGGTCCCCATGTGGGAGTGGGAACTCCACTGAGCAAGGTGTGTGGCTGTGTGACCAGCAGGGCCACAGTGGCATGGCTGTCCCCACCCCACCACAAGGGCCTTTTTTTGTTTCTCCTCCTTCATGCTTCCCTTCCCCTCCTTTCCTCTTTGTGAGATGACAGAAGGCAATGGTGATGGGAGTGTCCATATCACAGGAGACCTTAGGTCTTCGGATGAAAAAAAATACAATTATATTGAACTGGGTTAGAACTGCACTTCCGATTTTCCCCCCCATTACCCGTTGAACTGTGTTGCCTGAGGAGAATGATTTGCTTTCTCTGTGCCCCTCTGTCTTCTTTTTAACCCTGTTCTTGCATGAGGATTGATCTGTAGATGTTTTTTCTGTTTCTACACTTCTCAGTCCCTTTCATGCCTTCTCTCTGTGCGAAATCCAAATCATTTAGAATAGCCCAAAATTTTGGTATATAAACATCAGTGTGATCATATTTGACGGGGAAAATACCCTTCTATCTTAGTAGTTTTATGCTCCAAGTCACTTCTGACTATAATGATTTGTGGAATGGCTAGCACAGGATTTCAATAAAGTTAAGGCACACCTTCCCCTGTTTTTCACTTACTCCAGTCCTTCTTCACTCCCCAGGTCTCTCTGCTACCCCACCACATGCATCTTTCCCTCACTCTTCACTTGCAGAGCTGCTGGGATGTTTCCCACCTGTCATCAGTCCCTCTCTGCCCTGACCTCTCTCTATCCGGGCTGAGGCTACACATCTTTAGAGCTGCTGTGCCAGTGTGGCTGGGGCCCTCTTGTGGGCCTACAACTGCTCTTTGGGGTCCTTGCACCTGTGCTCACCTTCCTGATAGATCCCTTCAAGAGCAAGTTATTTGAGTTGTCCCCACTGTAGGGGTTAACAAATGCTGCTCATCTGCAGAAATGAGAGTCCACATGCTAAAAATAATCTGAAGCCATACAGGAGAGATGGAAGCCTGGCTGTGTGGTTTGCTTAGGACCCCGTGGGGTGAAGCCCCCTCAGGTCCCCAGATCCCTGGCCACAGTCACACAGACTGGTGCTGAATGGTGCACCCACCAGTGTGTGGGAGCTCTGGGTATGAGATGGCTGAGGGTCAGAGGCTGTGCTTGTGAGCACCTGGCCAGCTACCAGGCCACTCTGCCCTCCTACCTCGTAGCTGACCTTGCAGAGTGGCTGGGAATGTGAGGCCTCCTCACTGGCCTTGTTTTCCTGTCCCCTGGGGCCCTGCTGTAGCCTCCCCTAGCACTTAGCCTGAAACCACAGAGCTCCCTGCCTTGGTCCCCCTCCTGTCCACCTTTCAATCTGTGCCACAGGCAGTGGTCAGGGCCTGCTCCATCAGTGAGCCACACTCTTTGAGTATCTAAGTCACTAAATGCCAGGTCAGATTTCTCTGATGAGTCAGAGAAAGGGCGGTTTCTTAGCCCACAGGGCCTGGTCTAGCTGTTCTGCAAATTGAGAGTGTGGCGCTGCCAGCAACCACTGAAATGATATGTCTTTTAGCCATGGAGACGTTCCTGGAATATTTTTGTCAGCTCCCATGAATTCTGACTATGAGTGGCTAGTCCTCCCTCTCTGGCTGCTTCAGGGAGGTCTCAGGGCTGACCCACTTAGAGGACCTCACAGCCAAGGCAAGTAAGCCTCCTTTCTCTCCAGCCAGGATTCAGGCTTAGGTGCCTTCTACCCATATGTCATGATTGCAGGACATGATTCTTGCCTTAGCTACTCTGTGAGTGCCAATCAAAATTATAGAAAGAGACTAGCAGCACACTTTAAGGCAGCGGTCTTCAAACAGGTATAAATATACTGTCGGAAAAAAATGATGGCTCTCAACAGGATATGTTGGCTCAGACTTTTCAGATCATTTGCTTCCTTATATATTGTGCTAAAATTAATCTCCACAGTGCTGCCTTCCTGCTAAGGCTTTCACAGTCAGTCTTTCTCACTTTATGAGAAAGAGATGCACCCATTTGGAGCCCTCTAATAGCCCTTGGGTAGCAAAAACCTCCCAGGTGTCAAACAAAGGAATGATTCAAATATTGATGAAAGAAGTCAGTGGTATTAGTGAGTGGGCAGCAATTTGTGGCTAACAAATCCTTTTACAAGCTAGCTGGTTTCTAATTCTTTGCTCTCCATAAAATTAAAGGAGGGCCTAATCAAGTTGCCAGGTGATAGATGAGTAAAAAATGATATTCCATGATAGATGACTATGTGACTGGGGACATATAATTTGGAAGGAGTACAGTGAATTGAATAGATCTCTAAAAAGAAGCTGCTTCTGTTCCCATCTATTTATGCAAAGAAGGTTTTTTAGTTTTTAATTCTAAAAACAAAAAGGGAGGGAAGGAATAGAGTTGATACTGACCCCTGTTCATTTCACCCACAAGTCCATGAGCTAACTGGAAAAAAAACAGTATCTATCTCATATTAGATGCATTTACCATCAAATTGTACTATTAATGTTAATAATTATCTATCAAAAATATGACATTTATGTTTTTGAATTGTACACTAATAATAATATAACAAAAATAATTTTTTTTACACTGAGAGATCTATGATCATCTTTTTTTCATTTGCATTTTAGTTTGTATATATACCTTTTATTTCAGGCAAGTATAATTGCATGATCAATTAGTTTTTTAAATAAAATATACTATTAAATATAACATATATTTTAGTACATTATAATATATAACCTAAATATATATAATTTATTATTAGCCTGAAATACAGTATAGGAAGTACAATGGAAATAAAAACTCAAGGAGAAAAAGGAGTTATAAAAAATATCTAGTTTTTAAAAACTGTTTACATATTTTTAAAATGAACAATTTAAATTCCCAAATTGCTCAGATATTTGGATTCCATTGCAAAATTAAAATTGTAAAAGTTAAAATTGAAAATGATGTCAATTGTATGTCCTTTACAGTTTTTAAAACATAAACACTTTTAGGTTACTACTTTAAATATCAGAGGAAGTGTTTAGTTTTGTATATACAAACAAATACTTGAAGACTGCTATTTGTGTTAGCCGCCATGGTTTCTAAACAAGGCTGCCCATCAAAGCACCTAGAGATGTTTTTACATTTTACCAATACCATAGCTCAGGCCACACCCCAAACCTGCCAAATCAGTCTCTCACCAGATAGCTTAGGAGTTTATGGTTTTATAGCTGTCTCCGGGAAAGTCAGCGAGTGGTTGGCTTGCCATCTGCTGCTTTACGGCACCAGAGGGACACAGCATGCTCCTGTCGGACACTGTTGCAGAGGGACTCTTCTCCAGCTCTCAGAGCCAAGGGTGGTGCCCTCGTGCTGCAGGTCAGGCAGAGAGAAGCCACTCAGTCAAGAGACAGTTTCCTTCTACTCCTTTATAGTAAATATAGCAAATCCTACAGGAACATGTAGTCGTGCTTGCTTACTGTCTTTTTTTTTTTTTTTTTTTTTTTTTTGAGACGGAGTTGTACTGTTGTTGCCCAGGCTGGAGTGCAATGGTGTGATCTTGGCTCACCATAACCTCCACCTCCCAGGTTCAAGCGATTCTCCTGTCTCAGCCTCCCGAGTAGCTGGGATTACAGGCATGCACCACCACGCCCGGCTAATTTTTTGTATTTTTAGTAGAGACAGGGTTTCTCCATGTTGGTCAGGCTGGTCCCAAACTCCTGGCCTCAGGTGATCTGCCCGCCTCAGCCTCCCAAAGTGCTGGGATTACAGGCATGAGCCACTGCACCTGGCTGGTTGTGCTTTCACTAAGGATTTTGAATCCAGATTTGAAAAGTTTGTGGTGGAAGATCTTTAAAACATTGCATTATTTTCTAACAAACTAAGAAAATCAGATTGTAGGTTTGCAAGAGAAAATGTCATATGGGGATTAAGACATGGTTTGCTTAAATAATGTTAAGTGCTGGAGAAATTTAGGAAACAATTGAATTAGCTGAATAAAGGAAAGAATCCAAAAAAAAAAAAAAGCACCAGTGCTATGAATATCTAGATTTTGATTCTATTAAAGGAATAAGAATGAATTAGAAAGAGGGAGACTGAATTAGAATCTTTTAGGACAGCATAAAATGGAAGGAATGAAGGATGGCCCTCTTTTCGGTGCTCTCTGGGTGTCTGCTTCTGCTCGCACACAGTGAATGTTATGTGATTGGATGGATGCTAGAAGAAGAAAGGCAGCGTTGGCTCAACAGAGGACTTCTGGCTGCTTCACCTACAGCCATTTCCGGTATGAATGATGATGCAAGCTCAGTAACTAGTAACACAACCCATAACGGAGACAAGATGTGGGGAGGGAAAAACAATTCATATTCCCTTATGATAATCTGCTAGTTATGGATGTCAGGAGGGAGAACCGAGGACCTGATGGTTTACACTGCAGTTTGAGGGACTGTGAGAATGCCACTGATGCTTTAGGGTAATACCATAAAAGCTGTAACAACTCTTGATGATTCAACTCAACCATCATCTCAGCCATTTCCATATGTCTATAATCTGATTCTCTCCTGCTTTGTGGTTCTTCGAATGCAGTGTCTCCACACACCTCCATATTAGGTGATGCATTGCTGGTATAGTCATACCGTTTAGTAGGATGTGTCCTTAACCACATCAACTGTTAATGAGCTGCTTATTAAGGAACTGCTTGTGAAAAATGGATTTATGCTACTTCATGGACAAAAAGTATTCACTTTGTGATATCTTTAATGTGATTACATGAATGGATAAAATAAGCTTCATATGAGCTTTCTATTTTAAACTTTAAAATGAAATGTGTCTAACACCAAAGCTCTGGGTTCAGCTAAAATTTTTTTTTTTTTTTTGAGACACAGTCTCTCTCTGTAGCCCAGGCTGGAGTGCAGTGGCATGATCTCAGCTCACTGTAAGCTCCACCTCCTGGGTTCACACCATTCTTCTGCCTCAGCCTCCCAAGTAGCTGGGACTACAGGCGCCTGCCACCACGCCTGGCTAATTTTTTGTATTTTTAGTAGAAATGGGGTTTCATCATGTTAGCCAGGATGGTCTTGATCTCCTGACCTCGTGATCCACCCGCCTTGGCCTCCCAAAGTGCTGGGATTACAGACGTGAGCCACTGTGCCCAGCCGGGTTCAGCTAAATTTTTAAAAACAAAGTTTCATGACTGAAATTCCTGATTAAAATTACAGTAAAAATTTTTCACTGAAGTTGTGCCTAATTGTATGTTGGGCCTGAGAATTATGGTACCATGAATAAGTAACTAAATGCCCAGACTAAAGGCCTCTACACTGGCCAAATAAAATGTTTTAATGAAAATCAAAGGTCTTGCTTACTTGGCAATGTCAGGCCCTAATGCTCCGGATCTGTTCTTCATGAAGTGCAGGAACATCGCTATCATGGCTGCCACTGATTCCAATCTGGCAGCCAACAAATTCAGGGCAGAATTCCTCTGCCTGTGCAGATCAACCAGGTTGGGTCTCCATGGCCCGAGACCAAATAATGTAATATCTGCGCTATCCTGATGGGAATTTTATCAAAGTAATGGCTGATTGTGACAATGACATCTACTCAACCTGGATAACTTGTAGTGTGATGCCAAATCTAAAACATACCTTCCTGAATGTCAATAGCCTTTTTTATGGAATATGGTGTGGATGGTCAAAAACCAGTACAAGTAGTACAAGAACAACTTTAAATTGATAATGAGGAATTAATTATTGAGGGTCTAAGTCAAGAGAAGTTATAAGTATAATGTTATAAATAGGTGCGTATTTTTATATGTTATAATAAAATGTGTATATAACTATATGTTAATACATTTATTTGTATAACTGTAACTTATATGGGTGCTTTCATATAAACTGGGAAATGGATTCTTACTTTTGGATACACTTGTCATCATTTAAAAAATTGTAGTAAAATACTGATTTTGCTAGAAAAATTATGTTCATATCTTAAAAAATGTTAGAATACTCATATCTGCCAGAAAGTTGTTATAATAAATAAGAATCATTGCAATGTGAATGGCATTCCTATAGCTATATAATATATAACCCTATAATAGTGGGTGGTAGCCAGAATCCTTTTATGACATTAGGTCAAGTATAACAAACACACCCTGGCTCCCTCTTTGTTATAGTGAGAGATGCTATGTATCTTGATGTCTACAGAAAATATAATTTAGCCTTAACTTTAGCAAACTCACAATCTAAGTTTGAACCAGCTATAAACACCCCATCTTCCTGCAATTGGAAATGACATGCAAAGCAATTTTTTAAAAGATTCAGCTCACGTATAAGGAAGCGATTAAAAACTTATCTCAATGTAGGCAACAAGGTTAAGGTAACAAATGCACTTGCAGTACTTACAGTTTGTATTTAGGAAGTTCTTACATATTAACGCAGCATTGTAAAGCGGTTCATTACAGAGCTAGAGGTGATGAACAGTGATAGAAGGTCAAAGGCACTTCCCAAAACAACAGTGGACTGGGTCAGACTTTGTTTACGAAAAAGAAAAAGGAAAAGCTATGGTAAAACTAGAGAGGTGAATATCAGAATTCAGCTATCCATAGATTGCTAAACTGCACAATTTCCTTTCTATGATATCAGATTACATTTAGGGACAGGAAATAATGAATCTAAAGTGCTTAGCATTGTGTGTAGTTCATAGATAATTTTTAGTTTTTGTCATCATTTCCTTTTATCTAAAACACCCATTAATAACTCACATCATTTAGGTACTGTGTGCTTTCTAAAATAATTCTGCATATTGTTATTTTAGTTCATCTTTAGCACAGACCTATCTGTAAGTTATCTTTAGGTTCCCATTGTGCAGATGAGGGAACAGAGGCTTAGGGATATTAACGACCTGCACATAGTTTCAGAGTTCTTAAGTAACAGGATCTGAACATTGAGTCTTTGGACTGTTAATTTGACACTCTACCAAATGCCAACTCTTCTGATCACAGCTATGGATCACTAACATTAGAGAAAATAATCAAACAACTCATCTAGCTAGATCAATGGTCCCTTTAGTGTTGGACTGTAAGATGGCCATGTAATAGTAGCAGCTAACATTTATCCAAGGCTTATTACATGACGGATACTATGTTATGCACTTTATTTGCATTGTTTTTTAATTTTCTCAGTATCGTTTTGGGTAGGTGCTATTATTTTCTCCATTTTTCTGATGAAGAAACCAAAGCTTAAAAAGGTTAAATTGCTTGCCTGAGGTCGGGTAACTGTCAAGTTGTAGAACCCTGTATCAATTATAACCTCCGATTCCAAAGCCCTCAACTCCAAACTGCATCACTATGTCATCCACATCAGTTAGACAATACCATGTGGGTAAATCTGTATTTTTTTCTTTTTCGAGATGGAGCCTGGGTCTGTCACCTAGGCTGGACTGTAGTGGCACAATCTTGGCTCACAGCTGCAACCTCCGCCTTCTCGGTTCAAGCAATTCTCCTGCCTCAGCCTCCTAAGTAGCTGGGATTACGGGCGCCCACCAAAACGCCCAGCTAATTTTTGTATTTTTAGTAGAGACAGAGTTTCACCATGTTGGCCAGGCTGGCCTTGAACTCCTGACTTCAGGTCATCCACCTGCCTGCACCTCCCAAAGTGCTGGGATTACAGGCATGAACCAACACACCCAGCCAGTCTATATCCTTTTACAGTTCCAATAAGAGATGGTGAGGGTAAAGGTAGCCAGACATGTGATTACAAATACAGCTACATATTCAGAACTTTTGGTGGATAATTTAGGTAATCCTACAATTTATACTTCATCTATTTGCTAAGAAAATTAAGTATAAACATAATATTAGTAAAATGTTTATGGAAATAGAAGTGATCACAGCTTTTCCAAGCATTTAAGACATATGAGTTAAAAAATCACTTTATCCAATAAATCAGGTTATTCTCTAATTCAGATTTGCAATAATATGTTGACACAGCAGTATGATTTAGTGTGATTTTTACTGTTACAAAAAGAAAAGCCTTGCTATGAAAGTTGTAAAGGACAGAGGTATCTGTGGCTGCTTGACTATGCATGAGATAATTACCTTCTGAACTTCTGTAACATGTGCCAGCAGAAACAGTAATGTTTTAATATTTTAATTATGGCTAAACAGGTCACACATTTGGTAATAAACTAAGACAGAACTTTATGTTTGTAGACAGTTGCCATTAGCTGTGTTAGTATTGAATCATAGTTAACAATGGGCCAACTGAATCTTACAAAAATATCCTTTCAATTTATGTTAACTTATGAGGTAGGTACTACTTATTTGAGAAGCATTTCCTTCCAGTGGAAACATCATATAAATTTCTTGGGGATTTTGTTACTGTTGTGGTTATTTGTTGTTTTTTTAAGGATGTGTATTGGCTCCAGCACAGATAATGAAAGATATGTGAATTTAAAAATAAATCAGGTTTATAAAATTGATTTTATGTCTGCTAGTTGAAAGTCTTGAAGCAATCAAGATTAATCAGTACTTTGTCCTTTCAATATATATCTGCAGAACCTAGAATAAGGCAGGCAAATAAAGAGGTACTAAAAAATATTGTGGCTGCAGTCAAATTGAGAAGACAATGCATCTGAAAAATTGTCATGTCATTGGGACATTTCTATGCCAACAATAGGTGTGGTGACAGCCCACGCTGTGATAATGCAAGCTTAGTTTAACCTGCACAGTAAGGAGACTACTCTGTTATATTTATATACCCCTGTCCTCTCTAGACTGGAGAGTAATTTAAAATTTGTCATTTTTCTCATAGCATTTCTGGGAAAGTTGAGACCCAGAGAATATCTGGAATGCATCAGGGAGGACACAGGTGTTATGTGGTGGGCAGCCCCCTCCCCTCTCCACTTTCACTTCTTACCCTGTCTCTAGGAAAGCTTGCTATTTCTATGGCTAAAATTTGTGACTTAAGTGGGGAGCTTTGTAACCATAAGCTATAAGAACTGAAGTTTTAGACCTGTTCCTGGATTCCAGTGTTCTGTGTAAAGTGGGGGATGGCTGCATGGCCCAATTGAAAGCCAATGTTCTGACGGCCCTGGAGAAGTGCTGAAATCGTCTGCACAGTCCTGCTGACTTGGTACAGCCTCTTGTTGCCTACAAAATTGAGCATTTATAGGAAAGGATGGTTTCCAGTCAATATCTTGTGTCTAGGGCCTCTATTTGTGTTGTTTGAGAAATGTGTTATTAAATCAGATGTCCTCTATTAAAAAGGAGTGTCTTTTTTTGGCTGACAAAACTAAGACATGGTTTCTTTATTTACAAAATGGAGGCCGTGATATGAGCTTTATTACCTGCATTAAAGAAGAGTAACTGCTCAAGAATTTTCCCACTCAGGCAAATAGTGTGAAGAGGAAAGAACTGATGCCAACAACTGCTCAGATTCTAATAAGGACAAAATCCTAACAAGGGAGTTGGCTCCAAATTTGAAGGGCACTTGATAGCTTGGACCTGCCTCTTAAAAGTTGGTGAATACATAATCAGTCGGGGGGATGAGGGACCTGAGGGTTCGATATGTCATTACAGCCGGTTGGCTCATGGCCTTACGAGAAGTGAAATGATTTATGGAACCAGAGTCGGATAACTACCGAAGGAGGCTGGGAGTTGCCTCAGGAGGTTTATAGAAAAGGGCGAAGCAATGTAGTTTCTAGGCTGGAGTCATGCCCTGAAAGGATGCCCTCGCCAAGGAGCCCCTCCACAAAAGTGGAATTCATCTTCATTGCCTCCCAGACAATTCCAGACCAACAATTAACATTTCAGGGTTTGCCAAGGAGCATTAGTTTCCTGCTCAGCAATTGGCTTACCATAAGGCTCTTTTAGGTGTGTTTTCCAAAGTTTTGTCATCGTGGCTCACCTGGAAATGATAACCAGCACTTATAGCTGGAGGTCCGGGGTTTCCTGGGCTCCTTGCCCTATGCTGGGATCTCAGCGTACTTGTGACTTGTAACTTTCAAGGTATTGGAGTACTTTCATTTGGGTAAGATTTAAGTCTGCTTCTAAGCAAAGGCCAGGCAGACTAAAATGGAACTTCGTTGATGAAGATTTGCAGAACGAAATGAGACCCTTTCTAAAGTCAAAGGCTCGAAGGCAAACTTTTTTTTCAAGGTCCAAAAGAGCAACCTTTAGAGATGGAGATTTCCAAGCTCATTGCAAAGTCTGCAGAGCAGCCCTGCTGACTCGTCCGCCCTGACCTTTAGGGAGAGTCTGTGGATCCAGCCAGAGCTGGAGGGTTGGTCACACTTCACTGAGCAAAGTTGCAGGCATTTGAAAGACCGAGGAGACTGCTTCACTGAGCGCTTGTTCCCTGTGAAGCAAGGTAGAAACAACTTCAGGCTTGGCAAAATGTGGGGTAAGGAGCTTGGCACAGAATAGCTACCAGGGTGTTGGATAAAATGATAGGCATGTGGTGTGCACAGCCCAACTGGCACCAGCTGTGATTCATTGTCTGTAATAATGAAGCACTGGCCCGCCAATCACTGCGCCTGTAACTTGGCTTTGCACTATTGTGCCTGCCACGCTGTCCTCGCTTCTCTGCCCCCCAACCCCCCTGCCCCCGCCAACCCAGTCCCCAACTGCATCTTCACACACCTCACAGCTGCATCTGCTGGGGAAAGGTTCTCAAAGGTGGGCATGAAAACGACATGGCACAGATGAATAAGAGTTGACTTTATTGCACTTAGTTACTTTCAGGGGAGTCATGAGCGGTCCCTGTGTTTGCCAAGTTCCGTGAGGATAAAGATTACTGTGGGAGTGGTTAGATTTCATAAGAGAGACCTCATCTTAGACCTACTGAATGAGGCTGACGTAAGATAGGCTTGGTAGCCTGTGTGTACAATAAGCTTCCAGGTCCTTCTTGCTGGGGAGATTTGAAGAAGAGTGTGGCAGGGCAGCATTGCTCAGCCTGGGCTGGAGTTAGAACCACCTGGGGAACCTGACTCAGCACCATGTCCAGGCCATACGCAGACAAGTTAACTCACAGGCTTTGGTGATGGGGTCCCAGCATTGCTGTCTTTTAAACTCTCCAGGTCACTGGAATGTATAGCCAACACTGAAAACCACTAAGCTGCAGAGAATGACTCATAAAGGGGTTTCCAGCTCTTGGGAAAATCTCTGTCTTAACAAGCACTCGTGTAACTTTTGTGTCCAAAGAGCACTTTACAGGGCACTATGAAGATACATGGTCTTATTTTAAGTAACAGAAAGAACCTCACCTTTCTGGAGCCTTTGATTCACTGTAAGAGATGTGTATATAAAGTGAATCCATAGTAGTTTTGGGTGGTTTGTTTTTTGTTTTTTTTAGACAGGGTCTTGCTCTGTCCCCTAGGCTGGAGTACAGTGGTGTAATCATAGCTCACTGCAGCCTCAACCTCCCGGACTCAAGCAACCCTCCCACCGCAGCCTCCAGAGTAGCTGGGACTATAGCAAGTGCCAACACACCCTACTAATTTATTTTTATTGTTTTTTTTTTTTTTTTTTTTTTTGAGACGGAGTCTCGCTCTGAGGCCCAGGCTGGAGTGCAGTGGCCGGATATCAGCTCACTGCAAGCTCCACCTCCCGGGTTCACGCCATTCTCCTGCCTCAGCCTCCCGAGTAGCTGGGACTACAGGCGCCCGCCACCTCACCCGGCTAGTTTTTTGTATTTTTTAGTAGAGACGGGGTTTCACCATGTTAGCCAGGATGGTCTCGATCTCCTGACCTCGTGATCCGCCCGTCTCGGCCTCCCAAAGTGCTGGGATTACAGGCTTGAGCCACCGCGCCCGGCCATTTTTATTGTTTTGTAGAAACAGGTCTCGCAATGTTGCCCAGGCTGGTCTTGAACTCCTGGCTTCAAGTAATCCTCCCATCTCAGCCTCCTAAAATAAATCCAAAGTTATTGACCAACAAATCACAATGACAAGCAGTATTAAAAATGGAATTCAATGGAATGGACAAACTTCATGTCACCATTTAGCCACCAAAATATTTATATTATATATGATTTTTTCTTTTAAATAATTGTGATAAAAATCTTCACACATACATCTGTATATAATTCTCTGATATTTTGGTTAAATTCTGAAGCACAAAAGTTCATGGCCAAAGAGTATAAATATTTGTGAGTGTTGATAAATATTGCCAGATGTCACCCACAAAGGCTGTGCCAGTTTATACCCATGTAGCCCATGTCTGCAACTCTTTTCTACACAAGAGGTCATCAATAAAAAACGAAACACATGAACAAAAAACTTGGATAAAGTAAATCTGAGGACACAGAGTAGAGAAAGATTGGAATTTGGGGTGGGTTAAGGAAGGGATGATTCCTGGAAGGAATATTTTGAGCTGTTATTTCAAGCATATAACTTCTCATCTCTGAGAATAGTTTATAAAAAATGTAAAAGTACATTTTCTATACTTCTCTTAGTTTCTGGTAATAATAGAAATGACAAAATGGAAGAGAATAAGAATGACTCGATGATACATTTTCACATTTTGATAGTAGATACAAAAAGCTCTGAGATGCTCCCAACGGCGGCACTGTTAGATGAAATGGAAGGCAGTTGGGTGGGCCCTTGGTGCCTGGCGAGGCACTGACCCAGATCATGTGAGTCAGGTGTAACTCGTGTTCCTAATTGCTGCCGATGAGCTGTGGAAACAGTTCCCCAGCAGGCTTTCCGGAAGTGGTGTGATTACTGCTAGCACAGCTGGAAAAGGGAAAAATACCCATTTGATTCTGTGCTTTCTTATATTTGCTAAAACATAAGCAGCAAAATAAAATTTTTCTTATTTTGAGTAAAGGAGATGGTTATTAGACCAGCCTTTTCTAAGGAGCAAAAAGCTTTCCTGCTTAGTTGATCACATTTTACAATTTTCATGTCATACAACATGCACATTGAACTTTCTGATATTTTATTTTGTTTCGTACTTAAATTATTTGACATGTATTTGTTGTCATAAAATTAGACTCAAATTTAGAGGCAGAGAGTGTTCTTTCTATTCTGTTGTTATGCTGAGAGGCTCCATAAAGACTTGGGAAATAAATGAACAAATGTACTTAGGATGACAACAAACTGAAAACAGCAAATTCAGAAAAAAAGAAGTGCGGCATTATTTGCTTGGGATACTGGCCAAAGAATGTTCCCTATAACATCTTTCTAATTAGTTGTGAAAAATGGGACCTAGAGAAATAAACATTGTTTAATTTCCATTCTTTTGCAGTATCATTTACTCAATCATTTTAAGGAGGTAGTAAATCCATAGTAAAGTTTTATATTTGATAAAACATCAGATGTGGGAATTCAAGTAAGTCATTTTTCTCTGGAGCATCTCATGATGAGAAAATGTATGTCCCATATGGTCTTAGGGCATATATTAATAAAAATAACTTATGAAGTATGTAAAATTTCCTTCATCCACAGCACACACAAAACAAAAAACATTCTTTTTCCTTTTGTTCATCTACATTTATTGAGTGTCTGCTCTGAGCCAGAGATGAAAGTACAAATAAACCTACAATTATGATAAAGAAAACCCCAACTTCTCAAAAAGAGAAACTACCAGATAAACCACAAATATTATCACTGAAAAAGTTAGACTGTTCACTTAGCAGGCGTTTGATTTTTGACATACTTATGATTTTGCAGAAACGTTAAGTTTTGGTTAAAAATATGCAGTTTGGAAGACCATTTTTTTTCATGGTCAGGAGTAAAGATTTAGATTTGAACTGGTGAAAGAAATCCCATATAGTTATTGCAGAAAGAATGTAAATTATACTAAAGATGCCAAGACTTAGAATTACAGAACATTCTTGCAGGAATGGGAATTGGAGACCCTCTCATTCAGCAGAATAACTGACACATATTAGAAGACCACCCTGCCCCACAGCATAGTCTGCCTAATCAGGGAGAATCCAGCTAAGTCCTGTGATCCATACGGCATTTCTACTAGCAATAGAGGCTTGGAAGAAAAATTTCACTCTCTCCAAATTCCCAAACTGAAAGCACGCTGAGCAGGAAAGGAGAGGTCCTGCCTCAGATGGCATGGTGCTCTGCTGTCCCATTCTCATCTCCCCTGCCTCACTGGTAAGGACTGTACTTCTTTGCAGCCTCCAAGCTAGCTAGCTAGAATTTAACATCTAGCATGCATGGGTCTTGGGGGCAGGGTGGGGCAGTGGCTGGCCAGTGGGTGACCTGCCCAACACCCCTGTTCCTCCTTCACTGGGACATTTGTGTCCAGAGCCAATCTACAAATAGAGATTCAGGATGCCGTGTCAATCTCTCATTCTCTGTGAGCATGCCTTTCCTCAGGCATCACCTGAACCCTAATTATTCCATTCATTCCCTGCACCAGAGATTGTATCATACTGTACACATGTGTTCTGGGCTTTCTTTTATGTGTGACACACTTCTCAGCCCAATTACATTTTGAGTTCTGTCATAGCAGGGATCTTTATTACCTTGTCATTATCCCCAGCCCCACTCCTTCCTCAATTACTGTCCATTCTCTTGCAAAATACGAATGTCACACCTTACACACACACACACACACACGTCTCTTGTCCCGATTGAATTTTTAGTAAATGGGAAATCAATCCTTGCTCATCTTCTCATGAAGAGGAGGAGGAGGAGGAGAAGAAGGAAGAGGAAGAAGAAGAAGAGGAAAAGGGGGGAGAAGAATGGGGAGGGGAGAAAGGGAGGGGGGAGGGAGAATCAATTTGGGCCATGTGATTAAATCTAAGAAACCAGAGATGTTGATTCTAGGGTGTCTAGACCTCATCTCCACCATATTCCCCAGGCCCTCTCTTCTTCCTCAACTCCCCTTGTTATAACTGCTTCAGGAAACCATGTCATAAATGTTTGGAGACAACGTTTGACCCGCAAACTTCCAGCTGCCTTGTTTTAGTAGAGTGGTGGTAGCCTGTGGGCTATAGTGATCCTCTGGTCTAATGTGAAATGTTTTTTATTATTATGTTTATTGTGTATATTTAAGGTGCACATCATGATGTTTTGACAGACATATTCATAAATGACTACTACAGTCAAGCAATTAACATATTCCTCATCTCACAGAGTTACCTTTTTTGTGTGTGGTCAGAGCACCTAAAATCTGTTCTTGTTAGCAAATTTCCAGTATGTAATAACTAGAGTCCTAGTGCTGTATTTTAGTTAAAGAAACTCAAGTCCGTAAAACCCAATTCGCTTGTTCTATGACATGTGTAGTAGCAGAGATATGATGAAAATTCCTCACATTTAGTATTTTTCCCAATACTCCTGTTAGCCATTAGGGAAAATACCTTTAATGTGTTATTTTAGATCCAGTGATTAAGTGGGAATAAAGTTTCTCATTGTTGTAGTTTGTTTTGTTTTGTTTTCTTTTTTATTTTTTTATTTTAATTTTTTTGAGATCGAGTCTCATTCTATTACCCAGGCAGTGGCGCTGAGAGACAGGACTAGCTGGATTTCCCAGGCTAAGAATCCCTAAGCCTAGCTGGGAAGGTGACCAGGTCCACCTTTAAACACGAGGCTTGCAACTTAGCTCGCACCCGACCAATCAGAGATCTCACGAAAATGCTGATTAGGCAAAACCAGGAGGTAAAGAAATAGCCAACCATCTATCACCTGAGAGCACAGCAGGAGTGCCAATGATCAGGATATAAACCCAAGCATTGGAGCTAGCAACTGGCAACCCTCTTTGGGTTCCCTCCGTTTGGGAGCTGTGATTTCACTTTATTAAATCTTGCAACTGCACTCTTCTGGTCCGTGTTTGTTAGGGCTGGAGCTGATCTTTCGCTCGCCTTCCACCACTGCTGTTTGCCGCCCCCACAGACCCGCCGCTGACTTCCATCCCTTCTGATTGGACAGAGTGTCCTCTGTGCTCCTGATCCACAAGGTGCCCATTGCCGCTCCCTATCGGGCTAGAGGCTCGCGCCATTTTTCCTGCACTGCTAAGGGCCCAGGGTTTGTCCTCATTGAGTTGAACACTAGTCACTGGGTTGCTCGGTTCTCTTTGTGACCCACAGCTTGTGACAGAGCTATAACACTCACTGCATGGCCCAAGATTCCATTCCTTGGAATCCATGAGGCCAAGAACCCCAGGTCAGAGAACACAAGGCTTGCCACCATATTGGAAAGGGCCCACGGCCATCTTGGGAGCTCTGGGAGCAAGGACCCCAGGTAACAGAAGGTGGTCAGGCTACAGCTTGGTTTTATACATTTTAGGGAGACATAAGACATCAATCAATACATATAAGATGTACATGGGTTTGGTCCAACTTGGAATGAGGTGGCGGAGGCCCCAAGGGGGTGGAGGGGCAGGGAGCTTCCAGGTCATAGGTGGATTCAAAGATTTTCTGATTGGCAATTGCTTGAAAGTGTTTATCTAAAGACCTGGAATCAACAGAAGGGACTGTCTGGGTGGGGAAAAAAAGGCAGAGGGGTGGGGTTGCAGAGACCAAGGTTCTTATTACGCAGAGGAAGCCTCCAGGTGGCAGGCTTCAGAGGCAATAGATTGTAAATGTTTCTTATTAGACTTTAAAAGATACTATATGCGTAGTTAATTCTCTCCTGGATCAGGAAAAAGACATGGAAAATGACGAGGATTCTCTACAGAATGTAGATTTTCCCCACAGGAGATAGTTTTGCAGAACCATTTCAAAGTAGGTCAAAGAAATATATTTCGGAGTAAAATACTTCGATTTTATTCAGGATCTGCTCTCTGTCATGTTGGTATCTGGGTCTGTTTTGTCAGTCTTAAGGTCTCTGTTTTAATGTTAATGCTGGTCAGCTGTGCCTGAATTCCAAGTGGAGGGAGGTATAATGAGGCATATCCTACCATCTATTCCCATCATGGGCTAAACTAGTACTTCAGGTTTACTTTAAAATGCCATTGGCTGAGGAGAGGGCCAAAGGCATTAAAGGCAGTTGGTTGGGAAGCTTATAATTTTATTTTTGGTTTACACCTTTTTGTTTTGTCCTTAAAAATTCAGAGGCTACTACTATGAGTACTATTCATGGAATTCAGACAGAAGTAAATCTCATCACAGCAAAACTCTGCAAGGGATGATACATTCCTGGGTTTTCTCCATTCTGAGCACCAGACTCGACTAAATTGTTGGGTGGTGTTCACCCAGTTTTTGTGTCAGAGTAGCTATACATTACAGAGTATAGGAATTATTTTAAAATATTAGATTTATTAAAGAATATTGGAATACCAAAATAAAATTTACTGAAAAGGATTGATGGCACACTGTAAGATAAAGATATTATTATCTTCAAAGCAAAATTAGGAATGCTTCTGTTCTCAAGATATTGGAACATCAGGACACTCCTAAGTCTGGGTCTGTTTAGTAAACATTATCAATCTGTTTCTTTAACCATAAACATCTAGAGGCTAGGAATGCCTAACTTTCTGAGAGTGCGACTCAGCAAGTCCCGGCCTCGTTTTCCTAGCCCTCACTTAAGGTGGAGTTGCTCTGGCTCCAACACCTCTGACAAAATCAGTCTCCCTGAAAATTCAGAGACTGGGGTTTCTGAAGAACAGTTTGGTGAGTAGGGGTCAGAGGGTGGGGAGTGTTGATTGGTTGGGGCGGAGATGAAATCACAGGGAGTTGAAGCTGGCCTCTTGCACTAAGTCAGTTCCTGGGTTGGGGCTGCAAGACCAGATGAGCCAGTTTATCAATCTGGGTGGCATCAGCTGATCCATGGAGTGCAGGGTCTGAAAAATATCTCAAGCACCAATCTTAGGTTTTACAATAGTGATGTAACCTCTAGGAGCAATTGGGAAAGTTTAGAATCTTGCAGTCTCTAGCTGCATAACTCCTAAATCATAATTTCTAATGTTGTGACTAATTTGCTAGTCTTTCAATGGGTAGTCTGGCTCCCAGGCAAGAAGGGGGTTTGTTTTGGGAAAGGGCTGCTATCATCTTTGTTTCAAAATTAAACGATAAACTAAGTTCCTCCCAAGGTAGTTCAGCCTATGCCCAGGAATGGACAGGAACATTTTGGAGGTTAGAAGTAAGATGGACTCAGGTCAGATCTCTTTCACTATCATAATTTTCTCAGTTATAATTTTTGCAAAAGCAGTTTCAATAGAATCAATAACAATAGAATTTCACTAGAATCAATTACTATTAATACTTTTTTTTTTTTTTTTGAGATGAGTCTCGTTCTGTCGCCCAGGATGGAGTGCTGTGGTGTAATCTCCGCCCACTGCAAGTTCCACCTCCCAGGCTCAAGTACTTCTCCTGTTTCAGTCTCCCAAGCAGTTGGGATTACAGCCATGCGCCACCACACCTGGCTAATTCTTGTATTTTCAGTAGAGACAGGGTTTCACCATGTTGGCCAGGCTGGTCTCTAGTGATTTGCCTGCCTTAGCCTTCTAAAGTGCTGGGATTACAGGCGTGAGCCACCAAGCCCAGCTGTTTAGTGCTTGCTATTCACTTTGTCAGTTGAGACAAAGTAAAATAAAAATTTAAGTAACTAAAACACAATTCAGTAAATTTAAAACCCCGGCTACCTGTATGCATATTATGAATAAAAATGCTAGATTGTAAACATGCTGAGGGCAATATCATTTCTAGGCTCATCCAAGTCAAGCATGCTGCCTTATTTAAATGTTTACAGTGCTTAACTTAGTGTCTAGTACTATTTTATTTTCTGTTTTTTACATAATACTTAGCTCAATACCCTACTATAGTGAGTATTGTACATATGGCAATAAAGAATGAATAAATGAGAAGATTAATTTGTCCTGAATGTCCAGCTATCATTAATCACATTTATACAGGCACATGGACATCACCAAAATATATTGAGTAGTGACGGTTTTTCATTTTAAAATACCGCAGTTTCATTTAGGCAAGCCCCTCAATCTTATTGAAATTGAAGTTTTGCATCCCTGTAATGACCGTGGTAATCTAGAGTTTAATTCTCTGGCCCAGGAGTGGAGTGGGCAGGGTTGCACTGACCCCCAAGTGCCCTGTTTATCTGTGGGTACCTGAGAGGAGGGGTAAAAGGAGGAGGAACTACCCTCCACTTCACTGTGTGAAGGAGCTTCCTGCTTATCTCTGGGACCAGTAATAAAACAAAACAAAGCATCATTATTTTGTGCCTTTCTTGATGTCAGAGAGAATTTTGATTTATGAATACATGTACAAAAGAAGAAAATATGCCAGAAATTATTCTTTCTCCAGGATATGTGTCTTTAGCAACATAGAATAGTAAATTGTGATTCTACTGTCAGTGATTTTTTAATTGTCAAAAAATCATTTGCCTCTTAAACTTACTTGGGTTTAGAGTATGGTTAAAAAAAAAAAAAAAAAGTCCTAAAGCCAGGCCAAGTTTGTTATTTTTTCCCTTACTCTTCATTTAGCTGCTGAGTATTATCGCATGCAATAGATCATAACTCCTCATTCGTCTCCTATGACATTAGGGGGAACCCTGTAGGACTTACTATTGAGGTCATAACTTGCCCAAACATGTGTAGGTCATATGACTAAACTGGTCCAACAAAGCTCCTTGGGTGCATATAGCATAATAAGGCCTTTTCTGGAATAAGTAGTTAAGAATTATTTCAATCTTAAAATATTTTTCCCAAAGAATAGAAAAAAGGGAACACACCTTAGACACAATTCATTATGTGATAAGAAACTGCATAAGATCAGTAAGAGAAAGAAAAATTTCAGACCAATTTCACTCATGAATACAGAAGTTAAATTGCCAGACAAAATACTAGCAAACTGAATCCAACTAGGATCAAATTGGATTCATCTTTAGAACGCAAGAATAATTTAACATTAGAACACCTATAAATGTAATTCACCATCACAGTAGACAAAAATGTTAAAAAATCTGATTTTTAGATTTTTAGGTTAAAAGCCTCTGTTTAATAATCATCTTATTTGATGTAGGAAAAATATAACAAAATTCAACAACTAATTATGATTAGACTCTCTCAGAAACTAGCACAAGAACATACCTCCTTAAACTGAGAGAGGGCCTCTACCTATAATAAACATTATTCTTAGTAGTGAGACATCAGAAATCTTTCCTTTAAAATCAAGAGCAAGACAAAAATGCCCACTAGTGCTGATTTTGTTTTGAGGTATTGAATGGATGCATGAACACAAAATAAATGACGATGATGATTGTCTACATAGAAAACTGCCCTCTCCCCACAAAAACATAGCACTTACCACTTTAGTAGAATCTAAACACATAAGTTACTAAAGAAGAATACATATGATGAAAATAAACCAGACAATTATGGAAAAATCTTATAAGTCATTGGACATTTTTATAGAGGAACTAACTAAGTGGATATATAGTATACTCATGGATAGGAAAATTAAAAATCATGCATTATCAATTCTCTACAAATTGATCAAGGAAAATGTAATCCAGATCCATAGAGTACTTTCACAGGAATTTGACAAATTGATTCTAAAATGTATATGGAAGGGAAATGGAGGCAAAAAAGCAAGTATTGCCGAAACTCTCCTGGAGAAGCAAATGAGGTGGCACATGCCCTGCTTACTATCAAGCCCTAGTAACCAAAGAATTAAAATTGAGCAATGTAGAGTAATATTTTTATGAACTTAGGGTAGAGAAGGATTTTTAAAATATAATAAAAATTGTTAGCCAGAGACCGGGCTCGGTGTCTCATGCCTGTAATCCCAGCACTTTGGGAGGCCAAGGCGGGCTGATCACCTGAGGTCAGGAGTTCGAGACCAGCCCGACCAACATGAAGAAACCCTGTCTCTACTAAAAATACAAAATTAGCTGGGTGTGGTGGCACATGCCTATAATCCCAGCTACTTGGGAGGCTGAGGCAGGAGAATCGCTTGAACCTGGGAGGTGGAGGTTGCTGTGAGCTGAGGTTGTACCGTTGCACTCCAGCCTGGGCAATGAGAGTGAAATTGCATCTCAAAAAAAAAAAAAAGTTATTAGCCACAAAATGTTGATGAGTTCAACAGCATTAAAATTAAGAAGTTCTATTTATATATATATAAAAAAAAAACTATAAGGATAATGGAAAAACAAGTCATGGCCATATATAAAAATAAGAAAGCATTAGAATTGCAGATAAATATTTTTGACAAAAAAATGCTGAAAAGAAATATGCACAAAAGACATGGATAGTCCTTGCTGGGCTCAGTGGCTTACGCCTGTAATCTCAGCACTTTGGGAGGCTGAGGCGGTGGATCACAAGGTCAGGAGATCCAGACCATCCTGGCCAACATGGTAAAACTCTGTCTCTACTAAAAATACAAAAAATTAGCCCGGTGTGGTGGCAGGCGCTTGTAGTCCCAGCTCCTCGGGAGGCTAACACAGGAGAATGGCATGAACCTGGGAAGTGGAGCTAGCAGTGAGCCAAGATTGCGCCACTGCACTCCAGCCTGGGCGACAGAGAGAGACTCCGTCTCAAAAAAAAAAAAAAAAAAAAAAGACATGGATAATCCTTTCACCGAAAAAACAAATGAATGACTGGTAAACATATGAAAATATGCTAAACTACATTAGTAATCTGAGAAATTCAAATTTAAACTACAAAGTGACACCACTTTATATCCTCCGGATTGGCAAAAACTAAGAAGTCTGGTAATACAGAGCACTGGAGTAGATTGGAAGCTATAAGATCCCCATACTGCCAGCAAGAGTGTGAGTTGGTACACCATGTTAGAAAATAATCTGGCTTTATCTCATCAAGTTAAACATGTGACCATTGCATTCCTGAGGGAATATACAGCCCAGAGGTACTCTCGCACTTTTGTGGTATATTCAAAGCATGGACTATGACTCAAAAGAAAAAAATGAATCGTTGACAACTATAAGCAAAAGAGTTGTAGATACAAGCTGGTTGCTGAAGTCCAGCTAAGTATAATACCCTTTTTTACAGAGATCAAAAGTACATAGGAAGACAGATTAGATAAATAGATAGATAGATAGATAGATAGATAGATAGACACACACACACAGGTAAATACATTCTCAGAAGACTACTTTGCAATGGCAATAAAATCATAAATATGAATCAAGATAGTAGTTACCTCTGATGGGGGAAAAAGTAAGAAGAACAAAGATAAACATACAAGAAGACTTTGTTCTATCCAGTACTTCGATGGCAAACACAAGCAACAATGATAATAGACGGTCTTTTGTAATTCTTCCCTGGGCCTCTCTCCTTTCCTTTTTGACTGGATGTTTCAAGGCTGTTTGTCTCAAAAAAATAATAGGAGATGGAGAAAGGGAACTGTGGGCCAGCATTCAACAAATGTTATCTCATTTACTCTTCATAAGAACTAGTAAGCTACATATTACTTTACTTACTGCAAAGATACAAAAACTAAAGCCAAAAAAGAATAATTATCTGCACAATGTCTTATAGCTATAAAAGCTGAGGTTTGATTTCAGATCTGTATTATGAAAGTCCACTTTTGTAACAAGTGATAATAATTATATCATGTGATATGTGGTTATTATCCTTCAAAACCAAAGCACATTTTTTCCCTAGGAAAAGGAAGCATTTCAGTTTGCACTTAGCAAGAAACTCAATTCTCTATGAAACATAGTATGAAGCAAAATGCTCTAAAACTTAAGTGGGAGTTATTCACATATCAGGAGAGACTGAGACACTGTCTAATATACATTTGTCCTGCACAGATTTTGAGTGATAAAAATAAACAAAAATTACCAACAGAATTAAATTTAAAGGTTAAAAACTGGTCTCCAAATCATTGCAAACAATCCCTCTTAAGTTATAAGAAATAGGAAGAGTTTTACATCTTTTGTGAAAATGGATTTTAAAATAGTTCCAATGTTTACGGGCCCATAGGTTTTGTTTTTCCTTATGATATAAACCTTCTTACAGTACATTTCAGTTTTCAGTCACAAGGCACCTTTATAGCAAGTTATCATATTCTTTGAAGTAAGTATAAATGTGAACAAACAGTAGATAATGATTCTACCGTTTTGGAGATGTTGTTACATTTTGCACAAAAGAGCATTCCTCTCATCTGCTCAGAGTCATTACTTGGCTTATGAAGTGCTGTTTAGTGTTCTGTAGGAATTGTTCTCACATCTGAGACGTACACAAAAGCAGGCATTTAAAACACCTCCACGGTTCAGAAAGATACTTGTCTTACAGGCCCACCCAGCAAAATTTTAGATCCTCAAATCAAATTCTAGAAGCAGTCTTTTTTTTTTTTTTTTAATTTTGTAAGATAGAGGGGCCTTTGTTCTTTATTCTGGCATAAACATCTAAAAAAAAGGACAGTCATGAATCCCTTGTTAGAGTTGGGTTTCTGTGAGCTATTCCCCAAGCAATCAGGTGCTCAGTTCTCCTCATCTCTCAGTAATTACAGGAAATGGCGGTAATGTCTAAGGTACCTGTCAAAAGCATTGTTGTTTGCCGGGCCCTTAAATAGTAAATGATAGCTGATTCATTCATGGCCCTGCGATGGATCTTTGTTCCTTTCCCATTCAGAATCTGCTCTTCCCACTTCACTCGGATGTTTGCAGTTCATGCTGAGAGTAGCAATTCATTCTTGGCAAAGGCTCCCCAAGGCTTGGATTAGGCAGCTCCTGTGTAACTGAGCTCTGCACAGGAGCATGGCAGGTTGGGGCGGGGCGGAGGAAGTGAGTCTTACTGGTTTTCAGTCTGTCCACGTTCTCTTAGAATTGATCTGCTTACCAAGGGGCTCCAAAAACTAAAATACCTCAGTTATTTTGTCTGGACTCTGAGAAGAATGTCTCTGCATAATGAATGATATCCTCTCTTCAGTCCACTTCTGATGAATCAGAAATGGACCTTAAGTCTTGCAAACCAACAACCTCTCCCCAGCCCTTCTTAGAGTCAACCAATGTTGACTCCCAGTGAAATAAATTCTTTTTAAGAATCCAAATCTGAGGCTCATATAAATGTAAGCTATTCTACAGATGTTTGCTTTCTTATAATCTTTACTATTCCCTTTGCTTTGGTGACAAGGGCTTAGAAATAAAGTTAAACTTTTTACATATCTTCTGTTTTATGGGAGCTTTAAGGAAAGAGAAAAGTTGGAAGTTTCTCCTATGCATTTTTTTTTTCACATATATACTCCGAAAATGTTCTAGGATTCCATGTTTAAGCAATGGATTTTTTTATGGGCACTAATCTGGCATTTTATAAGAATAAGATTTCGTGATCTATTGCACTATGATGACCATAGTTAATAATAATATATTGTATGTTTCAAAATTACTAAAAAATAGATTTTTAATACTCTCTCTGCAAAAAAAATGAGAAATTGGTGAGGTGATAGATATGTCAATTAGGTTTATTGAATCTTTCTACAATGTATGCATAGATAAAATATCACTTTGCATCCCATAAATATACACAATTATTATTGATCAATTAAAAATAAATAATGTTTTAAATGTATGATAGCATTGAAAACTACAGATTTCATTTTTTGGCCTGTGTAATCAAATGAATAGAATAAACAAAGATTAAGTGTAACAAATGTAAATGCTCTGAAAATGTGCAATTATATCCCACAAGGGAAAGGAAGCAAGTAAGTCTTTTTTGGACATTAAACATCTTATACAAATGCTGCAATGCTAATGAAAGTGAACATAAATATTAAATTTTCTTGGAATATAAAACAAATTTTAAAATGTTTAAAAAGATATAGCATTGTCTGTTTGTTCTAGCACCAACTAGGCTTCAAGACTAAAGTCTACAGTTCCTGAGCCTCTAGTCATCAAGCCTGGCTCTGGAGGAAGTGGGGCTTGTCCCAATGTGACTGAAATGGACTCCATAGACTCTCAAAGCTCTCACACTGGGACCTTCCCACTGAACTTCACACATTTTTGCTCTCAAACCCAGCCAGTTTGGTTTGAACTCCAACCACCTTCTAGGTCTTACCATCTCCTTTCTCCCCAGAAGCTGAGACCTCCATTCTTTTCCACCCAGTATCTGGTTCTAGCATTACCACTTACTGAGTAGGTGATCTTGAAATAGTTAATCTCCATTTTAATCTTTAATCATAATCTTTTAAATGAGGACATTGATGTATAGGATTGTTATAAGGATTAAATCTAAAGTATTTAATACAGTGACTTGCATATAGTAGGCTCCGCATTCGTGGTAGATACTATACTAATGGTTCAATGTGGCCAGACCTCTCCTCATCTGCAATCCATGTCCAATGATGATCTCTTTCAAGAGATACCTATTGTTCCTCCCATCTCCGCCTTCGCTTATATGTTCTGAGAATCATTGCCAGCCAAGATTTGATTTGAGTGGCCTTGGAACACTAGGACTTGCACGGCTGGCCGGCCAATGTGGAGCCCAGCGCTGCTGGTTGGAGTAGTCCTTCTGGAAGAGTCTTCTAGGTTTTTTTCTTACTTTTCTTGCCTGTCAACCCATGGATAAAACAACATAAAAACTATATAAGATAAGCCGACAATGTGTCTTATGAACCTGGGTCCCAGATGAATTATGTCAACCTAATCTCTAAAGAGGTGTGGTAAAATAGGGATAAAGCAACAATAATGACAGTCTTAGTTGCTAAGAAAGTCAATGAGGCCGGGCGCGGTGGCTCAAGCCTGTAATCCCAGCACTTTGGGAGGCCGAGACGGGTGGATCACGAGGTCAGGAGATCGAGAAAGTCAATGAGACTATCTCATTTTATGCTGTAAGGTCCCCACAGGTTTCATTTGCTTTCCTGGGCAGCCCCTGCCTTGAAAGCAGGGTGTGGTGGTTTCCTGCCCCACATGCTGAAGGCCCTGGCTTGCACCCTGATGTTTCTGATGGTAAAAGCCAAGGCGATCCTCACCTTAGGACTCAGATGTCCTTGGGGGAACTTTGTGGTGCTCAAACTACACTTTGGTGACCCTCTTTGCATTGTCACTATCATTCTTTGGCTGAGCTCAGGAAGTTCCCTCTGCCACGCCCATCACTCTCTTCAGCAACCTCCCCAGTGCAGTGATGGGGAGGGAGACATGAGCTCTTCCAGGGTGCTTTAGTGCCACAGTTCCTCACCGGACTCACTCGCTGTCTTACAGCCCCTTCTCCAGAGGGTCTCACAGGACAAGTTTTCCTCTGTCAGCTGGGGTTTGGGTGACACCAGTGGTCGAACACTGGCCCACTCCAGCCACCAACCCCAGCCATCAGCTCATGAGGAAAGAGGAGGGTGAATCCACCTGTCTCACCAGATATAGGACTAGCCACAGAATAGATTCTGTACTCTATATTTGTTGAATTGGAATGAGTGAATTCTTCCTTACAACTAGTCTGTCCCAGGAGACTGAGTCCATGGGCCCTGCATGTTTCCTGTCCCAGAGAGTGCCCCCTGCCCACTTAGTAACCCTGAGATGTGGGTTCATCCTCTTCTCCACCTTCCCAGCCTTGCTTAAGACTTTTGTCCTGGTACTGTTAGTTGTAGCATGTGTAGTTTCTGTCTTCTCAGATGTTTCCTTAGATCATGTTTTTCAAACTCATTTAAACCATGACCCATGGAAACAAAAGTTTAATGAAATACTCAGCTTTCCTGTGGGTGATGTTCTCTGATATTTCTCCATTCTGCTCTGCTCTACTTCTCCAGTCTATTCTATTCTGTCCTGTTGCACTTTTAAAAGACTGGTCACAGCTCACTGAATTTTTAAACTCCTGAATAGGTCACTGTCCACAGTTTAAAAAAATACTATATGAAGACCATATTCCAATAAAGCCACTGACATTCAGCCATGACATGCCACAGTCTCCTTAGTGAGGAAGGTTTTGTCAACCTCACAGTCTTCTCAGTTACTGAATCTAAAGTAGATCATTACTATGATTCTTTGTTAATTCCCTTCATAACATTAACAGCAATCCATACATATTTTATTCATTTGCTTATGTCCTTATTTCTGCCTCTTCACAATGAAAGATCCATAAAAGTAGAAATTTGTCTTATTCACGATTGTGTTCCCAGCACAAATTCTCTGGTACATCCATGTTGAATGATGGAATGAGTGAGTGAAACCCTCACTACACGTGTATATACAAGGAAGTTTGGTTCTCTGAGGACATTTTGATTCTCTGTCAATTTTGTGTAAACGATTATAGTAATATATTTAAAGGAGGGGAACTTTTTTTTTTTTTTTTTTAGAATATAAGGTCATTCACACCACAGAAAGGGCAGGAGCCAGCCAGCTTCCAGAGTCAAAGTGGTAGGTGTAGGGTACTATGTCTTTAGTGCAACATCATGAGGTTGAATTGGCTCCAGTTACTGTTCAGATTCCCAGAAAAGAGCATCTGACTGGCTGCTTTTTATTTTATGGCCTTCTCTTGTCCAGTAGAGGAAAGAACACCTGACTGAGGTCAAGACTGCAAGCATGGGGAGGCAAAGTTAGGTTCTCAAAGAAAAACCGTGATGCTATCAGCACAGGTAAGGCTGGACAGGCAGAACCAGTGGATGTCAACTACATATGTCTTTATGTCTGTCATTCTTGCAAGAGTTAAAATGATAGCCGGGTCTGATGTTGGCATAACTGAGATAAGATTTCTTAGTCTTCTAACCCTTCACTTCTCCAGATCTGTAGATGCCTCCCATGGAAGACTTCTCTTGTACTCTGGTTTTGTATTGGAATTATTCTGAATCTATTTATACAAAAAGTATGTAATATACTGTTTTGTGTTCAGTAATATATGGGACACTGTGGAAACTTACAAGATAAAAATGTGACATCGTACCCTACTCCAGTTTACAGTCCAAATGGAGTTCAGACATTTGACACTTTAAGAAAGTGATATAAAATAGGATTGTATCAAAATTTATAAAGTAAATAATTGCATTTCTTTCATTCTGCATTTCTAGAAAGTAGCTAAAATTTTTCCAGTGCATTTCTAGAAAGTAGTTGAAATTCCTCTAAACATTTGGAGTAGAATGAAAAATATGATTGTTCACCTTCACTGTAAACATCCTTAAACAACTGCTTGAGTTGTTAGTTGATTTAATATAGGGATAAAATAATTAAAAATGTTTAGAGTGAAGGCTAGATTTTTGTCATGGGTACTTAAGCAGACAGATATTGTTACCTTTCTCCAGAGGGCAACAAATTTTTGGGGCTGAAGAGAGATAGTTGGGTTTTGGACATGATAAGATTAAGCTGTGTGATTCTTCACCAAACTTCTCTTTATTCTTTCTGCTAATGAGTAGAAAGAATAGACTTGCTCACTAGCAGAAAAGGAAAGGAATCAGAGGAGAGAAAGACAACTCTAAAATAAATTATTGAACTTGCAGAAAAATATTATTTAAACCTATGTGTCTTACATGTGATGAGATGGAAAGAACATAGTAGCATAACTAAATGTGCATAAATATATACATCTGCTTTTTCTACATTTTCTTTTTCCCTCCTCTCTCCCTCTTCATTTTTGCCTCCTTCCTCTAAGAATTCTATTCTCTTATTCTGTCAGGTACTGATTATCCTATTTCTTTTTATTTCACACTGGTTCTCATTTGCCCAGAGATATTAAATTTCTACCTTTTAAAATTAGTTCCCATTAATTGAGTCCAATTTAGCAAATCTTGGAATTAAGAATATGGATAATTGTCAAAGAATATAGATAATTGCAGTTGTGTCTTGAAAGGAAGTTTACCCTTCATTGAAGCAATTCTAGAATCTGCAAATAGATGTATTAAGATAGAAAATTAAATGATGTTTGGCTCTCGTGTAGTCTACAGAACAGACTCGATGATTTTGTCATATGACTTAGTTCACTCTCAACTCTGTCATTTACTTTTAATTATTCTTGACTCTCTACAATTGATTTAAGCTATAAACTCTTTTAAAAATAGCACTTCCAAAAGTGGGCTCCATGGAACTTTAGTTTCACAAGAATTTAATGTTCAATATTGCAGGATAAAAAACAATGGCCTAATGAAGTACTAGGTTAAACAAATTTGGCAAATTTCATTTCCCAAGTGCATTGAGGGTCACTGAGAGATGTATTATGTAAAATTTCCTAAACTCATTTAACTATACATTATTTTTTCCTACAAAGAATCTTAAATGTTTGTTATCCTATGGTAAACATTTTGGAAAATTTTAGATTATATTATCTAAATGTTGCTTTATAGCATTTCTTGTTCTATAGAAACATTGGTTTCAAATAATGGCATTTGCTGTATGTGATTTCAGAAGCACTGAAGGGGTTAAAGGACCTTAAAAATAAGAATTAGATATTTTCTGTTACTAATTAATGAATGATACATTTGTCAATTTGGGTATGTGGCATTGTGAATTAAGTAAAATAACTTTAAAGCTTATTAGTACATTATAATTACTTAGAATAAAACATAATATAAAACTTACATTCCCTGTGCTTTCCTTAAGCTATTCAAGTAAAATCCTGTGTCTCTTTTCATATTTATGCAACATAATGTCAAACAGTGTGACTATGCATATTCCCCATTTTACAAACTTGCCTGACTCTTTTACTTCTTCATTTGGCTATTTTTAATTTTGGTAGGATATAATGTTTCAATTCACAATGTACATTTTTAAAAGATGAGGACTAACTCTATATGATAAACAGTTACTTACAGATAAACATATGCATTGTATAACACAATTGTAACATTTAGAAATTATACTTTAGGTGGGCTAGATTATATAAAGAGTTAATATGGTGTTCTTTGCCTGTTAGCCATTTTGCATTGCCCACAGTCTAAATGGGCTGTATAATAGGATCATTGCTATCATTGACCCCATCATGGTGCTCAGTGATCAATGGTCCTATTAATGACATTCTATGCCTGGAAATATCTATGGAACCCTTCTCCTCCTATGGAGACAGATGGTGGGTTTAACAGTGACCCACAAGGCCAGCCTAGTCGTCTGTTTTCATTTTGATCATAATTCATCCAGAGCCAGATGCAGAACTATGCATGAAACCAACACATTCTTAGTGAATGCCCACATGAACATATTAACATCAAGTTTGTCTGAATGCAATGAGTGGTTGTTTTGAATAAAATGATATCGGCCTGCATGGTGCTGATGATTGTTTCCTAGAGAATTTTAGAGACAGGCGCCAACCAGTAAGTGAAACTAGATATGCCACATAAAATGTATTATTATAATGTGTCAAGGGTTTTAGTTTGTTTGCTTTTGTTGAGTAGGGAAATTTGTTTTGTTCTGTAAGAAGTGAAGAGTATAGGAGGCATTTGGTGACCAGATTTGGCCAGGACCATGAAGGCCAAAGTTTTAGGTCCCTTGCCTCTGTCTGGCCCAGACAATACCGTCCACGACCAGGGTGCCCACTTTGCATCCACAGCGAATGTGGTCCACATGAATGTCTAGGCCAAAATGATTGATGAGTCAGCACTTAAAAAGAAAAAAATCCTTCAAAATGTAACCAAGAACCTCAAAGTCCATACCCTGATGAGCTAGATCAATCATATCTTTAAATACAAAGATTAGCAAAATAGAATTTATTTGAGGATTCATGAAAGGAGACAGGAAATGCCAGAAATATGGTTTAATGAACTTCGGAATGAAAGCAAGAGTATAAATCTTTTCTCAGGTCTATAATTGTGTGCGTTAATTCATGGAGAAGAGAAAATGCACTCTCAGTAGGCTATTGAACATATAAGTTAGGCTGAAGGAGAAACTTTGCTACATGTGAAGTTAGAAGCATGGTAAAGGAGGGCTTTCACACTGCCTGTGACCTGTGACATGATTGCTGACTCAGAGAATGAAGCATTTTTACACTGAGTGTCCAGGAGAATGGTGGTGGGGCTGGAGGTAGGGACAAGATGTATGCATCCTATTAAGTGAAAAAATCTATCTTCCCAACCCATTTTTTTAGAAATCCCTCCGAGATTCCTCCTTGCTCCTTAGAACTGAAGTCCAACAAGCCATCCAGTGTGACCTGTCCTACTTCCTAAACACCTCCCAACTCTACCTTTCCTCCTCATCCCCACTGTCACTAAACTAGTTCGTGCCCTCATCATTCTTGCCCAGACTGCTGAAATCACCTTCTAACAGACCTTACCCTCCCACCTTCCTTTAATACCCCTTGTTTGAAGAATCTTACCACTGACAGCAGAGAATCTTCCTCAAACACGAGTCTGATCCCATTATCCTGTGACCCAGGAGCCTCTGCCAGCTATCCATCACTGTTGAGAAGAAAGTCAGGAGACTGAGCAAAACATACGAGGACCTTGATCAGCTTGCCCTTCCTATATGGCTGCTTCCTAAAATGCACCCACATGCCCAACTCACTCGTACTTACCTGTGTATTCCCAGGCATGCTCTCATTCAAGAAGTCCTCTGGAACACCGCAACACCATCCCCCACCCCCTGTGTGTGGTGGCAGCCCTCACCTTCTGCCAGTGCACCCTGAGCATAGAGTCCTCGTGGTGTTTAGCACATGCCAGCATGGCTGTTGGTTTTCTCATCTGTGTTGTTCCCTGCACTATGAGCAAGGCAGGCCTCAACTAATTATAGATGTTGTTATCATAGCTGAAAGATGTGATGATCCCTCTACACTGTGCACAAAGACTTGAAAATCTTTACTTAGTCAACAGATATAATTTCCAGATTATGGTTTCATTCTATAAAGAACCACTGAGGGACCAAGGCAGGCCCAAGACTGAGGGTGGTACCAACACTTGCTGACTACCCTCCCAATGACATTGCTTGGTAAGAGTTGCCATTCCTTTCTCAGATGAGGAGGAAGAGGTGCTCATCCAGCCAGAGGTTGAGTCAGTGCACCAATCAGGTGTGTCTGAGTCCAAGGCCGGGCGCTCTCCACTTCCATTCAAAGATAGTCACTGTCTCTTCCTTAAAATGTGGGAGTAAAATTAATTGCTTGAACTAATAAACCTTGAGAGGGCCCTGGCTGAGCTGCCTGACTCATGGTTACAGCGGGACAGTTGGGTGGCACTTCTGCAGAGACAGCCTGAGACCAGGTGGGGACGACAGAAGAAAGGGGTGCAAGTGCTGAGAGCACAGATCTGCCACAGCCACCCCTGTGTGAGTGGGACATTCAGTGCAGCCCAGGGACTCCTCCCTACTGTGGACATGACCAGGAATGTGCAGCTCAGGCTGTTCTGTGAATCCACAGTTTTTGTTGGTTCTCAGTATGCCACATAATGTTATTACTGATTTTTTTTTTTTTTTTTTTGAGATGGAGTCTTGTTCCTTGTGTCACCCAGGACAGTGTGCAGTGGTGTGATCTCGGCTCACTGCAACCTCTGCCTCGCAGGTTCAAGCAATTCTCCTGCCACAGCCTCCCGAGTAGCTGAGATTATAGGCATGCACCACCACTCCCAGCTAATTTTTGTATTTTTAGTAGAGACATGGTTTCATCGTGTTCGCCAGGCTGGTCTCGAACTCCTGACCTCAGGAGTTCAGGTGAGGTCCGCCCACCTTGACCTCACAAAGTGCTGGGATTACAGGCATGAGCCACTGCAACCGGCCATGTCATTACTGTTTTTAGCAGAGCTGCCATGTGGGAACTGAGATCATCACAATAGAGACAGAAGGCATGCATAGCTTTCATGCATTTCACAATGCAAACCTTAAGTACAATTTGCTAAACATATTAGATATCAAAAAGAACCATTTAATAAAAAATAACTACTGTTCATCTAGAGAGGTTGAATCTATAAGAAATCATTTTTAAGGAAAGTCAATTTTAACCTAGTATCATTTAAGAATGTCTTTATTTATTATGCATTATTTATTTGACTTATTGCAAGTTCTCATTCTCAGAAGCCTTAGGCACATATGTGAAATATAAATGGAATAATTAAATCCAATAGTTAAAATCACCACAAAGGAAAAAAAAAATCAATGTAATGTTACTATTTGCAATTTAATTGAAGAAATCACTTAAAACATGTAACAATTTAAGGAATTTAAAAAGACCTTCACCTGCTTCTATAAAACCAGGAGGCAATCTGCTGCTGGCCTCCTCCTGTTCTTTATGTAGTAGTGCCGTGTCTATATTCCTCATAGCTCACCACGGTTGTAATTACTTCATTTTCATTTTGCATGGTTCATTAAATATGTGTTGAAATGTATGTATATGTGTGTATGTACACACACACACACATACACACACACACACACATTCTCTCTTCTATTTCTGTCTCTAGAATGCGATTCTGGATTAGGGGTTTTTTTAAAAGAAAAGCCTCTGAACAACCCAGACCATGGGGTTCCCTTCCATTCAACTGATGTTTTTCTAAAGAACTGGAAAAACAAACAAACAAAACAGAACACACAACAACAACAAAACACCTTTGCAAAGGGAGCTGCTGTCCCTGACTGGAGCATGTTGTCATATATCTGTGACCAAGTTCCCAAACCCAGCCTACCTGCTCTAGCAGGCTTCTGGTGGGGCTGCTTAAATCCATCCTGTCTGTAACGCAGGCAGCAGGCAGCCGTGGAGCCTGTCCACTCTCTGAAAGGGGCCGGCTGACAGCGCTAGCTGTCCACCCTCTGTTGATTTCTGCACAGCACCTCTGACCAATGCTTCTGGACAGGACCAGAGGCTGTGAAGCAAAAGAGGATAGTGAAGGAAAGAGACAGCTGGGAGACACAGAGCTGACGCAGGTGAGGCACAGGCCTCAGCTGGCGCTCCCTCCCCAGAAACCTGATTGTCTCCTTCAGAGCACAGGAAGTGCTCCATGGGCAGTTGCATGGCTGGATGGATGGAGGATGAATAGTGCATGGGTGGATATAGTTAAGAAAGGAAGGAATTGGACATTATTTATTTCATGTTAAAAACTTCCGATTCCTCCTGAGTTTCTCCTTCACTGTCTGCTTCCTTCCCTTCTGTCAAGGATGTATTACCGTCTCCAGTCCTTGGTGCCTTGTGTGTCTCTCTTCTTGCATCTACTACATTTATGTGGGTTTTCCCATAGGATCACCTTGGCCCCCCTACAGAAGCTTGGTCTTGCATTGCCAGCTTCAGCTGGACATTCTCACTTATGCATCTACCATATCCTCAAAGCCAGTATAACCATTGTTAAGTTAATTAGCTTTTTTTTTTTTTCCTAATTCCTTCTCCAGATTTTCCTGGTGCCTGTATAACTCATGCCCCTTTTGGGCACCTGGCTCGAGGCCTTGGCATCGTCTTTGCTCTGCTCATCTGTTGCCTGGTGTCCTTTGTTGCGGGCCTTCCTGCCATTTCTCTCATTCTATGTGGGTTGTGTTGTAATCATTTTCTAAGCACTCTTCCTGACTCCATTTTCTTCCCACTAAAGTTGATACTATCCACTAAAGAACAATTAATTTTCTCAAATTACTTCTCTGTTCATGTTACTCCCTGATTTAAAAATCTCCAGTGACTCGTTATGGCTTAAGGCAGTGGTTTCCCAGAATGTTAGATATGATAGAGCAGTAAATAAAACAATTAGAAAAAAAAATCAAAAGTAGAAAAAACTAGGGAGGGGAATCACTTTTATTTCTCCTACTACAGACATGTTTTAAATTGCAATCTATGGTAGCAATGATTACGTTTAGAAAGAGACAATTTTTTTTTTTTTTTGGAGACAGCGTTTCTCTCCCATCACCCAGCCTAGAGTGCATTGGTGCACGCCCAGCTTACTACAACCTCTGCCTCCTGGGCACAAGCAATCCTCCTGCCTCAGCCTCCCTAGTAGCTGGGACTATGGCATGTGCCACCATGCCTGGCTAATTTTCTTATTTTTAGTAGAGACAGGGTTTCACCATGTTGGCCAGGCTGGTCTCAAACTCCTGTCCTCAAGTGATTCACCCACCTCAGCCTCCCAAAGTGCTGGGACTACAGACATGAGCCACCATGCCTAGCTGGATGAGACATTACATTCTAATCTTAAAAAGTAAGAATGACAATCTCATAATAGAGGAAAAACTGGAAATAATAGAATAATAATAATAACTGGAAATAATGCTTTTATGAAAAGCTCAAACCACTGGTCACCTTTATCTCCTTGTTCTGCTTCCTTGGCTGGTGACATTGTCTCTGCCAAGCCACTGGTGCTTGGAGCAGGAGAGAGCTTGAACAAGAACTCACGGTCCTTTCATCCGTCCATCCTTCCACACTCATCTCTCCTCCTGCCTTCAGCTGCTCAGTCTGATTGTGTCTGAGCTCTGGGGATTTTGCTTAAGAGGCATGTGACACACTGCCTGGTCTCTTCAGGCCTTGCCTTCCTGCTCTTTAAAATGAAGAGTTTGAAATTGACGATAATGAGGTTTCTTCCATTGCTAAAGTCTGTATTCAAATTGATTGATTTGTTTACCTAATTGAAGGTGGTATCTATATATGCACTTAAATCTAGCTTTCTATCTCATAAACTCAAAATTAAAATATTGAGGCTTATAGGCAAGCATTTATCCTCTGAATAGGAGGAATGAACTGAAGTATGCAACTGAAACCTTTCTTTATTTACATGCAGTTAGCTTGACATCAGGGAAGACCCTGGGTAAAGTAGGACAAGATGATGAAAATATTCATTTCATATATATTGTTTTAGTGTACATGTGTGGAGCATATTATAATAGAATATCTGCCCTTCCATTTCACTTAGCTATGAAGGAACCATTGATTTAACATACACTGTTGTTTTTGCTTTTATCTTATTTTGATACGGGCTCTCACTCAGTTGCCCAGGCTAGGCAGTGATCATGGCTCACTGCTTGTTTTTATCCCCAGTCTGCCCCATCCTTCCCACACAACCAAGATGGGGTTCAAATTGAAGTAGCACAGACAAAAAAGGGGAAAGGGATGATCAATCATATTTTTTTTTCAAAGGAATTACCAGACACGGGATGTTTAATCTTGGCAGATGGATGCAGTCTCATGAGTCTGTTTTGCAGATTTCCAGTGCTATCTGGGAAGAGCCAAATAAAAAATAAATGCAGGGAAACATGGACACAGGGTCTAGAGTGGGGAATCCCTCCTGCAGAGTGGAAGTCCTTACAAATCCTATAAACTCCACTCCAGTCTCTTAAATTTGAGAGATTCCCTACGTTCTGTGTACATGAAGAGCAGAAAGTTTAGAAAGCTTGAGATGCTTGGCTGTAATCTATTCATGTGCACCTTTCCCACCTGAGGGCCAATTATCATCTCAGATTCATTTAGTTGTGACTGAGAGCTTCACAAACACTTCTTTGATATTGACATCACTATGAAACTGATAGATGGGCTCCTAAAAGAAAGACATGGATGGTTCAAAATGGAATCTCATCTCAATCTTGTCATTTTAACCACAGATCACATCTTGCCCCTCAGCAATCATTTTCTGTTGTGTTGTACATCCAAGTCCCCTGCTCTTGTGGCCAAGGGGAGGGACCTCTGGATAGCTCTCTTCAAATAGTAAAGTGGAATTCTCACTTTTGGGGTGGGCAGGCAACTTGCTGGACATTAGTGATGTATGACCAAGTGCCAGGAAGAGGCCATTAGCTGGGTGCACTGCTGGAAAGAGCCCATTAGCACCCAGCTGCCAGGCCACAGTTTGGAACTTGGAGCAAGCTATATATTCACAGCTTAGAAATTGTGATTCTCTTAGTATCCTGCAGATGGCTTGGAAAGCATGCAAAGATGAATCATACTGTATAATCATTTTGATACTTTTCCCCCAAGACATCAAAAAGAAGAAAAATTAAAATTGTGGTCAGTTTCCTAGACATTTTATATATTTGGGGCTGCTTTGGAAACATCAAATTTTTAAAATTTTTATGAACATACCAAGAATCATGTAGAACTTGAAAGTTGCCTGAATTTTTCCCGTAATAGCATTTTGTTAAATGCAAAACCCATTTTTCAAAAATTACTCATGAGCCAAATAAAAAATAACAATAATCATGTATCAAACTCTCAGGATGATTTTCCTCCCTATTCTTAAGAGAGCATCTGTCTTGCCCTCCAAGTCTTAGGTTTTCCCACATTTCCAATGAGGAGATCAGGGACCAACCAGGGTGTGTTTATGAGCTCTCTGCAGCCTGGCCCACCTTCATCATATAATTCTTTCTGCTGTACATTTTGGTCACTTCCACTCTCTCTGTTCTGGCTCTGTGTGACCCTTGTTCTCTTAATAGCCCACTCTGTTCCTGCCTCCTTTGTAAGCTATGAAGCTATGTTAATTTATGTCTTTGCTGCCCACTGTAAGCGGGCATGAACTGGAATGAAGGATGTTGTATCTGCGTGGGAGGAAGTAGGTATCTGGAGGGCTGGATAACTGGTTTGATGTCACTTTACACTCTGTGTTTTGATCCAGAAAACTGATTGTAAATTAAAGTCACTCAATTGAAAGGGGGAACTCATTATAAGGACACAGAGCTGCCTCACAGAAATCCAGAGAAAGCTATAACACCTGACTTCAGAAAGGGAAGAACTGGAGCATTTTTGTTGATCTCTGCAACAGTAATTCAGAGTTTCACCCCAGTTTTCTACAATGAATAAAATTTATCTATACTCCTCATGTCTTCTGGTTTTTGTCCTTTGTCCTTTTACTTAGTCTCTTATCTCATTCTAAATTCTTACGGAGGCCATCTGATCCTTTTTTTTTTTTTTTTTTTTTTTAACCAGGTCAAAGTTATAGTCAGGCCAGGGATAGCTACCTTGCAGGTCAGGGGACAGCACTTGGTCCCATCACCTGTGCCAGGAGAAGGGCATGGCCTCATGCCTGCACAGGCTTGCAAAGGAAGTGGGTTCTTTGCAAAGGTGTGGACATACCAGGCACGCAGAGCATGTCTTATCACATGGCCAAGAGCCATGAGGCCTGCCACACTGAGGTGGACCTGATTGTTCAGTCACACTGCATATTTGTCATGAGGGGTGGGGATACCCCGAAAGTATGCAAATGCCTGAACTGTGATTTTAAGAAAAATGCAAAATCATGAAGTCTGACATTTTCAGGAACTTTTCCCGCATTTGCTTTAGCCTCTCATCTCCTTAACCCACTGAAACACCTTCCTTTAATATTGGATTAAGAAAATGCCGCAAGCACATACCTGTTGCTAACACACTGAATAAAGCACGAAAAAAAGCAGAAGCAGAAGCTTGTATTTCAGAGATTTTGATTATTACATTTATGGACTTAGAGATGAACGATAATAAAAATAATCCTAAATAGGAACCCCAGAATACATGTGTCAGAGCCAGGAGCTCATGGGTCCGTACCAAAGCCAATACCATTATCGATTCCCTCAAGTCCGAATTAATAGCACACAGGATTTAGGAAACTGTGGTCAAGATAGATATTAGCAAAATGTGATTCATGTGGACCAGGGAGACAGAAGCCTTTATTACCCACAGAGATGCAGCTTTCAATTTCACACTGCTGTAATTTTAACAGCCTGGAGCTGCTCAGACCTGAAAATACTGTCAGCCTTATACCCACCCTATAGATTTGATATTCTCCTCCAAAAAGAAATTGTTCCTTTTGTATTTAAAGTAGTGCAAAATCAGATTTTTGCAAAAATACATTGTTTTTCATCCTTGTTCTTTTATGGTTACCTTGAACATATTTTTCACTAAAAATAAACTTGAATTTTGAACTAAAATTGTTAATAGAAATAGAAAATGCATCGCTTTTTAGATCACCTCAAAGTATCTTTGGGGGCCAAGTCTGAAGACTGCTTCTGAATTTAAATATCTACTGAAGTAGACATTACTAAATGTCTCATCCTGAAATCACTCTACATTACACCTCTCACAAAACCTTATTACTTCCAAATTCAAACTCTTGTTAAAATTTGCATCACTCCAGTAGTTTTATGTCAGTAGGAACACTGGCAATGTTGAGTGATTTTAAGGTAATTGAAGCATATTTATTTTAACAGGCATTGTAATCTGGCAGGCAGTGAAGCAAACACGGGAATATTGTAGCAAATAGGGATACTGAATGGCTCATCATCAAGAATACAATGATCAAATGCATTAAAGACACACAGTGAAAACCAGGTGTGAGGCTCTAGGGAAGCCTCTCAGGACATAGCGCAGACCCCTGTGGCCGTGGAGGCTTCGGAGCAGGGTGACCAGGAACATGGGCTCTGCATCCAGGCTCCTTGGCCCTGCCTTTAATACCTGTGTGTCCATGGGCAAGGACCTCAGCTGCTATACTAGTTTCCTGTGGCTGCCATAACAAATTATACAAACTGGGCGGCTTGAAACAATAACAACTTATTCTTTCACAGCTCAGGAGGCCAGAAGTCTAAAATGAAGGATTGGCAGGGTTGGTTGCTGGGGCCTCTGAGGGAGAATCTGTTCCAGGCTTTGCTCCCACCTTCTGAGGCTGCTGGCAGTTCTTGGCACTCTGTGGCATCACCCAGTCTCTGTCTCCATCCTCACATGGCCTTCTCCTCTGTACCTGTGTTCTCTCCTCTTCGAAAAACGACACTGGCCATTGGATTTAGGGCCCACCCTAATCCAGTGTGATCTCAGCTTCATCCTCACATTAATTACACCTGCAAAGATGCTATTTTCAAGTAAGGTTACATTCTAAGGTTCCTGGTGGACCTGAATTTTGAGAGGATCACAACTCAAACCACTACAGTTGCCTCAACTGTAAAATATGGATGCAAAAAATATATGCCTCGTAGGTTGAAATGTATCACTTAATGAAAATAAAGTGCTTAGAACAGTATTTGGTATGTTGTAAGCAATGTATGTGTTTTTTTTTTTTTTTTTTTTTTTTCAGTGGAAAATAACTTTTATTGAGACCCCACCAGCTGCAAAATCTGCTCCTGGCATTAAGCTCCTTCTTCCATTGCAATTCGGTCTTTCTTGAGTGGTCCCATGAATGCTTTCTTCTCTTCCATGGTCTGGAAGCGGCCATGGCCAAACGTGGAGGTGGTGTCAATGAACTTAAGGTCAATCTTCTCCAGAGCCCGCCGCTTTGTCTGCACCAGCAAGGACTTGCGGAGGGTGAGCGCCCGCTTCTTGGTTCCCACCACACAGCCTTTCAGCATGACAAAGTCATTGGTCACTTCACCATAGTGGACAAAGCCACCCACAGGGTTGATGCTCTTGTCAGACAGGTCCTAGTCAGTGGAGGCATTGTTCTTGATCAGCTTGCCGTCCTTGATAAGGTAGCCCTGGCCAATCTTATAGATCTTCTTATTGATCTCAGTGCGGTGATGGTAGCCTTTCTGCCCAGCACGTGCCACAGAGAAGGCCACACGAGCAGGATGCCATGCCCCAATGCAGGCCACCTTGTGCAGGCCTCGGTGGGTCTTGCGGGGCAGCTTCTTGGTGTGCCAACGACTGGTGACCCCTTTGTAGCCTTTGCCCTTGGTCACCCCGATGACGTCGATCATCTCATCCTGCCCAAACACTTGGTTCACGGGTACCTGCTGCTCGAGCCTCTCGCGGGCCCAGTCCAGTTTCTCGGCCATGGTGCCTCCATTCACCTGGATCTCCATCAGGTGGGCCTTCTTCTGGCGCAGAGGAAGCAGGCGCATCTGGGTGTGGGCAGTGACACGGATGACTTGGCAGTACTTCTTCATGCTGCTGAAGTCCTTCTCCAGCTGCTTCTTGCCATCCTCATCCTGCCATTTTTTGCAGTACTTGGTAAAGGCCTTCTTCTTAGATTTATGCCAGTTCTTATAGAAACGCCTCTTGCATTCATCACTGATGTGCTCAGCGAAGACAGTCTTGAAGGTCCGGAGGCCTCGAGGGGTTTCCACGTAGCCCACAACGCCCACAACCACCATGGGTGGCGTCTCCACAATGGTTACAGCCTCCACCACCTCCTTCTTGTTCACCTTAGATCCTGGCCTGTCGACTTCCCGCACGATGTGGGTCATGCCAGCCTTGTATCCCAGGAAGGCCGTGAGGTGGACCGGCTTAGACGGGTCATCCTTAGGGAAGCTCTTAACCTTCCCGCGATGCCTGCTGCTGCGCCAGGAAGCCGAGGGACCCATGTCTGGGAGCGGAGAACTTTCTGTGAGACATCATGCCATCAAATCCCGCCGGTCAGCAATGTATGTGTTTTAACTATTAACTGTATTAGTAAGTTAAAAGATCACACTACATAAATATGTTTGTTTTTATCTGGCAAAGAATCATTTGCAGGTATGTTTATAAGAACATTACCTTTCCCCACCACACCAACTATCTCCATACCTCCCTCTCCTTGACCTACAAACTGTCCACGTTTAACAAAAAAGAATTCGGACCTGAAAGCAAAGCTTGGCACAAAGTGACACTGCAGCAATAGAAAGGAAAATGTAAGCCAAACCAGTGCCCAGCCTGATCCTGGGTGATAGAGGACAGAGAATCTGTCAAAAAAGCACATGACTGCTGGGTGCCAAGTTACAAATTGGCAAGCTTTGTTGGGCCTAGATAACCAACTCACTTTAATTAAATTGCCTCTGATTGAGCTTTGGGCCATGCTTTTTCATACTGAGTTTGGCTCTGTGGTGAGCCAGCTCAGGCCTCTCTGCATTAAATTGTTCAGAGGTGTCTTTATCTGACCATATTTAGAACCCCAAAGCTTGCCTTGTTCCAGGCTTGCTTGGCTGGTGTAGTCATCACACCTGGTTTGCACTGATCCTAAAGTGTAGCATGTCCCCAACCTACAGGGGCAGGGTGGCCCTTGCAGGACACAGTGAGTCAGGGCAGGTGGAGAAAAAAAAAAAAAAACACCAATATGGAACTAATGAGGTTCAGGTGGGAGCCAAGGACACCCAGATCCTGGCAAAACAAAGAGAGGTGAGTGATGCTTTGCTGCCTTTTCTCTTCTTACCTTTGAATGGAAAATGGTATTAAAGACAGAGGCCTCACGAGGCTGCATATAGCCCAGTCCTGGCCTGGATCTCCAGTGGTTCCTGGCGCTGTACCTCCTGGTCTACATGAAGGAGCATTTCATGCCTCAGAGATAATCAATTCAACCTGACTCCAGTGCAATCCAGGTGAGGCTGAGACCTTTCCAAATGCAGGTGTGAAGGGAATCACCTGTGCCTGCTTCCCAGTGGAAAAACAGTCAAGAAGCTGGCACACAGAGCTGTCCTTGGTGGACTCCCTGCTATCAAATGCTGCATGACCAATAAACCTCGCTCTGAAGCCATGGGTGACCAGACGTGATTGGCTAAAATCAATTCAGAACCCCTGATAGACCTCTATCATCACACCTGTCCCAGTCTGGCCCTCTACCCTCCTGCATCTCTCGCCCCAGCTCCTCCCCATTTCCTGGGCAACAGGCCCTTTTCTCCTGTTTCTCTTTGAATGTGTCTTCCCCAGTCTCACCTGGAATATTGCTCTTTGTCTTTTGAGAAGCCAGGCCAGGTTTTCATGCCTTGGAGAGGGAGCCAGGTAAAGGGCTGGAGGGAAACCAAGCTACTTTGATCTGCTTTGTCTGAACTCTCTCTTTCTGGTGTTTTTGGTCACTATTCCTACCACCTAGTTTAGTGATTACAGTCTTCAAAACCTCCTGGCGACCTGTCATCTATTTATTGTTGAAAAGTGGGAAATAAATTTCTTCCGTGTCCCCTCTGGTTGTGCTTCTTCTTCAAGGTCTAGTTCAGTTGTTCCTCTGATTTGAAGTCTGCTTCCACTCTCTAGGGCAGAGGTAGTTTTAGTTTCCTCCTCTGAGTCCACACAACTTTATAGAAAACTTTGTGATCATATATCACTCTCCTTCATGGAGCTGAATTCCTTGGGGGAAGTGGGGATGCAACAGAGAATACAGTTGAGCTTTAAAAAACATGAGGGTTAGGGGCATCAACCCCCTACAAAATCAAAAATTCACATGTATCATTCGCTTCCCCCAAAACTTAAATAGCTTACTGTTGATTTGAATCCTTACCGATAACATAAACAGTGGATTAACACATCATTTGTACATTGCATGTATTATATACTGTATTCTTACAATAAAGTTAGAGAAAAGATAATGTTTTTAAGAAAATCAGACAGAAGGGAAAATATACCTGCTATTGACTGAGTGGAAGTGGATTATCATAAAGTTCTTCATGCTCATTATCTTATCCTGAGGAGGGAGAGGAAGAGGAGGGTTTGTCTTGTTGTCTCAGGGGTGGCAGATGCAGAAGAAATCCACATATAAGTTGACCCATGAAGTTCAAACCCGTGTTGTTCAAGGATTAACTTCTGTATATCTCCACCACTTTCACACCTTGATTATGAGCAGAGGGTCTAACATATAGTAGAAGAACTAATACAAGGACTAAAGGGGATGAACACTGTGTGATGCACATGATATTTGTTAATTGATTTTATCCTGATGTAGTATGTCAAAATCCATCAAGTATAAAAGAAATAATCATTTTATTTTCTGTTACTTCACCTGATTTATGACTGACTCCTTGTGCTTCCACACTGGTGGAAAATTAGCCTGTCACCATCTGTCTTCTCTCCTCCTCCTTCTCCAGGGGAGTGCCCATCTGAAGAGCTTAGGTAAGAAAAAAAGGAAGAGAGAAAAAAAGAGAGAGAGAAAGAAAGAAAAGGAAGGAAGGAAGGAAAAAGGAAGGAAGGAAGGAAAGAAGAGAGGGCAGGAGAGAGGGAAGGAGGGCGGGAAGGAGGAAGGAAGGGAGAGAGGGAAGGAAAGAAAAAAGAAAAGAAACAAACGTCTTGGTCACACATTTCCTCTGAGACAGTGATATAAACAAATACGATTTGAAGGAGTTGCAGATGAAAATGAGAATTAATTTGTAGGCAAAGCAAGCCCAAAGTACAATAGCATAAACAGACATTTATCTCTCTCTCTTTCTCTCATAAAACAATCCAAAAGTAGATAGGCCATCCAGCCACATGTATAACTGTGCGCCAAGAGGCCAATGATACCATTCTAAACATGCAGCTTTCATCTCTAGGCCCAAGGCTGCTGGTTTAGTTGCCCCATCTTCCAGCCAGCAGGGAGAGGGAAGCAGAATTCAGGAAAAGCATGGCTAAGTGGAAGTGGATCATCATAAAGGTGTTCATCCTCATCCTCTTGTTTGAGTAGGCTAAGGAGGAGGAGGAAGAGGAAGGTTGGTCTTGCTGTCTCAGGTGGCAGAGGCAGAAGAAAATCCACATATATTTGACTTATATAGTTCAAACCCATGTTGTTCAAGGGTCACCTGTATATGCCAGGAAAGGTCAAAGCCTCTGACCTGGAGTTACACATACCCTAAACCTGATCTGGAGTTACACATACCATTTTTGCCCACTTCCCTGTGCCCTCATCTAAATATGGCCACACCTAGCTGCGAGAGAGACTGGGGTATAGGGACAGGAGCCAGCCACCAACTGCACAGCGAAAACCCAAGAGGAAGTGTAGTTCTATTATTAAAAGGAGAAGGAGAGAATTAAAACTGGGTCCCGGTCAACAGTCTGCCACATACAGAGAAAAATTAAAACAACATAAATTAAAACCTCAAATTTCATCCATCCATGTTAGCAACAAGGTGATTCTTATTTCATTTTAATAAGTGAGATTCAGAAACATGAATAATTTATCTAGGTTCATATAGGTAGTAAATAAGTAAATGGTGGAGTTACAACTCAATTCTCTATCTACCTGACTTTGAAACCTATGCATTTCCCCTAAACTCCACTAGTTATTAACTTAACACATTTTATTCACGCATGAGTGAATAAAATTTAAGATCATCTTTCCATTTCCCTGGTTAACTGGCAGGTTTTATTTTTTCATATTAACCCATCTAAAAAAAATGTAATCATTTGGGTTCTGTTTTAATGTCCCTTGTTCTCCACAATGATTTAATTTATTGTTGCAGTGATGTTTGAGATATCAATAAATTCTTAGGATACTGGAGCCTGGAAAACACTATTAGGTTCACCACTCTGTGTTAGGTAGAGATGTCATGAATTTGTGTCACTTTATACATGAAGTATCTTGTTGTTTGGTCACGGGTGATAGCTCAAATTGTGTTCAGATAGAAAAGGAAGGCAACAGATCAATATCAATAAAGCCTGTGCTCGACCATATGATACTTTTTTATATGCAAAAGACATACTGCCTGCAGCCCAGAGCAATTTAGAAATGCCTGTTGCTCACTGAAAACCAAGTAGCATCTTTGCACTGACTTTTAAGCTCTGGAGAATAGCAACATGTCTTTGTCTGCAAAACTTCCTGCACTACCTTTGGTCTCTGTGCCACTCTCCTCCTGCTGCCCCACCTGGCTTCTGTTGAATTCATTGTGTTCCTCTTTCCCCCTCAGCCTTTCTATGTAGACATTCTTCTAATATTCTGCCCTGTAACTGTTCTCATCTGGGGTGTTCCCATTCACTCCCATTTCTTCCATAATTTGGAAAAATAACCAAGTTTATACATCTCGTCATGACCCTTCCTGGCATATTATAATCATCTCTTGACATCTCTTCTTCAATTATTCAACCCAAATTCCCATTCCATCCCGCAGCTTTCAAAAGTGACCTCCTACACACCAGTTGCATGGTAGTTGACGCTTCAAGGCAGCTCTTGAGAAGGAGAACTCTTGCAAACCATTTCCCCAAAGTGCTTCTTATTCACACTGGACCTAATGCTCTCTCCCCAGACCTCAGCACCCTCTGCTACCAACAGGCTGAACTAAGTACCCTGCTTCTGTGAGTGTGTGTATCTTGTCTATACCTCTATCATTGAACCTAGTGTATCTCACTGTGTGCCTGTTTCTGTCTACCTGCTAAACTGTTAAGATTTTTAAGGCAGGGGTAATGTTCTTGTCCCCAGCATCTGGCACAGTGCCTGAAACATAGTTGATGTGCAGACAGCTTTGAACTGAATTAATCATGTCCTTTTCTAACAATGAATTCTCACAAGTCAGCCAATAAGAATATATTTATGAAATGCGCCAAATAGTAAAAGGATATATGTATTTTATATTTACTTTTTTAAATATAAAAACACAGATCAAATACATAAGAAGCTAAATGAAAGATATTAGACATCAAAGCTAACATTCAAGTACTAAACAACCTCTGTGTTCTAAGATATGTAGTCTATGCCTTTTTAAAAACATATATTTACAGACATAATGCTGAAGGACTTTGTCATTTATATTGATGAATGATGGGACAGTTTAGCATCTGAAGGAGTATCTGAACCTGACATGGCAGAGAGACAGGAAAGGCTCAAGAGCCAAAGAGAACATGATCAAGTGGAATGGGAGATTAAAACTTTAGTTGTCCAGGAATCATTTGAGCCTCATTATCCCACAGAGGACAATAAGGAAAATAAACCCTTATTTTCCCCACAAGGAGCATGAGCCTATGAGGAATATTAGTAGATTCCAGGGCACACAGGCAAGGGAATAGCCTCACATCTCTGGAAGCCCATTGCTAAAAAAAGAGAGAGAAAGGGCTTTTCATAAGCAAATTATCATTTCACAAGATAACAGAATCACTTTATGGCCATGACATTTTCCAAGATTCATGTGGCTCAGAAATGAAGAAATGATTAAGTTGCCCATGGTGAGGAAAGCCACTCCAATTTGAGAGAATGTCCTTATTTCCATTGTTATACTCTGGTTTGTAGGAAAGGTAAGGCATTCTGGAAACCATCTGAAGAGGACTACTTGGCCCTGTCTTATAACAGATGACTTCACATGTTAATCAGACTGAATCTTCAGCCAGCAGGGTCAACCGGCCCATCTATTTTAAGAATAAAGGCTTCAAACTTTCTGTGATCACTTCTACTGTAAAAAAAGAAATTTTCAAAACTAGTGTATTTGACTTTGCTTAACCTCAGACAATTTGAGTGCACAGTAGATTTTTTATTCTTAGCCCATCGTGTTTTTGTTATTGGAACTTTCAACCCACGCATTCATGGACTCGGTCATTTATTCTTTCAACAATAATTTATTGAGCAACTTGTATATTCCTGTTTCTCTTCCCTCGTATATCCCTGTCCTCATGGCAACTTACCTCTCAGTGCCCTTCTTGCCTAGGAGTCCAGTGAGTCCTGACACACACTCAGTGACTGTTTTTTCTGCCCTACAGCAACCTTTGTGATCGTGGCATTGCAGCTGTTCTCGCTTCTCTTTAAGTTGCAGGAGCATTTTAATCATTCAAGTGAATAAGAGTTATTTTTTAAGCCCTGAAAAACTAGGCTTTCTCTGTCTTCACTGCAGTCCGTCAGCCCGGGAGCATGACCAGTCCCTGGGGTACTGGCCTAGGGACTCCTGGGACAGCAGTAAGTGATGCAAGGAGCCTTCAGTGTACCTGGCACTGATACGTAGGTTGTTTCCTGCCTGAAGGAGGATTTCTGGCCTTCTGATAAGCCAACTTTGGCTTCATACCCTTTTCTCCCCAAATCTCAGCATTAGAATTTCAGGGTTTCCATCATTCCCCTAGGTCTCCTTCATTATTTCTCACATATGGCTTAAGGAATGTGATGTGAATACCTTTCCTTCCTGCCTACCTTGATGGTTCAGATTTCCAGAGGTGGATTTTAATCTGATGACATAATGTTCATAAAGTACTTAACATCTAACAGGTAGCAGATACTCAATGAATGATATCTATTAGAGCTAGTCTATAATAATGATGACAAGTGTACAGATTAAACTCTGCACATAAACCTAGCTCTGTGTAGCCACTGCAAGATGGTAATCATAATAACAATGTTATGGCTATAGCTGTGTTTATAAATCTGTGCATGCTAAACTTTTAGTTATTATTTCTTCTTGAAATATAAATAATTTCAAAATAATAAACCCTTTTGTATTCTGCATGGTTTAAGTGCCAGAAGATTTTACCTATGAATGCAGCTTATATTCATTCATATATTCACTATTAAATAAATACTTGCCTCATTCCTGCTTTCCCTCAAGTTAATCCCATCTGAATCTTTTTTAGTCCCCCATAAGGTTTCAAAAGCTTTATTCTTGTCCTGATTGGCATGTGTTTCTTCAGAGACACCACTTGGGAGTGGAAATCAACACCAGCATCTTCTTGGCATTCTTCTCTCCTGACAGTGTAATGTAAGATTATGAGTACAAAGGGCCTGGTGGGAACCTGTCTACAGCAGCTTTGTCTCAGCTCCATCCCTGCCACATCAGCATTTATCGTCTTCCTGAGTCTCTGAGGGAGACAGACTGGAACTCAGGATTTGGATCACCTGTGACAAAGGAAATGAGAGGGGGTAACAAGGCACTGCAAGAAAGAAGCATAGACAAGATTCTGAATCACTTTGTTCAAAATTGGACATAGAGTGAAAACAGTATTTTAAAATGTTTGCTAATAATCAAGGAAATGCAAACAGAACAATTGATGAGATGCCATTATCACTTTCAAAATGGCATCGATTAAAAAAATAAGCACTCAGAAGGTTGGTGAGTGGGCAAGAGAAGGGACGTGTGCCCACCCTGCAGTGGGATGTTAAGTTTGCCCGTGGCTCTAGAAGACAGTTGGCAGGGAGCCCGCAGAGGAAGCGTGTGCGCAGAGCTATGTCTTGGATCTGGTTTGCAGGCATTACCAGAGATGTGTCCAGAGAGGTCTAGAGAGAGCTATCTGTTACATGAGGGAAACTATGATGTGAAGTTTTTAAAAGTCCAAAAATAAGAAGTGGATCAGATAAATAATGGCACATCCGAGTCGTATAAACTATGAAATCACCAAAATCATCTTTAATAAAACTAATACCTGGGGGAAAAGCAACTTATAAGACAATAGGCACATTTTTGTTGTATTCTTTTTTTCACTATATTTAGTTTTTAGAGCAGTTTTGTGTTCACAGCAAAATTAAACAGCAAGTACAGAGATTTCCCATATACCATCTACCCCTGCACATGCATAGCCTCCCCACTTATCAACATCCTCCAGAGGAATACATTTGTCACAGTCGACGAACCTGAATTGACACATCATTATCGCCCAGAGTCCATAGTTTACCTTAGGTTCACTCTTGGTAGTGTACATTGTTCTGGTTTGGACAAATATACAATGCCATGTATCCACCATTATAGTATCGTACAGAATAGTTCCACTGCCTAAAAATCCTCTGTGCTCTACCCATTCATCCTTCCCTCCCTTGAAAACCACTGATCTCTTTATAGTCTCCACAGTTTTGCCTTTTTCGGAATTTTACAGGATGTAACCTTTTCAGATTGACTTTCTTTAACTCATCTTTTTATCAGTTCTTTTTCCTCCTCATCTTTTCATCGGTTGCTTCCAAGTTTTAGCAATTATGAGTAGATCTTCTATAAACATCTGTGTGCAAGTTTTTGTATGGACATAAGTTTTCAATTCATTTCGGTAAATACCAAGGAACTCACTTGCTGGGCTGTTGGTAAGAGTATGATTAGCCTTGTAAAAAACTGCCAAACTATCTTCCAAAGTGGCTTTACCATTTTGCATTCCCACCAGCAATAAATGAGAGTTCCTGTTGCTCAATATGTGCATTTTAATTGCAATTCTGTAAGGCTCTAGAGTGGCGTAGGCAGTCCAGGCCCTGCAATCAAAACACTTGAGTTCCAGATACAGCTCTGCCAAGGGACAAATGGAAGAGGAAGGTGGTGGTAGGATCTCCCTGAATGGTAATGATGAAGGATAAGTGAGACAGTGCATGCGAGTGCATTCACAGCACCTGCCACACACAATAAACACTCAATAAACACAACAGTAATTATTCTATGTGCATGTGCATGCTCATTTAGGAAAAAGTAGTCAGTGGCTACTTTTGAAAAAACCAAGTATCCAATATTCTGGTTCTTTTTTTCTTCTTTGAGTATTTTATAGCTTTTTAAGCATATTTATTTTAGGTTCAGGGGAACATCTGCAGATGTTATACAGGTAAATTGTATGTCACAGGGGCTTGGTATACCGATTATTTCATCACCCAGGTAATAAGCATACCAGATAGGTAGTTTTCCTAGCCTCTCCCTCCTCTCACCCTCCAGCCTCAAGTAGACCCCATGTCTATTATTTCCTTCTTCGTGTCCATGTGTATTCAATGTTTAGCTCCCACTTATAAGTGAGAACATGCAGTATTTGGTTTTCTGTTCCTGCGTTAGTTCGCTCGGGATAATGGCCTCCAGCTCCATCCATGTTGCTGCATAGGACATGATCGCATTATTTTTTATGGATATGTAGCATTCCATGGTGTATATGTACCACATTTTCTTTATTCAGTCTACCATTGATGGGCATTTAGGTTAATTCTATGTTTTTGCTATTGTGAATAGTACCGCCATGAACATACAAGTGCATGTGTCCTTATGGTAGAAATATTTATATTCCTTTGGATATATACCCAATAATGGGATTGCTGGATCAAATGGTAGTTCTGTTTTAAGTTGTTTGAGAAATTGACACACTGCTTTCCATAATGGCGGGACTAATACATTCCACCAGCAGTGCATAAGCATTTCCTTTTCTCTGCAATCACACCAGCATCTGTTATTTTTTGACTTTTTAATAATATCCATTCTGACTGATGTGAAATGGCATCATACTGTGGTTTTGATTTGCATTTGCATTTCTCTAATGATAGTGATGTTAAGTATTTTTTCATACGCTTGTTGGCTACATGTATGTCTTCTTTTGAAAAGTGTCTGTTCATGTCCTTTGATTACTCTTTTTTTTTTTTGAGATGGAGTCTCACTGTTGTCGCCTGGACTGGAGTGTAATAGTGCATCTCACTGTTGTCGCCTGGGCTGGAGTGTAATAGTGCAATCTCGGCTCGCTGCAATCTCTGCCTCCCAGGTTCCAGCAATTCCCTTGCCTGATCCTCCCGAGTAGCTGAGACTACAGGCACCTGCCACCATGCCTGGCTAATTTTTATATTTTTAGTAGAGATGGGGTTTCACCATGTTGGCAAGGCTGGTCTCAATCTCCTGACCTCAGGTGATCCACCCACCTCAGCCTCCCAAAGTGCTGGGATTACAGGCATGAGCTACCATGCCCGGCCCTTTGTCTACTTTTTAATGGGCTTGTATTTTGCTTGCTAGTTGGTTTAAGTTCCTTATAGATTCTGTTATTAGACCTTTGAGGGATGCATAGTTTGCAAAAATTTTCTCTCATTCTTTAAGTTGTTTACCCTGTTTCTTTTGCTGTGCAGAATATCATTAATGTTCTTTTTGTAGCAGGATAAAATTACATATATATTTAATAATCCTATATTAATATAATATATATATATTTAATAATCCTACTGTGTGGTGTAGCAGCTTAAATAAAGGGTCCACACATTTCCCTGCTAACTATCTCTGGCTCTCACATATTCTTTAGCTGACTGATTTCACCTCTGTTTTCTTTGCTGTCCTCTTTTCCCTGGTCTTGATGCCTGTATAGCATCTCTACTTCAATGTCAAACTTGCCAAGTTCAAACCAGAATTCTTAAATTTTCCACAGAAGTCTGCTGCTCCAAAAGTCTCCCCATCTCAGTGAGGAACTGAGGACCCCTGTCAGGATCTGTCTGAGAGTTTAAAAGTCTCCCCATCTCAGTGAGGAACTGAGGACCCCTGTCAGGATCTGTCTGAGAGTTTAAAAGTCTCCCCATCTCAGTGAGGAACTGAGGACCCCTGTCAGGATCTGTCTGAGAGTTTAAAAGTCTCCACATCTCAGTGAGGAACTGAGGACCCCTGTCAGGATCTGTCTGAGAGTTTTGATGTCTTTGATTCCAATCTGTCTCTCACTTCACACTCAACCCATCATCAACTCCAGTTAACTGTGTCTTTGAAAGCCTCCCAATCTAGGTTGGGTGCCATGGCTCATGCCTGTAATCCCATCACTTTGGGAGGCTGAGGTGGGTGGATTACTTGAGGCCAGGAGTTCAAGACCACCTTGGGCAACATGGCAAAACCCTGTCTTTACTAAATATATACATAAATAAAATTAGCTGGGTGTGGTGGTGTGTGCCTGTAATCCCAGCTATTCAGGAGGCTGAGGCACAAGAACCGCTTGAACCCAGGAGGCAGAGGTTACAGTGAGCTGAGATTGTTCCACTGCACTGTAGCCTGGGTGACAGAGTAAGACTCTGTCCCTCTCCTCTTTCATAGCCTCTGCCTTAGTGTTTTTATTTAGGGATGGTGCCTACTTTGGTTTTTGCTGCATCCCTAACACCCAACACCATATCTTGCATATACTACTGAATTGAAGAAATCACGAGGGTCTGAAAGAGGACTTAGAGCAAGGTTGGTGTAGATAGGAATCTTCTGCTCCTCAGTGCCTCGGAGGCAGTGGACACAATCTGAGGGCAGCCACTAGGGAAGCACAGATAGCAAGGAGAGAGAGAGAATAGCTTATCACAAGGCAGTGTGTGATGTGGCTTCACCAGTGTATCACCAGCCAGAACATAATTTGGGGAAAGGGATTAAAGAATATCTTGGTCTCATCTATTCGTAATCACTTGTGCCTACAGACAAATCAAATGTACTGATCAGCTATGTCAACTGAGTGGCTTATAGAACAGAAAGTTTCCTCATCCTAAGTCCTTGAAAGTCTTTCTTCTACCTACTAAATATATAACTAATAGCATGTACATTTTCCTTTGTTTTTCAATCTGGGATGGATAAAGCAGATTCCTCCAAAAACTATCGAGAGTCATGGGGTATTCTGCAAGGTTTTGGGGTCTCAACAAGAAAGACCCCATTAAAGTCTCTCTCTCTCTTTTTTTTTTTTTTTAGTTTACTTTGAGGAGTTTTGGATTCCATTTTCAGCTTCATCAATGACTCAGAGTCGTTCTTTGAATCAATCACTCAACCTTTTAGCCACAAAACTTCCTCATTTGTAACAGGAGAATAATGAGAGCTCCCACAGGCAAGCTCCCAGAGAGGCATGGAGATCCCGCTTTATTCATTGTGTTCTGGATTTCTGCGAGGAGAATCCCTGGGGGCTGGCTGAGTACAGACCTGCAGAGAGAGAGATAAGATGTCTTAGTGTCTGGAGAAGTCATAACAAAGCCAAGCCAGGAGGATTAGGGAAAGGCAAGGGTACTCCCTTAGGAAACCAGGGCTAAGGTAAACCATGCCAAGTATTGTTTCTTTTTCTTCTTCTTCCTCATGCTCCAATATTTTTAAGCCAAAGAGGAGAAATTAGGTTAATATGAATAGCAGGGGGAGTTCTGAAAGTGAAAATGCACCTCCAGTTGGCAGATGAAACCCAAGGTTCCAGTGGTAAGTGTGGGCAGGAAGATGGAGAAGCTATGAGCTGGAAGGTTTCCTATAATCATCTAGGATAGGGCCCCTTTCTCCTGCCCCTTAAACTGCTTCCCAAACTGCCTGACCTCAACTTTGCTATAGGACTTCTTAAAGGAATTATTTTAAATTATTTAATAGACTTTATATGACATTGATTTTCAAAGTACTTGTATAAACATTAGCTCTTTTGATTTTCACATATCCTCACTTTGAGCAAAAGCCATTGCTATCATCATTAATTTACCGGTAAAGAAACTGAGTCTTAGAGGGATTAAATGACTTATTTGAGCCCAAATGGCCAACAGGTGATATAGCCAATGGAAAGCTGGATCTTACAACTATGAGTCCTATATTCTCTTGACACAAAAATGTTGCTAAACACACAGGGAGATGGTGCTTGAACTCCCGAGTCACCTTCATGATCTCATTCCCTTTGTTGACATTTTCTGCCAGACTTAAGATCTGGTTTCTTCTGCAGTTCACAGTTACAATCACAGTGCTTTATCCTTTCTCTTATGAGTCCCAGAGCCCTACTGGGCTACTCTTTGAGTAACCAGTACAGAACAACTTACATTATTAATTTTTATTTTTCTTTCTTTCTTTCTTTCTTTTCTTTTTTATTTTTTTATTTATTTATTTTTTTTAAACAAAAGTTTTTATTATTAGGATAAAATAAGCAAAGAAATATGCAGGCCCATATTTTAAAGTACATGAAGAGAATTGTGAGTAGGTAGTGCTACTGAATAAATTTTATTAGTTTATTTCCCCCCTTTTAATGTATGTGGTTCATAATGCTCATTTTTCAGATAAGGCAATGAGAGCTGAAACACACAAAGACTACTGTTTAAGGAAACCTGCTTAATTAGTTAGAAGTCCAAAGGATATCAAATATCCTAAATCCTAGGCCAGCACTCTGCATTTTCCTATTCAATCTTTTGTTTTTACTTGTTTACTTTTCTCTAAAATGTTTTTTCTCCCTCAGAGCTCATGATGAATAAAAAAGCATTGCATTTTCTTCACATTAATCAGTCTTAACATCACAAGCAAAAGTCTTCACACACTAACATTCACCTATAAGCCACATCTACTTGCATGTTCCTAACTCAGGTCAACATCACTGTTAAGAAAAAAAAAAAAAAAAAATCTTGGATTTTTTTCATCAAAGTCTTAATTTTCTTCAAAACCTTACATTATAATGAATATTATGTTTATACTACATAAAAGAAATGCTTAAATTTACATATAAACCTCTCTCCTTTATCAACATGTTTTCATGAAACAATTTGCATTTTATTGATTTTTGGATAAAATTTTTTTCATTCATTATATTTCTATAAATAATACTGAATTCTAACCTCATCACATATCCAATTGTACAGTGGAAATGTGATACATTTTAATGGGTATCTTTTTAATGTCAATAAGTTATTTTCATGCATGTTTTTTTTTTAATTTATTTATTTTTTTTTTATTATACTTTAAGTTCTAGGGTACATGTGCATGACGTTTATATCATGTATAACTCCCCAATGCAATCCCTCCCTCCTCCCCCCTCCCCATGATAGGCCCCAGTGTGTGATGTTCCCCTTCCCGAGTCCAAGTGATCTCATTGTTCAGTTCCCACCTATGAGTGAGAACATGCGGTGTTTGGTTTTCTCTTCTTGTGATAGTTTGCTAAGAATGATGGTTTCCAGCTGCATCCATGTCCCTACAAAGGACACAAACTCATCCTTTTTCATGGCTGCATAGTATTCCATGGTGTATATGTGCCACATTTTCTTAATCCAGTCTGTCCCAGATGGACCTTTGGGTTGATTCCAAGTCTTTGCTATTGTGAATAGTGCCGCAGTAAACATACGTGTGCATGTCTCTTTGTAGTAGAGTAATTTGTAATCCTTTGGGTATATACCCAGTAGTGGGATGGCTGGGTCATATGGTACATCTAGTTCTAGATCCTTGAGGAATCGCCATACTGTTTTCCATAATGGTTGAGCTAGTTTACAATCCCACCAACAGTGTAAAAGTGTTCCTATTTCTCCACATCCTCTCCAACACCTGTTGTTTCCTGACTTCTTAATGATTGCCATTCTAACTGGTGTGAGATGGTATCTCATTGTGGTTTTGATTTGCATTTCTCTGATGGCAAGTGATGATGAGCATTTTTTCATGTGTCTGTTGGCTGTATGGATGTCTTCTTTTGAGAAATGTCTGTTCATATCCTTTCCCCACTTTTTGATGGGGTTGTTTGTTTTTTTCTTGTATATTTGTTTGAGTTCTTTGTAGATTCTGGATATTAGCCCTTTGTCAGATGAGTAGGTTGCAAAAATTTTCTCCCATTCTGTAGGTTTCCTGTTCACTCTGATGGTAGTTTCTTTAGCTGTGCAAAAGCTCTTTAGTTTAATGAGATCCCATTTGTCAATTTTTGCTTTTGCTGCCGTTGCTTTTGGTGTTTTAGACATGAAGTCCTTGCCCATGCCTATGTCCTGAAGGGTACTACCTAGATTTTCTTCTAGGGTTTTTATGGTATTAGGTCTAACATTTAAGTCTCTAATCCATCTTGAATTAATTTTCGTATAAGGGGTAAGGAAAGGATCCAGTTTCAGCTTTCTACTTATGGCTGGCCAATTTTCCCAGCACCATTTATTAAATAGGGAATCCTTTCCCCATTTCTTGTTTCTCTCAGGTTTGTCAAAGATCAGATGGCTGTAGATGTGTGGTATTATTTCTGAGGACTCTCTTCTGTTCCATTGGTCTATATCTCTGTTGTGGTACCAGTACCATGCTGTTTTGGTTACTGTAGCCTTGTAGTATAGTTTGAAGTCAGGTAGCGTGACGCCTCCAGCTTTGTCCTTTTGACTTAGGATTGTCTTGGCAATGCAGGCTCTTTTTTGGTTCCATATGAACTTTAAAGCAGTTTTTTCCAATTCTGTGAAGAAAGTCATTGGTAGCTTGATGGGGATGGCATTGAATCTATAAATCACCTTGGGCAGTATGGCCATTTTCACGATATTGATTCTTCCTATCCATGAGCATGGTATGTTCTTCCATTTGTTTGTGTCCTCTTTGATTTCACTGAGCAGTGGTTTGTAGTTCTCCTTGAAGAGGTCCTTTATATCCCTTGTAAGCTGGATTCCTAGGTATTTTATTCTCTTTGAAGCAATTGTGAATGGAAGTTCATTCATGATTTGGCTCTCTGCTTGTCTGTTACTGGTGTATAAGAATGCTTGTGATTTTTGCACATTAATTTTGTATCCTGAGACTTTGCTGAAGTTGCTTATCAGCTTCAGGAGATTTTGGGCTGAGACAATGGGGTTTTCTGAATATACCATCATGTCATCTGCAAACAGGGACAATTTGACTTCTTCTTTTCCTAACTGGATACCCTTGATTTCTTTCTCTTGCCTGATTGCCCTAGCCAGAACTTCCAACACTATGTTGAATAGGAGTGGTGAGAGAGGGCATCCCTGTCTTGTGCCAGTTTTCAAAGGGAATTTTTCCAGTTTTTGCCCATTCAGTATGATATTAGCTGTGGGTTTGTCATAAATAGCTCTTATTATTTTGAGGTACGTTCCATCAATACCGAATTTATTGAGCGTTTTTAGCATAAAGGGCTGTTGAATTTTGTCAAAAGCCTTTTCTGCATCTATTGAGATAATCATGTGGTTCTTGTCTTTGGTTCTGTTTATATGCTGGATTACGTTGATTGATTTGCGAATGTTGAACCAGCCTTGCATCCCAGGGATGAAGCCCACTTGATCATGGTGGATAAGCTTTTTGATGTGCTGCTGAATCCGGTTTGCCAGTATTTTATTGAGAATTTTTGCATCGATGTTCATCAGGGATATTGGTCTAAAATTCTCTTTTTTTGTTGTGTCTCTGCCAGGCTTTGGTATCAGGATGATGTTGGCCTCATAAAATGAGTTAGGGAGGATTCCCTCTTTTTCTATTGATTGGAATAGTTTCAGAAGGAATGGTACCAGCTCCTCCTTGTACCTCTGGTAGAATTCAGCTGTGAATCCATCTGGTCCTGGACTTTTTTTGGTGGGTAGGCTATTAATTGTTGCCTCAATTTCAGAGCCTGCTATTGGTCTATTCAGGGATTCAACTTCTTCCTGGTTTAGTCTTGGAAGAGTGTAAGTGTCCAGGAAATTATCCATTTCTTCTAGATTTTCTAGTTGACTTGCGTAGAGGCATTTATAGTATTCTCTGATGGTTGTTTGTATTTCTGTGGGGTCGGTGGTGATATCCCCTTTATCATTTTTTATTGCGTCTATTTGATTCCTCTCTCTTTTCTTCTTTATTAGTCTAGCTAGCGGTCTGTCAATTTTGTTGATCTTTTCAAAAAACCAACTCCTGGATTCATTGATTTTTTGGAGGGTTTTTTGTGTCTCTATCTCCTTCAGTTCTGCTCTGATCTTAGTTATTTCTTGCCTTCTGCTAGCTTTTGAATGTGTTTGCTCTTGCCTCTCTAGTTCTTTTAATTGTGATGTTAAAGTGTCAATTTTAGATCTTTCCTGCTTTCTCTTGTGGGCATTTAGTGCTATAAATTTCCCTCTACACACTGCTTTAAATGTGTCCCAGAGATTCTGGTATGTTGTATCTTTGTTCTCATTGGTTTCAAAGAACATCTTTATTTCTGCTTTCATTTCGTTATGTACCCAGTAGTCATTCAGGAGCAGGTTGTTCAGTTTCCATGTAGTTGAGTGGTTTTGATTGAGTTTCTTAGTCCTGAGTTCTAGTTTGATTGCACTGTGGTCTGAGAGACAGTTTGTTATAATTTCTGTTCTTGTACATTTGCTGAGGAGTGCTTTACTTCCAATTATGTGGTCAATTTTGGAATAAGTGTGATGTGGTGCTGAGAAGAATGTATATTCTGTTGATTTGGGGTGGAGAGTTCTATAGATGTCTATTAGGTCCGCTTGGTGCAGAGATGAGTTCAATTCCTGGATATCCTTGTTAACTTTCTGTCTCGTTGATCTGTCTAATGTTGACAGTGGAGTGTTGAAGTCTCCCATTATTATTGTATGGGAGTCTAAGTCTCTTTGTAAGTCTCTAAGGACTTGCTTTATGAATCTGGGTGCTCCTGTATTGGGTGCATATATATTTAGGAGAGTTAGCTCTTCCTGTTGAATTGATCCCTTTACCATTATGTAATGGCCTTCTTTGTCTCTTTTGATCTTTGATGGTTTAAAGTCTGTTTTATCAGAGACTAGGATTGCAACCCCTGCTTTTTTTTGTTCTCCGTTTGCTTGCTAGATCTTCCTCCATCCCTTTATTTTGAGCCTATGTATGTCTCTGCATGTGAGATGGGTCTCCTGAATACAGCAGACTGATGGGTCTTGACTCTTGATCCAGTTTGCCAGTCTGTGTCTTTTAATTGGAGCATTTAGTCCATTAACATTTAAGGTTAATATTGTTATGTGTGAACTTGATCCTGTCATTATGATATTAACTGGTTATTTTGCTCGTTAGTTGATGCAGTTTCTTCCTAGCCTCGATGGTCTTTACATTTTGGCATGTTTTTGCAATGGCTGGTACCGGTTGTTCCTTTCCATGTTTAGGGCTTCCTTCAGGGTCTCTTGTAAGGCAGGCCTGGTGGTGACAAAATCTCTAAGCATTTGCTTATCTGTAAAGGATTTTATTTCTCCTTCACTGATGAAGCTTAGTTTGGCTGGATATGAAATTCTGGGTTGAAAATTCTTTTCTTTAAGAACATTGAATATTGGCCCCCACTCTCTTCTGGCTTGTAGAGTTTCTGCCGAGAGGTCTGGTGTTATTCTGATGGGCTTCCCTTTGTGGGTAACCCGACCTTTCTCTCTGGCTGCCCTTAAGATTTTTTCCTTCATTTCAACTTTGGTGAATCTGGCAATTATGTGTCTTGGAGTTGCTCTTCTAGAGGAGTATCTTTGTGGCGTTCTCTGTATTTCCTGAATTTGAATGTTGGCCTGCCCTACTAGGTTGGGGAAGTTCTCCTGGATGATATCCTGAAGAGTGTTTTCCAACTTGGTTCCATTTTCCCCCTCACTTTCAGGCACCCCAATCAGACGTAGATTTGGTCTTTTTACATAATCCCATACTTCTTGCAGGCTTTGTTCATTTCTTTTTCTTCTTTTTTCTTTTGGTTTCTCTTCTCACTTCATTTCATTCATTTGATCCTCAATCGCTGATACTCTTTCTTCCAGTTGATCGAGTCGGTTACTGAAGCTTGTGCATTTGTCACGTATTTCTCGTGTCATGGTTTTCATCTCTGTCATTTCATTTATGATCTTCTCTGCATTAATTAGTCTAGCTGTCAATTCTTCCACTTTTTTTCAAGATTTTTAGTTTCTTTGCGCTGGGTACGTAATTCCTCCTTTAGCTCTGAGAGGTTTGATGGACTGAAGCCTTCTTCTCTCATCTCGTCAAAGTCATTCTCTGACCAGCTTTGATCCGTTGCTGGCGATGGGCTGTGCTCCTTTGCAGGGGGAGATGCGCTCTTATTTTTTGAATTTCCAGCTTTTCTGCCCTGCTTCTTCCCCATCTTTGTGGTTTTATCTGTCTCTGGTCTTTGATGATGGTGACGTACTGATGGGGTTTTGGTATAGGTGTCCTTCCTGTTTGATAGTTTTCCGTCTGACAGTCAGAAGGACTGTCTGTTGGTCTGTTGGAGATTGCCTGAGGTCCACTCCAGACCCTGTTTGCCTGGGTATCAGCAGCAGAGGTTGCCGAAGATAGAATATTGCTGAACAGCGAGTGTACCTGTCTGATTCTTCCTTTGGAAGTTTCCTCTCAGGGGTGACTCCACCCTGTGAGGTGTGGGGTATCAGACTGCCCCTAGTGGGGGATGTCTCCCAGCTAGGCTACTCAGGGGTCAGGGACCCACCTGAGCAGGCTGTCTGTCCGTTCTCAGATCTCAACCTCCACGTTAGGAGATCCACGGCTCTCCCCAAAGCTGTCAGACAGAGTCGTTCGCGTCTGCACCCGCCCCCGCTGCTTCTCCTATTGGACTGCAGCTGTGCGCTGTTCGCAGAGGTAGAGTCTACAGAGACAGGCAGGCTTCCTTGAGCTGCTGTGAGCTCCACCCAGTTCGAGCTTCCCAGCGGCTTTGTTTACCTACTTAAGCCTCAGCAATGGCGGGCGCCCCTCCCCCAGCCTTGCTGCTGCCTTGCGGATAGATCACGGCAGACTGCTGTGTTAGCAGTGAGGGAGGCTCCGTGGGCGTGGGACCCTCCCGGCCAGGTGTGGGATATATTCTCCTGGTGTGCCTGTTTCCTTAAAGCGCAGTATTGGGGTGGGAGTTACCCGATTTTCCAGGTGTTGTGTGTCTCAGTTCCCCTGGCTAGGAAAACGGATTTCCTTCCCCCTTGTGCTTCCAGGTGAGGCGATGCCTCGCCTGCTTCAGCTCACGCTGGTCAGGCTGCAGCAGCTGACCAGCACCGATTGTCCAGCACTCCCTAGAGAGATGACCCCAGTACCTCAGTTGAAAATGCAGAAATCACCGGTCTTCTGTGTCGCTCGCGCTGGGAGTTGGAGACTGGAGCTGTTCCTATTCGGCCATCTTGCTCCGCCCCCTCTTTTTATTTTTATTTTTATTTTTTTTTGAGACAGAGTCTCACTCTGTCGCACAGGCTGGAGTGCAGTGGCACAGTCTTGGCTCACTGCAACCTCTGCCTCCCGGCTTCAAGCAATTCTCCTGCCTCAGCCTCCCAAGTAGCTGGGACTACAGGTGCATGCCACCACACCTGGCTAAATTTTTTGTGTTTTTAGTAGAGACGGGGTTTCACTGTGTTAGTCAGGATGGTCTCAATCTCCTGACCTTGTGATCCACCCACCTCAACCTCCCAAAGTGCTGGGATTACAGGCGTGAGCCACCATACCTGGCCTATTTTTTCTTATTCATCCCCACTAAAGATCCAATGGAGAGAGGCTGGAAGCCTCGTCCTGGAACATTTATCATCCATCACAGGGAACCCAGTTTCTAATAAGATTTTTATGTTTCCTTTTCATAGGCATACGATACTACATAGACTTTCTAAATAGTTGATTCATCCCCACCAAAGTGCATTGATCCTCTGCTCTGTAATTTATTTTCTGCCCTTTGACATTCATGCATACATGTAATTGCCTCTACCTGCATCATAGCTCAGCATTAGCAGACATGTAAGCCAAGTTTGAAAGTCAGATTGCATAACACACAGCTTGTACCTGCATGTTTCTCGATCAGTGATAAATATTTTATCATATATCAAAACAATGCATAACACTAGTAGTGCCTTTTGTTTATAAAGGGCCCTTCTGCTTCTCAAAGTACTCATATATTCACTCTGCTTCATTTGTCTTCAGAGGTTTTCTACTATTTTTCTGTTTACATATTTCATAGGGCCACATGAATGTAAATAATGTAAATATTCTTATACAAGCAGATATATGTTTCAGCATATTTTCAAACTTAATATTCTTTCATGTAAGTTAAACTTTTTTTTTTCTGTGTTTCTTGGCTTTTCCCTGTCTGGGGTCACTTGCGTGCAAGCTAGAGTCTCAGAGTGTCCCAGGGCAATGTAACCTCCCATAGACTTGTGACTTCTTTTTTTCCTTATTTTACTTCACTATCATGTCTCAGTGGAGACATAAAGACAGGCCTTCTGGGACCTCAATTTGGCAAAGGAAGATGGAATCCTCACCATCTGTCTTTCCCAGATTCCTTTGGCAGAATTTTTCTCTCTTTCTCTCTGTAGTCAATTCGTTAACAATTTTTGTTGATCTTTAAGTGTGGTTCCTAAGTCATGGTTAAAACAGGCAATATCCCTGCTTTCATGAAGTTCTTATTCTGATCAGACACTGTTTGGCTATAGCAAAATGAAACCCACTCAAAGCAACTTAAGCAAAAAAAGATCATTGTTGAAAGGGGTATTTCCTGCAATTCAAGGACACGAATATAATCAATACTCATAAAGAGCTAAAACCTGAAATTGGGAAGTCACTGGAGACAAAGCAGTGACTCTCTCACCCTCTGCTCCTTTTGCTGAAGCCACCTGGGCTTTATGTCTTCTCTTTTGGAGGGTGTATAGCAGCATCATTCTCCTTTCTGTAGACGCTTTATCTACTCAAGTTACATGGTCAATATGGTTGCCTAGTCTCAACTTCACGTGACCTCCTAGTCGAATCTGAATTGCCAGTTCTCATGATTGACCCTGGCCACCCAATGGGCTGACTGCCTTTTCATCAGGAGTTCATCCCTGGGCCAAGTGCATGGTGCTGCTTACATGCTTTATGGATTGACAGTTTCAAATTGCCATTCAAGTTTTAAGCTTTGGAAACTTTTTAGTAATAGATTATGTTCTTTCCAATTGTTTGGCAGCTCCATCAAATGAAGCATCAGTTGAAGACGCACCAAAAAATATTCACAAAGACCTATGTAAAGGTCAATTAGAAAGATTTTGTTTACAATAAGCCAATGAGGTAGCCATACTCAAATCTACAGTCTTATTTAGGATTGTCTAGTATTCTGTGGAATTAACGTGTCAACTCTTGTCATTCTTACTTCACATCCATATTGACTACTTTTGTTTATCTAGAGAATTACACAGTGTTAAATAGCATCATTTGATGTGCAGTACTCTAATGTATAAGAATGTGAGTAGGAAACTAAAACTTCAGTAACCAGGAAGCTACTTACTTATGTTTTTTTTAGTGCCCTGTGAAGCACAGAAATTATCTGAAAAATTAAGTGTACATCTTTTTTCTTAGCATTAGGAAGTTGTGTGAGCCTTTTCTCATCCACTAAAACTTTAATGGAATTTAAGCTAATATACATTTTTCAAGGTCATTTGTAAGTTTTATAATTCTTTCAGGAAAAGGATCTTAGGTTCCTGATGGTTTCACTAGAAAGTTGTTATGGCTACCTAAGAAGTGAACTTTAGAGACAGCTAAGGGATAGCTGTATGTGAATCTAAGAACACATTTTCTTTTCAAAAGGGCTGCAGCAGGTCAGTTTCCAAATATAAAGTCAAAATTATCAAATTATCTCTCTTCTGACAATAACATAATAGAATGAAACACATTTATTGTAAAGAAATCCATAGATCCTCAGGAATATCTACAAAAGTAGGTCATGCAGTGCTCCTTTTATTTATTTACTTATTTTTTGCATTCTAACTCTGGTTGCCCTGATTCTGGACCTTTGGATGTCTAATTTAGGGCTTCATAAGAGGCTTTTCTCTAAGGGAATTGGCTGTGTTCCCTAACTCCTACAAGGACATTTGGAATCACCTTGTGTGGTCCTGACCCATGCTTCTCATTTCAGCTCATCCTGTACATCCTACCTGGCCTAACTGGCTGTGAACTCTCCTGAATTAAAAAGATATTTAATAGAGCAATTTTGCCATTTGTGTTTTCTAATATCTAAGACGTTCTTTGGCTGGTAATCATCTTATTTGAAATGAAAAAAAATGTACTAGCAACTGTGAATGTCAATTTTAGAATGTTCAATTAAAATAGAAGTGAAAACAGCACTCAGTATATACTAGGCAATTTATTCATACTTTTTGAGTAATTCAAATAATAAATGATTCTTCACCTTAAAACCATGGAAAACCCTGGTTTTAGGCACTTAGACAGCAAATTGGTGTTAGACCATTTTCAGTGGTCATCATACTTCATCCTTATCTATGGGATTCACAGAATACACAAAATTTATAAAGCACACTTTGAGAGTGCTAGGAATCCAACAGGGACCAGGTACACCCTCAAGAAGCTATAGGTGTAGGTGTACGTATAGATATAGGTATGGTATAGGTGTAGTATAGGCATAGGTGTAGACGCAGGTATAGTTACAGGTGTAGTGTAAGTATAAGTGTATGTGTAGGTATAGGTATGCATGTGGGTGTATATTTAAGTATCGGTGTAGGTATAGGTATAATATTGGTAAGGTATAGACATTGGCATAAGTAAGAATACAGTCCTTTTCTGTAACCTGTTTTCACCAATGTTATTACTTTTCAGATGTCATCCAGAACTATGAAAATCACCCACATTCATTTAAGGTCAGGATTAACGGAGTCAGAGACAGCTTTCAGTTGCTGAATTTTAGAGGAGATGCTGAATTTCAAATTGCATGTAAGTGGCAGTTGGCTCTTTTCCAGGTTTATATAAAATTTTGTCTGCTGCCACTGCCTGCCTATTAACTTTTTTTAAACATAAAGACCATTGAAAGATAATTAGTTATGTGACTGGGATAGAATGAGTCCTATAGATCCATATAGCTTTGGAAGATAGTAAGTAGCTGTTTCCTATAAAAGATTTGGAAGCTTAATGAATAAAAATATCCAGAATTTTTTTTTAAAGTCAAGACTCTAAATCTCTATGAAGGAAGTTCATTTTCTTTTAAGACAGTAGGTGTGGAGGATCAGAATGAACATGAAGTTGTTATTCTAATACCTTTGTCGCTTATACCTCTTTTGAAATACAGTAATGAGATAGCATTCATTTTGCTTTATAACTCCACAAATGTTTGGTTTGAGCCACCAGTGAAACACTATGCTAACATAATTTATCAGTCTCTAAAACAAATACATTCTCCTCATTCTCAAGCCTGCCTTACTCTAATATCTGGTCACTTTTTATCATGCATTTGTTCTATTTGTCATTACTGGCCAAGACAGCAATTGTTTCACAGCATATTATACCGACTGGCCAATCCCATGAGTACCAGAGCCTTTGTATTTCTATAGAAGTATCAGTTTCTTCTCAAATGGAAAATGCTTATTTGTCCCACCTTGGACTAGAATGGATAAAACTTAGTAAAAATATTCCTCCTCCAATGGATTTAAATTATGTGCATTTGTAGAAAACTTCTCTAATCAGACTCAGTATGTCCCAATGGTTTAAGAAAGAGGGTTTTTCAGGGTGGCAGCAACTGCATACTAAAGCATAAGAAAAGCCATTTTGTCTATGTTGTCTTCGTTTCAGTTAGATTCTTGCCATCAAGTTGGGCAAGTCTGCTGAAACTTCCTATTTAAAAAATGCAGATGTGAAACTGTATAAAACATTGCCTTTTTTTTCCTAAAATTGAAGGATCTCAAACATGTACCCTGAGAGGCAAGGACTATTTTTGTTTTATTGTTGTCTTTTGACTGCCTAGGCTTGGAACAAAGCAGACACTTAAGTGTCTGCTGAATACATGGGTAGCTGGCTGGGGAGGAGGGCAGCAACAAACACAAGACACCACCCGACCTGGATTCATTTGCCATAGATGGGAAATTAGGAGTTGGTGCAAATAATAATCCCAAATGTGTAAAATTTGTCAGTCCACATTCTTATGCATAAACTGGCTCAGGTTTTGCTTTGACAGAACTGGGCCATCCCCAGGATGCACTGCATCTATAGCCATATGTAAATGAGAACATGCATTGTTTATGCCAGAAGGTGTGTAGTTTACTGCTTTCTGATATGTCAGTCTATGGGAAAGTCTCAGAAGAAAGAGACCCTGCTCGAAGTCTGTGAGGAACTGGGACTTAGCTTGATTCTCTGTCCAGTGGGAAAGTCAGCGGCAGAAGGAATGGCAGAGAATGAATGTTGATCAAAATCAGAAAGAGTACAGACCAAATGAGATATGCATGGGCTACCTCTGGGGCTCATTGCCTTCAGCTTGTCCTGCCTTATGCTATGTTCAGGCAGGGAATGGAACATAGGGAGGAAACATTATCTTGGCCTCCAGCTTTCCAAAAACCAGGGAGAGTAGGGTCTGATACAGGAAAGCACAGGGAGTGGAAAGAACACAAATCAAATGCATTTGCTTGATTTTACCTGCTTTGTTGAAGAGTTTTGTATGCAGAAACAGAAACTGTTTTGAAAATGGAGCATTTGGGTGATCTGAAACTTTTAGTTGCTATGCTATGCCTTTTCCTTCCTATATAAATATTCTCTTCCTTCCTCAGCTCCATGGTAGTAAAAAAAATGTGACTAAAACTTTTCTCCACCATGGAAGCCAAATGCAATTCAATGGCGACATGCCGCTGTGTTGCTTTCCTGAGATGCTTCTTTACAAAGACGATGGATTTAATACCATTTATCTACATAGATGGCAGGGAAACCACACTTTTTTTTTTGTAATCTTCATCTATAATTTCTACTGGGTTTATTTTTATAGCTACAATTAAAGTACCAATAGAATAATATCCAAGCCCATAATTTTTCTGACTAACCATTGTGAAAAATGAAAGGCTAGCAGTTCTGTAATGTTTCTTTTCCAGCACTGCAGAGATTGTGTCTTGTTCCAAGATTCTTACCTTAAGGATTTATGATGAACTTTAATGCAGACAGCAAGTCACTTTTTATTTAGAGAAGATCAAAGCCAAGAAGGCAAAGGGGTTATTGTTTTTGTGACAGTGTTGTGGGGTTCGGAGCTGATCTCTCACAGATTATCTCATATTTTCTTTTCTTATTTATTTATTTATTTATTTTTGAGACAGGGTCTCACTCTATTGCCTAGGCTGGGATGCAGTGGCACGTGGCATGATCACAGCTTACTGCAGCCTCCACCTCCCACGCTGACGCAGTCCTCCCAGGTAGCTGGGACTGTAAGTGCACATCACCATGCCTCAGTAATTTTTGCATTTCTTGTGGAGGCAGAGTTTCATCACATTGACCAGGCTGGTCTCAAACTCAGGAGTAAGCGCTTCACCTGCCTGGCCCCCCAAAATGCTGGAATTATAGGTGTCAGCCACTGTGCCTGGCCTGTCGCCTATTTTCTTGTACATCTTGCCTCTCCTCTCTGTCTTGTGCTTGGTCTTATTTTTCTCTTTAACAAATGAGAGCGCTTCCTGTGGTGAAGTCGTTACATTCGCGTAGATTAAATTCTTTAGTCGAGCCTTTCTTCTTATGTTGTGTCAAAAAGAAAGAGAAAGAGATATACATAGAGAGATATATAAGGTATGCTCTTTCTGTTTTCACAACCCTTCTCTTCCTTTCCAAACAAGAAAAAGGATTATTCACTTGTACGGTGCTGTGAGAATGGACCTGAACAAATTTTAAACACACTGTAACTGTTTGTTCCAAGCAAATAATCACTGTATGTAATCCTGTCACAATCAGTGCTCTCTTATCCATGGCCTACAGTTGTCATGGATTGGGTGTGTGGCAGTTCAGAGAGTACAGGATAAAGCACAAACTTCAACTGCTTCTCTTTTTCCAGGCAAAATCTATAAATGACCCTTTTTCAGTGTCTTGCTAAACAATCTCATGGAGCTTGTGATCCTCTTTTTGACTAGAAAGGAATGTTCACGGTTTGATAAAGGAAGCATCGATCTCAGAACTGTACCTAGACAATCTAGTTCCTGGTGCTGGAAAGGCACTGAGCAGAGGGTCAGGTTGTGCCTGGAGTCTGGGGAGCGATGTGCCAAACTGTTCCAGGAACCCTAGAACCACATGCTTTCTAGAGTCAGCCTGTCATTTCACCTCCCCACATGCAGTGGCCTCTGCCTTGGGGAATGAAGCCCAGGCTCAACCTGATTTTCCACAGGTTCGAATTGACTTATTTGTGGGTTAAAAACTTCCTGACTACCAAAGATTCCTCTTTCTATTTTCCCCCACTGGCCCCCAATATTGAAAGATTTTCTCTACTCATGAATTATATTTCTGAAATCATGATATACTTTCTCTATTAGCCGATGTCATGCACAACAACCAAGTTGATGCTTTCTGGATGCTATGAAAGAATCAGCATTGCCACACCCAGTATGATGAATTTAAGCTAAAGCCAAGCAAAACAAATAGGCTTTTAATTATTCTGCACAACTTCCTTGAGTATCAATGCAAAATTTCTAGTAAATACCTGCATGTCTCCATAATTACATTCATGGGCTTTTTAGAGAAAACTCTGATCTATGCACATGTTCTCTTTTCTGACTCTGGATAGTAGAGTGCCTGGGGTTTGGAATTCTGTCAGACCTGACTTAGAATTTTACTAGTGGTGTGACCTTAGGTAAGATATTTTACTTCTCAGAGCCTACAGTCAGAAATAAAGAAAAAACATAGAAAGTGCCTACAACGGTATATAATGAGCAGTCAATGGATGCAGCATTTTAAAAATTAGCTACTTACTGTCTGCTATCTATCATCATCATTTCCCACACAACTTCCAGCATTTATCCCAATAACTCTTTATTTTCATCCCATTACCAAATGAATATAATACATAATTTATTGTAAATGTCATGAAGGCAAAGACTGGGTCTTTTGTCTTTGGATCCTCAGCACTTAGAGTGATGCTTAGGCATAAAGAAAATGATCAGGATGTGCTTGGTGTATAAATGAATGACCAAATATAAAAACTGATGTTAAATATTACTAATTATATTTATATATCTGCACACATACAAATGTACAAGAAGTGTAATTAAACATAAAAGTAAGCCCCTTAAGAAAGACTACACAGACAGGAGACATTTAACCTTTGGAGATTAAGAAGGGGCTCTTTGTTTAAGTTTGTGAAGTCATAAATTACATGAGCTGTGATAAACAAATTGCCTGTGGTCAGAGCTGGTGTGATACAAATGAGTGTCCGTTGCCTGCTAGGTAAAGTTGTAGGTGCTGAAGATGGCGCACAAAGGGTATGCTTCCTGCCCTTAATGAGCTTACAGAAGAATGGTACAAGAGACACATCATCCAATCATTCCAACAGAGGGAGATTTGTGCAATGATAGAGGTGTGTCTAGGATGCCGAGGTGCGTCAAGCCCTGGGGTAGAAAAGGGATGCCCCTTGTCTAGGGGTTGTGTCTAGGCAGAGTTAAAAGGATTAATGGCTCAGGGGAGCTGAAGGATGAGCTGAGGATGAGGAAGGCAAGGTAAAAGTATTCCAGGAAAAGGATACTTCACAAAATTAGGTGGAGACTTCATGGAGTCTTATGTTGCTAGAAGGTAAAATATGAGGCTGAGAATGAAGGAAGTTGAGACTGAAGACTTGAGTTTTATGGATCTTATTAAATAACTTGAACTTTATTCTGAACTTTCATTGGTACCTTCAAAAAAAATTTAAACCAAAGAATGGCACGGCCAGATTGCATTTTGTATCAATCACCTTGGTGGCTGTATGGAGAATGGATTTGAGGAAGATGAGACTGGGTTCTGGGGAACTATTCAGCGGCTGCATTTGCAGTTAGTCCAGGAAACTGGAAACCAAGGCACTGAAGTTGGGATGGAAAGGAGATAGTAATTTGGGAAACATTTAGGAAACAGTATCGGCAGAAGTTGGTAATTAACAGGATGTTGGAGTTGACCTGAGGGAGGAGTCAAGTTTTTCATTTGCATGACTAGATGTAAGGGAATTTTATCCATTGAGAGAGAGAATGCTGATAAAGGAATGCGATTTTAGAGGTAGGGGGATGAGGCAAGTCTGAGATGCCTACTGGATGCTAAAGGTGGTGGAGCTGACACCTCACAGGTGAGATTTAAAGTAGAGTCGTCAGGTCATCTGCACCTGGAAGATGAGAAGTTTCACTTCTGAGATGGTTCTGTGGCATAAACCATGACTGGGTTGACATGGTGCCTTCTTAGTGTATTTGGCTGTATAACAAAATTTCTTAGACTGGGTAATGCATAAATAACAGAAATATATTGCTCACACTTCTAGAGTTCAAAATCAAGGGTCCAGCAGATGTGGTGTCTGGTGAGGGCCCATTCTTCATCAATGGCACCTTCTTTCTGCATCCCTTCCACCTCTTTTGTAAGGGTACTGATCCCATTCACGGGGGGAGCCTTCCTGACTTAATCACTTCCCAAAGCCTTCATCTCTTAATACCATCACATTGTGTATTAGGTTCCAACTTAGGAATTTTGGGGGAACACCAACATTCAGACCATGTACACAGCCTCATAATATAAGGAGGAAGCTGATCCAACCAGGGGCAGTTATAAAACCCATGTACAGCTTCATTACATATTCCAGGACTTCCTTAAGAATTAGACGAAGAGTCAATTCACGAAGTCTGAAATAAAGCACAGGGCATCAAAAGAGTTCATACAATAAATATATATCTACAGTTGAAAATGTAAAAATAGATATTTCTAAAGAGAAAAAGGGAGGTAGAAATGAAAAAAGAGAGCAGAGTGGAGGAGAAAGAGAATAAAGAGCAATTCTGAGAGAGGAAGGGAGGAGGGGAGAAAATGAGAGAGAGAGAGAGACCATGCACTTACGAGAGGAAAAAGAGTTCCTGCTCCTGGGAATTTCAAAGCAATCCTGACCACTTGCCTGCAAACTGGAATGAAAACCCTATAGCAGTATGTTTCCCTTCTTCTTTAAGTTCAAAAACCTAAACTTTTATGCAAATATATACAGAATCAATATTATATGTGTATACTAAATACTCATGGGTTTGCATTTTAAACTTTCAAGAGTATGTTTAGTTATGTGACACTTTATTAATATTGAATTGATACTGTGGCTTTTCGCTCTCAAATGAAGGAAACACATTTCCAGGGTTTGAAAACAGGAAAACGATTGATTTTTGCATTCTGGTGTTTTCTATGAGCCCCTTCAACATCTAAAATGTATCTCAGGTCGTATTTGTTTTCTTCATACACAAATTCTGTTCTCTCCTCTGAGGTGGCCTTTCTGTTGGCTTCTTTCTGCCCCCAGTGGGCACTCAGCAGGAGCCACACAAGATGAAACCGCCAGTGAAATGGCTCAGACCATGGGCTCTGGACTGGATTCCAGCCCCAGTGCTGGATCCTGAGCTGGTGACCCTAGGCACCTCACCTAACAGCTGTGTCTCAGTTATGTTACTGAAAAAAAACAGGGTTCATTTGACTAGTGAGCAACAAACAACTCTCCATGAGAATGCAGGTTTTGCTAAGTAGTTTTATTACTTGGCACAGGAAAGAGGACACTAGGTTTATCCTCCAAAGCAGTGTCTCCCTGAGGGAAAGTGATAGGCGAGTTTTACAGAGTGATGGGGAGGGAAGAGGGGATTAGGTGCATCCTCACGTGTCGAGGAGGAGCCCAGTTGTGCAGACTCAGTGAGTGATTAGGCCAGCACATGGATCACAGGGAGGCTTTATCAAGGTAATGAGGAACGTTCATTTGGGTTCATCTATAAGTTTCTGGGGTCTGTCAGAAGCTGGTTCCAAAACCACTGCAGGGCAGGAGGCTGTAAAACAGGCCGACTGCTCAAGTTGATTAAATTCCTATAATCCCTGGGGACCCTCCTTGCCTTCCTACAGTTATGAGAAATCTAAAGAGGGGATGACATCATTGCTACCTCACAGAGCTGTCCGGTGAAATGGGAAAAATTTCGGCAAAGCACTTAGCCTGATGTCTGGTAATGGGTCAACACTCCATACTGAGCAATCGTTATTATTATTTAAACAGATTTTATTATTTTTTAATTAAAGCATCATCATTTAATAGCTTGCTAATGATCATTTGTTTGTTATTCTTATTTAAGGATAAATCTGCACTCCCATGGGGCATAGGCCTCTAGCATTGCTCTCACTTCCTTGCTGTCCCCTGCAAGCCCCAAACTCAAAAGCTCAAGACCTTTGGCCCCGAAAAGAGAATGTGCAGCCACTGGGCAGTGGGAATAGCTGGGTAAAACCAAGATTGGTTTTAGGATCTTCTCAGATTTAAGAATACTCCTTCTTTTGGATGGATGGTGGCTTGAATGTCCTTATCACAAGGAGACTGAATTTCAGGACACAGAAGAAAGACAGGCTCAAGGCAGGGGAAGCTCAGGCATTTGTGTCCCTGCCTGCAGGGAAAACGCCTGGGACTCCTTAAGCCACCATGTTCTACAACACAGTGCATGAGGTCAGAGAAGGTGAACTTCATACTGGCCAAGCACTGCTGCACTGCAGACCATAGCACCTGCATCCACTGCACAGGGGTGCACCTGGGGTGGGCCTCGCAGCTTCAGATCCATGATTTTGGGTTCAGGTTCTTCTTGAGAATTTAGCCATTATAACCCTTGGCTTCCATGTTTGTGAAATGGTGGTGAAATTACCTAGTTTGATCATGAATATTAAATTAGATAATGTATGTAAAGGGCTTCACATCTGGCATTAACAAACATGATAGGAATGGTAGCTACTAGTGCGATATGAGTTGATTTCGTTCTCCTACCCTATGATGGATGAGTTGCTGAGGTGCAGAGAATGACGGAAGAGTGCCCAAGGTTACAGCGATTGAAGAAGTGGTGAGGTTGGGGTTTGCCCTTGGTTGTATCTGACTCCAGAGCCCACACTCCACAGCTCTGAGGCGCTGAAGTGCATGGGGACCCTCATTTGATATGGGGACCCTCGCCTGATGTACGTGAGGGTGAAGCACATTCCTGGAGCAGAGGGAAGTGATTCATCTCTCCCAAGGTTCTCTCACTGTAATGATGTAAATTCTTAGCCCTATTGATCTACCTATCTGGTCATTTTATGGCACTTTTCAGTGGAGAACCGAAAGGCTTATGCTAATTAATAGTCCTGAATTCTAACAGACTTCATTACATTTAGAAATAGGAAATTCTAATTAAACTTAATGAATCTAATTCCCTTCTGGCCTTTATTCAAATTCACTGAGACCTGCCCTAGCCATCCTATCTAAAATTTCCACACCACACACTCACCCACCCACCCACCCACCCACTGCCCCTCCCCACCCCTTGTGTGTAAAACTTCCTGTGGCTCTTCCCTTCTTTCTGTGTTCACCTTCGCACGTATCACTATCCAGGATTCTCTGCAATTACTCCTCTATCTCACTAGCTGTCTATCTCCCCTACTAGGTGTACCTCATCAGGGCTTGAATTTTGGATTTTTTCACTGGCTGTATCATCAACGCTTAAAGCAGTACCAGGCACAGTGGGCACTTAAAGAATACTTGCAGAATATATGAACAAATGAATCCCTATTCTTTCCCCTACACCTGTTTACTCTTTAACCTGACTCAGAGAACCAAAATTCTGCAGCTAGTTGAACTACCTCCCCTTTTTTATAATTTGCTTCTAAAATTCCTCATGGTGTTTCATTTCTGTTCCATCACCTATTGTGACCTCAATTAAACAAGTAAATAAACAAAATGGATCTGTTTGCCCTAGAGGTATTGAATTTATTTCTATGAAAGGTATGGGAAAGGCTATTTAGTATTTCTACCACCCTACTGAAGCAGTACTGTTGTCTGGTGTAAATACCCGAGGTTCGTTTCCTCATGCCAAGGAAATCAAGGACATGGACCCACATGGAGTGAGGTTTAGAGCACAGGTTTAATAGGCAAAAGAAAAATAAAAAAAGAGAATAGCTCACTCCCCTGTGAAAGAGAGGGACCTGCAAGTGGGTCTTCCAGCTGATGGCGGAGTGCACAGGGTTTTATAGACAGGCTTGAGGAGGCGGTGTCTGATTTACATGGGGCCCAAAGATTGGTTGGACCAGGTGTCATATTTACATAGTGCATAGGGAAGCTGCCCACCCCACCCTAATCTTATTATGCAAATGAAATCTTTGCCTGACTGGTGCCATGTAGTCTGCTCCAGACTGCACACGTGGTTGGCAAGGAAAAGGGAAGATGGAGCCGCCATTTTGAACATGCCTAGTCCCAGGTAGCCTTTTCTTATTGGGACAGCTGCCTGGCATTCACCTGTGCAAGCTTCTAGCTTGTCTATGTCTGCAGCTTGATTTTACAGGCTGCTCCTTGTTAGAAAAGAAAATGATTTGGGGGCTGCTTTTCATTAAAAGAAAAACCTTATCAAGGACTTCCTTACCTTCACAATCTGTCTAAATAATTTCTTCTTAACTCCTATATCACTACCTGGGAAGGTGAGATGTTAGGGGAACCATATTTTATTAAAGGGAAGAAGAGGAGAGGAAAGAAGAGACGCAGAAGAAAAATTAGTAGACTAGGAATCAGGGTGCCTGGATTCTAATGCTGGCAGTTACTAATCACATGACCTTGGAAAAGCATTGAACCTTTCCAGAACTAAGCTTCCTCTTCTGGAAAAGAAATGGGTCAGACAAGATACCCCTAAATTCTTCAAAGACCTAATATTCTAAACCTAGCCATATATAGATCTAACTAGCTCTAACATTCTGTGGCTCAAGATAACTTAAAATATGTTTTCTAACATCAGAAACACTTTCAGATCTTAGTTTATTCTATGATATTTAAAAATATTATTTTCTTTTCTCAGGTGTAAGCATTGATCCAACAAGGTTTAGCTCAAAGATCTTTCATTTTGAATTCCTTTGCACCCAAGCCGACCCATCATTTTCTGAGGAGCAATAGAAACAAAACTGTCAGGATTTTCAAAATTGACGGAAGGTGGCCTTTGGCAGTCTTTTGAATTTGCTCTCTAGGCTCATGCAAAATATGCAAAATAAAGCTTCAAGCTTTCTTTGAAAATGAAATTGGTTTGAAACTAATAGGGATTTGGAAACAGGCAGCTGAGCAGATTTCCTTCTGTAAATATCACGTGAACTCTCCATGGGGCATGGAAATTTGAGGAATTTAAAAATAGTCTGGTCATTAATAGATCAAAGTGTCACTTCTGGAATATCAGAAAGTGATATTAAGTTCTTGCCTAAGAAAGAAAAGGGAAGATTTGACTTTTTTTTTTTTAAGTATTTTCATATAAAGTATCTTTTTGCAGACTGTAAGCAGTATCTTTATCCACATCCTGGAGGAGAGAGGGATATTAGTCTTACTAAAATGAGAGGTCATGAGATCATTAAGTTGAGAAATTTCAATGAATAAGGTCGAGTGAACTTTTCCCAGATATCTTCTGAAAACTGCCTTAGATAAGTTTTAAAATGAGTCTGACTTTGCATAATAATGGAGGATATAGATGTAAATATTTTATGGACATTAACAAATAGGTAGGATATTGATGAATTAATTTGTTAGTGAAACATAAGTATAATGGCCCTGACATTTATTAAGTACCTTCTCTGAACTAGTTATTTACATAAATTGCCAGAATTAATCCATGTAACAAATGTGTGAGGGAGATACGATTTTCCCATTAAACTTAGAGGAAACAGGCTCAGAAAGATCTGAATAATTGTTTAAGACAAAATATCTGATAAGTGGGTATTATGGACTGAATGTTTGTGTCACTGAAAAAAATCACATGTTGAAGACTTACCCCCAGTGTGATGGAATTAGGAGGTGGGAGTCTTTTGGAAGGGATGAGGTTTAGTTAAGGGTAGGAGGGTAGAGCCCCAGTGATGGGATTAGTGTCCTTAAAGAAGAAAACGGAAAGATCAGAGCTTTCTCTCACATGCACTGAGGAAAGGCCATGTAGGGACACAGTGAGAAGACAGCTGTCTGTAAGCCAGCAAGAGAGGCCTCACCAGGAATCAAGTCTGCCAGGACCTTGCTTCCCAACTTCCAAAGATGAGAGAGGTAAATGTCTCTTGTCTAAGCTACACACCCTGTGGCACTTTATTATTGCAACCCAAGCTGACTATGACAGCGGTGGACCTGGCATTAGAAGCTCACTTTTAGATTTCAAAGTCCATGCCAATGAGGATGTGGGATCAAGAAACTGTCATGGGCTGGAAGCATCCCATAGGCTAGATGGATTCACCAAAGGATTGTGGATCACTGTGGTCCACGGGGCAAGAGCATAGTGCAAGTGAAATCTTTTCCTACAAGAGTAGAAACCCTGAAGGCAGGGAGACACCTTCTCAGGTCTCTCGCTTCCCCACATGCCCTGCACAGCATTGGCCTCTGAGTCCTGCAGCTTCTTTGTCCCTCTGATCACCCTGCTCTTTCTGCCTCAGTTCAGCTCAGCCGCCTCTCTCCACTGGGCTCCCTGCCTTCAGTCTTTCCCCTTTAGTCCATCATAACCCAGGAGTGACTGCCTTAAAACTCTTTAAAACTGGAAATGATTTATGTTACTTTCCTGCTTTAAACCTTTCAATGGCACACAGAGTGTCACCACCCCACGTGGGGAGCATTCGTGTTCCACTCTAAGGAGAACGTATGGATGTATGACACCACCGTGGCCATTGTTGCCATCACAAGGTGCTGCCAAGGGCTGTGCTCTGTGCCCTGGTCATGGCCCATGAGGTGAGGTCCTAAGCCCACCCCATGTTGTCTTCTTTGTGTGATCTGATGCCATTTTTCTTGTTCTCTTCCCTGCACTTTTTCTTAGGGTCAGCCAGATCTGGTAAGTAGGTATGTTCTTCTAGGGATAAAGGCAGAAATAAACACAAAACTAGAGCATTAAGATTTTGAAGCTGAAATAGCATGCAAATGTAAATAATGCATATTTGAAGTAATCACTGTAATGCTATTTATAGTGCACCTTTTCCCCCAAGGATGGCAAAGCAGTTTACAAATATTCTCTTTCTAGTCCTTACTGTATTCCAACATATTGTGCTATACATGCAATTTTGAGCTATGAATTTCTTTCTTTCACTTTACAAACAATACCTGAGTAATTTGTTGAGTCATTTAACATAGGATCCACACTTGGGAATTGATGTCTTTTTGAATGCAGACTAAAACACAGCACTTGGCTGAAACTAACATCTGAGTAACTGCAGTCATCAAGCCACACTCAGGGTTGCAGAAATGCTTTGAATACCTTATAGGGCCACCTCTCATTTTCTTGATTGAAATTAGGAAAATGGTCACTGCAAGTGTATTGAAGTCCAAGGGAGCTTGAGTTGTTTGTAAAGGCACATTTCTTCACCATGCATAACAGGACCTATGGCTGAGGCGTGGTGCTCCAAAGCACTACATACTGTCTCCAGATCTCCCTTGCTCATCTTATTGCTGCTACCCTGGCCTCCTTCCATTACTGGAATATGCCAGGCATGGTCTGGACTCAGGGCCTTGGCACCTGCTGTTCTCACTGGCTAGAAGCTCTTCCCCTGCATGTTATCCCAGCTCCTTCCTCACTCCACTTGGGTCTAATGCAGCATCCTTAATTATCCCTGCCTCCTGTCACCCTGCTTTCTATTTCTCCTTTGCCTTTACCAATATGTGGCAGATTTTTATGTTTATTGGTTTATTGCTTTTCTTTCTTTTCCATAATACACGTTCCATGAGAACAGAAATTTTGCCTATTTTGTTCACTGTTGTATCTACTAGTGCCTAGAACAGTGCCTGGAACATAGAAGTCCTTAGGAAATATTTGATGTAAGCAAATGGATGAACAAACTGCTCCTGGCTAACATCTGTAGGGTTACTAGAACAATCAGTATGATTATTCACAACTGTGTTTAGCTGGCTGTTCTCCAGATAAACTGGTAAAGGCAATGTCTCAGCCACATTTAGTACCTTAGTATGTGAAACTATGAATTTCCATAAGGTTTGTAATTCTAATTAAGAAATCATGTAAAGGGAAGATACTTTCATGGTTTGCAAGTTGTCCTTAAGGCAGAAACCCTCACACAAAGCAATTAATTAGCATGCAGAATAGAGGACAATCCTGAATTGAGAATTGCAATGCATTGATATGGTCATTATACATCATTCCTTTTAATATGATTTGTTTCTGTCTACACAAAATATAGACAGAAGACATATTCCTGTATATAACACACATGCTTTGTATTTGCTTCTGAATACAGATTGTTTTTAAGACCTGGGGATATATGGTAAGAATCCCAGTCTTTCCAAATTCCAAACCAAAAAAGTGTCTTCTAGCTGCTAGAGGCCAGATAGTTCTATCTGCTACAGCCAGGTTTCCACAGACCATGTGCATCACCTTAAATTATGACTTTGAAGCATTTCTTTTGACCACTCTGTTCGCAATCATCTTAAGACGTCTGCTTGTGTATTTTTCTGCCAGCCATCTTACACCCTTATCCTGTCAAGCAGAAGCTATTGAAGCTAGTACGGTATCAGTACCAGCAGATGGATTTTATTCCAAAATCCCATTCCTGGTGAAGATGCACCATCATCAGGACCACTAGCAGTGTCCTCTCTGCGGAGTGTTTTCCAACTGGTCAGGAAATAAAAACTAAGAAATATGTGTCTACAACTTCTCCAAAATGTGCATTTGACATATGCCTGTTTCAGGGCTGAAGTCAGTTTTGACTTCATGCCAGCTGAAGGCAACTATGAATTATCCCAAAAGGTTAAAATCCCCATGTGGCTCCAAAGCTGGCCTGAAAACGTACCCATCCCAAAGTTAGTCCCTCAGCAGTGGGATCCCGAAGGCCAGGGCTGGATTTGGCAGATGGGGTGAGTTTCTCAGAGACAGAAGGAGGGAAGATAATTAGGGTGTAAAAACCATGTTCAAGCTAAGAGTAAGAAAGGGAGGGGGCTGGGCATGGTGGCTCATTCCTGTAATCCCAGCAATTTGGGAGACGAAGGCAGGAGGATTGCTTGAGCCTGGGCAACATAGCAAGACCCTGTCTCTATAAAAATTTCTGGTTGGGCACAATGGCTCACTCCTGTAATCCCAGCACTTTGGGAGGTTGAGGCGGGTGGATTACGAGGTCAAGAGATCAAGACTTTCCTGGTCAACATGGTGAAACTATGTCTCTACTAAAAAAAAAATACAAAAATTAGCTGGGTGTGGCAGCATGCACCTGTAGTCCCAGCTACTCGGGAGGCTGAGGCAGGAGAATCGCTTGAACCTGGGAGGCAGAGGTTGCAGTGAGCTGAGATCGTGCCACTGCACTCCAACCTGGCTGGAGTCAGACTCCGTCTCAAAACATAAATAAATAAATAGTAAAAAAATTAAAAATTCTTAAATATAGGCATGTAGTCCCAACTACTTGAGGGCCCGAGGTGGGAGGATTGCTTGAGCCTGGGAGGTTAAGTTTGCAGTGAGCTATGATTGCATCACTGCACTCCAGCCTCAGTGACAGAGTGAGATCCTGTCTCAAGAAAAGAAATGGAAACTTACAAGTCTGATGATTCAGTCTGATGGGGCAGCACGGGAGCAGGTATGAGGTAAAGCTGACAAGGAGTGATGTGAGTGCAGTACAGTGCGGCTTTCTAGGGGTATGGAGTAGCCCCTGTGTTTCCGTGGCTGCGTCCTCTAGCCGCCTCTGTCTTAGTGCATTGCATGGCACCATAGGGGCTTGACTTAAAGGTCCACAGTCAGGATGGACACAGATTTAATCTGCGAATAGAGTAACAGAGCAGAAAGAGTGTCCATGACATTTGCTAATGACAGCACACAGAGAAGGAGAGACATTCAGCCCTTTCGAAAGAAGAAAGAAACTCAATACACCCTTGAAAAAGTTAAAGACTAGTCAGTTGCAACCAGAATGGAATACAAGATGTACATGGAGAGGGAGGGAGAAGCACTCTGTTCAAGTATGAGATCAGAAATGAGAGGTTTTGTGATTTTTCTGGATGGCATGGCTGTGTTTTGCTGTTAAAGAATTAGGAGGGAAGCTGAGATTCTCTCCTGGGGCAAGAACCAGAAAGCCCTCTATTCCTCACCCTCAGTGTCCTAGGTGGATCTGATCCTCTTAAAGAGACATGGCCCCCTCCTCTGAGTTTGTCTAATTCAAACCAGATACAAAGCAGAGATGAAAAGTGAATATCCTATATAAATATCATTAGCATCGCATGCCTGTGGGATAGAGTGCATGTTATGTGGTGGTGGTGGCTGAGAGGCATTACTGGACTTGTGTCCACTAATGATGGTCAAAATGAATTTGCGACCTCTCCTCCCATTATGCAATGACAAGGTCAAAGATCAGGTAATATTTTGATCATTACTAGAACAAGAAAGGTGGAGAATTTTGATGGGGTTAGTGCAGGAAACATTTTGGAAGTTTTAATATAACCAGAGCATGAAGATGGTGAGGATATCAAGTAGGTGTGGGAGGTGAAGGGGAGATAGCAGAAAATCAATAGAGCTACTTCAGAGTCTTAGACAAAAGTGAAATATAATAGGGAATATCCAAACTAGAGAACAAAAACCTATGAGTTACTACATGGTAGGCATCTGGTGACCATCTAGTGTTACAAAAAACTAAATTCCAGTATATTAAGTAACATTTATGTGACACTGTTGAGGCTGTAAAGAATGTCTGCATATAATGTAAACTGCTTTTTCCAGCAATGCTGTGGAGTAAGTGTGGTGTTATTATCCTCACTTTACAGGTGAGGAAGTGAGACCTGGAAAGCTTAAATGACTGTCTCAAGGCCACAGAACAGGTCTTAGTTGGCATAATGCACACCTAGCTGCTGAAACAAATAATTCCCAAAGCGAAGGGACTTATTAATAGAGTTGTATGCCTTGCAATCCACCAGTAAAATTAAATACAGCATAAGGAAGAGAATTCAGGTATTAAATTGTAACCAACATGTTAACAAGGGTTGTGATAGTTTCGTGAGTTCAGGGTTTTAAAGTTGCATTATTTTTATAATGACTATAATAATTTTACAATTGACAGAAGATTTATAATTTGATAGAAGATCCTCTGATTACTCTTTGAACTTAAGGATAGACTCATCTAAGAGCCTCTTCCATCCTGCACCTCACGTCCAATTATTTCTTAGACAGTAGAGGTGCTCTGTAGAAAGAAGAGAAATCTCACAAGATGTTTGTTGACCTGCTGAATAGTTTGTAGCGATGTATAAACTGAGCCAACCCTATTTCTCTTTTAAATGGTGTTAATTTAGAAAAACAAGTTCTGGCTAAGGGATAAAAGAGGATGTATGGAAATGAAAGATTAAGCGATTAATTGAGGAGAAAAAGCCGTGCAGTTGGGCTCTGTCCTATATTGGATGTTCATTACACCAACTAATGGATAATATATAATTATGAAAAGACATTGTCGGAACAGCACCCAAGTCTATTGATTTTGCCATCATGAGTACATTATGCTCTATCTTCACGAGATTAAAATGAATGGAGAGAATAACAAGATTCTCCATGAATTAGAGTCATTCATTTTCATTTTGAGAAAGGGAAGTTTGCTATATTTTCAGCATTTTAATTGCAATCTAGCAGATGAGAACTTTACAAGGTAATAATTTTAAACAGAATTTATTTCTGTCTTAACAGTAAATTGGTATAATGATAGCAATGTTAGTCTCAAGGTAAAATGTTGAAGAGATTTAGCACCATAGAGGAAGGACAGCTTGCAACTGATGTTGATACTGCTAATTGTGCTAGCCTGTGTACTTTAATATATGGTAGGTAAAACTGCTGCATTACATAATTAGGTTTTCAAAATTCAGCAGATATTTACTACATATCTACCAAAAGCAAGACGCTATTCTAAGTAACATAGGTAATAAAAAGAATTTTAGTATATGTTCCTTCCCTTCAGGAAAGATGGTTAGGAAGACAATTAATAATACTAATAGCAACAGCATCAACGTTTGTTGGGCACTTACAATGAACCTAGCCTTGAGTGAATTGTTTTTACTGGTATTAAATTGCTTAATCCCCACAAGATCCCTGTAAGTGCCATATTTCTATTCCTATTTTATTAGATAAGGAGATGGAGGTGGAGAGCGTTTATCTAGCTTTGTCAGATAAGCAGTGGTTCTACATAAATGAATTTCCGGGTAACTGAAGAAATATTCAAAGCCCCTACATCTGTATGTTCTAAGTAGACTTCTACATGCTTTAATCATTTTGGATGAACTTGTGCTAAAGTGTGTGCAAAAGTTCCACCTTAAACAGAATTCTGAAAATCTTTCCTTAATGACTTAGGCCACTCCTGGAGTACCTCAGATGTTTTGTTTTAACTTGGTAATTTGGAGGCTACAGCTGCTACTGTACATGGTGCACAGTAGGATTGACAGAAACAAAAATAGTTAGAATTTTATGTAAATAAGAGTAAATTATCTCTGAATAAAGCCCAGATGAATTTGCTTTAAACAATGTAATACATTTTTTAAAAATAAACTTTGTATTTTGTCTGTTAGGGCTTTTAGTCATTTTTTTATTTTGTGGTCTCTCTTTCTTTCTCTCTTTTTTTTTTTTTTTTTTTTTGTTGATTCTAACCTGTGTTTTGAGTAGTTAGTTTGTGGAATAAAAGAGTTGATACCATTGCATATGTTGCAAGAAAGAAACAATACTTTGTTTTTTAAATAATTGGTGTAGGATCACTAAATCCATATCACAGTTTACAAATTGTTTAATCTGAAATTGTTAATATGGTTTAGAAAGACTTCAATTTTTGCTTCCATGATAAAAATGTACATTTATATTCATGTGGTATTATCATAGTTGTTGAAGGTATGTGAACGCTCCTTTCCCAGAAGACTACATATTTTAGTGAGTGGAGAAAGAATGAAGGGAGGAGGGATTATAAAGAGTGGTCATGTATACACTATGTCATGGTAAATAACAGCTCAGAGCCAGGTGTTGAGAAACTGGCCTTTCTTATAAAGGTAGCACCAATTAGACCTACTATTAGTCTTTAAGAATCAATTCCGCTGCCCAAAAGTACAGACTGAGTTGACAAAACCTCAAAGGAATCCTGGAATATGGAACCTGTATGCTCTGTCCATTGTGGAGATTCGTATCTTTTTTCATGCTAATAATGGCGCTGAGGGACCCCATATAAGTTGGTAAGTTAGTAAAGCTGGAAACCTCAGTTATAGAAATGCCAGTAAATAAGTTCAGAATAGATCAGGGAAGACGTTAACTATGGAAAGTTGGTGATGCAACCGTGTCATGCTTTTGGAAGTGTTATTTTGGAGTCATTGGCATTGCTGTCAAAATCTTTACACGTCATTTAACATTAGGCCAAATGCGAATTAAGCATCCTCACTACGTCACGGGCCATTTAGGTGTATTCCGCAGAGGATGGAACCCTTCTTGTGGGGTGTGCTCCCTGCACTCGGGTTATTCCTTTAGAAGGATGGATGCAACATGCCTAGGGGGTGGTAGAGGGAGTTTGTGCATCAGATACATGTTGGAGTGAATCACATCTGAAGTCCACCTTGCTTCTCTGCACATCCTTGCTGTGTGCCTGGCACTGCTATGACTCACTGTCATCCCCTTTATCATTGTCCCCCCCTCCCACATTTACCTCTGCTGAGGTCTTGGCCACTGGTGACCTCCTAGTCATCCTTCAAGTGGCATCTCAAATGCTTCCAGTCTTGGCATCCTCCCCCCTCTCCCAGGAAGGGTTAGGAGTTTCCTGCATGAACAGCCTCAGTGTGTCAGGCCCAGCTCTGGAGTGCTGATCACCTCGTGTTGTTGTCTATCTGGTGATTCCCATTGTGAACATCTCACAAAGTGCACCATGGGTTAACAGGCTTATGTTTCTGGGGTGTCACATAATGTTTGGAACATTACAGATACTTATGTAATACTGTTGGAGTTTGATTCTACTCCTCTGAGAATGCATGTCCCAAACATACCTACATTGGATAATGTAAGCTAAACTGCTTTAACAAGAAGCTCCCAAATCATTCAGTGCTGAAGAGTATGAACACGTATCCTCGCAGGTAGCAGAGGTGCTCCATTTTGGTGATAGCTCTCTTTGCAAAGTCATTCATTTCTTCTTCCACACATGACTTTCAGGTCACACTGCCCATAGCTATCTCAGCCAGGACAGGGGGGTGAAAGGCATATAAAATAGAACCCATGCTCAGCCTTAAGACCCCTGCCTGCAGGGCTCTGGTTAAGAGTGACCTACAGTACTTCAACTCATTTCCATTGGCCAGAACATCAACCTCTGACCATATCTAAGAGCTAGGGAGGCTGAGCATGGGCTCTGCTTGTGCTCAAGAAGAATGAAGAACATGAATGTTGGTGAACAGTTGGCATCTTCTGCTACAAGGCCCTTCCTCCAGGCTTCCCCTTTTACTTTTAAAAGCATGACCATCTTCCTTATTATTTGGCTTCAAAATATTACAATTATGTTTGCCTTCTAACTCTTCTTTCTCACCTCCCACCTAGAAAGTCTGAAGGTCCTCTTTCAACGTGTGAAATCTCTTTTCCTCTCCATGACTTCCTTTATAGTTCAACAGAACATAATACCTTAAAGTGAATCATTAAGTAATAGTAAGCTAAAAGAATGAGAAAGGCAGAAAGCAGAGTGGCTATTACTAAATAAATTTGAACCTAGGGGAAATAAAATCATGGAAGGCAAGGTTAAGTGCACATATCTTTAACTACTTGTTTTTGTTTTGAGGATTTCAAAAAGTAGTAATTAAGAGAGAAGGCAGAGAAGTAAAAAACTGGAAATAAAGGAAGACCAACCAAATAAAAAAGAAGCAAAGAGTATGCAGAACCTGCTGTAGCAAGGGAGTCAGTCACCATCCCCTGGGTTTGGCAGAGACTCACTTATTGCAGGCAGAGGGCTGGAAAGCTTTACAGTGGAGAAACACATGGCTCCAGGTGTGCCCTGATGGCGACTGATGGCCAGGGGCAGCTGGAGGCAGCTAACTAGAAACAGGACATCCTGTGTGAGTGGTTGGGGTGTGTATTTGGCTTTCTCTGGTTAGTCTTACGTTGGAACTGTGGGCAAAACTCAGGGACACTGTCAGTTATTCATCAATTCCTGGCCATTTGGGGCTGATTGTTTCAGCAGTTTTTGTTTAGTTTCCTGGACTGTCTCTGGAGAGCAATCTGGCCTCCTGCATCACTTATAGGAGGCTGGCTTCCTGGGTTGCTTATTGTATATAAAGGGACAGTTTCCTAGGCAAGATGCTACAGGTCATGGGTCAAAATTCTGTTTTTTACATGGTCTACCCTTGTCCATTTGTGTCTTCAGTCTCTCAAGACAATGATGTGAATGGAGAATTTTCTGCTTCATACATAAATGAGGTGGTGGCAGTGGATGGTGGAGAGTTGGGTACACAAGTGTATAGGGAGAGTTTGATCCTAACAGGTACAATTGTTAAAAGAACAAAGAATAAGAAGTGATTCTATGCGTGACAAGCAACTACTGAAGTGGCTAGGGCTTCTTCATAGAGGCATAGATCGCAAGCTCCATTGCTATCAGAGCAAGAACACAATGGAAGGCTTTTGATCTTTATTAAAAAATAAAATCCAGAGTGAGCTGGTAACTCAATATTAACAAGCAATTGGATAGGAAGTAAAATTTAGAATGGCGTGAGCAGCACCTTAAAGATGTTGCTGGGTAAAGCCACTGTGTCATGAGATAGCCCCATAAAAACAGCCATGGCAAAAGGAAGGTGTCCAATTGAATAGGTGGGCCCTCCATTTGTCACAGAGCAAACGGCAGTCCCCAGTTTTCAGTCTAAAACTGCTCCTCAGGATGCAGGCTTAGAACCTCTTTGACATGGCCTCAGCACTTCATAACATATTTCTGTTTAGTGCCTGTCTGCCAGCCTGCCCCCAGATCTGCCTTGGAGATCTCTGACTGAATGTCTTTGGTGCCTGCATGTTCAGTGCCTACATGCCTCTCTCGCAGAGTAACTAACCCCAAAGTGTGCTAAATCAGCATACATAGCGAGTGCGACCTTCTACATAAATATTCTCAGACCCTTAAAATTTGCTACCAATGACATCTCTGTTTAGCTACCATTATGGCAAATCGTTAATTAATCTATTCTATCCTTTAAAGAATTCCAAGAATTATGTTTTAAAGTAAATTTTAATTAGTTGTAGAATGACTTACTTTCCTCTAATAAATTATTCATGTCTGGAGATATTTCAACTATTGGGTATAAACTTCCCTGATAAACACCACTGCCTACTTTGGAGCAATTAACTAAATTTTCAACAAAAGTGTCTAGAATGCCTCAGCCTGTCTCTAAGGGTGTGATGTGATGATGTAATTCCATTCAATGGTAGAAAACATTACAAGATCTGTTAGCTTCATTTTTCCCTCTAGTAAAATAGGAAGAGTATAGAATGGAGATAATGTAGTTTGGGGAAAAGAGGGCTGTGTGTGTGTGCGTGTGTGCGTGTGTGTGTGTGTGTGTGTGTGTGTGTATGTGTGTTGCTGCACCCTCACTGACTAAAAGTGTTCTTGTTAGATTTGTCATGAGTCACTGCTGAAACTGCCTTTGCAAATTTATGACTGACACAGTGAAAGAGATCTAACTTAACCAACTCCATCTTGTTTCTAACCTCCAAGCTGTCCTTGTTCATTCCTAGGCGTAGGTTGAACTAACTTTGGGAGAAACTTAGTTTATAGTTTAAACAAAGATGGTAAGAGCTGTTTCCCAAAGCAGACCTCCTTCTTACCTGGGGACTAGATTGCCTTTGTAAGACTAACATTAGCCACAAGATTAGAAATTATGGTTTAGGAGTCATGTAGCTGGAGTGTACAAGATTTTGACCCTCCTTAAACTGCTCCTAAGACCAGTGCTTGAGATATTTTTGCAGACCCTGAACTTGATGGATCAGCTGGCTCCACTCAGATCAATAAACTGGCTCATCCAGTCTTGTGGCCCCACCCTGGAACTGACTGAGCGCAAGAACACAGCTTCCACTCCCTATGATTTCGTCCCTGACCAATCAGAACTCCTGGCTCACTGGCTTCCCCCCACTCACCAAGTTATCCTTAAAAATTCTGCTCCCCAAATGCTCTGGGAGACTGATTTAAGTAATACTAAAACTCTGGTCTCCCACACAGCTGACTCTGCGTGAATTACTCTTTCTCTATTGCAATTCCCCTATCTTGATGAATCGGTTCTGTCTAGGCAGCGGGCAAGGTGAACCCCTTGGGTGGTTACACTGCTGTCTAGTGGGGCTAAAAGGAGAGAGTAGATATGAAGCCCTCTGATTCTGAATTTTTGCTTTTAAATGGAAGAATACAGGAATGAGGCTTATTTGTCCACAGTCATTTCATTCACTATCTTCATGCATAAAATCTTCAGCAAACTGAAATCAGGGCATTGAGCAAGTTCAGGACCTGAAGCAAGATAAAGATGATTACCAAAATCAAGAATCCAGAAATGTGAAAAACCAAATAATGTCAGTGTCTCTATCACTAATAATATATGACTAGTGCTATATTACTTACTAGGGCTGCCATAACAAATACCACAAGGGAGGAGTCTTCAACAACAGAAATTTATTTTCTCACAGTTCTGCAGGCCAAAAAAGCCCAAGATCAAGGGGCCAGCAAGATTGTTTTCTCTTGAGGCCTCTCTCCTTAGCTTGCAGATAGCGGCCTTCTCCCTGTATCCTTATATGGGCATCTCTGTGTGTGCACATTTGTTGAATATCTCTGTGTGTCTAAATTTCCACCCACTCCCACCCCCGTTTTTTTTGTTTTGTTTTGTTTTGTTTTGTTTTTTGAGACTGAGTCTCACTCTGTCACCCAGGCTGGAGTGCAGTGGCATGATCTCAGTTTACGGCAGCCTCCGCCACCCGGTTTCAAGTGATTCTCCTGCCCCAGGCTCCCGAGTAGCTGGGACTACAGGCTCGCGCCACCACACCCAGCTAATTTTTGTATTTTCAGTAGAAACGGGGGTCTCACCATGTTGACTAGGCTGGTCTCGAACTCCTGGCCTCAAGTGATCTGCCTACCTTGTCCTTTCAAAGTACTGGGATTACAGGCAGCCACCATGCCTGGCCAAATTTCTTCTTTTTCTAAGGACTCCTCCATTCATACTGGGGTCTTTATTTTAACTTAATCACCTCTTTAGAGGCCCTGTCTCCAAATACAGTGACATTCTCAGGTACTGTTGGTTAGAACTTGGACATGGGGAAGTGGAGCGGGTAGGCAACAGTTCAGTCCATGACAGTGCCAGCTGCAGTCAAACAGGCTCATGTATCGTGTGCTTGGGTGGAAAACAGGACTCCTGTATTGAAACTAATCTGGGATTACATCTTATTTCCTAGTAAAGTGTTAGCAAACTGGAGTTTGAAAATCTTATTTTAAATTTAATAAGAAGTTTGTATATTTTGGGGAAAATTATTCCTAAAAAATGAAACATCTGTACAAAATATTTAGAAAGTAGATATGGTATTTTTGTTCTAAAGAAAATCTTTCAATTTCAAAAGTAAAATATTCATCATTTCAAATTTCTATTTTAATAGATAATTAACAGGAGCAAAATATCTAATAATAGTTTTTAAAGCATGTGATTACAAATATAATATTCTTTTAAGTCTATCTTACATCCTATTGTTACAGAAAAAAGTGTGAATGTATTTTATAGTAATAGATATATGGAATAATTTAGCAAATATAGTTGAAACAAAAGGTAATACAAAATGAAATTTGCTTTTCAGTTACATAGGGAAAAAATTAAATCACATGGATATCTTTGACTCCTCCAAGATATTGTGTAATAAATGTATTCATTTTTGGCTGAACAGGATAAATAGCATTGTTGGTTTGGGTGTAATTAAGCTAGAGAATATCAGGGAAGGGTCTCAGTGATGTTCAACCCCATGATCTTTCTTCATAACTGGATCATCTTAAGGATAAATACATCCTCCAGTGCAGAATGTAGATCTGCAACATTGATATTTTGCCATAAAATACTTTTTGTTATTTCAAGAAGATATTGCCTATACTCCTCATTAATTTCTTCTTGAACAATTTACTCAACCAAGAAAAAATTTCCAAAGGGTCCACCAGTTTATAAAGTTCTTACCACATTTATCTAACTTATACTAATTAGTCCAAGTCACCCGGAATAAGGGTTGTTCCTAAGTAAAAGGTTTTCCTTTGCCAGATTCCCCTCAGAATGCCTCGTCCTTACTAGAGGACCATGGGCCGGGACTGTCCTACCTGGGCCAGCCTTGCTAACATCTCCAAATAGAACTGCTTTTCTTCTCCACCCTGTTGTGATGCTAAAAGTTATTCATGTTAACATTTTGATGCCTTGTTTACATATTAACTCTTCCAAATTTTTCTTAACAGTGCTTCAAATAGTGTGATTTTTAAGGCTCCTGGTAAATTAGTAAAAACAATTTCTTCTTACTAGAGAGACTGAAATCATTATACACAGTGCATCCCTAGTAATAGAACTACACGTCACACAGCATTTAAAATGTCATTCTCTTCCTGGGTCTCTTAGATTGTATTTAACACAACACCCTCGATGACTCGTTTATTTAAAGACATCGGTTTGGTGATGAACAGTAGAAAGTCGAAGGGACTTTTACCCAGAGAAACAAAACTCCTCAGCAATAAACTCTACTCCCTCCGAAACAGCAGATTTTGGACAAAATTATTCCAATGATCTGACAAATGCACAAGAAATTTGCATGCCTTTCTAACTCCCTTTGCTCAAGTAGTCACCATCAATACAACAATAGCAATAACCACTGAAGGAATGAGAACTTTGTGAAGAAATTAATAATCACCCCTCCATCTCTACATTTTTGAGAAGGTAGCTTGAATGCTAGGAAACCACAATGCAACTCTTCACATTAATTTGTAGATAGAGATGCAAGGGTAAAATCTGAAGTAATTTCTATTTCCTATCATTCCTTAGAACCCACAATTTCTGAGAATCCTGCTGTGAAACAGACAACAATTTTTCTTACTGTTTCCTAAGTAAGTGATTACAGAGAAATTTGATTTATACTATTTCAGTAAATATTGGACACATTAATTACTGTTTTTGAAATGTCAAGACAGAAACAAATCATCGACTATTATTCTATTTTGCAATAATTCAAAAAAAGGACAATTTCAATTTTTTTGCAAATTCCAGAGAGGCATCAACATCTGAAGTGGAAAGAGAAAGAACAAAATAAATCCAGTCAGACAAATGAAAAGATAAATTCTATTTTAGGTAAAGCCATGCAAACTGTGGTTGTGCCATGGAATATTTGTTTATGTGGAACTATTGGAGGGATTAAACCTACAAGGACTGGGTTTCATCAGCTGTGTTTGTGTAGAGCTGAGTCTGACAGCACTTAGGAGAAGACAAATAAAAGCCAAGTTAGATCATTGAGCAATGCGTGGCAGAATGACTGCTTCCCAGGATTTATGTACCAGCTCCTGCCCTTAAGAGCACTGTAGGCTTCTTCCACTGAGGTCAAAATGAACTATGGACATGAGATCCTGTTCAATTATGTGCATCTCTCAGCTGTCATGATGTGTTCACCATCCATCATTTATAAATCCATGATGCTAAGGTGCTACAAACAAAGGTGCTGAATAAATAATAAATGGAATACAATAGCATATTCATTGGTATACTGTTTGATAACAGGCAGAGCTATTTTATAAGTATATTCATATACGAGTTGAGTATCTTTTATCTAAAATGCTTGGGACCAAAAGTAGTTTCCATTTTTGAATTTTTTCAGATTTTGGGATATTTCCATAAACGTAATGAGATATCTTGGGGATGGGACTGAAGTCTAAGCATGAAATTCATTTCTGCTTTAGATACACCTTATACACATAGCCTGAAGTTAATTTTATATAATATTTTTAATAATTTTGTATATGAAATAAAGTTTTGACTACAACCCACCATATTAGGTCAGGTGTGGAATTTTCTACTTTCTAGGTGTGTCGATGCTGAAAAACTCAGATGTTGGAGCATTTTGAATTCTGGATTTTTGAATGAGGGGTGCTCAACCTGTACTTACACATATCTCCTCAAACACTTCTGGGTTGTGGAATAAGACTACAGAGGGAGGCCCATGTGCCATGTCTAAACACTTAAAAGTCAAAAATGAATCTTACAAATTGCTAAATGAAATATACTCTATTGTGTTTGTTCTCATACTTTGATAAATATACCTTCAAAATGTCAAAATCAAAAAATATGTAAATATTTATCATTATTGCTTATATAGGTCTGAAAATGAGCAAAATATCAATTGTGACTGGACTTAATTATTAATGCAGGAGTCCTATGTATTAGCCTATGGATCAGCAGCACCTGCTAAGTAATAAAATAAAGCATACATCAAGCCAGGCACAGTGGCTTATGCCTATAATCCCAGCACTTTGGGAGGCTGAGGTGGGTGCATCACTTGAGTCCAGGAGTTCAAGACCAGCCTGGTTAACATGGCAAAACCCTGTCTCTACTAAAAATCAAAAAAAATTAGCCAGGCATGGTGATGCACACCTGTAATCTCAGCTTCTCGGGAAGCTGGAGCACAAGAATCATTCAAACCCAGGAGATGGAGGTTGCGGTGAGCCAAGATCCTGCCACCCAGATATTCAGTAGCTTTTGGGAAATAATTATTATTTGAGAACCTATTGTGTCCATGAAGATGAATTCATTTTTCTTTTCTCTTACCTAAGTGATTCCACTGCTTATATCATCACTGTACATCAAAGAACTTCAACTCTGATGACAAAGTATCACAAAACTGCAAGGCATTTGGCTGTGATCTCCTGTCTGGAGATCACAGACAGGAGATCCCATCGCTGGTGACCAGTGATGTAGGTTGGGAAGTGTCTTCCTGAAGCTTGAAAAGTGTTAACTGTGACTGTGTTTGTGAACTGTGGGACCCATCTCCAGCTTCTCTTTCAAACGTCTATGGTGCTGTAAGGTACGCTGACTCTACACCATGGTTCTCCACCCACAGCGTATCTGTAAATTCCCAAATGATGCTGAGGTGGGAGCATTTTCAGTGGCTCCGCTCTCGGCTTGGCAGAGGGCACTTGCATTGCTCCAACTGTGATGTGCTCTTTTGCTCACTTTTTAAATTGCCAGCTGTTGTTAAGGTGAACCTGTGATCCTCTCTTCTATTTTGTGATACATCAGAAGTGTAAAAGGGCAGCAAATTATATAGTTTAGTAGATCAAATATAGTTTCAACTCAACTGTCATGTGTTGCTGGTTTGAAAGCTTCCTCTGAATCAAGAGCCTTTACTTTCTGTGTAGACTGCCTCTTCAAATGCTCATACAGTGAGCCCGTGTGACGCTCTGGGGACAGCTGTTCACCTCAACCCGTCAGCCAGGGCACAGAGTCTTCATCATGAAGTTGTGCTCATTTCGTCCAGAACGGGGCCATGTCTTAGAGTGTTGTTCCCAGAAAGACTTATCTCTTAGAGACCAGCAGAGAAATGACTAGGTATGAGTGCAAGAGATGTGAGCAGCTGTGCTTTTTTGCTGAATAAAGCCATACATTTGCTGTTCTCTCAAATGTAAACCTATAATCATGTGAGGCTGAGATGAATAAGGGTTGACAAAGCTTTCTACATTGTTTTCAAAGAGATACACCAAATTTCTCAAGGTAACAACATCATTAATGATGACCAGATAATCTCCCTTTGGCCTTGTAATGTGTTTGTGTTTCATTCAAATGCAAGCTATCTGATACTAAAAGATTGCCCACTTTTCAAATTAAAATGAAGCCATTTTATGAAGGTCTGTGTCAGGAGAGCCCAGAAAAGCGTTCCAATATCCCTGACCAAATGTTGTGTTGCAAGCCTGAGTAAGAATGAGCCAAATTGTTTTTATGTTTGTCAGGGCCATTGTTTCTCTTCCCATTGGCTCGAAAGGGAGTTTGTTTGTTAGGTGCCCACTGAGCCATAGGATCTGCAACTGAGAATGCTGTCAAAATTCAGTAAATGTGCAAATGGGAAAACCCACTAGGTAAACTAGGTTAACTCGGGTTGTCCTGTTACTTAAACACAAAAGTTTAGTAGTAAACACCCTGCTGTCAATCAGCTTATAAATAATTACATTATTACAAGACTAGGAAAGGTGCTTCCTTCAGCCCTCTAGTCCTGTATGCATCTATCCCCTTCATCTTTCCATGACGGTGAGACCATATAGAAAAGAAGCACAGCTTAAGCCTACAGTTTGCTTGATTCTTTCTAATTGTTTTCAGTGAGTGGATGGATAAGCATACCCACTCTTTACTTTGGCTTAACCATTTATAATCCTTAAGGAGTTAAAATCATTTTGAACTAATAGGATATTTGGATTTTTAAAAAGTACTTGATTTGAGATGTGAAAACAAATTATTCAAAGGCCATTTAATGATAATATGAGGTATCAATGGCCTTATTGAAATAAATAAGAGTTTAGAAAACAAGACTAAATACCCATTCTATACATTAAAATACTGTAATATATATAGTTATGAAGACTCTAAAATTTTATCATAAAAATCCATCCACTTCCTGTTGAACAACAAAATTAAATCTTCCAATGAACAGTTCTAGGTTGCTCGAAGAAGATTTTATTCTGTATCTGAACTAACAGTTTTGTTAAAATGTGCTATACAAAGAACTACTTGTTCTACCAACTTCTGACTTGCCTCTGACTTGTCTTTCACAGTGGTTCAGGTTTCAAATGCCAATAGACACTAATGGAAAAGTAACATTCTTATTTGCCCCTAGAAAAAAATCAGGGAACTTCTTTGGGTTTTAGTCTTTCCCTCTGTAAGAGCTGGGCATTGACTTTTCTGAGATAATTTTAATATTAATTATTCATACATTTTTAAAAAATTACTAGTGATCTTTCATAATGATACTGGTGCACCTTAAATAATGATCCTCTGACCTCAACTGAGTTGGGTTGCCACAATTAAGTAGTTCATCAAATAGTCACACATACCTTTAAGAGAGGTTGATTCTGTTGTTCTGCAAAATTATTTGTTGATCAGCACCACACACCTCATGTATCTTATCCTGAAGGAATTCATGTGCATAGGGAGAAGGGAGAGGAGGGAGTCAAGGTCAAAATGGAAATGGGAAATCCGTACAGTTAAACTTTAATGAGAAAAAAAATACTGATTTCAGATGAAAAATGTGGAAACATGCATGCCACTCACATTGACCTATGACCTCACAGTCAGCGTCAAGTTCATTAACCTGTAAGAAAGGAGGAAAATACAGACTGCTTGGAGAAAACTTCTTGTTGTAACTCATTCCAGATTTGAGAGTGCTGGGGAACCCTGAGGGAGGTGTCTTTTCATTGAAATGCTTTAAGTAATTTATCTCGCTGTTTATATTCTGGGGTCTTGACATGTTCTGTCAAAAAAAATCCCCAAATGAAATCCTTAGTATGATTTTTCCCCCGTATGCCAGGAAAGACTGCTTCACAACTTTACGTCCCCAAACACCAAGCACAGCTCTCAGACTGTATATTAACAATTCTGAATTGATGTTTCTTGGCTAAACCTGCATTATTCCCAATGAAAATTGGCAAAGTAACTGTAGGACTCACCTAACATCTTCCTTGGCTTATGTGCTTCCTGCCGGAGCTTGGTCACTGGAAGCAACGAAGTAACTCTGATGTCAGCTCTGTGAAGTAATTAGGCAGTCAAGTGGGTGTTCTGATGAGATGGGACAGAGAGATCCTGGTACAAAACTCACTCGAGGGAAAGAACTCTAGCCTAGTTCTTCCATAGAGCAGGGTATTATCCTGGTTCCTTTTATGATAATACAGTCATGTACTGCAAAATGGCATCTCACTGGACTATGGACCACATATACAACAGTGGTCCCATAGATTATAACGGAGCCAAAAATTCCTATTGCCTTGTGACATCATGGCCATATCATGGTCATAGCACAATGCATAATTCATGTATTTGTGGTGTATCTTAGTCCATTTTGTGTTGCTGTAAAGGAATACCTGAGACTGGGTGATTTATGAAGAAAAGAGGTTTATTTGGCTCATGAACTGCAGACTATATAAGAAGTATGGGTGCCAGCATCTGCTTCTGATGATCATCTCAGAAAGTTTTAAACCATGGTTGAAGTGGAAAAGGGGAGCAGGCATCACATGGTGCTAGATGGAGCAATAGATAGAAAGAAGAGGGATGCCACACTCTTTGAATCAACCAGTTCTCCTGTGAACCAGTAGAGCAAGAACTCGTTCCTTACTCTGGGGACAGCACCAAGCCATTCATGAGGGATCTGCCCCCGTGACCCAGCCACCTCCCTCTTGTCCTACCTCCAACATTGGGGATCAAATTTTGACACGAGATTTGGAGGGAATGAATATCCAAACTATATTGAGTGACACTGGTATAAACAAAGCTACTGCTCTGCCAGTTATACGAAACTGTGCAGTAATGGTCTAGGCTTTCACATTCACTCACCACTCACTCACCGCCTCTCCCAGAGCAGCTTCCAGTCCTTCAAGTTGCATTCATTTTAAAATTACCATTGCAATGGTAATAGGAATGTATAATATACAGGCATACTCTTTTTTAATCTTTTATATCATATTTTTACTGTACCTTTCTTATATTGAGACATATTCAGAAACATAAATACCTACCATGGTGTTACAATTCCCTACAGTATTGAGTACAGTTACATGCCTTACAGGTGTGTAGCCCAGGAGCAATAGTCCATACCATATAGCCTAGGTGTGTAGTAGCTCTACTATCTAGTTTTGCGTAAGTATACTCTGTGATGGTCACATAATGATGAAATCGCCTAATGATACAATTCTCAGAACATATCGTCATCGTTAAACGATGCATGACTGTAATAATTAATTGTGTTATTATCATATGCCTGACATGGTGCTAAGTGCTTTATTTTTTCATGACAGCTGGATGATTTGAAGAAGTAGCTATGGAATAGTGGACATAGACTGAAAAGGCCCAATTTTAAATATCCCCTCTGTCACCAGCTGTTCTGTGGCCCAGGGCAATTCCAGACTTCTCTGAAACTCAGGATCCTGTCTGTCAACTTTGTACATTAACACTTCCCTCACAAGACTGTGATGTAGATGACAAATTCCTTAGTTTGTGTGAAAGTGATTTATAAACTGTAAAGTGGTAGCCAAATGTCAGCAGTGACTTTGATTAAAATTATGCAGCAAATGAGCACTCGAATAGAAACCACCATTCTGACAGCCAGGGCTATTTTGGTGGAGGAGAATGCCACTGATCTTTTTCTCAAGCTGAAAAAGCATTTCAGAATCTTCTTCTTGAGAAATAAACTCCAATAAAATTATAATTAACGAAGTATTTATTTTTGCACATCCAAATGCACATATATTTCTCTATTGAGAATAAAGAAAATTGTAGTTTCATCACAGCTATTTTCCTTGGGTCTGATGTGAGGCCAGCTCATTTCACAATGATGCTACTGGGACATTACCAGGAAAGAGAAAGTGGACAAAGGAAGCAATTGCCCTTTGGTACGTTTTTAAACTAGATAACCAAATTGTGATTCTGTGATGTGATCCCTCCATCCTTCCAGCTCTGCCATGAATACTCATTGAAGGATAGATCACAGAAGTCTAATATAATTGACTCATGGGTGCAACATGCCTTCTCTTCTCCTCTTTGGTACTGTGCCTAGAAACCTATTTATCATATGTTTTTCTAATAATAAAGAGAGACACAGAGGCTTGATTTATGACGGGATGATGGCCAAGATGTTAGGTTTCTTCATAGGTAATATATTCCTATTTCTTATGTGAAAAAATACAGAAATTATATCAATACATTTACTAGATTATATAATGTGAACTCTCATTAATATTTGTAAATGTTATTTTATTAAATTTTAATGATTGATTAGTTTGTTTCTAAACAACAAATATTGATTTTTCTCACAATTTCCATGGGTCAGAAATTCAGCAGCAGCTTAGTTGGGTGATTCTGCCTCAGAATCTCCCATGACGTGGGTGAAATAACATCATCTGGGGCTGCAGTCAGCTGGAGGCTTGACTGGGGTTGGAGGAAACCCTTCCAAGATGGCCCAACTCATATGGCTACTGACAAAAAGCCTGGGTTCCATGCGACAGTTGGCAAGAGGCCTCAGTTGCCCACCACATGGGCCTCTCCATGGGGCTACTTGAGTGTCCTTGTGACATGGCAGCTGGCATTCTCCAGGACGGGTGATTGAGAGAGAGCCCAATAAGGAAAACATGGTGCCTTTTATGTCCTAATCAAGGGACATGGTGATGTGTCCTATGATATGACACACACCCTGAGCCTGTCCCTCCTGCCACATTCCATTCATTAGAAGCAAGTCACGAGTCCCACCCACACTAAAGGGGAGGGGAATTAGTCTCTACCTTCTGAGGGAGGATTGTCAAAGAATATGTAGACATATGTTTATTGCGTCCACCTAAACTCTTTTTCACTCTCAATCTACATCTGATCCATGAGGGAGGTCTGTTGGTTATACCCTCAGAAAAAACCTAGAACCCTACCCTCTGCCACTAATTCAAACACTACTCCTAAGTCACTAAAATCTCTCACTTTCGCCGGCCGGGCGCGGTGGCTCAAGCCTGTAATCCCAGCACTTTGGGAGGCCGAGACGGGCGGATCACGAGGTCAGGAGATCGAGACCATCCTGGCTAACATGGTGAAACCCCGTCTCTACTAAAAAATACAAAAAACTAGCCGGGCGCCTGTGGTCCCAGCTGCTTGGGAGGCTGAGGCAGGAGAATGGCGTAAACCCAGGAGGCGGAGCTTGCAGTGAGCTGAGACCCGGCCACTGCACTCCAGCCTGGGCGGCAGAGCGAGACTCCGTCTCAAAAAAAAAAAAAAAAAAAAAAAAAAATCTCTCACTTTCCTGCCCCAAACCCTCAGGCTCTTTTAAATACAGCAGTCAGATTGGTCCAGTTAAAATCCAGCTTAGATCATATCACATTGCTGCTCACAACACATCTCCCTCAGAGTAGAAGCCCAAGATCTTACAATGGTTTGTAAGGACTGTACTACTGGCTGTATCTTTAAACAAATCATCTACTTTTTCCCACTTCTCTAATTTTTTTTAATGTCAGCTGATTGGATCTCCGAACTTAAGTAGTACATCAAGTAGGGGCACATACCCATTACGTAAAGTTAAGTATCATTCTACAAAATGATCAGTTGTCAGGGACATGAATATCATGGAATGGATGTGAGTAGGGAGATGTAAGAAGAGGGACTTAAGGTTATCATGGGAAGTGGGAAATTCCTAAAGTTAAGAGATGAATGGGAAAAATAAATATTTATTTCATGTGAAAACTTAGCAACAGACAGTTTAGAGTGAAAGAATGAAGAATTGAATTAATGAAATCATAGATGTGCATGAGAAAGAGAGGAGAGAAGGAGGGAAAGAGGAAGGAAGGGAGGAGGGAAAGCCCGAAGAATGGGTGGAAGCAATAAAAAAATGGTATATTTAGAGCAAGGCTTGTTAATCCCTTTTAACTGAATTGAAACAGGAAGAGAAGTCCTCAAAGAGTTTTCCCACCCCTTCTTCAGTACTTCCATACTGTACACATTGCTTCCACCTCTCTGTGAGGGGCGTTCAGGATCTCCAAGTTGTCTGAATTTATCTGGTCTTGGGGATGCATGGAGATGGCTTTGCCTAGCTCAGTCAGTCTACAGCCAAGGTCTATGGGCCCATAGGGGCAACTGTTTCTGGACATGTTTATCAACCCCTATACCCCTCCCCCAAAACAGCCATCCTTTATGTCAACCTATTACACCTCTCTTACCTATTCACAGCAGTTTGATGGTGACATTGCCTTGTTTGGGACACTAAGAAGCAAATCTGAGTTTATTTTCTAATGCAGTTGAGAGCAAGCTCACAGGAATTCTGCAGACGTCAATTTCTGACATACTGTGTGTATAAGTCTGTCTTCCGAGCTGCACAGAATCGGCTTTACCTGGCTTGGGAACAGCAGTCACATTTGTTTCCAAGTAAAAGAAAGAATTCTCATCGATGTCGTCAAAGAGTCTCAGTGCAAAACAAAGAGGGTCTCCTACCTCAGGATGACAATTGTGAAATGAGTGGCTCTGCAAATACAGAGAAAAAGAATGGAGATCTTCTCAGACACAATGAGATCATCTGAGAAGGTCAGAAGATGGTGAGATTGGAGTTGGGTTGTGAAGAGAAATGTGGAGTTCATGAAAATGGGAAGAGAGAAGAGGCAACCCAGAGAATGCACTTAGCCTTCATGGCTACCATTGGACATCGACAAGGTCCGTTCTCCCCCTTCCTCATGTGAATGTCAAGAACAGATACCCTTCGAAGGCATTGTACCAAGGGGCAGCCTCTTGGTCTGGAGTACTGGGTGGGGGGACTCAGTCTCTGGCTTCCTAGGGGATACGGGGGCATGCATATTGTTTTTTGAGGAGCTAGCCCACAGTGAGGCGACAGTGAGCATCCCTGGAGAGGGAGCACCCTCCAGCAGCAGGGCTGTTGGAGGTCCCAGGGCAGGCAGCCGTCAGCCAGTGTTGTCCTGGAAACAGATTTACATGCTTTTCTCACAGAATGCCTTTAGCCAAAAGCTGCTGACAGCAGAGAGGCTGTGGCCTTTTCCTCTTTTTATGGGATCTGGTAGCTTTAGTTCATTCCTTTAGTGCACACACATTATTGGGAAACCCTTAGATGTGATGGACACTCACATCCCATCAAATGGGGAACGTGTCTTTAAAATACCAAGAATTAAAAATATTTAGAGCTAAATATTAAAAGGTCTACTTTCTAATGAAAGATACGTAAAGTGATCAGCTACAGATTTTTGCTCAGGATTGAATTAAAGCCTTTTTTAAGTATATTAATTCTAGTTATTCTATACCTGTAAAATGTGAAAATTAGGCAAACCAGATCTGTTTGGTTAGAGGCTCTCTGTTTGGTTTTCTGTATGTAGACCATTGAAACTATAGAAGAGAAAGTTATACTTTGAGATTGGAAATTTAAATGTCAAAATGAGTTATATCAAATAATTATTGGGTGGTGGGGAGAGCCTTCAATAATACGGGAAGTATTTTAAATTAAAAAAAAAATACTAGAACAAATCACCAAACACTTTCAACCACCAACAAATCAAAATAAAGATTAGAAGTGCCAAAAGTTGGAGCACAAGCTATATATTTAGTAATCTGATACTGGTTGATGAAGAATTTGAAAAGAGCAACTTCATATGGGGACTGTTACACTCAAGATCATATTTAGAAAATCCATTTCAATTCAAGCACATTTGCATATTAGAGGCTTCACGTGCGTCTATTAACACTATGACTGACATGCTGGTAAGTGTACCCATTAGGAATCCCAATATCCAAGATGCTTCACCTTCTCCTAAAAGGCCTTAGGATCCCAGCCAGGGAACCCAGAGCAAAACAGAATCTTGAACCTAATGAGAGAGGGAATCTTGGAAGTGAGTGCTGCATTGCACCATTGTGCCATCAGACCCTGCTGTCCTGACAAATCCAGCAGCACATCGCTCCAGAGGCTTTCTTTGCAGATTTGCCAATAGCTCACCCTTTGTGAAGAGGGGATCAGCCTCTCAGCCATCCTTTTCCTCCCTGTCTTAGCCATCCCCTTTCTCCCTAAGGGGCTTACACAAAATGTCATTCCTTTGGGGCTTTGCTTGTGGGAATTAGGGGTGCTGTTGAAGATAAGTATGTTGTTTGCTAACAATCTGCAAGCAAAAAATTTAAAAAGAGGCTTTCCCTGAGTGCTGCCAACCCTAGTTAGCAGGAATAAAGGAACTCTGACTCTTAGAACCTGATGGAATTTACTTTGCGCGAGACATATCCTCATCTTCCTTTCCTCCTCTAAATCTAATATGGCAAGCTTGTCCAACCCACAGCCTGACACAAATTCGTAAACTTTCTTAAAACATTATTAGATTTTTTTGAGATTTGTTGTTGTTGTTGTTGTTGTTGTTAGCTCATCAGCTATCATTAGTGTTAGTGTATTTTATATGTGGCTCAAGACAATTCTTCTTCTTCCAATGTGGCCCAGGGAAGCCAAAAGATTGGACATCCCTAGAGTATGGGGAAGCGTATCAGTTTTCAGAGCAATGTGTCTTCACCAAGGGGACATTCGGTATTCAGTCACATACAAAGACTGCAATTTGGCTTTCAAGGGCTCAGGAAAAGAGCTCTGTTGTTTGTGAAGATTACAATGCCTGGTGACTTAATTTTAGGCTTTGCTGTTTTGCAGTAATTTTAAAAAGTTGCTAAAGATGTTGCCAGAAAAGTAAGGGATGTAAATTTCATTTAATTCACTTAAGAACTTTATGCTTAAAATTTTTAAAATAGTAGCTTCTACAATGGATCCTGAAAGTACTTTCTGGAATGAAACCAGATATTTTAATTCACTTGTAAACGTAATTTCAGGCTCATCCTACTAGTATGCCAGATAATAATGAATCTTATACATGGAGAATATTTAAGCTCAGTACAGAGCAAATTGTTTTTAAAGCAAATATTCATTGCTTTCTCCAACTGCCATATTTATCTATTGTATTTTTAATACATTGTTTTAATTTGGAGAAAATTAGAAATTAGCATGCTGTTGTAAGAAATAATACAGAGAGATCATTGTATGCTTTACCCAGTTTACCCAAAGATAACATCTTGCAAAACTTGAGGACAATATTCCAACAAAAGGATCCCTCATGTTATTCCTTGATAGTCACACTCAATTCCTTCCATTCTTACCCCCCGTTTGAACCATGGCAATAACAAATCTGTTCTCTTTGCAAGAATGTTGTATCGGTGGAATCACATAGCACGAAACCTTTTGGAATTGGCTGTTTTTATTTTTTTCATTGAGCATGGTTATCTGGACATCCCACCAGGTTGTTACATGGATCAGCAGTTTGCTTTGTTATTGCCAAGTAGCGCACCATGGTATGGATGTATCCATCAGTTTCTTTATCATTTACCCACTCAAAGACACAAGGGTAGTTTCCAGTTTTTTACTATTATGAATAAAGCTGTCATAAACATTTATGCATATTAGTATGAACATAAATTTTTATTTCTCTGGGACACCTTCCTAAGAGTGCGATGGCTAGGTTAAATAGAAGTTGCAGGTTTAGTTTTATAAGAAATTGTCAGGCCGGTTGCAGTGGCTCACACCTGCAATCCCCAGCACTTTGGGGGACCAAGGCGGGTGGATCACCTGAGGTCAGGAGTTTGAGACCAGCCTGCCCAACATGGTGAAACCCCATCTATACCAAAATGCAAAAATTAGCCAGACGTGGTGCCTGTAATCCTAGCTACTTGGGAGGCTGAGGCAGGAGAACTGCTTGAACCAAAGAGGCAGAGGTTGCAGTGAGCCAAGATAGTGCCACTGCCCTCCAGCCTGGGAGGCAGAGGGAGATTCTGTTTCAAAAAAAGCAAGCAAGGAAGGAAAAGAAAAGAAAGAAAAGAAAGAAAGAAGGAAGAAGGAAGAAGGAAGGAAGGAAGGAAGGAAGGAAGGAAGGAAGGAAGGAAGGAAGGAAACTGCCAAATTATTGTCCAGAATAGCTGTGCCATTTTATATTCCCGCTTATAATGTATGAAGGGTTAAATTTGTTTGCATCCTCACCGGTATTTGTTATCGTCATTGTTTTTTAATTTTAGTCATTCTGATAAGTGTTTAGTGATACCTCATTGTGGTTTTAATTCATTTACCTAGTGACTAATAATACTGAATTTTTTTGTGTGATGGTAATTCTTTAACTTAATTTTTTTTTTTTTTTGAGATGGAGTGTCACTCTGTCACCCAGGCTAGAGTGTAGTGGTGTGATCTTGGCACACTGCAACCTCTGCCTCCTGGGTTCAACTGATTCTCCTGCCTCAGCCTCTGGAGTAGCTGGGACTACAGGCGCCAACCACCACGCCTGGCTAATTTTTGTATTTTTAGTAGAAATGGGGTTTCACCATGTTGCCCAAGCTGGTCTCGAACTCCTGACCTCAAGTGATTTGCCCAGCTCGGCCTCCCAAAATGCTGGGATTACAGGCGGGAGCCACTTTATTTTATTTTAAGTTCCAGGATACATGTGCAGGATACACAGATTTGTTACATGGGTAAACGTGTTCCATGGCGGTTTGCTGCACCTATGACCTGTCACCTAGGTATGAAGCCCAGCATGCATTAGCTATTTTTCCCTATGCTCTCCCTCCCACTGCACCATCCCCGACAGGCCCCAGTGTGTGTTGTTCCCCTCCCTGTGTCCATGAATATTGAACATTTTAAAAATGTACTTATTTGTCATCTGTATATCCTCCTTGGTGAAAATTCTCTTCATGTTTTTGCCCAAGTACTAATGGTATTGTTTATTTTAATTTTTTACCATTGAGTAAGAAAATTTCTTTATATATTCTAGATACTATTCCTTTGTAAAATATGTGGTTTTAAATATTTTTCCCAGACTGTGGGGAAAACAGACTTTGTCTCTTTAATGGGGTCTTTTGCAGAGCAAAAGTTTTTAATTTTTACATCACCTAATTATTAATCTCCTTTATGAATTATGCTTTTGGTGTCAAATCTAAGAACTTTACCAAGTTCTAGATCTCAAAGATTTTCTCCCATTTTTTTCCTAAAAGTTTAATCATTTTATGTTTTACTGGGATCCATTTTAAATTAACTTGTATATAAAATGTGAGATTTAGGTTAAGGTTCACGCTTCTGCCTATAGGTGTCTGATTTTGCCAAGCACTATTTATTGAAAATGCTGTTTTTCCTCTGTTGAATTTCTTTTATGTCTTTGTCAAAAATCAGTTGGTGATATTTGTGTGGGTCCATTTCTAGGTTTCATATTCTGTTCCATTGGCCAATACCACACAGTCTTGATTACTATAGATGTATAAGTCTTGAAATTGTGTGGAATGATTCTTCTCATGTTATTCTTCGTCGAAACTGTTTTGGCTATTCTAGTTCCTTTGCCTGTCCTTATAAATTTTAGAACAATCTTGTCTATGTCTACAAACAATCTTGCTGGAATTTTTATAGAAATTTTGTTAAAACTGTATGTCAATCTGGAAATAACTGCCATCTTTACTATGCTGAGTCTCCCAATCCATCAATATGGTATATCTTTCAATTTATTTAAATCTTTGATTTCTTTCACCAGCATCTTGTAGTTTTCAGCATATAGTTTTGTACATTGTATTAGGTTTACACCTAACTATTTCATTTCTTTAAGTGAGTGTAAGAGGTAATAATGTTAGTCTCAGCTCCCTGGTGTTCATTACGTGTATGCAGAAATACAATTGAGTTTTTGATGTTATCATACATCTTGCAATTTTGCTGAATTGTCTTACTAGTTCTAGGAGGGTTGTTGTTATTTGTAGATTCTTTGGGATTTTCTGTGTAGACAATCATGCCATCTGCAAATAGGGACAAAGTTTTTTGTAGATACTCCTTATCGATCTGAGGAAGTACTTCCTTATCCTTATTTTTCTGAGGTATTTTTTAAAATCATAAATGAATGTAGAATTTTGTCAAATGCTTTCTGTGCATAATTTGATATGATCATGTGATTTGTGGCCTATTAAGGTGGATTACATTGTTTGATTTTCAAATATTGAAACAAACTTGCATCTCTGACATGAACTCCAATTGTGATGGTATATAATTTTTATATGTATTGCTTCATTCTGTTTGTGAATATTTTGTTAAAGATTGTTTAGTCTATATTCATGAGGGATATTGGCCTATAGTTTTTGCTTTTGTGCTGTGTCTGTCTAGTTTTGACATTAGGGTAATACTAGCTTTATAAAATGAACTGGGAAGTGTTCTCTTCTATATTTTGGAAGAGTGTGCAGAGTTTATGTTAATTCTTCAAATCAAGCTAATAAAACCATCTAGACCTGGAGATTGTTGCAGGGAGAGTCTTTAAATTATGAATTCAATTTTTCTCAATGTTATAGGGGTATTTATCTATTTCATATGGTGAGTTATAGTGGTTTGTATTTTTTTAAGTAGTTTGTTTCATCTTAGTTGTCAGATTTATATGTATGGAATCATTCATACCACTCTCTTTTATGGCTTTGATGTCTGTGGGGTCTGTAGTCATGTCACCCGTTTCATTCTGGATACTGGTAATGTGTGTTCTCTCTTTTTTTCCCAAACTTGAAAAAGATTGGCCAATTTTATTAACCTTTTCAAAAAACAAGCAATTGGTTGCTCTATTTTACTATTTTTAATTTCATTGATTTCTGCTCTAATCTTTATTATTTCCGTCCTGTCCTGCTTCCTGCTTTGAATTCATTTACCTCTTTCTTTCTAGGTTCTAGAGGTAGGGGTATGAATTGTTGATTTGAGACTTTTCTCTTTTCTTCTTGTCTAATATGAGTGTTTATTTCTCCTAATTTTCCTCTCAGTACTGTGTTAACTACGTGTCATAAATTTGGAAATACTCTATTTTCATTTTCATTCAGTTCTGCTTATTTTTTTAAATTTCTCTTGATACTTGCTCTTTGATCCATGGGTACTTAGCAGTGTGTTGTTTGGTTTCTGTGTGTTTGGAGGTTTCCCTGTCTTTCTGTTTTGGGGTTCTAGCTGATTCTATTACATACAGAGGACATACTCATTAGTGTTGCCAGCTGCCGTTTTTTCTGTTGTATTTTAAAATCCATATAGTTTGGCCAGGTGCAGTGGCTCACACCTGTAATCCCAGCACCATAGGAAGCCGAGGCAGCTGGATCACCTGAGGTCAGGAGTTTGAGACCAGCCTGCCCAACATGGTGAAACCCCATCTCTACTAAAAATACAAAAATTAGCTGGGAATGGTGGTCGGTGCCTGTAATTCCAGCTACTTGGGAGGTTGAGACAGGAGAATCACTTGAACCCAAGAGGCAAAGGTTGCAGTGAGCCGAGATTGCAGCTCCAGCCTGGGCAACAAGAGCAAAACTCCATCTCAAAAAATAAAGTAAAATAAAATAAAATAAAATAAAATCCATGTAGTTTAATAAAAGCTCTTTTATAAGAAGAAGAAACAAGTGTGAAATTATCAATTTTCAGTTGTAATCATTTAAAAAATATTGTTTATAAAATTAGTGTAAGAAGTTCTTTTTTGAACATGGTTAGCTACATTATGGGGAAAAAATCTAAATGAAGTCACATATATTTTATCATTTATATCTGCTTAAATTTTGAGAAACACTTTATATATTATTAAAATAAATGCTTTTTATGATTTGATTTTAGTAAAATCATGATGTAATTTTAGTAAAATTACAGATATTTTATCAGGAAGAAACGGTAAAAGCTTTACCCATTTTTAAGGAAAATATTCTACTCTAAGCCATTTTCCTAAAGAAAATGTTTATACACTAATTTTGTTTATTTGCATAGATGGGTACTTATGGGGTTCAAAGATAAATTTGAGCTGGCAATATTGATTTGACTCATTCTGTCGTAATTAACTTGATATAGTGAATCTTGACTCATAGTTAGGAAATAAAATACTCAGAAAAAATAACCATCCATTCTTGATTTATTTATATCTGCATTTAAGCTGTTTATTCCAGTTGCCATCAAAAAACTTCTTGAACAGCTCATTAACATCTACATTTTGATATCTTGAAACATTAACCCATTGAAATACTTCTTGCCCAAGACACTGGAAAATAGGAATATAAACATTTGGATCCATTGGAATATTTTCAAAGCCTTCTATCAACTTACCTTGCTACATCTTCAACTTTGTTTCTTATTATCCACCATTATTATTTTACAATGCTGATAATTGTCTCCTACCTCATGGTTTGGTCATTTCTATTAGTTTGCTTCTCATTCTTAGAATTCCCTCCCAAGCCCTGTCTATCATCTCATAAAGACTTAATTTAAATTTTATCTTCTCTAAGAAGCTCTTGAACAGGGACAGGTATTCTTTACAAGGCCACTTGATTGGGTACATTTACACCAACTACTCCCATCTTGATCAAGTGTGTTTTCCTTCATGACATTATCACTTCTCAAGATCTCCATGTTCCTACCACCTTCCCAGCACACACACTAATTTCCTCCACCTTACCTTATGAGTGATGGTGTCTTCCCTGGGCTAACGGGATGTAGTCAAGGTGGGAGATACTGAGAAGAGCCTTGGTGCACAGGTGATCATATCCCCAACTGGAACATTAATAGACAACATCTGGTGATTGGCAATCCTCAATGGATGGCATCAAGAGTGGCAATTAACTGCTGACTCTTTGTTCACACAGCATCCTGATATGCTTTATTCTTGCTTCCTTACTTGCTCACTGTCTCCGTACCAGTTCCATCTTTTTATCCAGTATCTTAAGATTTGGCAAATTTATTTGTCTAATATTCCTTTAGCATACTTCTATCAGTTAGACACCTGCTTTGGTTACTTAATAGGTGAGTGTTTGCAGTCTTTGTTTCTGGCTGTGCAATTGATGACTCAAGTCTGTCTGGATGCCATGGGGGAAAGATGAAGACCTCAGGGTATGAGTAGGGAAATTCATGCAAAACCTGTTGAAAATATCACCCAATGAATCCAGTGTCCCTTTGCACACTAAGTTGTCAATACAAAAGTATTGAACTCATATATTTCTCTCACTTTCTTTCTCCTTATTGTTCTTTCTCCATGCCAAATCAACAAGACCAGTTGAGATAATTCATGGTAAAAATAATCTACAGAAATATGCATTTTATTATCATTATTTGCATATTAACACTGCTAATACTAAGTGTAAGACACTGGGCTAGCTGTAAATGGAAGGAATTAAGAGGTGATTCTGCCACGAGTTCTCTTCCTCCATTGCTTTCAAGCTCCACAAAGGAGGGAAGAGGAGATAAAAATAAATTTCTGTTACAGAAGATAGTAATGAATGACATGAGAATGACAGAAAAGTATTATGAGAAGGCACAGAAAAAGGGGTAATTTCCAGCTGAGGGCATCAGAGAATATTTCTTCTAGGAGCTAGATTCTGATGCTTGTACTTTAGTGTTATTAATAAGACTGATACATTTAGAGATAGGGAAGAGGTATTCCACAGTGAAGAAAGATTGAATTGTTCTTTTGATACATAATAATTGGGCACTTACTATGTGCTGGTAGCAGGGACAAAGAAATAACAACAATATGTTAAATGATTTTTGCATCAAACTGTAAATAATTCAATTTAGCTAGAACAACAGGTTGATCAAAGGCATGGTGGAAAATATGGAATAAAAGTTGTATATGTGTAAAATAAGATTATGGAGATAAGAATAAGGCACTTGGCCGGGCGCGGTGGCTCAAGCCTGTAATCCCAGCACTTTGGGAGGCCGAGACGGGCGGATCACGAGGTCAGGAGATCGAGACCATCCTGGCTAACACGGTGAAACCCCGTCTCTACTAAAAATACAAAAAAACTAGCCGGGCGAGGTGGCGGGCGCCTGTAGTCCCAGCTACTCGGGAGGCTGAGGCAGGAGAATGGTGTAAACCCAGGAGGCGGAGCTTGCAGTGAGCTGAGATCTGGCCACTGCACTCCAGTCCGAGCGACAGAGCGAGACTCCGCCTCAAAAAAAAAAAAAAAAAAAAAGAATAAGGCACTTAATGATCTGACCCTTTGCAGGGTGTGTTTCCTTGGCACTTAATGAATTTCAAGCTTCTTTTTGGCTAGGACTGTGTCTCCTAAGCATATTTTTCAAAAAGGATAATAAAATTGCTCAATAGAGAATAAATACCAGTTATCTGTCTACTCTTGGCGAGCTTATAAATGGGGGTAGATTTACTGATCATATGTATTCACTTTATGTTTGAGTGTTTTAGTTAATGTTTTATTCCATTTTTATTACTTTGTACTCCACAAATCTATTAAGACTGATTGAATAGCATAAAATGAAGATTGTATTTCATAGACTAACAGTTCACCTGTTGTAACAGAGAAATTCAAAATAATGATGGCATAGATAAACAGAAGTTTATTTTTCTCATGCAGAAGTTGGGATCAATGGTCTAAAGCTGGTATGGGGCTGGGCTATCCTCAGGGGTCCAGGTTCCTTACATTTTGTTGCTCTGACATCCTGGTCACACCCCCATCATGTGATGTTGAAGGTGACTGCTCTGTCCACCAGCAACCTACCAGGAATCCAGCATGAGGGGAAGAAGAGAGAGGTGGGGGCATATTCTTTCTTTTTAAGGAAATGTTGTTGCACATATCACTTCCATTTTCATTCCCTGGTTTAGAAGTTAGTCACATAGCCACCCTCAGCTGCTGCTAGTGAGGCTGCAAAATGGGGTCTTCGACTGAACATCCATATGGCCAGCTAAAATGTGGCATCCCGCTATTAAAAGAAAATGATAGACTGGAGATTGGGCAGGAACTAATGGTTTCTTTCATAATTACCTATTAAGATTATGAACAAGTAATTTAATTAATGAAAGCCTTTTGCACCTTTTTCCATCCTCCTATTTGCCATACTATTTTTTTTTTCTTCTGGAGAAAACAAATACAGAAACCAAGCATTGTAATCCAATTCTAGTGCAAATTTAGAGAATTAATGAACAACAAGGAACCAATTATGCATAAGTAAAAAGGTCATAGTTGAGCTCCTGTTGAGATCAGAAGATGGAAGTAACAGTTTTAGATGGAAAGAAACTGCCCAAGACTATGCAGGACCAGAGGAGACCCTAAGATTGGAGGAGTCAAGCAGGACTGCTGAGATAAAGTTGGCAGTTTTCATACTCACCACTGCTGTTGTTTTGGACCAAAACTTGTATGTGTTTATGAATGCAGGTAGATGTTCAAAAGAAAAATCAAAATTATATTATAAAAGGAAGAATAAGGGCCACCAGTTAATACATTTGCGTTCTTATTTCTATTTTTAATATTTAGCTGTGTGACCCTGAACAAAATGCTTAACCGTGGAGGGTCTCTATTTCTTCATCCATAAAATAGAAATGTTGAATTAGATTGATGAGCAATAGAAAACACATTTCAAAAGCCTATTCTGTGCTAGACTACATTCCAGACATGTAAGTAAATGCTTCAGGGAGCTCACAGTGTCTGACGGGGGGATTGGTGTCCACTCATAAACAGGCAATTCCAACATGCTGATCAACACAGCATCGGGAAATGATACCCAAGTGCCTGGGGAGCACATTTAAAAGAGGCTTCAGACTAGAAACGTGAGAGTTGATGAATGAGTAATACTGGATTAAATTTTCATTAGCTCGAGGTCCAATAATATATTAAATTTGGCAATCCAATTAGAAAGTGCATAAAATGTTCAGTTAAGACAAGATGCGTTAGAATGGAGCTATTTCTGCATAAAATATTTGTTAAAAATTAATATGTACCAGATACTCAACAGAGGTTGAAACAGGCAAGATTCTTGCCCTTGAAAACCTACAACATGCAATCTAGAATTTAAGATTTTTGAGATTTGGCACAGAGTGACGTGTAATCTGGTCATGATCTACTGAGATACAAAAGCTCATCCTTACAGGGGAAAGGTTACCGTTTCTGTTCTATTGGGAAAGTTATACAAATAAAGAAAAGAGACTGGGAATGTTGTCATAACTTTTAAACACATAAGTTTTTTAAAAATATTTCTCTAATGAAGACATATTACTACTTAGGTACACAGGTAATCAAGTAGTTCAAGATACACCCAAAAGGGGGCTCTCTCTAAAGGTACTTTACTCTCAGATCCTATCAACTGAAGCTTTGGAGAAGATGGGCCTATTGGCTTTCTTTTCCTTATATATTCATTGTTAAAGCACCTAAAATTTATCTGAAATTTTATTAACCAACTTACACATATTTACTATAGTAAATTAGAAGAAAACAAGCAATAAGAACAAGGAAAATGAAATCATGTAAATTTCCATCAGCAATTTCATCATCCAATTATAATATTACTTTGTATATACTCAGAATTTTTCTAAAAATTGTATGTGATTAGTTATATTTACAGTCTATTTTTCTGGCCTTTACCCAGCAAGTTTTTAAATAAAATATTTTATACTGGAAGAATTTCTACAACAGTTTTTAATTTTAGCTCTTATGTGCCAAAAATAATGATGACAGAATCTCTCACATTTGCTCAACAGTTACAAAACTGGAAATCAAAGAATCCTAGAACTTCCTTTTTAACTTTCTTTTGTAAAATAATATAAAAACTTACAGAAAAATTCCAAGAATAACACACAGATCACCTATAACCTTTACTCAAAATTCAGCAAATTTAATACATTGCCTGTGTTAGTCCGTTTCCATTGCTACAAAAGAATATCTGAGACTGGATAATTATAAAGAAAAGAATTTTATCTGGCTTACAGTTCTGCAGGCTCTACAAGCATGGCACCAGCATTGCTTCTGATGAGGACCTCAGGAAGCTTCCAGTCATGGCAGAAGGCAAAAAGGAGGCAGCATATCACATGGAGAAAGAAGGAGCAGGAGAAGGAGAGGAGGGGGAGGTCCTAGGTCTCCTGTGAACTCATTACTGGAGGGAGGCAGCAAACTATTAATGAGGGATCGGCCCCCATGATTCAGCACCTCCCACCAGGCCCCACCTCCAACATTGGGGATCACATTTCAACGTGATATTTGGAGGGGACAAACATCCAACCTATATCATTGCCACATTTGCTCTATCATTTTCTCTTCTGTCTGTCTCTCTGTGTGTGCATGCACACACATGTATATGTATGTACATATATAAACATACATATGTCATGTAAATATAAACACATATATTGTGTAAAATTTTTTCTGAGCTATTCGAGAATAGGTTGAATACACCATGCCCATTTACCCTTTAATAATTCAGTGTGTATTTCTAAGGAGCAAGGTTATTCTCTATTGGAACAGTCGTGTAGTTATCAAACTCAGGACATTCACATTGACACAAGACCTTTACCTGATTTACAGTCCACACTCTATGTTGTTAATTGTCTGGCCCTTCCTTACAACACCTTTTGCCTTTCAAATAGGGTCCAGCCCAGGACCATGTGTTGCATTTCATCTTTGTGTCTCTTTCATTTTCGTCAATCTGGAATAGGTTTATTTCTCTTTCATTACATTGACATTTTGGAGAACACCAGCTAGTCGTTTTATAGAGTGACTCTCAAGATGGATTTGTCTGGCCCTGCTAATTTTAATAAGTAGGTGATAATAAGCACCCTCCAGGACAAAGTGGAGATATTTCTGGCAGCCTGAGGAACACAAGACTAAGAGAACAAGAGGGAGCTTGTCACAGATGAGGAAATGAACAAGGCTCCGTGTGACCTCCTCACCACTTGTGGAATTGAAGGGCTGAGGGAGCAGCAGTGAGACCAGGCAGGCCAGCCAGGGTCAGGTGCTGAAGGGTTTAGACCAGACCGTGAACTTGATTCTGAAAGCATTGGAGAATCACTGGGGAATTTCAGTCAAGGACATAATAATGTTTGTTTCTGAGAAAGACAACGTCTTAAAGATAATTTAGTGACTGGATCTGAGAGCACAGCAGCATGAGTAAGAATTCTGTTAAAATTATTGTGATGTGGACTGCAGGAAGACTTGGGATGAAAAGATGCAACATATTTGGATAAATGCTATAGAAAATAGAACGATTTGGTGATTTGGTGTACAGAGTGAAGAACAGGAAGGGCCAGGGTGACAGTTGTAATTCTGTTGTGTGTGCTGAATGTCAGATGCCTGACCCTCTAAGGCTGGAGATGGGATATAGGGGAAGCAGCTCTGAGTCAGAAGAGACTGAACACTGTTTTGGACATGGTACATATGAGGTCTCTGTGGGAGATCCAAGGGGAGCTGTCTTCCAGGACCTGAGGAGGAAGATTTGTACCGGAGATACAGATTTAGACGTCATCAACTCACAGTCACTGAAACTAGTGGCTGGAGGAACTCCCCAAGAGAGGGAGGCCTTCTGGGAGAGGATGGAGCATGACTAGGGACACAGGACTGTCTGGAGGTGTTGAAGCCCCTGCTGCAGGTGGAGAACCATAAATTCATGGATACCAAGAGCTGATAGGACGACTCTTCCAGCAGCACATTATAGCTCAGGCATGTGAAAGGTGAAGCAGGTGGTTCAGTTGAACTAGGGGTGTAGGAAAGGCATTAGGATTATTGGTAAGGGAGTCACTGAAATGATGGATGACAGACTCTATGCTGTGTGTTGAAAGAGGGAAAGATAAATGAGCCTGGAAGATGAGTGTTGGGTCCTGGAAGTCTCCATGGGTTAAATGACAGATGCAGGAGCTGAATCTGAGTGAAAATGAAGGCATTATAAATAGCAGGTGGAAATCAGAAATGGGAATGTTTGTGGCTTCAGAATTTCTTAAGTTTATTTCTGGGTGATGACTAGTTCAGGGACAGCTGACAGACAGGAGCTGAGGTGGAGTGAAGGTAGGAGTCCTCAAGGGCAAGGAGATACAGTGGGCAGGCATCTAAGCCTCAAATGCATTTTCCTCATGGGCAATGAAAGCATCTGGATGGAGATGCGTGGTGGAATGGAAAGCGAGTCTATGGGTGACCAAGGCTGCAGTGGAGGATGGCAATGAGGGGAGACAGAGGGCTTACAGTAAACAGGAGGAGCAAGCATGTGGAAATAGCCCTAAAGGGGGAGAGGCTGCTGGCCATCTTCAGGGCAGCTTTACTAAATGTGAGGGGATAAAGTGCTTCCATCATGGGGATGCAAGACAAGAGTCAGGCAGGATGGTGGCCCCAACAAAGGTGAAGCCACCATTGGAAAAGAGCATCTGGAGAACTGGGTTTTCAGAAGGCAGCTGTTGGTGTGGGAAGGAAAGAACAATGAAAGGCTCTGCACTATGAGGCTAGGAATAAAGGAGGATTCTATTTTAATTTAAGAATAATAGTGATGAAATGACGTCCAAATGGGTGTTTCTCACTGTCCTCATCAGACACTTTATTACCAGAGGCAGAAATGATAAGCTTCATCATAGCAGAAAAGAGATAATAACAATAAGATTATTAAACACTTGAATAAAATAACTGAATTTAAAAATACTTATTTATATTAATGTAAGACTATGAGACAGATTACAATCAGAAATGATGGGAGAGAGAGGCACCCAAAAATTGGGCTCAGCCACTGGTGATGGGACTTCAGGGGAAAGGTCTAGAACCCACTATTCTGTACAGCAGCCACTGGCCTTATATAGCTATACAAACTTACATTTTCATTAACGATCATTAAAATTCAATTCCTTGCAGCACTGCATGCTAAAGATTCAATAGCCACAGGTGGCCATGGCTACCATATTGGGCAGGACCAATACCAGACATCTCTGTTATTTACAGACAGTGCTGACGGCGTTGCTCCAGCAGGGGAATCTCGTATGTGGCAGGGTGGGCCCCAGTTCTTCTGGAGTGAGGATTCCTGGACACCTGATTGCTCTAGGGACCCAGAGAAAGGAGTGGGACACAGGAAGGCTACGGATAGAGTTCTCATCTCTTACTCTCAAATTAGCCTAAAAAGATCAAACTTTTCTGCTTGTTAGAGTGAAGCAAATATTGGACTGGAAGGCAGCAGATTCAGTTGAGTTCATATGTGCCTTGAGTATGTCACTTAGCATGTCTGATTTTTAGACTTTATCTATGTAAATTGGGTAGAATAATATTAATACTTCACAATGGCAATGAGGATTAAATTTGACATATTTTATAAAATTACTGATTAGCTTAACAAACACAGCACTGTATAAATATTAGGACTGATGCTGGTGATGTTGGGGAAATTAGCCTAATGAGGTTCTAGTAGTTCTCCTTCCCAACCCACCAAGCTCAATGCCCTTCCAATCACTGAAGGAAAAAGATATGACTTGTATATTGATCCATGAAATGTTCTTTTTTCTTACCATTGCCCCTCAATAAAAATAAAACTCTTTCCTACCCCCAATTAGATATCAAAAGTTTTAAATTCTAAATTTAATGAGATGTACCATGTAAGTAAAAATGAGTGTCAGTGCATTCAACCAAGAAATGTAGGTAAGTGGTTTAGTTTTCTCGCTTCTGATTATGAGGAACTAACAAACGGGGCTGAAGGGATTGGGTGAAAGATAAGATTTAGATGATGCTTGGAGAAGGCAAATTTTACAAACCACAGTTTTGTTAAAAGTAGGGTATATTTACCTGCTCCTAAACAGAGATGAAAAAAACTGTGCATTTTTTCAAAAAGCTGTGCATGTGGGCAGATAAACTGTACATGGTTTATAAACTTTGAAATGGGTGGTAGGGTATTTTCATTTAAGGAAATGTTTATTGAAGCTTCATTCTACTTTGCTATTTAGCATCTCCTGCAGGTAGCTATCCAACTTTCAAGTACAGAGACACAGCAAAAAAGGTCAATGTAACGAAGACTAAGAAAAGCAGCTCCTAAAACAGTACAAAAATGGTCCATATGGAATCATGACATGGTGTGTTAGTCCATTTTCATGCTGCTGATAAAGACATACCTGAGACTGGACAATTTACAAAAGAAAGAGATTTAATTATACTTACAGTTCCATGTGGCTGGGGATGCCTCACAATCATGGTGGAAAGCAAGGAGGAGCAAGCCACATCTTACATGGATGGCAGCAGGAAAAAAAGCTTGTGCAAGAAAACTCCCACTTATAGTAACCTTCAGATCTCATGAGATTTACTCACTATCATGAGAACAACATAAAGACCTGCCCCCATAATTCAGTTACCTCCCACCAGGTCCCTCACACAACACGTGGGAATTCAAGATGAGATTTGGGTGGGGACACAGCCAAACCTTATCACATAGTATAAAAGGTAATAGATTCACGTAAGTGTTCAACTGATTTTTGGCAAAGGTTCAAAGGCAATTCAATGAAGGAAGGATAGGAGCTGGAGCAATTGATGGTAAGACAATTGGATTTTCATATGCAAAATCCAAATTCTCTTGAATTACTATTGAAGCTGTGGGAGAAATTGGACATCCATATGCCAAAAAAAAAAAAAAAAAGAGCCTCAACCTAAGCCTTACACCTATACAAAAATTAGGTCAATATGGATCACAGACTTAAATGTACATTATAAACCTGTAAACTTTTAGAAAAAGAAAATAGGAGAGAATATTTGAGACCTAGGACTAGGCAATGAGTTCTTAGATTTGACACCAAAAGCATGATTCAAAAAAGGAAAATTGATAAATTTGACTACATCAAAATTAAAAACATTTGCTCTGTGGAAGACTCTGCTAAGGGGACAAAAAGACATGCTGCAGACTGCAAGAAAATATTTGCAAACCACATAGCCAACAAAGGACTAGTTCCTAGAAGTTACAAAGAATTCTCAAACTCAACAGTCAAAAAACAAACAATCCAAGTACAAACTGGGCAAAAGACAAGAAGAGACATTTTACTAAAGAGGATATACAGGAGGGGTACAGTGGCTCACACCTGTAATAATCTCCCAACACTTTGGGAGACCAAGGAGTAGGAATCACTTGAGCTCAGGAGTTCAAGACCAGCCTGAGCAACATAGGGAGACCCCATCTTTACAAACAATAATTTTAAAAATTAGCCAGGAATGGTGGCACATGTCTGTGGTCCCAGCTACTTGGGAGGCTGAGGTGGAAGGATTGCTAGAGCCTGGGAGGTTGAGGCTGTAGTGAGTTGTGATTTTACCACTGCATTCCAGCCTGGGTAACAATGAGACCTTGTCTCCAAAAGAAAAAAGAGAATCTATAGATTGATAGTAAGCACATGAAAAAATGTGCAACATCATCAGCAATTAGGGGAATACAAATTAAAACCAAAGTGAGATATCAACACACACCTATCAAAATTGCTAAAATTAAGAATAGTGACAGCAGCAGTTGCTGGCAAGGATGTGAAGAAACAGCTCACTTATACATTGCTGGTGGGAATGGAGAATGGTAGAACCACTCTGGCAAATAGCTTGGTAGTTTCTTATAAAACTAAACTAAATACAGTTATCATATGTATTAGTCCATTCTCACACTGCTATAAAGATACTGCCAGAGGGCTGGGCATGGTATCTCATGCCTGTAATCCTAGCACTTTGGGAGGCTGAGGCAGGCAGATCACGAGGTCAGGAGTTCAAGACCAGCCTGGCCAACATGGTGAAACCCCATCTCTACTAAAAATACAAGAATTAGCTGGGCGTGGTGGCATATGCCTGTAGTCCCAGGTACTCAGGAGGGTGAGGCAGGAGAATCGCTTGAACCTGGGAGGTGGAGGTTGCAGTGAGCCGAGATCGTGCCATTGCACTCCAGCCTGGGTGACACAGCAAGACTCCATCTCAAAAAATAAAAATAAAAATAAATAAAGATACTACAAGAGACTGGGTAATTTATAAAGGAAAGAGGTTTAATTGACTCACAGTTCTGCATGGCTGGGGAGGCCTAAGGAAACTTACAATCATGGTGGAAGGGAAAACAGTCACCTTTTTCACAAGGCGACAGGAGAGTGTGTGTGAAGGAGGAACTATCAAACACTTATAAAACCATCAGATATCATGAGAACTCACTATCACAAGAACAGCATGGGGGAAACTGCACCCATGAACCAATCACCTCCCACCAGGTCCCTCCCTTGACATGTGGAGATTAAGGAGATTACAATTTGCGATGAGATTTGGGTGGGGACACAGAGCCAAACCATATCACCATACAATCTAACAATCTGAATCTTGAGTATTTATACCAGAGAAATGAAAATTTGTGTTCATATATAATCCTGTACCTGAATGTTCATAGTGGCTTTATTTGAAATATCCAGAAACTGGAATCAGCCCAGACATCCTTCAACAGGTGAATAATGCCCCTCCCAAAGACATCCACATCATGATCCCTGGAGCATGTGAATATGCTATAGTATATGGCAATGGCAAATTAAAGTTGCATAGAATTAAGACTGCTTATCAGCTGTCCTGGAAATGGGGAGATTCTCCTGAATTTTCTGAGTGGTGCCAATGGAATCTGAAGGGAGGAGGTTGGAGTGTTGTGATGTGAGAAAAGGCCTACACTGTTTTTGCTGGTTTTAAAGATGGAGGAAGAGGCCATGAGCCAAGGAATGCAGCAGCCTCTGGAAGCTGGAAAGGGCAAGGGGATGGATTTCTCCCCAGAGCCTCCAGGAAGAAACACAGCCCTGCCAACTCCTTCATTTTCACCCAGTGACACCAACACAAAATGTTGTAGGTCACTTAGTGTGTGGAAATTTGTTACAGCAGCAATTGAAAACTAATACACGTACCATGGCACACTACTTAGCAATAGAAAAGCACCAATACTCGCAACAGATTGGATGAATCTCCAGAGAATTATACTGGGTGAAAAAACCCAGTCCTGAAAGATTACATACTATTTGATTCCACTTAAATCTTTTAAATTTAATTCCACTTAGATGTTTTAATATGACAATATTTCAGAAATGGAGGAAATATTTAGGGGTTGCAAAGAATTTAGAATGGGAATGGAAGAGAAAGTGTGGGAGGGAATAGATGTCATTATGAACGGGCAATGCGGTATTTGTAGTAATGGAACTTTTCAGTATCTTGACTATAATGGTGTATACGTGAACATAAATGTGTGACAGAATTGTATAGAACTTAATACACGTAAGCACACAAATAAGTACAAGTGAAATGAGAGAAATCTAAATAAGATTGGTGGAGCGTTATCATGTCAATACTCTAGTTGAGATATTATATTATAGTTTTGCAAAATGTTACCATTGGGGAAAATAAGGCAAAGTGTACAAGAGATCTCTGTATTAACTTCTTGCAGCTGCATGTGAATCAACAATTATCTCAGTACAATTTTTAATAAAGAATATTGTAGGAAATTGTTATCTTGCTGCTTCTTATAGCCATGGCTATGGATTGCCTTAGTTAAAACTTAGAAGGTAGGGGCAAAGCTATCTAATTCGCTTGGTATACTAGCTCCCTTGCCATCATCTACCGCTAATCATTTAGAGGCTTTTCATTAATGATAATGATATGTCTGAATGTGCCTTACAGCAGAGAATGTTAACCTATTTATGTCAATCCTTAGTTCAGGGGGTTCTTAATTCATCTGGAAACTCTAGTCAATATTTGTGTTTGTGTATGTCTGTGTGTGTGTGTGCATGTTCTTGAAGAAAACATCTATAACTTTCAAAAGGGCTCCATTACCCCCTCTAAAAAAAAAAAAAGAAAAAGATCAAGAACCAAAGTCCTTAGAAACACACTAAGTGTGAACTTAAAAATATATTTCTTTGGAGTGATTTAAAATAATGCTATGCACAACTGCATCAACATTTTTAAATGGGAGAAAATATGCATGGTCTTTGGTGGAATGGGCTCCAGGGTCAGACTTCCAAGTGTGTGACCTTCAGCAAAGTCCTCATCCTTTCTAAGCCCCAGTTTTCTCATCTATAAAATGGGAAAAATAATACTTCCCATTTTATAGAACATTGTGAGTTTCAAATGAAATAATGTAATAAGTCATTTAGCATATCACCTGACACACGATAAGCACTCCATAAATATTAGCGTATTTCTGTTATTACTATTGTGTTTAAAATGGAAAGATCTAAAGATTCAAATTATTCTTTTCAAAGTATCTTTTCAATACAATGGAAAAAATAGCACACAGTTTTGTAGAAGGGGCACTGGTGTTAGTAGACTCGTTCTGCCATTGGTTCCCTGAGTAAGTTTGGACAAGTCACACTCTCTCTGAGCCTCCATCCATAACATAAGAGGGCTAAAAGTTTGGGCTTGAAAAGATGCATGAATTCACTCAACAAACATTTATGGGAGTTCTTTATATGGTTTTCAGGTTGAGTTCCTCAGAAGCAGACCATGAGTGGGAGATTCGTGAGAAAAGGTTTATTCAGGAATGCTCGGGAAAAACTTGGAGGAACAAAGAAGTGGGACAGGAAGGGGAAGAAAGGAAAGCAAAGACCCACAGAGGTTGCTATAGGGTCAGTCCTTCAGAAAGCTCTAGAGAGACCACGTAAGTCAGCCTCAGCATCATCTCCACCTGGGAACTAGGGTGCTTATATCCCCACTGTAGCTGGTTATTATTTAAGGGCAGTCCACACTCACATGAATTCCCAGGCACTACCTGCTCCATGTGTGAGCCAGCTGAGCAAATACCAGCTGCCTGAGGGCAGCCTTCTGGCAAAGAGTTGCAACTGTTGGCATTTTGGGAGTGAAAGCCCACAGGGAGCTTATGTGCCTGGAATTGGTAAAGGGACCCAAGGGAAAACCAGCAGAGCAATGACAGCATATGCAAGATCTCAGAGCCTTCCTCTGCCTTCATGGATGACACTCACAGTGTCATGGGGAAACGCACAAGTAGCCACACGATTGCTAAAAAACTCCCAGGAGAGGGCCTCAGTTCAGGCTGGAATGTCAGGGAGGGGCTCGGAGGGCCCGCAGGAGCAAATGAAGACAGAGAAAGAATTAGTCAAGCAAAATAGGGAAGTGGTGAGAGGGTTCAGTCAGCTGAAGAGAGCATGATACTCAAGGAATTAAAATAAGCCCAGTATAACCATATCAAAGGAGCGGGGCAGCTGGAGATGAGGCTGGAAGGTAAGGGGAACCCAGATCATGAAGTGAATCATGTGAGTTAATTTGTAGGCTCTTAGGGTCTAACACAATTTAGTTACAGACAAGTATCATAGCTAAGAAAAGGGTACAAATTTCTTCATATACAATGGAAACGATAACATAGTTTCCCATTAGCATCCCCAGGTTATACAGAAAAAGTCATTGGGGACATATCATCATTTTTAAAGAATTGAAGTTAGGTAGATTTAAAATTCTTTTTATTTCCTTTGCATGCTGAAAGGTAAAAGAAAAGTTACATAGAACCTAAAATAACTGAAAATGTCTCTGTAATATAACAAAAAAAGGAAAAGAAAGAAAAAGAAAGAAAGAAAGAAAAAAGAAAGAAAGAAAGAAAGAAAGAAAAAGAAAAAGAAAAAGAAAAAGAAAAAGAAAAAGAAAAAGAGAAAGAAAAAGAAAAGAAAAAGAAAGAAAGAAAAAAGAAGAAAGAAAGAAAGAAAGAAAGAAAAAGAAAAAGAAAAAGAAAAAGAAAAAGAGAAAGAAAAAGAAAAGAAAAAACTAAACACAAGAAGAGCTTTTGCAGTTGATTATATCAATAAAGCCCTGGCTTCTCCTTGGTCTGCAGTCCAGAGTCATCTACCAGCTACTGAATTAAATCAGTAGATTCTGGTTTAGATTTGGTCTGAAACAGCCTGTTCTAGCACAATTTAATTTCATGGTCAAATGAGGATGATTATTCTAAAAAGCTTCCAGCCATGAAGTTCCTGTGCTTTTTTAGTTAAAAATATGGCCACTTTGAACCCTGTTCTGTGAATTTTAGATGTGGATACAATGAAGTTTTTGCCTTTGTTCACTCTGACTCTGCTTTTTTTTTTTTTTTAAATGGGAAAAATCAGCACTTTCCATCTGAAAATAGGAGTTTAGACTAGGATATCTCTGTCAATATAGGTTACTAAACCATTTCCTCAAGTTAATAAAATATAATACCAAAAATTCATAGTTGCTAACTTATCATGACACCTTTGTCTTTTTCAAGGTTCATGGAATGAGACTTTTAGGTAATAAATTTAATATTTGTTTCCTTTATTTATACAGCCAATTGCAAAGGCATAATAAGAAGGCATATTTAAGAAGTTGATGCAAATCCCACACTATGGTTATTTCTGCCACCTTGGAGATTCTTATCCTAGGATCCCAATTTAGCACTTTTGGTGAGATTTAAACAATAAGTCTCTAAATAGTCAAAACTGCAGACACGTTAGGATGTGATCATTGGAATTCAGCATGAGTACCAAAATTCTTTATGTTGGAATATCGGTAGAACAATAGTCCATCATCGATGTAATTAATGCCCAACAAGATCTTATTTAGAAGTATTCTCTTTTCATGAATTTTATGAGCATCTTTTTTTATTTGACGGTATTCTTTTCCTCTTTTGGGTTTAATTTAAATTTTTCTCATAAAGCTGTCTCTAATCACTAGAATCCAAAGACAGCTATATAATCTAAGATCCTTTCTATCATCTTCTATTCATAGATGGCATCAAGACAAGGAGAAAGAGACTGGACCCAGGTTGTTGTGGTTCTTAAATGTGGAATCTGTCTCCTCCCTAGGATAGTTCTGAATTAGATGCTTTAAATAAGACAAAACATTTGATTAGTTTTTTCTTAAGGAACTTCATATGACACAGTTGTTTGGTTACATTATTCTGCTTCCTTTCTCTGGTTTTATAGCATTTTAATTGCTGTTTTAATCCTGTGTTTTATATAAAGCATCTATAATTCCCTTGATGGATAGAAACCATAGAAGTAAAAAGCATTATTATTATGCATTTCCCAGTCTGTTAGTGTTTTGATAGATTCCCTAATTCACTCTTCAAAAAAAATTGCTATATACATTGTGTTCTTTTTACAACATTACTATCATGAGTAGGAGGAATATTTTAGGGTAGGATAAACAGTAATTGGCAAGGAGCTATAACATTGATTTGTACAAGCTTCATGTCCAACCCATTCTGAGGATGCTATTAGAGTAATGGGTGAAATGAAGGGAGTGCTGATTTGCTAAATTTACTTCAGGAAAAGATCAAACTGGTGCTTGGGCTTTGGAGGCAGTGCCCCTGGCAGTTTCTTGAGGTGCACTCTGGTTCTTTGAAAGAAAGAGCACAAGTTACCCAGCAGCAGCATGCATGGTCTTTGGGCAAAAGAGGCCCCAGATGCTGAGAGAGAGCAGGGTACTCTGGAAGCCACTAGATGGGGGTGTCTACTTGTTCAATCTGGGCAAATATCCCATCAACCAGCTGGCATGAAAGAAAGAAAGGTTAAAATGAGGGTAAATTCCATATTTCTCAATGCCATTCTTTTACAGAAAGTGAACTGTGTTGAATATCAAAAGCAACTTCAAGTCACCTGCTGCCTCCAGTGATTTGGCCTGGGAGGATAGCCACTGAGATCTTCTCATGCTGGCGTTTTGGGGGCTTTCATGTGAAAGCAGCATTCCTCTGGGAAACCAATGAATACAGAATAACGAATTAGAATGGAGGTGAGGTATTTCACCCAGTTTTTCTGCAGAGTTATCAGTGATTCTGACCTAGTCATTTAAACCCTGGACACCCACAGTTTCCTACCTTTTCAATGAACAGACTAATCTTTGTCCATCACAGCTACCGATAATAACGATAACTTATGATTTTATAAGTAATCTCCAAATGTGATCAGTCCTAAAATAAATGGATCTGAGCAGGAGGAGGGGCAGCAGAAGCAGCTACAATTTCAGGATTCATCTAGCACCAGATGAAAATTCCATCCTTTGGTTAAAATTCTTCTAAGACCTTGGCTGGCTGGTGAACTTGGCAGACTCAATTATTATAGCAATTAAGATTTTAAAATGTGAGTCAAATTATGAGCCAAACTTGTGCCAAAAGCTGGCAGACAGACACCCTGAATTTAGGTCAGGGATGTTGTTCCCTGTACCAGTGGTAATTCAATTACATCCCAGCCCCAGGCACGCAGGTTCCAACCCCAGGAGACCTGATAGTCATAATAGGTCTTCTCTGCGCTAAAGAAACCCTGGGATGCCCATTCTGCCTGAGGCCTCCCATCGCTGGGATACCGACCTCAAGGAACAGCAGGAGGGGCCACCATTTGTCCCGACATTCAGCTCCCAGGGAAATCACCGTGCTGAGACAAACACCTGTGAGGGCCAAATCTGCTTTGCTATATTTATTACAAAAAGACTCCTGGAGGACTGGCTGGTATTCTGATGAGATCTTGAAGGAGAAATGCTTTCTTTAAGGATTACAATTTTTTGACCACAGTATTTGATTTTTAGCATTAAGTATTCTGAATCTAAACTACTAAAGAGAGAATGAATGCGTGTGCGCATGAGGGCAATTGGTAACAGGCTCCCCAAGTCTGGCAGCTAGTCCCACCTCCCCAACCCAACTCTTTTTTTTTTTTTTTTTTTTATACTTTAAGTTCCAGGGTACATGTGCATAACGTGCAGGTTTGTTACATATGTATACTTGTGCCATGTTGGTATGCTGCACCCATCAACTCATCAGCACCCATCAATTCGTCATTTATATCAGGTATAACTCTCAATGCAATCCCCCCCCCCCCTCCATGATAGGCCCCGATGTGTGATGTTCCCCTTCTCGAGTCCAAGTGATGTCATTGTTCAGTTCCCACCTATGAGTGAGAACATGCGGTGTTTGGTTTTCTCTTCTTGTGATAGTTTGCTAAGAATGATGGTTTCCAGCTGCATCCATGTTCCTACAAAGGACGCAAACTCATCCTTTTTATGGCTGCATAGTATTCCATGGTGTATATATGCCACATTTTCTTAATCCAGTCTGTCACAGATGGACATTTGGGTTGATTCCAAGTCTTTGCTATTGTGAATAGTGCCGCAAAAACATAAGTGTGCATGTGTCTTTATAGCAGCATGATTTATAATCCTTTGGGTATATACCCAGTAGTGGGATGGCTGGGTCATATGGTATATCTAGTTCTAGATCCTTGAGGAATCGCCATACTGTTTCCATAATGGTTGAACTAGTTTACAATCCCACCAACAGTGTAAAAGTGTTCCTATTTCTCCACATCCTCTCCAGCACCTGTTGTTGCCTGACTTTTGAATGATTGCCATTCTAACTGGTGTGAGACGGTATCTCATTGTGGTTTTGATTTGCATCTCTCTGATGGCCAGTGATGATGAGCATTTTTTCATGTGTCTGTTGGCTGTATGAATGTCTTCTTTTGAGAAATGTCTGTTCATATCCTTTGCCCACTTTTTGATGGGGTGTTTTTGTTTTTTTTCTTGTAAATTTGTTTGAGTTCTTTACAGATTCTGGATATTAGCCCTTTGTCAGATGAGTAGATTGCAAAAATTTTCTCCCATTCTGTAGTTGCCTGTTCACTCTGATGGTAGTTTCTTTTGCTGTGCAGAAGCTCTTCAGTTTAATTAGATCCCATTTGTCAATTTTTGCTTTTGCTGCCGTTGCTTTTGGTGTTTTAGACATGAAGTCCTTGCCCATGTCTATGTCCTGAATGGTACTACCTAGGTTTTCTTCTAGGGTTTTTATGGTATTAGGTCTAGCATTTAAGTCTCTAATCCATCTTGAATTAATCTTCGTATAAGGAGTAAGGAAAGGATCCAGTTTCAGCTTTCTACTTATGGCTAGCCAATTTTCCCAGCCCCATTTATTAAATAGGAAATCCTTTCCCCATTTCTTGTTTCTCTCAGGTTTGTCAAAGATCAGATGGCTGTAGAAGTGTGGTATTATTTCTGAGGACTCTGTTCTGTTCCATTGGTCTATATCTCTGTTTTGGTACCAGTACCATGCTGTTTGGTTACTGTAGCCTTGTAGTATAGTTTGAAGTCAGGTAGCGTGATGCCTCCAGCTTTGTTCTTATGACTTAGGATTGTCTTGGCAATGCGGGCTCTTTTTGGTTCCATATGACTTTAAAGCGTTTTTTTTTCCAATTCTGTGAAGAAATTCATTGGTAGCTTGATGAGGATGGCATTGAATCTATAAATAACCTTGGGCAGTGTGGCCATTTTCACAATATTGTTCTTCCTATCCATGAGCATGGTATGTTCTTCCATTTGTTAGTGTCCTCTTTGATTTCACTGAGCAGTGGTTTGTAGTTCTCCTTGAAGAGGTCCTTTACATCCCTTGTAGTTGGATTCCTAGGTATTTTATTCTCTTTGAAGCAATTGTGAATGGAAGTTCATTCATGATTTGGCTCTCTGTTTGTCTGTTACTGGTGTATAAGAATGCTTGTGATTTTTGCACATTAATTTTGTATCCTGAGACTTTGCTGAAGTTGCTTATCAGCTTAAGGAGATTTTGGGCTGAGACAATGGGGTTTTCTAAATATACAATCATGTCATCTGCAAACAGGGACAATTTGACTTCTTCTTTTCCTAACTGGATACCCTTGATTTCTTTCTCTTGCCTGATTGCCCTAGCCAGAACTTCCAACACTATGTTGAATAGGAGTACCAACCCAACTCTTGTGAGAGTCATTTCACACTCTGAACCTCAATTTTCCCATCCACAAAATGGTGAGGATAAACTACATCCAAGAAGGGAAGGCCGTTTCTTCTGCAGTGGCAGCTCAGTGTGGAGAAGGCTCTGTGGTTGGAGAGGTCCATGTGGAGTATGTATCCAGAGGGACTGTGTTGGAGCCATGTTGACTACAAGGACAGAAGAGGAGACAGTGTCAAAATGCTGTGCATTTGCCATTCCTAAACTAGGTGATTTCACAGTGTCATTTTCATTACAAACAATCTTTATGACTATACATGCATTTCCTGAGTGTTCAAGTGAGAGAGCAGGTCCAGGTTAGAGCAATGTGTCAATTTGATACCTGAGTGGAATGGGATGGGGAGATCTATTTTAAACGACAGGTACTAATTTTATTAGCAGTTAGCTTTAGCACTCATTCATGGACCAGCTGTTATGCACACAGCACTATTCTGAGCTGCAAGGACACGGAGATAAGTAAGCCAGGCACTAAATGTCAGGTGTTTGGACTCCAGTGGTTCCAGGGGAATTTCTGTAAATGCAATAAATGGTTGGGTTTTCTGTCCAGCCTTGGTCAGTGTCCGTGAGGAGCATGTTCTTATTAATGGTGCAAAATAAGTAAATAAGACCTGTGGCAGCGCCTAACCTGCTCTCTGGAGGACCTTCTGGAGAGGGCTGTTGCTGGTACTCCCACGCTGAGGCTGTGCCATTCCCAGGAGAGTCTCAGCACCTTTCTGAATGGGAATAACTTGCCAAGTAGTCCTGGCTACCTGGGATGGTGAAGGAGAAGGATTGCTTGGGCCCAGGAGTTCAAGGCCACAGTGAGCTATGATCATGCCATTGCACTCCAGCCTGAGTGACAGAGCAAGACCCTCTCTCTAAAAAAACAAAACCAAATGGAAAGAACTTTTTATTCTACAAAACCACCTCATTATGCCCATGCCTTGTCAGTCTAGAAAACCCCCAAGGTGTGTTTAATCAATGTTCTGTGAAAAGGAGAAAGTGGCTACCTATTCAAGAAACACTGGCGTTTTTAATGCTTTCCATATTTTCCATGCTCTTCTCCAAGTAAAAAACCTTAACACAGGAACATAATAGCATCTCTCTGAAAATCCTAAAAATTGGATGAACTCTCATGATTTAGTGTAATTTGAACTAAAGGCAAGAAGACTCACTAATGAATCTCACAGAATCCCTGCTACTCTGGGATCTTAGATCTTAGCTGGTGGATACAGGAAGCCAAAAACAATCACCTACACCATAAAAAATCATTCCAACATGAATTCAAAATTCAAATGAATGGAGTCTTAGCACCATAAAGGATTTGTCTGATTTCAGATGAACCTGTTCAGTGTGGGTTCCCTTCAAAGTAACAGTGACAGCTCATGCTAATAATTTACAGTCTCTAAAGCATGTTCACAGCCATTTTCTCTTGTTTTGAAAACCTGTTGATGGATGTTTCCTACCAAAACACCAAATCTTCCACATCTTGTGACCGGTAGCATCGATTCTCAGGCTGTGAAAACTAGGACAATCACATTCGAGCTCCAGCCTCACCGCGATCCATCCTGCTCTCCTCACCCATGATTCCCCGTATGTAGTGAGAGAGCCGAGGATAAAGCAAATAGCTTTGGTTCAGGATTAAAGTCTTGAGTTGTCTAGATATACCTCTTTTGTCAAAGTTGATTCTAGCATAGATCTATTTAGGACAGAATCTTTGTTAAGAATATTTATGATTTACAGATGGCATTGAAAGAAAATCACATTGATTTCGGTTTAGAAAGATGGTTTACAGAACACAGTAGTGTTCTGAGGTTATGTGATTGAGCTAACCCATCCAGATGTCCAATTCCTCCCTTTTCCACTGCCCCTTCCTCTGGCCTGCCCCACCGCATCCCTAGACTGCAGCAAACCTTTCGGAAAACCCAGCTCCCGCTTTACCTGGTTCCTTCCTCTGGTTCTTTTCTACTCCACCCTTTTTCTACTGCAACCGCCAAGCATATTTGAGATGACTCAGAGGCATCATGGTTTGGACTGAATTAAAATGATGGAAACATAAAGGAATTCTTACTGTTTGTATCTAATGAATTTCCCTGGTGCAAATTCAATATTAAATGCAGATTGAAGCTAAAATGGTCCTTAAGGGAATAACAGAAGTATATCGGATGTTAAAGAAACTGTTAATTAAAAGGAATAGCTGGCTGGGAAGCTTTTAACAAATATTTACTTTCAGTGGCTCAAAAAATAAGTCTCCCAGAGGAGGGCACCTACTACCTCTACTACCCTCTAAAATAAGAATGTTTTTTTATGCCAAAGTGTACATAGACATCTGTTCTGGAAAGTTACAGACTAGGAAAAAAAACAAAATTATAGTAATCATTAGCTTGCTCATTTCTGAAAGATTTTATAATCACTCATGTGAAATATTTACCTAAATTACTTGGCATTCTGTTGTAGATGATGAGCGGCCAAAATAATTACTTATATCTAAAGTAGCATGGAATTAGTCTGAGTTTTGCATCTAATGTCTCTGAAATGATTGATCACAGGTAAACAAATAAAAAGTCCCTCCCCCCATTAGTTGTTATTTTTCTAACTTCAGATTTATTGTGTCTTTTTGAGGCTGGGGTTTTAGTCTATGTTTTTTGGGGTAAGGCTTTGATAAATTAAAATACTTCCTCACATTTCATTTTCATTAGAAAAAATAACCCATACTGCATCTGAGAAAGCAAGATTCAAAACATAATTTTCACGCTAAATATTAACATTGGCTCTGATGTATTTATGGATAAGAGACAGTACTGTGGCATTTTCAGCTCAGCCCCAGTCTTCCAGCCTGTTGTCATGTCAGACCTCAGTCCATGCTAGGCCCAGGCAGTGATGAAGGGCTCAGTATCTGGTGGTCACCCCATTACTGTGAGTGACAGAAAACCACTGTGAACAACTCAGGCAGCAGGTGGTCAACAAAAGCATGATGTCAAGAAAATACTGTGGAAATCACCCAGCAAGACAGAGAGTTGATGAATGGCATAGGGGTCCTCATGACATAGGAGGTCCTGATATCAGGGGCTGAGACTCAGGAGCAGAATTCTGAGCCCAAGGAAGACGGCTTCAATTTAAGTGTAGTTGGAGAATCCAGAAAAAATAAAAATAAAAAATCACTAAGAAAACAGATAGGAAGCCAGGTCATGAAATGGTAGTACCACGCTGTAATTCATTCACAGGAACCAAGTCACAATCCAGTTTATTAGAACCAATGTTCAAGGTTGGACTAAAACCAGAAGAAAGTTAGCTTGTTGTTGTTGTTAACCAAGTTGTTGCAATTGTCGGCTTGAATCAATGTCTTCTGACACTAGATCATTTTAGAGTTAGAACTGGGAGACAGGCAGGATGATCATTTATCTTGCAAGTATCTTCCTAAAAATTACCCTGACTAGCCTGAATCATTAGGCCATATTTTATCAAAATCATGACAAATAGGTACCATAAGAGCAGATAATCCTGAGTGAAGTAAAAAGTAGCATTATAAATATCTCAAACAATAAATGGTTGTTATGGAGTATTATAAAAATGCAGTGAAGTCTTTCTGTTCACATCAATAAGAGTTTGTTGAACACCTACTATCAACTAGAAAAAGTACAGGAGGCTTTGATGGCACAAACCAAACAATTTTGACCTCAGTGCCTCTTCTTTGTTCTCATTAGCGGTTTGTCCCAACCTCAACCAAACCAAAGTGTATCTCTCCATGGCATAGACCCAATCCAGGGAGAAAGCAAAATGCAATTTTGCTTTGGGCTTGCATCACCTTTTTATTAAATGAGATTAATGCTTGCTATCTGGAAACATTTATTGAGAACCTACTACCCTAGCATCACAATGAACTCTTGGAGTACAAAGATGAATATAGAATGGTTACTGTATTGAAACAGCTAACAGTTCAAGAGGGAAGACATACATGCAGAACATTAGAAACAAGCATACCTGCTCCCATCAGGCATGCAACCTCCAGAGCAGTGTTGCATATAAGACAGTGCTTCCAACTTTGCAAGAAAACTATTGTTATAAGTTTCTCTATTATCAGATGTGACAAATTAACAAGTAGGACAATGTAGATCCACAACAAGAAAGAATGTTTGAAGACCTAAGCAATTAGTTTCAATGTTAAAATTCAATAGTACAGGTTAGGAACGTTCTAGTACAGTACCTATTATCAAAGCAAAAGAGTGGTGCCTCCCATGAAATTGTAAGTTGTCTGACTTTTGTTCAGTTTCTTCTCTTTGTGGCAGCTTGTTCTCTCTGCAACTAATTTTTTCCATGGAAAACTATTAAGGTCATTGTGACATCCTGTGAAAAAGAGAAGAGAGAAATACACTGACAAAAATTCATAATCAAGTCAGATCAAAAGAACTCTTATATTACCTATTTTTCCCTGTGATATTTTTCTTTAAAAAAATCAAAAGAAAAGTAAAACCTAGACTTACAAGTTGTGGCTTGATACCTAGAAGTAAGGTATAGTTTGCAATTTGTGGTTCTTTGGTAAATGTTAAATGGTTTACTACAGAAATGCAAAAGCATTATTCTTTGACCATTAACGTAACATGAAATAAAAGGATCTAAATTCATTTCACGTATCAAATATGTCACTCTTTTGGTGCACATACCATTGAACTCCAAAAGGTTATTGCACTGAAGTCATTCCCCATGTTTCTAAAGGCCATTCCATTGTAAGCATAAAAAAATGAAACAGTTATTTTCTAATTTACATTGATTCATGGGCAAGAAACTATAACATGTACTGCTGGCCTTCAAAGATGAATAGGTTGCAATCTTGTTTCTGGAAGAGCTTACAGTCTACTGGAGGACACAACTGTGAAATTCAAGGCATATCATAAAAACGCTATAAAATATAATGCACATATTAATAATATAACAAAGTATGAAGGACCTACATTAGGCAAAAGCTATTTTCATCTCCTTTAGTCTTTACAATTCTAGGAAGTAAGTTATTTTTATTTCAGACATAAAGAAAAGTTACTTGGTGAGATGAAATAATTTTTCCTTGTTTTCTCAGTTAGGCAGTAGTAGAAATGAAATTCATGTCCATTTGATTGCAGGACCCATAATCCGTACTTTTTAGCAAAGCAGTGTGATCAAGAGGAGGGAGCATTAATTGAAGATGTAGAATAAGGATGAACCTTAACAGTAGCCATTATGTCTTTCTCCCCCAGTTTCTTGCTGGAAAGGTGAAACTTACTTCTCTGTCCTCTCTCATTTCAGCACTTATTTTTCTTGCGCCATCTCTTGCAGAACACAGGGCTTAATAATCCAGCAGCCAGTGTGTTCAATGTGTTATATTATGTTAGGCAAGCTAGAAAGCCTTACTATGTATTGATCTGAAAAACAGTCATTGAAAAGCAGTGCTCTAACAGTGCGAAACAACAGAGCTGACAGTTGGTTCAAACAATGAGTATTTTTAGTGAAAGGAGAAAAGTCAGAACTTGCTTGACTTCTGTATAACATCAAGACCTCACCTCCTAGGCTCAGAACTTGCCCTGATAATATGTAGGAGTTAAAGTACTTACCTAGCCCTTAACTTCCTATTTGAAGGAAGGAAGAGATTTAAGTTCAATGTAAATTAACTCATTCATCATCACTTACCATCACTCATCAAATCAAAAGATACCCAGTTGGCACTGAACCAACCAGGCTCTGAGTAGTAGCTTGTTTTGGAAAAGGGTAGAAGGGGGAGAAGGTTTCTGCTATTCACACAAATACTATGAAAACTCACAGTATTTGGCCTTCTTTTCACAAAAGTAGAAATGTTTTATCCAGATGTTAAATTAGGGGCATTATATTAGGTCTGCCTCAAATCCTAACATGATTTGTGGGGAGCATATCCTTCTTTTTTCATCTCCACTAAATATTGCTTGATTCCATTATGTCTGATTCTGGCAGTCCGCATATACAACAGATACCAAATCATTTGTCAAACCCGAACTCAGTAGTAACCCTTTCTATAAAGTCAGACTCGATTCCTTCACTGGCATGAGACACACCTTTCTTTGTGTTAGAAACATCAGAAACTATGACAGAAGGTTTCTGTCATAGTTTTTTATGTATTGGTATGTCTCCCTCTAAATTTAAGGTAGCCACAAACTCCTTGAATGAAAAGACCATTAATCTGTCTTCCCTTTTCTTCACTTAACTCTTTACCTCCCCCAAACATCTGTCTTTGCAGAGAAAAGAAGAGCCAGCCTCCCACAACCGCACCAGCATCTTATCTCTGCTTGCTTTTCTTGTGCCCTGATAGAAATGAGGAGGTAAGCTTCCTTGCATCTAGGGCCAAACCTTCTGCCTGGCTTTATTTTTGGTCATTGCCTCCTCCTGCTTTCTTATAACACCTAACCCACTGACTATCCCTCTTCTATTTTGCAGATTCAAGTTCTCTCTTCCAATGGATTCTTTGTCATTAGTTTCAACCCAGTTCCTCTCTCTGTCATTAAAATAAGCAAAACAAACTCTGTCATTAAAATAAACAAAAAAAAAAATCTTCCCTCAGCAGGCTATTTAATCACCAGCTCCTCAGCCCTGTCTCTCTGGTCTTCTTTATAACATAAATTATTGAAAGTGTTGTCTATACTCGTTGGTTCCATTTCTTAACCTTGACTTTCTGCTCAACCCACCCCTCCCATGAAGTACTTCATCAAAACAAAGCTGTTCCACGGAGGGCATCACTGAGTTCCAGGACTCATCTGCACTTGAGACTATTGACCCTGGCCTTGGCTTTGGAACAGCATACTCTGTGCTTTCTCCTCTTCATAGTCTCTGTCTTCTTTGCAGACTCATCCTTCTCTACCTACTCATTAGAATGTTTACCTTAAATGGTGAAGATATTTTAAAAATGTGTAAACTAGATAAATGGCATCTAGCATTCAGCATATATTTGTGAACCCACCACCTATTAAAAACATATCCTGGGCCAGGCGCAGTGGCTCATGCCTATAATCCCAGCACTTTGGGAGGCCAAGGCAAGTGGATCATGAGGTTAGGAGATCAAGACCATCCTGGCCAACATGGTGACACCCTGTCTCTACTAAAAATACAAAAATTAGCTGGGCGTGGTGGCATGTGCCTGTAGTCCCAGCTACTTGAGAGGCTGAGGCAGGAGAATTGCTTGAACACAGGAGGCGGAGTTTGCAGTGAGCCGAGATTGTGCCACCACACTCCAGCCTGGTGACAGGGCGAGACTCTGTCTCAAAAAAAAAAAAAAAAAAAGCCATACCTTATCTTTATAATCTTTGAAATCCTTCCTGACTCTCCTCAATTCCACCTTGCTTCTCTCCTCAGTGATAACCACTATTCTAAATTTTATGTTCTTTATCCTTATACCATTCTTTATAGGTTTACCACATGCTTTTATCCCTAAGTAACTGCTTAATATAGTATGTTTTTCAAATTTTGTATAAATGAATTCACATTGCAAGTAGTCTGTCTTAACTCACTTTTTTCACTCGAGTATGTTTCTAAATCTCATTCATGTTCTTATTTATAGCTGTAGTTTCTTTATCTTTACCTGTATATAGTAATTCTTATGTCCATATGTCTTTGAATGTGTCATCATTATGATTTATTTATTCATTCTGCTGTTGTTGGAAATTTTGCTGTTTCAAGTCATTTACTAGTAAAAACAGCAACTATGAACATTATCATACATACCATCTCTTACAAATGTTCAAACATTTCTGTGGAACAGACTTTAGCTTGAAATTGTGAGACCATAAGGCAGAAGCATTTCTAAATTTGCCTGATATTTTTAAATTATTTTCCAAAGAATTTTAACAATTTATACTCCTACCATTAGAGAAGAGGAGCTCCCTTGCTCTATAATCTTACCAAACATGATATGGCCAGATATTTGTTTAAGTTTTACCAATCAAATGAGTATAGAGTAGTATCTCATTGAGATCTTAATGTATACTTCCCTGCTATAGTACACAATATGTCTTTACATTATATTTGCATTTTATTTTTCTTCATTGATTTTGCTAACACTATCATTTATCTTCTATTCTTTTTGTTGTAATATAGGAACAATCATATTTCAAAAATGGCAACTCTGTTTTCTATTGTCAATATTTGTATCTTATTTCTTTTCTTGCATTTTCCCATGAGGACTTCCCATATATTGTTGAATAAATGTTGTGAAAATAGCCATCTTGTATTTTTTTCTCATATTAAAAGAAATATTTCAATGTTTTGCCATTCAGTATGATATTTTCTGTAAGGATTTTGCACTTACCATATATTAGCTTAATAAATTTCTTTTATAGTTCTAGCTTGCTAAAATACTTTAAATCATGAATGGATGTTGCATTATAACAAGTGATTTTTCTGCATTTATTGAGATGAGTATATAATTTTGCTTTTTAACATATATGTGGTAAATATTACTACTATTACTTAATTTATGTGTGGTAAAATTCACTTTTATTGGTGTAGAGTTCTATGAGTTTTGACAAAGGCACACAATCCTGCACTAGTCATTGCAATCAAGATACGGAATAGTTCTATCTCCCAAATATTCGGTAGTGCTACCCCTTTTTGGTCAATCCTAACCCCAACTCTTGCTCTTGGCAATCACTGATCTGTTTTTTGTTTGTTTGTTTGTTTGTTTTTGTTTTTTGGTTTATTTTTTTGTCTCTATAGTTTTACCTTTTCCAGAATGTCATATAAATGGAAGCATACAATATGCAGCTTTTGAGACAGACTTTTTTCACTGGAAACTTGAGATTTGAGATTTAGCCATGTTGTTGTGTTTATCAGTCCTCTGTTCCTTTTTATTGCTAAATAGTATTCTATTGTGTGGATGTACCATTTGTCTATCCATTCACCAGTCAAAGGACATTTGGGTTGTTTCCAGGTTTGGGTAATTTTGAATAAAAACCTCTGTAAATGTGTACATGCAGGTTTGTATGTAATTCTGTTTCTTCCTCCTGTGTAAATACCAAGAAGTGAGATCGCTCAGTGTGAGACTGTGGAACATTGTTCTATGTGTCCCTGATGCTATGTTCATTTTGGTCCCCACTCCAAGTCTTTTTTTGTCTTTGTTCTTCACATTGGATCATTTCTATTGATCTGTCTTCAAGTTCACAGACTTCTCTGTTACCACTATTCCACTATTGTCTAGCCAGTTTTTTTAAATTTCAGATATTGTGTTTTTAAGTTTAATATTTCCATTTAGTTCCCTTTTTAATCCTCTGCTTTCATTCCTCTGCTAGGAATGTCAACCTTTTCATTTACTTAAATGTGCTTGCCTTTTTCTTATATAGTACAGTTATGACAGTCATTTTAATATTTTTGATAACTCTAACATCTGGGTTATCTTAGGGTTGACATTTTTTATTGTCTTTTTTTGAGACAAGGTCTTGCTCTGTCACCCAGGCCAGAGTGCAGTGGTGCAAATGCTGCTCACTGCAGCCTCAGCCTCCTGGGCTCAAGCAGTCCTCCCACCTCAGCCTCCTGAGTAACTGGGCCTACAGGAGCATGCCATCATGCCTGGCTACTTTTTTAATGTTTTGTAGAGACAGGATATTGCTATGTTGCCCAGACTGGTCTCAAAATCATAGGCTCAAGCAATCCACCCACCTTGACCTCCCAAAGTGCTGGGATTAAGCGTGAGGCACCACACCCAGCATTTATTTTCTTTGCCCTTAAGAAGTGGTCACATTTTCCTAGTTCTTGAATGTCATGTAACTTTAGATCATATCCTGGACACTGTGTGTGTTATATTGTGTACTGGTCCTGTTACTATCCTCTGAAGTACACATGTTCTCATTGTACAGACATGCCATTTTCCTCTGACCGTGAAGCTTTGCTCAGTGCTCTGTTAAGCAGATACCTTTCCCTTCATCCCTTCATTTCTACTTATGGCTTCATTCACTGTAGGGAAAACTATCATTTATTACGTTCCTGATATGCATTTGACATTGTGTTAGAATGCAGTGTTCCAATCAAGAGGATATGTGTATGTCTAATTTCCATAGGAAGAGGCTGAGACTAGGGGACAGAAAATAACTTTTCCAAGATCACATAGATATTAAGAGTCAGCACCAGGTTTCAAACTCAGCAAACTCTGATTCAAAAATCCGTTCCTTTACCACTACCTCTCCCAACTTCATGAAACCTTTCCTCACCATATCAAACTTTAAAATAACTTTGCCTTCTATACAAATATTTACCACCTTTCTCATCACATAATTCCACAGGGTCACCGATTATTTAATGTATATATAATTTATTCAATAAGAATTAAAGATTCTTGACAGTTAAAACTGAGTCTTCTCTTTCTTTTACACACCTCTCAAAAGATGTACCACGTATTTTATGTGCCACAAAATTTATGTACCACAAAGTAGATGGTAAGTAAATGCATATCAAAGAGATTTTTAAAAAATAAATAAAAACCTAGTTAAAGGGTAAAATATGAGGCATAATTTTAGCACAAAGAATAGAGCATTTGGAAGATGTTAGTATTGCTGTGCTATAATCAGAAAACAAAAATGGAGAAGAAACTGTTTTAATTAAGCCTCCTATACATTTGCCTATAGATATATTCTGAGCTTAATGGATTGGGCTTAATTATCTATACTGCACTAACCTTTGAATTGGCATCAGGGCTTTCTCACCTCAGGGATTTCTTCCACTCATCTCTTGAATTTCCAAGCAGGGAGGCAGGAAGATCAGAGTTGTGACCCCAAATCTTCCACTGATTTACTGTATCGGCATGAGCAAATAATTTACCCTGTGGGGTCTTCAGTTAGTTTTAAAACTAAAATGAGGAAACAACTCTTAAATGTTTCCTTTGAATCTGAATATAAATAAAATATGCTAAACCTAAAGAGCTTTGAAGATTTCTTTTAAAAGCTTGGCATAAACTTCATGTCTATTTTAAATATTATTTTTTCTTTCCTAATTAATTTTAAAAAGATTCAAGAAGAGGTGACAAGATATCAAGATATGGCTCACTCCCCCATCATTGTTAGACATAATTTCCTGTCTTCCTGGCCCCAAATCTTATCACTGTGAGGAACAATTGTTTAAAATTGTCTATGTAAGAGACACTATACAAATGGATTCTATGGAGAAATTTGTACAAAAGAATAAGGCCTGGTAATTCCTCTCTAAGAATTTGATATATAATTGAGGAGATAAAGCTTGTTCAGAAGGAAAGGAAACTATTATATAAGGTGGAATATAAATTCCACCAAATCAGTAGCATAAATGTGCCAGGGTTTATGGAATAGAGATAAGGATGAAGTATGGATTAAGCCACTTGGTTAGCCTGTGACTTTGAATGCCAAAGCAAAGAATGTGGGCTTGATCCTGTAGACAACAGAGAGCACTGAGGACTTCTGAATTGTGAATGTCCTGATATGAGGGGTATTTTGGAAGATAAATACAGAGGAAAGAAAACTGGAGACAGGCAGACCTGTTAGTATACTGCAATTGTCCAGGCAAAAAAAATCATATACACCTGAGTGAGGATGTTGGCAATTGTAATGACCACCATTTGTTTAATGCCTACTATGCCAGGCCCTGTCATGAGTGCTTGACATAAGTTCTAGTTCTCACAATAACCAGGCATGATCTGTGTTATTGTTTTATCTTGCAGATGAAGAGTTTCAAAGTGCTTATGTGATTTGTTTAATGAGATTATAAATTAAGTCTCCCTGGTCTGTAAGATATACTACACAATGTTCCCCTCAACTGATTTTTTTTTTTTTTTTTTTTGGAAACAAGGTTTTGCTTTGTCACCCAGGTTGGAATGCAGTGGCCTGATCTCGGCTCACTGCAACCTCCACCTCCTGGGCTCAAGTGATCCTCCCACCTCAGCCTCCTGAGTAGCTGGGACTACAGGCGTGCACCACTGTGCCTGGATAATTTTTGTACTTTTTGTAGAGACGAGGTTTCACCATGTTGCCCAAGCTGGTCTCAAACTCCTTGGCTCAAGTGATCTGCCCACCTTGGCCTCCCAAAGTGCTGAGATTACAGGTGTGAGCCACCACACCCAGCCTACAACTGGTTTCAAAAGTTGTGAAAGGCAGATTTGAGTTATGAGCTCAGGCTGCAAGATTATATTTCAGTTTCTGTGCCTATTCAATTTGACTTTTCAAGGAGAAGACGGCCTAAAGAAGCCAGAAAATAAATGTGGCCAATAGTCAAATGTGGGATCACAAGATGGTTTTTAGGAACAATGAGGAAGATCCTCTCCTTTGCTTCTTTATGCTTGAAGTCACCTTACTAAAGAAAAAGACCTCGGAGGCCAGTAGCCTCAAGAGCAGAAACACAATCACTTAAGATCGCTGCAAGGCATTTATGAAACATGTCACATCATTCCTGACCAAATGTTTTTGTCTAGCTTGTCCAGAAATCAAAGCATAAGGTCAGTAGGCACCTAAATGAGAGGAACAGGGAAATCATTATCTTCATAATCATTGTAAACAATTTATAATCATTAGCATTCCCTCACAATTTGGCTAGAAGTGACCTTTTAAAGTCAGGACACTTTTATCGAAGTCGCTACGTTTTCTCCCCCATTTAGGGAAATAAAATGTTTATAATATGTGCTCAAAATTAATCTCTTCCTTTGAAGAAAGCCAAAAAAAAAAAAAAACCCTCTTGTTTGGATGGCATCTTTTATGCTATCCACAAATCAAGAGTGTGAGGGAAGGTAGGTACTCATAAAGTACACGAACTACTCAAATACCATGTTTAAGACAGTTTCTCTTTCAGTTCTAACCATATCATTTATTCATTGCTGGAGATGGCACAGAGGTCAAACTAGACTTAAAATAAGCCTAATGCATAATAATTCTAATCATTATAGTTCTAAGTTGCTTCAAGGTTGTATTTTGCTGGAGCCATACTTGAATGAGACCTTGTAATCAAATAGTATTTGTGTCTTTTAATACATATAATATAGCATATCTTTTCCGTGATTGTCTTAATATTAATTAACATTCTTTGGTCATAAAGAACCATATTTGACAGAAGAATTTAGCAAAATATCTGGGTAAAAACAAATGTTCTCTAGAATAACTTTGACTTTTGTGACATTTTACATGGCGAAAAATAAAATCTGTCTAACCTTTCAACCAGAACAGATAAGATGCCAGTTGCCAAATTCACATGGATAACTCTAGCAGCAAAAAATTAGATACAGCTTTGCAATAAAAATGCTAGTTTATACTGGTGATGGTATCAACCAAATCTTAGAAAAGTTCACATTCTTATTGCTAGTTGTATTAGTCTGTTCCAACACTGCTATGAAAAAATACCCGAGACTGTGTAATTTATAAAGAAAGGGGAAATGCCAGACACTTTTAAAACCATCAGATCTCTTGAGACTCACTCACTGTCGAGGGAACAGCATGGGGGGAACCACCCTCGTGCTCCTATTACCTCCACCTGGTCCTGCCTTTGACACATCGGGGTTACAATTCAAGATGAGATTTTGGGTTGGGACACAGCCAAACCATATCACTACTGATTGAATTTTTCATATGTAGGCTTCAATTTAAAGGCCCATAATATTACTGAAACAGTACATGTTGAATAAGGAAGAGGCAGCCCCTTTCTTCAGGTAGCCCACCTTCACAAGAATATAACATCAGTGTCCCAAACATGAGACACAATGCAAGCGCTATATAATTATTCCTAATGGATCATTGTCTTGAGATGCATCTCCTCACTCCCCACATCTTGTCCTTTGGAAAGTGTGTTCACTTTGACCTCCTGAAGGCCTTCAGCCCATCTAATTCCTTTCAACCTCACTACCATGACCTCTTTCTTGAAGAGGACAACAGCTTCACCTGTGTTTCCTGCAATCCAGTCTCCGCAGAGTAGCAATCAGATGGGTTCACACTGCACAGAGAGCACAGCCCAGTCCCTGGCTCCCTCCAGCTTCAATTGCTGTCACTCATAGTGATGCCACTGCATGACCTTTCTTCTAGTCTTTGAATGTGCCTCACTCAACCTAGCTTTAGCCCCTTGTGCTTGCACTGCCTGCAGCTTCCTTCCCCGAATCTTCACAGGGCTGGCAGTGCCATTTCATTCAGATCTCAGCTTTACTACCCCTACCTCAGAGAACCTGTCTTTAACTATCCAATCTAATTTACCACCACCACCCACCGTGTTTTCTTTTCTTCATAGAAATTATCAATTATCTTGTTGGTGTGTTTGCTTATGGTCTCTCCTCCACTACCTCGCAGACACCCTGGCACAAGGGTCCCTTACTGTCTTGTCCACTGCTCTGTCTCCAGTGCCTAGATCAGTGCCTGGAACAAGGTGGGCCCTCAGTGAATATGCGTTGAATCTTCATAACAATCCCGATTTAATAGCGTTGTATTTTCTTTTCAGCCATGAAAGTTGAGTTCCTAAATCTCATGCCCCTGCCCCTGCCGCAGGATAGTAGAACTCAGAGTTGATATATTTAAAGTCTGTGGAGAAAAAATAGAACGAGGAAAAAGTTGAGAAAAAGGGAGACTACAGTTCCAAATTCGCCTATAGAGTCTCAAGCTTGTACAACCCAATGCCCACAGCTGCATGCAGCCCAGGACAGCTCTGAATGCCACCCAAACACAAATTCATAAACTTTCTTCAAACATTAGATTTTTTGCACTTTTTTTTTTTTTTTAGCTCGTCAGGTATCATTAGTGTTAGTATATTTCATGTAAGACCCACGACAGTATTTCTTCTTCCAGTGTGGCCCAGGGAAGCCAAAAGATTGAACACCCCTGGTCTACATAAATATTCTACATGGACTAAGTTTCAGCAATAAAAGTAGTACACTAAATAAAAGGGAACATAATCACATTTGACATGTCCTAACTTTGTAATTAGAGATTCTAAATACCTAGTTCTTGTTTACTGGCGTGTGCTTCCCAAGTTTTCTATAGGAACTCCTTCCCTTGTTCCTTCTCTAAAATGTATTGAGGTTTCCAAGTTCCATACGTTGTAAGGCTTTGTTTAATCCACTCATACACATAAATCCTATTGTTTTATCATTAAGAAGTATACAAGAACATTGCTGTGTGTTTCCCTGTCTACGCCCACTTTCAACTACCAAAAGCACAATCACCCCAGTACATGAGACAGCATGATGTAATGGAAGACACTAGATACAGAAGTTTGGTTTAAATATGAGTCTGCCACTCTCCTGTTTTCATTTAATCTCTCCAAACTTCAGACTCCAAATGGAAAATAAGAATAATAACTAATTCTCAGGGTTAATTCTAGGACTATGTGAACAAATGTATATAAAGGGACTTTATGAATTGGGTGTGGTTATAAATATAAGGAGTGTCATCATCATCAGTATTATCATCATCATCACTATCGCCATCACCATATTTGAGCCAGATCAGACATTACTTGTGATTTTTAATTGGCATATAGTATTTATCTTCTACCAGAACCAGTCTCAAAAACCAATGCAGTATAGGTAAGCAGTTAAAAGCATGGGCATGATAATCAAACCTACTTGAGTCTAAAGCCCAGCTGTGCCACTTACTAGGTAGAGGACTTGTCTCCAGTCGCCCAATCTCGCTAAGACTCAGTTTCCTCACTTGAAAAATTAGAAAAATAAAATTATCTCCACCCCAGTGGCAAGAAATGTGGATTAAATGAAAAACTGCACAGAAGGGAGTAATATATCTGACACATACTAAGCAATCAATTACCACTTGTGTAAGTCGTGAATTCCCACAGAGTAAAAAATGGGAAAAACATGCTGTTTTATAAAAAAAAAATACATTTTAGTCCAGAGCAAGTTAATTACCTTTAAATCCTCTTAATTTCATGGATTTGAAGGGTTTCTTCTTCTACCCAAAGTAACTGAATTCAACAGTAATGAAGTTATGCTCACTTGCAGCTTTCTACTGAAATCCTAAACTTCCTGAAATCTTCACCTACATATCCCCCAAGTCATCCATATCCAAGCACCTTCCATGAGTCTCCATGATAAGGCTCATTCCCTTCCTCCCCAGAAGTCGTGAGTGTTCATGGCATGAAGTACTTCTTCCCTCAACCACTCACCAATCTTGCTGACCAGGACAAGATGGCAGAATGGGAAAGGACTGCAGTATTGGCTCACATGTGACTGGCTACAATGATCTGCATTTTGTACAAGCTGTGAGTCCATGGAATCACTTGCTATATAATCTTTTTTTTTTTATTGTGGTACTATATACATAATATAAAATTTAATTTTATATTTTGATCATTTTAATCATTTTCAAGTGTACAATTCAGTGGTATTAAGTGTATTCACACTATTGTGCAAATATCACCACCATCCTTTGCCAGAACTTTTCCATCACCCCAAACTAAAACTGTACACATTAAACCATAACTCCCCATTGCCTCCCGCTCCTGGTATGTTGTGTTTCTACTTTTATTTGCCTGAAGATACTTTCTAATTTCCCTTGTGATTTCTTCCTTGGGCCATTGATTATTTAACGGTATGTTGTTTAATTTCTACATGTTTGTGTATTTTCCAGTTTTTCTACTGCCATTGATTTCTAGTTTTGTTCCATTGTGATTAGAAAAGATACTTTGTACAATTTCAGACCTTTTAAATTTATTGAGACTTGTTTTGTGTCCTAACATAGGGTCTGTTCTAGAGAATATCTCATGTGTATTTGAAAAGATTGTGTATTTCTACTGTTGTTGGGTGGAGTTCAATAGATGTATTTTAGTCTAAGTGGGTATATATTGTTCAAATACTCTATTTCCCTGTTAATCTTTTGTTTAGTGCTTTATCCATTACTGAAGGTCCGGTATTGAAGTCTCCAACTATTATTGTAGGAATGTCAGCTCCTCCTTTGTATTCTGTCAGTGCTTCAGATATTTAGACAGTCTGATGCTTGAGGCATATACATTGTAATTGTTACATCTTGTTGATAAATTGACCCTTTAATCATTATATAAGGTCCTTTTTTGTACCTTATAACAGTTTTATACTTAAAGTCTATAATATTTTGTATAATATTAGTTTGCCACCCCTATACTTTTTTGGTTACTGTATGAATGAAATATCTTCTATTCTTTTACTTTCAATCTATTTTTAGATATAAGATATGTCTCTTATAGACAGCATGTAATTGGATGCTGGTTTCTAAATCCATTCTACTAATCTGTGTCTTTTGATTGGGAGAGTTTTATCTATTTATATTTAAAATAATTACTGATAATGAAAGACTTACAATTTTCATTTTGTTATTTGTTTTGTGTATGTCTTTTAGCTATAGTGTACATTATTTCCTCTATTACTGCCCTCCTAGGTATTTAGCTGATTTCTTGTGGTAACATGTTTTGATTACCTTCTCATTGCCTTTTGTGTATAGTCTATAGATTTTCTTTTTTTGGTTACCATAGGGTTTACATATAACATCCTAAAGTTATAACAAAACTTTAATTTCAATCACACACAAAAACTACTCTTTTACAACTGTACTCACTCACTTTATATTATGGATGTCACAAATTATATCTTCATATAGTGTATACCCACTAACATATATTTAAGTTATTTTCATGGATCTACCTTTTAAATCCTGTAGAAAAATAAAAGCTGGAATTACCAAACAAATTATAATGTTTTTTATATTTATTCATGTATTTACCTTTACCAGAAACCTTTATTCTTTCATATGGCATCAAGTTACCATCTTGCATCCTTTCACCTCAATTTGAAGGACTCCCTTAAAATTTCTTGTAGGACATATCTAGTTGCAAGGAACTTCTTCAGCTTTTGTTTACCTAGTAGTGTCTTAATTTCTCCCTCATTTTAAAAGGACAGTGTTGCCAGATATAGAATTCTTAGTTGACAGTTTTTTTTTCCCCTTTCAGTTCTTTAAATATATCATCCCACTGCCATCTGTCTGCAAGGTTTCAGCTAAGAAAAGTGTTAATTATCTTATTGAGTATAATGTGTCTTGCTATGGGTTTAAGTTTATCATACTTGGAGTTCATTCAGCTGTTTGTATTTGTATACACATATCTTTCCTGAAATTTGGGAAGTTTTTGGCCGTATTTCCTCAAGTAATCCCTCTATTCCTTTCTCTCTCTTTCATTTTTTTTACTGGAACTTCCATAATATGTGTGTTAGTTTGTTTGATGATGTCTCATAAGTCCCTCAGGCTCTATTCACTTTTTTTTTCTTCTTTTTTTTTTCATCAGACTTGACAATTTCAAATGACCTGAATTCAAGTTTGCTGATTTATTCTACCTGTTTTGCATCTGCTGTTGAACCCTCTGATGAATTTTTCGTTTCGTTTATTATATTTTTTAGCTCCAGGATTTCTCTTTTTAAAAATTTCTATCTCTTTCATGATATTCTAATTTTGTTGATATTTCTCTTTTAGCTCTTTGAGCACATATAAAATTGTTATTTTAAAGTCTTCTTTAGTAAGTCTGATGCCTGTGTTTCTTCAGGGATGGTTTCTGGAGATTTATTTTGTGCCATTGAATTGGCCGTGTTTGTCTGTGTCTTTGTATGCCTTCTGCCTTTTTGTTGAAAATTGGGCATTTGAACAAATAGCCACCCCTCTGTCTTTGCAAACTGGCTCTATGGAAGGAAAGAACTTTACTAATCAGCTCAACCTGAAGACTTAAAGTCTCCTCAGGCCTTTTCTGGACATGCCTCTACCTTGGGCCTGTGCGTACGCTTTGTTTTGATTCCCCCATATACATGGCTGCTTTTAAAACTCTTAATTTCCCTAGGAGTTTCACCCCTTTTTTTCTCATGATCTTAGCTGTTCTATTGTATTTCTCAATCAGTAATCTCTGGCCTCAGGTATCTATGGGTGTGTAGTCCTCTTGCAATTTTCTTGAGTTATACCAATAGCCTCTCATGGCTTTTGCTAGCCTGAAATTCAAGCTGTGCCACTTTTGGATGTCTGAGTGCTGAGTTAGGTGACACAGAGACCATTATCTGAGGATGTCCCCAGACAAGGTAGAATGTTACAAATTTGGTCTCATTCGCACTCCTGGTTTATAGAAAGGAGCTGGGGACTGGAGCACTGCTTTCCCCAAACTGTATTGCACCACATTCAAAGCGGGGATGGGGCAAAAGTGAGTAAAAATATCATGAAATTTTGTAGCATTTTAAATGTAGTTTTCTCTTATTGGGGATATTGGTTGCTGTAGATCTTTGACTGATTTCCAGAGCTCCTATAAAATTATTTTAGCCAGTCTAGTTGTTTATTTAATGTTCCCCTGAGAGAACAAGGATCTGGAGTTTCCTAGTCTGCCATGGTTCTGACATCACTGTACAATTTTAGTAGAGAAAAACGAAAGAAAGAAACAAAAAGACCTACTACTTAAACAAACCTAAGTTATAAACATAGAGGACATTACTTGAGAGATGTCAGAGAGGACTGAATAACCTAGAATGGTGAAGTTCAAGTGTTTGGTAATCACTATGAGGTGATTACATAGAAGAACAGAAGTGTCTGCTGCTACATATGGGGTAAATGACTTCACAACTACATTTATGGAAGTCCTTAGGATGTCTGGAGGATATAAATTAAATCAGGAGAACTGGCATGAGTGTACATATTAATAAGACATAATCGGAGCTTAGGACTGGGTCATGATAACATCTCCATCTATAACAGTTTCTCAATCTGTGGCCCTCAGACCAGCAGCATCAGCAAATTCTTGATTCTTATCCCTGGTCTACTGTATCACAAATTCTGAGAGAAGGGCTCAGCACTTAGTGTTTTAACCAGGCCTCCAGGTGCCTCTGATGTATACTCAAGGTTGATCTGGACAAACTTGCAGCAATATTCCCGGACCCTTCTCTTCACTCCCAACTTCATGCTGTCATAAAGACCAACCTCACATACCTATGCATTTCAGAATTTTAAAGTAATTTTAATAAAGCAACTGATGACCTTATGGCCTGAGATGTGTGTGGGTGCAGGTGTACATATACAGATAACGTGTGGGCCATTGTTAGAATTACTATCTTCCACAGGAGAAAGTCACACTAAAAAATGAAATTTCCCTCAGACACATGTCTGAAGGACTGGAGTTATGTGACCTGTAGTCCTGTGTGAAAATCAAGCACCTTGAGCTAATTTACCTGGGTCCTTTACTAATGTAGATACTGTTCCTGCATGACTTCATGCTGTTTCTGGGTCCTTCATCCATAGGCTTGGGATCAGCTCTTTAGAGATGGATAGCAGTGTACAAGAGAAGCCTCAGCCTGTGAAACTGCTCCATTCATGGCAGGGTCAGCTCTACTGCTATTAACTCTGGAAAAATTTTAGACAACATAGGAACTGGACTGTAGACATGACCTAGGTCTAAACTCAGATAACTGCTGTCAGTACCTGATAATGTTTTCATCTATGAATAAAACCATGAAGCAAGCCCAGAGGCAATAAAGATAACAACTATATTAAGGAAACGCAATAATCAGAAATCTAAATTCACTAAACAAATTATTTGTGGAGTGCATACATTTCCAAAGAATCATTTACTTCACAAAATACTTATTATAGAATTCTTTGAAGTACAGAGCTTCTTTGAAGTACTATGCAGCAGTTTAAATAAAACCTTTATGTGAATTAGACATACACATGGCAATACCCATGGATCTTAAAATCATGGCGCTGTGTGAAAAAATAAAGGAAAATATTTTTAACAAAATACCATTTAATAAAAAAAATGCATGCCAACAGAACATATGCAAAAACAAATGCCAATAATGCCAATGTCTTACAGTGTTCTGCATACAATTATCATGTAAACCAGCAATCCCACTTATAGTTATTTATTCCAGTGAAAGGAAACCTATGTTCACACAAAATCCTGTATTTGAATATTTGTAGCAGTATATTCATAATTACAAAAGCCTGGAGACAAGCCAAATGTCCTACAAAGGACAAATGGATAAACAAACTTGTACATTTATACAGTGAAACTACTCGGCAATAAAAAGAAATGAATGATTGATATATGCAACAACTTGGGTAGATCTCAAAGGCATTATGCCGAATGAAAAAAACCTAATCTCAAAATGTTACACACAATATAATTCCATTTATATCACATTCTTGAACTGTCAAAGTGTAGTGATGGAGAACAGATCTGTGGTTGTCAGGGTTAGTGTTGGTGGTAGTTAGAACCATAAATGTGTAGCATAATTGAGTTAATTTTGGATTATCTGCATCCTAATTTGGTGTTAGTTACATGAATCCACATATGTCATAAAAAATTTTATACAACTCTACACCAAAAAAAAAAAAAAGAAAAAAGACAGAGTGCTTATAAAAGTGGATGATAGGGTTTGGCTGTATCCCCACCCAAATCTCATCTTAAATTGTAACTCCCACAATTCCCATGTGTCATGGGAGGAACCTGGTGAGAGGTTATTGGATTATGGGGGCGGGTCTTTCCTGGGCTGTTCTTATGATCGTTAATGGGTCTCACGCGATCTGATGGGTTTATCATGGGTTTCTGCTTTTGCTTCTTCCACATTTTGTCTTGCCATCGCCATGTAACAAGTGCCTTTTGCCTCCCGCCATAATTCTGAGGCCTCCCCAGCCGTGTGGAACTTTAAGTCCAATTAAACCTCTTTTTCTTCCCAGTTTTGAGTATGTCTTTATCAGCAACATAAAAACAGACTAATATACTGGGCAAAAGTCAAAGTAAGGTCTTGAACTTAGTTAATAGCATTATTCCAATGTCAATATCAATACCTTGGTTTTGATCATTGTGCTGTGGTTATGTAGGATGTTATCACTGGGAAAAGCTGAGTCACATGAGAACTCTATGTACTATTTTTTTGAATTATGTGAGCCTAAAACTATTTCTAAATGAAAGGATTATTTTAAGAACAAATGACAACTAAAATAATGCATATTAAACACATTTTAATGGTTGCGTGTGGGGAGAAAGGGAAGGCAGATTAGAGGGGGAAGGAGAAAGATATTCCAGAGTATATTTAAATGTTTGATTTACAATTTTGGGGGGTACACTACAATTCTCTATTATTAAACCATCAGCACCATGAGGTCAAGAACTGTTTTCTCCCAGTGACTAGCCTAGTGGTGTGCACGCATCAGGCGCACGTGAACTTGTATTCTATTATTAAACAAATGAGCTCCTGAACATGTATCTATTTCTTAGCTGAACTCCATAAAGCAAATAATCCTAAACTTGCAAGGGGTTTTTTTGGTGGAAATCTTGACATTTTAGGAATACTTACTTTAAATATTATGCTTTATATTTGTGTCTGAAACATTTCTGTGTGCCGCAGTTACATCCTGGCCAGCCCTTACCCAACAGTGGATGTGACTGCCATCTATATATTCAGGAATTCAGTGGGAAACAGCAGATGGGGAGCCAATTTGGTCTCATCGCTAAAAAGGGCCCTAGTGTCTCCTACTACCAAAATTTGCCTTTTATCAGAAAAGAAATTATAGTCCCTAGAAATATCAACATGGGGATTTCTGGAACCCAAGCTGGACCCTTGAATAGAGTGCCCCATTAATCAAATCATGGGTTTTTTTGTTTGTTTGTTTTGTTCACCATTTTTTATATTTTCTTCATCCTCCTTTCCACCTTAAGAGGGTCTGCATGCAATTTAATATTTCTTTATGATATTTTATGAATCAGGGCCATGTTTCTCAACTAGTAATTGCAGTCCTTTAATGTATAATGAAGGCTGCTCAGAAATGCACCAAGCTGTATTTTCTACTCCTTGTTGCCAGTTTATGCCTGGGAAGAGTGAAAATGTCTAGGAGGGCATATCATGTTAACAACTGAGGTGGAAGAAAGACAGAGGCCAGTGAAAGAGAAAGAAGGACAAAGGGAGAGGATGAGAGAATTGTATGCAGTGGCAGGGGCAATGGTAAGAGAAACAGCTATTTTAATAAATTGGTAGATATGATGGGAGTGGCTGTGAAAAATTTACATAATCTGAAAACATCACTGAAATACCTAGGATAAAGGCTTTTTAAAGGAATACCCTTTTCTAGCTTGTCTCAGCTCTGAATCCTGTGGTCCTTTTGAGAACAGGATAAGCAGTTATCTTATTCTTGACAGGAAAGGCAGAATATTTTCCTCACTGTGTTATGAGAAAGTCATATATGCGACATATAGGCTAGTCACTGGGAGAAAACAGTTCTTGACCTCATGGTGCTGATGGTTTAATAATAGAGAATTGTAGTGTACCCCCCAAAATTGTAAATCAAACATTTAAATATACTCTGGAATATCTTTCTCCTTCCCCCTCTAATCTGCCTTCCCTTTCTCCCCACACGCAACCATTAAAATGTGTTTAATATGCATTATTTTAGTTGTCATTTGTTCTTAAAATAATCCTTTCATTTAGAAATAGTTTTAGGCTCACATAATTCAAAAAAATAGTACATAGAGTTCTCATGTGACTCAGCTTTTCCCAGTGATAACATCCTACATAACCACAGCACAATGATCAAAACCAAGGTATTGATATTGACATTGGAATAATGCTATTAACTAAGTTCAAGACCTTACTTTGACTTTTGCCCAGTATATTAGTCTGTTTTTATGTTGCTGATAAAGACATACTCAAAACTGGGAAGAAAAAGAGGTTTAATTGGACTTAAAGTTCCACACGGCTGGGGAGGCCTCAGAATTATGGCGGGAGGCAAAAGGCACTTGCTGCCATATTCAATAGGAAGGGTCTTCCTTTTGCTATGAACAGCATGTCTCCCATATTGTCTCTTGCCTAAGCTGACTGGAATCAAAAACTGATTACAGAAATAGGCCGATTTGGCATGCCCTGGATGACAAAGCTAATTGAGCAATAAGAAAAAAATGTAAAACTTTTGTCAGGCATTGTGAAAAGGGAAAGTCACACGGATATGAGAGAAATCTTCTCTTTAAAAAAGTTCTGTTTTTTAAAATGCTAATTGCTTTCCCAAATTTTGTTTTAAAATTTGCATCTTTTATTCGGGCAACTGTTGTTTTCCTAGTTCCCCCTCCCACACAATCCTTGGTGAGAAAAAGAAAGTTATAGATTCACTTATGGTAAACGTCTTACCCTGGGTCCCTCCAAAGCCCAGGCTGTGAAAAGAGCTAGTGTGCCTGTGGTGTATTTTGGGTTGTGGTTCCAGGGCACCGGAGTGGGAGCCAAGAAAGTGGGGATGGCTAGTCCAGGATGCAATGACAAGCTGGTCACCACTCTGGGGCATGGGAGCTAGACACATGGAGACAGGATAGAGGGGGGCATTTATCCAATAACTCCTCCCATCCTTCCTGGTCAATGGTGCCCCATCACATGTTGACACCCTCGCATTTACACATTGTTTCTGAGAAGTCCTGGGACAATAAGTGGGAGCAAACACTGCAACTCAAGAAGATGTGGTCAGGTTACACCTGGGCAAAGTCAATGACTTTGGCAGTGGCTGGAGTACAGCTGAACTGGGAGGCTGGCCACAGTACAGTGAAGAGAGCCAAGAGGGCACAATCATCAGCACATGAAACCTGAGGCTCTTCCACTGAATTAAGCTCTCGGCGTTGATTTTTGGATATTTTGGATTTACATAGACAATTTAAAAATGCTCAAGAAACTGTAATCCCAGCTACTCAGGAGGCTGAGGCAGGAGAATGGCGTGAACCCGGGAGGCAGAGCTTACAGTGAGCTGAGATCGCGCCACTGCCCTCCAGCCTGGGGGACAGAGCGAGACTCTGTCTCAAAAAAAAAAAAAAAAAAATGCTCAAGAAAAATCATACTTGATTGTTTGGGTTCCAGACAAAGTTAACATTTCTTAGGCAAGTAAGATTGCTCCAGATGAAGTTGAGCAATAAGTAAATTAAACTGTTTCATGCAGCTGTTGACCAGTGGATAGTTTGGTGTTAGGACCCATAGCGGGATTCCCAGGATTCCTTCTAGAAACCAGAACTATAAAGGCTGTTCTGAACCAAATAGTATATCAAGTTCAACTGCTTATTGAGGAACCTAGATAGTTCTGACTCAAATAAAATTTTAATAGAACAAATGGCAATTTAGGCATGGATAACTGACACAATTTTCCTAGACTGGAAACCCGAGGCTGTTTGATAACATAGGATGCTGTGGCCATGGGGCTGGCTGTGTCTGAAGGGCATGAATTTTGGAGGCCAACACAAATGGCATCTATGCTCAGCTCCACTTCTCACTAGCTGTGGAAACTTTACATGTGATCTAACCCTCCTACAGTGAAGATTCCTCTTGGGTCAAAAAGAGTAAATAGCACCACTTTCATAAAGCTTCTGAGAAGACTAAGAAAGCATATATAAAGCATTTTACCCTGTAAGCACATATTTTAGGCAGAAATACTGTTAATTTCCTTTCCTGATCATGCATGTTCATTCCGGAAAGCTGAATGGCAGAAGCAAAGCTTACAGCTGCCCACATACACAGTCATGCCTCACTCTGATGCATTCCTTGGACTGCCCCTCAGTCACCATTCATAGCCAAGTGGGAAGTTTGAGTCTGGGTGACACGGCACCTTCTTTTTCTTTAATGTTAGCAAGTTTAATTTTAATACTAGGCTTTCATAAAACAGGAGGATGTAGGCAGTCCCTCGTTATCTATGCAGCATGCTAAAAATTGTGTGCTAGACTGTAAATTAGGAACAGCTGCCCTATAAATTTCAATTAATCTTACTTTAGTTTCAGTATTTAATATGTCATCATGAATCACATTTCCACAAACCACACTGGAAGTTCAGGAAAAGAATATAGGAATGTGTTAGATTTTTACTATTATGTTTTTTCCAAAAAAAAAAAAAAGCCATTCCCTAAATAAAGCATGAAATTGGTTGGAGTTTCCTCTGCGACCTGAAAAACAAAATCAAGTCTTATTGTCCACTGATGTTGCCAAACTGAGTCCAAAGAATGACATATAACTTCAGTTCATAAATGATCAGAATAGTTCAAATTGTATCCTAAAAGAATACATGTACACACCCATTCTGTATTGATTTATTTTGTGATTTAAAACAATTGGCTAGGAGGCACTGGTTGATAGTAAAATATGATATGGCACAAAAGGAAGGTCTGTATAGCACAATGCTCAAGGACAAGAACAAAAAAAATGGTTGAAAATCCTTTATATTTGAATGCATACATAGTTAACTATAAGCTCACAGCCAACAGAGATGCATTTTCAGCTGCAGCTGTGTGGTGTTTGGTGGTGGCATTGGTTCTTGACACATTGTGCGTATGCACATGTGTGTGTATGTTAGAACCTCATAAGTCAACTTTAAATTTCGATGAATGAATTTACGTTTAGAATGATAAGTTGGATAAGCACAAAGGAGAGAGACACTATGTACAACAGAATCACCAGCCTGAGGTGCTTATAATCAAGTGAGACAGTTAAGACTAAATAGCATATGAAGTAATTTGAGCAAATACCTGTTGCATTGGCTACTGCTCACCAAAGAGCAGATGTCACTAATTGACACCAGGGATCCCAAAGGCTAGCTCAGGATCCTTCCCAGCACAGTCACCTTCAATGGTTCACCGTTGGGATGCACAACAAAATCTGTTCTTCATTCATGAATTAGGGAGCACTCCTCGGTATCAAGACTTTTCATGCTGAGTGAGTTCAGTAGAATCTCAGGGGACAAGAGTCACTGTAGTAGGAGCAGCAGTTAGGGAAAGCTTGAGCTAAGCCTGAAGGAATGGCTCTTGGATTTGGTCAGGCCTTTTGTATAGGGGGCATTCTCTACCAAGCAGTAAGGACATGAAGGACCAGGGAGAGCAGCCTGTGTGGGTCACACATGTGTCGCCATGCAGAGATAATCTGTGAAACTGGACCTGATAATCGACAACCTGAAGAACTCAGAAGAAGAATCAAGACACAGTGGGAAAATTAAGAACCATTCTGGGGTGTTTGAGCATGGAACTCATGTAACACCAATGGTACTTTTGTCAGATTTATGTCTAGAGAAAGAAGCACATCATTGGGGGTGCTGCTGGGAACCTGTGATGTAACTGAGATCAGGATTTGAGTGCAAGAGGTTTATTTAAAGGTGGACCCAGGAAGCACTGGTCAGAGAATAGGGAAGGGGAGGCAGAGAAACTAGTGTGTTCATGAGCAGGTCACCTCTGTGGGCAGCTGGGACCCAAGCCCACTGGGGATTCTTCTGTGAGTCAGTGGTCAGAACACTTCAGAATTACGTTACCTGGCAGGTGGGCAGCTGGGGTATTGATGCTCCCATTCCCACTTGTCATTGGCAGAGGCTTACTCCCAGAGCATTGGCTCTCCAGTCCTTTTAGGCTACCCTGCATGAGGCCTACAACAAAACCCTCAGCATGTACCAGAGTGTGAGTGCTACAGGATCACAAGCAGGGACATGTCTCAGCGTACATGTGCCAGGAAGGCACCCTGGATTCTCTGTTTCCTTCTGTCCCTTTACAGTAAGGATATTTCTGACTACTTTGCAATGAAGAACTTTCTGAAGACATCTGTGTCATTTTCACCAGCACATCCACCAAAAAAAGATGACCAAAAGGCATCTAGGTTTAGACATCATGGAAACCTTATCTTCAAGTTAATTTCAAACCGATGCCATTTAACTTCCTCCTAACCCCATAGGTAGACAGCAGGCTGACTTTCACACTCTTGGCCTTGGAAAGGAAGAGACCTCCTGAACATTCACACCTCCCTGAGAGAAGCTGGATCCATGGCCCCTGGGGCCGCCTGATGCATTTAAGCACGATGCCTTTTGCAGTAAAACCCTCTCCGGGGGCACTGAACCCACTCTTAGTAAAGATGCACAGGAAGACATTAAGGCTGGCACTGTAAGTGAGGGCAATCTCATCTTGTCTTACAGCTTTAAACACCGTAACATCTCCCAAAGAATCCCTTAGACTGGACCTGAATTCCAATCCATGCATCCAACTGTCTACTCAAGATCTCTGCTTGAATGTTTAAAAAGCATTTCAAACTTAAAATATCCAAAGCTCATCATTATCTTCTGATCTCTCATCTAAGTTACCCCATCTCAGTAAATGGCAACTCTATCTTTCCAGGAGTTCAGGGCAAACATCTTGGAGTCAGCATTGCCTCCTCTTTCTCTCACACCCCATGTCTTCCATGGGTATTGCAAATAACACGTAACATGGCCACAAATCCCACTGGCTTTCACTTTAAAATAAATACCCAGAATCTACCCAGTTCCTCACTGCTATTGTGCAGGTCTTAACAACCATCATCACTTGCCAGGTTATTGCAACAGCCTCTGACTCTACACTCACTCCCCTTCATGCCATTCTCAGCATAGCTGCTGGAGGTCCTCATGAGATGTTGGCCTCACTGTGTTCCTCCCCTTTTTAAGCCCTCAAATTGCTTCCCATCTCACTCACACAGTCCACACAGCACCCACCAAGCCCTATGTGATCAGACCCTCCCACTGCCTCTCTGCTCTGATCTCCCACTGCTCCCCCAGCTCTGCTCCACCACTCTTGTCTCCCTGATGCTCCTGGAATGGACCACATACGCTGCCTCCTTAGGGCCTCCTTTTCATTCTGCCTGGAATGTTCGTCCAGATTTTAAATTGAGAGGGCTTGATCCTCTTCCTCCTTTGGACTTTGATCCAGGTTTCACCTCTCTAGTATATTTCCCTGCCACACATCTGAACTGGCAAGCCCCGTGACACTCCTTACCTTCCTTCCTGGCTTACTTCATTATTGGTACTTAGCATAAACTTGTATATTTTATCTTGTACTTGTTTACTGCTTATCTTCCCCATCTGAAATGTAAGTCTATAATTCATTTGCTGCTTTATGCCCTTGAGAGGAGTGTCGATCTCCAAGTAGGTGCTCAACAAATACTTGTTGAGTGAATGAGTAGAATGAATCAATTGTTTTAGTCAAAGGAGACTTTCCTTTTAGAAACACTGAACTTTAGTCTGTAGGCACAATGCCTAGGTAAAATTCTTCATAGTGGCCGGGTGCGGTGGCTCAAGCCTGTAATCCCAGCACTTTGGGAGACCGAGACGGGCGGATCACGAAGTCAGGAGATCGAGACCATCCTGGCTAACACGGTGAAAACCCGTCTCTACTAAAAATACAAAAAAAAAAACCTAGCCGGGCGAGGTGGCGGGCGCCTGTAGTCCCAGCTACTCCGGAGGCTGAGGCAGGAGAATGGGGTAAAACCCGGGAGGCAGAGCTTCCAGTGAGCTGAGATCCAGCCACTGCACTCCAGCCCGGGCGACAGAGCAAGACTCCGTCTCAAAAAAAAAAAAAAAAAAAAATTATTTATAGTAACCAACTTGGAAAGTGATCTCAGAAACTTTTCTCGAAAAGGACTCTGCGTGCTGCTAGATGCTTTGTATGGTGGATCATCCAACCCCTGCCATGGTTAGCACACTGTTTTCAACAGCTCATTTACCAAATTGTTACACCCAGTTGTGGTATGATGATTTTCCCTGGGGTGCTAAAAACAGTTGAAAGCAAATATTGCCGAACCAATAGGATGAGAAAAATTATGTTTCTTATGATGGTGAAAGTTTTTCCCCTTTCCTGGATTCAACTTCATGAGCCACTCTGTGCTGTATTCCATGGAAGCCATTCCCAGAAACACTCCCAACACAGGCGCGGGCAGGCTGTTGGCACTGGGAGCTCAGGTGCTTTCCTCCTGTTGAATTGGTCTCACAGCCTCTGAAATGCTGGCCCATGAAGCCTTTCAGCATTCCACTCTCAGAAGTTAGCTGCCCACGTGAAACAGTGATAAACTGTAGACCAAACCTGCCAATGTATGCTGGGAGCAGGCAAACATTTTCTGCTCTCCTCCAAGAATCTTGCTGTACAGGGCACAGTTAATGGCCCCTGCAGACTGGGCTCATGCAGGGCCAGGGAAGGGGCATTGCTGCTTGCAAGAAAGCCCTCCTATTCACAACCACTAAAACATTTCAGACTCAATCTAGCCGGATCTTGGGTTCTTTTGTTCTCCATCTTTGCACAACACTGTATTTTATGTTTTCTAATTCTGACAAGATTCTGGAGGGACACAGCTTGAATTTCTTCTTCCCCTAGAATGGATGAATGAATGAATAAAGGATACAATTATATTGAGACAATAGTGTGCACAGTAATACACTACCTTAAGAAGAACACAAAATGATTGCATTTGGACCTAAACCTCTGAAAGCATTCGGATGAGATGGGGTGTAGCAGGTGCAGGTTGTGTGGGTGTAGATGCTCTAAGCATCAAAGCTCTTGGAAGTCAGCACTTTGCTGGTGAAATCAATCCCTATGATGTGCACTGCTTCTGGACACTTCAGACAGGACCTCAGGGCCACCAGAAACACAACACCCCAAGTTGTTCTGCTCCCACTCTCTCTCTTCCCTCCCTACTTGGCTGCCCAATGGATGTGACGGGTCAGGCACCCTAGGCCTATGGATTTTGCAGTTATCTTTTAAAACTATAAACATCCATAAATCTGCTGAAGTCAAGCAGTAAAATGCTACAAGGTAGTGTTGTGACTTTAAAAAGAATGAACCACTACACAAACACACACACAGACACTCAGTGCTTTCCTTATTGATCATAAAATCACTTGAACAGGGCTTAGGATGAAGATTCTGATTCTATCACAATCACTGCTTCCTGAGTTGTGAGAACAAATATTCTGTTAACCCTGTCTGGTTTTTTTTTGTTTTTTTTTTTTATGTGGCTAATAATTTCTGCCAGTAGCTTCTTAATCATTTGAAGACTTGGATCATAGTCACCATGTCAATATTATGTCAAATAGTAATCACTGCTCTATTTACTTCAAGCCACTCTTCTCCATTTGAATACACATTTTACTATTAAAATATTTGCATGTAGGAGCTCTACAGAAGAATAATTTGGGGAGAAATGCTGCTTTTGTTAGGTATAGTTGCTATGAATTATTGAAAGTGCATTCAGAACCTTCCTTCCAAGTTCAGTAACTTCATCTCCTATTTCAGCCGGACTCACCAAGTTGCCCAAGAGGCCCTGGCCATAGTGCCCATTACAGGAGAAATTATTTCATAGAGAAAAAATGTCCATTATTTCCTCCTCCAGGTCTGAGGAAATGACTGAAGAATAACTACTTATGTAATAAATATCTTTATGAGAGATATGTATACAATTTTAGCAAAACATATCCCATAGATAAATCTTGTTTTCACATAAGAATAAAAAGGAAACCAGGTGCAGTGGCTTATGCCTTTAATCCCACCACTTTGGGAGGCCAAGGTGGGCAGATCAAGCAATTTGGGAAGCCATGGCAGGTGGATCACTTGAGGTCACCAGTTCAAGACCTGGCCAACATGGTGAAACCCTGTCTCTACTAAAAATACAAAAATTAGCTGGGTATGGTGGTGCATGCCTATAATCCCAGCTACTTGGGAGGCTGAGGCAGGAGAATCACTTGAACCTGGGAAGCAGAGGTTGCAGTGAGCCGAGACCACGCCACTGCACTCCAGCCTAGGTGACAGAGCAAGACTCCATCTCAAAAAAAAAAAAAGAATAAAAAAGAAATAAATAAAAAGAAGCCTTTATGAAATACAAGATGCTGAATAAGTATGACTACTTTGTATAAGCTTACAATGCCATACGCCATGATGTGTAGCCACTGAAATATGTTCTTCTTTGAGAGCTGAAATTAATTCTCCTGATTTCTATCTAGGAAGGAGATGGAGGCGATCAAAGTACAGCTCATGGGTGCAGTGTGTGCAGAGAAGCCTAAAGCCTCATTAGTCAGAGAGTCAGTGTTGCCCTTGGGAAGAAAAATTAAAGTGTGTTTAAACAGGAAACAGTGGTCAGGTTCAAGGATTTCTTGGAAGGTCCTGTGTATATTCCCCATCTCTCTTTTCCTGCTGTGAATGTTCATAACATCAGCACGAGCGGGAAATTGCATGCACACTCATTGCTTTGGGAGAGGTTTGGTGCCTCTGGTGAGAAGTGGTGTGCTTGGGGCACCGCGACAATGACAATGAAGAGTGGAGTGTGGGTGACAGCAGATTCTGGTGCTCTCAGGGTAGGAGACAGCCCCAACTGTCCCCTATGACCATGACCCCTAATGCCTGTGTCAAATAGAAGGTCATCCCATTCATTCACTTTTTTTTTTGAGACAAATACTGCATGATTTCACTTATATCTAGAGAAGATATCTAGAGTAGTCAAATCCAGAGAAGACCGAAAGTAGAAGGTGTTTGTCAGGGGCTGGGGAAAGAGGAGGAATGGAGATTGTTTAGTGGGTATAGAGTTTACATTTTCTTTTTCTTTTTTCTTCTTTTTTTTTCTTTTCTTTTCTTTTTTTTTTTTTTTGAGACTGAGTCTCACTCTGTTGCCCAGGCTGGAGTGCAGTGGCAAAATCTCGGCTCACTGCAACCTCTGCCTCCTGGGTTCAAGTGATTCTCCTGCCTCAGCCTTCTGAGTAGCTGGGATTATAGGCACTCACCACCACACTCGGCTAATTTTTTATATTTTTAGTAGAGATGGGCTTCACCATGTTGGCCAGGCTGGTCTCAAACTCCTGACCTCAAGCAATCCACCTGCCATGGCCTCCCAGATTGCTGGGATTAGCGGCGTGAGCCACCATGCCCAGCCCCAATTCATTCTTTCTCCCTCAACTCACATAGCTTTTTCTTCCTTTGGATGATTAGTGGGAAATAAAGTCTAATCTTGAAACAAGAGCCACTAGGAAAATGTTCTACCATAGAATATAGGCCAGCATTTTAAGTTATTTTTACTATTATTCACCACAGAATGGAGATGGCAGAAGCCTAATATCCTGGTACTAAAACAAATTGGTGTTGTGGGTGTCCTTGTTGCTTAGCTTACCCAATAAAGAACTTCTTAGGGTGACAAATCATACAATTTTCTTAACAGTAACACAAACAGAAACCTGTTGAGGTTGTGTGTGTGTGTGTGTGTGTGTGTATGTATGTGTGTGTGTGTGTGTTTACAAAGCTTTATAGCCAGGCAACAGAAGAAAATATCACTTGCTGGAATCACTGTTTAGTAATGTTATTTATTTAAAGCTCTTCTGCACAGATTTCACTCTGTATTTTTCAGACAGTAAAAATAACAGCTGATAACAGCCAAACTGTTTAATGTACAAAAGATAGCAAAATAAAATTTAATATTAGAATATATTTGCATAGTATCATCATAGGTATTAATAATTTCTTATTCAGCCATGGATATATCAGCAGTTAATGTAACACTCGGTCAAATCTTATTTAGGGATTGAAATATTTATCTTACATATGAACTGTATGAAACATGACTTACATACATCCCATTTCCCCACAAGTAATGTAAGGATTATGACAATCATTTCAATTTTGGATTAAATATGTACTAGCTATGTGATCTCTGACATATCAAATGTTTGAGATTTCCCTGCCAAGCTTGTCACTTAGGCCATATTATGTTTCAGTCTGAACTTAGTGACGTGGGAGGCTGTGACTTGAGTCTATGGTACTATTTAGCACTTGGAAAATACTGATGAGAAGGAGCTGAAAATATAAATGCAATTTACATGTTCAGAGTCTCACTGGACTTGATTTTGTGTCTGCGTTGTGGAGGGGATGGGTTACATGTAGGTGTCCGTGTGCATGGCGTCGTGGGGAGTTATGTATATGTGTTTTCATGCACATCTTCAAAAATGCTAAGGAAATCACAAAGTCAAGATGTTGTTGGATTGAGATTATGTGGATAAAGTCAGTGCAGAATTCTTGGTGACCTTTGTGATGTAAACAAAACTATATCTTCCCTTAGCATGCTTCCCAAGGCAATAAATAACAAGACTGACCATATGAGAAAATGAATCAGTCATATGGTAAGGAAAGCAAATGCCTTGTGAATGTGTTTACCTCTGAAGAGGAGGCAGAACACATTGACATTTCAGAGAGGGCTTTTATTGGGAACATCTCCCATTAGCACTAATGAGAGCTGGGTATTTAATCCACTGTTCTCTCATGCTCATGGCATATTTCATCCTTGATGGCAAGGCCTTGAAACTTTTTTCCTCCTTAAATGATACTCTGTGGTAGTTATGCTAAATTTTTAACTGTGTATATGGCTTTCTGTGACTCCTCTCTGCCATCTGTATAAATATCTAAGAAGAACTGAAGCTTTTCATTACTGTGAACTTCCCTGACCACCCTCTTTAGAAATATTTTTTTTCATCCACGCAGAATCCTAAAAAGGAAAAACTTAGTGAGCCCCAGCCTCCACCCTACCAAGCCCCCAGCCTGGATTCCCTGGATTTCAGGAAGCTCAGAAATCAGCTTGTTTCTCAGTAGGGTGGTGACATCTTCATCTTCTCCTCTGAAAGGTCAGTCAAAGCCCAGATCCTGATTAACAGACTGATCTAACTCAATGTGACAAAACACCATGCAGGATAACATGCCTAGAGAAAATGACGAGGACTGAGGACGTCAAATCACCTTAGTCATGAGGGGGAAAAAAGACGAGCAATCTAGAGGAATCCAGAATATCGAGAGCCATGGTTCACAGAAGCGTGCTTGTCATGAGTGAGGCGTGTGTGTGCCAAGTACATCCTCCCATCTAATCCCCACACAGCCTGTGAGGGAGGGACAGCCATCCCTACCTTCTCGGAAGGTAATTCCGGCTCAGAGGATATTGGCTATGAGAACCAGAAGGAAGGAATATTTTCTAGATACAATCAGCACAGTTGCCAAGGAGACAAGACTGCTTGGCTTTTCTCTTCAAGTGTGCAAAGGGTCATTTTCCAGGGACTGGCTATCAGCCATCCTCCTCTCGCCAGTGTCAGAAGTGGACATGGGGTTACAATACAATCCAGGAAGAACCTGCGTAGACTGGATGAATATATGATGGATAGGTAGATGATAGAGGGAGAGACAGACATACGCACACACACACACTCACACACACACACACACAGAGAAATGATAGATAAAAAAGACAGAAAGAAAGATACAGAAATAAAGATCCAGATAGAGTAACAGAGACAGACAGATAAGTAGATAGAGATGTTTACATAGAGATATAGACAGATATACAGATAAGAGAGATAGAGATGGATACCGATAGACTGATATAGAACTAGATAAATACAGAAAGAGACAGAGAGAGAGATGAAAGAGAGAATGGTTGCCACAGACTTTGAGTTCTCTGATAAAAGTTGACCCACACAAATCACTGAGTCTAAAGTTGTCTTGAAGCCCAGGCATCTGAAAGGAAAATCCAAAGATTAAAGTATCATTGCTACTTTCCATTTTACTCCTGAAAAAAACAACTTATTTTTACTGACATCTAATATTTACTTATTGCTTACTAAGTGATTTATGTGCATCATCTCATCTTATTTTTAATTCATCATTTTTTAACAGGATGGAAACCTAAAGTTTAGAAATTAGAAAGTAATTCCCCAGAGTTCTGGAACTGACAGAACCATGATTGTTCAGAACTGAAGTCCTTAACCTCTGCACCTATTGTCTCTCAACAACAACAAAAAAAGCACGTAGAAGACTGGGAAATGCAGTAAATACCATCTGAGTGTTTTTGCTATGGTGAATTCCAGAATAGTGCAAGCTGGACAGATGTAATGTATGATCGTGGAACCTGGCATTGGGATATCCGGGACCTTGGCCCAGTTGCCATGTCTCAGTTATATCATCTTGGACATCTGATCCCTACATCCCTCCAGCTTCTGCATCCTCTGATTCCAAGCTAGAATTTTATAGTATAAAATATGTGGTAAGAATCTGTCCGTGAATTGGTTACCATGATCCGTGTTAAATAAGCCAAATTTGAGGATCAAGACCTGAAAAATTAACACATTAAAATTGAAAATGGCATTCAGGCAAATCACAGAATAATAAATACAAGTGTCTAATACACATCAACAAATGTTAAACCTCAGTAAGAATAAAAGTCGCTAATCGAACGTGTGTTTTGTCCACCCATATAATTGGCAATTTTAATGATAATACGTAAGGATTTAAGAAAATAAGGACACTTCTCTCTACCAATTAGTACAGTCTTTCTAGAGAGCAATTTTACAATATATATCAAAGGCTTAAAAAATATGAAAGCTATTTCCGCACTTTGGTTACATGAAAGTTTATTACAGCATTGTTTATGAATTTCAAAAATAACAACAACACATAATCCCACCACTGAGAGATCATCATTTTAATATTTTGGTGTTAAATGTCCTAAATTTTATTCACACACACACACACTTAAATATTAATGGGATACATTGGCTATACTATTTTAATCTGCCTTTTGCCTTAACAATATACAATGAATAGATGTATTATCATTTGTTTAATACCTTATCATTGGGCATTTGGGTTTTAACCATTTTTTGTACTATAATGTTATATGTCCTCATAGCTAATCCTGAGTGAATTTGTGTGTGCTCTTTGCCTATAATTGTTTTCAAAGAGCAAGAGCATGTACGGGACACCAGCCGGGCACTTCACATGACCCACCCACCCCTGCCTCCTAAGGGCAGGACTTCCAGGCTGGTAGATGGAGCCTTATTCTGGAATATTTTCCGGTGTCATTCTTTGTAAGCTGGACCCATCAAGGAGTTGCTGGAGGTCTTCCCTCCAGCAAAGATTCAGGCATTTTAAAACGCCCCATCTAGAAGTAAACTTTGACATGTGCTACAGCACAGATGAAACTTGAGGACATTATGCTAAATGTAATAAGCCAGTCACAAAAAGACCAAGACTGTATGATTCCACTTATATCCAGAGAAGATATCCAGAATAGTTAAATCCAGAGATTTATCCAGAGTTAAATCCAGAGAAGACAGAAAGTAGAATGGTAGTTGCCAGGGGCTAGGGAAAGAGGGGGCTAGGGAAAGAGGGGGAATGAAGAATTGTTGTTTAGTGGATATAGAGTTTATGTTTTCTTTTTCTTTTTTGGTTTTTTTTTTTTGGAGATGCAGTCTTGCTCTGTCACCCAGGCTGGAGTGCAGTGGCACAATCTCAGCTCACTGCAACCTCTGCCTCCCGAGTTCAAGTGATTCTCCTGTCTCAGCCTCCCAAGTGGCTAGGATTACAGGCGTGTGCCACCACACCCAGCTAATTTTTTGTATTATTGGTGGAGATGGGGTTTCACCATGTTGGCCAGGCTGGTCTCGAACTCCTGACCTCAAGTGATCCACCCACCTTGGCCTCCCAAAGTGCTGGGATTATAGGCATGAGCCACCATGCCCAGCCAGTGTTTCCATTTTCTAAGGTGAACGGACTTCTGAAGATGGATGGTGGTGATGTTTGCACAGCAACGTGATTGCACTTCACACTCCTGAACTGCACACTTAAAATAATTAAGATGGTAAATGTTATGTTACATATAGTTTACCAACATTAAAACAAAAAAAACTCCCTATCCAGGACCTGAAAATTGCTTTTTTTTTTTTTTTTTTTTTTTGCCATCCTTGGTTTATAGATGTTTGAATTCTGTATGGGTATTATTAGAAGGTTTGATTTTGTGTCTTATTATGTGAAACTCTGTGAAACCTAATACTCATCGTTTTATTCTATGGGAGGAAATCTGTCACCAGGATCAGATTAACTAGGAGCTCAAGGTGTTATAAAAACAAACGTCTCATTATACCAGAAGAGTTCCAGTCCCTGGGGAGCATGTTTGTAGCTTTTTAGCCTGTGGAAGCAAACAGCTAGGAGTATACGTAACCTCCTCCCAGGTAAAAGCTAGAAAGAAAATAGCTCAGGGAGGCATTTGTGGGAGTTCTACTGACCACGGAGGTCTTGAATTTAAAACTTCTGTTAGAACTGCAAGGAAGTAGAGCATTTTTATTCATTAATTTGTTCACTCCCTGCAAACGCTGTCTGTGCTTTCTTCACAATGTAGCCAACTCTTACATCTTCACACTACCAACATCACTGGCCCCCCTGATTAAAGCCAGCATCTTTTCTCACCTGGATTGTTGTACTAGTCTTCCAGCCAATGCCCCTAACTCTCCTGGCCCTACTATCCTTTATTTTCCACACCATAACCAATTTTGTTAAAATGCAAGTCAGATTCCCTACTTTTCCATTGAAATCTCTCTAGTGACTTCCTGTTTCCCTTTGACAAAAACACAAAATTGCAAATATTGCATGTGTTCAATACATACTCATTGAATCCATAAAAGGATGCACATTAATTGAGTGCTTATTAATCATCAGAAACTGAGCCAGATGTTTCTTTATGGGGTACAAAGATAAATGACATTCTTTCCTCTCTGGCAGTTTATATTCTAGAATATGAGATGAACTCATAGATGAATACATACAAAAATAATGTTATTTTTCCCTGGTTAAAGTCTGAATAAAGATAGTTGGGCTCAAACGTTGGAATGGCCAGTTTTACCTGGGTAGGGAGAGAGGGCAATGGAGAGGTAATTCTTGAGTATTATAAAATGGTAGAGATTCCGGCATGATAAGGAATGTGTAGAGGGATTCCAGGGCAGGAAAACCACATGAGCAAAGGCATGAGGTGTGGATTCATCTCCAAGGAGCAGGAAGTGTTTCCATGAGGGTGGGAACACAGAAAATGGGAAGGGGCATAGAGACCAAAGGTTAGGAAGAAAGGTTAAACTAAAAGTTTTAAACTTAAGTGCCTTCATTTGCATTGATTGATTTTACTGTTTTATCTTCTAGGCAGTGGGGAATCATTGAGGTTTTAAAGGTGATGGAAACTGGATTCAATGTATGTCACAGACAGGTCACACTAGAAGCAATGGGAAGAATCCATTAGAGTTTTCAAAGTCAATCAATAAATAGTAAGAACTAACATTTACTGAATGCTTACTATCTATTAATACCAAGCTCTGTGCTGAGTCCTTCACTTTTATTACATTTAATTCCCAGGTCAACCTATGTGATTGGTACTGTGATTTTCCCCCTTTAGAGATGGACATATTAAGGCAGAGAAATTTTAAGCCCAAAGTCATACCATTAGTAGATTAAAGAACCAAAATAGAAACCCAAAGAATCTGACTTTAGAAAAGAGAGAGGAAAAGAAATATATCGAAGAGATAAAAGCTCCAGAATATAGTTACCAGATGTAAGTGGTAAGGACCTAAAATGCCCCCTAGATTTAGCTTGGACAACTTAATGGATGGAAGTGTCTTCCCAGTATAGCAAATGGGACAAATTTAGAAAGAAGGCTAACACGATGTTTTGAATATGTTTGTTTTCATATGATTGCGGGAAATCTGGAAAGCAGATGGGCACATGGATTTGAATCTCAGGTGAGGGTTGGAGTTTGAGATGCAGACTTGGAAATCACCAAACAGGGGAGGAGAAGTCATGGAGTAAACAAGATCAAACACTGATAGAAAAGTGTTAGGGTTGAATTGTGTCCTCCCTTAAAGATGTTGAAGTCCCAACCTCATATCTGTGAATGTGACCTTATTTTGGAAATAGAATAAGATCTTTGTCATGATCAAGTTAAGATGAGATCATTGGGGTAACTCCTAATCAATATGACTATGTGGTTATATAAAGAAGAAATTTAGACACAGAAACAGACACACACACAGGGAGAATGCCCTATGAAGAAGACAGAGATTGGGATGATGCCTCTACAAGTGGAGGAATGCCAAAGATTACCAGCAAACCACCAGAAACTACCAAAGAGCAGCATGGAACAGACACTTGCTTACAGGCTTCAGAAGGAAAGAACTCTGATGACACCCTGATCTCAGACTTCCAGTCTTCAGAACTGGGAGATAATACATTTCTGTGGTTTAAACCACAGTCTGTGACACTTTGTTAAAGCAGCTCTAGGAAACTAATACAAACAGGTTGCATATGCATGGAGTATTCAAGGATGATTGGTGATGATCGAAAAGAGGCTATTTATTCAAAAATGTGCCTGGCAGTCAGAGAATCAGGAAAGGCTATTACAAGGCTATTCCAAGCATGAGCATGTGAACAGCCACGGAGGTAGAAGAAAGGAAACACCAGCAGTTTGCACTGACCTCATCACAAGCTGCCGCCATGGAGCAGTGGGAGAAAGAGATCTGCCCATGAAAGGCCCTATAAAGTGCACGATAGCTAGTTTCACCTTAGAGTTCATACAGAGCAGCCAAAGTTTCAAGGGAATGATTACATCCATTTTGTGTTTTTAAATGTTATGTTCTGCAAATATGGTGACAATGGCAACATCATTCTTTAGTCTACCAAAGTTATCAAATTAAAATAGGCAGAGCAACTAGGTCAACAAAACTGAAGAACTGTGGATGATAAAACATTGTTGAGCTATCCCCATAATTACCTAGAGACAAATTAGTGACAACATATAAGAGCCAATGTGATATCAACAACCATGCAGGAAAAAGTAGAGGGAAGACCCTGAGAACCAGATACTCCCTGGAAAGTGCCCTGAACCAAGCTCAGAGGAGCAGGAGAGACGTGGAGGGAGGGTGTTCTCAATAATCCAATCCAAGGAGGCCACAGTGCAATCACATCTGATGCTGTGTCCTTTAATCCCATTAACTAAGAAACTGAAGGCCTTTCCCAAACAAGTCTCCATACTGAGGAGAATCTGCTGGGAACAGATTCCAAACTGAGCAGCACAGGGACAACCACGAGAGATGAAACAGAATGTCCAAATAAAAGGGGGAAGGAGCAGAGGCAGCTGATAGCAGAAAGTAACAAGTGATTCTGTTTACCACTTCATGAGAAAGCCAGAAGAGTGTGTTAGAGCTGTGAAACCAGCTCAGCTATCCTTGCCCACTCATCTCTCTAAAAGTATAGGAAACTAAACTAACTTTTAAAACTTAGCAACAAGAAAATTAATCAATTATTACAATGAAAAGAAAGTAAGGAGGGGTGGAGCAAGATGGCCGAATAGGAACAGCTCCAGTCTCCAACTCCCAGCACGAGCGACACAGAAGACCGGTGATTTCTGCATTTTCAAATGAGGTACTGGGTTCATCTCACTACAGAGTGCCAGACAATTGGTGCTGGTCAGCTGCTGCAGCCCGACCAGCCAGAGCTGAAGCAGGGCGAGGCATCGCCTCACCTGGGAAATGCAAGGGGGAAGGGAATCCCTTTTTCTAGCCAGGGGAACTGAGATACACAACACCTGCAAAATCGAGTAACTCCCACCCCAATACTGCGCTTTAAGCAAACGGGCACACCAGGAGATTATATCCCACACCTGGCCAGGAGGGTCCCATGCCCACGGAGCCTCCCTCGTTGCTAGCACAGCAGCCTGCGATCTAACAGCAAGGCAGCAGCAAGGCTGGGGGAGAGGTGCCCGCCATTGCTGAAGCTTAAGTAGGTAAACAAAGCCGCTGGGAAGCTCGAACTGGGTGGAGCTCACAGCAGCTCAAGGAAGCCTGCCTGTCTCTGTAGACTCCACCTCTGGGGAAAGGGCACAGCTAAACAACAACAACAACAACAACAAAAGCAGCAAAAACCTCTGCAGACGCAAACGACTCTGTCTGACAGCTTAGAGGAGAGCAGTGGATCTCCCAACACGGAGGTTGAGATCTGAGAAAGGACAGACTGCCTGCTCAAGTGGGTCCCTGACCCCTGAGTAGCCTAACTGGGAGACATCCCCCACTAGGGGCAGACTGACACCCACACCTCACACGGTAGAGTACACCCCTGAGAGGAAGCTTCCAAAGTAAGAATCAGACAGGTACACTCGCTGTTCAGCAATATTCTATCTTCTGCAGCCTCTGCTGCTGATACCCAGGCAAACAGGGTCTGGAGTGGACCTCAAGCAATCTCCAACAGACCTATAGCTGAGGGTCCTGACTGTTAGAAGGAAAACTATCAAACAGGAAGGACACCTACACCAAAACCCCATCAGTGCGTCACCATCATCAACGACCAGAGACAGATAAAACCACAAAGATGGGGAAAAAAGCAGGGCAGAAAAGCTGGAAATTCAAAAAATAAGAGCGGATTTCCCCCTGCAAAGGAGCGCAGCTCATCGCTAGCAAGGGATCAAAACTGGAGGGAGAATGACTTTGACGAGATGAATGAAGAAGGCTTCAGTCCATCAAACTTCTCAGAGCTAAAGGAGGAATTACGTACCCAGCGCAAAGAAACTAAAAATCTTGAAAAAAGAGTGGAAGAATTGATAACTAGAATAATTAAGGCAGAGAAGGTCATAAATGAAATGACAGAGATGAAAACCATGACATGAGAAATACGTGACAAATGCACAAGCTTCAGTGACCGACTCGATCAACTGGAAGAAAGAGTATCAGCGATTGAGGATCAAATGAATGAAATGAAGCGAGAAGAGAAACCAAAAGAAAAAGAAGAAAAAGAAATGAACAGAGCCTGCAAGAAGTAAGGGATTATGTAAAAAGATCAAATCTACATCTGATTGGGGTGCCTGAAAGTGAGGGGGAAAATGGAACCAAGTTGGAAAACACTCTTCAGGATATCATCCAGGAGAACTTCCCCAACCTAGTAGGGCAGGCCAACATTCAAATCAGGAAATACAGAGAACGCCACAAAGATACTCCTCCAGAAGAGCAACTCCAAGACACATAATTGCCAGATTCACCAAAGTTGAAATGAAGGAAAAAATCTTAAGGGCAGCCAGAGAGAAAGGTCGGCTTACCCACAAAGGGAAGCCCATCAGACTAACAGCAGATCTCTTGGCAGAAACTCTACAAGCCAGAAGAGAGTGGGGGCCAATATTCAACATTCTTAAAGAAAAGAATTTTAAACCCAGAATTTCATATCCAGCCAAACTAAGTTTCATAAGTGAAGGAGAAATAAAATCCTTTACAGATAAGCAAATGCTTAGAGATTTTGTCACCACCAGGCCTGCCTTACTAGAGACCCTGAAGGAAGCACTAAACATGGAAAGGAACAACACTACCAGCCATTGCAAAAACGTGCCAAAATGTAAAGACCATCCAGGCTAGGAAGAAACTGCATCAACTAACGAGCAAAATAACCAGTTATTATCATAATGGCAAGATCAAGTTCACACATAACAATATTAACCTTAAACGTAAATGGACTAAATGCTCCAATTAAAAGACACAGACTGGCAACTGGATAAAGAGTCAAGACCATCAGCCTGCTGTATTCAGGAGACCCATCTCACATGCAGAAACATACATAGGCTCAAAATAAAGGATGGAGGAAGATCTACCAAGCAAATGGAGAACAAAAAAAAGCAGGTTGCAATCCTAGTCTCTGATAAAACAGACTTTAAACCGTCAAAGATCAAAAGAGACAAAGAAGGCCATTACATAATGGTAAAGGGATCAATTCAACAGGAAGAGCTAACTATCCTAAATATATATGCACCCAGTACAGGAGCACCCAGATTCATAAAGCAAGTCCTTAGAGACTTACAAAGAGACTTAGACTCCCATACAATAATAATGGGAGACTTCAACACCCCATTGTCAACATTAGACAGATCAACGAGACAGAAAGTTAACAAGGATACCCAGGAATTGAACTCAGCTTTGCAGCAAGCAGACCTAATAGACATCTATAGAACTCTCCACCCCAAATCAACAGAATATACATTCTTCTCAGCACCACATCACACTTATTCCAAAATTGACCACATAATTGGAAGTAAAGCACTCCTCAGCAAATGTACAAGAACAGAAATTATCACAAACTGTCTCTCCGACCACAGTGCAATCAAACTAGAACTCAGGACTAAGAAACTCAATCAAACCGCTCAACTACATGGAAACTGAACAAACTGCTCCTGAATGACTACTGGGTACATAACGAAATGAAGGCAGAAATAAAGATGTTCTTTGAAACCAATGAGAACAAAGATACAAATACCAGAATCTGGGACACATTTAAAGCAGTGTGTAGAGGGAAATTTATAGCACTAAATGCCCACAAGAGAAAGCTGGAAAGATCTGAAGTAGACACTCTAACATCACAATTAAAAGAACTAGAGAAGCAAGAGCAAACACATTCAAAAGCTAGCAGAAGGCAAGAAATAACTAAGTTCAGAGCAGAACTGAAGGAGATAGAGACACAAAGAACCTTCCAAAAAAACAATGAATCCAGGAGTTGGTTTTTTGAAAAGATCAACGAAATTGACAGACTGCTAGCAAGACTAATAAAGAAGAAAAGAGAGAAGAATCAAATAGACACAATAAAAAATCATAAAGGGGATATCGCCACCGACCCCACAGAAATACAAACTACCATCAGAGAATACTATAAACACCTCTACACAAATCAACTAGAAAATCCAGAAGAAATGAATAATTTCCTGGACACTTACACTCTTCCAAGACTAAACCAGGAAGAAGTTGAATCCCTGAATAGACCAATAGCAGGCTCTGAAATTGAGGCAATAATTAATAGCCTACCAACCAAAAAAAGTCCAGGACCAGATGGATTCACAGCTGAATTCTACCAGAGGTACAAGGAGGAGCTGGTACCATTCCTTCTGAAACTATTCCAATCTATAGAAAAAGAGGAAATCCTCCCTGACTCATTTTATGAGGCCAACATCATCCTGATACCAAAGCCTGGCAGAGACACAACAAAAAAAGAGAATTTTAGACCAATATCCCTGATGAACATCGATGCAAAAATCCTCAATAAAATACTGGCAAACCGGATTCAGCAGCACATCAAAAAGCTTATCCACCATGATCAAGTGGGCTTCATCCCTGGGATGCAAGGCTGGTTCAACATTCGCAAATCAATCAACGTAATCCAGCATATAAACAGAACCAAAGACAAGAACCACATGATTACCTCAATGGATGCAGAAAAGGCCTTTGACAAAATTCAACAGCCCTTCATGCTAAAAACGCTCAAGAAATTCGGTATTGATGGAATGTACCTCAAAATAATAAGAGCTATTTATGACAAACCCACAGCCAATATCACACTGAATGGGCAAAAACTGGAAAACTTCCCTTTGAAAACTGGCACAAGACAGGGATGCCCTCTCTCACCACTCCTATTCAACATAGTGTTGGAAGTTCTGGCTAGGGCAATCAGGCAAGAGAAAGAAATCAAGGTATTCAGTTAGGAAAAGAAGAAGTCAAATTGTCCCTGTTTGCAGATGACATGATTGTATATTTAGAAAACCCCATTGTCTCAGCCAAAATCTCCTTAAGCTGATAAGCAACTTCAGCAAAGTTTCAGGATACAAAATTAATATGCAAAAATCACAAGCATTCTTATACACCAGTAACAGACAAACAGAGAGCCAAATCAGGAATGAGCTTCCATTCACAATTGCTTCAAAGAGAATAAAATACCTAGGAATCCAACTTACAAGGGATGTCAAGGACCTCTTCAAGGAGAACTACAAACCACTGCTCAGTGAAATCAAAGAGGACACAAACAAATGGAAGAACATACCATGCTCATGGATAGGAAGAATCAATATCGTGAAAATGGCCATACTGCCCAAGGTTATTTATAGATTCAATGCCATCCCCCAAGCTACCAATGACTTTCTTCACAGAATTGGAAAAAACGGCTTTAAAGTTCATATGGAACCAAAAAAAAAGAGCCCGCATTGCCAAGACAATCCTAAGTCAAAAGAACAAAGCTGGAGGCATCACGCTACCTGACTTCAAACTATACTACAAGGCTACAGTAACCAAAACAGCATGGTACTCGTACCAAAACAGACATATAGACCAATGGAACAGAACAGAGTCCTCAGAAATAATACCACACTTCTACAGCCATCTGATCTTTGACAAACCTGAGAGAAACAAGAAATGGGGAAAGGATTCCCTATTTAATGAATGGTGCTGGGAAAATTGGCTAGCCATAAGTAGAAAGCTGAAACTGGATCCTTTCCTTACTCGTTATACAAAAATTAATTCAAGATGGATTAGAGACTTAAATGTTAGACCTAGTACCATAAAAACCCTAGAAGAAAACCTAGGTAGTACCATTCAGGACATAGACATGGGCAAGGACTTCATGTCTAAAACACCAAAAGCAACGGCAACAAAAGCCAAAATTGACAAATGGGATCCAATTAAACTAAAGAGCTTCTGCACAGCAAAAGAAACTACCATCAGAGTGAACAGGCAACCTACAGAATGGGAGAAAATTTTTGCAATCTGCTCATCTGACAAAGGGCTAATATCCAGAATCTACAAAGAACTCAAACAAATTTACAAGAAAAAAACAAACAACCCCATCAAAAAGTGGGCAAAGGATATGAACAGACATTTCTCAAAGAAGACATTCATACAGCCAACAGACACATGAAAAAATGCTCATCATCACTGGCCATCAGAGAGATGCAAATCAAAACCACAATGAGATACCATCTCACACCAGTTAGAATGGCAATCATTCAAAAGTCAGGCAACAACAGGTGCTGGAGAGGATGTGGAGAAATAGGAACACTTTTACACTGTTGGTGGGATTGTAAACTAGTTCAACCATTATGGAAAACAGTATGGCGATTCCTCAAGGATCTAGAACTAGATGTACCATATGACCCAGTCATCCCATTACTGGGTATATGCCCAAAGGATTATAAATCATGCTGCTATAAAGACACATGCACACGTATGTTTATTGCAGCACTATTCACAATAGCAAAGACTTGGAATCAACCCAAATGTCCATCAGTGACAGACTAGATTAAGAAAATGTGGCACATATACACCATGGAATACTATGCAGCCATAAAAAGGATAAGTTTGTGTCCTTTGTAGGGACATGGATGCAGCTGGAAACCATCATTCTTAGCAAACTATCACAAGAACAGAAAACCAAACACCGCATGTTCTCACTCATAGGTGGGAACTGAACAATGAGATCACTTGGACTCGAGAAGGGGAACATCACACACCAGGGCCTATCATGGGGAGGGGGGAGGGGGGGGGATTGCACTGGGAGTTATACCTGATGTAAATGACGAGTTGATAGGTGCTGACGAGTTGATGGGTGCAGCACACCAACATGGCACAAGTATACATATGTAACAAACCTGCACGTTATGCACATGTACCCTAGAACTTAAAGTATAATAAAAATAAAATAAAATAAAATAAAAAGGAAAGTAAGAAAACTAATAATGTTTCTGTAGACAATGAAACAAAAAAAAAAACACATACATCCACAAAATGGATAAAAATCATAAGCAAATACTTCTAAATGAGCTGAAAGAAAATTTTTAAATTGTGAAAGCTATGAAGAATAATATAAATCAGAATTAGAAAAATTTGTAAAAGAAATAAGTAGAAAAAAGTAATATATGACACAAAGGATGATGGATAGAACTCATCGGTATAGAATTTTTTTTTTTTTTTTTTTCCTGGAGATGGAGTTTCTTATTGCCCAGCTGGAGTGCAATGGCATGATCTCGGCTCACTGCAACCTCCGCCTCCCGGGTTCAAGTGATTCTCCCGTCTCAGCCTCCTGAGTAGCTGGGATTACAAGCATGCACCACCAAGCCCGACTAATTTTTGTATTTTTTTTAATTATACTTTAAGTTCTAGGGTACATGTGCACAACGTGCAGGTTTGTTACATATGTATACATGTGTCATGTTTGTGTGCTGCACCCATCAACTCATCAGCACCCATCAACTCGTCATTTACATCAGGTATAACTCCCAGTGCCATCCCTCCCCTCTCCCCCCTCCCCACAATAGGCCCCGGTGTGTGATGTTCCCCTTCCCGTGTCCAGGTGATCTCAACTTTTTGTATTTTTAATAGAGAGGAGATTTCATCATATTGGTCAGTTTGGTCTTGAACTCCTGACCTCAGGTGATCCACCCACCTCGGCCTCCCAAAGTGCTGGGATTACAGGTGTGAGCCACTATGCCCGGCCTAGAATTTTATATTAAAAAAAAAAAAAAGAAAAAAAAGCAGGACAGAAATGAAAACTCAACTAGAAGGGATATGGCACTATAGACACACCATAATTAGAAGATGAATAGAAGGTGAAGAGGAGGAAAAAATTTAAAATCAAGAAGAAATTTGAGATTAGAAGGATTCAAGAGACTGTTAGACACAGAATAAAGAAGATATAGCATATATAATCAATAGGAGGCCTCCAAGAAGAAAGACAAAGCGATGGATTAGAAAAAATACTGAATGCTATCGTTCAAGAAAAACTAAAAATACACATGGGAACCTGAAGCTACATAATGAAGATACATATCACATTCTTCAGAAAATTGATGCAGAAGAGCCGATATCAAGATACATTCTAATAAAACCATAGATCTCTAAAAAGAAACAGAATATGCTTGGGACATCCAAGCAAAAAGATCAAGTAGCTTATAAGAGAATGAATGTCGGATTTCTATCAGACTTTTCCATAAGAACACGAGGCTAGTAAACAACGAAGTGACAGAGTTAAAGTACTCAAATAAATAAATGGCAGATCTTGGACCTTGCATGGAATATGCATGAATTCTACATCCATCCAGCCTAACCTTTTGGTGAGAAGGTTGCTTGGATTTTCTGCTCCTGCACTTCCTTGCTGTATCCCTGCTATCCTTTGCTCTTGGCATCTGAGAATCTTTGCACTGGGTAAATGCAGTTCATTCACAGACTCTAAGAGTGGGTACCAATCTCCAACTAAAACTGTGAAACTTTTGGGTCTGTGTAACCAAAAGTCCCTATACTCGCCCAAGCCAAGATTGATAACCACATACTGTTATAAATATGCAAGAGCTCAGGTAATATTGTCTCTATGTATGTTTCTTGAGGGATCTACCACAGAGCAAGCTCCAGACAACCAAATACTGTAGAGACATTGGCAAGAGAGCTGGAGAAGTATTCTAACAAGTAAGTGAAGATCGATGATGGACTCTGAATATCACCATTTTGCAACCTTGATTGCAATATCGTCAGTGTATGGGAATGTGCTTCCTGATGAAAGTACACATCACCCACCGAAGACAATCAAACTTAAAGCTGATCAAAATTCTAACACTAATTACCCATTTGCAGAAAACACAAAGGATAGATATGTTAACCACACCATGCAAATACAATCATTAAAATCAAGACAATGAAAAATACACAAGAAATTTAAAAAGACATGGAAGGATAATTCATGTTGTAAAAAGGACTTAAGATATATATCAGATAATCATCATATGTGGATCCTGTTTGGACTGCATTTCAAACTTAAAAAATTGTGATAATCAGGAAAATATGAACATTGAGTATTTGATACTATTAAGAAATTACTATCTTTATTGGTAAGTGCAATCACAATACTGGTTTTAAAATTATTTTTAATAAAATACTTATAGATGAAATAATGTGATGCCTGAGATTTGCTTTAAAAAATTTTGGTGACAAGAAGTAAGTGGAGGTACAAATGAAAAAGATTGGCAATATATTGATAACTCCAGTTGACCCTTAAACAATACAAGTTTGAACTATGCAGGTCTACTTATAGGCAGATTTTATTCCACCTCTACCACCCTTGAGACAGCAAAACCAACCTCTCCTCTTCCTCCTCAGCCTATTCAATGTAAAGATCATAATGAAGACATTTATGATCCACTTCGACTTAATGGATAGTTAATATATTTTCTCTTCCTCATGATTTTCTTAATATTTTCTTTTCTCTTTATTGTAGGAATACAGTATATAATACACATAGAAAATATGTGTTGATGTTTATGTTATCGGTAAGGCTTCTAGTCAACTATAGGCTATTAGTGAAGTGGAGAGTCAAAAACTTATATGCAGATTTTCAACTACATTCAACTACTACAAACTGCATTTCAACTCCCAACCCTCACTGTTCAAGGATCAACTGTACTTACCCTGAGTGAAGGGTATAGTGGATGCATTACTTTATTTTTTCTCCTTTTGTATATGTTTGGAATTTTCAATAATAAAAAGTGGTTTTTAAAGGCATAAGAAGGTTTACACGCACATACATTTTGGTGCTTCAGGCTTTCATTGTGTCCTAGGAGAAACCCCCTCATGAACACTGTTGGGCACATAGAGAAACTGACAAAAAAGAATGTATGTAGACCTTTAAAGTAGCAAACCCATTCTCCAACTAGTTTCCACCACATTCCACCTCATGCTTCTTCATATTGCAATTGAGCAGAATGTCTTTATGAGGACTAAAACTGCACTGACTTCTCAAAGTGAGCATTTACAAATATGGGTACTCTTAAGCAGTTAAAGTTGGACTTCAACTCATAAGCCCCCGAGGTAATTGTTTCTTGTGCTTACTTGCATATGGTGGCTTGCAGAAAAGAACAACCCTGGAGTTTGAATTATAAACTATCATCACTCATCTCTTTCTTATTCTCCATGTTTTCTTTCTAGATATTTCCACACAATATACTTAGGTATTCGAAGCCGACAGAGTGGGGAGAATGACAGATGGAGGTTTTACTGGAAAATGGTATATGAGTATGCGGATGTGAGTATGCTGCATTTGCTAGCCACCTTTCTGGAAAGTGCTCCACAGCTGGTCCTGCAGCTCTGCATTATCGTACAGACTCATAGCTTACAGGCCCTCCAAGGTAAGGGCTTGCAATTTGGTTTTGGAATTTGGGGAAAGATTGACTGGCTACTTTTGTCACAATCCAAGGAACTGTCCTAATGCCCTTTGTTGACATAGACCTGCAATATGTCTGCTGTTTTACATGTGTTTTGTGAATGATGCATGATGTTTTCCTACCATTGCTTCTCATGACTGATTAATTGAAAGACAGGGCATTTTTGCTCTGCAGCTGTCCTCTTAGTAGGAAAAAAAATCTTTTTGATTTTACACTTGGTCGATATGGGGATAAAGTCAGTCAACTGAGGCTCTCTGGTTTTTATAATGGAATAATTTCCAAAAGTTCCAAAGAAAGCAGTAGCTCTCTCTCTCTCTCTAATATACATATGTGTGTACATATGTGTGTGTGTGTGTATATAGTATTAGAGTAATTCCTACTATTTCCTTTTGATGTTGAGAGAGAGAGAGAGACAATGAGAAAAAGAGATTAAAAGGAAATGGTAGAGATTACCCTAATATTTAAGGAAAGAAGGTCATATGGGAAAAAAAGTTGTCAATGTTTATTAATATTTACATACTGTGATGTTTTATAAAATGGATATTATCAGATTAATATCTTTGTGCTTTCCCATATTTGATGATCTCATCAGTAGGACTATTCTAGTTACAGCAGAGCTTCCAGGCATTTCCTTAGAGCCTGCTACTCAAATCCTTTCTAGAATAAGTTAGCAAGATTAGACAGACTGGTGGGTAGGCAGGTGAATACACGGGCACATGGATGATGGATAAGAGGGCATTTTCTAAGAAAAGCCTTTCCTATTAATTTGTCAATCCTGTAACCAAATAGACGCTGTTAAACAGTTAAGTACTGTAAGATGCTCGTTTTGTCTGGATCTCAGCAGGGCCTCTGTGCACCCCTCTGGGCACATGCTGCTCCCTTGTGCAAGTTGGGTCATGCTCCAACTTGAGTTTTGTTCTGGTTGGTCTGGGGACTCTCCTCACTGTCCTTATAACTTTTTATGGCGTGGAGCATGTTAGTTTAAGCTGAGTGCTTTAGTTTGGGGGACAGAATCAGGGCACATGTTACCTGTATAGGAAAAGGAAGAGAAAATGTGTACTGGTAGCTGGTGACCCATTTATTCATAGATTCCTGGCCCAACCCTGGTTTCACAATAGAATAGCTTTGGTCCAAGAAGTTTGAGAAGAAGGTCAAAGAGATCCATGATGTATGTTTCTCAACTGCTAGAAAGCAAATTGGGAGAAGAGGAAAGTGGAGTATTTGCACAGAAAAAGAGAAAAGCACGGAGAAGGAAGAAGGCCATGTGAATTAGTTGTGGATGACTGTGTTTCCTGGTGTCTGGTGATTGAAGACCATGAGCTGGGCATGCGGAGGCTTGGGCTCTGGCTGTCTCACTATCTCACTATAAAACCTCGCACAGCCACTTAATCTCTCTGGGCCCCAGGTTGCTCAAATGTAAAGGTCACAAGTTAAACTGGATGATTTCCAAACTCCCTGACAACTCTATTCAATCTTTGAATCGATGAATTCCCAATAGACATATAATGTGAGGTATATGCTTTAGGAAATGATCTGTAAGCCAGAATACAAATGAAATTGAAAGGCAACGTCAAACTAAATCTCTGTCAAAGAATTTAGTGCTCATCTCCAGAACAACTTGGCAACTCCTTAGTACAATTATACAGTTGGGAACTCTGTAGGGGGGGAAAATTCAGGAGCACATGTGCAGGGTTGCAAGTTACCTTCTGATGGCCTGAGGTCACTGAGTGTCTCTACTAGTTTTCTAAAATATTTGGAAAATTATGGAGAGGTTTTTCTTACAAAGATGATGGAGATAGAGAAGGGATGGTGAGAGAGAGATCTAAGAAAATGAGGTCACATTTTCAGTTTAAGAACAATACATAAAATTGTACAGAAAAAAAATGAGGAAAATGCAATCCTTGGTCTTCATCAGATTATTCATCCTAAACATAGCAGCCAAGAGTTGAGTTGGGTTTTTTGAGTCTTTGGCTCTTTCCTGACATCTAGTGTCCCCAGCTAACCGACTAAGCTTGACACATATATGTCAGGTGTACTGTAGGCGTTGAATGCCAGACCTCGTCCTTAGCTAAGGCAAGCCTTGCCGTCAAGTTTCAGAATGGCGTAGGGAAACTATGTTCTGTTTCACTCCCAAGGTGGTCAAAAGACAGGTTGATCCAAATATCACTAAGGATCAGTGCAAGTCAGTGAGTCAAGAGGAGGAATAAGCCCACTACCTTGATCTTATTGCTACTGATTTTTAACAACAGAGGTGGGTAGACAGTTGTGTTACAAAACGAAGAGTGAAAGTATCTGACAGTAAAAAAAAACGACAAACCCTCCAGCCAAGGAAGACCAGCCCAGGAAACACCGTGTGATTCCTTTTGCATTTTGAAGAGAAACCTGTCTTCAGAGGGACGGCTTCTAAATACCCCTCTGCTGATAGATGATCCCACTTACAAACAAACCAACTGATAAATTAAATTGATGTGAATTCTAAGAACAGAGCAGTTTCCCTTTAGGAAAAGAAAAATAAATGTAATAACCTAGTTTGACATGTATTTTCCAACACCTTCAATGGTTAAAAAAAATTATTGGGATTTACATGTGAAAACGCAGCCCTCTGCTATGAATGTAAATAACCAATAGGCATGAAATCTGTAAAGGATTTGCAGATAGCTCTGAATTAAAATCTCTAAACCATTCTTATTTACCAGGGAGAGAATGATCACTCTGCATGTGACTGTCTAAAATTACTGTTTTTTAGGATAGAAGGAAAATTGCTCTTTAAACCCAACTTCAACCATCCACCACTCTCTGCAGTGTTTTTAAAACAATAAGAAAAATCAGACAAGAAATATGACATTTTGTAACTGATGCTAGAAATTGTATTCTCTTTATGGAAGCTGGGTAGCCCTACAACACTGTCAGCTGCTGTGAAAACCTTTCTGCTTCTCCTTCCTTATGGAGTCACTTAGTCAGAGGAGCCTCCTCATGCTGGAGGCTGACAGGCTCAGGGAGAACTGTTGGAGCATAATTGTTCCTCCATTTGCACTGGCCCAGGAGGGACAGTTTGGAGTCTGTTCTGAGAGCAGGAATGAGGGTAAAGCTGAGTCTTGAACCTGAACATCCAGCTCTTCACACTCCACAGTCACCTTGGACATATTATAGGGCAGCAGCTGCTCTCCACGGGATCTGGGATGTCCCAGAGCCAGCTCCCTGCGGAGTGTAAGATACACACCAGGAGGCCTGACTGCATGCACGGTTGTACCTGCACAGGGTAGTGCCCTCTGTACTTCCAGAGAGTTTCCAGTTTACACGCCGTTATGGTTTTCCAATCCCAATCCCATATCCTCACGAGGAAAGAGGGAGAGAGGAGAGAGGGGTATTGAGAGGGGGAGAGGAGGGCAGGCAGGAAGGAAAATGGGATGGGGAGAAGGAGGGAGGGAGACCCCACTCGACAGTGGAGATGGACCGTGGCATTTCTGTTAGTGTCCACGTGGAGGGTGCTGCCCTCTACCTGTTTAGTGAGGGTGCCAAAGATGCTGAGGAAGATGTGGTCCGAGGCCTGTCAGTTGTATCTTCAAGCAAAATCTCACACTCATTCATTTCACCTTATTTCTACTGTGCTCCCCCGGCCGGACCACATGCACCCCCACCCAGACTCCTGTGGCTGGCCCACAGTTTCATCCTCACCCCTGCCCTCTTCATTCCCTTCTCCTTGGAGTGGTCCTAGAGCCACTTAGATTCTAATCTAAACCACTTCAGTGTTCCCCTTGACACTCATTAAAATTAAACAAGATTCCTGAGCAAGTTCCAAGGCCTTTGTGTCACAGCCTTCTCCTCATTAGTCACTGCTCTGCAACCACGCTGCACTCTTCTCTCTTCTGAAAATGTTCCCATTTCTCTCCCACCTCCAGGTCTTTGCACCTGTTATTAACCTCTCCAGAATATTCTCGTCCCCTCTCTCTTAGCCTGTCTAGTTCTTACTCGTCCTACAGAATTCAGCTTCACCTCTTCAGAGTATCCTCAGCTTCACCTCTTCAGAGTATCCTGTCCTAACTGCTCATTCACGTTTTTATTTCCACATTAGTATTTCCTCAAGGTATCCTGAACTTCAGCCCCTGACCTCAGGCAATTTTCTTATTGTTGTTAAGCTTCAATTTGCCCATGAATACTGAGGGATAATAATAGTGCTAATTCATAGGGTTGTAGAGATTAAATGAGAGAGTACACACAAAGGATTCGGCAGACCCTTGGCCCATCGCACAGGGCTTCCTCAGCTTGATCTTGCAGAAATCTACTAGGGAATCTTATGGAAACGCAAATTCTCACTGAGTAGGTCTCAGATGTGGCCTGAGTTTTAGAACAGGGAAGTTTTAGAATCAGGTGAAGAATTTGATGTTATGTGAAAACGGGAAAAATAGTTCAAATTTGAGCTCATGAACCCTGAATTAAGGGGTGTGTGTTAGAAAGGAAGTGCAAGAAACATTGTGAAGAGAGAATGGTCAGGTCTTTTGACAGACAGAGCATGGACCAAAAGAGACCGAAGCTTGAGTCCAATTGACTGAGAGAGAACCTGGTGACAATAAAACCAAGCAGGTCAGCAGGAGCAGCCACATAGGGAGAGAGCATTTTTGACATTTTAAGCCTGAAATGGTGGAGGACAATCAAGTTAAAAAGTCTTCAGACTGCAAAAAACAAAGACAGCTTAAGATAAGTTACCCAGAATTTCAGACCTCCATGTCTGTCTAAATGACCCCAGCAAAGGTAAAAGGTTCATGGTCTGAGTTACCTCATCGGGACTTTTTGATGACCCCAAGAACCTGTAAACTGAGCAGTCAGTTTTAGTTTTGTGATTGTCATATTATGAATAGTTTATTTTGGTTGCAAAGACCCTTGATTGGCAGAGAAGATGCCAATTCATGTACAGACAGCTGCCCACAGCCTTCCTCAGCAATACAGTTTTGCTCAGAGCTCCCTGGGGTCAAAGGGTGTTCTCCCCAGAGCAGCCTGGAACACCATGTAGAATAATGGCACACGGTCGATGCTCACAATGAGGGTATATAAGCCACAGCCCAAGCTGCGTACAGCACAGTCACCTGGCCGCACAGGGGAACCATTGTGCGGAAATAATGCTTCCTTGTAGAGGAACCATCTAAGTAAAACAAACAAACAAAAATCTGGCCTTCACTAGATGAATTGGTTGAGTGCCAATCTGCCAGCCTAAATGTTTCTGCTTTTTCCAGGAGGCTTTCCTTCTTTGTTTCCAATTGCTACCTTATCACTAATGGCAAATCTCATCCTACACCCTAAGTGTATTTAGCTGGGATATGCTGAGTGAGTTACCAAAAGATGTCATCCCATAGGCCATGTATGTGCCTAGGAAAGCTTTACCGAACAAAAACAAAAAACACCTACTTCTCATTCCTTCATATTCCAGAAAAATATGAATAAAACTCCTTTTGCCAACAGTTTATCCTGAATACTTTGTTAAAGGAAGAGAAACGGGGAGCTGGAAGGGGTTTCTAATTATCCCTCTCCTGTCTTGCATCCTATGAGGCTCCACAGGAAGTTAGAAGTAAAGTTGTCTTCTAATATCTGGCAAACACTGTTACCTGCTAACCAGGGTAACCAAGAAATACCTGAATTGTGAAAAACACCCCATTTGTCCTCTCCTGGTGAGCACTCTTGAGACCTCACACTGACTTGCAACTTGCCCCACCTCATCGTGAAGTAGGTGGAGACAGGTCCCAGCCAATTTTAAATGACCTGGGTTAGAGAAAATCCCAGTCACCCGCATGCCCAAGGCCTTCCTCCCTTGCCCCACACCACAGTCTTCTAATGTGCCTGCCCCTACCTCTGGATTCTGTAGATGGGGAAGAGTGCAGACGAGAGTGCCAGTCTGTGAGGGGTCTAGGCTCCAAGTCCCTCTGGATCTGCCTCCTCTGCAGGTGCTATTATCGTAGTTAATTAACACATTTATTGAAAGCCTGTTTGTGCATGATGGTGTGTGAAGCTCTGTGCAACATTTATTTGTACTAAAGAAGTTCACTTTTTACTAAAAGTTTATAATGTGACACTATAAACAACATGACAGAACATATTTAGAAACACCCATTTATCTGGGTGCATTCTGGACTGAGTGGTGCCATTTTGTAGAAGGATCAATAATTTAGTTTAATTAGTTAGGTTAATTAGTTTAAAATCAGAGAGGAGCTTACAGCACTTCCAGCTCACCTGCTCCAGGAAGGGGCCAGGCAGACTCTGCCTGAGCAGCCCTGTGTCCATCGTCAGACTGTTCTGATGGACTGAATCACACAGTTCCGATCGGACAGTTCTGACGTCCTTGATGGTGCAGGAAGGCAGCATCAAGGACATCTGCCCCCGCCCCACCTGACACGCGCAAGTCTTTGCTCAAATCCAACTTTGCCCAGCCCATTCCACCCCAGGGTCCACTGCCTCAGCTGGAAGGATGCTCATCAGTGGGAGACTCCTACGGGAAGAGCCCTTCTCTCCAGCTCCGCTCAGGCCATGCCCTACTCCTTCTGTAGGGTGGTCTCCCTGATGCCCCCAGGACATTGAATATTCATGCCAAGCAGGTTGTTTTTAGTCACCAGGCAGAGTTGTCTTCTCAAGTTGAGCTATGCACTCAGCCAGAGTCAAGTTGGGTGTCTGAAACTGTTTCTTTCAATGTCCTTCTTATTGTTGGTTTTGTTTGTTTGTTTGTTTGTTTGTTTCGTGAGACAGAGTCTTGCTCTGTTGCTCAGGCTGGAGTGCAGTGGTGTGATCTTGGCTCACTGCAACCTCTGCCTCCTGTATTCAAGCAATTCTCCTGCCTCAGCCTCCTGAGTAGCTGGGATTACAGGCTCCCGCCACCACACCCAGCTAATTTTGTACTTTTAGTAGAGATGGGATTTCACCACGCTGGCTAGGCTGGTCTCCCAACCTCAGGTGATATGCCCACCTTAGCCTCCCAAAGTGCTGGGATTACAGGCTTGAACCACCATGCCCGGCCAATGTCCATTTCATTGTAAACTTAGGTTTGCATTACATAGTTTAATTAGTTGGATTAATTAGTTTAATTTAGTTTAATTAGTATTATTAATAGAAAAGCTGATGAAATATACTGTGAAAGGGAGTTGTTTCTATGAAATGTACCTTGACAGCTTTTGAAAAATTGGGTAGGACCAGAGCAAAGTGGTGTGTTTAATCTGGTTGCATCACAGCCGCAGGACCCCTGGGAGGACCTTTTGGCTGCCCTGGGATGTGGAGCATGACCCTGCAGCCAGCTCCACTCCCTCGAAGCCTGCTGTGCGCGCTGCCTGCCGCTGGCCCTCCAGGCACCGTGCTCACTCAGGTGGCACGCACAGTCTTCAGTTGATCCAAACCACTGGGCTTTGTTGTTGTATGGCAGATCATTAGCTGCTGGATTTTGCTTTTTGTGATGATGTATGAAGTAGCATACCACCCCAGACCAGGAAAGTAGAACGTGTTAGATATTTTAAAAGAAGGGAGCTGGAGGCGGTGGCTCATGCCCGTAATCCGAGCAGTTTGGGAGTCCAAGGCGGGTGGATCACCTGAGGTTAGGAGTTCGAGACCACTTTGACCAACATGGAGAAACCCCATCTCTACTAAAAATACAAAAAGACTAGCCTGGCGTAGTGGCTTGTGCCTGTAATTCCAGCGACTTGGGAGTCTGAGGCAGGAGAATCGCTTCAACCCGGGAGGTGGAGGTTGCAGTGGGCTGAGATCACACCATTGCACTCCAGCCTGGGCAACAAGAGTGAAACTTCGTCTCAAAAGAAAAAAAAAAGAGAGAGATTTAGATTGAGGAATGGGCGGCACAGGTGCTGGGAGTGTGAGAGGATGAAAAGCCATGCCCATGAAATCAAGAGATTTCGCAACTGAAAGAAGAAGCTCTTGTCTGTAGGGCTAGAGGAGTGAAGGCAGAGGGCTCAGACCTCTAGGGAAAGCTACTGCCTGAGGAGTGCTGGGTGACAGAAGGGGTGCAACCTAGCAGCTGCGGGGACTGCCATGGAGCCAGTCAGGCAGCGAGGGAGTGAGGCTCACCTGGAACATTCCTGGCACAGGCCGGCCGCTGCTGCCTCCCCTGGGCTGGGACGAGGCTGGGGCCGGGAATGCCAAAAGCAGCGGTGGGCTGGAGCCAGGCGCTGTGGAGGCCCAGTGACAATAGGATGCTGATCTGTAGAGGAAACCAGAAAGTCTCTTCTCCTCTCCTTCCACCTTCCAACCTCCCACCAGTGCCACCTATTGGCAGAAACTACCGGATTGCCAGTCAGTCAGAGAGTCCGGAGAGGGGTCTGCAGAATCCCCCCTTTCGGGTGGAGGGAGCTGGCACACACTCCCCATTCTGTTTTGTGATTTGTGTCTGCTCCCAGCTGAGAAACGTGATAACCAAGCTTGTGAAAGCTATTTCTGAGTAACAGCTGGAGGTGAAGGCCTGAAAGGCCATGGCATGAGACAAAGGCAGACGCTCTACATCATGGAGGTTGTGTCATGAAAATGCCCAGGCAGCCAAGTCTGGCAACGGACATGTCCTTCCTTAAATGTGTGACCACAGACCTCATATGGCCACTCAACATTGTCCAGCAAGCCTACCTTATGTCCCCCTTGAAATTCCATTTCCTGCTCCAAAATGAATTGCTTCCTACTTTCTCTGGTGGCCTCACATTCCAACTGTCTGCCTTCAGTATTCTTAACCTGACTTCAGCAAGAAAATAGAAGCAATAAAATAAGAGCTATTTTATTTTCTCACCCATATGTCCTGCCTTTCCTCTGAGAACATGCTGCCTCCCAGCTAAAGTCCATCTCTTCTACCCTGGAGTCCACTGCCACCTGCTCAAGCATCCTGTTCGTGGAATTAGCCTCTCTCTCCCTATTCTGCATTATCAGTTTTTCCTCGCTCCTGCATCACTGCCATCATCACACAAACAAACATGCTGTAATCAAGAAAAAATGGACCCATGCCACCACCCACGACCACATTACTTTCTTGCTCTTCACAAACTGTGAAAAATTCTCTTCTCCTCTGTCTCCACTTTCTCACTTGCTATCCTCTGTTTTTATTTCGTAATTTTTAAACATTGTTTTTAAGTATAACATATATGCAGAAAAGTACACAGTTGTGAGAAACTACTCCCAAGGTCAAAGGCAGAGCATTTTCAGCATCACAGGAGCCCTGCTCTTACCCACTCCTTGCCTGTGTGCCCGCCATTCTACATGTGATCACTATTTGAAAAAATTTATTTTGCAGGTTTTTGACCTCTATATAAACATACATTTGTGTGTGTGTGTGTGTGTGTGTGTGTGTGTTTCTGGATTCTTTCATTCAGTGTTGTGCTTGTGAGATATAATTCCATTTTCTCATAAGAGAAAATGATGTAACCCATTCATTTTCATTGCTCTACAATAATTTATTGTAAGAATAAATCTCTGTCCGTTTTGTGGTTGTTGATAGACACTGGTTTGTTTTCAGCTTAAGAGTATTATGGTTAATGTTACTGTTGAGTGTTTTTAATATGTCTTTAATACACGTGCACACCTATTACTTCTGGATTCATACCTAAGAGTGAAATTGTTGAGTCATGGGGTACAGACAGGCACACTGAATGTGAGTAGATGACGCCATAGACTTTTCCAAAGTGCTCGTACCAATTTATATTCCTACCAGCAGTATATGTCTGGAGATTGCTCCAAATGCACTCCAAAACGTGCATTGTGAGTCCTCTGAATTTTACCCATGGGTTAGCATCTCAACGTGACTTTAATTTGCGTCTCCTGATAATAATCAAACTGAAAAGTATCTTTCATTCTTCTTTTTCCTCACCCCCTGATCCAGTCCATCAGCAAGTCCTGTCTGCTCCACCTCCAAAACACATCCCAAATCCAACCACTCTTTGCCGCCCCCGCTGATAACACCCTTTCCAAACACCAGCTCAGTTACCCTTCTCTAGTGAACTGGTGTCCCCCTTCACCCTTTCCCACAGCGTACACACCATACAGCAGCCATAGCGATGTGTTTTGTTTTTTATTTCTTTTTGTTTTCTGTTTTTTGAGACAGTCTCACTCTGTCACCCAGGCTGGAGTGCAGTGGCACGATCTCGGCTCACTGCAACCTCTGTCTCCAGGGTTCAGGCAATTCCCATGCCTCAGCCTCCCAAGTAGCTGAGACTACAGGCACACACCACCACACCCGGCTAATTTTTGTAGTTTTAGTAGACACGAGGTTTCACCATGTTGGCCAGGCTGGTCTTGAACTCCCGACCTCAGGTGATCCACCGGCCTCCCGAAGTGCTGGGATTACAGGTGTGAGCCACGGTGCCTAGCCCACAGCAATCTATCACTTCGCTGCTCTCTTTAAAATTCCCTGGGGACTTCTTGCTGCAATTAAATGAAGTACAAACTGCTGACAGGCATGTGACAAGGCCTCTGCTGTGCAGCCTCCAAGTCTCCCTGCTCTCCCACCGGCTCCTACGAGTCCAGCAGCTCTGTCTGGCCATCCTCTGTCTCTGAGGCAGGCCCTGGCTGCTGCCCCATCAAGGACCCTGCATTTGCTGGCTCATTGCCCTTTCACTCCCCCAGGGCTTCACATACCTCATCCCTCTCCAATCAGGATGGGACTCCAACATCACTCCTAAAACACACAGCTCTTCCCCTTCCAACAGACACCCCCATCTACTTACTCTGAGTGCTTTTCTCTTTGGCCATTTGAAATCCTATTCGTCCGTATGTTTTATTATTCTTCTCATCACCTTTACTACAGGGTGAGCACCATGAAGCAAGGAGCACAGGAAAAGGCCTATAACATGGAAGGCATTCAGAAGGCCTCTGCCTGACGAATGCTGGCAGATTTTTACCATCTTCAGAAGCTACTTCAGTTTGTGTTGGCTTTTCAGTTGGACTAGCCAATACAGACTGCTCACACGTTCCTGTGGGGTGTCATAGTGTTATTGTAGACAGACGAAAAGACACAATATAAGCTCCCCTCCTCCAAATACCGTATTTGTAAAACTTCTACATATTTGGAATTTTTAAAATATTAACTTTTATTCCCTATTACACATACTATTAAAGATAAAATAGAAAACCCAAATATGCACAAAGGAGAAAGTATAAATCACTTTCCTGCCACTCAGAAATGAAAATCTTGGCTGGTTATGGTGGCTCACACCTATAATCCCAGCACTTTGGGAGGCCAAGGCAGGAGGATGGCTTGAGGCCAGGAGTTTGAGACCAGCGTGAGCCACACAGCGAGACCCCATCTCTACAAAAGAGAAAATAAATTAGCCAGTTGTGGTGGTGCATTCATGTAGTCCCAGCTACTTGAGAGGCTGAGGTGGGAGGATCTCTTGAGGCTGCAGTGAGCCGACACCATGCCACTGCACTCCAGCCTAGGGCACAAGCATGATGCTGAGAAAGAAAAGGAAAGGAGAGGAGAGGAGAGGAGAGGAGAGGAGAGGAGGAAGGGAAGGGAAAGGGAGGGGAGAGGAGGAAAGAGAGAGAAAGAAAAAAAAAGAAAAGAAAAGGAAAGAAAGTAAGTAAAGGGAAGGAGAGAAGGAGGGAGGGAAGGAAGGAGAAAGAGAGAGAAGGAAAGGGAGGGAAGGAAGGAAGGAAGGAAGGAAGGAAAAGAGAATAAAAATCTTGCACCTAAGAAATAATTAAAAGTAATATTTTGTTGCTTATCTGTGTAAGCTTATTTAATGTTTTAATATATTACATTAAAATAGAATCAATATTGGATACCAGTTTGTATCCTTTTTTAATAACATATCACAAACATATATGCATAATAATATATATAGTTCTTCATTTTTAATGACCACATAATATACCAATATATGGATTATCCTTTTCTTTTTGAGTAATTTTCTATTTCTGAAATCATAAGTTATATATATTTGCTATAATAAATAATGCTATGATAAACATATTAAGACCTAAATCTTAACTGGCTCCACTGGCACGCGTCTGCAGTCCCAGCTACTCAGGAGGCTGAAGCAGGAGGATTACTTAAGCCGAAGAGTTCAAGGCTAGAGTGAGCTATGATTGTACCACTGCACTCCAGTCTGGGTGAAAGAGCGAGACCCCCATCTGTAGGGAAAAAACAAAACAAAACAAAAACACTAAATCTTTGCAGCAAGCCTTAATTATTTCTTAAAAATAAATACCTGAAAGTGAAACTGCTGGATTCAAAGGCAAGCAGGCTTTCAAAGTTTTTTATTATATAATGTCAAACTGGTCATTCTGATGACTATGAAGAGCTCTGTAACATCTCAGGTTTCTGATACAAATGCTCAGGAAGTCAGTGAGGTCAATAAAGGTGACAAAGGTTGAGCATGGGGCAAATCCCCTGAGATTTAGGAAAGAGCTCTTAATAGTGGCTCCTCTGAATGTAAAGGGCGTCATTCTCAGAAGTGCTCTCATTTCTTCCCTTGTTACTTTATTGTATCCGCCTTCATAAGAAGCTTTGTTAAATCTATTAAGTAGCAGTAGTTCATTAGTGATGAAACAAAATTGTAAGAGCAGCTTCATCAGAGACTTAATTTGAACCAAAATTATAAGGAGAGTAGACATAAGCTCCTTAAAACACTTCACAAAAGTCTGACCAATGAGAAGCTGTGAAGAAGCAAACTTAGAAAAATTAGAAGCAGCCCCTACATTGGAGAGTTGTGATTTTTTTCTTTGTCTTTCTAAATATATTTCATTTATCCAATAGCACTTAGTGCTAAGCCCTCAGGAGGTAAAAGAAAGATGACAGCTCCTCCCTGCCAGGTGCTGGAAAATTCTGTCGAGATGCACAAACAAGCTTGGCAGCGCGATGAGGCCAGCACTCCAGGGGACTCGCACATTCCTTCCCAACTCAGTGGAACCACATGCTCAGCATAGAGCGGGCCATCCTGGGTGTTTGTTGAATAGAAGCAAGAATGGATGCCTGGTATGTGACAAGGGCCTATGCTAGGGCACAAAGACACAGCCCCTGCTCTCCAAAATTTCAGTCTAATGGAAAAGAAAGACCAAAACATTATCAGAAGTCAATGTGCTGTGTCCTAGTGGTGGTCACTTTGAGGTCCTTTGGTGACACAGAGCAATCTCATATGCAGAATGGTACAGGGGAAGCAGCAATGCCATGCTATTGATGTTTGAAGGAGGAGGACGTCAGGGAGTGTGGAATCAGGAAAGTTTTTGTGAAAAGAGTGGCCTTTGAGCTGGGCCACAAATGATGCCCAATACTTTGTCAGGAAAAATGATATTCTATAAGGAAAAGATAGCAATGTGAACAAAACCAGACTGGGGAGGCCATTGGACTGGTCTGTGCCTGTGTCTGTGCAGCAATGCTGGTGATCAGTCTCCACGAAGCAATGGAATTGCTGATGTTATTGACAGCACATAATTAGATTTATTCCCAACACTTGAAAGAGGTGTTTGGTGTCAGAGTAAATCCTTGCATATATACTTTTTAAAGTACACAACCTATTTTCCTGTATTTCTGACTTTTGAGTCTGTGTTTACATTGTTCAGTACTTGGGATACTTGGGAATATCAGTAAGTAGATCAATAAAATAGTAAACCACTAGTCTGCTTAATCAATACATTCATGGAGTTCAATTTTAAAGACTCATCACCAACAACTTCATAAGGAGAGAATCACAAAACTCACATGGCGTGTTGGCCATATGGCTCCACTTTATTTAAAAATGTTGGCAGAATAAATGATGGGTGTCATGGGGGTAATGATATTATTGATCTCTTTATTTCACATTCAGTAGTCTCTGAGTCATGGTACCACCCCAAGTTATACTTAGAAGAACAGAAAGAAGCTTCTTCTACTTATCATTGATTCAAGTGCTTGAAATCAGCTCTATGATATATCAACCCCCAGCACAGCTGTGAATAGCTTTAAATTTGAATCATTTTGAACATAATATGAAATAAGGGGCCTATTTTTAGGTTCTACTTAATTATCTCCAATAATCAAGCATAAATCTTGGTATTTTTCCACTCAGTATTTCTCCTCTCTCCTGCCTCTCCTTCCCTCTGAGGTATGGTGAGCACACAGGCATGTTCAGGCACAGGGAGAGGAGCTGGGTCATGGATGTAGTAGACAGTGTAATTAGTCACATGTGCTATGGCTATGGGAAGAGGAGAGCTGGAGGAAAGATCTAGAGCAGTCAGTTCAATCCAGTTTGGAACAAAGAAGCATCAATAAGGACCTGTCTGCAAGGAATGGTGCCCCAAACACTGGCTGCTTGTTGGCCTTTCCTGTGGTGTCTTCCTTTGCCAGCCTCTAACCTCCCCAAATTTCAGTAATGTGTTAGCACTTCACACCTTAAAGGAAACAGAAGCCCACATTTATCTCCCATTCACCTGACCTTTAGCCAGTGTGGGAACTTACAGCTGATGTTTGCTTTGACCGAATATCAATACACTGTAATTATTATTTCTAAACACTAAAAATAACCATGTGAATGGTAAGCAGAATGCTTGCCGAGCAAGGACGAAAGGGAAGATGGGTAAGGTCAACTGAATAAAAAATTCAAAAGTGGCTTACTGTGGTACTCTCCCAAATAGTTTTTTTTGGTTTTGTTTTGTTTGTTTTTTTTTCTAGAAAGCGACAGTTATAGGATCAGGATTTTGTGACCCAATTTGCATTGGGTAGGTGGGTGGGTAAGGGAAGCTCCCACAATCTCTTAAATAGTTTTCACATCATGAAGTGTATATTCTAGGGTATAAATATATGTTGCATTTATTCAGCAGATTGCTATTAGACTGATTTTAAAAGTATTCCTCAGACAGGTAAGCTAATATTTTCTTAATGACTCAGCAGAACTAAAGAACCAGGATCACTTCCTACTGAGTGATTTTAAAACAGCTTTTTCCCCCTAGGGTACTGCTCATACACAAGAGGATATATGTGTGGAATAGAGAGAGCCCTGCAAACTGTCAGAACAGATGCAAGGGGGTTGGGAGGGAGAAGCTGATTCAATTGGTATGTAAACGTTTGTTAGGGTAAAATCACATGGAGATTCACTCTTCAAAGCTCACAATGAGCCCTGATTGCAGAAGGACAGGGCCTGCTGAGCTCTGCCTGGCTAAGGTTTTGTCAGCACTTTCATTGTGATCTTAAATTTCCACAGCTCATAACTCAGCTGTAGAAAAAGTCTCAGAGACTACGAGGCTAACAAGACTCGAAAACTCCAAAAACTTTTGGGTTTTTATTTTTTTTAAGATGGAGTCTCACCCTGTCGCCTAGTCGGGAGTAGAGTGGCGTGATCTTGGCTCACTGCAACTGCCACCTCCTAGGTTCAAGGGATTCTCCTGCCTCAGCCTCCCGAGTAGCAGGGATTACAGGCACGCACCACCACACCCAGCTAATGTTTGTATTTTTAGTAGAGATAGGGTTTCACCATGTTGGCCAGGCTGGTCTGAAACTCCTGACCTCAAGTGATATGCTCACCTTGGCCTCCCAAAGTGCTAGGATTACAGGCGTGAGCCACCGCACCTGGCCAACATCCAAAAACTGTTTTTTTTTTTGTTTTTTTTTTTTGAGACGGAGTCTGCTCTGTCGCCCAGGCTGGAGTGCGGTGGCACGATCTCGGCTCACTGCAAGCTCCCCATCCCGGGTTCACGCCATTCTCCTGCCTCAGCCTCCGGAGTAGCTGGGACTACAGGCACCCGCCACCACGCCTGGCTAATTTTTTTGTATTTTTACTAGAGATAGGGTTTCACAGTGTTAGCCAGGATGGTCTCGATCTGACCTCATGATCCGCCCACCTCGGCCTCCAAAAGTGCTGGGATTACAGGCGTGAGCCACCGCGCCTGGCCCCAAAAACTTTTTAAACATCCATAATATTACTGGTTCAAAGGCTTGGGCAGTTCAATGGGGCATGAACTTCCTTACGCTAGGGTTGAAAAGTGGGAGTTACCAGCACAGAGCCTTCAATGAAGGGGCGCCTCCAGATATTTGTTATCTAAAACATTGAGTTAAAATTCATATTTAAAAAAAATCTAGAATATATCCTCCATGATGTAAATAGAAAACAGATATTTTTAACAAATAGCTTTGGAATAAATGATTGAATAAGTAACTGCAAAACACTTTGTCACATCTTTTTAAAGAAATCAACATAGAAAAGCTGTTACAAAAACTATGTGAAGTAAGTTTTATTTTTTTTTAATGTTTTGTGAACACAGGAGATCTTTCTTTCAAATTCACTTTGGCCAGGAAGTTTGATAGCAAAGGGAGTGAGTACTGAACCTTTAAGAATGAGTGCAGTGATTTCAAGTGTACCAATGCTTGGAGGGGAGATTGGATAAGAGCAGGTCAGGGAGTCAGGGAAGTGTAAGGTCTCTTACTCAGGCCAAGTGCTGTAGCATAGCCAAACCAGGGACAGGAGGGGATGATGTGAACTTGATCCTGAAACCCAAGGGTCCTGAAAAATCCCTCCTTGTTCTCATCCAGCTACACACCTCCCAAAGACAGGCTGCAGTGTCTTCATCAAGACCTGAAGGAAATCTTCATTATTTACTGTATATTACAAAATATAATAATGTATCACCTTACTACAATAAACATGGTGTGGGCACCTATCCATGGCAGGTGCTGACTTGGATACTAGAAAGTGAGCATAACTAAGACCATTCACCATTGAAGGGCTTACAGCCTCATAAGGGGGAGCAGCATATGATTAAGTGCTAAAGTGGTCCCGGGTAGGCCCAGAGGTCAGTGGACACACAAAGACAGAAGTGACCGGTTCTACCTGGAGAGGGTGAGAAAGGCTTCGCACACACTGTATCTCAAGCTGAGTTGATAGTTGAAGCAGGGAAAAATAGAAGAGACAACCTAGGGAGAGCTTGTTGGAGGAGAAGGCCAAGGGCAGAACTGGTAAAGGGAACCAACATTTAAGGGGCTGTATTGAAGAGTCAGAGAAGGAAATAAGAGAGAGGTGGGCGTATTGGAATCATATCTATTCCTTAACAATCCTGCAACACGAAGAGCATGGGGATGGGGAGTTTCCAAAGAAATGCACTTGAGGGACCAGTGGAGATGAGAGCTGAAAAGAGCCCGATGGGTCTGACAATTCAGAGACCACAGGGGCACACAGCAGAACACATCAGTGCAAAGTCTAGCAAAGAAATGAAGAATGCAAATTAGAGGAGAAGGCATCATGGTAGCAAGGGTGGAATTTCTAGACTATAAAGGAGAAAATAAAACTAGTGAAGTGGCCCAGAGCACACGTTTTAGGATAGAGACATAAACCGAATGTGGACGGGTGAAGCTGTGAAAAGTTGGGTATGGGAGATGCAGCAGGAGCACTTTCCTGCCTCGTCCAGCAGTTTGCAGTAACCAGCAACTGCAACCAGCAACCAGCAACCAGCAACTGGTGGAGTTGCAACCAGGGCCTGGGGTCTGAGCTCCATCCCACTGGGAAAGGACCTCAGTGTGGAGGAATTCCATCGCCAGTGATCTCTGATGTCTTCACAAAGCGTGTGGGCTTGAGTGTGTGACTTCATGACACTGAGCCTCAGCTTTTCTGATTGGAAAATAATTTTAATGATCTAAATTGCAGTGTTGTATTAGAACAGAATAAAATAAACAATGTAAAGCGCCTAAGCCATCTGACAATGGAGCGTGCACCACCTGCCCATGTCCTCCTCTGGTCTCCTCCTTGCCTGCCTCCGATGGAGAAGGGGAAGAGCGCCCTCAGCCTGTCTAAATTTATCAGAAAAGAGTTCCCTCATTCGCATTCTGTTTCTCTCCTAAATGGATGTAGACCTATTTAAACTCGTTTCACCTAACCTTGAGGTGAAACATTACCTCGTCCTCCCCAAGGTCTTGGTCTGGGCTGAGCTCCTCGCCCTCTAAAGCCAGAGCTGACTGCACCTACTAGCTCCTGTCCTCTCACCCAGGCTGCCCCCAGGGCCTGAAACCTCACGAACCTTCCAGCAAACAGCACTTAGACTTTGCTCTGTCCACTCACCTATATTTTTAGCACAAAATACTTTTAGCCTTGACATTTTTGAAGATAAAATTATTTATGAGGAAATAAGACACATTTTCTTCTTTTTTAAAAAAAAAATATATATTTTTTTTAAGTTCCAGCGTACATGTGCAGGATGTGTAGGTTTGTTACATAGGTAACAATGTGTGCCATGGTGGTTTGCTGCACCTGTCAACCTATCAGCTAGGTATTAAGCCCCTCATGCGTTAGTTCTTTTCTCTGATGTGATCCCCCACACCCTCCCCTGACAGGCCCCAGTGTGTGTTGTTCCTCACCCTGTGTCCACGTGTTCTCATTGTTCAGCTCCCACTTGTAAGTGAGAATGTGTGGTGTTTGGTTTTCTGTTCCTATATTAGTTTGCTGAGAATAATGGCTTCCAGCTTCATTCATGACCCTGCAAAGGACATAATCTCATTCCTTTTTATGGCTGCATAGTATTCCATGGTGTATATGTACCACATTTTCTTTATCTGTTCTATCGTTAATGGGCATTTGGGTTAATTCCATATCTTTGCTATTGTGAACAGTGCTTCAAGGAACATACATGTGCATGTATCTTTGCAATAGAATGATTTATATTCCTTTGAGTATATACCTAGTAATGGGATTGCTGGGTCAAATGGTATTTCTGGTTCTAAGTCTTTCAGGAATCACCACACTGTCTTCCACATGGTTGAACTAACTTACATACCCACCAACAGTGTAAAAGCATTCCTATTTCTCTGCAGCATCACCAGTATCTGTTGTTTCTTGACTTTTTAATAATCATCATTGTGACTGGCATGAGGTGGTATCACATTGTGGTATTTGATTTGCATTTCTCTAATGATCAGTGATGTTGAGATTTTTTTTATGTTTATTGGCCACATGTGTGTCTTTTTTTGAGCAGTGCTTGTTCGTGTTCCTTGCCACTTTTTAATGGGGTTGTTTGTTTTTTTCTTGTAAATTTGCTTAAGTTCTTTGTGGATTCTGGATATTAGACCTTTGTCAGATGGATAGACATCAACTTCACGCCATTAGATGTAAAAACTAATCTTTTTCTCACAGGTTCATCTGTAGCATATGTGTGGAGGTATTTCCTACAGTTCTGGGAAAGTATAGGATTCCTAAAACTGGTGGTCATACTTTCATGATGTTAGAGGCAGTCTGGGCTGAGTGCATAGCATTAATTTCAATAAATGAGTCATCAAAAGTTATTATATTTCTTTCTATTTTCTCATCTCTCACTGTCTCTCTCTCTCTCTCTGTCTCTACCTCTCTCCTCACACCCCTCTCCATACACACACACACACACACACACAGAGAGACATGGAACCACAAATATACCTGGTGTAACAGGCACAGACTTTCTCAAGTTGTAACACAATATTTGCGAGTTACAATGTCTGATGACAATGGCACTTGTCCCCGCCACCACCACCACCTGGAGAATGAAAGAAGTCTGCAGGTTGCCTCCTCCAGTGAGTTTTGAGGCTCTTAACGGAAACTTGAGTCAAAAAACCCTTGTTGGAAATCTGGTCTCCACCACCTAGTGACTTTCACCTGTGGTTCACTCCTCTACTTCTCTGCATCTGCTTCCTTATCAAAGGAGTGGAGATAATAACCCATACCTCATAAGCAGGCATCTGGGAGAATTTGCTGAGACAATGTGAAGGGCGGATGCTCTGTCTCATACCTGGTATTGGCAGGTACCCAAGAAGTACCTTTTCCTCTTTGTCACATAGAGAATATTTAGCTCTGATGTGTCAGTACAGATTTCACAGGAACAGACCATTTACAATCCACAGTATCCACCTTACATTCAAGGCAACGCTAGCAAATAAACTCAGAAAATGAGTGAGGAATACATCACTGTTTTTTCCTTTAAGGAGCAACAGAAGAAAGAGGGAAGGAGGGAAACAGGGGAGAGAGAAAGGGAGGAAGGAAGAAGGAAAGGAAAGGAGAGAAGGAGGAAGGAAAAGACCTGAACAACCTGAGATAGAAAAGTCAGAAGAAAACCCAGAACCCCGTAAGTTGGTTTTGCCTGCATGTCCTGAGGCTGCCTTGATGTTCCCTTCCTTGCCACTTGTCAGGACATCTACAGGCTGTGCCTGCGCCTTGTGAATACAGGAAAAAATATGAACGTAATCTGATATTATCAGACCCCAGAAAGGCACTTCTGGAAACGCTAATTAGATTTTCTTCAACCTTTTTTAATTTAGTGAGTTCTAGGAGAAGATCACACCTCTCCTACCACTTATAAAGAGAATTTGTGAGGAAGATTGTGTGCAAGTAATACCTATTCGATGCTTGAGGCAACATGTTGCCATGGTACCAATCAGATGCTGTCTTCATGGGGGAATAGAAATTAAAACGAACAGGGCTTGAGTACAAACGTTTTTGTTTGTCCCCATGAATAGTGTGAATGTTTGGAAAAGGAGCTCTGGTCTTGTTATTTTCCGGTTTTGAAACAAGACTACATTAGCATGTGTAGAATATGAAATAGTACAATGAATTTAGAGAAACAAGGAATCCCCCAAAGAAGTGCATTATTCTTATAAATTTACACTATCAAAGGATGTGGAAATGCCAAAAAAGCACGTTCTTAATGGTCAGAGTCAGCAGTGTCATCTCAGAGCCAAGGAGAGCTGTCGGTGGCTAATAACGTGCAAATGCAGGATTGGTCTGAATGCTAGCTGGCTGTTTTTATGGCCTTAGAATTCTGATCCTATGTTAAGAGCTATAAAATATCCATTGTGCTTTGGGGAACATCTGTGCATCTGGGTCTCATAATAGAAGAAATATTGAAAATCAAGAGAAGTATCTTGCTAGGAGAAAAACAAGAGTACGATTAACATGAAATTCAGGAAAGTGGTTGCCTGTGGGGATGAGGCGTAGGGAGGAAGAAGTTTCATAGACATTGGTAATGTTTAATTTCTTAAGTGCAAGTGCATTTTTTTCTGCTCAAAACTGCACATAGACATTGCCTATGCTCACAATAAAAACTTACATAAAAAGGTGGAGAGAGAGACAGAAATGGAGAATGGGAAGTCAATGGACAGAAGGCAGTGGATTCAAGTCCTGACCTCTAGCTAAGGGAATGAGCGCGTGTCTTACCTTGGCAGAGACTCCATTTTCTCATCATCTAATATTTTAATAAAAATATTAAATAGTCCAAACACCCCCTTCTAGCTTGAAAACTAGCCAACTCTATGTATATCACATGGAATACAATATTGCCAAATGAATCATGTTGGGGAAATACTGTCTTTTCTTCATGTAAAAACAAAAACTCCCACAGTCACCATCCAGTCATCCACAACAGTTTACTAGCCGTGTGTCAGTTACTCTCTTATTCCAGGTGAACCACCATGAGTAACCCTGCTGTTCTATGAGCAGAATTTTGGAGCTTCTTTTTAGAAGCAAGATATTATGAAGTCAGTGATAGGACTTAGAGTCTGGGGGTCAGAGATCCTGTTGGTGGCCGGGAAGAAAGACTCTACACTCTTCTGTTTGTCAGCTCATCGTGTCAGCACCTCTGAATGCAAAATATCAACATAATACACTCAAGAGGCATGTCATTATTTCTTGCTCATCAATTGTGCATCGAATGCTGTCAGGTGCTTCATAGTCCACCACCAATACCAAACAATTACCAAATTACAAAAAAAAAACCTCTACTATTCAGGACTAGGACACCACCATACCAATTAGAAATATTTCAAAGAAATGCTCTTTTTAGTGTGCAACATCAGGAAGCTAGAAGCATCCTCTTTCCTCATGCATTCAACGCGTGTTTCCAGAATGCCTCCTGTGGGCAAGTCCTGTGCTGGCTACCTGTTTCTACTTAATTTCTCAGAGCACAGACATGAGATGTGATTATAACAAATGTGCTCTGGGGCATTGCAGCATTTCCCAGGTGCTGGTGTCCACTTGCACTTCTTTGGATTTGTATGCCCAAGGAGAACAGATGGAACCAGGCTGCTATCTTCCCACTTCTGGTTTTGTTGCAGGCTGGGGTCCAGCGGAATCAGGATGCACTTTGTTTGACCCCAACCAGCTCCTCACTCCACCTGGAGTACAGGGTTCCAGGGCATCCTTAGGTGGGTCCTGGGGCAGAGGCCCTCCCCTCCGGAGGCTGTGGGAGAACCAACCATCCAGGCTGGCACACCAAGCTCTGAAAACTGGGACAGATTTCTCAGCCTTTCCAAGACTTCACTGATTCTCTCTGAAATGGGAAACTACCTCAAGTGTTATGAACACTGTCAAAACTTCATATAGCTTATTATGGCATCATGCATGTAAGGCATTGAGCTCAAAGCCAGGCCCTTAATATTGACTCAAAAAATATTCGTGCTTCCTCTTCCTGTTTAACGTAATTAAACACAGAGTCCCGTGTCAAAGGAAACTGCCTGTCCCTGCTGCCTGAATGCTCCATTGGTTCTGATGAGAGATAACTTGAGAAACACTGGCAACATCTGTTTCTCTCAAATATGTCCCGGCATCCTTGAGAAATCATCGGTTTTAGGCACACAATTAAATGAAGGGGAACAAGGTTGGGCACCAAATGTGTTGTAGCATCCTGGGGGAAAAATCAGAAGACCAAAGTCAACAGGAAGCAAATCTGAAAGCAATTCTGCCATGTTTTTTATCCCAACCCCCTTCAAAAAGAGTTTAGTGTAAGGAGTGCAAGCGTGCAAGACACTCTTATAATAACCAAAATTATCCAGGAAAGGCATGTTCATTTTAAATGTTGAAAGAGAAAGCAAACCCCTCAGGAAATTAAGTCTGAGTTCCATGATATCTTTCTTCTTATGTAGACATTGAGACAACAACAAGAACACTCAGTCTGTTTGAGCTTTCAGCTACTGTATTTTTCCATTTCATTCATTCTTAGTTATTTTCAATGTTTTCAATTTATTCAGAGAACTAATAAGTGATTTCTTATGGGAAACTAGGGTTTACACCCAAATGCCAAGAGAGAAACTAAATTCTATCCACTAAGTCACCAAAAGAAGTGCCTCTATCAACTCATCCTGTGTGCTTCTAGGACAAGAACCTGCTACTTATTTCACAGATGTGTCTTTGTTGTCTCTAGTAACTGCTCTGTGCTTAGCACCTACTGTTAATTCATGCGGTCAACCTTTAACCAAATACTGAAAATGTGATGTATGCATTTGATAAAAGAGTCAAACTAGGTCATCTCTGAATCTCAGATTGAAAGTAAGTAAAACCATATTTATTTCAGTTTATAAAATGTTTTATTAATACTCTGTTTATCTTCTTTGGTGGATCTAATAATTAGGTAACAGTTTTCCTTTAAAACAATTTCACATCTAAGAATAAATTAGATGCTGATGCATTGAATGTCCACTTCAAGAGACTTGGCAATATATACATTATATATAGTCAATAATAAAGTCAGAAATAAAAAGTCTAGATTTATTGGAGATGATGAAAAGTATTTTCATTTCAAGAAGAAAAAATTAAAATTACTCTAAATATGATGTATTTCAGATCTTTGCTTTTATATTTTACCATTTTATTGTTGATTCCAAATTATTTTCCTCTGCCTCTTTCTCTTAACTGAGAAATCTTTTATCTTTGTTACCAAGCCACAAAATTTGTAATCAACAAGGTGTTTAAGTTTCTAAATATGAGAGATGGGATTTATTAGGGAAATTGGCTCACACAATTATGGAGGCTAAAAGGTTCCAATCTAGGCTGTCTACAAGCTGAAGAACCAGGGAAGTGGACAGTGTAGCTCAGTACAGCGCCAAAGGCCTGAGAACCTGGAGGGGCCGCTGGTGCAAGTCCCACAGTCGAAAGGCCAGGGAATCTGGATTTTTGATGTCCGAGGGCAGGAGAAGGATGTCCCAGTCTCAGAAAAGGCAGTGAATTGACCTTTGCTCTGCCTTTTTGTTCTATCTGGACCCAGCCATTGGGTGAAACCCATCCACATTGAGAGCAGATCTCCACCACTGAGTCCGTGGACTGACACGCTGTTCTCCTCCAGATACACCTCGTAGACATACCGGGAAATAATTAATGCTTTGCCAGCTATCCAGCTATTCCTTAATTCAGTGAAGTTGCCACTTAAAATTATGACATCGCACTGTAGCATCTTTTCATAGAAACACTTCCCCCTCTATCACATCTCTTTCTGTACCCACACGTGGAGTGTGTATTCTTATTCTCATTTCCAAATTGAGGGTGAGGGTGCGCTGAGATCCAGGAGGTTAAATGCCAGGACTAAGGGGAGAGGTCACATCAGGATCAGAAAGAGACCTTACGTTTTGTCTTCCAGTTAGGTTGTGTTTCTATTTTAAAGCTTCTCCCAAAAAATTAAATATTATGCAAATTTTAAATACTACGATTAAAGGAAAGAGTTATTTTTGAAGTCTTTATAACATTATAATTGGAGATGCCTTTGTCAAATTTTCCCATTTTAAACTGTCAGGAAAAACAATAATTATTTTTCTGATGCTGAGGTTTTATATTTTAGTAGAAGAACTTAAACTATGACTTGTATTTAAGTCTAACAGAAATAGAGGTACTGAATGAAAGTAGTCATTGACCTGGGACAAGATCACTTTGAACATGACACTGTTACACAAAGTGTAATATTTATTTTTAAACAACCACTTTTCAAAAGCAGTTGTGCATGTATTCCAAAGAATAAAATGCTAGCTAATAGGTTTTGAGAAGCAGAATAAAATATGAAACTGAATTACTGAGGGGTGATAAACTTGGGTCGATGTGGCTGAGGTGGTTTGTTTTAGAGTTTGTAGCAATAAAGGTAATCAGGTGATTCTTAATGTTGCCAGAGTACTGCAGTGGAACCATTAAAGGAAGGAGAAAGGGGGGTATTTAAAAAGGTCAGATCTTTGATTCTGGAAGATTTCAACTAGGTATTAATTCTATCAATACTGATAGCATCTTAAGGGAGGGAAATTCATCTTTAAAAAAAAAAAGTCTGTTACAGAAGGTCGAGTGGATGCCCAACTAATACCAAGCTTTATCAGCTTATATATTCTGGAGAGTAGTTCCATTTATTAATACTTGATTTCTTTTTAGCATCTGGTTTTTTTAATTATTCAGGATTTTAGGTATATGGTCTCATTAATTTCCAAAATATTCTTATGGATAGGTGAATTACAGGGAGAGTCCAATGTGTAGATGTCTACGTACCACAGACCGGGGCACATGTTGGGTGAGTGAATGAGTGGACACATGTTCAAACTAAAACAGACTGAGGCCAGGCATGGTGTAATCCCAGCATTTGGGAGGCTGAGGCGGGTGGATCATTTGAAGTTAGGAGTTCGAGACCAGTCTGGCCAACAATGGGAAACCCTGTCTCTACTAAAAATACAAAAATTAGCTGCGTGTGGTGGCGCACTCCTGTAATCCCAGCTACTCGGAAGGCTGAGGCAGGAGAATCGCTGGAACCTGGGAGGCAGAGGTTGCAGTAAGCTGAGATCCTGCCACTGCACTCCAGCCTGGATGCAGAGGGAGACTCCGTCTCAAAAAATAATAATTAATAAATAAATAAATAAATAAAAGAGACCAAAAGCACAGTTGCATTTGATCCAACCTTTGCAAAGACCCAGCCTTTGATCTACCTAATTACATCTCTGACCTGAGGAGGTTTCTTACACATCCCAAGTCTCCCATGAAGTTTCTGATCCTCAGTACATATAGGAAAGAGCTACAGGAACTGCTCGGGGCCTAGAATAAGGACAAGGAGAAGGAGAAGAAATCACTTAGCTGAGTATAAAGGGAATCATTAAGTTATTCTTGGTTCAAGCATTCTGAGTATGTGGAAGAGCAGGAATTTGGGTGTTTGGCTTTTAATGTTTTGGAATTTTTAGGCAAATTCGCATTATAATTTGAAATTTGCTAAGATGATTGATAGATATTAAATGGTTAACATTTCTGAAATGATCCAATTTTTCTAATAATTAGAACAGTCTTCTAATTGTTCATGTATTAATTTCATTTAATCCTCCCAGTGGCCCTTAAAATTCTATTATTATCCCAATTTTATATCTGAGTCTGCTTAGAAGATGGGGTAGGTCCTTTATTATCCCAATGTCACTTATAAGGAAACAGAGGTGCAGAAAAATAACTTGTCTAAGGTTATAGGAAGATAAAAGGACAGAAACAGGATTCATATTCAGGCAATCTGTCTCCTGAGGCACAGCACATGTACCCTTCTACACAATACTGCAAATCATGTTTACTCAGAAATGGTCACACATTTTGTCTTATATGTTAATATATTATTAGTAAGGGGAGGCATCAAGTGAGAATTTGGAAGCTTAATGTGCAAGTCTCCCTTTCGAGTTGAGCTAGGTATCATCCCATCATTTTTGGACATGCAGAATGTGATTGCAGAAAAGGGAGACACTGGAGGTGAGGACTTTTCAGAGAAAGAAACAGTACATGGCAAAGCACAGGACATGTTTCAGGAAGGACAATTTGTCCTGTGTGCCTACAGGTGGTGAGCAAGGGTCAAGACAGGAACTGGGAGGCTACGTTTGGAAGAATGTGTTGGAGTTGGGTCTTCCTTCAGGCAGGAAAAGGCATGAGCAAAGCTATTCACAAAAAACAGTTTTTCACTTTCTGCAAGAAAGGCAAATGTGTGCTGAAAAAAATGTGTAAGACAGCAAGTGTGTTATTTATTTTTTATTATTTTATTGACTGTTTTTAACTTGTCAGATTATGGTTAGAGTAAGAATGGCTGCAGGCTTGGAACAAAAAAGTTCTAGAAATAGGAGCCTACTAACTTACCATCTGAACTGCTGAAATATTTTTACCAGGGGGAAAAGAAAATAGCTAAACGTTAGATCGAGAAATGGCAATTCCAAGCAAGGACTCTCCTTTTTGACTGTGTTTGTTTTTAACTGGATCATTGCCTAGAATGACTCAAAATGCTAAGTTTATTCTGACTGAGGGAGAAGGTCCCTGAACACAGTGAGGTGGAGACATTTACCTACATATTAATAAACAGGAAATTAGGAATAATGACAGTAAATGTAAGCTGTCAAGAAAACCAACCCAACTCAGTAGGTGCGAGCAAGCGTCCATCAATCCACACAATGTGTGTTTGTAAGGCAATCATTCTGACTCTTTAGCAAATACACTTAACTTACAAATTTCAAATAATTTTGCCACCCCAAAACAGGTTCCATGAATGAGCTCAGTGATTTATTCTCATGGCTAAAAATATAGCAGGGACTCCTCTTTGAGAATGGCCATCACAACTACTGACCATTCTTTTGAATGGCCTTAATACAACAATAGTATAGCCTCTTTTTTTTAGAAGTAGGTATAATTTTTGGAAAATGTCAAGAAAATACAGATTTAAGTCAGGTAAAGAAGGATGCTCTACACTGGCAATATGCTTTAAGGGCAACTAAAAGTTGTGAGTATAAAGAAAGAGATAGGAGTTATTGACCACATCATATGCTGGCTCCAAAGACCTTACTATCCGTCCCAAGCCCTTTCTACTGTCCACCTCGTCTTTCTTGTTTTCCCGTCACACCCCACTTGACAAATACCACCTATGCAAAGGCTGTGGACAGGCCTCAGTACTTCAGCCTATATGGACTTCTACTTGCTGTTTCCTGGGGCTCACCCTGTGCCCCTCCCATTTTAGTCTGGCACATTGTCTCCTTCAAGAATTTGCACAGGTATCACCTCCTCTCTGTGAAGCTGTCTCTGAGCCTCTGCACATACCTTACTCTTCCCCTCCCCACTAAGCATATGCTTCTGAAAGTTGAGCATCATGTTTAATTTATCTTTAGCTGTATCTGTAGCTTCTACAGAGTACCTAGCCCATAAGTACTCAGTAAATATCTACTGAATAAGTGAATGAAATAATTTAATTCCAGAGACTGCTAAGCAAGGTAGTATCACAGAATAGAGTAGATAGAACAGGCTTCCAAGAAAATTGCTTTGAAATGTCAGTCATTAGAGATTTGATGTGTACATTTTGGTATATTTGTTTTAAAGAATTGGATCCATCTTTGGAGTCTCACCTTTTGGGAAGTACATAGTACATTAGAAATACATTGCACTCATATGCAAATATTTCACTTAACCTGTTAGAAAGAACCACGAGGAGAGACATTCCATTATACCAGCAAAAAGAACCCCAAACAAAAAGAACTGACAATTAAAGTGATAGGAATAAAAATGTGTTTTATAGCTCCAAATTCTTTGTGCTGTCTTTACTTTTTTTCTGTTAATTGCTTAGAAATTTCATATGTATAATTTTAAAAATCCTTTTAAAATAATTTTATCCAAAGTGTATTTAAAGTGAGTCTGAAGGCAGAGCAGCTGCCCTGTGAAATAGAATATACCCATGTCACAGACATGTCAAGACATCGAAATGCTTATCTGTTTCGTAGGACGAGGAGATAGCAAATAATCACCACCATGATCTGAAACATCCATGATGTTGCATGTGGTAATGTTCACATCCTCAGGGAGCCCTTCCTGGGATTGGGGAGAGTCTTGCATCACCACGTCGTGAGTTCCTCGGTCCCTCGCTGAGTCTTCCCCAGAGCCCACTGCATGCGTGACATCCACATGGTATGCAGGAAGCCCGAGAGTCCTGCAAAGGGAGTTCTGGCCCTAATCTTTCATCGTGGATGCTTGTTTCCAGTAGCTAATTAGCACACCCCACAAAGCACTGATGAAACCCATTTTTATAAAAGTCTCACCTAATGGTTTGGATATAGCTAAGCCAGAAAGGCGTTCATTCAAATAACGGCCAGGCAGATTGACACATGTTGCAATGTGTTTCCATGTTCCTAATTGCGGATTCAATAAGAAGTTTCTGAACTGTTAAAGTTCTACCCACTATTGCCAAAATGGAGATTGGGAAGGTATTTCCACACCTGCTGCCATTGAAATAATTTGCTTTTAATATATCATGGAATGTAGTAGCTAAGAGGAGATAAGTCTGCAACTGGAAAAATGGAGAAAGCTCTGGATCCCTGCATCGTACAATGGGAAATGGGAGTACAGGTTAGTGGACTTGATGCACCTGTTTTAAATTGACAAGATTAGCTCTTCTAACACATTTATTTTATTTTGTTTTTAAACAGATTTTCTTTTTCATCTAGGGAGAAACTTCATTATAACATTAATTATATATCTTAGTCCTTCAGTTCTAAAAAATCCGGATCTGATACATTGTATCATATAGCAAATGTCTATGGCTTCTGCAATTATTAACAGTATTGTATGTTGCATAAAATACTATGTGTCACAGAGACTTTATATCTTGTTCTTAATGTGGCAGTTTTCTGGTGATTTTAGCTGGGCTTTCTTTGTCTCTTTCCCTGATCTCCCCAGTAAGCTTCCAGGTCTGCTCCTATAGTATCACACCTGGCTGTTAGCCTCTGCTAATTACTAGCTGATTGCTGTACTGTTTTTGACAACACCCTGTGCATAAAGTGCCCCATGGTCTGATCTGATTAAAGTTGTGAGGCACTGCTTGTCTTTGAGGCTGCTCTGACTCCGGGAAGGCTCTTCTCAGCCCTCAGGGCTGTCCTTGGCTCTCGCTGTTGAACCTCCTGGGGATCTGCCATTTCACTCTTGCTGTGAGTATCGTGGATCACCTTCTTTGTTGTTCACCACCAAGATCTCCATTGTTTTTGACAGTGCCCTTAAGCATGAACTTCCACATTCTCTGTTCCAGATAAAGTTTGTGCCCTTTGGCAGAGTTACTGGAGCTCTTTCTTCTTAACCTTGCCTCTTTCCCTAGGCAGAATCTGTGTACTACTTCCCCAGGGCTAGGGCTGGTGTCAGCAACCTGCTTCTCCCACAATGACTCCCCTGCTCCATTAACTGGTGCTCTGGGTAGGAAGGGTAGACCCTAGTCTTCTCAGCTTGCTCTTCCCCAGCAGGACATAGACCTTCTGCCCTCTGAGTGAGCTGGGGCTAGAGAGACCAGAGCCCAGTAGTCTCAGCCAGCTGCCTTGCTGCTACAAGTGGGAGATTGGTGGGAGAGGGGGACCACATCCTCTTGGCTATACCTACCTGCAACCCAAAGCTGGGAGTAATGAGATAAGCCAATAGCCTGTCCCTCTCAGGGTGAACTGTAGCTCTAGACTGAGAGCCAGGAGGAGAGGGATCCCCCTCTCTATTCCCACTCAGAATGGAACTTCTGTCCCACTGAGCTGAGAGAAGAGAGGGTGATGTGAGCAGGTCGTGGCTTAAGTGTCACGGTGTCTTATTGTTCTTACAGAGATTTAGTAGATTTTCTTGAATAGATACTTCACTACTTGCTGTTGTACCTTAGGACAATTATCATATTTTAATAGCAGTTTTTTAAAAAATAGTTTTCAGTAGTTAAATGGTTGTTTCACTAGAGAGAGGGACTGCTGAGCTCCTAACGCTGCCATTTAGGAAGCCAATCTCTTTCTACTTTTAAATGTTTGCAACCAGGGCAGCTAAACATTTACCTTCTTTTCACTTCAGGTTCAGAAGAATATCATTTAATATTAACCAATTTGTTGTTTTCTAAATTGTATGCATCCTGGCATCTCAATAAGAAAATTTCCTTTTAAGGCCAAAAATGTCTTATTCATAATGATATATTCTCAAAAGGCTGTTTCTGGAATAAAGAAGAGCAACTTTTTACTCTTAAACTTTTACTATTGGCAGATGTCTTGATCCATTCAGGCTACTGTAAAAATATACCATAGACGGGATAGCTTATAAATAGCAGAAATTATTTTTCACAGTTCCAGAGGCTGGGAAGTTGAAGATGAAAGCACCAGCAGTTTCAGTGTATGGTGAGGCTGGTTCCTCTTTCATACGTGGTGCCTTCTTGCTTTGTCCTCCTGTGGCCGAGAGCAGAAAGAGGGAAAGCAAGCTCCCTCATGTCTCCTGTATAAGGGCACTCATCTCATTTATAAGGGCTTTACCTCCATGACCTAATCACCTCCCAAAGGCCCTACCTCCTAGTACCATCACCTTAGGAATGAAGACTTCCACGTGTGAATGTTGAGAGGACACAACCATTCAGTGCATAGCAATGGACTTTCTTAGCCACGTCCACCTCATAGGACAATGAAAGGATAGTGAGCTCTACTAATTCCCTATTCAGATCTGTTATCCTAGGCTTACACTCAAGCATTTAATGGCACGTAACTGATTTTTATTGATGATCTCTCCACTAAGACTTCTGTTATAGGTTGACCTGTGACACCCCAAAATATGTCGGAGTCTTATGCCCCAGCACCTCAGAATGGGACCTTATTCACAAATAGGGTCCTTGGCAGATATAATTAGCTAAGACGAGGAGATCAGGGCAGGGGTCATAATCTAATATAACAGGTCTTCTTTTAAAAAGGGGCAATTTGGACACATGAACGTGAACATGCACACAGGGAGAGAGACACGTGAAGACTGTCGTCACGCTGCCACCAGCTAGGGAACTACCAGAAGCTGAGAAGGAGGCCTGAAACAAAGCCTTCTCCAGCACTTCTAAAGGGTGCATAGCCCTGCAGGCACCTTGGCACTGGACTTCCAGCCTACAGAATTGTGAGACAGTAAATTTCTGTTGAAGTCACACAGTCTGCAGTATTTGGTTACAGTAGCCCCAGAAAACTAATATATTCTCATCCTGATAGGAAATGATTTCTTGCTAGCTAATATGTCACTCCAAGTTTCCTGTAACCTATGCAGAATTTATGTAATGTTCAGAAGGCCCCAGATTATTATAAAACTAATCTTTCACAATAACGAGCAATATAAGATGAAGACTACCTACTGGCTAATGGATTCTGTTTGTCTCATGGAATCCATCAGAAAATGATTGGAAGAAGTGCATTTTAATATGAAATTTCAAGGGAAGATGGAATAAATCAATGGCAAATACTGAAGAAGGAATGCAGATATACCATCCACATGAGAAAAATAAAGTCAGATTGTTATCTCCTGTAGCCTCTACTCCAGGGTCTCGCAATCATTTACTCATTTAACAAATATTTATTGAGTACCCCTGGTTTGCCAGACTCTTGTAGTCCCGGTGCTTATTAAACATCTGTGGAAATGAAGTTATAAGCCTGTCTTTAAGTCCCTGGCAACACACTCCCTTCTCTGCTTAGTTACTGCTATTTTCAGTTACTTGGAAACACATCCGTGTCCTCAGGTTCCTAGTGCCTGCTAGAGCCCAAACAGCTAATATTTCTCTTTCCCTCTCTCTGACCCAAGACTCACCGTCAAAGTTCCTGCCCAGGGCTGACTTCTAGGTTCTAATTGTTATATACATGTTGTTCAGAGGCCTCTGAAATGCCCCTCAGTCCTAAGGGGAAATGCTAAGGGAAAAAAACAAACTTTGACAAATGGAAACTGACCCGTGGTTATCTCAGTTTCCAGTAAGGTTGTCTGTAAGGCCAAAAGATAAACTTAACAACTCATTTGTGAGTATGTGGAGGCTTCTGGCTAAAATTTATTTAAAAACAAAAAGAAAATCAATTTCTTTCTCTAGTTAACTTCTTGACCTTAGATTTCTACTGATGTTCCTGTGAATCTCATCAAAACACTGAGGAAGTTAGATTAATGGTGTAATTTGCCAATTTCAATTTAACATTTATGATTACCAATAGAAAGCCTAATAAATACAATTTTAATATCAAAAAGGAAGCACAGTCTTTGTCCTTTATATTTGCTCTTGCATTAGAAGACTTTGAAAAGGATTTTTTACAAAGTAAATGCTGCATTTGTGTTCCGTCAACATACATTATAGTTTACATTAATTGATTGTTTTTCTCTAACATATAAGAAACCTTAATGTTGTAAGTACCTGTAAAACTGACTCTTAGTAACTTTCTCCCTCCATTAGAAGCTGTATTTGCCTAAGTTAAGAGCACGGGTGGCAGGGCTAGAATCTCAATTCGCTAAAGCTCAGTACTGGGCACTTTGGTGTTAGTGTTTGAATCACTTTCTCACATATTGATTATAAAATGAGGTTTTGCTTTCTCCCTGCTGCTGTTTTTCACACACCATCTTCTGGCCCTGAATCGCCTGGCACTGGTTTCATCAGCAGTGGCCATGACAATGACTTTGTTCGCTGCACGTTGCCAAGTGCACTGAGAGATTTACTTACCTGAGAGAGCCCCAGAATATAGTTTTAGAAAAAAAAAGAAACGTCAAAGCCATTCTCATCTCCCTCTTATCCTGCTACCAAATTGTTAAATGTAAAAATACATTTGAGTTTTTGAATTGGCAAGTTACATGGTGAGTTTGATTAAATGCTTTACTCTAAGAAATCCAAAACTTTTAGAGCATTCTCTGCTGACATATGAAATACAAAAAAAAAAAAAAAAAAAAAAAAAATGGTTTGCATTCCTTACAATAAGAGAAACCAGATCAAAACTACACTAAGATATTACTTTTTTCCTGTAACATTGACAGAAGTCCGAATGTTTCCAACATTCTCTTTTGGGGAGGCAGTAGAGAAACAGGAGCTCCCGTGTGTGGCTGATGGGATGCCACACGACCCTATGGAGTCATACCTCAGAAAGTTACAGGTGCATTCTTCCCTGGCCCAGAAACCCTTCTCAGAGTCTACCCTAAAGATTCACCTCCCAGAAATGAAATGATATTTACACAAGTTTATTAATTGTAGCTTTATTATAACAACAAAAATTGGAATCAGCCCAAATGTCCATCACTAAGGAACTGGTTGAATAAATTCTTATATAACTACACAGTGGAGCATAACGTAGGTTTAAAAAGAAAAGAAAAAGAAATCTGTGTTCCAAATGGAGCAATTTCCAGGATATATTGTTAAAAACTGTGAATTCAAAGAAAAATATGTATGGTATGTATCCTTTGTGTGAAGAAAAATACACATACACACACGTTCTTAGTTTGCAAAAGCAAACACTAAAAGGGTAAACCAAAATTAAAGAAAATGCAAAAGAATAGGAGGTAGGAATGAAAGGATACTTCTCTAAATACACTTTGTTATATAAATTGGACTTTAGAAATATGTTTTCCATATTCAAAACATAAAAAGCAAAATATAACTCTACCTAAAATATTAAAATAAGCATATGAATGAATCTATAGGCCAAGTTAATGACATAACTACAAAGAAATGACTTATTTCAAATGTTTTAAACCTGTATTTTGGCTATACTAACTTAGTGAGGCATATTCTAAAGAAAAATAGAGATGTAAAGAAGATCTTACACTTTAATAGTCAATTTTCTAGTTGTAATATTACTACTGATCATTTTGCAACTCTCCTAAATAGGGTGTAGGATGGTGGAAATAAGTAATTTTGTTAATGCTGTTAGGAACCAAGGCCATCAGTGTAAAATGAAGGAATTGCAAGTATAAGATGCAAGAAGGTAAGTAAAAAGCTCATTGTTTATAGTTCAAGTTTAACTTGTCCAGATGAGCTCATGATTTTTTTTTCCTGAAGCTTTGTGTTTCGTATGGATGTCCTCTAAAAAGGCATGGAAAAAATGACAACTCAACTGCAATGAACACACCAATAGTCCTGATTGTCAAGTGCAAGTATCACTCACTACTGAAAGAGGGTTCCTTGGAGGAATGGCAGGTTCCCAGGCCAGGGGAGGAAATACACAGGCTGAGACCAGAGCATCTTATTGTCCCAGAAAGCAAAGAGGCTGCCAAAGACTCATAGGTCACATTAAAAGAAAACCAAAGCCAACACAAAGGGACTTTGGCCAAATATGAGACAATGTAATTTAAAAAGATAATGAATTCATTGATTGAAACACATTAAATATATTTTTTAAAAAGTACATTCTAGTTACTATTAAAAACTAAAAGAGGCTGAGCATGGTGGTTCACGCCTATAATCCCACCACTTTGGGAGGCTGAGGCAGGTAGATTGCTTGAGGCTAGGAGTTTGAGACCAGCCTGGACAACACAGCCAAACCCTGTTTCTACAAAAAGTACAAAAATTAGCTAGGCATGGTGGTGCACACCTGTAGTCCCAGCTATTCAGGAGGCTGAGGTAGAAGGATCACTTGAGCCTAAGAGGCAGAGGTTACAGTGAGATGAGATTGCACCACTGCACTCCAGCCTGGGCAACACAGCCAGACTCTTTCTGAAATAAATATTAATGAATAAATGAGGAAAAGCCCAAAAGAGGGGAAGGGTGGACCTTATACAACATTTTGGAATTAACTAGGATGCCAACATTTTACTCCAAAAGTTGGCAATTAAAAGTTAAGAAGTAAGCATTTATCTTGCCTTTCCTATAAGTACTGAATGCAGGGTAATCAAATTCCCCTGTTGATGAGGGGAAGTTCTTATTTTTAAAAAATCAGCCAATAAATCTGGAAAGAATAATAGAATTAGAAGCATCATCATTTTAAAATGCCAAATAAAATAATGGATTTAGCAAGGATCATTAAATGGATGAAGACATTTGATAAAAGATTAATGAGAAACTTCTTGATGTGAAGATCAGACTGTTTTCGAATCATGAAAAGTGAGACAAGGTGTCATATGTCTCCTAAAGTAACGCACTATGAAGGAGACATCAGTGTTTCTTCTCCAGAAAATAACAAAAATATAATTGAGTTACATTTCACCACAAAGAATCAAGCAGAAAATCCTAAAATATGGAATTTCTAAAGGATAATTGGTCTCATTTCTCTTCTGAAGTACAGAAGAATAGAATGACATATGGGTGGAATATACTTCTTAAGGAGAAAAGAAGGCAGGCAGGCAGGCAGGCAAGAAGGAAGGAAGGAAGAAAGAAAAGGAAGGAAGGAAGGAAATAAGTGAAACAATTGTGGCAAAAATATTCATAATAGTTGAAGCTATATGATAGCTGTATGGGGGCTTATAATACTAACTTTTCTGCTTTTGTTTGGTTTGAAATCTTAGTAAAAAAGTAAGAAAATGTTTTGTTCTATGGAATATAGAAATCTTGGAGCAATTTGACCTGCTCAACCGTCCACAATACAGTTGTAGGCAGCATGATAACTGGCAAGGCTGGAAGTCATCAAGCAGGCTACCAGTTTCAGCTGAAAATCCTAAGCATAGAAGTTGGGTTCATAATAGTAAACAAACGTCCCTTTTAAAGACATTGAGTCATCTTAAAGCACTACCCATAAAACATAAATGCCTCCTTTTTCCAAGTAAACAAATGAGATCTAGAATTTTCTCTTCTTTCAAAAAGTTGAGATTGTGCCCATGATCCTGTCTGAGTAATTCCCTTCTGCCCAAGACAGTTTATCACCAAGTGGAGCTCCAGAATGATGCCGTTATAAGAACAGTGAAGATTAACAATGAAAGCAGACCCTGACCATGAGAAGTTTAACTGGGAATGTAGAACAAATGCAATCAATTGATATAAGAAAACAAAAATAACCCCTCAATTTGGTAGCCAAAATGATAAAACTCAACTGCCTTTTTGAAGCCCAAGGAAACCTAGTTCTCAAAAGAAAACCAAACCAATTTTTACATTCACTATTAATTTTAACTAGCTCCCCTTCATTCGGTCTCCCTTGGATACTAGTTATGCACTATGGATATAAGAATGAAGATTGGCTGATGTCTGCAAGGAGCTTACTGCCTAGTAAGGTATGTAGACATCTGAGTAACTAACTATAGGAAGTCCTTACTATTTGAGGAAAATTAATGCCAAAGAAGAACAAGTTATAATAACTCTCATAAAAGCCAAAACCTCATAGATCTAAAAAAAGTTATCTTTATCTTGAAAAATAAAACTAAGCATCATGAAAATACATTTGTTTTATTATATTTAATAAGATATGGTTTTGACTTACACTATGCACTGATTCATAGAGCAAATAGTTATACATTGATGGAGGGTATGGGCATCATCTTATCAACAGATTATATACTGGCGTGGTGGAATATCTTTCACTTCCTCTTTGGCTTTCACAGCATACTCATAAAGAGAGTTATTTAAACACACACACAAGTTTCACCAGCTATTCCATAAGCATTTCTTACTCAGTTCTCTTCCAATCATTCTCTCTAGAAGGAGCTACCATGACATTAATTATCACTTTTAGTTTTTTTTCTTTAATTATCTGGTCTTCATACACTGATATTCATTTTTCTTTCTTGTGATTTAGAGTTCCCAGTTTCATCAAATTCATGAAATTCTCCATCTTTTCATCTTCATTTTGTCATCACTTTGCATTGAAATGCCATCCAAAAATCAACTAGGCTGTCCAGCAGATACTACCAAGATAGTGTTAGTCAGGGAGGCATGATTGAGGGAGCTAACTGTATAAGTGGTCAATTTATTGATAATACTTTACTTCTCTGTGGAGTGCTATAATTGTAATGCCTGGGATTATGAATATTCAGGTAATGAGCCCTCCTGAATAATCAAAGCAATAGTGTGCAATCTTTCCACCTCAGGGAGGTAGCGAATCCCTGAGGAGCTTTATGAAATGATTTTGGGAGAGGGAAAGGAAGGTTAGGAATTGTTCAAGGAAACTCCTCAAATAACTGTGACAAGCACCTCTTCCCATGAGAACCACTGAGGAAGATGGGGCGCATGCTCTGGGAGCTCAAGTTGATTGGATCAGGGCTCACGCTGCATTCCCATGGAGAAAGCAGCACATAAATGGACAGTTTGGAGGCAGAGAGAGTCCAGGAAAGGCATGACCATGAAGTAGAAAAGTGAGGAACTGACTGAGAAATCATAAGTCATGTGGCGTCATGAGAGCACAGGATGTGTACCAGGGTGCAGTCAAAGAAAAGGCTGGGGAGGCAGACGGACCCAGCCCACAGGCCATCTAGGCAGACAGAATAAGGAGTCTGGAATTCATAGACAGGTGATGGGAAATCAGTGAGGGTCTTTGAGAGGAGAATAGCCTGTCATTCACTCTGCAGAAAGATGGTCACTCACCAGAATGTGTGGGACAAGTGGGCTGGAAAAGCAAGTGATGAGGATGGAGACCAAGTTGGGAGGCTTTTACGTAGATGGGGCCCATCCTGCCTACACTAGGCCTAGGTGGAAAGCTGGAAGCTGAGCCATCATCCAGGAGGTATGACCTAAGGAACAGTAGAAAAACTGCCTTAAATCTTAGTCTGTTCTGGAGGCTCCAACAAATCACCATGGACTGGGTGACTTCAACAACAGACATTTATTTCTCACATTCTCAAGACTGGACAGTCCATGGTATTGAAAAACCCAGTGTCTGCTGAGGGCCCACTTTCTGGTTTATAGGCAGTCTTCTCGCTATATCCTCACATGGAGGAGAGCAGAGAGAGGAAGTGGGCTCCCTCTTCTCTCTTTTTATAAGGAGAGTCATCCCGTTCATGGGGGTCCTTCCTCATGTCCTGACCACCTCCTAATACCATGGGGGTTTGAGGGTTTTAACACAGGAATTTTAAAAGGACACATTCAGTTCATAACATGCCCTTCCACAAAATGTTTTGCCACTGACCCTGATAATAGTGCTGTTCATTTTTACACGACTCAATCGTTCTGGGGCTCAAGGCCTCTTCTGAGATGCATGTGCTGTTTGCCTAGGAAGAGACCCAGTGGCAAAACTCTGCCTTATTTTCACTTCTTTATCATCTGGACTGGGTAGATGGCCTGCAAACATTTTGTTGGGACAGAGGGCAAGGGGAAGGTTTTTTTTTGCAGAGGATGAAATCAATGTCACGGAAAACTTGGGCTAGTTTGGGATCAATTTGAGAGCTTCAGCTGGCTAAAGGGAAGAGAGGAATGTCACCAGAGTCCCCAAGGGATGGGAGAGAAAAAGAACAGCCCAGAAGAAAGGACCTGAGGAAAAGTTCCATCTATTTCACAGTCATACTTAGAGCCGGCATCTCTATCCTCTATTTTCTTTCATTTCTCACTCCTGGATATTGACTTTAAGACAGGGAGGTAAAGTGGAACTGGAAATATTTGTGTGGTGATTTCTTCAGAGGAGAATGGATTCTGAATGCAAATATTGGTGTTAATATTGGCATTCCAGCCTTGTTTGTTTTTAAAAATAAATTAGTGAGGCTTAACTGTACCTTAAAAACTAAAATCATGCTTTAAAGACTTTACATGTGTTTACCTTTGGATTTTCCAACTATGGTAATGGGCTGAATTGTATTCAGTATAAAATAAAGCATGAAATCTACTGGGAAATATCTTTGAATATATTTTCCAATGTCTGACAATATCCACTGTCACACTTTCATTTACAGGGCAGTAGTTTGCATAGAACAGTATAAAAAAAAGCAAACTTAGGTTAATTTTCAAAGTCAGTCTTTTTATTCAAAGACGAGTATTTCTCCACCTTTTCTCTGTGATTGACTGGCCTAATTCTATGTCTGCACAAAAAAGCAAAAAACAAGGCAATATTTTAGATATCTCAAAAGAAAATTAACTTTTTGCCTCAATTATTCTCTTTAATTTCAAGGGAAAAATCTTTGAGAGGAAGTTTTGTGGATGTTCACTGCACTTCTTTGGCAGACCCTGTGTATGTGTAAATAATATGAGTAGTATTTAAACTTCCTCTTGCCACAGTTATTATTTCCTCTGTTGTGTAATCTCAGTGGAAAAGTTTTCAGGAAACAATGCGGGGAAAGCCAGAGCCCTTCTCACTGCTTTATTCCAAAGATTGCTAGCTCACACCTGGGAGCAGCACAATCACATTAAAACAAGCATCTGTCTGCTGTGGGTTAGGCTGGGGTTTGGCAGCTTGTGACCCGAAAGCAACAGGTGGCCAAATGGCACAGTCAGAAACAACCAGGATGAATACTGCACAGTTAGTGGGGCATGACTGTGCCTCCACTGGAGCTGTGCCTTTAATGAAGTTCAATGTATTTTTTTCTTCTAGGAACGACTTCCTGCCACTGCACCCCACCATGCATGCACACACACGAGTGCACACACAGGCATACAGACATGTGCACACTACTCCCAAGCCCATGGGTGCATTCTAAGTCCCACTGTCACAGTCAACTCATTTTCAGCTAAGCCCTTCATCAATGGTCTTCCAGCTTCACTGAAAGTCCTTAAAAACCTTGATGTCTTGGTTCAGCTTCAGATGCTGATTCAGACCTTAGCAGATTCCCTGTAGGACTCATGGGCTGCTCAGTGGGAGCCTGCAGCCATTCATCATCCCTGAGGGCAGGAACCACCCAAGGGCTCCTCCAGTCACACCTCTCAGGGGTTGATCTCTTTGACAAGGCCCCATGTACGTGTCACAGCATGATTTGAAATCAGCCCAACCCAAACTGTCCCCTGGCTTTAGTGAAAATCTATCTAGTCTTTTTCAAGAAATGTGATAACAGATAGAAAATTTGTTTTTATATACAGAAAAAAACCCTGATATCCCCACCAGGGATACGTGCACTTTCAGAGGAAGGAAGGGATAGAACTTTCCTCTCCTCATCAAAACCTCCCTCTATCTCCAACAGGGCTGCCTACAGCAAAAAGCATTCCCAGGAGTAGACCTGACCCTACACCTGCTCACCCTAGAGCAGCTTTAAAGAGGGAGGTGAGGAGGACTGCCATGGGCCATCACACACCCTTGCCATGCACCTTCGCCCCATCCCTACCCACCCAAATGAGGGAGTCATTGGAGGTTAAAGGTTCTTGTTTAGATATTAGTCCAGGGTTGTCATTCTGCAGATATCATTTTGTGTCTTTATGAATTTCTACAGCCGTCTAAAATAGCATGCTATTTAAAAATACATCAGAATAGCTCCGTTCTTTGTTGGTAGGATTAAAAAATAAGGAGAGAGCATCCTTTGCTGAAAGAACATAAGGCAGAGGGGGGAGTTTTCATCTTTGCTTGGGCATTAATTGGCGCTGTGACTTTAGTTCAATCACTTCACCTCTCCGGACCTTCACCTTTAAAATAAAGACACTGAGTACCAATCCAGCATCAGATTAATAACATCCAGGAGGAGACAAGAAGGAACTGGAAATGAGTGAAACCAGACAGAGTTGTGAGGAAACAGGACTTGATAGCAAAACTGAAGACATTTATATTTAAAATGTTAAAGCCAAATAAAACATGTTGACAAATTCATTGCAAGGGCAGCCAGCGTGATCATTTCCCTGGAGAGTTTTAAGATTCTTGTTGCCTTCAAATATTATCATCTGAAAAAATAATGTTTTAGTGCATGTGGAGCTCTATTGACATCATGTGGTTTTCTGCAAAAGTTTCGATGTCTGTTGAATTTCATAGTATTTCAAATTCAAAAGTTTAATATTCATCGTGGCAATATTTTAGTACACCAGAGCACTGTATTTCTTATTCCTCCAAATACCTCTAAGGAAGATTTTCTGGAGGTAGTGAGTGTTGTTCTCTAGGTTTACCACAAGGAAAGAGATTTATTTCTAGTGGGATTGGAACCTCTCTTCTGACACTGGCTTCCAGCGGGGAGTTTGGACTTTCTACAATATTTGTCCCAATAGGACTGGATGGCAGAGCCACCCCACACTCTCCAGGCCTAGCATTTTCTACACTCATGTCCACGTGTACAGAAGATGAATGTCTGCTATGGAAGGAGGCAGAAAGTACCAAAGGGAAAGATAACTCACCTTGAAGTACTACCGACACTTACAGCCACTCTTTCTGGAATGAGCCAGAAGTTAAACAATAGGTTTGTGAGCTAACTTCTTCCCAATGATAGCTCGAAGGTTATAATTACTGTGTGAGCAGAATAGTCCCGATAATCTTGATTTCTACCTGATTTTATTAAACCTTTCTTGCTATTTCTTTCTGTCATTTAAAATTCATGTTCCTATTCCCATCCCTGCCCACAACATGTGTAGAAATGCACTAGAAACCCTGGGTTCTTAGAATGAGGGCACAGACAGGAATCCAAGTCTGTAATCCCACTTGACCTCGACAAGGAAACTGCGCACAGCTCTGACATGGGCACTCGTGCCAGTGCAGCCGTCGGGAGGGCAGCCTGGATGGATGAGGGCAAGGAACAGACCAAAGGCTCTGCTGATCTTTCCTCTGCATAGGAGGGCTGGGCGAGGTGAGTTAACCTAAGAACAGAAGAGGAGAGAGGTCAGAAGTGGGCATGGGAGTCCATCGTGGAGACTCAGTGAGGCTGTGAGGATACGGGCACAAAACCTCCAGGACAGGAGCAGCCTGCTCGCCCACACCTTGGAAGGGGGAATCAGGGAGCTTCAGTGTCTCCAGGTTGTGCCCCCTCGGGTTTCTCCCACTGCCCCCAACATGCTAAGCGTATGCTGCTCTTCCTTAAAAACTTGCACTCAAGGGCAGCTCCGATGCATCCATATCTTTGTCTTTCTCAGTACAGTTCGGACAGATGGAAATCTCAAAACACCTGTAAAAACTAAAGGAAAATGAAGAGAACTTTGTTTTAGAGAACACGACCAACACACAAGTCTGCTTTCCAAATGACAGGTTCTAGATCCTGAGGAAACTAACGGGGTAGCAACATCTCTATTAGACCTAAAATCCTCTAGCTTGTGACAGGTGCCACTCCTAAGAGTCACATGGCACCCCACCGTCATCAGACTCCCCATCCCCTAGAAATGTTCTGCCAAAATATTGTCTCTCTCTAAGAAATGCTGAAAAACATCTAGTTCAGATATAGACACCCACACCTCCCCAATTCTGGTGTCTGGTGTCCTGGCATGTCTGAGGTGGATCCTCCGAGGCAAGGGATCGTTAGACCACACCAAGGATTGCCTAGCAGTACAGGAACCCAAGTCTCTGCTGAATCATTTTCTCTTTGAGACTGACACACAGTGAGAGGAGGAATCCCCATGGAACGGTAAATGAGGAAGTCTGAGCGGCTTGAGGAGAGGATGGCAGAGAGGCAGCCTGAGCAAGGACAGCTGAGTCAGCTTCTCCCCACACTTCCAAATCCAATGATCTAATCTAAACCCAAAAGGTCTCCATTCCAACAGTGAATGAAAAGCTGTAGAATCCTACAAGTGAAGTGAACAATGGGCTGCTGAATAACACAGACCCAGACTTGGCACTCGACTCACAGGTACATGCTGCTCACGCTGTTCCTTATGGATGCTGTACCTGACCAGATCAAGTCCAGGTGCCTGCCTCAGGGAAAGCACAGTATCTAGGTCAGTAACTGAGGAGACACGCAGGCGCCAGCATTTGCACACTGACTCCCCACTTTGGAACTGCAGACATTGTTCTGATGCTTTGTGCTCCACTTGTTCCACCTGCAACCTGAGAGGACAGGCCGGCTGAGCTGGCATTTGTTGTGGCTGTCCTGAGGACTGCTCCCTTTGTGAGTGAAATGGTCCGTTTCCTGCCATCTGGTATCCCAGAGCACACAAGGAGCGGAGGCACGATGGTTATCATGAATCATCACCAGAAGAAAGGAGAGTGAGTCTATGTGAGTGACTCAGTTCCTTGAAGTTCACTAAAGCAGCCTCCTTGCACCAGCTAAGGCTGAGGACAAAGGGAGAGACGCAGTCACTCACTTCTCCAGCCGGTGGCTAGTGGACCTGCAGGAGGACTGTCCATAGCTGTGGCTGTAGCTCTAGCCGAGGCTCCTACAACTTGGGTTCCCCTTCACAACCTCTGCTCTCCTACCTCATCCTACCTGCAGAACCTCCCTGCGGATTAGCATGATCTGCGTTCCACAGACAAGTAAGCTGAAGCTCAGCAAAGGCAGGCTGCTTGCCAACACCCTCAGCACTAAGGGCAGAAGTCAGGATTCAAGCCTGGGCCCATCTGGGGCCAAAGGCCAGGTCCTTTCCATTCACAAGCGTTTTGTAATCAGGATCCTCTTTTCACTCAAAGATCACTGAAGGACCTGAAAAGGCCTTTGTTTGTGTTGGTTACACCTATCAATTACCATTATGATTTGGTGATAGCGTATCTAATATAATATTACATTAGAAATTAAAACAAATTTTAAGTACATATTTATTAATTTATTTGAAATTAGCAGTAATAAATTAGCATTACATGTTAACAAAAGTAAACTACTTTATGAAAAATAACTTGACTATTGAAACAAAAAAATTAATGAGAAGGACATCATTTTGTATTTTCACGAATCTTTTTCACGTCTGGTTAACAGTAGATGATTCTTGTATCTCCTTCTGTATTCAATCTGTTGCAACAGCAGTAGGTAGCCTCTAGGAAACTCCAGTGGATAAGTCATGGAAAAATGGAAAAATGTCTTAGAATTATTATAAAAACAGTTTCTACTTCAAAGACCCTTGGGAAGGGTATGAGGGACCTCAGAGGTCTACTGGCCACACTTTGGGAACTACCACACCAGGGTGCCAGCCCCTGCGTGGAGGGTAGAGAAGGATAAGATACTTTCTCACTGGCCAATGTGGGACCAAAACAGTAATCCTGTCACTCCTATGGTACTCACAAGGCCACACTTCTTAGAAAGTGAGGTTAGCACCCTCTGGGAGGCCACATGCACATCCTTCCGTACCAGAACTGACCCAGTCATAAGCCCCATCCATTTCTGCAGCTTGTATTCAAAATGATGGGAGACTTTTACTATGATTCAAATTGTTGCTGTAATTTTCACTGTGGAAATATGGACCAGTGCATGTCGTGGGGCAAAACTGTAGGCACTTCCTTCCTTTGTCTTGATCAGGGTCAAGCAGAGTGAGTGTCGCATTCAGGATAATGCCCATCAGAGTGAATCTTCCAGCAAGGGAAGCAGACAAAGGCCAGGGGCAGGTTCACAAGCTGGAGCCAGATGAATGGATATGAAAACTTGGCAGGGAAAACACAGCAAATGGAAAGGGAGTGGAGGCCCACAGACCTGCCTGAGTCGGGGTGCGCAGCTCAGAAAACAGACCTCTGCCAGCTCCGCCCAGGTCAGGAGGATCACAAATCAGAATCAGAAAGGGCCAGGAGCAGGCTGGGGTTTGGTTCCCATCCTACACACTTCTCACAGCCACAGGAGGCTTCTCGGATATCATCGCTGTCCTGGTTGTAAGTTGCTTCACCTAGACACCATTCTGTCCCTGCAGAAGCTAACCTCATTTCTATAATAGAGTACTCCTACCTATTCAACGTTATCAGTAATTACATTAAATTGTGTTGATTTAAAAAAAATATGTCATATCAGCTTCAAGCATCTACAGATTTCTATGTACACCTTTTTAAAACCACAGTTTTCATTAACTTTGCAAAATTTGCCTTTAGGGTCAAAAAGGATCTCTTACCAATCGATTTCTTGGGCTTTTAAATAGTTTTCCTAACATTTTTCCATTTTCTCCCTTTATAGCTAGGCTACTTCTGTGAGAAAGATCTATAATTTAAGTAAGATAAGTCAATTAGAAGTAACATTTTCAAACTATGTTTTTTAGGCACCTGTCAGTGAAGGAAAAATAAAAAATAAATAGACTTACCTTGAGAGAAATATCACCCGAATGCAGACAACCATTAGCCTTTTGGCCGTCAGCCATCACTTTATGGTCATCAATTAAGCAATTAAAAGGTTGCAGTTCCATTTGTCTCATCACTGCATTAATCACTCAAGTCTGTATTGAGCATCCACTGTAAGCAAGGCTGGGGAAAGCAAGCTGTTTGTTGAGACAGTTTAACCTTCCCAGTCTTCTGAGGGTTCAAAACATGCTGTCAGAGCTTCCATTAGCCTTTCCCCCACCAACTTTCTTCTCTCTTCTTCCTCTTTTTCTTTTCCTCCCTCTCTCCCTCAATTATTCAACAAACATTTTGTAAGTAACTTCAGTAGTTAGCAACAATCTCCTTCTCAATAAAAAGCTTTATGGCGTCCACTGCTGAGACCTGGCAAGTATCACATCCCCGAAGCTCACAGAACGCCAGGGCACACTTGGCTGCACCCCTTCCAACCTGACCCCAATATCGACCCCGTATTACTCACTCCTCTCAGGCCTCCTTATGCCCTCATCCTGCTGTAGCCTTGGAGAAAGAGAACAGCAGAGGGAAGGCGCAGGAGTAGTTTCTGAAAGAGTCTACACGTATATGTGTACATGTGTTTTTTTATCACCTTAAACTCTGTTTTGCAGTGTCCTCAGAGTACTCAAAATACGAACACTGTTTCTCTTGGTATCTGTTAACCTTAGGAGGGATAAACATGTATGTAAGGAGACAGATTAGATAGATGGGTGGATAGATAGGAAGGACAGATAGGTAGATAGATGATAGGTGACAGACAGATAGATAGATACACAATAGATAAGATAGATAATCACATGACACATAGAGTCACTGAATTTTATAATAAAAATTATTAGAGCACAATCCCTTTGTTCCTTGATTGCAGATCAGGAAATGAACCCAAAGGCTTATTTAGGAACCATGATCAGCAGCAACCTTGTCCAAAGTCTCTTGTATGTTGAGCTCCACTTGTGCCTTGTGTTTTGGGGGGCAATGGTAGCGTCGTTTCCCCAGGAGCTTCCGGTCTGAAGAAGGAACAAGCAGACAAACATCCATTTCCATGCTCACTACAGAAAGGTCCTTGCGTCCATTCGTCTCACGAACCCGCTTGTTATTTTAATTTCTGTGATCTATACATAGTAAGTCCAACAGTTCACAGGCTTGAATTTTCTAAGTCCAAGCATGCCCTGTTTCTCAACGGTAAGACTTTGACCAAAGCTCTTAATTTATACCACTCCGGATCGCTGCTTGTCTTGCTGGCTGCTTTTTGTAGAAGATCAAAAGAAAATAGATATCTAGGGGCCAGGAGAACCACAGTAACTCTTGCCAAGGCATTCACCTGTCCATCATGGTGGAGGTACAAAGTGTGTTTGGATTCCACTTCGCTCGCTGGCTTTATTAATGGTAACTCCTGCCTGACAAAGCGACAAGCACAGATTACGTCTTTGATGCTGCGTTGTGCTGCGGCTTTATGTGATTTGACATCTCTGCAAAATGCCTGTCTTGCCACAACGAAAAAAATGTCTGGTACAATTTGTGCAAGAATTTGATGCCTTAATACACCAGATGATTCAGACATTCTTTTAAAGTGTTTCTCTGCTTCATGGGAATGAAGAGCAATTTGCCTGAGACACCAGTGCTAACCCAGCTCTCTTAACACCCATCGAGCCAGAGGAAAAACCCTCCCATCCTCTGTGGAAGTCAACCCGTCAGTATTGTCAGAGTCGAATTTGACACATGTAGCGAAGAATCAGGCCTGGCAGCCTGGATGGGCAAGCTGAGAGGGGCCAGAGAGAGGACACGGAAATCTAATAGCAGCAGACAGGAGAGCCTCTACCCACGTTGGGATTTGCTCCCTGGGAAACTTAAATTATAGTGATATTGGCAACTGCCAGCATAGCTGCTGCCTTTCATTGCTTGCTTTCTGAAAACTTCGAAAGTCTCATCAACTTGTTTATGGTGAGGAGAGCCGACAGGCACAGCAGGTCGATCACCTCTTGGCTTCCACGATTCTGTCAGTGCAGAGAAACAGCTTAAGAGAGAACAACATTAAAACTTGTCACATGCATGGAATTTGACTCTAAGCAGGAATCAGCCTGCCCTGATTAGCTGGTGAGGAATCCGCAGATTCCATTGATGGTAGCACGCTTTTGATACTCTTCAACTCCCAAATTTCTTTGATTTTGAAATTTCTTCAATTCCCTTTGATAGTCCAGACTCCAGGAGTCTAGAGAAGGAAGTGAGTTTAGAACACATTTAGTCCAAAAGAGTATGACCTTACCAAAACAGAGTCATTTTACAACGATCATTTCACTGCTGCCACTTCAGTGTTCAGAGGCCTCTGTTAAAGGAGAATGTACGTCATGGAAATAAGCCTCCAAGGTATCTCTGCTGACTGCCTTCTCTGTAAGTGAGCCCTTCCACCTGCATGCAGAATGGACCAGCATCTGGACCCCACAGCAGTGGGCAGCCTCAATGCCATGTGATTCCAAACCATCAGTAAAACACAAGTAGATTTTATAGTCTCACCCAATTTGCAATTGATCAGTTGACCCTATCAACGATGAGATGTCTCTGTTCCTCCTCAGCCTCTGAGTGTATGACATCTGATCTGAGACATAGCCTTTGGATAAAGTGATTTGACAGTAATAAGACTTGTATAATTTATTTAACTAATATGATAATGAGGGCAATCAGGGAATTAATGGGAAAATTAACTTTGATTGATCTATATGGTGCAGTTATTGAAGCCTAAGTGCTCCCTAGTTGCATCTTTTCTTCCAGCCTCTCTGCTCTATATCAGAAATAGTGGTTGAAAAAATAATAGTGACTACCACCTATCAGCGTTAGCTGTACTCAGGGCTACACTCACAGCTCCTTATTTAATCCTGGCTTCACCTCTATGAGGTAGATACTGTCACCATCTCATTGCACAGATGAGACTAGGCCTCACAAGGGTTAAGTGCCCTGCCCACAATCCCACAGATCATATATATAAATATACACATGCAACTTCCAGAAAGGCCCGGGTCTGCCAGGCCCCAAAACCAAGGTCTTACCTACTTCCTGTTCTCCTGCCAAAGAAGCTTCATGTAGATGTCAGCATGCCAACAAGCACTTGATCCCATCTCTCTCTTTTGTGAGCTCTGTGATTCAGGGCAAATTATTTAATCCTTCTGAGCTTCATTTGCCCCAGCTATAAATTAGGAACAATAACACATAGCCATTATTATAGGCCAATGTCTTTGGCCTTTTGATCACAAATGTCTAATGTTATCTGACACATATGAATCACTCAGTGTCTACTATAGGAAAGAGTGAGAGAACGAATGAACAAGTGAGACCCTAAAGCCTTTTACTTCTTTAGAGAGTCAGTAAATACAGAAGGCAGGAAGACAGGGTATCATTATTAGCTAACATAGTCAATAAGTACATTGTTGGAACTATCCAATACCTTATATGGGTTCTTAGTAGAAAAGGATTCACATGTTTTTGTCCTTGTTACCCATGTCTAAATCCTGAAGCCAGGAAACCAGGAAGATGGCCAAGCACAGTGATGCTTCTCTTGGCCTCTCCAGCCATCAAACCCCATCATGACTCTTCAGAGGTTTCTGTGGAGTCCTAAGGTGGCTCCAGGACTCCAAATGAACAATCTCAAAATTACAGAGAGCCTGGGGTGCCAGGGAGACAGCTTCCCCACACAGGCCATGGCCAGAAAGAACCCGGGGCCAGCCTCACATGGAGAGGACTCGGGTTTTTTAAATGCAGAGGAGGGCCGGGCGCGGTGGCTCACGCCTGTAATCCCAGCACTTGAGGAAGCCAAGGCAGGCAGATCACGAGGTCAGGAGATCGAGACCATCCTGGCTAACATGGTGAAACCCCGTCTCTACTAAAAATACAAAAAATTAGCTGGGCCTGGTGGCAGGTGCCTGTAGTGCCAGCTACTCTGGAGGCTGAGGCAGGAGAATGGCAGGAACCCGGGAGGCGGAGCTTGCAATGAGCAGAAATCGCGCCACTGCACTCCAGCCTTGGCAACAGAGACAGACTCTGTCTCAAAATAAATAAATTAATTAATTACATACAATAAAATGCAGAGGAGGAGAGGTGGAACGTGTCAGGTCTTAAGCGGAGCTTTTGTACTCGTCCCCGGGAATCACTGCCCCATGGAGGGAGGGGAAAGAACTCCACACATTTGATTATGGAGTTACAATGGTCATTAAAGCAATTTTCAGTATCCTACTTGAGAATTACGGACTTAGAAGAGCTTCAATGTCAGCTACGGGTCCCTCTGTCCATGCTGCCCTCGCTGGAGTAATGAACCTGTCTGTTGCACATTCACGGGCCTGATGAACTGAGAAGCAGCTCCATGGAGTGAGCAGAGCAGGCCCTCTGGTCAGATGCCCTGGGCTTAACACCGGCTCCACTGCACTCTTTTCCCTCTGACACCAGGGGAAGTCTCTGAGCATCTCCAGGGTTCTTGTGAGGACTAAGTAAGATGACATTTGTGGAGCACCGGGCACCAGAGGTGCTCACGGAAAAGACTGTTCCTAAGAAGGTCAAGCACTGCAAAGGCTGCTTTCTTCTTGTTAAATATTTCAGTTAAGCAGTCTCATTGAATTTTGTTCCATATGGAGATTTTTGCTTTTATTTTTGCTTTTGCACTTTCAGAAGGGAGTATCATTGTGTCCATTCTTTCATGGGAGACAAAGCATAAGCCAAGAAAGGCCTTAAAGAGACCATGAAACTAGGGCAACGGATTTCATTTCATGAGGTATTTATTGCAAGTCCATGTGTCACTAGCCTGAAGATGTGATCCTACTTTCAAAGGTATGCCCACCACTTTCCTTGTCAGTGAGTGAAGACAGGTGGAGCAGCATCCTAGTGCTATTCTACTGCCTGTCCACAAAGGTATGTGTCCCTGCAGTAAGCCCCTATCACACAGGGGTAAAGCAGGCAATTAGTAAAAAAGGGATGAGATTACAGAAGAGCCTTCAGGGAAGATTAAACAGTTTTGGGTGCCAAGTATATACCACAAGCTCTTTTATCTCATTAATCCTCCTAACGACCCTTGGAAGTTAGTATGATTATTCTGATTTTTCTTCTAATAGGAATGTTGCCCAGAGTTTGCCCAAATTTACACAGCTAGGAAGTGGCAGACCTAGAACAAACAGGAAACAAAAGACAAAGCATGACTCAATGAAAAAACTGCTGACTCAGAAGTTAGAAGTCCTGGCTTCACTGCTCAGTAATTCTATATCCTATCTCAAGATGTGGCCCAGGGAACCGCAGCAGGATAAGGAAGACTAGGTGTGGAATAGCCCCCGAGTGGGGTGGTGCGGGACCCAAAGGAACAGACACAATCCAGAGGGGCTGGAAGTCCAGAGTGTCAGGCAGAAGGGCTTCCGGACTATGTGGACACAATGGTCCTGAAAAAGCCCTGAGGTCTCCTGGCAGGTGGCAAAGATTGGCAACTGGGCAATGAGCAACCCAAGCTTGTAGGCCATTGGAAGGTGGCAGCGCCCCAGGCTCAAAGATGGAGCCAAAGCCGAGTGGTTCACACCTGTAATCCAGCACTTTGGGAGGCTGAGGCAGGTGGATCACGGGGTCAGGAGTTGGAGACAAGCCTGGCCAATATGGTGAAACCCTGTCTCTACTAAAAATAAAAAAATTAGTGGGGCATGGTGGCGTGCGTCTGTAATCCCAGCGACTCAGGAGGCTGAGGCAGAAGAATTGCTTGAACCCAGGAAGCAGAGGTTGCAGTGAGCCAAGATCATGCCACTGCACTCCAGCCTGGGCGACAAAGATGGAGCCAAAGCCGAGTGGTTCACACTTGTCTCAAAAAAAAAAAAAAAGATGGAGCCACAGCACTAGGAGGGGAGTGGACAGGGGTCCAGAAGGACACTGTCTCAAAAAAAAAAAAAAAAGATGGAGCCACAGCACTAGGAGGGGAGTGGACAGGGGTCCAGGAGGCTCTGGTGTCTAGGAAGGACTAAGATGCTGGACATAGGACCATGAGGCAGACATGTGGTTGCCGAACGTGGGAACACTGGAGACCAATTCTCAGGCATAAAGCCAAAGCCATGTGTAAACCCTGTGTTGGAGAGGCATTGCAAGCCTGGCAGGCAGCAAGCAGGCACTTCCCTGCTCTAGTGCTTCACTAGAGCTTCTTAAATCCCTCCCATCTAAGGCACGTTTCACCTGAGGGAGTGAGACCGAGCATGTGGGTGGAGAGAATAAACTTCAACTGTGGGAGCTGTGGGCTTTTATAGGGACATCCAGACATTTCTGACCCCAGGACTTTGGGTAAATTATTTAACCAGCATGAGCTTCAGTCAGTAAATGAAGAGGCAGAATGTGATGATTTCAGTGGCAACTTGTTTTAAGAATTTGTAAGTGGTATGAATCAACAAACGTAGAGACTGAAATGGGATTTGCCTGCAGAGGTCAGTGGAACATGAAACAGTTTTTTTTTTTTTTTTTTTTTTTTGACACTGCCTAACCTACAGTGTTTAATTTTAGGCAAACTCTTAACTTCGATTTGCCTGTCCTAAAATTGGGGATAAAGGAATGAGTTCTTTAGGCATGCTAAAGTTTAAACTAAGTATAGCACTCCTATGCTTAGATGGCATACATGGCATAAACACTGAAAATAAAAATCTATGGCCCTAGGATCTCTTTTTAAAAAACCTGTAGGAGAAAAGAAATAGCTTCTGTTTCATTCCAACAGACAAAGAACAGAGGGTAAGGAAATTCTGATTGCTGAGAAAGTGGAGAAAGCACAGCTGCAGAAGAAACTAAAACTTAAATACTTTTGCTGCAGCAGCCTTTCTGCCTTTAATCTCTTTAACTGACTGCTCCCAGCTACACAGAAGCACATCTTCATCTGTCTGAAATAAATCATGAGAACAGTCTGACTGGAGCAGGGAGATGATGGGGAATTGCTGTATTTCTGTTTGCCATGGCTAGTTGATTCCTCTCTGTCATTTGCCTTTAAAAGAAAAAAAAAAGCCTTTTGAAATGGAAATGGTAAAAGTTCTCCCTCTTTCCTGAAGCCGTCTCCTCCCATTTCTTGACTCACCCCCCTTCTGGCTGCATCTCTCAGACAACACCCCATCCTCCACTGCTGCCCGCTGCCAGAAGGTACTCCAGTCGGCCTCATCTTCGTCTCCTCCCTTCTCCACTGACTTCCAGGTCCGTCCACCGGCTGTGATGTTGTTCCAAGCATGTCTACATGCTTGGACTGCAGCCCTGATCTCTCCCTGGGCCATGAGCCCCTGTTGGGCGGTCAAGGGTATTTCCCTTGACTGCAGGTGATCTGCAGGAGTCTCACACATAAACAAGAACTAAGTCTATAATTGGGTTATAATCAGCTCCAAAGCAGCTCCCAGAGTCTCTCCTTCCCTGGGCTTCCAACAGCCAGAGTCCCCACCAGCCTCTCAGCCACCAAGGCTAGTAATCAGGGCCCTTTGTGAACTCACGCTCATCCCTCTGTACATGCACAGTGTCACTGGACCTTGAAGCACCACGCCTCTGCTCCTCATCCGTCCCCACCTGCCCCTGCCCACCTCTCCCCTGGAACCCTGATGGGCCTCCCTGCCCCAGTCTCTCTTACCTGAATCCACCTGCTGACATGCAGGTTTCCTCCCTATAACACAGCTGTCTCATGACACTCCTCTCTAAAATTTAAAAGTAGTACCCATGGTCTGCAGAATAAAATCCACCCACCTTTGTTTGGATTCAAACCCACTTTGCTACAAACTGTGTTCTAGGCTGTTCCCCACCCTGGGCTCCACAGAGCGCACACTGTGGGCACGCTTCACCCCACCCTTCCCGAGACAGATTGAGCCCCTCCAGACCCTCATGTCACTGTGCATTCTCCACTCATGCCTCTGCCAGGGAGGCCTGCCATCCTCTCACACGCTCTGACGTACAACCAAATCTTTCTCCCTTGCACTTTTACATCTCAATGCTTTTATCCCTATTTGGTAATTATTTAACGTTGTCTTGTACTAACGTTAGTTAGCACAAGGAGGCTGTAAGTTTCTTTAACACTGAGTGGTGGTTTAGGAGGCAGCCCTGCAGAAGGACCCTGAGACCAAAGCCGAAGTCTACCACTAATGAGCCCTGCCTGGACTCTTGGGCAAGAGACCTCATCCCTGTCACTGCACTTTCCTGACCTGAGAGATGAAGATCATAATTGATTTGCCCTCATCAAATTCTTGTGAGGATTGAATGTCCTCGTATTTGTATAATGTGTAGCACAGAGCCTGGCACATTTACATGCTCAGTGAGCGTGAGCTATGATTTTTTAAAAATTATCGTTGCTATTATTCCTCAATAGTCAACAAGCACTCGGTGAGTTTTCAAAATTGAATTCTTCCAAGAAAAGGTGGTCAAATCCAGGAACTCGAGTCACAAGTAGAGAATCTAAGAATGATGTGAGGTTGGAATGTTTCTGCTGGCTCATCAACTGACCACTTACCTACTTAACCCTGATTCCCACAACACAATATGGAAAAGGGGGCTAGAGATGAGAGACCCAAGCCCGTTGACTCTTTGGGAATGAGGTCAGACTTGTGCAGGAGGCCAGCATTCTCCTCCCCTTCCCTGACAATCAGCGTCTGTCTTCCAGCTGAATGAAGTGGAATTCGCTAGAGTGCCTTCGCCCGGTCACCAAGGTGGCGAAGTGGCCCAGGTGCAGTAATAATCGCTCGCAGTGGGCGCCTGGGCCCCTCAGGCCTAGCACTGCCTGACAGCGCTCTGCTGCAGCCACCCATGAAGGACGGTGATGAGAAATCCTGTCAGCTAATGACAACTAAATGCTTTCCTGAAACAGAAAAGCATCCCTTAAAGATCCTCATCTGAGGAGATTCACGTTTAGTCTCCCAAAAATCATGTATGGAAACTTCATGCCACTTTTTAACCTCTTTATGGCAGCTGAAAATTTCGCAGAGCACAGAATGGAGGTATTTCTCAGATCTGTGGGTGGCAGCAGGAAAAGGACGTCAGGGTGGCTGCTGATTTCCACGGGGTCCTGGAGAGATCCCTGGACTGGTCACTGAGGGGAAGAAGAAAGGAGACAGGAGGGAGAGCTGGCTCGTTTGTGGACTGAGCCCAGAACCAACCCTTTACTAAGCCCCAGCGCTCATCCATGCACAGCGAAAATGTGAACTCATCTCTCTTTAAAGCTGCAATGGGAGGGGGCAACTCTGTGATTCCTAAAGTTCTTTTCAGCCACAAAGTTGTGATTCTATTAGCCATCATGCCAGTTCATAGCTCTAAATAAATAAAAGGGAAAATATGGCTTCGCTTATTTAATTTTTTTTAAGCCAAAATCCTTGAAGTGACAATGGCAGAGTCAAGGCTTTCATCCAGGGTCCCGACTCCCAGTCCAGTATTCCTTTATTCCCAACATTTATACCCAGTGCTGCTGTTTGCTTGATGCACACTGCTTCTTCCTTCAGTCTTACCAGGCCATGTGACTCCAATGAAACAGAAACATTTTAAAGCCCTCAACAATTTATTCACAAAAGGATATGTAAAACAATGGAAACAAAAAGTCCTTGAATACCTTCTTGCTAGTCAGCCTGATTCAAATAGGAGAATCTCAGCTCTGGCAGCACCAAGTGTGTTAAGGACAGAACACTCAGAGCTGCTCTCACGTTTCTGTTCCCGCCATGCGTGTGCAATTCCCGAGGAGCCTCACTAAAGTTGGCGACACCAAATGATTTCCTGCCATTCCTGATGAACAACGGAGGGAGGAGAATCATTTGTCCTTTAAGGTGTCCTAGGAGGCAAAGAAGAAATTTCTGAAGCTGTCCAATGTGGCTTTGATGAGAAAGTAATTAAAGTCACCGGCAGAATGATTCTCATGTTTAAGTCAGATAACAATGTCATTGACAGCAATGTTCTGTTCTGAAGGGCGGGGATGGAAGACAAATGAAACCAGATTACCCTGAGTAGTTTTATTGACATCCTCCTTGTGTCCAGTTAGCAATATTTAGTCCACAATTATACAAATATGACATTATTTTACTGATTATTTCCTCCTTTTTGTGAGAAGAAATGAAGACAAAGAAATCAGTTGCTCTATTGATCCTATGACAGACATATCTTCACTTTTCTTTTCTTTTCTTTTCTTGTCTTTTCTTTTCTTTTCTTTTCTTTTTTAAATGGAGTCTCACTGTGTCATCCAGGCTGGAGTGCAGTAGTGCGATCTCGGCTCACTGCAAGCTCCACCTCCCAGGCTCAGACGATTCTCCTGCTGCCTGAGCCCTCTGAGTAGCTGGGATTACAGGTGTGTGCCACCATGCCTGGCTAATTTTTGTATTTTTAGTGGGGACAGGGTTTCACCATGTTGGCCAGGCTAGTCTCGAACTCCTGACCTCAAGCGATCCGCCCGCCTTGTCCTCCCAAAGTGTGAGATTACAGGCATGAGCCACTGCTCATGGCAATATCTTTTCTATGACAATATTTACTTAAAATTTCTTTCCATTATTACTTCCTTTTTCGTGGCAGTAAAATAGCATCCTTTAAATGTCCTTTAATATAATTAAACAAGTTTTTTAAATCTCTGGTACTGTTTAAGTTCTTTAAAACTTGGTCTGGTTTTTCTTGATGTGTATAATAACCAGAGAGATGCATTTTGCCACTCAGGCGATATTGATGTAGCTCAGGCTCACAGGTCCCACTTAAGTAATCCAATCAGTCTCACCACTTTCCCCTCCTTCCTGTAGCAGTTGTGTTTTATGTGAAAAGGTAACCATAACAAAGTAGTAAGGAAGAAGAGTATAAAAGTATAACTTCAAGTAAAACATTGCTGTGCTACTTATTAGTTAACAGTGTTAATTGCCAATGAAGACAATCTCATTTTCTATAGACTGTCAAATGATTATGTACCCATTTTTACATAAACTGTATTCTTTTGATAATCAAAATATAGAGTTTGTATTAATTTATGATCACATGTTATAAAGTTCCTTCATCATAAAGAAATAATGGAGCCATGTCATTTACTCAAGGTTTAATTGTGTCTTCTACAGTAAGAAAGAGAAACTTCAAGCAGAGATTATACTTGGAAGTCAGTTATTAATATGCTAAAAATGTGTGAATAATCAAGGGAAATGATTAGAATATTAAATAAAGGCCTTGTCTAACATCAAGTTGCCTAACTGTTCCTTGGTCTTTAAAGGCAACATTTATTCACGTATTTACTAATCAGATAGTTAGTCAGCATTTGCTTCTTGCAAGACTTATTCCTGGGACTTACAGGAATTCAAAAAGTAATAGCTTTGAGTTTCTGTTCTCCACAAGTTTTATAGACTACCAGAAGAAATGACATACATCGTGGTAAATGCCATGAGACAAGAGACAAGGGCTGAGGAATATAATTGGAGTTTAACAGAAGGGAAGCTTTTGCATCTTTAATATTCTGTAAGTTATCTATTGCTGTTTAGCAAATTCTTACAAAACTTAGCAGCTTAAAATAACAAACATGTATTTGCTCATGGTTTCTTTTGTGAAGGAATCCGGGCATAACTGAGCTGGGTTCCTCTGTGTCGTGGTCTCTCACGGGGTTTCAGTCCAGCTCTTAGCTGTGGCTGCAGTCTCCATCTTTCAAGTGTGGTGGAGAGGGGCATATCTGCTTTCAACCTTACTAACATGGTCATTGGCCCATCTCAGTCCCTTGCATATGGGCCTCTACCTAGGCCTGTACATGATCTGACAGTTGACTTCCCCTGGCCAAGTGGCCTAAGAGAGAGCAAGTAAGATGGAAGCCACAGTTTGTTTCATCGTTAATAGATTATAAATTATATATATTACATATATAGTATATATGTAAGATATATAATCTATGTAGATTATATAGAGAGATCTCTATGCTGAGATTATATACATATACATATATGTGTATATATATATAATCTCAGATGCACCATATTCTATTGAAGTCCAGCCCACAACCAAGGAAAGGACATTCCACAAGTGCATAAAGACCAGGAGGTGGAGATCACTGGGGACCATTTAAAAGGCAGATGACCACATACATGTTATTTTTCCTGTTTAAATGCTAAGATTCACTGTTGTGCCTAGAGTAATCCATGCAATTTTCCAAGTCATCTTTAGTGAAAAGTGTAATAAGGATGCTGGAAAGAGGACAAGAGTACTGTGTGTCTCTTCCTCTGCCTTCTATCTATTATTAAGGAATAATAATTTTTCCTCCAGCCATCTCAGAGTAGATGGCACATTTTCTATGCATTCATTTAACTCACAAAGCTCCAGATCAGGCCTTTAATTTATGTGCCATCAGAAAGTAATGTGGTATTGGAGTGCCTCCAGGACAGAGACCTAGGTGTGCACCATAGCTATACATATCTGTTCTTGTTTCTTGTTTGGAACATTTAGTTCTGTCAAAACAGGCAGAGCACATCTTACATCACTAACAATAGTCTGTGATCATACAGAGGAAGGAGAAGAAATCTTAAAGACAGCTTGACAAAGTGATGTCAGACTATAGGTACTACCCTTTCAAAGTCATGATTTTATCTGAGATTATTCAGATCAGAAATCAGGGGAGAGTTTTATCCCTCAGAATGTCTGATTACCCTGTTAGGTTCATATAAGGCAGGGAGGGCAAGGGCCCCTCACTTGGACAGGGGAGGGTCAAGCCTAGACATTGGTAGAGACTGAAAGAAAGAATATATTAATCCATCAGAAAGACCATGGCTGCAAAAAGTAATGATTATGTCAGAAGCTAAATACATAAGAGCAAAGTTATCTTCATGTAATGTAGGAAAAGATATAGATCCCTTAGACCTCACCTCACATTCAGCAAGCATTTATTGAGCTCCCGTTGTGGGCTGGGTGCTGAGTCCTTGGATAGAGAAAAAAATATCTGAATGTATGTTAATGAACTATTGCTACAGGAAACCCATGTCTCCTTTTGTATTTGCAAACCATTAAACTCCTTCAAAGCTACTGTTATAGAAGAATTCCTGGTCTATATTATTTTTATTTTCTAATTTTCAAACAATTAAAACTTCATTAGAAAAGTATTTTAGTAGGGTGATTATAGGGTGAAAAATACATAGATTATACAGTCATGGAAATTAGATTATTGTCTTGCAAGTTAAAAACTGTAGACTTGGGCATAAGGCTTCAATTCATAGAGTTATATGAATTAAACAGCATAACTCCTGACAGTCTTCTACTGCGGTGCCTGGCATAAAGTAACCTTATAGTAAATGGATGCCGTCATTATTATTGATAATCAGCACACTGGTCAAAACAATGGTAACCTGGTGACTCAGAGGAATGGCAGAGCTGAAGCTACTGCAATAGCAGCAAAATGATTTTGTCTTTAGGAGTAAGTATAGCACTAAGCAATATGAGGTCATTACGCTTCCACTCCCGCCATAAATTTTAAGTTTGTAATTAAAGACCTGGTCTGGAGCCCTGAAAGTTAAATGAATGCTTAGAACTAGGAGAACTCTCTAAAGGGAGGCACTGGAAGTGATTAAAAGGCTAGAAAATGGAGCAATGAGAAAAGTCCATAGGTAATGAAGCTATAGAGCATGGAAAAGAGAAAGCTCTGAGGCTTCTAACTTGGGAAACATCAAGAATGGTTGTTCTTCATTTTATTTTGGCGATGTTATAGAATATATAAACATCTGGATTGGCATAGGAAGTTTTGGGATCTTTACAAACATATTTAGGCCATGAGTCTAAATCACATACTCACTACGTAATCTTACCTTACCAATTCCATACCCTGTGTGAACCATAGCTTCACAGTCTCATTTGCTGGAATAATACTGACTGCAGGGTGCTCAAGGATCTGGCCGGATATTATTTGGCTGAGATCAGTTTTGCTGATAGAAAGTCGGTCGACATCAATATGCTAAGGTGATCGGAGGTGGATTGTTCTGGGCTGCAGGAAGAGCTTGACTCACTGCAGAAGAACAACCTGGCTGGAGGATCACAAGCAAGGGGGTGACAAGAAGAGGACGATGGCAGGGGACAGTGGCCGGGGCCCATCAGTCAGCTCATTTCCATCAATGGCATTTGGCTATATTGTATCTAGCCAAGAGCTTCCCATCCGATTGTAGCCAGAAATGTATTTTACTGGATATAGCAGGAGTTCTCTATGAATTTAAGCCATATGCCCAAGTCTACAGTTTTTAACGCATAAGACAATGATCTAGTTTCTATGACTGCATAATCTATGCATTTAACCCTATAATCACTCTGTCCTTAAAACAATTTTCTAATGAAGTTTTAATTGTTTGAAAATTAGAAAATAAAATAGTATTCAAACCTGGTCTGAATATTAGAGTCACCTGGGGTGGGGTTACATATCCCATTGCCCAGGCCACACCCAGACCAATTATATCAGTACCTCTGAATGTGGGAGCCAGGCATCAGAGGTGTGAAAGCTCCCCAGGTGATTCAATCAGCAGTGAAGGCTGAGAACCACTGTCGTCGTGGGTACTAGTGAGGCTTAAGTGAAGAATCCCCACAAGTGAACTCTGGTTTCTCTCTTCCCCTAAATACAGCTTTTAGAAGGTGTGTGGGCTTTTCCAAGCGGGCAGTTTAGGAATGGAGTAGACGATGCCTTGCAGCCCATTCTGCACCCAGCCACGGTTTAGGAGAGAAGTTGTTCTTCTCTTTTGTTTTCTTTACATGCTGTGTAAATGACCAAGCATTTCACAAATTGGTTAATTCAGTTCACAGAACAGTCTATTCAAAAGGGTACAATCAAATCTGATGTTCTCTGGCACAAGGTACACAAAAACAGTTGTATATAGTTGCTTAGATTTTTCTGTTTTCAAATTTTGGATAGAATGCAGGTCCACACATAGATTTAGAGGCCAGAGGAGAAAACAAATTAATTGCAAACTGGTCATCACTCTAATAGACTGACAGCACCCCAACTTTCAAGAAAGCAGTAGCTGTAGGGTATTATCATTTTGCTGGATATATGTGAATCACAAAGGTAGAACGACATATCCGATTTCAATTTAAAAGTGTTGCTTTTCATCTCTAATTACTTGTTTTTAGTTTCTGTTCAGAGGTATCATCATTATCTGTTAACCACATAACGAATGTTCATGAACTACCTTTTATGAGCAAACTGTAGAAAAAGTACAGCGCTCAGGGGGGCGGAGCAAGATGGCCGAATAGGAACAGCTCCAGTCTCCAACTCCCAGCGCGAGCGACACAGAAGACCGTGATTTCTGCATTTTCAACTGAGGTACTGGGATCATCTCTCTAGGGAGCGCCAGACAATCGGTGCTGGTCAGCTGCTGCAGCCTGACCAGCGTGAGCTGAAGCAGGGCGAGGCATCGCCTCACCTGGAAGCGCAAGGGGGAAGGGAATCCCTTTTCCTAGCCAGGGGAACTGAGACACACAACACCTGGAAAATCCGGTAACTCCCACCCCAATACTGCGCTTTAAGGAAACAGGCACACCAGGAGAATATATCCCACACCTGGCCGGGAGGGTCCCACGCCCACGGAGCCTCCCTCACTGCTAACACAGCCGTCTGCGGAGATCTATCCACAAGGCAGCAGCGAGGCTGGGGGAGGAGCGCCCGCCATTGTGAGGCTTAAGTAGGTAAACAAAGCTGCTGGGAAGCTCGAACTGGGTGGAGCTCACAGCAGCTCAAGGAAGCCTGCCTGTCTCTGTAGACTCTACCTCTGCGGACAGCGCACAGCTGCAGTCCATTAGGGGAAAGAGCGGGGGCCGGTGCAGACGCGAACAACTCTGTCTGACAGCTTTGGGGAGAGCCGTGGATCTCCTAACGCGGAGGTTGAGATCTGAGAACGGACAGACTGCCTGCTCAGGTGGGTCCCTGACCCCTGAGTAGCCTAGCTGGGAGACATCCCCCACTAGGGGCAGTCTGACACCCCACACCTCACAGGGTGGCGTCACCCCTGAGAGGAAACTTCCAAAGAAAGAATCAGACAGGTACACTCGCTGTTCAGCAATATTCTATCTTCGGCAACCTCTGCTGCTGATACCCAGGCAAACAGGGTCTGGAGTGGACCTCAAGCAATCTCCAACAGACCAACAGACAGTCCTTCTGACTGTCAGACAGAAAACTATCAAACAGGAAGGACACCTATACCAAAACCCCATCAGTACGTCACCATCATCAAAGTCCAGAGACAGATAAAACCACAAAGATGGGGAAGAAGCAGGGCAGAAAAGCTGGAAATTCAAAAAATAAGAGCGCATCTCCCCCTGCAAAGGAGCGCAGCCCATCGCCAGCAACGGATCAAAGCTGGTCAGAGAATGACTTTGATGAGATGAGAGAAGAAGGCTTCAGTCCATCAAACCTCTCAGAGCTAAAGGAGGAATTACGTACCCAGCGCAAAGAAACTAAAAATCTTGAAAAAAGAGTGGAAGAATTGACAGCTAGACTAATTAATGCAGAGAAGATCATAAACGAAATGACAGAGATGAAAACCATGACACGAGAAATACGTGACAAATGCACAAGCTTCAGTAACCGACTCGATCAACTGGAAGAAAGAGTATCAGCGATTGAGGATCAAATGAATGAAATGAAGCGAGAAGAGAAACCAAAGGAAAAAAGAAGAAAAAGAAATGAACAAAGCCTGCAAGAAGTATGGGATTATGTAAAAAGACCAAATCTACGTCTGATTGGGGTGCCTGAAAGTGAGGGGGAAAATGGAACCAAGTTGGAAAACACTCTACAGGATATCATCCAGGAGAACTTCCCCAACCTAGTAGGGCAGGCCAACATTCAAATTCAGGAAATACGGAGAACGCCACAAAGATACTCCTCCAGAAGAGCAACTCCAAGACACATAATTGCCAGATTCACCAAAGTTGAAATGAAGGAAAAAATCTTAAGGGCAGCCAGAGAGAAAGGTCGGGTTACCCACAAAGGGAAGCCCATCAGAATAACAGCAGACCTCTCGGCAGAAACTCTACAAGCCAGAAGAGAGTGGGGGCCAATATTCAACGTTCTTAAATAAAAGAATTTTAAACCAGAATTTCATATCCAGCCAAACTAAGCTTCATCAGTGAAGGAGAAATAAAATCCTTTACAGATAAGCAAATGCTTAGAGATTTTGTCACCACCAGGCCTGCCTTACAAGAGACCCTGAAGGAAGCCCTAAACATGGAAAGGAACAAGCGGTACCAGCCATTGCAAAAACATGCCAAAATGTAAAGACCATCGAGGCTAGGAAGAAACTGCATCAACTAACGAGCAAAATAACCAGTTAATATCATAATGACAGGATCAAGTTCACACATAACAATATTAACCTTAAATGTCAATGGACTAAATGCTCCAATTAAAAGACACAGACTGGCAAACTGGATAAAGAGTCAAGACCCATCAGTCTGCTGTATTCAGGAGACCCATCTCACATGCAGAGACATACATAGGCTCAAAATAAAGGGATGGAGGAAGATCTACCAAGCAAATGGAGAACAAAAAAAAGCAGGGGTTGCAATTCTAGTCTCTGATAAAACAGACTTTAAACCGTCAAAGATCAAAAGAGACAAAGAAGGCCATTACATAATGGTAAAGGGATCAATTCAACAGGAAGAGCTAACTCTCCTAAATATATATGCACCCAATACAGGAGCACCCAGATTCATAAAGCAAGTCCTTAGAGACCTACAAAGAGACTTAGACTCCCATACAATAATAATGGGAGACTTCAACACTCCACTGTCAACATTAGACAGATCAACGAGACAGAAAGTTAACAAGGATATCCAGGAATTGAACTCATCTCTGCACCAAGCGGACCTAATAGACATCTATAGAACTCTCCACCCCAAATCAACAGAATATACATTCTTCTCAGCACCACATCGCACTTATTCCAAAATTGACCACATAATTGGAAGTAAAGCACTCCTCAGCAAATGTACAAGAACAGAAATTATAACAAACTGTCTCTCAGACCACAGTGCAATCAAACTAGAACTCAGGACTAAGAAACTCAATCCAAACCGCTCAACTACATGGAAACTGAACAACCTGCTCCTGAATGACTACTGGGTACATAACGAAATGAAAGCAGAAATAAAGATGTTCTTTGAAACCAATGAGAACAAAGATACAACATACCAGAATCTCTGGGACACATTTAAAGCAGTGTGTAGAGGGAAATTTATAGCACTAAATGCCCACAAGAGAAAGCAGGAGAGATCTAAAATTGACACTCTAACATCACAATTAAAAGAACTAGAGAGGCAAGAGCAAACACATTCAAAAGCTAGCAGAAGGCAAGAAATAACTAAGATCAGAGCAGAACTGAAGGAGATAGAGACACAAAAAACCCTCCAAAAAATCAATGAATCCAGGAGTTGGTTTTTTGAAAAGATCAACAAAATTGACAGACCGCTAGCTAGACTAATAAAGAAGAAAAGAGAGAGGAATCAAATAGACGCAATAAAAAATGATAAAGGGGATATCACCACCGACCCCACAGAAATACAAACAACCATCAGAGAATACTATAAATGCCTCTACGCAAATCAACTAGAAAATCTAGAAGAAATGGATAATTTCCTGGACACTTACACTCTCCCAAGACTAAACCAGGAAGAAGTTGAATCCCTGAATAGACCAATAACAGGCTCTGAAATTGAGGCAACAATTAATAGCCTACCCACAAAAAAAGTCCAGGACCAGATGGATTCACAGCTGAATTCTACCAGAGGTACAAGGAGGAGCTGGTACCATTCCTTCTGAAACTATTCCAATCAATAGAAAAAGAGGGAATCCTCCCTAACTCATTTTGTGAGGCCAACATCATCCTGATACCAAAGCCTGGCAGAGACACAACAAAAAAAGAGAATTTTAGACCAATATCCCTGATGAACATCGATGCAAAAATCCTCAATAAAATACTGGCAAACCGGATTCAGCAGCACATCAAAAAGCTTATCCACCATGATCAAGTGGGCTTCATCCCTGGGATGCAAGGCTGGTTCAACATTCGCAAATCAATAAACGTAATCCAGCATATAAACAGAACCAAAGACAAGAACCACATAATTATCTCAATAGATGCAGAAAAGGCTTTTGACAAAATTCAACAGCCCTTTATGCTAAAAACGCTCAATAAATTTGGTATTGATGGAACGTACCTCAAAATAATAAGAGCTATTATGACAAACCCACAGCTAATATCATACTGAATGGGCAAAAACTGGAAAACTTCCCTTTGAAAACTGGCACAAGACAGGGATGCCCTCTCTCACCACTCCTATTCAACATAGTGTTGGAAGTTCTGGCTAGGGCAATCAGGCAAGAGAAAGAAATCAAGAGTATCCAGTTAGGAAAAGAAGAAGTCAAATTGTCCCTGTTTGCAGATGACATGATTGTATATTTAGAAAACCCCATTGTCTCAGCCCAAAATCTCCTTAAGCTGATAAGCAACTTCAGCAAAGTCTCAGGATACAAAATTAATGTGCAAAAATCACAAGCATTCTTATACACCAGTAACAGACAAACAGAGAGCCAAATCAGGAATGAACTTCCATTCACAATTGCTTCAAAGAGAATAAAATACCTAGGAATCCAGCTTACAAGGGATGTCAAGGACCTCTTCAAGGAGAACTACAAACCACTGCTCAGTGAAATCAAAGAGGACACAAACAAATGGAAGAACATACCATGCTCATGGATAGGAAGAATCAATATCGTGAAAATGGCCATACTGCCCAAGGTGATTTATAGATTCAATGCCATCCCCATCAAGCTACCAATGACTTTCTTCACAGAATTGGAAAAAACGGCTTTAAAGTTCATATGGAACCAAAAAAGAGCCCGCATTGCCAAGACAATCCTAAGTCAAAAGGACAAAGCTGGAGGCGTCACGCTACCTGACTTCAAACTATACTACAAGGCTACAGTAACCAAAACAGCATGGTACTGGTACCACAACAGAGATATAGACCAATGGAACAGAACAGAGTCCTCTGAAATAATACCACACATCTACAGCCATCTGATCTTTGACAAACCTGAGAGAAACAAGAAATGGGGAAAGGATTCCCTATTTAATAAATGGTGCTGGGAAAATTGGCTAGCCATAAGTAGAAAGCTGAAACTGGATCCTTTCCTTACCCCTTATACGAAAATTAATTCAAGATGGATTAGAGACTTAAATGTTAGACCTAATACCATAAAAACCCTAGACGAAAATCTAGGTAGTACCATTCAGGACATAGGCATGGGCAAGGACTTCATGTCTAAAACACCAAAAGCAACGGCAGCAAAAGCAAAAATTGACACATGGGATCTAATTAAACTAAAGAGCTTTTGCACAGCTAAAGAAACTACCATCAGAGTGAACAGGCAACCTACAGAATGGGAAAAAATTTTTGCAACCTATTCATCTGACAAAGGGCTAATATCCAGAATCTACAAAGAACTCAAACAAATATACAAGAAAAAAACAAACAACCCCATCAAAAAGTGGGGAAAGGATATGAACAGACATTTCTCAAAAGAAGACATCCATACCGCCAACAGACACATGAAAAAATGCTCATCATCACTCGCCATCAGAGAAATGCAAATCAAAACCACAATGAGATACCATCTCACACCAGTTAGAATGGCAATCATTAAGAAGTCAGGAAACAACAGGTGTTGGAGAGGATGTGGAGAAATAGGAACACTTTTACACTGTTGGTGGGATTGTAAACTAGTTCAACCATTATGGAAAACAGTATGGCGATTCCTCAAGGATCTAGAACTAGATGTACCATATGACCCAGCCATCCCACTACTGGGTATATACCCAAAGGATTATAAATTACTCTACTACAAAGACACATGCACACGTATGTTTATTGCGGCACTATTCACAATAGCAAAGACTTGGAATCAACCCAAATGTCCATCTGTGACAGACTGGATTAAGAAAATGTGGCACATATACAGCATGGAATACTATGCAGCCATAAAAAAGGATGAGTTTGCGTCCTTTGTAGGGACATGGATGCAGCTGGAAACCATCATTCTTAGCAAACTATCACAAGAAGAGAAACCAAACACCGCATGTTCTCACTCATAGGTGGGAACTGAACGATGAGATCACTTGGACTCGGGAAGGGGAACATCACATACTGGGGCCTATCATGGGGAGGGGGGAGGAGGGAGGGATTGCATTGGGGAGTTATACATGATATAAACGTCATGCACATGTACCCTAGAACTTAAAGTATAAAAAAAAAAAAAAGCAGAAAATTAATAAAATTTGAATACAAAAAAACAAAAAAAAACAAAAACAAACAAAAACAAACAAACAAAAAAAAGAAACAACTATCTTTTCTCCATTGGATTGCCTTTGCTCCAATGTCAAACAACAATTAACTATATATTTAGGTGAATCTTCTGAGCTCTTAATTTTGTACCACTGATTTATTTGTCTGTTCTTTCACTAAAACCACATTGACTTGATTACTGCAGTTTTATAGTGAGTCTTGATGTTATATAATATCAGTCTCCCAATTTTGTTATTTGCCTTCATTATTATGTTAGCCCTTTTTACTCTTTTGCCTCTCCATATAAGCTTTAAACATCAGCTTATTTATATTCACAAAAAAAAAAAAAAGAAAAAGAAAAAGTACAGCGCTCTGCTGGACCTAGTATGATCCAGTTGGGGAGAACATCACCACAGTTATCTGCAAGGCAGATGCTGAATGGAATTCGGGTGGTATTGGCTACACCAGTAAGAAAGACAGGAATCTATCAGAAGCTCGTGTCATTCCGATTTTGGGAGCCCACAGAAGGTGTCTTAAGGTGGGTCCCCTGAGGAAGAGACAGCGATTTGGGTGCAAAAAATTTACTGAGGTGTGCTCTCAGAAACAACACAGTGAGGGTGAAGGAGGCAGGACAGGACCAGAGGAGCTAAATGGCAGTGTTCTTGCCACAGAAACCTGAGCCCATCCCCCTGAGAGGAGAGCCTTTCAGTAGTCCCTGATTAAGGCAAGGGGGTGGGGCTTCCTATCCCCACCTCCAGTGGCCATTGGATTAGGTACAGGCTGCACTCATGGAGTGGGTGTGGATAGCCTTGGCAAGGCAGATCCCTGAGAGGTCATTCAGCTTAGAGCCATCAGCAGCAACAGCCTTTCAAGTCTGACAGGAGCTCCTGATGGTTCTCTGCACTTTCCCATCTCAGTGAATTGCAAATCCATTCTTCTAGTTGTTCAGGCTAAAACCCTTTCTTGCTATTCTAGATTTCTCTGTATGTTTTACATGCACATCTCTTCCATCAGCAAATCCTGCTGGTTTTAACTTAAAAACAGGTCCAGAATTCAGCAGCATCTCACCCCCTCCGCTGCCCTCATCCTGATCCTATAACTTTGCTCAGGTCCTGGTAGCCTGAGGTACTGGTCTAACTGGCCTCCCCTCTTCTGCTCCGTCCCCTCAGTCCATTTTCAACACAGCAGCCCAAACGATTCTGTGGAAATGCAAAGCCAGTTCATCTCACTCCTCTATTTAAAATCCTTCAACATCGTCCCAGATCTTCTCAGACCCTCCGTGACCCACCATTCAGTGAGGCACAGGCTCAGTGACAGCGGCCATTTCCTCTTCCTGGAAGGCCCTACCTGACACCTGTCCAGCTCCTGCACTTTTTCAGGCAGTGACTTGAAAGTTGCCTTCTCATCATGACCTCCCTGACCCTACTGCTCTCTGATGCTTCTGCTCTCCAATTTGCCCTACTTTTTTTTATCAGCATTTACTTCTACCCATTTTCCCATACTTCTGTGATTATTGACTGTGTTTCCCAGTAGAATATGAGCTCCATCAGGACAGGCAGCGCTTTCTCCTGCTGCAGTTACCAGTTATCTCCAGTTACCTACAGCAGTGTGTAACATATGTTCCAGACTCAAATAACAAGCACGAAAACCAAGAAGAGGGCCAGGCACGGTGCCTAACGCCTGCAATCCCAGCACTTTGGGGGGTCCAGGCAGGTGGATCACCTGAGGTCAGGAGTTCAAGTCCAGCCTGGACAACATGGTGAAACCCTGTCTCTACTAAAAATACAAAAAATTAGCCGGGAGTGATGGTGGGCGCCTGTAATCCCAGCTATTCGAGAGGCATGAGAATCACTTGAACCCTGGAGGCAGAGATTGCAGTAAGCCAAGATCACACCATTGCACTCCAGCCTGGGCAACAAGAGCGAAACTCCATCTGGGAGGTCTGCCATGACACAACACCTCATTGGTATTCCAGTGTATTGGGCTTACCTTTTAAATATGACTATCCTAGACTCCATGATTCCATATGAACTACAAGTTCTTCTAACCGTTTTCACTTTTGTGTTTTGTTATTACTACTGAAATTGTATTCAAATATTTTTAATACATGATGTATTTGAACTAGCTCCCTGAGGCTTTTAACAGGAGTGATACACTCTTAAGTAGATAATGAAGCAATAACACGATCTTCTGAGACCTAGTTAGGGTCCTGCTACTTAGCAAATTAATAATGGGTTGATTCATTCCTCAGTAGTGTCCAGATTCTCAGTCTCTTCAATAACTGACCATTCTTTTCATCACTCAAGCTTCATGAAAGTTTTTTGTTTGGATTTGGTTCACCTTGGTTGTCATTGCTTACTCGGGATACTTAAGATAATTGTATGGGTAGAATGGAGAAAATTTTGGAACCATTACTCTCTATTTTTCATTAGCCACTTCTTCCAATTTCTTCCTCCTGTATCCAACTCTTAAACAACAATGATGACAGCCGGTAACACTGATAAAAGGACTTTGACGTTATAGTGAAATTCTTGCTGTTTGATTTCTGAAATAAGAATCACTCCAACAATTGTTATAAAAAGCCTTGGTATATTCAGTCAAGAACTCTGACAAACATAGAAAGCAGTTGGTTTGTTTTGTTTTGATGTGGTTTGGGCTTTTTTTGAATTTGTTGCTATTGTCGTAATAGATTAAATCTTTCTCTCTAAGAAGGCAAAAGAACAATGAGCTGAGTCAGCCCCTGTGAAAAGATTGTGCATAAAAGGAAGCCATTCTATCTTTCTAGTCTAGAACAACAAAAACAAATATCCAGAAAGATGTTTAGAAAGATCCTTTGGCTGTTGTTGTTCAGATAGGATGATAAACTATACCTTTCTATTGGGTTATCTTTATAGATTGTGGTTACTCTTCATTCCTTGTGGTTTAATGACTAAATTTGATGAATAAAGTTGAAAAATGTAAGGCAGTGGTAAACAGGTTTCTGGAATAACCTAGCAAGTGCTATGCTACTTTGACTTTATAAAATGCTTCCCAAAATAACAAGTAGGTAAGTGAAATCGACTTTTTATTCAAGCTTTTAAACAGAATTGAATTCAAGCCCATGCTTTATTTCCCTCTTCTAATAATAATAGTTATTCTAAAAACACTTCCCCTTGTAAAGTGTTCTGAGGTTTATCAAGTGCTTTCACATATTTGTTTCTCACAATAACTTTTTGATTCTCACAATAACTTTTTAAAGAAATTAGGCAATCAAACCTCTGGTAGATTAAGCAAATTTCCCAGGGTCACAAAACAATTAATGATGGAGCTAGAAGAAAGATGAAAACTTATCTTTGAAGTTGAAGTCCAGGGATCTTCCCACCTTGCCATACAGTTTACTCGCTGGAGGCAAGTTCATAGAAAAAGAAACTGGATCCAACCAATTGACCATAGAGCTGACCTGCAAATGTCAGCTCTCCCCGAAGCCTAATGCAGCAATAACAAATAATTCTGACACTAAGAGGAAACATCCAGGCATCGCACCTCGGCATCTCTCTCTCTCTGTCTGTCTTCCCAGGGACATGTCAACAGGCCTGCATGCAATAACACTCATTGCAAATTAGCTGATGGTAGTTATTTAACAAATTTAGGGTATAAGGACAGACACTGAATAATTTGGGCTACACACCTGGGTTTTAGACTGAGACTTGACAACTCACACAGGCTAAATTGCAATTCCTCCCTCAGTTTGTTACAGTAACCAAGTTCAGTCTTAATTGACATCTGTGTGTATAGTGAGTAAATACTGGTTTCAGTAATTGTATTTAAATTGAACTGAGTCTTTGGAAGAAAGAATGAGACACTAGGGAAGCAGCTGTAGGTGGCAAAGGGTAGGGCTCAGAACAAAAGGTACTTGATTCCAGCCCCACCTTTGTCTTCACTAACTCAGTAAGCTTCCCGGGAGCCATTTGCTTTCTCACCTTTCTGCACTTACACCAAGGAGAGGCTGTGTTGATGTATGTATTAATGTCCCATGAGCCTTAAGCCATAAAACAAAAGAAAAACTATGGCCTATATGTGCTGAACATATTCAAGACAAAAATATTAGTGATTCCATGAATTGAGACCATACTAAATAAAATTACATAACATTGGGACTTTTTCAATTCATAAATAAAATTGGCAGTGAAAAAACATTAGTAGCTAGTAGAATTGGTAGATATTCATCACCTACAGTGTGAGGAATTCTATGCTAAAAGATATAAAAAATACAAAGTTGAAGAGTACACAGCTCTTACTTCTAATGCATCAGAATAATATACACACTGCACAAAGGCATAATTTTACAAATGCAATACAAAAGGTAGACATATAATGCTGTATATATGGGTAGAGCCCTGAGGATTTAAAGGAAGGAGAGAATGCAATAATGGGAGTGGGGAGGCTGAGGGAGGACCTCACAAACAGCAGAGGATTTGGTTTTCTCCATGAGATGAATATTGCAACATATACTGGCTGGGGAAGTGCATTCGAAACTGAAGGATGTTCTAAAGCAAAGCTAGAGTGGCAGGAAATCAGAAGAGCAAGTAGTCTACATCGAATCCCAGGGAACACGGCAGTGCAAGAGCAGCTGAGAAAGGTAGGCTGGAATCATGTGAAAGGGGGAGAATGCCAGACTGATGGTTTATTGTTGACACCGCAGACTGTGGGGATAGCATGAGAAACTTCAAGCACTGGAATGATAGCATCAGAGTTGCACTTCAGGAAATTTAATTCTGCAGCAAAGCATAAAATTGGAGTAGGGAAAAAAACTTGAGGTAAAGAGATCAGTGAAGACAATATTGCATTTGTTTAATAAGAAGTAACAAGATCTAAATGAGAGGGGTGGCAATGGGAGAAGGGAAGATAAATGGGTGATGGATTGCCTGTCTGTAACATCAATGCAGATGTGAATGTCTTTGAGCTCTATGGAACTGGCAAGTAATAGGCTTATTTAGAAATGGCATTAAGTCTAAGACAATGCCCCAAGTCAACGCATACATTAATAATATGCATAATATATTAAATCAACAACAACACACATCTTGAAAGTTATCGTAAGGCCAAATATTGACACTTTTATTTATTTATTTATTTTTGAGACAAAGTCTTGCTCTGTCACCCAGGCTGGAGTGCAGTGGCACGATCTCGGCTTACTGCAACCTCTACCTCCCTGGTTCAAGCGATTCTCATGCCTCAGCCTCCCAAAGGATTACAGGTGCCTGCCACCATGCCAAGCTAATTTTTGTATTTTAGTAGAGATGAGGTTTCACCATGTGGGCCAGCCTGGTCTCAAACTCCTGACCTCAGGTGATCCACCTGCCTCAGCCTCCCAAAGTGCTGGGATTACAGGCATGAGCCACCGCACCCGCCAACACATAATTTTTAAAAATAGTGGCCAGTTGAGTCAAAAGAGGCTTTATTTGCCTCTGTTATGCAAAAAACAAAAACAAAAACAAAAAAACATGGCCCCTGCTTATTCTGAAGTGTGAGTCATCTTTCCTTGTCTGGCTTACTCTGTTACTTGATCTTAAAGGTCAGTTTTCACATCACTTTCTTTGGGAAGCCATGGCTATCCCTCAGGTTAAGTGCTCCTTCTATGCATGATAGTATGAGCCTCAACTCATGTTATTTCTTGCTGACTAGAGCAATTTCTTCATTAGACTACAAACTCCATGATGTCTGGGCATTTGTCCAATTTGTTCTCAAACCCGGCACTAGTCTCAGTGCTTGGCACATAGGAAGGGCTTAATTAACATTTCACTGAAGTAGTAAGTGTTTTCTATTGCAAGACAGATCTTTGAAATGCATCATTCTTGTCAGACCAAGCCAAACTCACAGGTTCTGTCTCATGAGATTCGCAGGACAGCATCTCCACAGAGGGTCAGGAATAGATTCTCCATGAATCAGTTCACTTGAAAGACAAGAGGTGTTAGTTTGTGTGGATGAGAGCAAACCTTTCCCTGAGTAACTCCATTGTCAAGAGCATCCCCACAGTCCCTACATAATCCAAACACACACCTGGGCCATCCCAGGAGCACAGCTTGAGGGAGCTTATCTGAAGGAGCACATGCAACTGCCTTGCAATTAATTTGATTTTGCACCTGCTTCGGATCACCTCTGGGCATTGCCCTGTACCCCAGGAATCAGTTTCTTCAAATTACAACTTTCAAAAATGTAGACTTGCCTCTCAAACAACTACCCATATTTCCATGACCAAAAGTCATATTTACATCCTCTACATGTTACAAAAAATACTTGTTTTAGACACACAGGCAGGGTGCCAAGTAGACCATAACCATAATTGTTATATTCAACATTTTTTATAGTTTGCATGAGCCAGAATGTGGACTTAACGTTTTCTAGACAGCATCTCAGTCTATTCACTCAATGATTCTATCAGTTGGTATTATCATTATGAACATTTTACAGGCAAGAAAACAGAAGCACAGAGAATTTAAGAACCTTTCCAGGGTCTGCTTTTAATATTTGCAGAGATAAATACAAAGCATCTAATAAATGGCACTGCTAAATATCAACCTGTCAGGCACCAGCAGCCAACAACTGGCTGCTTCTTCTGCCACAAACACTGAGGTTTGTTTCAACCACATGTCAGTATCGCAAAGAGAATATCCACAAGGGAAAACAACCTCCTTGTATGTAATTCACTTTGGGGAAGTTTGACTCTTTTATTCACTGCCAAATTCCTTGAACCTGGCGTGTGTTAGGAATGAAATAAGTATTGTTGATGAATGGAGTTCATTCCTTGTGAAAGGGACTTCATTTCTTTCTGAGCTTCAGCTTCACTCTCAGTCACTCCATGCCATTGCCTATTGCAGAGCACAAAGTGGTGTACCACAGACATTTTCATTTTCTCCTTGGCCTCTGGCATAGAGTTTTACATTTAATTAGCTGCTAAGGTTTAAAAAATGGCACACTTTATGTAAAAATCTAGATTTCCTAATCCCCATAAAAAATCGGAACATCTAAACCTCTGCCTATATTCTGTAATGGCGACGGCTGCGGTGAGCTGTGACTGCCCTCTAATGAGCACACTCAGTTTGCCCCAGGCCTCACCAAGCCATATTGTCTGAACTCTACATAGAGGCCCTCAATTATAGGGTCACATATAGTCTTACAACCTAGTGACCTCACTGAATGATATTCTTTTCTGATCCCTGGAGGCACACAGTTAGCTTAGACCCAGAGTAACTAAGATTCCAGCCTAGAGTTAGGTCTTCCATGATTTCAGAGAGCCACAGAAAAATTAGCATCAATGCCAATTCTGGATTTTGAATGCTCACCTGGAGGTTGGCGCCTCACCCTTTGGGAATTTAGTCTTCCTTAGTATCTGTTCTTTCCCCATTGTTTGTTTCATTCAGCACACTCTTGTCTAGCCTCTCTCATCATCTCGATGACAACTACTACCCTCAGGCTGATAATTATTAGATCGAGATCTCCAGCCTTGATCCTTCAGAGCTTTAGGCTATCACACACTACTTCCTTTAACATCTTCACCTGTAACTCTTAGAGTCACCTCCCAGATGAATATGTTCAAAGCTGAAAGCACCTGATCTTCCATCATTTCCTACCCTGTGTCTTCTATCTGTTGGAGTTAGCTGCCCAGTTACCCATGCCAGAAACCTGGGTGGTCCCGTGATTTTCCCCCTCTCAGCTCACTGCATTCAAACCCTGATCCCTGATGACTGTGTCAAGCTCATTATCTCTTCTCCATTTGCCTTGCCACTTCCTGGTGTGGGCCTCATAGCTCTTAGCTGATCCTCTGTAACAGCTATTCTCTCTATTCAAGGCTTCTTCAAGTCCACCCTGCATGGAGACATCAGAGCAATCAAGCTACAAATTAAATGTAATTGGGTGACCCAACTACTTAAATGTCATCAGCGGCTTTCCTTTTTCACTCAATCTAGCACCAAGGCTCTCAGGGGGAGCACCTCCCACTCCACCCCGTCTTCAGACTGAATTCTCACATTTTGCTTCCCTCCTGGTTCCTCACCAACACCATACTACTTTCAGTTCTCTGGGTAAATCATAAATGAGTGACTGGAGCTATCTCTGGGGTGATATAAACACTAAATAGGAAGAGACTTTTGTAAGGAAGACACTTCTTCACAAACACGGAAGTGGAAGTCTATAGTTGAAAAGAATTTGACTTTTCAAACTTAGATATGGACAATTGCACAGAGTTTATTTTGCTTTAGTAATGCTAGCTCAATTCCTTTTCTCCCCACTGCCTTTGCCTGGTTAATTGCCACTACTGAGTATTTATGACTCTGCTCAGGTATTTTCTTCTCCTGGAAGCCTTTCCTAAAACTCATGGCATCCTCATCTCTCTCTGTCACACACACACACACACTCAGAGGCTGGGATTGGGTTTGGTGCTCTTACTGTATATTCCTTTAAGGTTCTGTTCATACATTTATCATGGATCTTAATAAATCATATTTAATTATCTTTTTGCATTTATATCTCCCTCACTTAACTTGCACATGCTTAAGAATAAAGGCTGTGTGTTATTCTTCTTTTATCCCCAGAACCAAGCACAGAGTAGTTCAAAACTGCTAAATGAATGAATGAATAAATGAGCAAGCAAATGATGACACCGGAAAACATATAGACTAATCAGGCCTTAAAAATAGGCTCTGATATTTAGGATAAATTGAGCTGGAGGCAACTCAACCACCAATTTGAAATGAGATGACATTTTTGCCACCACTAATCATGAAACCAACCCAAACTATGCTAAAAAGTTAAGCAGTTGAATACATTTTGTGTTTGTCTAAATGTCTTAGTATAGGCAACAGAATAGTGTTCCTCTATCAGAGAGATAAAATTGATTTTTAAATATTGACTGACTTTCTGTAAATTCATAGATGATGTAATAACATTGTGGAATAATGATTTCCTACCACTGCCTACAGTTGCTATTCACAGCAAATTATTTACCAGAATGTCCAGGTAATAAAAGTGAATCAGGTCAGTGCCACATATAAAATATGGTAATTGCTAGTAACAGTTTCTTAGATTATTACTGTAATACTACATTTTGCATTATATAAACATGTATTGGATAATAGCAGCGTTATTGAATTTGATGTTCAGCAGTTATCTAAAAACACTTATAAATGATGCTCCACTATACATAGAATAGACGTCCAATAACTGGAAGAAGTTTTCTCAAAGTAGCAGTATATTAAATGATTATTCCCAGAAAAGTTAAAAAATAAAAGGATGTGTTAACTAAAGTATCTATGTTTAGAGCTGAGCAAGTATATCAAAGTTGATATATTTTCATGGCATTAATTGAAACCAATTCTTTAAAAAAAAAATTTTAATAGAGACAGGGTCTCACTATGTTACCCAGGCTGGTCTCAAACTCCTGGCCTCAAGCCATCCCCCTGCCTCAACCTCCCAAAGTACTGGGATTATAGGCGTGAACCACCACACCTGACGCTGGAATCAATTATTAATTAAAATTTTGGTTACAGGCACATACATAACACAAGGGGAAAAATTCTCACCATTTCTCTAAAATTAAGATGACAGAAAGAGCTATTTGTAATACACACTCTGAATAATAAGCTCTGTGCAATTGTCCATATTTAATTTTAGAAAGACTTGGTATTTCAAACTAAATAATAGACTTGTATTTCAAGAACAAATGTTCCTCAACAGATGTCTTACTTCCAGCAGTGTCTAGTTACTTAATGGTTGTATCATTTCAAGTATATCATTTGTTTATTAATCCAACCAATGTTTATTAATCCTTTAATATGTTTCCCAGTCTGTAAAGGTGAAAAAAAGAGGCAGACACCACTCTCTTATAGTTTATAATTATTACCCCAATCTGCACACAAGCTCATCAAGACCAACGCTCAGGGTCTCAGGATGAGGCTTCTACAGGCAATCTCCAAGTACAGATTATCATTTGTGTAAACTAAATTTTATTGAGACAAATAGAATAACTTTTTTCAGTCTGTGGGAACTGCATGTAGTTTATACAACTTTGTGTGCTTTAAAAATATTTGTAGGACTTCTGCATCCAGGAAGATGTAGTATACATACATATCCTATTTTTTTCACCAAGTAAAACTAAAATTCCTGTATATTATATATAAAGCAAACATAAGAAGACTCTGAGCAGTATAGGGATTAGCCAGACCAGACAGGGAACTTTGGTACCCAATGAACAACACAGCAAAGAGTTCGCTGAGTTTTCTTTTTGCCTCATATATTTCAGATTTGGGGATGACGTCTGGCAACCTGGTAGTCCCATCAATCCAAAAAGCCCCCCAAAAAGCCAGCCCTCTCTAGCCAAAGGACCAGGAAGAGAGACATCCCAGAAAGACAGTAGACTTTTAGACAGTTGCCACTCTACTCCAGCCAAACACCACAGAAAACACTTCCAACCCTCATTCACACCACCAAGGCTAAGCAAGGAGCTGACTTCCACCCCGGTCAGGCTGTAACAAGTCATCCCAAACCGCACTGGAGTGCTGTTAGAGAAGAAGTCTGGACTTTCATCCCCACTAGGCAGTGAGTATGCTTTTCTCAACTCCTCCCTGTGTCGCATGAGACTATATGGGGAGCCTGAACTTCCACACCCACCCAGTAGAGACCAGGGAGCTCTTCTACTTCAGTGTAGAGTCAACAAAGCATGTGCAGGACTTCTATGCCAAAATTATAAAGCACTGATGAAAGAAAGTGAAAAGGATCTAAGTAAATGGAAAGACATACCATGTTCATTAATTTTAAGACTCAACATAGCAAAGATGTCAATTCTTCCCAAATGGATGTGGATTTAGTGTGATTCTTATCAAAATCTCAGCAATAGTGTCTCTAGATATAGACAAAATTATTCTAACACTTATATGGAAAAGCAAGCTCAACACTAGGTAAGTAGTAATATTTCATTGCAGCTTTAATTTGCATAGAATAGCTAAAACAATTATGGACAAGAAGAACAAAATAGAAGGAATCAATTTCAGTATAGCTACAGTAATCAAGACGTTGTGGTATTGCTGAAGAAGCAGACACATAGATCAATGGAACTAACACAGAATGGACACACGATATATCCACAAATATATCAAACTGATGTTCTGTGAAGATGTGATGGCAACTTAATATAATAAAGATAGTCTTTCCAACAAATGGTGCTGGAGTAACTGGACATTCATAGGCAATAACAAACAAAAAACTTCAACCTAAATCTCACTTCTTATACAAGAATTAATTCAAAATGGATAACAGACTTCAGTGTACAACATAAAACTACAAAACCTTTAGAAGATAATACTCATGAAAACCTTGGGGATCTAGAGCAAAGAGTTTTAAACTTCATAGCAAAAGCAAGATTGATTTTAAAGAAAGAAAAGGAAGAAAGAAAAGGAAGGAAGGAAGGGAGGAAGGAAGGAAGGAGGAAAGAAAGAAAGAGAGAGAAAGAAAGAAAGAGAGAGAGAGAAGGAAGGAAGGAAGGAAGGAAGGAAGGAAGGAAGAAATATTGAGGTCGGATGCAGTAGCTCATGCCTGTAATCCCAGAACTTTGGGAGCCAAGGCAGAATTGCTTGAGGCCAGCAGTTCAAGACCAGCCTGGGCAACATAGCAAGACCTCATCTGTACGAAAAAAAAATATTTTAAATTATCCAGGTGTGGTGACATGCACCTGTCATACCAGCTATTCTGGAGGCTGAGCTACTGGGGCACTGAGGTGGAAGGATCACTTGAACCCAAGAGTTCAAGGTTACAGTGAGCTGAGCACACCACTGCATTCCAGATTGGGTGACAGACCAAGACCCTGTCTTTCAAAAAAAACGAAAGAAGGAAGGAAGGAAGGAAAGAAAGGAGGGAAAGGAAGGGAAGGGAAGGAAGGAAAGGAAAGGGAAGAAAGAAAAAGAGAAAAATTGCTAAATTGGGCTTTACAAAAATTTTGAACTTTTGCTCTGCAGAAGACACTGTTAGGGGGAGAAACAAGCTACAGTACAGACTGAGAGAATATATTTACAAACTACACATCTGACAAATGACTAGTATCTAGAAAATATAAAGAGCTTTCAAAACTCAACAATAAAAAACCCAAATAATCTACTTGGGACATGGGCAAATGATATGAAGAGACATTTCACCAAAGAGGATATATAGATTGCAATAAGCATATGAAAAGATGCTCCAAAATCATTAGCTGTTAGGGAAATGCAAATTAAAGCTACAATGAAATATCACTACTTACCTATTATAATGGTTAAAATAAAAAGAAGAGATTATGCCAAATGCTGGTGAGGATGCAGAGAAAATGAATTCCTCATCCCCCCACACACATTGTTTATGGGAATTTAAAATGATATAGCCACTCGGGAAGACAGTTTGGCAATTTCTTTAAAAATGAAACATTAAAATAGCATATGACCAAGCCATTGCACTCCTGGACACTTATGCTAGAGAAATTAAAAATATGTCCACACAAAAACCTGTGCATCAATAGTCATAGCAGCTTTAGTCGTAATACCCCAAACTGGAAACAATCTACATTTCCTTCAATCGGTGCATTAATAAACAAACTGACAATTCAATTTATATAACATTCTTGGAATGTTAGATTATACAAATACTGAGCAGATGATTGGTTGCCAGAGAGTAAAGATGGGGTAAGGATGGAGGGAGGTGCTGTGGCTGAAAGTGGTGATGGAAATGTTCTGCTTCCTGATTGTGTCAATATTAGTACTCCAGCTGTGCTATCCTACTATAGTTTTATAAGATGTCACTATATTAGTGCTAGGGCTGCCTTAGCAAAGTATCATAGACTGTGGCTCAAACAACAGCAATTTATATCTCACTGTTCTGGAGTGTGGAAGTCTGAGATGAAGGTGTAGACAAGGTTGGTTTCTTCTGAGACCTCTCTCCTTGGCTTGTAGCTGCCTGTCTTCTGGTGTCTTCACATGGTCTTCCTTCTGTATCAGTCCTGTAGGATTAGGACTCACCCTAGTGACCTAATTTTAACTTAATTACCTCTTTAAGGCCTCAATCTTCAAATGGAGTCGCATTCTGAGGTACTGGGATTTCAACGTATGAATGTGGGGCAAGGGACACAATTCAGTTCAATTCAGCCCCTAGCAGTTACCATGGGCAGGGAGGCAAACTGAGTAAAATGTATACAGGGTCTCTCCGTATTATTTCTTAAGACTGCATGTGAACCCACAATTATCTCAAAATGAAAAGCTTCTTTAGAAAAAGATTTGTAAAGGAGTTTGATTAAGTAATAAGTCAAATGTATTGGAAGTGGCTGGACCTTAACTGGAGAAGTAATTAGAATGTGCTCACATTGAACTTTAGTCTTTTCCCTGAGATAAAGCAGAATGTCAGAAGAGGGAAAAAATATCTAAGTGCCTCTGTTTGCTTTATGTATAGAGAGAAGCTTTTTAGTGATGTTAATAGACAGAATTTCTTTAATTCCCAAAATATCATTAGGCTGCATAACTCCATGTATACATGGAATGTGAATTTATTTCACATTAAAGGGAATTCAGAATCAAAGTTCAAAATGCTTTCAAATGCCAGTATTTAATAATATCAGTAACTACAACTAAAGATCAATTATCTTCACCTGCTGAGATTTCAGGAAAGCAGATTATTTTTGGCTTGAAAACCCCTCATGTTGTCCCTAGTATTTTGAGCAACAAATGTATACACCTGTGTTTATATTATCAAAGCCAATTCTTTGTTAGCATTTATCAAAAACATCAGATACATAGTGTGTACAACTTCTCCATTTCTCAGGGTATTTGACTACTATCACTATATGCAGGCATCTGAAATCAAACATTTCAGTTCCTGGCATAAATACTTTTTATGTATATTTTTGTCATCTGATACTACCTTCTGTATTTTTTCTCAACTGTCTTCTTGAAGAAGCTAACAACCTATTCAAGAAAAATTCGCCATTATCAGGTAAGACTCATTTGTTGGGGTTACTCAGCTGAACTATTCTAGCATCTGATTCTTTCTTAATGGACTGGAAGAGCAAACCCACTGATCATTAATCCAATCCCGCTCACATAATATTGTGGGTTATAACATTTAGCTCTTTCTAGCTTCTGATTCTTTCTTCATGGACTGGAAAAGCAAATCCATTGACAGTTAATCCAATCATGCTCACACAATGTTGTGGGTTATAGCATTTAGCTCTTTCTATAATTTTAAATGCCTTCTCTCTATGGTTGTAAATTTTATCCAGGAGAAGGCTCCCTGCAATCTGAGCATCGGCTTGTGTGTATGCTGGGTGCCCGGGGCAGGAGGAGGGTTATTCATTCCTGCAATGTGTAGTGAACTCAGAAGCCAGGCCACCTGGGTTGGAATCCTGGCTCCACCATTTACCAGCTATGTGACTTTGGGCAACGATTTTAACCTCTCTGCATTTGTCTCCTCAGCTAAAAAATGAGGGCGATTGTAGCACCTACCTCCTAGGGGTTTTCTGAAGATTAAATATTTGTAAAGTTCTTTAAATGGCACCTGGCAGGAGGTAAACGCTGTGCCAGTGCAGACTTTCATGCCCCTGTGCTGCAGTAAACCGCCTGCTCCCTGTATGATCCTTGCATCGCCAGTTTGGCTTTGCCTTCAATTAGAAAAAGACAGATAGTGAGAGCAAAGGGGTCTTCATTGGTATTGCAGTGATCTTTACCATAGGTAAGTGGTGGATTGTTGAACATATCTACACATTAAATATTGCTTTGTAAATATGAAAACGTTTTGCAGCAAAAAATCTGAGGTTCACAAAAAATTCCACTTACCAGAGGAATTATGTTAGTCATATTCCTATTGCTCCCATTTCTTCCAGGAAGCCTTTTTGTCTGCCTTCCTGAATCTTATTTTCATTAACTTTTTCCAAAAAGCAGTCTACGCTTGGCCCTCTCAAATCTAAGCTCTTTCCCTGCTTGATCTTACCTTTCCTTCTGACACTAGAGAGCAAAGGAAAGGAAGATCATGGGATGCACGTTTCAATGTGGGGCTTTCTGTGGCCGCCAAAGACCTTTCTGAGTAAAGTAGCAGGCAGGGTAGGGTCTTCACTCATATCCTGCCCTCTGTGTCCAGCCTTCAAGGTGGCAAACTGGCTCGTAAAGGAGTATCACTTTTGTGTAGTTTACTTTACGTGTTTTAAAATTTAAACCTGAAATTCAAATTGACTTTTTAAAAATTCGTGTGACACTTTTTTTCACAGTAACAAGATTTTTTTTTTCCCCCATCCCAAGAATTACTGAGACGAGACCAAATACTGAGGCCAAAATATATGTCAGAGGAAAAGAGCTAACTATCTAAATGCAATTGGTTTAGAATTTCTTAAATACTAGTTAACAAACAAGCTGTGCCTTGGAATTATAACACACCAAAGAGAGACTGTGTTTTCATCAATGGCATAAAGTAATAGTGAGCCTATACAGAAGTTGCTAAATGATGACATTATACATAGGATTTAGTTCTCTGTATTATAGTGACCAAACTAGTTAATATAGGAAGAGATAATAATAGCAAATCATTAACTTAGGCTCTATTTACTTTTTTATGCTCTCATTTTCAGGATTACTGATTTAAGTATAGTTTTCTTTTTATGGGTCTACCAATGGTCATTTGTACACAAAGAGAAGTTTCACTTTGTATGAGACTACTTCACCCGAGACAAAAAGGCCTTGTCGCCTCTTCAAAGGGAACAACATTCCTTAAACAAATGAAACCTTTGGAAAGTCAAGAATAACCAAAAAGATCGAAGAGGAGAGAAGGGAACCAATTGTCTTGTTATGTACAGTAATCACAGCAAGTGTGTATTAAATGAGGATTAGGAGGAAGGGATGCAGAGCAAGAATCTAGTTCTTTGCCTGTAATCCCAGCACTTAGAGAAACCGAGGTGGGAGGATTGCTTGAGCCTAGGAGTTTGAGACCAGGCTGGACAACATAGGGAGATCCCATCTCTACAAAAAATTGAAATAAAAAGCATTAGTTGGGCATGGTAGCACACGCTTGTAGTCCCAGCTACTCAGGAGGCTGAAGTGGAAGGATTACTTCACAGCCAAGAAGACTGAGATTGCAGTGAGTCATGATCACACGACTACACTCCAGCCTGGGCTTCAGAGCAAAACCCTGTCTCAAAATAAATAAATAAATAAATAAATAAATAAATAAATAAATAAGCTATCACCAGAGAAAAATCAAGTCCAAGATAAAGTGTTTCACTCTTTATTTTTAAAAGTTTACTTACTGAAAAATAAGTACATATGTAAAATGTGGAATATGGCCACCTATATATACATTAGAGAAAATTAACAATGACCCAGAATGTAAATCTACAGCATATTTTCTCTCTGTTCTCTAAAACTTGTAACCTAATTGAATCAGTTATGAAGGGAGCCTCTGTAGTTTAGCCTTTTTTGTAGACTTGAATTAGTGTTACCGAAAAGAATTAAATCCAACATTGAAAATATTTTATGTAAAAATTTAATATGGGTCTGAAAACCGTCATCTTGATTGTTCTTACTTGATACCCATCATGTGTGTGTGTGTGTGTATGTGTGTGTGTGTATATGCACAAATGGCAATCAAGACTGTGTAGATATTAGTTAATTGGATAAAATCCAATCACAGAATACAAGCCAGATTGAAAATGAGAGTCCGCCGGGCGCGGTGGCTCAAGCCTGTAATCCCAGCACTTTGGGAGGCCGAGACGGGCGGATCACGAGGTCAGGAGATCGAGACCATCCTGGCTAACACGGTGAAACCCCGTCTCTACTAAAAATACAAAAAAAAAACTAGCCGGGCGAGGTGGCGGGCGCCTGTAGTCCCAGCTACTTGGGAGGCTGAGGCAGGAGAATGGCGTAAACCCGGGAGGCGGAACTTGCAGTGAGCTGAGATCCGGCCACTGCACTCCAGTCCGGGCGACAAAGCGAGACTCCGCCTCAAAAAAAAAAAAAAAAAGAAAAAGAAAATGAGAGTCCATCATGGGATTGGGGATATGGAGACAAAAGCTACACCTCATTAACATGCACAGAATAAACAGTCCTGAGATTTTAGTTTTATCATTATTATTAATCATACAATGTTTGCAAACAGAGTCTCCTGTGGAGATGTTGGACTTCTGTGAGTAAATCTGTTAATGGTAATGGGATTTCCACCCACTCAGTGTGCTGAAGATTAATACCACTGTGTTTCAACTTTGCTGTCTTTTAATTGTTTAGCAGACGAACAATTTACTTCAGAGCTCCTTCACACAGTTACACTGTGCCTGCTGATTGCCCCAGAGCTGTCCTTGTCTGTCTTGAAAGGCTACACAGGGGCACACATGGCCAGCTCTCCCTTCCCTGCTGTGCCATGTGGGGTTCACCCTGCAACCCATCATACAACTTCTTACTCCACAAAAATCAACAATGCTTGGGTATGGAGTTCACTACACACACACAAGCATGCTAGCATGCTTGCAGTCACTTCTGAAAGTCTAACAAATATTCATGTTTTTGGAAACAGGGCCACTCATACACATGCAATGGAAACAGAGGTCTTGGCTGGTCAGAACATGTCCCCACTTGTCTACCAGAGTGTGCACCAATCCAGTTTTTGTGTCAGCTGCTCGAGCTTTCCAAAACTGCATGCATTTTGTCCAGGTTAAGACATTCAGTCGGCTTATAGGGCTAATATTTTAGCTTGATGATACATTTACTAGGATTAGTTTGAATTGCTGCTCATTATTGTCCATTGTGCCCTAGACCAAAGGAGGAGTCTCCTCCCTTAGAATTGAGTACAGTGGGCCGGGCGCGGTGGCTCAAGCCTGTAATCGCAGCACTTTGGGAGGCCGAGGCGGGCGGATCACGAGGTCAGGAGATCGAGACCCTCCTGGCTAACACGGTGAAACCCCGTCTCTACTAAAAATACAAAAAAAAAAAAAACTAGCCGGGCGTGGTGGCGGGCGCCTGTAGTCCCAGCTACTCGGAGGCTGAGGCGGGAGAATGGCGGGAACCCGGGAGGCGGAGCTTGCAGTGAGCCGAGATCGCGCCACTGCACTCCAGCCTGGGCGACACAGCGAGACTCCGTCTCAAAAAAAAAAAAAAAAAAAAAAAAAAAAAAGAATTGAGTACAGTGAAGGAAAACATCCTTGAGGGGAGGAAAGGAGACAAGTTTGAAGCTTAGGGCATTTCTCAGACCCTGTGTGTACCCTAAGGGCAGGGCAAAGATCAGCATTAAGGCTCCAGCATATGTCTGTAGTGGTGGCCAATTTCACCCATTTTATAACTTTGCCTACAGCTAGACCTAATAGGCAACCTCTTTTTTTTTTTTTTTTTTAAGTTTGAGATGTGGTCTCGCTCTTTCTCTCAAAAAAGAGTGCAGTGGCATGAACACAGCTAACTGCAGCCTCAACCTCCCAGGCTCAAGCAATGCCCCTGCCCCAGCCTCCTGAATAGCTGGGAACCCAGGCATATGCCACCACATCTGACTAATTTTTTTTAATATTTTTATTGTGATGAGGTCTTGCCATGTTGCCCAGGCTGATCTCGAACTCCTGGGCTCAAGCGATCCTCCTTCCTGGGCTTCTCAAGGTGTTAGGATTACAGTAACTTTTCAATCTAATCAAAAGATATACTCAGATATAAGTTAGCTGCCCTGAAACCGTCCACAGGATCTTCAAAAGACTGCTAGTGTTCCATCTGAAGATAGAAAGACATATGCCCTGTAACATTTTCTGCACATTTAGCTGCACCAAATAAGCTGCCCTGTTGCAAATCACCTTTCAATACAGCGTATTTTTTTCACATGCTACATATTTATTAAGCACACCATTTTTCCTGAGTATGGAACTCTATTCTCTCTCAATGTTAATCTTTAATGTACAAGCCATCTTATGATACAGTTTCAAAGTGAACCATGTAATACATTCAATGAGGAACATTTTTCTTATTAAGACTAATTAACAGGTTCTCGATTCCCACAAATGCCTAGGTGCTTTACAGTGATTCTCTTTGCAATGACAATATTTAGCCGACCCAAATTTAACCCTTGAGAGTCCTTCATTACCACAGTCAATTAAGAAGTGAGTCATTGATGTTACATCTCTGCTAAGAATAGTCTGCAGATGTGCTTTTAAGGAAAGAGGAATTTCAAAATAAAAGTATTTGACAAGTTCCTGATCAGATGCCTATATTTACCACAACCAAATTAGAATTGTGTTGCACAAAAGTTAAAGTTTATCCTGGAAAATTCCTGAGACGTGTTCAGACTTGACCTCAGAAGTCTTTCTCCATTACTTCGGAAAAACATTTTGACTTCCTTGGGCCATGCTTTTGCTTATAACTCAAAGAGGACTTTTCTTCCTATGGGCTTTTGACCTCCAACCTCACAGATTGACAATTTATTGTGAAGTACATGTCATCAGAAATAGCTTGGTGTCATGTCTCTGTGAAAGGACGGCCTCGCTGGCACCAGGCACAGGATTCAGGGGCGACCACCCCACAAATCACTTCTCTTCTTGGAGCCTCCACTTCCCCTTCTCAAAGCCAAGGTGTTGGACTTGATCATCATTATGGATCTTTTGAGCTTCAAGAGTTGATTGATCCAAATATCACAGAGGCCCAGTAGCTGGTTCCCTGAGCCCAGAGTCTGTACATTCTCAGGGGCTCTCAGACACACGTGTATATGCACAGCATGTTTTATTACTTCCATTGTTATTTCTGCACTATTGAGTTTTCTGAACAAGGAAATCTGTTTTATAAAAGATATGGGATTTGCTGTTCCTGTTCAGAATTCAACACAGAGATTGAATATGTGTTATTCATTGTAAACTAATTTTTAAATGTTTTTGTTAAGGAAGTAAGTTGTGCATAAAAGTATTGATAATCTCATGTCCACACTGAATCAAGAGATGACTTTAGCAAACAGCTTATTCAACTTTCTTTTTTATCTTTTTTATTTTATTCTTTTTATATTTATTTTTATTTTTCACCATGTTGGCAAGGCTGGTCTTGAACTCCTGACCTCAAGTGATCTACCCTCCTTGGCCTCAAAATGCTGGGATTACAGGTGTGAACCACTGTGCCCAGCATCAATTTTCAGTATTAAAGAAGGAGGTTTCTACCTGAAATTAGACTTAGAAGTTTACATGTGATGTTTGAATCAGGGTTAAGTAGAGATACAACTGACAGTCCAGGGATTCTGACCTACTCTCAACGGTTTATAACATGAGTCCAAAGCTTCCCTCATTCTAATTATGTTCCTAGCTACCTACATGGTCAGTGTTAGAGTCTTGTGGTTAAAAACCCCACCAGTTCCCCAAAAATCATATGGATCTGAGAGTATAAATGATATAAGGAGACACAGCAAACACTCGTTGAGTGCTAACTGTGTAATCTGCACAATGCTAGTTACTCTACATACATAGTTTTATTTATTGGGAGGCAGTGTTGCATATTGGTATAGACATGGGCTCTGAAATCAGACCGTTCTTGTTTTGCATGTGGCTTACAGACAGGCAATGGTGATTCAGATATGTGAACAACAAGAATAAGAAATTTCTAAAAGGAAACATTGAGTGAGTTTCAATAAGCAGACAAAGCAGAGTGTAAAGAATCATGGCCATCTTTTAAAGAAACTAGGGAATTGGGTGAGACTCCAGCTGCAACCTTTCAAGGGAGGTAGGGCCTCCGCAGGTCCTCCAAACAAACAAACAAACAAAACAGAAGAAGAAGAAGAAGGAGGAGGAGGAGGAGGAAGGAGGAGGAAAGAAACTAGGAAAAGGCAGAAACAAGAAGAATAGATTAAAACTGAAAAGGTTCTGGATGCAATCGTGAAAGAAGATGTAATAGCCAGAGTCCCTGCAAGAACATGAGGTGGCTTGAGAATGAGTCAGTGAGCAGGACTCTAGAGACATGTTACCAGATTTAAGAAAGTTAACTAAGTCCCAATTCAATTCAAAGGGGAACACCTAGAGCAATGCACTGAAATAGCCTTGCATGCTCAAGGATAATGACTCACAGTAGTCTTCTTCCTGGCCTGAAGGTTACCAAAATATGTAAATAAGAGGCAAAACACAAAGAGAGGATTGCAGTGGCTCATGCCTGTAATCCCAGCACTTTGGGAAACTGAGGCGGGCAGATCACAAGGTCAGGAGTTCGAAACCAGCCTGGCCAACACGGTGAAACCCTGTCTCTACTAAAATAAAAATACAAAAATCAGCCAGGCGTGGAGGTGGGCACCTGTAATCCCAGCTACTCAGGAGGCTGAGGCAGAATTGCTTCAACCTGGGAGGTGGAGGTAGCAGTGAGCCAAGAGTGTGCCACTGCACTCCAGCCTGGGTGAGAGAGCAAGACTCCATCTCGGAAAAAAAAAAAAGATAGAGAGAGACTTAGAAAAGAAGATGCCAAGAAATGAGCCTGCCTAAGTCAATTTAAAGAAGAAATTGGTGATCGTCTATGCCTGACACTATGGCTTATTATATAAAGAAAGAAAACCCTCTGGCACAAAAACTCATAAAACATTATATAAAATATATCTTAAAATATTGAGACATAGCTGAGTTGGCAGGAATATAAGGACAAGAGAGGCTATAAACAACAGGAAAGCATTATCCAGAGCAACAAGTATGACGCTAGCTTTTACTCGGAGAGCATCTGCTCGTTTCTATTGACAGAGAAACTGAGTTTTAATGAGCCCAAGTAGTGCAGGACACCAATCTGAAATGTCCACATAAAGCCAGAACCTCAAAGTGTGGGAAAACTAGGACAGGGGTGAGGGGTGGGAAATGAAGGAAACAGTCTTGCATAGGGACCTTGCGTGATTCAGCCTTGACTCTGAGTAGAGAAGTAAATAAGATTAAAATGTTTCTTGTGAGAATTTCCAACTACCTGCTCACTCTGACATGAACATGTGTCTTAAATTCACATTACTTGTGTGACCTTAGAATCCTCGAGCTAAAAATGTAATTGAATGTACCATGGGTTGATTTTTATCCCCAAGCACCAGTCAGAAACAAATACTCTCTGAAAAATGCACATTAAATCCATGCCTCAAATAATGCTCGTGTATAAAGTCCCAAAGAACATGAGCTCCTTCCCAATCAAAATTCTCTAAACACATAAGGGAACAGACTACCATGGGTGAGAGGCAGAAGACCTCAGCAACAGATTGGCAAAGTCAGCAGATACTGGATCTATTAGATTCAAATATAAAATAAGTATTTTTAATATTTTCAAAGAAGTGAAAGCATGGTTCAGGAATAAGAGACAATCAGGTAGAGTAGGAACAAATACAATTTCTGAAAGCAAAACATTGAAAAACTAAAATAAAATTTGCTTGTGTAGATCAGACAGCAGATTAGATATAGCCAAAGAAGTAATAGGTGAAGTGGAAGAGAAATCTGAAGAAATGCAACACAAAGAGACAAAGACATATAAATTTTTTTAATGTTAAAATACATAGATGATAGAGTAGAAAGGGTTAACATATATTTAACTGTACTTCCAGAAAAATAAAATAAAGGAAATTAGAGATAGGCTATATTTGAAAAGGTAATAGCAAAGAATTTTTTAGAGTTGATTAAAGGTGTCTATCTTCATATTCAAGAAGCCTAATTAATCTTAACAAGAATAAATGGAAGTGAATCCTTAAGTATACACAATAGCATGAAGCTGCAGGACACCAAAAAAAACAAAGATAAATAGAGGAATATAAGGAGCTATAGGGTGCAGAGAAGGACGAAGCCAGATTTTTACGAAGAAATGAGTTTTGTTACTAACAGCTAGGATCTCAAGAACAGAAATGGAAGTTAGATGATGTCAAAGTAGTATCTTCAAAGTATGGAGGGATTTAAAAAAACTATCAGCCTAGAAGTGTGTATCCAGAAAAAAGTATGTTTTAGTTACAAGAGTGAAATATATTTTCATAAAACAGAACAGAAAATTTAGTATTAACAGATCTTTACTAAAGAAACATAAAATATGTTGAACTCCAGGTAGATGATTCTACAAAAAAGGTAGAAGATACAAGAAGGAATTCAGTGAGGGCAGGGATAAGAGAAGATTACTATGTAGGTAAATCTAAGCAAACAGTAGTGGCATTTTTTTTTTTTTTTTTTTTTTTTTTGAGACGGAGTCTCACTCTGTCGCCCAGGCTGGAGTGCAGGGGCCGGATCTCAGCTCACTGCAAGCTCCGCCTCCGGGGTTTACGCCATTCTCCTGCCTCAGCCTCCCCAGTAGCTGGGACTACAGGCGCCCGCCACCTCACCCGGCTAGTTTTTTGTATTTTTTTAGTAGAGACTGGGTTTCACCATGTTAGCCAGGATGGTCTCGATCTCCTGACCTCGTGATCCGCCCATCTCAGCCTCCCAAAGTGCTGGGATTACAGGCTTGAGCCACCGCGCCCAGCCAGTAGTGGTATTAAAACAATTTTTAAAAGTCTAATTTAGGGGGAGTTAGAATTTAAGATAGATATAAATTCCTCCAAAAATAATAGCACATTAATCTGGATAGAATCATCAGACTTAAAAGGAGTTATGATGTGGGAATTATTTGGGAGGTGGGCAAATATTCTGATTTAGACCTTAGGTTGAATATGCACATTAAAATTTCTAAGACAATCTCTAAAAGAATACAAATAGAGTGTGTAACTTCCAAACTAGCAGCAGGAAAAATGGAATGAAGGATATATTAATCAATCAAAATGATGATAAGAAGAGCAGAAAACAAGAGCCCAAAAGAGTGGGCAAATATAAAACATAAATTATATAGTAGAGATAGATACAAATATATTGAAAATAACAATGATTGTAAAGGAACTGTAATCACAATTAAAACATGAGAGCAATTAGACTCTTTCTACATCTGTGATAACAGTAATAATACTAAAACATAAGGATTCAAAAAGACTAAAAGGTAAAAATATGATTAAAAAAAGATAGCTGGTATGATTTTTCTAGTGTCAGGAATAAATAGAAGCTGTCAATACAACATAGCTGGTCACGTTGGTTCATGCCTGTAATCCCAATACTTTGGGAGGCTGTGGCAGGAAGATTGCTTGAGCCCAGGAGCTTGATACCAGCCTGGGCAACACAATGAGACCTCATCTCTACCAAAAAAAAAAAAAAAGTTTAAAGTTAGCCAGGCATGGTGATGCATTCCTGTAGTCCTAGCTACTCTGGAAGCTGAAGTGGGAGGATCACTTAAGCTTGGGAGGTCGAGGCTGCAGTGACCTGTGATTGGACTACTGCACTCCAGCCTGGGTGACAGAGTGAGACCCTGTCTCAAGAAAAAACATAAATGACCCAGCCATCCATCCCATTACTGGGGATATACCCAAAGGATTATAAGTCATGCTGCTATAAAGACACATATACACGTATGTTTATTGCGGCACTATTCACAATAGCAAAGTCTTGGAATCAACCCAAATGTCCATCAGTGACAGACTGGATTAAGAAAATGTGGCACATATACACCATGGAATACTATGCAGCCATAAAAAAGGATGAGTCCGTGTCCTTTGTAGGGACATGGATGCAGCTGGAAACCATCATCTCAGCAAACTGTTGCAAGAACAGAAAACCAAATAACCGCATGTTCTCACTCATAGGTGGGAATTGAACAATGAGATCACCTGGACGCAGGAAGGGGATCATCACACACCGGGGCCTATTGTGGGGAGGAGGGGGGAGGGATAGCATTAGGAGATATACCTAATATAAATGACAAGTTAGTGGGTACAGCACACCAACATGGCACATGCATACATATGTAACAAACTTGCACGTTGTGCACATGTACCCTAGAACTTAAAGTATAATAAAAAAAAGAAAAAACATTAAAAAAAAAGTACAGCACATTGCCAGTGATAGAAGGTAATTACAATGAAAAATAAATAAATCACCAGGAAAATACAATAGTTCTAAATTTGCAGACATTTAATAATATACCAACAAAATATAAAAGGCAAAGATTTTCAGAAATGTAAGGAGAAATTGACAGATTTTAACACAGCTCTCAGTAAATAATAGATTAAGTAGACAAAAATGAGGAAGTGTGTAGAATATTTTTAAAATGCATTTTTTAAGCTTGATCTAATAATGGGCACATGGGGAACATTGCACTCGACTTGATAATAAATGTTATTCTAGAGTAGTGCATGGATCATTTATGACAACAAACCAAATTCTGGACCCTAAACCAAGTCTCAATATATTTCAGAGTTGGTTTCACACGATATATTTCTTTGACTATAACATTCTGATGTTATAAATTAATTAAAAAATATATAACAATGATGACTAGAAGAGCAGAAAGCAAGAGGGTTGGTCAGTTAAAAGGCAGAATTCTCAACACAAATAAACAGAAATCATGAATTGAAGTATAGAGCATAATGTAAGTTGAAAAATAATTTGGATGAAATAATAATAAAAGCATTATATATTATTACTTATGAGTAAGTATTACTTATGAGTAACTAAACACTGCTAAAACAGTGTTTAGAAGAAAATTATAAGTTTAAAAATAATATGTTGGAAAAAGAAGAAAGACTCAAAGTTAGTGAGTTTGATATCAAATTAGGAAGTTAAAATAGAAAATAGTAAGCCCAAAAAAATTTTTAAAAAAGAGATTATAATTATAAAAACAGAAATAAGTAAAATAGAAAGACACAATACAAAAGATTAACAAAATTTTTTTCTTTGAAAATAATAACAAATCGACAAATACCTAACGATGATCAAAAATTTAAGAGGAAAGCACAAATTTTAAAAAGAAATAAAAAGGGGTGTCAATATATTTGCTGAAGAAAAGATATTGCTAATAATTTTCTGCCTAAAAATTTGAAAACTTGGTTGAATTGGACAAAGTTCTGGAAAGATACATATTACAAAAACTGCTTCAAAAAGAAATAAATACCACTTTATACTCAGTAGGATAGCCAAGACCAAAAAGATAGACACTAACAAGTGTTGAGAAGGATGTGAACACATTGGAGCCATCAAATATTAATGCTGGGAGTGTCACCTGGTACAGCCATTTTGGAATGCAGTTTGAAACACAGTTCGTCAAAAAGTTAAACACAGAGGCACCACATGAGCCAGCAGTCCCATTCCTAGATATATGCCCAAGAGATTTGAACATATACATTTCAGAAAAATTTGTACATTAAAGTGCATTATTCATAACAGCCAAAAATAGAAAAGATCCAAGCATCTGTAGATTGATGAGTGAATGAATCAAACATAGTATAGCGATGCAACAAAATATTACTTAGCCTTAGAAAGGAATGAAGTACTGAGAAATGCTACATGGATAAACCATGAAAATGTCATGCGAAGTGAAAGAAACCAGACACAAAATATCAAATGCTATATGATTCCATTTATATGAATTGTCCAGAATAGGAAAATCCAAGACACAGAAGGTAGATTAGTGGTTGCAATGGGCTGGAGAGAAAGAGGCATGGGGAGTGGCTGCTAATAGAAATGTGTGGGTTTTTTTGGGGGGGTAGGGGAGTGATGAAAACGTTCTGGAATTAGATGGGGGAATGCTAGGACAACACTGAATTGTACACTTTAAATAGGTGAATTTAATGGTAAATAAAATATATCTCAATAAAAAAAGGGGAATGGAAAGTCTAAATGTTCCATAATCACAAGAACATTAATCACTACATTCAAATCTTTCTAAAAAGACATCAGTCTCATTTGGTTTTACAAGTGAATTCTATAATCTTTAACAAACTATAGGTAAGAAAGTGAATACTACACAACTAATTTATCATGCTAGTACAACACTGACATATAAAATAGCAAAGGAATTCTGAGAAAAAAATTACAGGACATGTTTCTTATGAACATGGACACAGAAATTATAAATAAATATTAATAAACTGAATACTATAGTGTACAATAAGATCCAAAGGCCAGTATCAGGTTAATACATTTGAATATATATTACTATATAATATGCCACATTAACAAATTAATGGAGGCACATCTCAATAGATGCAGAAAAACTTCTGATAAATTTCAACAACCATGAGTGATTTTTTTTTTTAATTCCACAACAAAGTTCCTGTTCAATGATTGAGGTTGTTTAAAAAAATCTTAACAGGAAGAGACTATAGGGATTAGGAAGAAGCAGTACTGTTTGTTTGAAGATTTATAATCAGTTACATTAAAAAAAAAAAAAAAAACAGAAGGCCGGGAGCAGCGGCTCACACCGGTAAGCCCAGAACTTTGGGAGGCAGAGGCAGACAGATCACGAGGTCAGGAGATCAAGACCATCCTGGCCAACAAGGTGAAACTCTGTCTCTACTAAAAAACAAAAAAATTAGTCGGGCATGGTGGCAGGTGCCTGTAGTCCCAGCTACTCAGGAGGCTGAAGCAGGAGAATCGCTTGAACCCGGGAGGCGGAGGTTTCAGTGAGCCGAGATTGTGCCACTGCACTCCAGCCTGGTGACAGAGTGAGACTCCATCTCAAAAAATAAAATAATATAAAATAAAATAAAATAAAACAGAAAAAGTCTAGGGGAAAATATTAGTTATTCATAGTTCATTAAATTGATGAATACAAGTGCAACATGCAAAATTCAATTATATTTCCCACCAGAAAGAATAGACAATGAAGTTCTCAAAAAGAAATAATATATCAAAAGTAGCAAAAAATGTATCATATCTCAAAACAGATCTAAAAGATGTGTAGGAGTTTTATCTAAAAATTAAGAATTTAATCAGAAACATTAGAAGACATAATAAGTCGAGAGAAATACATGTGAAAAGACTATATTGTGAAGATGTTACTTATCCTCATGGTGATAAATAGGTATTATATAATTCTAATCAAACTTCCTACTGGATTCTGTATATATAACTAGCTAGCTCTGAAATGTATATAGAACACTCAAGAATAGTCAAGACACAGCCAGGCGTGAAGACTAATATAAAATTCTGGTAACTAAAATGATGAAGCAATGCAGCAAGTATACAGGAAGGGATTAATGAAATAAAACAGCCAAGGAATGGACCCATGCATATATGAATACTTAATATATGACAGAATTGGTACTTCATATCCATGAGAAAGAAGAATCCTTTGTGATTTGAGGATTAAATATATGTATATTAAAAATCAAAATGGGCCAGGCACAGGGGCTCGTGCCTGTAATTCCAACACTTTGGGAAGCCGAGGAAGGTAGATGACTTGAGCTCAGGAATTTGAGACCAGCTTGGCCAACATGGCAAAACCCTGTCTCTACCAAAAATACGAAAATTATCCAGGCATAATGGCACGCACCTGTAGTCCCAGCTACTCGGGAGGCTGAGGCACAAGAATTGCTTGAACCTGGGAGGTGGAGGTTGCAGTGAGCTGAGATGGCACCACTGTACTCCAACCTGAGCAACAGAGCCGGACTGTCTCCAAAAAAAAAGGACTCCTGCCTCATAGCACAAAATAAAAGTAATTTCAGATGAATGAAGAAATAAAATATGAAAAGCAAAATAAAACCATTAAGAGAAAGCATAGGAAGTGAACTCAGGATATGGATTAATGTCTCTTAAAATTACAGAAAATGAAAACCATACAGAGAGTTATTAATAAATTCAACTACATTAAAAATGAGTACTTTTTCTTTCATCAAAAGACTTCACAAAATGGGAAAGAGAAGTAGAAAAACAGTAGATATTTCCAGGAAATATAATTAGCAAAGGATTAGTATCCAGAATATGTAAAGAAGTTTTAATAATCAACTAAAAAGGCAAATGATTTGGTCATTTCACAGAAGAAGAAATACAAATTACTAATAAACTTTGCAAAAATGTGCTCAAACATTTTAGCAACTATAGAAATATATATCAAAATCGTTTTCAGCAAGTTGAAAATTTAAAAGTTGCACAATGCCAAGTGTTGATTAGTATGAGGAGTGACAGGAACTCTTGTGTACTGCTAATGGGAATGTATGTTACTGTATGTATTTTATGTACTATCACTTTAGAAAATAATTTGGCATCATCCATTAAAGTTTAATATACACAGCCCCAAAACTCAACCATTCTACTTTTATGCATATGCATTAGAGAATTCTTACATACATATCACTATATAAGTACAAGATGATTCATAGCAGCATTATCTGTAATTATGGCAAAACAACCTAGATGTCCATTGACTATAAAAAGGAAAAAAAATTGTGATATAGTCATATCATGAAATCCTATACTGCCATGAAAATGAATAAACCACAGCTATATTCACATGTATGAATGGTTTTTGGGGTTTTTTGTCTTTTTTGTTTGTTTGTTTTTTGAGATGGAGTCTCGCTCTGTCGCCCAGGCTGGAGTGCAGTGGCACGATCTTGGCTCACTGCAAGCTCCGCCTCCCAGGTTCACGCCATTCTCCTGCCTCAGACTCCCCAGTAACTGGGACTACAGGCACCCGCCACCACACACAGCTGATTTTTTGTATTTTTAGTAGAGACGGGGTTTCACTGTGTTAGCCAAGATGGTCTCGATCTCCTGACCTGGTGATCTGCCTGCCTCTGCCTCCCAAAGTGCTGGGATTACAGGCATGAGCTACCGTGCCCAGCCACATGTATGAATGTTTAAAACACAATGTTGGGTGGGAGAGGCAAATCACAGAAGGGCACTATACTCTGATTATTTTATATGTATTTAATTTTATATAAAGTGACTATATGCATATGTCTGCCCCGTTAATATGAGAGCTTTCCTGAACTAAGGAAAACTTGCAAAATATTTTCTCCCTAAGAGAAAAGGCCCTGGAAATCAGAGTTTAAACTTTCTGGCCTGAAATTATGTCTGCAGAGTAAGTTTTTAAACCATGAACAGATAAGATAAAAGTGGTTCCTCAGAGCATGTGCTATCTAGGGCGGGAGATGAGGATGGGATCCTTCCCACTTAGCCTGCTGATTGGCCACTATTGTCCCTAGTCAAATCAGAAGATACAATCTGTCCCTCCTCCACCACACACAAAAAGCCTTTGAGATAATGAGAAAAACAATTCTAAGAGTAACTGTTACCACAGTAGGAGTAGCAACAATGTTATTTCAGGCATTGTTACTCATGTACACAGGTGTTCAATACCGAGCCTTGCTAAATAGGCTGCCATGCTGTCAGCAATGCCAGCTGCATAAGCCAAATCTAACAGAAAAGGCCTCTGACTGTATGCTTCTGAGAATCTTCCAAAGAAATATCTCCTTGGCTGTCTGGAGCTCTGAGCCATTGCTGTCTGAAGGGCTGACAGATGGAGTGAGCCAGTGAGAGATTACCATTCCCAACCTGCAGCCTCTGTGCTGCTGCACTTCGTCCTCCTGCCTCACTCCACCCCGATACTTGGCTCAACCCCCACCCTGAAACTGTAGCTTTATTCCCAGGAAGGCAGAAAAAAGCTATGCTGAAAGTTCAACTCAACCATCACGTGGAGGTACCCAGCCCAGTGCAAGCTAACTAACCTTGGAACTTTTATCCACATGTTACAATGTGCATAACAGGGGCTCAACCTCTCAGCAGGCACAGCCATTCTGCCAGGGTTTTGGCACTGGGAGATGAATCAAAACCTCTAACTGACTGATTTCTCTTCTTTTTTTTTTTTTTTTTTTTTTGAGGTGGAAATTCACTTTGTAGCCCAAGCTGACGTGTAGTTGTGCAATCTCAGCTCACTGCAACCTCCATCTCCGGGGCTCAAGTGATTCTCCTGCCTCAGCCTCCCCAGTAGCTGGGATTACAGGTGCACACCACCAGGCCTGGTCAATTTTTTTGTTGTTGTATTTTAGTAGAGATGAGGTTTCACCATGTTGCCCAGGCTGGTCTCGAACTCCTGAGCTCAGGAGATCTGCCCACCTTGGCCTCCCAAACTGCTGGGATTACAGGCGTGAGCCACTGTGCCTGGCTAAGTGACCAATTTCAAGAAGGGATCAGTAGTAGTTCCATTGTGACCAGCTTGCCCAATAAAGTTTAGGGGACAGTGGCTTTACGTTTTCACCATCAGACAAATACCTACTCAACGACAAGCAAAACTTTTGCCAGGCAGTATCTTCTGAAAGAGATTCCTGCAATTATCCAAGGAAACGACCACTGAGGTCAATGGACATTTACAGAGTGAAAGACATGAATCTTCAAAGAGCAAATCCTTACAGAAGAGCCATGGTGCCTGCCTCAACCATATGCTTATTGTCAAAAACCTCAATCCCTCTGTTTAGAAAAATTGGATAGGGAAAAATTCATTAACCCCAGAGAAGTAACAGTCCTATCTTTCACCCAATTTTTTTGAAATGATGGTATAGCCTACCTGATTGGGAGAAGAAAAAAAAAGGAATGAAGCAACTAACAGTAAAAATACACAAATCTAGACCTATATGATCCAGTGATCTGGACAGGACCTTTATGATCTGTCAGCCGAGAAAGAATCAAAGCCAACTCTAGGAATTGCTGCTAATTAAAAGGTAGGTGACCACAAAAGAATATTAGAAACCATTCTATGTGGCAAGACTGAAAAGAGGATATGACTTCTGAATAAATTAGATAGAAAGTGAGAGCCAAATCCATGCATCATTCCAAGGTTGAGATCACAGAGGATAGATGGACCCTAGGGCTCTTATTATACCTGCGAGGGGAGAAAGGGAAGATAACACACACAGACTAGCCTTTCAAAAAGGTTGGCCAAGAAAGAATGGGAAGACCCCACATAATTACAGGGGTGGAAGTAAAGTTTCCATTCAACAAGTCCTTTGATTCTTTTACACTGTTTTGTACAGCTATGTTAGTATCACTATCTACTATCATCATTATTCTTTCATTAAAAGTTTGTGGAGTACCATGAAATGATATCTGTCCACTACTATATAAAGCCCTGTAGTCCTCCCTTCACAGAAAAGAAACCACTAATCACCAGCAGTTCTGTTAAAGACTGCAATAAAATTCAGGCAAGACATTTTTTTCTTGATAACTTCATTTTTAGAATACTGTATTTTCTAACCTGTAGAATTTTAAGGGACAGCCTATAAGCTCCTTTTCTTTCTAGCTGAAGAATTAGGAGTCTGAGACGGGGGAATTTGAGACTACTTTAAGTCCGTTTTGATGCTTGGTTTATTAAACTATTCATTTTAAAGAAAGGTAACATTAACCTCTCACAGTAAATTGTGCCTGTCAAATACTTTGATACGATGTCAGTTGGCGAGTGAATGACACTGAGCCCCCACCCTCACTCCTGAGATTGAGTCAGCCCCAGTTACAAAGCTCGCTGGCAAGCAAACTGCCTGTCAAGTTTGCTAAAAAGAACAGCAAAAGTGGGAACAGCCAAGCTTGTACAATTTTGCAGTTTCTTTCTTTCTTTGGTATATTTTTAGGTTGCCAGGAATCGATTTCCTCTTCTATGCTTTATAAGTTTCTATTCATAAGCCTGGCAATTTATTAAACTTCATTTTATTCACATAAAATAGTCACTGCTAACAGTGACTCAATAAAGCCATTTTCTTCCCATACACCTGGACTTCTAGCCAGAGAACAAGATGCGGTGTGCACAAGTACCAATCAATGAAATGAAAAACATTTTATGAAAAACAAAATTTAGTCTTGAAAATCTGAACATTTCTTTTACAAGTCACTGATTGAAGGGATTTTTGCAATCAAAATGAAACCAGGCAAACCTATGCTACTGGATTTTGATTAATTAAGCCAAAATCTGCACATCTGTGTAATGTCTAGCTCGTAAGTGAGATGGGTTTAATCAGTGAGGAAAATGTGGTTCGGGGAAGAGGCTGCAGGTGGAGTTTGCTAACTAGCACATTTTATTTATTTTTCTCTTAGTGGGTTTCTACTCTTTAGTAAGGTTATTATAATCCTTGGTTTTCTGGTTTCCTGCCCACTATTCATCTCTCCCACTAAAGATCTCCCACATGCCCTACATAACAATAATCAGTTAAAATGCAGTGGTCAACCTGGTTGGCTGAAGCTTTGCTTCATAGAACAGAGATGAAGCTAGAAGCCACATTTTGTGCATTATGTCTATTCCTAGCATTGTAAAGAACCATGGTGAACCAGCCAAGAGAGCCATGTACACAAATAAACAAAATTACTACAAATAAAGAAAAATAAAGAGAGTGTCAGTGGAAGGATAAGCAACTGCCTGTGGCTCTGTGATTGAGGCCTTATATACCCAAAAGAGCATTTAGCATTGAATTCTTCCAGTAGCCCTAAAATCCAATGTTATGACTTATTATATAAATAATAAATGACTTGAACTTTTAGCCATGGTGGTATTAAGAGATTATCAAATCCTCTCAGGTTAAAAAAAAAATAACATATAAAGTTGGACAAAATTGTCGAAAATTGATGAAAGGTGATAAATTGAGATATTTATTCTTATTTTATTTTATTTTGCGGTAGTTCTCTCTTTATATGGACTCTGGTTCTAGAAACAACTCGCCTGCAGCCGGCTGGCTGGACTATTTACAGGCCCATTGCGGGCTGTACCTTGGCCACCTCCCTGCACGGTGCTCAGCTGTGACGCCAAAATAAGTTAGGGCCGGGAGGGGCGGGGCCGGGAGGGGCGGGGCGGGGCAGGGACGGGGGCTGTACACTTAAGTGCTGGGGGCTCGGAGCCTCAATACTGCCGAGGGCCGGACCCGGGCTGTAAACATGGCCAGGGCGGCCCTGCCCACCCCTAGTGGTCGGTAACGACTGGAAGCAGAGCAACCAGGCAAGTCCGGGAGGCTCAGGCCTCCGACAGGCAGCTCTGGATCCGGTCCACCCACTGCTGGACCGAGGGCACGTCCTGAGCACAAAAGTTGTAAACGAGACGTGTTGTCTTCACGTCAAAGAAGGCCTTCTCATCCACGCTCTTAGGGGCGCCTATGGTGGGCGTGCCAGGTGCCACAGCCTCCACCTCCACCAGGTCGATGACACCCTTGCACTCAGTGTCCACACGGTGGCCGTAGTAGCGCAGCTGGTGCTTGGTCTTGTCCAACATGAACCAGTGGGCCTTCCAGGGCTTCATGAAGGCCTCCTTCTTGTACAGAATGCCCTCATAGGACCTGTTCTCACTCTCAGCTGTCTGGAACTAGCTGTACAGGGTGCTGGTGCTGCGGTGGGCGGCCTGGCGGGAGCCACATACCGTCCAGCCACTTCTCTGGTCGCCCTCCAGGCTGAGGCTCAGGGTGGAGCCCAGGGGTTCCTCCTGCTGGTACATAACCAGCGAGCAGCGGTGGTGGGGTGCAGGGGACACTAGGAGGGAGCTAGGGGTGCCACGTCCATCTGGCCGGGCTTGGAGGCGCTGTGCAGCCTCATCCGATCCCAGGTGTCCTTCCAGCGCTCAGCGGGTCAGCCCAGCTCTGTCTACAGCCTCTGCAGCTCCTCCAGCAGGCGTGAGGTGGCGTCAGGCTGGGCTCGTGGGCAGCTGTGGTAGCAGGCCACACCACACTGCACCTGCTCTGGGGAGTACCTCCCTCAGATCATTCTTCCTCTGGGGCTCAGGGGGCCCCTGGGCCAGTTTCTGGTCATAGGGAGGGCCCTCGGCCAGCATCTCCTCAGTGTAGAAGTCCTACACCTTCAGATTGGACACATTGCTGTAGGTCCGCAGGACTTCTGTGTCCTCGGGTGCATGCATGTAATTGTGGAACATGGGTGTCCTCTTGCTCATCCGGTCCACACACAGACCTGCAAGGCAGCTGGCCCCTGCCCTGCCCCTTCTCTTACAGCAGTCCCAGCTCAATGTGCTCATAGTCAGAGTCCAGCAGGAAGGTCCAGAAACAGCACGACACATGGTGGTAGCCAAGGAACTTGAGGTAGAACTGGCTGAACTCAAACTCCATGGGGAACTGTGGGTGGACCTGGTGTAGGCACTCCAGGAACTGCGGGAAGATGGTGTGAAGCTCTGTCCAGCCAGAATGTGGGCTCCCCAGTGGCTGAAGCGATGACTGAAGGACAGCCACTCCTTCTCCACCAGCAGGCAGAACCCCTCCAGCATGCGGTGGAAGGGGTCTGACAGCAGCTGCACCAAGGATACCACCTGGGTGGTGATGGCCCAGCCGTCCTCCAGGCCCATCAGCACGGAGGAGCTTGAGAACAGGAGCTCCCCACCAGCACCAACACCTGCAGCAGCTTGTGGATCTGAATCAGCCACTCCAGTCCTCCAGCAAGGGCAGCAAGGAGGCTAGGCTGGGCTCAGCAGCAGAGCAGCCTGGGGCACATGCCTTCAGCAGCTTCTTGAAGCTAGCCTTCACCTGCCGCTCCTGGAATACCTCAATAGGCACCAGCTCCCACTGCTGCAGGGGATCTGGCCTCAGACTCTTGAGCTGGACTTTGTCCCCGAGGATGTAGAGGGCTGCTCGCTGTGGCCACAGGACGTCCTGGTTGGGGGGGGCACCCGTTGGCCTGGGGTGGGGCCAGCACGTCTCTGCCAGCTAGCCAGGTGCCCACATTGGCACCAAGCCCACTGCTGCGCCCATTAGTCCCGACACTGCCCCCACTTACCTCGGGGTGCAGTCAGTCTGGAGGCTGAGGCCACCATGGGGTTGGACAGTGTGGTGACCCTGGCTCTGGGACTGGGAATGTGACTGCCCATGTAGGCTGAGGAGAAGCCGCTAAGTGTGTTGCGTCCGGATGCACCGGAGTAGCGGGGCATGGAGCTGACCACAGCCTGTGGGTACTTCTCCTGCTCCACGCTACTTGAGTCCGCCTGGAACTGGCCTGGAGAAGGTGCGTTCTGGTCCTTAAAGAGGCCGACGACACCTATGCCATGCAGGCCCCCAGAACGCAGCAGTACTGCCTTGGACTGCCCGCTGCGCCAGCAGGCCACGGGAAGCGGTTCTGGCGGTAGCAGTGGGACATGCGCTGCAGGGCGTTGTCCTGGACGCTCTGGAGCGCGATCAGCAGCCCCGGGTAGCTGCAGTAGATGGCATACATGCAGTTGACAGGAGAAATGCAGAAGGATTCAGACTTGACCCAGCTCAGGCGGCTGCTCAAGGTGCCCAGGCCAAGGCACTGGTAATCGCGGCAGCAAGTCCTTTCCACCAGGAGGTTGCTCATGGTCATGCGGTCTGAGGGCTTCAGGGCTGAGGACGGGGTCAGCATGCTGGGTTCCAGCTCCTCAGACACTGAGATCTCATCCTCCTGGTCCTCAGGGGGCTGGCCCCAGTGCTCCTAGCTGGGGGGGTTGTACTTCTTGCGAGTGACATGCTGCCACCTGATAGTCTTCTTGGCATTCTTAACCAGGTTCCTGGACAGGGTTCTGAGGGAAAGACCCTTGTTCTTGGTGACACGGGGTGGCCTGCCCAGTGTGTAGGCAGAGCCCAGGGTGAAGGAGAAGGTGGCCCTGACATCCGGCATGTACCGCAGCTTATGCAGCTGCTTGCAGAAGGACTCAGCACTGTCAGACCCCACCTCGTCATCAAAGGCCATTTTCAGCAGCTGGAATGTGCAGGAGCGCAGCTGCAGCCCATCCTGCAAGAGCTGGTCCACAGGGTTCTGGATGCTGATACACTTCTCCTTGGTCAGTGTGGCCACCGGGAAGGAGCAAAACACCACCTGCTCCCCCACCAGGCGGTCTGTGAGCATCCCCGTGAAGATGACCTGGTACGTGATGAGGAAGATAGGGTTTCACCGTGTTAGCCAGGGTGGTCTGGATCTCCTGACCTCGTGATCCGCCCACGTTGACCTCCCAAAGTGCTGAGATTACAGGATGAGCCACCGTGCCCGGCCATGCTGAATATTTTTAACTTTCAACCAAGAATTCTGTGTCCATCGAAACCATTCCCCAAAAAATAAAAGCAAAATAAACACATTTCCAAGTAAACAAAAACTGAGAAAATGCATTACTAGAAGATTTGACCTAGAAGCATCACTAAAGGAAGCACTTTAGGCTTAATAAAATATTCCCAGCACCTTAGGTTTAATAAAACATACCCAGATAGAAACTAAAATTCATGGGGAGAAATGAAAAGCACTGGAAGTGGTAAAATGTAGGTAGATTGAAAGACCCCCTTTTCCACTTAATTTCCTTTTGAAAATAGACATTTTAAACATTATTATAAACTTTTATTGTTAAGTATGTTATACATACACACAGAGTTAGGTTTATGGGTATGTGTGTGTATTTATTTATGACACTAATAACTCAAAGAAGAGGAAGGAAATGGAACTATATTAAAGTTGCTGTATTTTACTGGAATTATGTTAGCATTAACCTGAGGTAGAGCTACACACTAAAAATCATAAAACATCACTGTGAGAAATTTTAAGATCTAAATGAAAGGAGATGTACCATGCTCATTGACTGAAAAACAGTATTGTTAATATGACAGTTCTCCCCAGATTGATCTATAGCTGAAACTCAATCCATATGAAAATTCCAGGAGCATTTTTTTCATAGACATGGACAAGCTGATCAAAAAAAAAAAAAGTATATGGCAATGCAAAATACTTAGAATAGCCTAAACAGATTTGAATAAGAAATACAAATTTGGTGAATGTACATTTGAAATGAGATAGTTCCCTTGATCCCGTCATGAGACTTGTGAAGGGATTGGCTTGTTCACTCAGCCCACAGGTCTCAACCCCTCATGGGAGGGGAAGCACGCAGGTGAGTGGGTGCAGAGACTAGGATGAGTGCTTCTGGGCAACCAGCAGGAGCAGAACTCCGTGTGGTCCCGTGGCAGTGTCTAGAGTTGCCCATGACCCCTGGAGTCCCAGAGGGCATGCGTTACAGTGTGCTCTTTTAGTTTTGCCACCCGTGGATGGCTTAAGTATTGGACAGCTCAGTGGAGGGTCAGTGTGACAGCCTCTTGCACCGACACCTGGGACCTTGTCCACCATCCAGGAGGAATCAGGTTGCATGAACGAATTGAAGATGGTAAATGCAGAGGATTTTACTGCCAATGAAAGTGGCTCTCAGTGGGATGGGGAGCTGGAAAGGGAATGGAGTGGGAAGGTGGTCTTCTCCTGGAGTTCAGCTGGGAATATCCCCAGACAAACTCTTCTCTGAGGTCTCATCGTCAAGCCGTCCCTCTAAAGTCAAGCTGCTTCTCATTGACATCAAGTTGCTGCTTCTCTTCTCTGCTGCGCTGCTCTGCCCCTCTGCCAGTATCCTAGGGTTTTCATGGGTGCAGGATGGGGAGTAGGGCAGGCCTTGGTGGTTTTGGAAAAGGCAATATTCAAGTGGGAAAACAGAAATGCACATTCTCACTTTAGGTCACAGGTCCAGGTTTGAGGGTGGAGCCTTCACCAGGGACCCTATCCTTTTCTACCTAGTACCTCCTGTTCATATCACACTGACTAATTTTGATACCAACCATAAAGCTACAGTAATCAAGAGTGTAATAATATTGGAGTAATAAAGACAGACAAATAAATCAAAGGAACGGAATATAGAGTCCAGAAAGAAACTCTCACCTTTATGGTCAATTGAGTTTTGACAAAGGGACCAAGGCAATTCAATGGAAAAGGAGAGTGGTTTCACCAAATGATGCTAAAGCAATTGAATATTCATGAGAAAAAAATGATCATAAACCTTTGGCTTATATTAGACACAAAAACTACTCCAAAATAGAACATAAATCTAAATGTAAGAGCTAAAACTATAAAACTTTAGAATACAACAGAAGAAAATCTTTCTGACCTTAATTTAGGCAAAATTTTATTTGATTGGATTCCAAAAGTGTGACTCATTAAATAATATAATTGGAAATTGAACTTCATAAAAATTTTAAAATTCTGCTTTTCAAATGCCAACTTTAGAAAAATAAAGAAAACCATAGACTGAAATAAAATATTTGAAAATAACATATCTAATGAAGGACTTGTATCCAGAATACATTAATAACTCTTACAACTCAATAATATATCAAACAATTCAATAAAAATGATAAAAGTTCTGAACAGACATTTCACCAAAAAAAAAAAAACCACATATACAGAAATTGCTCACAAGCTCATGAAAAGATACTAAACATCTTTAGTAATTAGGGAAATGTAAATTAAAAGCACACACCCACTATAATGACTGCAATAAAAAAGACTGACAATACCAGGTGTTGGCATGAATGTGAAGAAACTAGAACTTTTATCCATTGCTAGTGATGAAGTAAAATGGTACAGTCACTGTAGAAAACAGTTTGATGGGTTTTTTTTAAAGTTAAATATTAATAATATTAATGTATAACCCAGTAATTCCATTCCTAGGTATCTTCTCAAGAGAAATGAAATATATCCAAAGTTTTATCCACAAATATTTCTAGCAGAATTATTCATAATAGCCAAATACTGAAAAAAAAAGTCTATCAACTGGTGAATGCATAAACAAAGTATAGTATATTTATACAATTGAATGCTATTCAGCAGTACGAAGGAATAACAACTGATAGATACAACAATAAAATGAACCTAAAAAATCTGGTAAATAAAAGAAACCATACACAAAGACTCCCTATTGTATTACTCCTGTTACACGAAAATTCTAAAAAAGGCAAAACCCCAGAAACAGAAAGCAGATCAGTGGCTGTCTGAAATGGGATGGGAGTGAGAATTGACTGCAAACAGGCATGAGGGATTTTGGAGTGATAGAGTACTCTCAAATCAGATTATGACATTGATTGTGCCACTGAATAAATTTGCTCAAAATCATTGAACCATGTGCTTAAAACAAGTGGATATTATGGCATTAAATTATGCATCAATAAGGCTGTTTTAAAACCAATAGATATTTATCAAAGAAAATAAAAACAAAAAGTATGAAAAAGCACATTTCTTTACTATCTTACTATCCATATAATCAGTTGCCACTTTGCTTTAAATCTTTCCACGTAATATATGATGTACCAGAATGTGTTGAATCAGTCTACTATGACTGGAGTTTTAGGTTGTTTCTAGTCTTTTATCAGTAAATGATTCTAAAATAAACATCCTTACACATATATTTTTTGTTTGAGTATCTGATTAATACCTCAGGATAAATTCTCAAGATTGGGCTAAGTTATTGAATAAAAAAAATTATTAGTTTTTGATTGCTGTAAAACAAATTACCACAGACTCAGCACCTTAAAACAGCACATGTTTGTGACCTCACAGTTTCTGTGGGTCAGGGATCTAGGCAGGGCTTGGCTGGGTTTTCCACGCTGTGTCTCACAAGGCTGCATTCAAGGTGTCAGCCAAGACTGCAATCTCATCTGGGCACAGGGTCCTTCCCAAGCTCCCTGTGGCTGGTAGAATGCAGGTCCCTGTGGTGATAAAACTGTCAGCTCCTAGAGCTCAGTCGCCATTCTCTGCTATGTAGCCATCGCCACAATAGGACAGTGTGTGTCTCCAAGGCCAACAGGACAGCATCTGTTCCTGCTTCCTGTCACTTGCCTCCAGACTCTTTTTTAAAGAGCTCATTTGGTTAGACCAGGCCCATTGAGGATAATCTTCCTTTTGGTTAACTCAAAGTCAACTGATTAGGCACCTTCATTACATTTGCAAAATCTCTTAACCTTTGCCATAGTCTGTAACACAATCACAGGAGTGCTATCCCTTCATATCCACAGTCTCTCCCTCACTCAAGGGGAGTGGATTGCACAGGTGTGTGTACTGAGTTAGGGGTTGGCGAGGGTGGGGACTGGGGACCATCTTAGAAATCTCCCTCACGCAAAGAATCAGCACGTTTGTTAAGATTATGATTTAAATTGCCAAATTTTCTGAAGAACATTTATACCCCACCGGTAAAGTGCTAATTTCCCCAACACTGGGTATTACCATTATGCTTAATCTTTGCCAAAGACGGGCAAATATTGTTGTCTTGGGACCACTGGGCAGAGATTGTGACAGTGAGAGAACAAGTATTGAATTCTTTGATTAATAGTAAGATTATTAAGGCCTTTGGCAGGTTTTGCTTTTCTTTTGCAAATTACCAGTCGATTTATGTGGTTGTTTTCCTCTAAGGGTAATTCTCTGTTACCTGTCTTTTAATAACCTCATGTTGAATATTCAGAATATTTACTATTTACGGTTTCTATAGTATTTTCTTTCGGTGTCTTAAAAATTGTGTTACAGAGCCTTATGCCATGTAGAAATTTTTAACTTTCATAATCAGATCTATTAACATTTATGGTTTCTTTTTTATGCTTTAACATATTGTTTGCACTTTTCATTTCTAAAAAGAGAGAAGCAAATAAATCAAATGGGATTTCCAGTTTCCATCATAGAAGACATGTACTATAGAGTGGGAAATCATGTACAAAGATGTTTCTCATAATGCATTGCCCATCCGTCTTCTGATGGTTACGTAAACCAATTCTTAACCTAAGGTATCCAGCCAGAGAGATGAATGTATCATTCCTCTAAATGATGTGGAAATATACCACATCATTCTGTTAGCTTTCAGCACCCAGGGTGTCAGCTTCAATTATTTTTTTCATTTCTTGTCTTGGACTGTCAGATTATAGCTCTGAGTATTTGAAAACAGACAGAAGTATGAAACCAACTTTTTCTAAAGTATTTAGTTTTGATCTTGAGTTTTATCCCCATCTCTGAGCACTATTTCCACATTATATCTAATATTTTTTTCTTAATATGGGACCTAAAACATGTCTTATTTTTAAAAAAAAATACATTGGATAATCAAGAAAGTATGCCTTTTAGGCAAGATCACATCTCCCTGCTGTATTAAAAAATAATGATGAAGTATTTCCTTGACAGAAACAAAATCAGCTTATATCTATTAAAAAGTTGTCTCAAATCTCTCCTTTTTTCATAGATGAATGAATCATAATATAAGGATATAAGTTTCTTAAACCTTCCGTGAAGTCTCAGGCATTAAATGTTTCACTTGTTAAGTGAAACAAGCTGATCTCTAAGATTCCGGTGAAATCTAACACTCTGATTGTCTTGATGTTTGACTCGAGGTTTTCTGCTTATATTCTTTCTTTGCCCTTTTCAAATTCCCAGTCTGAAATCTTGCCTTCAAGGTTTTTCCACTTTTCATTTTCAGATTCTGACTATGCATTCTTGTAAGACATTCCATTGTCACTTCCAAGTCAAATATTCAAAACCAAACTCTTGCTATCCCTCTCAAACTACTTGGTTTCCATATTTACTGGATTTGTACCACAGTCCTTGGTATGCAGGCATGAAGAAAGGAATAACTTTTCATCATCTTTCCCTCTTCCCATAGCTAATCAGTATCTAAGGCCAGAATATTTGTCAACTGCAACATCTGTCTCCCTGCCTTTTTCCAATTCCTCCAAACACATTAGTTTCTGAGCCGCAATGTGTCCTTCCAGGACTCAATGTTGAAAGTTCTTTATCTTCTTCAAGTTTCCTGATACGATGACTCCAAAATACCGTAGCCAGGCTGACATTCCTGTGGTTCCCTATTTTTTGTTAGATTAAGAACAATGGCAATGAAACCCCTCCACAATATGTCTTAGTCTGGCTTTTCATACTTCTTTTTGTCTTCCCCGTGCTTATGCCCAGTGTCTTAGCCTCCCAAGATCCTTGCTATTAATATTTACTGATCACACATTCTATTTTGCCATTTCCTGCCTTTTAGGGTTGATTTTGAATTTCTATTTTCAGTGTTTAAAGTTTCTGTAAATGTTGGGATATTGACTTTAGCTAAAACAAACAAAAAATAACAAGTAATCACTTTAAATCTGTATCCTACTTCCAAGAAACAATATTTTCATTGATGCCAAAATAATATATTCCATGTTAGTGTAATACAGTAGAACTTAAAAAAATTAAAAGTCTATGTAGAAGACAATGAGGATTGAGTGTGTTAGAGCTGTACGGAATCTTGGGCGGCTCTATTCCCATCTCCCACTTCTAAGGATCAGGAAAGCCAGTAGGCTGACTATAAGCTATGAGCTAATTAGGAACAAATCTTGTACTAAAGATTTGAATGGTTTTCTATTGCTCAGGAAACTACCGAGTTCTCCGCTTTAACAGGACCTGGTCAGTCATTCACTCAACAGACAGGTTTTTAGAGCCTGCAATGTATCATGTACTGAGTCCTAAGAGTTGAAATATTTAAAACGGCCCCGTTTTCTAGGAATGCAGTCCGGGAGAAGGAATTACACATGGACAAATAAGTGCAATAAAAATTGCCATGATAGAAATGGTGCATTGTAGACACAAAGGAGGAGGTCCTCAGCTCTATCTGATGTAACAGGGGAAAGTAAAGGTTTTCATAGATAAAGTAACCCTATGGGCTTAATATAAAAAGGTAAGTAATTTTCACCAGGGTGGACTAGCAAAGAACCATTATTACCAAAGGCACAGAAGCATGCATTCATTTGATAATATTGGGGGTAAATGCAAACAATTTAGAATTCTAGAAGTTAAGGTACAAGACAAGGTGATAGGGTTTTTGGCTGTGTCCCCACCCAAATCTCATCTTGAATTGTAGCTCTCATAATTCCCTGGTGTTGTGGGAGGGACCCAGTGGGAGATAATTGAATCATAGGAGCAATTTCCCCCATACTGTTCTCGTGGTAGTGAATAAGTCTCACGAGATCTGATGGTTTCATAAGTGGGAACTCCTTTCACTTGGCTCTTATTCTCTTCTCTTGTCTGCTACCACGTGAGACACGTCACCATGATTGTGAGGCCTCCCCAGTCATGTGGAACTGTGAGTCCATTAAACCCCTTTCTTTATATATTGTCAAGTCTCAGGTATGTCTTTATCAGCAGCATGAAAACAGACGAATACACAAGATATATCAAAATCAAATTTTTTAAGCAAGGCAAACCCCCAGTTGTGAAGGGACTTACATGTCTTACAAAGAAGTTTGGAGCAATAACTATCATTATCATTATTATTAGTGAGTATGTATCAGCTTCTCATTATAATTTACAGATCCTGCCTACTGATCACTTTCTATGATCACTATAATAAGTAATTTACATTGACAGACAAGGAAACTGAAATCAATGATTAACTCACTTACCTAAAGCAACATGGCTATTAAATATCACAGCCAAGTTTCAAACTCAGGTCCACCTGATTTCAAAGCTAGACACGAATCACACTATAATCCTCACCTTTAATCTGTAGACAATGTGGCACCATCAGGACATTTTAAATAAAGAAGAAATGTGAATAGACTCTTGTCCTGGAAGGGTCTGGCAACAATATAGAGTTGCAGCATCCAATACAGTAGCCACTAGCCACATTGAAAATTAAATAACTATTTAATAATTGAGAATTCAGTTCCTTGAGGGCAGCAGCCACATTTGAAGTGTTCAGTACCCACATGTGGCTAGTGGCAGCTGTCTTGGACGGTGCATGTGAATATTTCCATCCTCACAGAAAGTTCTATCAGGCAGTACTAGTAGAGAAGAAACACTGGAGTTTCGTGAGGTGGGGTGAGGAAACTAAAGAGACTATTACCTAGGACAAGTAGGAAAGGATTAGAGACAAAACAAAGCACTAAGAGTCATGAGTTAAGTCTGTGATTCCCAAAGTGTGACTGCCCACCCTTTTCCCCTCAACCAGCCGTATTCAGCACGGTGTGGGAACTTGTTAGAGTGCGCATCCACATGGAATCTGAAACTCGGAGACGGGGCCCGACCATCTGTGTTGTACCGAGCCCTCCTGGGGATTCTGATATTCACTAACATGCGAAGGCCATGGATTTAGAGGAAGGAACAGAGCTGTAAAGCATGACACAGAAATATAGGCAATTTGGAGGCCAAGTGCAAATGTGGGTGATATGGTTTGAATGTTTGTCCTCTCCAAATCTCATGCTGAAATGTGATGCCCAGTGTTGGAGGTGGGGCCTGGTGGGAACAGATTGCATCAGGGGGCAGATCCCTCATGAATGGTTTAGCACCATCCCCTTGGTGACGGGTAAGTTCTCACTTAGTAAGTTCTGGGACCTTCCCCACCCACTCTTGTTCCTGCTCTTGCAATGTGATGTGCCAGCTCTCCCTTTGCCTTCTGCCATAACTGGAAGCTTCCTGAGGCCTCCCTAGAAGCAGATGTTGGCACCACACTTCCTGTACAGCCTGCAGAACTGTGAGACAATTAACCCTCTTTTCTTTATAAATTACCCAACTTTAGGTATTTCTTTATAGCAACATGAGAACAGACACAAACGCAGTGAGGCAGACAGGAGAATAAATCTAGAATAACTCCTGGTGGGTTGATGAATAAAAGAGAAGAAACATATTTGGAAGGAAAAGATAATGAATTTGCGTTTGAATTCCTAAGGGACATTCAAGTATCATGATCCTGTTCAGTGTCAGCCTAGAAGTCAGAAAAAAATTCTGGCATAAAGATACAGTTTTAGGGTTACTGGGATTAGATGGTAGATTAGCTAGGAATGGAGGGGATAGGTAGCTCTCAATTTTTTTTCCGGCATAAATGATATCATCTCTGTGTCTGAAAAGGCTGAGGGGTATATCTAGACTTAGATACAATTCTCCACATGCTAGTTCCTTTTCTCTCTGATTCAAGGAGTTATTTCAAAATGCAAATTCAGTCAGATAGATGTGAATATGTTCTATTTTTTAAAATAAGTGATGAACATGCATTGTTATGCTGACTATTATTAGTATGTATAACTTGTCAAACAAGATACCCAGAATCCTAAAGTGTGCAGAGGGAAATGAGACCAGGTCTAAGGGCTGACCCCAGTTCAGTGAGTGTTGGAAAGTGATTGCAGCAGAGGAACCAGCAACAAAGGGGAGAAAAATGGTCAGAGAGAGGGATGGGGTCCTGCAACTCCAGACAGGAGCACTTTGTAGATAAGGTGATGTGCGCTGTCATATTTCAGGGAGACCTGTAAGATGAAACCTCGGACTTCACTATTCTGAGGTCACCACTGAACTTTATTCAAAGTCATTTCTATTATCTGAGGATAATTTGGCTGATCACCTTAAGAAGACTGGCGTATTCTGAAGAATAAATGGGGGATGAGGAAATGGAGGCACCAAGGGTAGATTTATGCTTTGCACTATTATTTGGTTACAGAAGCGTTGCCTTATGTTCTCGGCATCTTATAGAGATTCTAGTGAAACAGGTCTTCTAATTTTTATATTTTCTCTAACCAGGGCCTCAGCACAAGTATGGCATAAAGGGGCTAGTATACTATGAATACAATTACTCCACCCACTAATATTGATCCACTGGTCCTGGACAATGAGCTCACCTTAGTCCTCCATTCACCCAATTGGATTGATTGTCTTCTAGAATCCACTCTCTCCTCCAGTCTTCCTTGGCCTGCTCCACACACCTTAGTGACCTCTCCAAATCCTTAGAGTAAATATAGCTTCAGCTTTAAAGCTGGGACCTTCTCTGCAAAAAATTCCTTCTGAAGAGTTCCTTATAATTGACCTGGCCTAAATTAATCCTCACACCCATCCTGCAAAGGAATTAGGAAAGTGTTATTGTTCTTGTTTAGTGGGTGAGAATTGAGGTTCTGTGATAGCCAATATCTTTACCCCTCCTAAATCACAAAGAAACAACCCTATCTTATTTTACTAATGTATTCATTCCACATTTTTCCATGAAGGATTTCAGGTAGAGGGCATCTGAAAAATAATGAGTAGAATGTCAAGGTAACTTGATAAAATAACATAGATATTCAGCTGCTAAATCTCCATATAATTGGCATAGCTGAGCTTTAAATTTGGTTCTAAGGTTTTTGGCAGCCAAACAGAAAGGCAGACACTGTCAATTATGCAGTTCCTGTTTTCAAAAAGGAATAAGTGTGCCAGTTTCTTGGAGGAACCAAAGTACATTCCTGCCTTAGTTCTAAAAGAAACTTCAGATCCATGTCTTTGCATACGGATCATTTCTATAAACAAGTGTAGTGAAACACATCTTATATTGGCTCTAATGGTTTAGTTTGGTAAAATTTCACTTAAACCCAAAATTAGAACAGATTCTCTTTCCTTCCTTCCTTCCTTCTTTTCTTTTTCTTTCTTCCTCTCTCTCTCCCCATCCCACCTCCCTCCCTCCCTCCGTCTTTCCTTCTTTCGTTCAATGAGATAATGTTCTGTCACCCAGGCTAAAGTGCAGTGGCACAATCATAGCTCATTGCAACCTCCAACACCTGGGCTCCAGTGATCTGCCTCAGCCTCTCCAGTAGCTAGGAATACAGGAGCACATCATCACATCAAACTAATTTTATTTAATTTTATTTTTATAGAGACAGGGTCTAGCTGTGTTATCCAGGCTGGTCTTGAACTCCTGGGCTCAAGGGATCTTCCCACCTCTGTCTCTCAACGCACTGGGATTAGAGGCATCAGCCACCATTCCTGGCCTAAAACAGACTTATCAACACAAGCACACTCACTAACTTACTGATCACTGAGGGATAGTTACCACAAAGATATAAAACTTTACGTCTTGGGCTGGATTTAATTTTTATAGTTGTGACTAAATTCTGTGCACCAAGTAGCACATATTCCTGGAGTAAGCTCTCTCTATAGAGAGTTAAAAATAAGGTAGCCGTTCTAACTGTCTACACATTTGTATATACACCGTGCACATGCATACATAAACACACAAAGTCTACCATCTTTAAAAAAAGTATAAAGATTTTTCTAGAAAAATCTGTTCCTGAGTTTTTAGGAAATGCTCATTGGCTTAAGTGAAATGTCATCTGTCATTTTAAGATGCTCCTGGAATAAATAGATATTCAGGTGCTTAGAATATAGACAAAAATTGGGGGTATTTAAGTTATTATTGGAGCAGATGCTGAGTATCCATCTCCCCTGACCCTCAGGCACTGATGATCACTAACATTTTTAAATAATCACAAATCCCTATGGATGCTAGGGAGGCTCTGACAAAATGGTCCTTTCCCTCACACAAAGTGCTGGAGGAACCATGCACCCAGTGCTGTATTCCTGTATCTCATTAGGTAATCTATATCTGGACACCCAGGCACCACATTTTCAGAGTGTTCTTCTAAAAATGTGTGTGTGCAGAAAACCAGTCTGTTAAAATGCATTAATGAACACCTGCTGGCCTCAGAGTCCCGAGCAAGGAACTGTTACAGAATATTAAAGAAACAAAGTCATTCTCTGTCTTCAAGGAGTTTAAATCCAGTTGGAGAGACAAAATATACTGACATGTTATACAACTAAAAACAATAACCTAAGAGTCTATAAATACATGCAAAATAATACAATAAATAGTCAATGATACTAAACAGTACATGGAAACCAAGGCAGTAGGTAAGGGAAATGACTGCTGATAAAATGAAGAGTAAAGTGGTGACCTCTGCCCCCAACAGCTGATAAAAAAGTAATGTGAAATGGCCCCCAGATGCAGACAGCAATGTTAGGTAGAATAATAGCTGCACTGTATGTGATGGCCCAGGGTTGTGGGCACGTAAGCCAAATTACACAACATACAGGGGAATTCCATGCCTGAAAATGTGAATTGTCTTATTTCAGACCGGTGATTCATACATGCTTTTTGTTTATTTTGTTGTTGTTGTTGTTGGGTTATTCGGGGTGAGGGGGAAAGTCTTGCTCTGTCATCCAGGCTGGAGTGCAATGGTGTGATCAGATCTCACTGCAGCCTCAATCTCCCAAGTTCAAGCAATCCTCCTACCTCAGCCTCCTGAGTAGCTGGGGCTACAGGTGTGCACCACCATGCTCGCTAATTTATTTATTTATTTATTTATTTATTTAAGATGGAGTCTTGCTCTGCTGCCCAGGCTGGAGTGCAGTGGCGCGATCTTGGCTCATTGCAACCTCCACCTCCCAGGTTCAAACAATTCTCTACCTCAGCCTCCCAAGTAGCTGGGATTATAGGCGTGCACCACCACGCCCAGCTAATTTTTGTATTTTTAGTAGAGACAGGGTTTCACTTTCTTGGCCAGGCTGATCTTGAACTCCTGACCTTGTGATACACCCGCCTCAGCTTCCCAAAGTGCTGGGATTATAGGCATGACCCACCGCACCCAGCCTCACACTTGCTAATTTTTTAATTTTTTGTAGACACAGGGTTTTGCCAGTCGCTTAGGCTGGTCTTGAACTCCTTGGCTCAAGTGATCCATTCACCTCAGCCTTCCGAAATGCTGGGATTACAGGTGTGAGCCACCACATCTGGCTACCTCATAAATGTTAATGAGCTCTTACTTCACTTAGGGTACTTGAAAAACATACTGATTTGGGAATCACTCATAGATAGTCTAATTCTGTGGGTAGTAGGTAGAGCTTCAGAAAGTACATTTTCACAGTTCTCCCAAGGATAGAGTTAGTCTAAGGACCCCAACGTGAGGCCCACTGCCTAATGCACTAACGCAAGACCCGCTCATGTGTGACATGAAGAAAAAGCCAGTATCAGAATTCACAGGGCTCCCAACTACCATTAGGAAGCAGTGCCTGGGAAGGGACAGGAATTCTAGAACGATCCCCCAAGAGGTCAAAATACTACTCAGGCAGGAAACGGATATGATTTTAATTGGTGAAATTGCATGTTAGAAATAAACACATCTGCAAACCTGCATAGAAAAGTATTATTCAATGATTTATTTACTACCCAGTAGACTTTACTGGATGATTATATGTTGGATTTTGTAAAAAATAATTGAGCTGGCCGGGTGCGGTGGCTCAAGCCTGTAATCCCAGCACTTTGGGAGGCCGAGACGGGCGGATCAAGAGGTCAGGAGATCGAGACTATCCTGGCTAACACGGTGAAACCCCGTCTCTACTAAAAAATACAAAAAACTAGCCGGGCGAGGTGGCGGGCGCCTGTAGTCCCAGCTACTTTGGAGGCTGAGGCAGGAGAATGGCGTAAACCCGGGAGGCAGAGCATGCAGTGAGCTGAGATCTGGCCACTGCACTCCAGCCTGGGTGGCAGAGAAAAAAAAATAATTGAGCTAAACTCTTTGAACTTAAAAAGGAGTACAATATATACTCAAAGGGTTCTAATAAAATGAAATTGTTTGCATGAAATTTACTACCTGATAATTTTCTTTGAACGTATTTTGGATTTCCAAAACAGAATTTTTATTTTTCATTATTCAACAGACCTCAGTTAGATGTATTTGTTCTCTTAGATTAAAGGTTTCTGAGAAATCTTATGCCATGCTATTATCAGTTATATTTTTTAAAGCTTTTCAAATTTGAGATCTTCTTACCCTGGGCACTTTGCAAATGAATCGTTGTTAGCCCTATTCATAATAAACTGAGAAAACATGAGAAAATTACTCAAATTCTCTGAGCAAATGAATATGAGTGCAAATTAACTGTAGACTCACTCATTCAGGTGGTGGTAGACATTCATCCTACATTCTCAGGGCTTAGTGTTCTGTATTGTTTGGGGAAAAAATGGGCGTATAATTAGGAACCCGGACTCTGGACATTAATCTGATCACTTTTTTCAGACCACATCTTTCACGTAGCATCATTACTCCTCATTATACTTCTACAATTTCAACTACAAACTTATTCTAAACTAAGAATATTTAGTATGAGCTTCCTTATAGTATAGCCTTAAGGTAACTTTGCAACTGTTATTTAGGAAAGGAAAAGAAAATGTGGTCATCCAAGAATTTTAAAAATAAGCAAAAATGCAAAGCCAAAAAGGCACATGGTAATATTAAGAGAGTGGTATGAAACATTAAACTTGGCTAGAAATAGGGTTTTTGTTGCAAGAAGTAATGGGAAATGGGGCTGGAAAACCCCCTCTCTACTAAAAATACAAAAACTAGCCGGGCAAGGTGGCGGGCGCCTGTAGTCCCAGCTACTCGGGAGGCTGAGGCAGGAGAATAGCGTAACCTCGGGAGGCGGAGCTTGCAGTGAGCTGAGATCCGGCCACTGCACTCCAGTCTGGGTGACAGAGCGAGACTCCGCCTCAAAAAAAAAAAAAGAAAGAAAGAAAAGGAAGAAACATTTTCCAATTATTTTTATGAAACTAATATTACCATGACTCTACATGTAAAACAATGCAAAAAGAAAACTTCAGATTAATATCTCTCATGAACATAGATGCAAAAACCATTGACAGAATATTTGCAAACTAGAATTCCACAACATTTAAAAGAGAATTATATACCATAACCAAGCAGGGTTTGTACTAAGGATACAGTCTGGTTCAATATTTGAAAATTAATCAATGTAATCCCCCTGATTAACGTGCCAAAGAAGAAAATCATGATGTTTAATTTTATGTGTCAGCTTGACTGGACCACAGAGTGCCCAGATATTTGGTTAAATATTGTTCTGGGTGTGTCTGTAAGGGTGCTTTTGGATAAGATTGACGTTTGAATCATTAGATTGAGTAAAGCAGGCTGTCCTCCCCAGTGTGGGTGAGCCTCCTTCAACCCATTGAAGGCCTGAATAGAAAAAAAAGGTTAAGTAAGAAAGAATTCTTTCTCTCTGCCTGTTTTGTCACTGGGACATTGATCTCCTCCTGTCTTCAGACTTGGACTTAGACTGGAACCTGGCACTTCTATTTCTCTGGCTTTCAGTCCCAGACTGGAACTATACCATCAGGTCTCCTGGATCTGACTTCTCAGCCTCCACCATAGTATGAGCTGATTCCTTATCATTTCTGTTTCTCTGGAGAATCCTCTCTGATACATATGATCATATCAACTGAGGCAGAAAAGCATTTGACAAATTGAGCCAAATTGTGAAGGATTTAACAGCCAATTTGATCCCCTCACTCGTGGGTGATCACGGATGCCAGGTGGAAACACTTGAAAACTAAACAACACACTTCAAAAATAATACATAGGTTAAAAATGAAATTTCACATACAAAAAACTAGCCAGGTGAGTTGGCGGGCGCCTGTAGTCCCAGGTACTCGGGAGGCTGAGGCAGAAGAATGGCGTAATTTACACAATCATCCAGAGCATAGAAAAGGAAGAAACATTTTCCGGCCGGGCGCGGTGGCTCAAGCCTGTAATCCCAGCACTTTGGGAGGCCGAGACGGTCGGATCACGAGGTCAGGAGATCAAGACCATCCTGGCTAACACAGTGGTCAGTTGCCCACTGGGGCACAAGAAGGGGGCTGGCTTCTGTTGAGGGCCCCAGGAGCTAAGCATAAGGATGCTCTGGGATGGGAAAAACCAGTGCTGATCATAATCCCAAAAGACACAATCCTGAATTTCATAATACCAAAAACATAATTCTGGAATATATAATTTTAATTTTTTTCTTAAAAAACATTTATTTATGTTTTTAAATGGGAATTTATATAAGAAACATAAAACATGAAAGAAAACTACTTCATAGGCCACTTTGTACAGTAAAACAGACACATACAAATAATCACATGTAAATTTTTGCAAGCATAAACACCCAGGAATTCTAATGACAGTCACACAGATATAAGAGCTATGAAGAGATGAACCATATCCATAAAGAAATCTGTCAAAAAGTGAATGGTATAAGTGCACATCACTTTGGTGCATAATGATGTGCACCCAGCTTTATAGCTACAGTCATCTGAAATATTAATATCATGACAAACAACCTAAGTTGTTTGACCAGATCCATCAAAAACCTCAGTGAGTCACCCCTGCATATGCAGTCACCCAAAGAGCTGAGCTGTCAAGAAATAGTATCTTTTACAACCACAGATGCACAAAAAGAACATCTCTACATTTATTGAGGAAGTTTTAATGTTCTTATTTACAAAGTCAACAATTGTGATAATGTACTTTCCTGAAGTCAAATTTGCAAAAATTGCATGAAACAAATTAGAACTCTCTAAAAGTCTGTGCACAATTTATACCTCCAGTATCAGAAATAACACAAAGATGATACACATGGCATAGCCAGTTGGCATTACGTGTGAAGGGGCAGAAGTCATACACAATTGAATAGTTTGACAGGAGAGATTTCTTGTATTTTTTGCCTGTGTTTTCACTTGATCTTTGAAACACTCACCACACTTGTATTTGGATAGTGGTTGGGGTCTACACATTTTGTAGGTATATACTGCCCATTTGAAAGTCTGGTCGTTGCGCAGCAATTAAGCAATTTTTCGCCTTCACAGCACCAATAATAATTAGCTTTTAAACTTTCATCTTTCACCATTAAGTAGCTTCATACACTTAAGTTATCACAGTCTTTTTGTGAGGGAGCAATTTCACAGATCTTTTTTATTGTTTTGTAAGGAATACGGTAAGAAGGAATGAAATTCAGCTTCCCCAATACCATATCGGTACTAATCAGGGTTCTCCAGAGAACTAGAACCAATAGAATATGTATATAGAGATATGAGAGGGGATTTATTAAGGAAATTGGCTCACACAATTCTGATGACTGAGAAGTCCCATGACCGGCTGTCTGCAAGCTGGAGACCCTGGGATTCCTGCAGGATGGCTGAATCCAACTCAGATGGCCTCAGAGCCAGGAAAGCCAATGATGTCATTCTCAGTCCAAGGCCAAAAGTCTGTGGACCTGGGGAACAGGTGGTGTAAGTCTTACGGTCTGAAGGCTAGTGAGCCTGGAGTTCTGATGTTCAAGACAGCAGGAGAAGAGTCTGCCCCAACTCTCAGAGAAAGACCAATTCACATTAACAACCTCATAGACACACCCAAAATAATGCATACCTGGGTTTCTAGATATTCTTTTTTTTTTTTTTTTTTTTTTGAGACAGAGTCTTACTCTGTCACCCAGGCTTGGAACTCAGTGGCACAGTCCTGGCTCACTGCAACCTCTGCCTCCCAGGTTCAAGCGATTCTCATGCCTCAGCCTCCTGAGTAGGTGGGATTACAGGTGTGCACCACCATACCCAACTAACTTTTTTTGTATTTTTAGTAGAGATGGGGTTTCACCATGTTGGCCAGGCTGGTCTTGAACTCCTGGCCTAATATGACCCATCCGCCTCAGCCTCCCAAAATGCTGGGATTACAGGCGTGAGCCACCACTTAGACAGTCCTTAATCCAGTCAAAATGACACCTAAAATTAAGTTCACAAGTCCTCCCATTGTCAACCTGGCACCCCTACACATCATCTTAAACCATACTTCATTTCCAAATAAAGCCAATAACAGATAATAGTTCCACCTAACATGATGCCACCATCCCAAAGACAACCGAAAATGCACTAATCCCTTCCCCAGAATTCTGCTTTCAGGATTTCCAACTTTGGAATTTTAATCATTCAGGATTGTGTATGGGGAGTTTTAGACATTAAGAATTTTAGACATTAGTGCTTTTGATTATTCTGTATTTCAACATATGGGATTATGGCCTTTGGGATTGTCTTTCAGGATTATGATCAGCAGCAGATTGTAACATGTAAAACGTCATGGACAATGAGTTACTCCTACACACCTATTAGAATGGCAAAAATCCAAAATACTGACACCACCAAATACTGATGAGGATGCGGAGCAACAGGAACTCTTATTCACTGCTGAGGGATGTAAAATGATTGAAAAACTTTGGAAAAACTAAACATGCTCTTATCATGTGATCCAGGAATCACAGTCCTAGGTATTTACTCAAGTTAGTTAAAAACTGTAAACTCATACAAAAATGTGCACACAAATGTCTACAGCAGCTTTATTCATAATTGCCAAACCTGGAAGTGACTAGGACGTCCTTTGATAGATAAATAAACTGTGGTACATCCAGACAATGGAATATCATTCAACACTAAAAAGAAATGAGCCATCAAGCCACAGAAAGACTTGGAGGAATTTTAAACACATTGTACTAAGTGAAAGAAGCCAATCTGAAAAGATTTCACGTTGTGGAATTTCAAGTATCTGATATTATCGAAAAGAAGGGAGAGAAGAAAAGACCAATGGTTGCTGGAGGTTAGGGGGCTGGGAGGGATGAATAGATGAGACACAAAAGATTTCTCAGAGCAGTAAAACTACTCTGTATGATATTACAATGGTGGATACATGTCATTATACATTTGTCCAAACCCATAGGATTTACCACACACAGAGTAAACTCTAATGTAAATAGTAGGCTTTCGTTAAAAATAAAGTATTCATTTTGGCTCATCAATGTACTGCATCGGTAAAAAATGCACCACAATAATTAATGCAAGATGTTAACAATAAGGGGAACTGGCAGGGGAAGACTACGGAAACTCCCTGTACTTTCCACTCAATTGTCTTATAAACCTAATACCACTCTAAAAAATAGTCATTAATTTTTTAAAGGTATAACTTAATAGCAACCATGTTACCCTCTCAAAAACTATTTGTCAATTTTGCCACAAAAGAGAATTTCAAGTATTTATCTGTTAAGAACAATAGTTACAACAAAAACATGTAGATATTTTTACATATTAAAAACCCATGAAGAGATAAGTTTGGAAATAAAACTAGGACTTAAAAATGAAGTCCTGGCTCCTCATGTTGTGTTCCTTTAGGTAAGTCAGTTACCTCTTAGACCTCAGTCTAACACTTTTGTTATTTAAAAAAAAAGGATTATTATGATGCATCAAATATTTTATACTAGATCTATTCACTTAATATATTTATTTTTAAGTATCTCGGTAAGTAAAATGAATTATTTAAACATTTTCAAATTCCACTTAATTCCTAGGTATATGTTGCCCATGAATATAAACATGTACTTTAAATTATATGAACTTGGTAAGTCATCAACATGAAAATCAAGTCAAAATCAATTACACATTAAATTGGTTACAGTATGTATCTTTAAATTACCACCACCAGCTATCTTCAAATCACTTTATGCCACTTGATGTATAAAAACTTTACAATAGTGTATTCTACTTTCCCTCCCAGCCTTTGTGCTGTTGTCATCATACACTTACATGTGTTATAAACCCCACAATACATTATAATTGTTTTTGCCTAAACAGTTATGTTTTACATAAATTGAAAGTACGGAGATCCATTTTATATTTACCAAATCTTTACCATTTCTGACACCTTTCATTACTTTGCACACATCCAAGTTTGCTTCTAATATTCTTTCCCTACAATCTAAATTGTCTATAATATTTCTTATGAGGCCATTTATAGTAGCAGTCTACGATGACAAATTCTTTTACTTGAATGGGATGTCTTCATTTTGCCTTCATTTTGGAAGGATATTTTCTCTAGATATAGAAATCTAGTTTGACAGGCACTTTTTTCCCCAGCATTTTAAACATGCTGTTCCAATGCTATTCACAATAAAAAGACATGAAATCAATGTAAGTACCCATCAACAGCAGACTGGATAAAGAATATGCGGTACATATACACATGGAATGCTATGCAGCCATAAAAAAGAATAAAATGATGTTTTTTGCAGCAACATAGATGCAGCTGAAGGCCATTATCCTAAGTGAATTACCATAGGAACAAAAAAACGCAATACCAAATGTTCTTACTTAAAAGCGGGAGTTAAACAATGGGTACTCATGGACATAAAACTACTAGAGGAGAGAGGGAAGGAGAGGGGCAAGGGTTGAAAAACTCACCGTTGGGTACTCTGCTCAGGACCTGGTGACAGGATCAATTGTACCCCAAAATTCAGCATCACACAATATACCCAGGTAACAAACCTGCAGATATACCCTCTAAATCTAAAAGTTGTAATTATTAAAACCAAAAAACTTCACCTCTCACCCCCCCAAAAATAGAAAATTAAAAATAAAAGATGATGTTTCATTCTCTTCTGACTTGCATTGTTTATAATGTCAGCAGTCATCTTTGTTCCTGTGTACATGACATGTTTTTGTTTTTATTTTTTTTTTACTCTGACTACTTTTAAGATTTGTTCTCTATCACATTTTTCTAGCAATGTAATACAAAGTACTTTGGAGTATGTATAGTGTGTGTGTGTGTGTGTGTGTGTGTGTGCGCGCGCGCGCGCACACGCTTGTGGTTTGTTGTTTTTTCTGCTTGTGGTTTGTTGAGGAGCTTGGTTTACAGTTTATTCAAGTTTAGAAATGTTTCTGCCATTATTTCTTCCAAATTTTTTTCTGCCCCCCCTCCTTTCTGGCATTCCAGTTACACAAGAGATAGACAGTTTACTATTGTTTTATAGCTCTCTGAAGCTCACATGGGCTTTTCCAGCCATTTTTCTCTCTGTGCTTCAGTCTAGATGGTTTCTATCACTATGTATTCAAGTTCACTGACTTTATCTTATGAGGTCTAATATTCTGTTCTTCCTATCCAGTGTATTTTTTATTTCAGATATTACATTTTTCACCTTTAAAGTTTCATTTGGCTCTATTTTATATCTTTTCTTTCCTCATCATGTCCGTGTGTTCTTCTACATTCATGAGCACATTTATAATAGCAGTTTTTAAATTAACACTTGCTAATTCCATCATCTTTGCTATTTCAGGTTGTGTTTCTATTGGCTGATTTTTCTCTGGATTATTGGTCACATTTTTCTGTAGTTTTACATTGTCAATGATTTTTGATTGGATGTGGCATATTTGGAATTTAAATTTTGTTGTCTTCTTTGAAAGAATGTTGAATTTTGTCCTGGCAGGCAATTAACTTACTTGTGGATGAGCTTGATGTTTTGGGGGCTTCTTTTAAAACGTTGGTAGGGCACATCTGGAGCATCTTTTATTCTAAGGCTAGTTTAGCTCTACTTTTTAAGACATAGCCTTCTGAGGTCTTTTCTGAATGCTCCAGATGTTCAATGGGCTCTTTTATGTCTTTGGGGGTTGGTTGGTTGGTTTGTTCATTTGTTTGTTATTGGCGGGGGCGGGGGGGGGAAGGGGGAGGAGAGTCTCGCTGTGTTGCCCAGGCTGGCCTGAGACTCCTAGGCCCAAGTGATCTTCCCACCTCAGCCTCTTGAGTAGCTAGGATTACGGGCACAAACCACAGCCCTAGCTTCTTTAATTTTGGATGATCAAAACGTACAGCATCACAGCCCTATGTAAGCTCTGAGAATTGTTCAGCTTACAACTCCCCAGGAGTCTATTTTTTTGCCTAGCTGATGCATGTGTGGCATAGCATTCAACAAAAAACTCAAAAGGATGCCTATGCATGTTTCTGGAACTTTTTGGCTGTATCACACTCCCTGCTCTCCAGTATTCTTCCCCACAAAGTTCAGCCATCTCAGCTTTCCTGAACACTGCCATCTGTCTGATTTTCAGAATAATGCTCTACTGGAATTCCCCTTCCCTGGGCCGCAGGTTAGAAGGTGCCTCAAGGAAAAGGAGCCAGGGCAATTGCTGGTCTTACCTAATTTATTTTCTTTCTATTCTAGATACAGGCCTATTCTGTTGTTCAGTATCTGAAATCATTGTCTGTCATATTTTTTCCAGTTGTCTAGCTGGTTATGGGAAGAAAGAAAATTCAGAACCAGATAGTTCATCCATGCTTTATATATTTAGTAGGAGTTTCAAGAATGTCTTTATAATAGGCCAGATTGTCTTAAAAATTACAAGTATATTAAACACTAAATATGTATATATTTCTTCTTAACCCCAAAATACTAATGCCATGATTTTATTTTTCTTAAACATTTTTATATTTAATTCCGAATTTTACAGGGTTTAAAAGATTCTCACCCATTGAGGAAAACAATCACCATCCCCATTAAGTGAACCACAACACTGATTGTACTGAAGCTATTCTAGACGGTCCTGAGGGGACTCACTGAGTACTGCTTGTGATTGCTATGTCAATGATGCCATCACTTAGAAGTGCCACTTGGCCCACATTCCTGAATGCAAGATAAACACATTAATTCTTCAGTCTACTCACGGCAGTGCTCAACTCCAACTCCAGTTGATCATTTGATCAGCTTCTTCATTTGTTTAGTTCCTAAGTTATAGACATGTCTATCTTTATGTCTTAAAAGACCTTTAAATTCTATGGAATTCTGCATTTTTTCAGTCTCATGATTTACAGATGATGTATTGCTATTCAGTCGAATTTTAGATCTCTCTCCTGACATTATCAAGCTTGCAGTCATAACATCTGAGGTCACTCTCTCAGCACCAGGGGCCCTGTGAATCTGCGAGCACTGTGCCAGCACAGCCTTACAACGCTGTGGCTCAGACAGGGCAGATGGGAGCCTCAGTAGCAGGGCAATTGTAACTATGCCAACAATGACTCTTTGGGTCTGGGGGAAAGTTTCTGTCTATCCACAGTGGACTCTAGAGGATAGTGCAGGCCAAGTGGATGTAATATTGGTTCATTCAGAAAAACAAACTTCTTTAGGTATCTCAAGCTAGAAAGTGATTTAAATTAAGGAATTAAGAGACAAAATATGGGAACTAAAGGAGCAAAAACTGGGAAAGTTGGTGGTATCCAAAGATGAGAAACTTCAGAAAACCATAGCATCCTACCAGGAGTAATGCCCATCTAATTCCTCATTTCTGTGCCCTGATACAGCATGTGAGCTCCAGAAGGCCTGGGTTTTGCTAGCTATTTCCTCTGCAGGCATCCATGCTCACCTCCAGAGGTACTAGAACTGCTGGCACTATTGCAATAGTCTGTAGTCACCTGCCTCTGCCATAAGCAGGGTAGTTTCTATTTTCTTCCCACATTTAATTTGTTATGAGTGCCTCCCATTGCCAGCAAGGAATCCCAACTGAGCACAAAATCTGGCAAATGCAATTTGCAGATTTCCAGCCACAGTGGCTTAAGGGAGAGTATAAAAGACCAAGTATGGGTCTGTAGCTATAGCTACATTAAAGCTATAGCTTTAATGACTCTATTTTTGAAAAGGCTGACACATAGGAAACTCAAAAAATCACTGTGGTTTCTGCTATTTTTAGTTAATAAGCAGTGGAATGAAAAGTCAACCTATATCTGGGCTAACCATACAGGAACAGACTGTAAAGATGACTGTGCCCTTTACCCAATAGTGCTACCCATCCACACAGTTCTCCTTTTTCCATTTCAGGAATGGATAAAACAGTGATTGTGTTGATTTCCTGCTCACTGTGGTATTAATTGCTTGTGGTCCCCAAACACAATGTAAGTTAGTAACCTTTGTATCCATCCATTTGTTACAGGATTTTTGGGGTGTCACTTCACCAGCCAGAAACCTCTGTGGCCAGTGGTGCCTCTGTCTGAGTTTTGCTCTGTCCCACTGGGCTCATTCTGCTCACTTGGCCTGGCAGGCTGCGTTTGGCTTATGCTACTGGCCTAGATCCCATGCCTTCCAAGGGCAAGCCAGGTGCAGAGCAGCGAGGGGTGTGTGAGTGGAGCATGGGGTCCAGGCACACCACCTGCTGCTGTAGAGTGGGCAGCTCCAGGTGCCAGCACAGGCACCGGCTCCCTGTGAGGGCACAGCTAGACCAGGCACACCACAAGCAGCTTCCACGGCTGGCACCAGGGAACAGAGTGGTGCCCACAAGCTTGGAGATGCCAGGAACCACAGGGCTCCAAAGAGGAAGTCACATCCCTGGCTTGGGGAGTTCCCAGGTCTGAGCTCCCTGAAGAGCCGCAGCTCTTCTCTCCTTTTCTTCACCCACAACATGGCAAGCAAGAGGCATGTTTCATCCCTGTTTGTGTTACAGCTCTTTTATTCCTGCCATTCAGTGAGTCCCAAGTTCTTGTCCTGCATCCAGGAAGAATGAGGTATGCAGAGAAGAGGAGAGAGAGCAAGACGAAGAGGAGTTTTATTAAGTGATAGAACAGCTCAGAGGAGACCCACAGTGGGTAGCTCCTCTCTGTAGCCAGGGTGTCCGACGAATGTTCAGCTCTCAGCAGAGAGGGTAGCTCCTTTCTGTAGCTAGTTGTCTGTCCTCTCTCCATCCTCTCTTTGAGTCTGGCTGAGTCTGGGGTTTTTATGAACCTCAGAGGAGAGGAAGTACATGCTCATTGGCCCACTCACAGCCATGGGTGGCCATCCACAGGCCCAGGGAAAAGCACCACAAGTTCCCCCTCTGGTCTGCAGGACTGGCTGCCCTGCCCCCAGGCTTCATGACCTCCCCAACTAGAAGGCGGGGCATCACCAGGCACGCTCCCTCTTCCACCCAGGAGCCTGTCTGTCTCCTGCCACTGTTCATGGCTCCCAGGCTGTTCATGCTGAGGGGTATCAGCAGGCCAGCACCAGGCTGTCCTCAATACCTCCTCAACCTCCCTCCCGTACTTGTCAGTGCCCGAAGTCCAGAGAGGGCTGAGGTAGCAGGGAGCTGGCATGGCATGTCAGTGCTGCCTTGAGCATGTGCACACCCAGCCAGGCTGTGACAGTGCCCAGACTTGGCCCCAACTTTGCCCTGAGATTGGAGAGGGCACTGACCACAGGGAGAAGCTAGGCAGTGGGAGCAGGTACTTCTGAGCCTGCTGCAGGTATGGAGGGCCTTCCTGGACCCCTAAGAGCATAGAGATGCCTGGATCTGGAGCTGCAGCAGAGTGGCTACAGCTGCACCCAAGGAGCTCCTGCCCCACCCACTCAGAAGGAGCAGGGCTTCCGCTTGTCCCAGCTCCTTCTGGCTCCGTGGAGCATGAACTCCACGGAGCAGGTGCTCCAGGTCCTTGCTGGGCCCCTCTCTGCGCGTTCCTCCATGCCCTACCACATTGCTCTCCCAATGGCATGCAGCTCAGCCCAGCCCTATCACGGTGGCTTCCAGGATGGTGGGCTCCTGGGGGCCCACAGGGGTGGGTGTGAGGATTGCCTGCTTCCCCAACCAGTCCCTCCCCGCAGTGGCGGTGGGTGATAGTGGTGATGCAGGGCCAGGGTCTGGAGCAGCAAAGGCTCTGGGCAAGGGAGTGGGTCCCACCCAGCCACGAGAGGTTGGGTTGGAGGCAGTGCTGTCGGCTGCCGTAGGGATGCAAAGCACAGGAGACCCACCACTGCCACTACTGCTCCCGCAGCTGCTTCTGCTGCCACTGCTACTGCCTCTTCGTTGCAGCTGGCGGCCACTCCAGATGGCCTGCAGCTGCCATCACATTCACAGTAAAAGAAGTTTTTTACCAAATGTATATATTCACACACCTCAAAAGCACCATATGAGAAATTTTTTAGAAAAATTGCCTCAAGCATAACATCAAGGTCAAATTAACTTGAGAATATGAACTCAGCAATGTTTGCTTAGAAATTAATTCAGTCACTCAGTCAAACTTCACCTGCTGGCTGTTGCTGAGAGGGCTCTGACGATGTGGTCTGTAAGGAAGTGGGACACCGTAGGCATTTGATATATGTTAAGTAATAGTAATGAGGGCAATAAGTACTTGCATACTGAGTGGAGGGAGCTGTACAGGTTAGGAAGAACACTTCTAAGCTCTAATGCTTAATGGATAAAGATTAGGACTCTGGAAACCTTTCTATATTCAACAGAATCATTGTCTCTTATTCACCCTGCCTGCCAATTCCTGGACCAAGGTCTGATAGTGCAAATATCTCTTTAAACAGCAGTCTAAAATAAACTCATTAGTGTTTCTTTAAAACAAAAAAGTTATCATTTGAGCCAACCAGAGACCTGGGCTTAAATTCTGACTGTCCCTTACAAAAGGAGAGATGGTAAGACAGCCAACCTCTCAGAGCTTCAGTTTACTCATCTAAAAATTAGGGCATTGATAATACATTTTTAAGATTGCAGAGTGCTTCTCACATAAGTAATGAGTATTCTTATAAAAGCAACCTGCAATTACAGGCAACTTTGGACCAATTTCTTCTTTAAGAAACTACAATGAAAACCTAGATTCCCTCCCAACTCCCCTGCAAAAAACTATGTGGGCTTTTGAATGTGATTTCATATTTGAATCTTTATATGTTATATATCCTACAAATGCAACTCAAACAAAACGCTGCATATCTAATTCTGGTTGAGGTGAGAAATTCATTTTCCTAGTTCAACATTTCTCAAATGTTTGACATATTTTCATAAATTATAATCCCATAATTAGAAAGTACCATTTAACAGATCAGAATTTATTCCACAAATCTCAATAGTTCTAGAGTAAAAAAACTGAGTCGAATATCCATACCAGTCTACCCAATCTGTCCCTTTAGTAGTGATCTCCACCAGAAAATGAAGCCTGTAAGATCCTGCGTAGGAGCTCCCTAATCCTGCACCTCAGTGTCCGATAAATACATCCGTCTGTGTGCATTCAGAGGATACTCATGCAGCAATACACTTTCCTCCATGAAAATGTCTCTTCTCTTCACTGATCTATGAAAAATATTTTTGAGCTGTAAAAGCAAAATCCTGAGCCGTATTTCCCAGATGTCCATTTAACAAACTGCCATTTCCCTATTATGCTAAGCACTTAAACTCAACACTGAAAGTCAAATAAGAGACTGATTATAAATGTGTATGTACTGATCAAAATACAACAATGAAAAAGGCTCTGATAAGGACTTTACAAAATTTGTGGGAGGATTTATTTGTGTGTGTTTTTAATATGCTTTTAAATGGGCCATCATGACAGGCAGATTATTGATTTTTTTAATATTTATAAAGTTGGGAAAATAATAACTAATAATTATTGAATGTTTATTATATGTGTCTGTTCTAGCCTTTTGCTTTATTAACTTTTTTACCCTCAAAACAATCCAGTGAAGTAAGTCCCATTATTATCTTTATTGTCTTCCCAAGAAGACCCCACTTCAGAAACTGTGAACTTCATTCTTCTAGTTGTTCAGGCAAGAACTTTGGCATCATCCTTGAGTCTTCTTGTTCACACCCCACATTCAATCCAAATTCAAGTAAACAAATGCAAGTGCCAAACACAAATGTGAAATGTACACATTTCTGTTGTTTTCTCCTATTTCGAGCCTCCTGGATTATTCCAGTGACCTCATTGGCCTCCTTGCACTAGCCCTTGTCCCTGCAGTCGAGGGACTACACAACAGCCTGGGGATCCTTGTGAGACCCAAGCCAGATTCTGCCACCTCTCTTCTCAAGAGCCCCTAATACCTTCCCACCTCACACAGAGTGAACCCCAAAGTCCTCATGCTCGCCTACAAGACCCTACATCACTGGCCCGGATCTCCCAGACTCAGATCCCCATCCCCACTGCTGTCCCACACTCAGCCCTCTGGTCACACCCACTCCAGGCTGGCCCCGAGGATTAGGGAAGGAGCCAGAACAGGGGTGCAGGGCCTGGCTTCGCAGGGCCCCACTTGGAGTTTAAGACTACTCTTTGTTGCCGTCTTGATATTCTGAATAATAAAATATCTCTGAATATGTGTTTGCTAAGAAAAGACCAAAAGAGCCTCAGCTGGGGACCACACACCTCAGCCCCCCATGGCCTAACCTCCAAGGATGGGCTCTGGCGGCTGCTGCACACTAAGGCCCACCTGTCTAATTGGACTGACGCAGTCCGCCTGCCAGGGAAGACAGATCCCCATGGTGGCCTTCCGCTCCCAGCGTGAACCTGGACAGGGCATGCAGGGGGTCAGGTCATGTGCAGAGGGTCAGTGTCGTGCATGTCCCCAGCACCTGTGTGTGGCCCATGCAGCAGGCTCTGTCACCAGTCCTGTCCAGGCACTGAGCACATCCTAGCAAGAAAGTTACAGTCTCCAGGGGTCGCCTGGCTGCTATGAAATGGGTTGATGCAGGGCTGGGTGCAGTGTCTCAGCCCTGTAATCCCAGCACTTTGGGAGGCTGAGGTGGGAGGACCACTTGAGCTCAGAAGTTTGGACCAGCCTGGACAACATGACCATACCTATCTCTACAAAAAAATGCAAAAATGAGCTGGACCCAGTGGCACGTGCCTGTAGTCCCAGCTACTCAGGAGGCTGAAGCAGGAGGATTGCTTGAGGCCAGAAGATCGAGGGTGCAGTGAGCTGTGATCCTACCACTGCACTCCAGCCTGGGCAACAGAGCAAGACCCTGAGAAAGAGAGAGAGAGAGAGAGAGAGAGAGACAAGCTCACTACTTTATGTCTATATCCCCAGCATTGGATACTTGCAATGGGAAATCATCCAAATTTTCTGAAAAAACCGAGTTTCCACTTTGTAGATGAGGAAATTGGGACTCAGAGAAGCGAAAGGACTTGCCTTACTAGGATCCACTCCCAGGCAGTCTGCCTCAGGGGCAAGACATTCAAGGCCATAAATATAGCCAATTTATCTGCTGACATTTCAATCAAACATGAGATGAAATCCTCCTTTTTTTATTTGGTCTTCTGCTGGTTAGTTGAGGAAACGTTAACAAATACCTTCAGAATCCAGAAAGAATGTCAACTGACTTCTAGATAGTAATCTTATAGAAACTATAGGCACCAAAGTTAAACATTAAATGTGAAAATATGAAACCCACAGGCTATGCTAAGATGATGTATGGGGAAGCACTTTGAAATTTGACATTAAGGTATCATTATCATTATTTTAAATGCCTGGAGCATAGAGGTCCATTAAAGAAAGGAGTTATTAACAAGTTCCTTAAATCAGTGCAACTTTTCTCTCGATACTGGTTATCCCACTGTTTGAAAATCTTCTCCCACGTACCATGTGACACACATCAGTTAGTCCTTGGGACCCCAAGGACAGAGTTATTCCACTCCAGTGGGCTTCATTTTTGCAAAAATAATGACTGGCATCTTTTCTGGTGTTATTTTTGCAAATTTACAAGTTAGGAGCCTGAAAAGTGTTCCAGAAGTGTGGTCTGTTAACAGGCAGAGAGAACTTGTTCTCCTCACATCTGCAGTGACCTATTGTGAGATGGCCCCTGGGACTGATCGTGCCACTGAACTGAGACTTGCAAAGACGAAGGAAAGAATTCAAGACAATTGACGACAGCAGCTTGGCAAAGAGAGCTGTCACACACTAATAATACTAATTTGGTCTTTAATTATGTATTTACACAGCAGTCAGCTGAATATCCAGCTGTTGCGCTGTCTTTAGCAAACAGTTCTTCTTTCTGATTTTGCTTTGTTTTGTTTGGACTATCACTGGAATTCAGGATGGAGCCTGGAGATTTTTCCTCCAGTATGTGAATTTCTCAGTCCCTAGGTGTGCCTTCCTTGTGTCTGTATGAAACAGAGTATGCATATCTCTTGAAAGTAAGAAGAAAGAAAATGATAGCCAGTGTCAAAAATGTTATAACATTCATTTTCTTCTTCATCTCTTCCATCTTCCTCCTCTAGAGCTTGAGAGCAAAGGTGAGAGGAAATGCTTTTACTGATTGAAAGGTGTCCTCGAAATGCTCTGTGCTGCAGGGAGGAAGGGCACACTGAGGAGCAAGCTACTCAGAAGTTCTGGGAAAAGTATCTGCTCCTTCAAACTGGGCCAAAAAAAAAAAAAAAAACTTAATGTAACAAGAACATTGCAGCAACAAGGAAAAAATAATCATAATCCTTGAGTTCCCCTTGTTTTCCTGGCTTTAATTTCTCTTCATATTTCTGCAAGCGTAAGATATCTTCACCAGTATTGAAAGCCATATTCTATTCTCAAAGGTCCAGATGACCTATTTTTCTCCCTCAGATTGTCATCAAAGATAGGTGAATGTCATTATGATGCTTATTTTACCACATTGACAAGATCCACCCATTATTATTTAAGCACTTATTAAGCAGCATGTTAGACATACAGCTAAAAGTCAAAGTAGACACAGTCTTTCTCATCTAGGATCTTACAGTCTAGCTCACCACAGGAGACCCTTATGTAAATTACTGAACCGCCCTCCTCTGTCCTCTTCCAACCCTAATCTAGGAAAATTGTATGACACCATCACTATTCCCTCTCATGGGAAAACTGATCACTTATGGGAGCAAAGAGAAGACAGAAACCAACATTTGCTGAACCTTCTGGTGTCTGACAGGGACACGCTAGGTGCTTTTGTATTTACAATCTCATTTAACCCTGCAAAACCCCTAAAAAATTAATGTTGTTATCCCTATTCCACAAATGAGAATACTGAAGCTGACTATGTATCCAGAAATGGAATTGCTGGATCATGTGGTAATTCTATGTTTAATTGCTTGGAGAACTGACATACTGTTTTTCATACTGGATGCACCATTTAACATTCCCACCAACAGTACACAGGTGTTCCTATTTCTTCTGCGTGCCACGGAGCTATAGGTAGAACGAGCTTTCAACTCTTGTTCTAAACCCAGGTTCAAAATACAGCCTTTGCCATTATACACACATGCCTACGAGTAACTAAGAATGGCTCTTCACCCAACAGATACGTGCTGGCAAGCTGATAGATAGAAACAGGAGAGATGCAATGTAGACTTATGTGAGTTTCAAATTTACATAACTCTGGAGCCCTGGCAGGTAATCAGTTAAGTGGAACAGACAGGTGTAATACTGTAGAGAATGCTGAGGCTTGTGGCTGACTGGAGGGACTAGTCAATCTAAAGCAACAAATTCAAATTTTTAAAAAACTGTATAGAAACCTAAATGTATCTGGTGCCAAATTAGTACTCAGCAACAGTGTACGACTTCAGTTTGAACTGTTAAGTTTATTAGAAATAACTCCTGATTGCTTTTATTGTGGTAAAATGCATGCAAAATAAAATTTACGGTTTGATATTATGTAAATTTTACATAACCTGTTAACCATTTTTAAGTGTATGATTCGGTGGCATTGAGTACATTCACACTGTTCTGAGACATTCACCACCATACATCTCCAGAAATGTTTTGTCTTCCCAAACTGAAATTCTGTACCATGAAACACTAACTGTTCATTCTCCCCTCACCTCCAGCCCCTGACAACCACCATTCAACTTTCTATCACTATGAGTTTGACTACTTTAGGTACCTCATAGAAGTGGAATCATGCCATATTTGTCTTTTTGTGACTGACTTATTTCACTTATTGTAATATCTTCAAGGTTCTTCCATGTAGCATGTGTGAGAATTTCCTTCCTTTTTAAGACTGAATAATTTTCCATTGAATATATTGTAAATATATATATATATATATATAACCATTTTGTTTATCCATTCATCCAACAATGAACATTTGGGTTGTTTCCACTTTTTGGCTACTGTGAATAATGCTGTTATGAACATGGGTGACCAAATATCTGTTTGAGTCCCTTCTTTCAATTCTTTTGGGTATACAGTCATCCCTCAGTATCCATGGGGGATTGGTCCCAGGATCCCTTCAGATGGCAGAATCCACAAGTGCTCAAGTCTCTTATATAAAATGGTGTAGTATTTGCATATCGCCTACAGCACATCTTCCCATATACTCTAAGTCATCTTTAAATTACTTACAATGTACAATACAACGTAAATGCTATGTAAGGAGTTGGTATACTATATTGTTTAGGGGATAATGACAAGAAAATAAAAGTCTGTACATGTTGAGTGCAGAGATAGCAATCCTCTTTTTTCAAATATTTTTGATCCATGAATCTTTTCAATTCAAATAACATATTTTTTCAATATTTTTCAAATATATTTTCATCCATGGATGCAGAACCCATGGGCAAAGAAGGCTGACTATGTATCCAGAAATGGAAATGCTGGATCATGTGGTAATTCTATGTTTAATTGCTTGGAGAACTGACATACTGTCTTTCATACTGGATGCACCATTTAACATTCCCACCAACAGTACACAAGTTTTCCTATTTCTTCACATTTTCACCAATACTTGCTATTTTCTTTTTTTTTTAAGTAATAGTCATAATAATGGGTATGAAATTATATCTCATTGTGGTTTTGATTGGTATTTCTCTAATCCTTAGCGATATTGAATATCTTTTCATGTGCTTATTGGTCATCTGTGTAACCTCCTTGAAGAAATATCTGTTCAAATCCTTTGCCCGTTTCTAAATTGGATTTTGGGGTGGGGAGGTTGTTGTTGAGTTATAGTTTTTTTTAAATGTATCTTTATTGGATATATGGTTTGCAAATATTTTTCTCATTCTATGATTGTCTTTTTACTCTGTTGACAGTATCCTTTGCTGTACAAAAGATTTACACTTTGATGAAGTCCAATTTATTTTTTTCTTTTGTTGCCTATGCTTTTGGTGTCTACCCAAGAAATCATTGCCAAATCGAATATCATAAAGCTTTTCCTCTATATTTTCTTCTAAGAATTTTATACTTTTAGTTTTTACATTTAGGCTTTTGATGCATTTTAGGTAATTTTTGCATGTGGTGTAAAGTAACAGTCCACCCCTTTTGTATATGTTTTCCCAGACCATTTATTGAAAAGATTGTCCTTTGCCCATTGAATGTCTTGGCAATCTTCTCAAAAATCATTTGGCCATCTATGTAGGGGGTTATTTCTGGGCTCCCTATTCTATTTCGTTGGTCTATTTGTCTGTCTTTCTGCCAGTACCACACTATTTTGATTACTGTAGCTTCGTAGTAAGTTTTCAAATCAGAAATTGTGATTCCCTCAAAAATTTTTTTAAGATTATTTTTGCTTTTCTGGGACCTTTGTGATTCTGTATGAATTTTAGGATGGATTTTTCTATTTTTGTAAAACAATGTCATTGTGATAGGTGTTGCACTGAGTCTGTAGATCACTGTGGGTAGTATTGACACCTTAACAATATTAAGACTTCTAACCCATGAAAACAGGATATTTTTCCACTTATTTATGGCTTCTTTCATTTCCTTTAGCAACATTTTGTAGTTTTCTGTATACATATCTTTTGCTTCTTTGGTTAATTTCTAAGTATTTTATTCTTTTTCAAGCTATTATAAATGAAGTTGTTTTCTTAATTTCCTTTTCATGTTTCTGTTATATATATTGTAAATATATTCATTTTGTCCATTGTTAGCATATAGAAACACAACTCATTTTATATTTGTTTTTTATCCTGCCACTTTGCAATATTGGCTTGTTAGTTCTGTCATGTTTTTTGTGGAATCTTTAGAATTGTCTACAAATTATGTTATCTGTTCAGAGATAATTTCACTTCTTCCTTTCTCATTTGTATGTTTTTTATTTCATTTTCTTGCCTAATTGCTCTGATCAGGATTTTTAATACCACTTTAAAGAGAAGTGGCAAAAGGGCCGGGTGCGGTGGCTCAAGCCTGTAATCCCAGCACTTTGGGAGGCCGAGATGGGCAGATCACGAGGTCAGGAGATCGAGACCATCCTGGCTAACCCGGTGAAACCCCGTCTCTACTAAAAAATACAAAAAACTAGCCGGGCGAGGTGGCGGGCGCCTGTAGTCCCAGCTACTCCGGAGGCTGAGGCAGGAGAATGGCATGAACCCAGGAGGCGGAGCTTGCAGTGAGCTGAGATCCGGCCACTGCGCTCCAGCCCGGGCAACAGAGCAAGACTCCGTCTCAAAAAAAAAAAAAGTGAAGTGGTAAAAGCGGGCATCCTTGTCTTTTTCTTGACCTTAGAAGAAAAGCTTTCAGTCTTTTACTATCAAGTATTTTTTAGGCTGTGGGCTTTTCATTTATGGCCTTTGTTATGATGAGGTAGTTTCCTTCTATTCTTAGTTTGTTGAGTTTTTTTTTATAGTGAAATAGAGTTAAATTTTGTCAAATGCTTTTTTTGCATCTATTGAGATGATAATATGGTGTATTTTCCCCCTTCATTCTGTTAATGTGCTGTATTACATTAATTAATTTTTATATCTTAAACCATCCTTGTATTTCAGGAATAAATCCTACTTGGTCATGGTACAAAATCCATTTAATATGCTACTGAATTCAGTTTGCTAGTATTTTGTTGAGGATTTTTGCATCAATGTTCACAAGGGATATTGGTTTGTAGTTTTCTTTTTTGTTGTTGTTTTTGTTTTGTTTTGTTTTGTTTTGTTTTGTTTTGTTGAGACAGAGTCTTGCTCTGTCACGCAGACTGGAGTGTAGTGATGCAATCTCAGCTCACTGCAAACTCCACCTCTGTGGTTCAAGCAATTCCCTTGTCTCAGCCTCCCAAGTAGCTGGGATTACAGGCACATGCCACCACACCTGGCTAATTTTTTTGTATTTTTCATAGAGACAGCATTTCACCATGTTGGCCAGACTTGTCTCAAACTCCTGACCTCAGGCAATCCACCCACCTCAGCTTCCCAAAGTGTTGGGATTACAGGCGTGAGCCACCGCACCTGGCTATAGTTTTCTTTACTTGTAGTGTTTCTATCTGGCTTTGCTATAAAGGTAATTCTTGAATGAAGTAGGAATTGTTCCCTTCTTTTCAGTATTTTGAGAGTGTTTGAGAAGAATTTATGTTAATTCCTCTTTAAATATGTGGTAAAATTTACCAAGTGATCCATCAGATCTCTGGGCTTTTCTTTGTTAGACAGTTTTGCCTTACAGATTCTGTCTCCTTACTAGTGATAGGTCTGTTCAGACTTTTTATTTCTTTATGATTCAGTCTCGGTAGATTTTGTATTTCTAGGAATTTGTCCACTTCTTTTAGATTACCCAATTCTAATTGGTATACAACTCTTCGTAGTATTCTCTTATAATTCTTTTTTTTTCTGTAAAATTGGTAGTGATGTCCCAACTTTTGCTACTGATTTTAATAATTGAGGTTCTCTTTTTTCTTTTTTTTTTTTTTTTTGAGACGGAGTCTCGCTCTGCCACCCAGGCTGGAGTGCAGTGGCCGGATCTCAGCTCACTGCAAGCTCCACCTCCCGGGTTTACGCCATTCTCCTGCCTCAGCCTCCCGAGTAGCTGGGACTACAGGCGCCCGCCTCGTCGCCCTGCTAGTTTTTTTTGTATTTTTAAGTAGAGATGGGGTTTCACCGTGTTAGCCAGGATGGTCTCGATCTCCTGACCTCGTGATCCGCCCGTCTCGGCCTCCCAAAGTGCTGGGATTACAGGCTTGAGCCACCGCGCCCGGCCGAGGTTCTCTTTTTTCTTAATCTAGCTAAAGAGTGGTCAATTTTGTTGAACCTTTTAAAGAACTAATTTTTGGTTTTCTTTATTTTCTCTATTGTTTTTCTATTCTCTATTTTATTTCTACTCAAATTATTTCCTTTCTCCTACAAGCTTTGTGTTTAGTTTGTTCTACTTTTTATAATTTCTTAAGGTGTAAAGTTAGATTATTGATTTGAGATCGTATTTTTCAATGTAAGCATTTATAGCCATAGATTTTTTTAGTTTAGCATTGCTTTGCTGCACCTATTAGTTTTTGCTATGTTGTTTTTTCATTTTTATTTGTCTCAAGATACTTTATAATTTCCCTTATGATTTCTTCTTTGACCCACTGGTTAAGAGTGTGTTGTTTAAGCCTGGGCAACATAGCAAGATTTCATCTCTACTAAAGAAAAAAAAAAAACGAGCATGATGTCACACACCCATAGTCCCAGCTACCTGAGAAGCTGACATAGGATGATCCCTTAAGCCCAGGAGTTCCAGGTTGCAGTGAGCTGTGATTGCACCATGATACTCCTGCCTGGGCAACAGAACAAGACCCCGTCTCAAAAGAAACAAATTTTTTAAAAATAATAATAAAGAGGATGTAGTTTAATTTCCACATATTTGTGAATTTTACAGAGTTCCCACTGCTATTCATTTCTAGTTTCATCTCACTGTGATCGAAAAAGATACTTTCTATAATTTCAGTCTTTTGAAATGTTTTAGGATCTCTTTTGTGGCCTAATATATGGTCTATCCTGGAGAATGTTGCAAGTGTGCTTAAGAAAAATGTATTTTCTGCTAGGGTTGAGTAGATGTACTCTGTATATGTCTGTTAGGTCTGGACGGTCTCTACTGTTGTTGAAGTCCTCTATTTCCTTATTAATCTTCTTTTTGGTTGAACAACCTGATTTTTAAAAACATGAAAACTAAAACAGATACTAAGATACATGAAGTAATCTGTTCTAAATCAGGCCATGTCCATCGTGACACCAAATAATCTTCTTATATCAAAATATATATTTGAACTTTTAAAGCAACTTTTTCAAGAGCTGTCATATGTGGTCATACAGGTTCTGCACTACTCAACAGAAATGTGTGCAAATGCTTTAACTTCCAACCGGCAGTAGCCACTGTTTTATAGCTCTGAAGTAATTGAAAAACAGAATGAGATTCCCCTCCCAAAACACAGCCTGTATCCTTTGAGAGGTTTTTGTTTGTTTGTTTGTTTGTTTTTGTGCCCCTTCTCCCACGAATGCATGAAATGCAAATGAAACCCAATAGGTGTTTTCTCTCAGTCCACAGGGCATCTGGGAGGCCTTAGGACAGTGGGTGATGTAGGGAGAGGACTCCTGAATCAGTCTGGCATCTCTATTAACTAGAGATCAAATAGATAGGCCTGAAAGGCTCACAGCAAAAATCAGATACCAGCCACAATGTTTCCCACCCAAGACCTCAGACAGAAGGAAAAGCTGCAGATCAGGCACACACTATAGACCTGTACTGCGGTGCCTTGATTAGTCACTCCCCCCAGCAGCAGCACTGACTTCATGTATGCCTTGCTTTCTCTCAGTGTCTTATGAAGAGCCTGGCTGAAGTCCTCGGAAGGTCAACACCCCGTCTTCCACCTTGCACCACCTTTGTTTAAGATCTCATCTTGTTAATAGTGTAGAGATCATTTGATGTGCATACCAGTCCATTATCTGCCCATGATCTACTTCCCCTTTGCCTAATGGATATCTGAGAAAAGCTGATTTTGTGCCTGCTTGATTCAGACGCGAGGTCCATTCTGCCCTCACTGTGTTTCAACTTAGAGATGAAAAGTCCATGTAGACCTACTGTGTACAAGAGGTGGTGCCGATTTCTGATGAAGTATACAATGCAAGCAATAGACTGTGAACCCAACATTTATTGCATTCCATGGAAAATGCAGTGACTACGCTGGTTCACTGCTGATAGAATATTCTACAAGGACAATTACTTCTTGCTTTTATCTAATGACAAAAATCATTTAACTCATTATATTTTTTTTTTTCACTTTGGCTTCTTGGAAGCTCAGTTAATATTAGCTTAGGGTTGTGGTGTCACTTTTTTTTCTTATTCTCTATCAATCATTTACTGAGATACGTTTCTTTATGATTACCTGGTTCAAGTCTTTTTCCTAAGTTTATCATTCAGAATAAGCTTAATGGGGACTATTGGCCTCAGAATGATCACATGATTGTCACAGCCATTGGGCCACATATATAACAGCATCACCAAATTGTTCAGTCCCTTGCATTGTACTAACCCCAAAGTCTGAGACATGTAAAATCCAGAGTTTTTGTTGAGAACTTAGACTTGGCTTCTTTAATATTATCAAAGCACCCCTATACATATATTTATAAAAGCTGAAAATAATTGATTCTCATCCATTTTCAAAGATTTAGAAAGAGCCTTAAATCTGGAGTTGTTCATTTCCATTTAAAAGTCTCTGTCTTGGGGAAATTACTGTTCTTTTACTGCTAGCTACCATACAAATTCCTAATCGAAAAACCTTTACAAGCAGTGATGGCATGAATTGAACTTACTTCTGTCCTATTAGGAACATGTCTTGGTCAGGAAAGAAATGCATGTTGGATTCTTAATGATTTGCGTTTTTTATGGTCTGTGCTCAAGGGCTATTTCAGTCCCCAAGATGCTGATAAGCAGTCCCTGATCCAGGTCATTTGTATTTTTTTATCAGCAAAAACAGCACCCAAGCCATACCTCAATTTAGAACATCTCTAAATTCAATTTTGTTCAATTCAATACAATTTATCAAATAATTATCAACTGTGCTAGGCATTTTCTGTTTCTGGAAGTGCAGCAATGAATAGATCTCAGTCCCTACCCTCATGAATGCCACAAAACAGAAAGGCTGACAAGTAGCTCGACAAGGCACACAGAGAAGGAGCTTCTTTCTGGCCACCAGTTGGGAGAGGACAGGATGGGTTTCTCAAAGGAGATGGCTCAAACAAGCATCACAGAATTGTCAGCCTGGAAGGATGATTGAGGTCTAGACCCAGGTATAGTTCAGAGAACACAAGAGGTTCAAGAGAGAAGGAGGTGGAGGCCCTCAGCATTCCCAGGGGCTAGTCTGTGGCAACCCAAGGTGGGCATTCAGTAAGTGTTTAGTGAATTGAACAACTGAGCATAAAGAAATCAGAAAAGACCACAACAATATCAAAAGCGAATGGAGTCATTGCTGCTTATTCATCAGGGTCGCTGAACTCAGGCTACAGACTGCCTGGGACACAGGATTCATGTACTGACTTGACTTTGAGGTAATTCTTAGTATAAAGCAACCCTCCATTTTTCCAATGAAAGGAGAATATATAAAACAATTTTGAAGCCAACTTAAGTACATAAACTTTTGGAACTGGAGATGAAATGGCTGAATGTTAACGTATACTATTTGACTCATTAACTGAGTCACAAATACGAATCAAATAATATATGGATTGAAAAAGTTTACTTCTTTCCTTCATCATCATTTTTTAGTCTTCTAGAAGGCATAGTTGGGGAGCACCGCCTCTGTCCTCCGCTGCCTGTTGAAGACGCAGCACTGCTCTGAACAGGTGTGTGAGGCATTTACTAGAGACAACACCTAACCTAGGTTCTTTCTTGCCATTTATGATCTTCAGAACTACTCACTATGTTGCTTTAAGAGGTTGATTTGTAAGATCCAAAACTTAATTGTGAACTCATATTTCCAGGAATGCTTCTTAAACTGAATTAAGTTTCTGTACTTCCTTTTTTGTTTCCATCTTGTCCTTCTTTGTTTCACTGGTTCTGTCAGTAAATCTCTATAATCAGCCCAAACTTGCCATGATTTAGGTCATTTCAAGTATATAGGCCTTCCCAAACAGAATTTTGTTATTTAAAAAATACAGTAATTAATAGAGCACCTCAAAATTGGGCAGGTCTGCTAAAAGGTGACTCCTATTCCTAGGAGTGTGTATGGGGAAGAATCTCTCTATCATCATCCATGATAAATATGGAAGTAATTCACATAAGCTGGTGAAAGACTTATTTTTCTCTAAAAATAAGGTTATACTAGAAAAGATTGGCTGGACTGACCTTGGTACTCTTGAACCTGGAAGCTGGTTATCACACACCAAGTTTCTGAAGGCTGCCAAAGTGCCAGCCATTTCATACTCTGAGAACCCTAGACCAGAAGGATCCTTGATAGGTCTGATCATCTGTCCTTTTGGCAAGGAAGGCATCTCTCACAGCCAGAGATTTTCTAAAAGAAAGTTCATAGTGCTCCTGGGTAACCAAGACCGTGAGGTTCTTTCCTCTGGACTTGTTTTCTGAATGATGGAGGTAATACCTAGTATTTGTAAAACTCCGCGGTTTACGAAGCACTTCCACAGTCTCTCTCTCCCCTACTCCCAGCACAGTCCTTGGAGTTAAGAGCAGAACCTACTTGGGCTTCAAGTGATGTGCCCCCACCCAGCAGGCAGAATGGCCCCTGTGTCTCCCCTCCTGGGGCAGGAGAGACACCCACAAGCTGAGTCCTCAGGGAAGGTCAATGCTGTGGGAAGGTCAATGCTGCAAGAAGGCCCTGCAGAAGGCCTGGGCGAAGGAGCGGATGGAAACGGACAAAGGGGCTTCCTGAGCCGGGATCCCAGGAGTCCCCCAGGTGGGGTGGAGAAAGGAGACCCTGAGACCAGGAGAGAGAGGAAGAGGGTTTCCAGGCAGAAAGTCAGGGAGAAGCAGGGAGGGCGCAATTCTGGAAGGACTTGGCATGTCATTGATCTTGTGGGGACATAAATAGGGAGTCCTTGAAGGGTTTTCAGCTGGGGAGATATTTGATCAGATTTCCATCATAGACAGTTCATTTTAATTACAAACTAAAGAAGGGGGACCAGGAGGCCAGATAGGAGGCTGCACCTGATGGGGTCCTCAACTCAGGGATGGGCAGATGGGAATGAAGAGGAGTCCACTCTCCCAAAGCCTTGCAGGGCTCCCAATGTGGCCCCCTCCCACCCCATATCTGATCCTAAATCCTAAAGTGTGTCAGCTCAGATCCAGCTGCTGCTCCCAAAACACAGCAGTGAGTTACTCTCCTCTCCAAGGTGATCTTCATCATAATATTAGATGCTCTCATAGTCTGTCTTCCCCAGGAAAAAACTCCTTCCTTTTTCAAAAGCCCTGAGCATCTCCCAGAGACAGCGTGTAAAGGAGCATGCCACATGATGCCCTAAGTGTTGCAGGAGCGATGGCCCAGGTCCCGTGCCCTGCGATGGGAAGGGCGACTGAGAAGGCTGGGCCACTTCTGAGCCCTTGGGGTCCTCACCCGGTGGACTTCCTCTGAGCCGGTCGAGTCAGTCCAACTGTTAGAGCAGAGAATGCTACCACACATGTCCTCAGGGTATTGAGCCATGTTTTGTAAATCACCTAGAAAGGCATTGCTGGGCTTGAAAGCACAATTTATTGCTGCATTATTAAGTGGTCCCAGCAGCAAGCCATGTTCTTTTTATTGATAGAGTAAAAATGAAGCAACCTAATGGGTGGGACCCTGGAAAATAGGACAGAAGCCATGGTTCCAGTCTCTCCCCACCCCAGACACACAGAAAAAGCCCTTTTCCTGCTCCCCCTGAACCCCACAGGCCAAGGAACCAATTCTACAGTGAAATCCTTAGAGAAAGCTACTGTGTGTAAAAGGTGAGATATTTTTAAAGGGCATCCATTTCTGCCAGAAATTATTTGCGGAATGAAGCCAGGAAACAAGCAATCAAAAGCAGAAAAAGGAAGTGTCCACTGGGGTCCCAGAACCTCAGAAGGGTTTGGACAGGCATTCCCTCTACCTTCTGCCTTCCTCCAACCAGCCCCTTGCCCCCAGGTCCTTCCCTTTCTGCCTCCTTTTCAGCTTCGGGAGGAATCGCCACAAATGGAGACCCTATATTATGAGCTGGGCCATGCCCTCCTTTCTTGTACACAATTCAGGAAAATCCTGAGGAATGAAGCCGCTAAAACCTGCTTCTGTCTCAGACTTCTCTGCAAATCCTAGAACAGCTTCGACTTGGCCCTTCCTTTTTTCCAACAAAGTGGCCTCTATTGCATAGGCCTTTAAGCCAATAATATTAAGCACACATTCTACACAGGTAATTAATGGCCAGTATTTTTCCTCATACTTTGAGATGATTTTTAAAAATATTATCCTGTCAAAAGCATTTATTTTATACCTCTAAGGAAGAAAAAAAAATTTACTCTGTAGCTTGTACCTTTTATTGTATTCTTTCTCTGTCATGCTATTCTATTCAAACCAACTTCCTCCAATAAAATTTCCTTCAATCCCAGGACATTGAAAAGCTCCAGAGTGAGAGTGGGATGGGGAGGGCAAAACTACAAGCAAAGCTAGGGTTCAGAATGGCCAATTATATTTATAGAGAAACGTTTCTGTTCATAAAGTGCTCTAACGGACACACTGTGTCACTGATTCTCACTCACTCAAATCCATGAAAAATGAGTGAGGTCACGTGACTCACCCAGAGGCACGCAGCTCCAGGAATGGCCTCTGCATCCTCTAGAGCTCCACAGAAGTTGCTTCCCACCCTCACTGCCATCTTTGCCCAAGTATTGAGATACCTCCCACCTCTGTCTGGAAGGTCCCCTTCCCTCTGGCGCACTCTGCCCACTCAGGGATCCTACACGTGCCTTGCCAGGTGGCTGCCGGAGGTGCCACTGCCTCAGGTTGAGGCCCGAGTCCCTTTGTCTGGGATATCATGACCACAGCCTCCTGCCTCCTCTGGTCAGCCCTCCTCAGCCCTGCCTCAGACATACCCAGGCCAGCCGCAGCCACACCTGCAAGCTTTGGCCTGTGACTGTCTCTTCTTGAGCTGCCTTTCCCCTCCTGGACCAAGCCTTAGTGCACAGGTTCTCTCTTCTCTACACTCTGCTCACCATCCTGTAAATATGTGTGTTGAAAATATATGTCTGTCTTCCATGCTGATTTTTCAGTTCCTCTAGGGAACGATGTTTGTGTCCTTAGTGCCTGGCACTTAGTAGGTGTTCAATAAACATTTATAAGAGGAAAGAATTGAGAGAGGGATGGAGAGAGGAAGAAAAAGTGGGGAGGATCTGAGTCTGGGCCTTCTGAGTGCAACCCGCAGGTCACTGGAACACAGCTCCCAATGCACCCCTCCATGGATGGGCACGCCAGTGTGTTCTCTCTGGGGTCTCTCCTTGGGAAACTCTCCCACCACAGGCGTTCTTTCTGCCTTCCTCTCTACCAGGTAGGCAGAGTCCCGTTTAAGCAGACTCCCAGCTCTCTTACCAGAAAAGGGCTGCAGGTCTCAGTGTTCACAAATGCAAATATTGGTGCCACCTTGTGTGATCACGAACATCCCACGCCAGCACCACCTCTACTTGTGCCACCTACCCCAACACCTGCTGCAAAGCATGTCTTGTGCTCCTTAGTTCCATTTACCCTGGTCCCAGGGTGAGGCAGTGTGTCACCATTTCTCGTATCTGGGCCCCCTTCCAAATCCTCGAAGCATGAAAAACTCTGAATGTCGGTGAGTGGACAGTAGTTCTCATTAGAATTCACACTTGATTATAGACCCCAGGGATGCAGACTCACTCTCCCAGGGATGCACTCATTACACATTCCCCTAAATAGGCCAGTAACTGTCAATATTGGTGATGCTCGCGGATGCTTTGTGGCATGTGGGCCATGGAATTCACATGCATGGCAGACTACAAAGGCACCTTAGGGACATCTGGGAAGAAGGAACAGCTAAATTTCCATCTCAGAGGCTTTGGCCAGCATGGTCGGGGGCGAGGCTGGGTGAAGGAACTGCCCTTCCCACAAATAGGGGCAGAATGAAGTGCCCAGGTGACCAGCCTGAACCTATCATACCTGTTCACCCTACAAGTGCCTGCCTGTTGTCCTAGAAATGATCAGGAAGTGTATTGAGGTATAGCATCTGTGGTCCTTAACAGATACCTACAGGTGGAAAGAGTCCCTTTTCAAGAGGTTTATTCATGTCCAGAATCCACCTTGTGTACAAGACGTGCTGACACCAGGAGGTTCCGTAGGTTTGTTCGGTTGTTTGGCTGGCCACTGTGCCTCTGGGCTTTCGTGCAGACAGCACGACCTATGCCCACACTGTAACCATCTAAAAAGGCTTAAGTTATCAGGTTTCACAATTGGCCTAAAATGTTTCGATGCATAGAAGAAAAAGTGTAAGGACTTCAAAGTAAGAAAAATGTGGGTATAAATGCTACTTCTGTTATGTGTTAGAAATGTATCCACCAGTGAAGTGAGTGAGGGGCCAGAAAACTGAGGCCCATGGGCCGCATCCGGCCCACCTCCTATTTTTTCATCTGTTTAAGTATTTATGGCTGTGTTCTGTCAACAACGGCCAGGCCAAATGCTTGTGACAGAGACCCACATGGCCGACAAAGCCCAAAATATATATCTGGGCCTCTACAGAAAAAGTGTGCCCCCTCTGGGTAAGATTATTTCACTTCTCTAACCCTCAGTTTTTTCATCTGTAAAATGGGCAAAATATTTACATTGAAGAAGTAGTGCTGTGAGAAATAAATGAGAAAAAAGTCAGACACACAGCAATGCATGCTTGCTACATGCTGGGATTCTTTTTTTTTTTTTTGAAAAGGAGTCTTGCTCACTCTTGTTGCTCAGGCTGGAGTGCAATGGCCTGATCTCAGCTCACTGCAACCACTGCCTCCCAGGTTCAAGCGATGCTCCTGCCTCAGCCTCCCGAGTAGCTGGGATTACAGGCATGTGCCATCACACCAGGCTAATTTTGTATTTTTAGTAGAGACGGGGTTTCACCGTGTTGGCCAGACTGATCTGGAACTCCTGACCTCAAGTGATCCGCCCGCCTCAGCCTCCCAAAGCATGCTGGGATCTTTAAATGCGGATTAACCTTGCTGTTTTCTAGCCATGTCATTCATGGACAGGTAAGAAAGGGATACAGTTTGTCTTCCTGTCTCCATCTGTGTTTCCCTTTTCATTTCTCACCTGCCCCCGAAAGTAGAAAAGCTACAAAAAACAAACAAACAAAAAAATCATGCAGTATCTTTTTTTTTTAAAGTGGGATGGAAAATAAACTTACTCTAAACAAAAGCTTAATTCTTTTGAGCATCTCAGGTTACTTATTTTATCATCATTTTATTTTTAGTGTAAAATTAATCATGCAATATGTAGTACTGAACAAAGAAGAGGGTCTTCTTGCTTTCTCCCATTTACAGAATTTTTTTCTCAAAGAAAATATTGTTTAGATAGTTTCAATTTCCCACACTTAAACTATTTGTCTTCTTGAGAAATTTTAATAAAAAACTAAATTTTATAATGAAATGGAGCTATGTGAGATAATCTGAGATGTGTTTTCCCAACCAGAAGGAAATAATCTTCCATATTTGTCAAGAAGGAGGAGAGACACTTTGCTTCTCCCAACAACTTCCTTCAACTCTTTCTATATTAAAACTTTTTTTAATTTGAATTCATTGTTTTCCTTATCACCTCCTCAGCAGCCTTACAATTTGCCTTGCAAAGAAGTAGAAATCCTCCAAATGGATTACCAAAAGAAAGTATATCCCTACCAAAACTAAACATATTAAAGCATTTAAATATTTTTTTAATTATACTTTAAGTTCTAGGGTACATGTGCACAACGTGCAGATTGCATTTAAGTATTTCTAATCAGAACTATTACAAGGTTTAAAACAGAGACAAAAAGTCTTCAGTGCAGGGATACTGAGAAAGCCCTAGACCCGGTGGAGCTTGTATTACCTTCCTTCCCTTCACTGCGCTCAGCAAAGATCTGAACACAGAAGGTGTCACCTTTTTTTTTTTTCAATTATTACCTTACTTCAACTAGGTTAATTAGCTATGATTCCAGCCAAGAGGATCAACTGCTCTCATACTTGTAACTAAAAGACAAGTTCTAAACACACTACAGAAATGGGAAGCCATTCTGGCTCTGGATATTCATTTTGTGACCTGCTACTCTTAGATCATATGATTCAACTCAAATATGGAACTGACTTTCCTCAGGCAAAAACCCAAGAAGACTAGGAGGCCTCTTTTAAATCAGAAAGTGCAAAGAGGAGGAAAGCCCAGGTGCTTGTGCCTGTGATCCATTTTGTGAAAAGAATCCAAAACGGATCCTTTGACCTTGGCACCAATATGGTTGCTATAAGGCCTGCAGGAGTTGGTGTGAGGGAAGCCCATTAGGGAGCAGATACCTAAAGAGGGGGCAAGAGTTAAAGACCTCCAGGGTCCTCCATAGCCTGCCATGTACCCCGTGAGTGTGAACTGTGGGAGATTTGAGACCTCCCTGCACTTGTGAGTCTCATGCTCCGGTTGTTGGTGAAGGTAACCATACCAATCCATTGTGGAGGACAGAGTTTTGGAAGCAGGACTTCTGATGCCTGTTCTCCTTGCTAATTACATGAGTGTGGGCAAGTCTTTTAACCTCTCTTTGGTTCTGTTTCCCTGTTTGCAAAAAAACAATACTTGCCTCAAAGTGTTATTATGACATTTAAATTGCACAAAGGCTGTAGTTGCCTAACATATCACTGTGGACAAAGCAAGGGCCCAACAAATGCTTGTTCCTTCTTAATTTGTCTATGATTATGAGCCTTACATGCACTAAAGAAACTATAAAATTTCTTGACTACAAGAAATCAATATTATACTGCCATCTAAATTTCAGTATTGTATTTGTTAGTCGGTTGGTTTGTTTAGAAACTATGCCTTTAGGGGAAAAAATTATGGTGAGAGTGTGAGGAGAAGATACATGTGTAATGAATGATCATGTGATCATCTCACCTCTGTAGTAGGGTTATGTTGTAAATCGTCCATTCTTAAAACTACTTGTGAGAATATACTTTAAATATCCTCTAAAAATGTTGAAACCAACAGAAAGCATGAAGAAATGGGGAGAGAAAAAGGGAAGTCAAGATGTTTGCAATGATGTTGGGAAGACAGAAAAATGATATGAGAATAGCTACTGTAGGGCAAATGTACTCATTCATTAAAAAGTCAAAAAAACAGCAGATGTTGACAAGGATGTGGAGAAAAGGGGATGCTTATACACTGTTGGTGGGAATGTAAATCAGTACAACCTTTACAGAAAACAGTATGGAGATTTCTCAAACAACTAAGATTAGAACTATCATTCCATCCAGCAATCTCAATACTGGGTACATACCCAAAGGGAAGGAAAGAATTATACTGAAAAGACATCTGCACTTGTGTATTGATCATGGCACTATTCTCATCGCAAAAACATGGAGTCAGCCGAAGTGTCCGTTAGAGGAGGATTGGATTAAAAAAAAATACATGGTACAGGTACACCATGGAAACATCATGCAGGCATAAAAAAGACTGAAATCATATTTTTTGCAGCAATATAGATGGAACTGGGGGCCACTATCCTAAGTGCAATAACTCAAACAGGAAGTCAAATACCACATGTTCTCACTCACATGTGGGAGCTAAACAATGGGTACATGTGGACATATGGAGTGGAATAATAGACATTGGAGACTCTAAAATGTGGGAGAGTGGAGGGGGGTGAGGGCTGAAAAATGACCTCTCAGGCACAATGTTTACCATTTGAGTGATGGGTACACATAGAGGCCCAGACTTTACCACAGCACAACATATGCACACAAGAAAGCTGTACTTGTGCTCTGTCAGTATATACAAATGAAAAAATTAAAGTTTTTTTTTTTTTTAATGAGAGGGGAAAATGCACTAATTTAAGAAGTTAATAGGCAAGCAGAGTGACGGGTGCTGGGGATACCATGGTGAGCCATGGGCTGCACACCCTCCCTCCTGGGGTCACATCCATCAGGACCTGCACAGATATAGAGCTAAAGCAGGCATGCCAGGGTATGTGAGGACCAATGAAGGGTGTTAGGGGTTAGAAAAGGTTTCCTGAAGGAATGAATGATGCTTCATCTGAAAACTGAGGAATGCGTGGGAATTAATTGGAGAGAGCGGCTTTCCAAGGGAGAGCACAGCATTTTCTATCTGTGGGAAGAGAATGCGGCTTTACATAGCATTTGAGAAACAGAGAGATGGCAGTGTGCCTGGAGCACAGAGAGGCAGGTACAAGACAAGGCGAGACAGAGAGGCAGGTACAAGACAAGGCGAGACAGAGAGACAGGTACAAGACAAGGCGGGAGAGCTCCGGTGGGCCCAGGGAGCTGCCAGGTCGGGCCTTCCCAGCTGTCCTGAGAGAGTCCCAGCCATCAGCACAGCTCTTCTGGCTCTGGAAATAAAGAGAAAGGGAGAATTCAATGAGAGCTCTTTAGCTGATTCAGCATGTAGGGTCCATTTGTTGTATTATTCTCTCTGCTTTTTTTGTATGTTTGTAAATGTTCACGATAGTAAATTTTTAAGTTAGAACAAAAAAAAAAAAAAAAGAGGCCTTCTCACCAGCTGCAATTTAGCTGTGAATGTGTGCCAGTGACCAGAAGTTTCTCTAAGAATGCAAACTTCGGCTTGCCTGTCGCCGGGGAAGGTTATGGCCTCCTTAAGGAGAAAGAAAATGACAGGCTCATCCTCTCTGTGGAAGAATCAAAGAATTCAAGCACTTGGTTAATTTGTTGAGCCTCTTCCATCTAGGGAATTAGGCTGTACATCCTACGAAGCATGCTCTGGGGATTTCCAAGAATTCTTGTTTACACCCAGACCACAAACAACACAACAGGAGTTCAGATTTTATGACACAGTGATTTGGCATTTGCAGCTCAAACTGAAATTTTAAAAAAGCAGAAGAGAGGAACAACGAAGAATCGTGCAAATCTTTTGAACACTTCATTCTCTCTGTGGTTCTGGCTCTACATTTGGAATACTCTTTCTTTTTTTTCCTTCTGTTCCTCCTTCTTTTCCCTCTAAGTGCCAATTCTGAATATATGTTAAGCAGTTTGCAATGCTCAAGGGGACAGGAGGATAAACAGGTATTTATCCCGACCTGAAAGACCCCCGGTAGTGAGAAATACAATAATTAAACAAGCACATAATGAAGCATAATAATAAACCGGGATCCATGCTCTTAAAAACAGGAAGGGGTACCTGGTATGGAAACATGTCTGTGGAGAGAACCAATTTACATTTGGGGGCCAGAGATAGCCCCCTCCTAGTCTAGAGGTTTCAAAATCAAAGGGACTCAGATTATAATGTTTTCAAGGGGAGTTTTACAACCGACGTTAACCCTTTATACATTATTTCCTACAGGAAATAATGCATAAGTTGAGATGATAGAGTTTCTGCCCACCACACACACCTGCTATCAACCATACTCTAAGCTATCATTTTTTATAATCCTAATACAAAGAATTCTCTACCTCTCTCATTCAAACTGCTTTTAGACACAAATTAGAGGCAGGTTATAGGAAAGCAATTTACTTGTGATGAAAAGCAGAGGTTAGTGATGTTGAGTCCTTTTAATGGGCGCTGTGGGAAGCCTTGAAATCGAATCTGAATTTGGAGCACAGCCACAGGAATCAGAGCAAAGGTAAAGAAAAGAATAGTTAGAGCAGACAACTGGCATTTAAATAGAGTACCTTCCTTTCTTATTCTGAGCTTTACTTGTGTTTTAAGAACATATGTGGAGTTAGATTTGGGGAACACCAAACGTCATTAATGCAACTTTTTTTTTTTTTTGAGACAAAGTCTCACTCTGTCACTCAGGCTGGAGTGCAGTGGCGCGATCTCGGCTCACTGCAAGCTCCACCTCCTGGGTTCACCTAATACAACTATTTTTTAAATAATTTAATTCCGCACTACGTTCGATAAGAAAAGGAAATAGGGGAGAGTAGAGTTAAAGGAGGGGAGGAGGGGAAGGAAGGGGAGGAAAACAAGGACATGAAGAGAGACGCCCTAAAGGGAACATACACCCATGAGAAGCAAAAAGAAGATGGAAGAAATTCAAAACTTTTGCTGTTCGCTTGGACTACATCATATTGATTTCTGTCAGTTCCCCTGGAAATGCTAATTCGCTAGTGAGCTAGTGTTAGACCCATAACCCTTATTCTGAAAAATCTTTATTTAAAATGGACACGTATCTTAGACATCCTCTGAGAAACTAGCCTCTGGCTTACTCAGCAGTGTCTACAATAATTCAGATGCACAAATCTGAAGGGCTAAAAGTAGCTATCTCCTAGTCTAGAGTTTCAAAATGAAAACTCTTGGATTATAATATTTCCAAATTCCTTTACCACCCTTAATCAAAAAAAAAAAAGGAATCTCTGTATATACATATCCATTTGATAATCAGTTCAAAATGATGGAATAAACTGTCATACCAACTTTATGGTCATTGAACTGTTGTATTCAAAGTCAGATTGATTAGTCAGACTGTGATACAGTAAGAAAGCAAAGACATCCTGATCAGCCTGACTCATTTCAGTGACAGAAACAATGACCCAAAATGGTCTGCATTATGAACACATGGATTTGGATGACTTTGGACATGGCATTTCAGTCAAGCTGCAGATAAAATCCTTTTCTTAGAACTGTGGCCACCTATCTGGAAATTCATGTTCCCTCTCATTCCGAGAAGGGCATTACACTAGCAACAGGAGGGATAAAGGGAAGAAGAATTGTGTTCTTTACACGGGAAAGCAAATGTTGTCACCTACAGCCAGATTGCGTCCAGGTATTTCATCGTAGGCCCATGGGGTTTCAGGTCTCACGGTCAGACATACAGTTCTGGGGCTCAGAAAGGCTGGGAGTCCAGATGGGCATTTGCTCTCTGCTGGGTTCAAGGCACGGAGTGAGTGAGGTCACCCAGAGAAAGGCTGAGATGGAAAGAGGACTGAGGACTGCATCCCAAGCAATGGCAGTAGCTAAAGGACAACCAGACCAAATGGGGGAACAAGAAACAACAGGAGGGAAAACAGGACACACATCTGAAATAAAGAAGAGGAGAGAGAAAAAAAATCCCACGAATGGTGTTTCCTGGGATAAAGGAGGCTCGTTACCTGTTTGTAAGATCTGGGGAAGGTACTCTTATAGAGGAAGAGATGGAATCCAGAGAAAGGCAGCTTAACTGTTAGCACCCTTGTTTAGGAGGCAGGAGGTTCACTTTGGAGAAGGACAATTTTCACCCAAGATAAATGGGAGGCAGGAGAGAGGGAAGATAACCTCTCAAAGTGAAACTCAATTTCTTTTCTATAAAATAAGATTATTGCAATAGGTAAGCTTTAAGGTCTTATCACCTATTTTCACATTTTAAGAAATAATATATAATCCCTTTTAGTCCCCTGTAGCTGTTTTTATAGTTCGATCTTAGAAGCAAGTTTTCATGAGTGATATACTATTCATTATTTTGAAAGAAAAGACCGACAGACCTTATATATTTTTTCCTGGAGCCACTGAAGGAATCTTCATATTTTAGTATATTGATGATGCTGAAAAAATACATTGTTCAACGTCACTTATATATTCCTGCCTGGGAATGTAACCATGAAGAAGCAGAAGGTAAACCCAAAATGAGGAACACCTTTTTTTTCTTTTTTTTCTTATTTTCAAGTACCATACTCTTCAAACAATGTCAGTGTCATAAAGGCAAAGAAAGCATTTGGAAATATTCCAGGTTAAAGGAAACTAAATTAATACAACAATTAAATGTAGTACCTGATTCTAGACTTTATCCTGTATGGGGAGAAAAATTTTGGAATGGACATTGTTTATGTCAATTGGTGAAACCAGAATACTGATAGTGGATTTTTTGAAAGTAGTGTATCAATGTTAAATTGATTGAAGTTGATAACTGTATATGGTTATGTAAGAGAATATCCCTATTCATAGGAAATAAACACTGGTATATTTTAGGGTAAAGGACCATAATGTATGCATTTAATCACAAATGGGTGAGAGAGAGAGACAGAGATAGAGAGAGGGCAATGATAAAGTCAGTTGACAATTGGGGCAAATGAAATATAGATGTTCAATATAATATTTCTATTCTTACAATTTTTCTGTAAGTTTGAAATTATTTTCAAATAACAACTTAAAATACACATTAATAGCTAAAGGAGTGCTCAGAGTTCTGTGTTCCAGCACTGTGCCACTGCACATCAGAAGCTCCAGAGAACTCTAGGAATAAGGCCGTGCCTTGCTGAGGAAGTCTACCTTGGCATTGGAAAAAACTGAGCTTGTATTATTTGTATAAAGAGCAAAAGAACTAAGTGTTCTGTGGCAGTTGTGAATTTGTGAAGTTGTAAGGGTCTTAACTTGAATATGACCCCATATTTTCTGTTCAGCATATATTTGTCTTATAAAAATCAATTGTTAAACATACGAAAAAGTAAATAATCATCAAAGGAAGGCCCAGCACGGCGGCTCATGCCTAAAATCCTAGCACTTTGGTCAGGCTCCCGCCAACCAAAGCGGCTTTGAGTAACGTCTTCCTGAGCACACTGGTAGAACCATTCTGACCATTCCGTGGACAACGCCGCTTTGGTTGGCGCGAGCCTGGCCGGCGATGCAGTTATCTTCCTGAAGGCGGCGCTGTGCCCCAGTTGTGCTGAAGGAGGCCAGTGTGCAGGAAGAGGAGGGGCATTCCTGGGCAGAAACCGAGCTGGGCGCCCCGCTTAAAACCACAAAGGGAGCACAGTCTAGTGAGAAGCTACACGTTTGCAAATGGTACACATAAGGAGAGCGATATGAGCGGCTTCTATACCCTACAAAGGCGTAGAAATTAAAACGGCACAACCTTTTGTTCTTAGATCCCCAATTGATAATAAAGACGTTCGCATAGTCATTATCCCATTACCTTTTATTTCGCATTTCTCTCACCTTCTTTTGTCATTTTTTAAACTTTTTCTACTTCCCCCTCTTTTCACTCCAGAATTAGTTTTATAATTGATGTCGGTGTTTTCTGTTGCTTAGAAATTAAATTATCAGAAACTCCTTTGTATACTGGTCTCTGACCTATAAATAGCGCCACAGCTGCCTGTGACTTACAGCAATTAAAGATTTTTGTGCTAACCAGAAAAAGAAAAGAAAGGAAAAGCCTGAAGGTCCTAGTGTAGCATGTCTAGTTGTTCTGCTGGCTTTATTGGGAGGAAATACGAGAAATGGCTCTTGGAAAATATTTTCCTTATCAATAATTGTTCTTTGGAGTTTACCTTATTCAAGGAGGATGTATCAGAAATAATTATTGGGGTTAAGTGTATTTCTGTCAATTCGTGTGGCCTTTTTCCACAAGAGTACTTCCTTTTCATTTTTCAAGGATCATAGACAACAGCTCTTCTCTATAAAAAATATTTTTGAATAAAAATACCAATTCCATTATAAGCTCTTGGCAATCAACATATCTTCTATTATTTCCAAAAGAAGAGAAAGGTTTTAATGGGGCCTGGTTATGATTAATAATAGATTTGGTGAAGAAAAAGCCAGCCGGACTTTAAAACAGATGAGAGCATTCTTAGTCTTGGTGAGTCTTGGTTCAGCTCATTAAGGAAGCCAGCTGCGATGCAGATCGGCATACCGTTTCCGTGACAAAGAGGAATTTCCCATAAAAGCCCTCTCCTAAAGGAGGCCAGTGTGTTTTTAGGTGAGCCGTGGCCACATCTGGACCATAGAGATGAACTGTGCCACATAGGACGTGGAACAAGGGTCGAGGAAAACAACAAAAATGACTTTTGGCCAGGCACAGTGGCGGATGCCTGTAATCCCAGCACTTTGGGAGGCCGAGGTGGGCTGATCACGAGGTCAGGAGATTGACACCATCATGGCTAATACGGTGAAACCCTGTCTCCACTAAAAAATACAAAAACAATTAGCCGGGCGTGGTGGTGGGCGCCTGTAGTCACAACTACTCGGAGGCTGAGGCAGGAGAATGGCGTGAACCTGGGAGGCGGAGCTTGCAGTGAGCCCAGATCCTGCCACTGCACTCCAGCCTGGGCGACAGAGCAAGACTCCGTCTCAAAAAAAAAAAAAAAAAAAGATTTGTAACATTTGGAAGCCTACTTTTAGAGGGAATACCAACCAAATGGGGCCAATAAAATGATAAAATAAGAGAAGTGACTGAAAAATAATTTCAGTATAATCTTTAGTCTATGAAGGGCTAAGAGATGGAAGACAGGGAGCGAACATGTCTTCTGTTATGGGAAAGGCAGTGAGGAACAGATGAAAGCTGTAGGAAGAGGGCCAGATTGCACTAGGACAAACTGTGCACCAGGTATCACAAGAAACATTGCCAAGGATGTTGTACAGACACCTTTTATTTCCAAGAACGCATAAACTGTCTTTTGTGCATAAGCTACATTTAATCCTGCTTCCAAGCAGAAAGATAAACTAGCTAGTCCCTGGTTTCCTGTGATTACATATCCCCTTCAATCATGGAATCACAAAGCTGACAGGGAGGTTTGGAGATCACCCACTTTAAAAATGAGGACACCTGTTTTAACAATAGTCCCAGGACATGAGGGTAGTAAGTGGCAAAGTTAAAATAGCAACCCAGGTCCAACAGCCTCCGGTCCATGGTTATTTTCCCACTTCACAGAACTACCTCCTTAGTCCATTTACACCAAATACAGACAGTTAAACTCCACTCCATTTCCAGGCCTCACACCCATGCTGGGTTTGAGGAGCATTCCTATTAGCTTCATGACTTCTCCATATGGGTGAGCCTTAGAGAGGACAGATACGAGGATCCCTATCCGAGTTAAAACCCAAAGAAAATTCTGGCTAACACGGTGAAAACCCTTCTCTACTAAAAGTATAAAAAATTAGCCGGGCGTGGTGGTGGGCGCCTGTAGTCCCAGCTACTGCGGAGGCTGAAGCAAGAGAATGGGGTGAAGCGGAGAGGTGGAGCTGGCAGTGAGCCAAGATCGCTCTGGGCAACAGAGCTAGACTCTGTCTAAAAAAAAAAAGAAATTAAGAGCCTTTGCTGAGGTCAAAGCCAGCCTTCCCCAAGCCCCCAGCTCTGTGTGACTTCCAGGAGGTATTGCTGCAACTGATTTTTGACAGACTGTCTTCCTGTTTGCCTTTGTAGGTTTCACAGCGGCAGCCTCCCTGGTGTCCCTGGCCTGGGCCTTGGCCTCCTATCAGAAGGCCCTCCGGGACTCTCGAGATGACAAGAAGCCCATCAGCTACATGGCGGTCATCATCCAGTTCTGCTGGCACTTCTTCACCATCGCCGCCAGGGTCATCACGTTTGCCCTCTTTGCCTCGGTTTTCCAGCTGTACTTTGGGATCTTCATCGTCCTTCACTGGTGCATCATGACCTTCTGGATCGTCCACTGTGAGACAGAATTCTGTATCACCAAATGGGAAGAGATTGTGTTCGACATGGTGGTGGGGATTATCTACATCTTCAGTTGGTTCAATGTCAAGGAAGGCAGGACACGCTGCAGGCTATTCATTTACTATTTTGTGATCCTTTTGGAAAATACAGCCTTGAGTGCCCTCTGGTACCTCTATAAGGCTCCCCAGATTGCAGACGCATTTGCCATTCCAGCGCTGTGTGTGGTGTTCAGCAGCTTTTTAACTGGCGTTGTTTTTATGCTGATGTATTATGCCTTCTTTCATCCCAATGGACCCAGATTTGGGCAGTCACCAAGCTGTGCTTGTGAGGACCCAGCCGCTGCCTTCACTTTGCCCCCAGACATGGCCACAAGCACCCTACGGTCCATCCCAAACAACCGCAGTGTTGTTAGCGAGCGTGATCAGAAATTCGCAGAGCGGGATGGGTGTGTACCTGTCTTTCAGGTGAGACCCACTGCCCCATCCACCCCATCATCTCGCCCACCACGGATTGAAGAATCAGTCATTAAAATTGACTTGTTCAGGAATAGGTACCCAGCATGGGAGAGGCATGTTTTGGACCGAAGCCTCCGAAAGGCTATTTTAGCTTTTGAATGTTCCCCATCTCCTCCAAGGCTGCAGTACAAAGATGATGCCCTTATTCAGGAGCGATTGGAGTACGAAACCACTTTATAAAGCAAAAGGAGTTGCAGGACCCACAACATACAGATGAAGGGATGACAGCAGGGCTGTGGCCATAATGACACTTCATCCTAGAGCAGGGCAGTGAGCTGTGAAGTTCCTAGTGTGACCGTCATCACCATTATCATTTGATCCTGTTGGCTGGGGGCAGCTGGTCTCCTTCCAAAGCAGCTGCACCCGAGAGTCTCTGACTCCACCTGAAAGAATGACGCTGGCTTAGTAGGACTCTCCATTGCTACCAAACTCCTCCTGCACGGTCTTGGGTGCACCCACCAGAGGGTACTATTATTATGGAAAATTTTGCCTCCAATCATTAGGGTGTCTTGATGGTGTTAACTGATCTTTCCATAAAAATAGATTCAGTCATAAACACATACACACACTAACACCAGTCCTCTGTCAAAAAAGCTTAGGTGACTTTTCTTGATGCAAAGCTCTGATTCCTGCAGGAATATAAAAACAAAGAAAGAGAGAAGTATCCCTCAAGAAAAAAAAAAAATAGTATTGCTTAGAAAAGAATTCATAAACCATTTTCTCATTTGGAAATCCATACCACGTGTGAAAATCCTATCCAATGGACAGCAAACCCAAATGTTGTTTACACATGTGTTAGCATTGATGGAATGGTTCATTTTCTACACATTTCAGGATTTGTTTTATATTTTAAATTTTCTGTTGTGAAGATCCTTTTTGACAGAAATCCTATGCAGCCCATGTACGGCTTTCGACAAGACCAAGGAGCTCAATAACTTTATGATGTAAATTAAATAGTAATCATGATTCAGTATTCAATTGCAAAAATGTAATAGGTACACAAAGAGGAAGTGGGGAAAAAGGCAAAATGAGAATCTGATTCCCAGGCATGTGCAGCGCCTATTGGGACATAACGGCAGTGCTGCACGAACCAGAGGAATGGGCTGCAACCGGATCTGTTTCCAGACGCAGAATGAGTGGCTCTGTGTGACAACAGGCAGACGCCGACTCTGGAAGACGCCATGCCACTCCTTTCTAGTGCCAAACACCATCCAACCACAGGACTGACGTGGAAGCCCCAAACAACTGAGAATGATTGGCATGAGCCCCCTAAAAGCAGGAAAGAGAACAAGCAATCAAGTTCTCCATTGTGTACAGACTTTTGCTCCCCGCAATCCAAGGTCAAAGTGATATGCCTTTTAGAGGCTTTGGGACACTTTTTAGTAAGTATGAGCAGACAGATGCAATGAATATGCTATGAAAAAACCCTTCTGAACTGATAGAGGGCTTATCACTATATCCAGCTAAGATTTGTATTTGAATCATCTGTAAAGTCGCACTCTTACAACAAGCTTCTGGGTTTTAAATACCTCCGTACAGCAAGTAAACGTTCCCCGCTTTCTGTTCTCAGTGTCCTTGGTCATGGTGCTTTTCGTTGCATTAAAAGTGCCGGTCAAACTTTGATAGTATTTTTTTATAGTTGGTGCAGAGTGGAATAACTCATGGATTATTTCAATATTTTTGTAATAAAAAATATAGGGTATACACATAGGCAGCATCACTTTTTTTATAGACCTGGAATCGTTTAAAATACTTTAAGCGTCATAATTACTTGGGATGTCAGAACCTGGTCCACAAATTCCATCAGCCTGCCTCAGCAGATTGAAAACATTTGTCTTTTGCAAGATCACCCTACTTTGCAAGTTGGTGCCCCCAGAAACCTGGCCAGGGGTGCTATCAGAATATCAGGTGAAGAGAGAATCAGCTTAAATAGAAAGGGCTTGTCAAGACTGGCCAATGTTTCCCAGGAAATCAAAGATGTAAATGATTACTTTCATCCATCCATTATAACAAACCTGACCACAGTGGAAGATGTCTTAAACTTCCTTCCCTGGTTTTATATTAACCCAACTGATAGATTAAGTATTAGTCAAACCACTAAAAAAGAAAAAGAAAAAAAGTTTAACTTAATTATTTGGTGATTTGGACTAATTCACATAAAGTAGTCCAGTTCTCTAGCCACCACCTGTAATGGGTGTGTCATCCAGAGACTGTGTCCCCACAATGACATCACAGGAAGTAACAGAGGGCTCAACCTAGGACTTCTTTTGGTACAAAGCCCCAAATCAATTTTTTTTTTAAAAATAGACAATTTTTATAAGTAGACATACTTCCTAGTACTCCAGGATTTGATCCTCCAAGCAAGATTTCCACTAAAAAATATAATCTTTTGTTGGGATGTGGAAAGATTACCTAGTCACCAGTAAAGGCCCAGGAAAAGGCTCTTGTTGTCAGCACATGGTGAAAACATTCCACCCCCCATTGTAGAAGGAAAAAAAATGATGATTTTGGCAAATTCTTCACTTTTGTGCAGAACCTTGAGTTATTAGCTTCGTTGTTTCCAAGACAACTTTTAACTGATGATCTTTGGAAATTGAGTTTCTCAGTTGAACTATACCTTTGATTCTATGAGTAAATCACAGATTACAATCTAATAGAGTCAATCAATCAACACAAACCCAACAGGCCCCATCATGCTTCAATCATGTAAGTTCTAAGTTATTTCTCAACTTGGTCTCTCATTCAACATGTTAAGAGTCAGAATGAATACTATGTCAATTAAAAACGATGTACTGTGCTTTGACTTGGAGGTGAGATTGGCAGTCAGGAGAATGTAAGAAGGTTGAATTTTTCAGTGATTTCCCAAATACTGTAAATACTCTGTTATCCGACATACTTGGAGATTATGATGTTTTAATTCGGCATGAATTCTTGTTAAGGAAAGAACATATCCACGATATGATGAATTATAACCTTTCAAAAGGTTACAAGAGCAAAACAACTTACTCTAGAGGTAAATCATGATTTAGCCTCGCTTCCATGATTCAGGAAGCAATACACTGCCACCAGACTGTTGTGGTGATAACAACTTTTACTCGTTTTCTAGATGCACAGATAACAGAGAGTTTAAAGTATTCAGATTTAAAGAGACATCGTCAATGTACAAAGAAACAAAGTTTAATTTTTGTATTTATATTTTAATTCTAACATTTCCTTTTCAGTCTGCCATTAAACCCTCCACAGACAGTAACTGGAGAATCCCAAAGGAAAAAAATTGGAAATGGTGCATGCCTTATCTGCAGCCTCCTTTCCAAGTCTGAGTCCACTTTGATTCCATTTAAGAGGGAGATCTGCTCTTACTCACTTTTTGCATAGGATCAGGAAATTTTCTAAAGGAATAACATTGTAATTTGTTTTACTTTTAAACTTGCATTTCTAAATATGAAACCATGTTTAATGAATATATATAATGCGTGTGTGTGTATCTTAACCATAGTGACACTTTGTTTGTGTGAAAGAAAAGGAAATAATTTTTCCGTGTAAGTCAAAGTTTGGTCTCCCAAAATGACTATGTCCTTTAAATCCTTTTTGCTTATTTACTTAACTATGTACTGTCTAGTTCAGTAACATTGACTTTACAGACACTTAGTTACTACTCATTTATGATAAACGCTGTTAACCCAACAAATATAATAAATTCTCTTACTGACATGGCAAGAATATGTAATTCAAGGATTAGCAAAAGATAATCTGAAGATAAAAGTAAAATGAAGTATTTATGGTTAATTTCAAAATGCCCAATTTATTTTGCTCTATGAGTAAAGGAAGTGATTGCACAGACCAATTAAAAGTGAATGAGAGTAACTGAAAACTCAATGGCTGTTTTTTAAAAATGATAGGTTCTTTTTAAGTGTGTGTGTGTGTACATACATATACGTGTACATTATAGATGTACACGTATATGTATGTACACACACTTTCCAACTAAAGTAACAGAGATGAAAAGGATAAAGTATATACTGCTTTTGAATGCATATAAAGTGGTATGTTATGCATATAAAGTGTACATAAGCTTTTTAGAAAAAAAGCATTTTCCTACTGCTTTTTCAAAACCAACCCAAGTTTACAGTCCATCTATAAGACCAACACACTTACGAACTTCAGTTGGAAATACCTAGATATAATTCAGCACTTCTTAGCTTGAATGAGTTTTATCACTTCTTAAGGATCTCATCTTTTAAACAGCTGAATAAAATAGTTCTGTGTCACTTCAAAGTTTCTTTCTCTGAACAGATTGAACTGAGCAAAGAAAACCTCTTCTGTCCTTACCAGGATTGTGTAAGGTTACACATTTGCTTTTAAATATACCAAATGCCATTGAATGGAAACAAGTTCTGACACAATGTTTAGACAAGAATCCAGAGATTTTTTCTAATGAACCATTTTCTAGACTAAATATATGCTCCCTTGCATTTTCCACATATCTTTGCCATTAGCTATTGCTGTTTCTATATAAAGCTTGGATGAGATGCCTGCATTTTTATTTGCTAAGGAGAATTCCTTAAAGCCTTTTTAAAAATAGCTCATACTGTCATTCAGATTATAGCTCAGAGGATGGTTGAAGCGCATGGTGAAAACACAGCAGGACTGGGGTGGTCATTCCTATAATTTCAATGACAGAAGCAGATCAACGTTCCTTTGTCTCGGCAATCCAATGTCATTTTTGAAAACAATCAAAATGATCGCTTGTGTCAGCTTCTGACTCCTAACACTCCTTCTCCCACCTGATGCTCCAGTGTTTCACAATGGCCAAGGATGGGTGATTCCACTCTATCCCCCATTTCTGAGAGTCTTGTCTGGACCTGTATCAGGCCATGAAATGCCCTGAGCATTCGAGTGGCATCTCTCCTCTTCACATAGGCACCTGGGTGGCAGCATCACGCCACTCCAGAGTTCTCTGTGTTGACATATATCTTGTCTAGTTGCTGTCCTAAAAATGGGCATGTGGCAAGACTATCAATCAACACCCTCGACAGTATCATTACTCATTCTAAAGTAAAACTGCAGAATGTGGGTGGAATTGTATAAAAACATAACGAGCCATTTAATTTTGCTAATTGAAGCAATTAGGCTAGCACGCAAGCAGCCTGCTCTCACGACAGAAAGCCACACGGAAGAAGTGCCAAACAGCCATTTGCATTTATATATGTGTATATATATATATAGAGAGAGAGAGAGAGAGAGAGAGAGCAGGCGGTGACCTAGCCCCCAAATGTAAAGCTTTAGTCAAACTTGAGGCCTATATTCTGCCAAACAAGAGATGACAATGTCCTTGAAATATTTTCGTAATATACTGACGGCCTAAGTCAGAAACAAGCTGCCTAAATCAAATCTTGCTTTTGGTTATTTCATTTCCCCATAGACTTTCTTACGGTTCTATCTCCCATATTGAGAGTAGCTCATCACGATGGATGGTTTATTGGGTACGTAGTGCTGGACTAAGAACTGTATCTATGTGGTTTCATTTAGTCCTCACTGTCTTCTGTGAGTTAAGCACCATTTACAGACGACAAAACTTTGGCTTGGAGATGTCAAGCAATTTGCCCAAAGGTCCCACAGCTAGGAAACAGTGGGGCTGAGGGTTGAGCACAGATTTCAACAACTGTGACTTCTGGGAGCCCAGTGACTCTTCCCACAAAATCTAGTCCTGATTTGGCAAGTGTTCAGAAGAAGCAGAATCATGGTCTGATGATCAAAATTTTCCAAGAAAATTTTACTTAAAAGTCGAAGATGTCCTTCAAAATGAACAGTTAAAAATGTAACAGTCAATGATGTGAAATGGAAGTCTCTATCACCTGTAACTAAATTTTACCTTAACTCTCTAACTCATAGTAGGCAGATAAATGCTATTCTTCCATTTCAGGCAACTGTCCCCCTCCTATGACTCTACTATGTATTCAATTAAGTGATAAATATAAATTAACGTGATGCCATGTCCCTCGTATTTTATATGTGTATGCTGTTTTCATCCAATTAAGCAGACTGAAAAAAAACTAAACCCCATTACTTACTTTGGCATTTTAACAAGATAGAAAGAGAAGAAAAGAAAGAGGGAGGGAGAGACAGAGGGAAGGAAGGAAGGAAGGAAGGAAGGAATGAAGGAAGGAAGGAAGGAAGGGGATCTAACAAGTCTTTGAAATGATGTTTTTAAATTATAAGGTAATTCTGTTTCACTGCCATAATTTTTCCTAAATTTTATTTAGTATCTTGCAGGTCACAAAATTTAATATTTAGAGGATTATTAAACCACTAGCTTGAACAATCATATAAGTCTAGGAAACTTATCTTAGTGTTAGATGCAAATAATACTGCAAGTGTCGACCAAATATTTGTTGAATGGAATTATACAATAATTGATGTGTTCTTTCCCTTCTCACTTTAGATATAGCATGTCTGAAGGTCTGCAAGATGACAGAGTTGTAACCCATTCAATGATACTGTTGCCTAGCTGTGTGTGTGCTGTTTGAACTGATACTAAAAAGGTAGCCGATAATAAACCAAAAATTTTCTCAACTCTGGTGTTTATTTTTAAAAAATCTTCAATGATCAATATGAATGTAGTATATTAAAATACAAGTAACTATCTTCCTGCTTTGATTTAAGAGATCTTTATGAATTTACATAAAATTAGAAGTCACTGATTTTTATAGGAAAAAGCATGTAAAAGAAATCTAAGTGTTGCTTTATCACTTTATTTTATAGATGAGACAACTGAGATCCAAAAAGAACAGGTAATTTTTGTCATCAGGATTACATATTACACTTTTATTTTTTCCCTGAGTCATTTATTCAACAGGTATGACCTCTGCAACTCTTATGGCTAGGCAATGTACAGTCAAGCACAAAAGGAAAGTTGTATCAGAACAGCTCACAGTCTAGCTATTAGCAGCACAATCATAGTTTTCTGACATCAACTCTTACTCTTTTCTACTCTACCACACTACTTCTTCTCAATATCTATATTTAATTCCATATTGAAGCAAGAAAGAAACACAGATTTTCTAAGACTATACAGTCATGTGTCACTTAAGGATGGAGATACATTCTAAGATATGCATCGTCAGGCAATTTCATCATTGTGTGATGGAGTGCGCTTACACAAGCTTAGACGGTAGGGCCTACCATACTCCTAGGCTATATGGTAGAGCCTATTGTCCCCAGGCTACAAACCTGTACAGCATGCTACCATACCGAATACTGTAGGCAACTGTAACACCATGGTAAGTAGTTGTGTATTTAAACAGAAAAGTTACAGTAAAAAATGTAGTATTATTGTCTTATGGGATCGCTGTCATATGTACAGTCTATTGTTGACCCAAATGTCATTGTGTAGCATGTAAGCCTCACAATAAACAGTTACCATATAAAATAATGATGACGAACATAAAGTAACAATACGAATACAAAAAAAATCAATAATGGATGACTGCTTATAAAAAGTAATTTTATAATTTGTTTATATGACTCTCCACAACACTAGATATTTTTAAACTGATATCACAACACAACAAAAAAAATTGAAATACTCTCTTGGCACATGGTATTTGATTGAAAACAATCATTTTTGGATAAACTTTGGAGCGATTCTTGAGAATTTACTTCAAGAAAAGGCATGAAATTGGGGAGTCTCCAAAGTGAAGAGTTTTCCAATAGGTGGCTTCTCTGATTTTTCAAGAAAGCATTCTTCACTTACTGTGTTTCTCCAGCATACTGGTTATTTAGGAATAACAAATTTCCAGACATAAACATCAGCTGTTGCTCTAAAGCCTTTCCTCCCATGCCCAGAAGAGCAGCACTGTGCTGCATGACAATTTCAAGAGTCAGGAGTCAAGACAGTCAGCCCCAGCTCCTTGGGGAAACCCACACTGGCTTTGGACCCGATTGCATTCTCTCCTGCAATGTGGCCCTGAGTGCTTGGCTTCCCACATATGTAAGGAGCAGATTGTTAAAGATCACTATTAATTTGTATAACTAATTTTCCTTATGTGAAATAATTCTGGTCAGGGAATATATAAACCCATTGACCCTCCATGGAGTAGAAGAAAAGAGAGAAGAAAGCATATTAACTTTTATGAGTACAGAATAATTCAAATTCCTTGGCGAGTCACATTATGCATTAATAAAAGAGTTGACCTAATAAATGTTACAAGGTACCGTGATCTCTAGGTTCATGCCACCATTACCACATTCCTTATTACAATTATTACTACTTTAGTCATTGGACCAGACAAAAAGAAGCATGTAGTTACGGATATAATATTTGCTAAGCAAAGATCTTGTTTAACAAAACAAATCAACCACAAAACTAATTAATCAAAATATTAAGCCAATATTACCAGCACAGTACTCACACAAAATTTTCTCTTGTGCTAATAATTGAAGCATGTCATCTACCCTGTTATTAGAATTTCAGAAAATACAAAGTTTTGTGTTTTTATTATATTTCCATCTACCAAATTGTTGACCTTCTCCTCTTCTCCGTTGCTTAATTTGTATTAAAATGGATTTAATCAAATTATTACTTCATTTAGTACTACAAATGTTATCAGACGGAGATGTGGTTAAGCTAATTTAATTTACCTGTTCTAGTGGCATTCTGGTATGGACCTGTATCAAATCAACACTTTTAATTATTTCAGATTAATTCATCAAGAAGTTCCAAAACACTGCCATATGTGTTGAAAATATAGTTTGGGTTTCTATGATTGTAATCAAAATTCCTATTTTGATCACACACCAGTAGAACCCATTGCAAACCACTGTGAGTCTGGAAAATGAGCACTTTGTGTGTTGAGCACTGTTGCATTCACTTAGCAATGAACCTTTGACCTGCGGTTTTCTGCTGAGCCCCTTGTGATTTTTTTATTCTATTCAAATTGGGAGCAATAACACACCTTAACATAACCAAAGGAGACCTCTCAGTTAGTGGAATAATTGTCATTTTATATCATTCTTTCAAAAAATTAAAACATTCAACTTCCCTTATTAACCTATCTAATGCATTGTACATAAAAAAGGAAATGAATTTCTGAAGTATATTTTGAAAGCCTGGGGTGAAACATTTTCCACGGTCTGAATCGGAGGCTTGGAGCTCTGTGGAAAGATGTAAATCCCTCCTGCTGTAAGAGGGAGAAAGGCAGCAGTGAGCTGTCACTCGGAAATACAGTCTCCACTGTCGCAAAGGTGCCTATTGCTGATGCTATCGATTCCCTTCTTTTTCTACAGAAACATCTTGGAGCTTGTCAAGCTTTACTGGAGGTGATTTGCAGTTAATTGATTCAACAGACACTTTAATCTTGCAAATTCTTGACTTGTAATATTGTAACGAAGCTCCTGCAAGGGAGCATTAATCAGTTAGTGAAAAAGGAGCACTTCCGTTCAGCAGTAGTACCATGACGTGCCCAGGGCTGAAGAGAAAGACCTCTGTGAAGTGGAGCGCTAGTGAATTCCTGCTACCTGCTTCTCATTGCTCACGCTATGAATATTCATCTGCTTCATTTGTTTTTTTCCAGTAAGCGCTGTTTTTAAAAAAAGAAAAATATTCCCGGGGGCTTGCATAGCTCGGAGAATGGGGTACTGGGTCGTGGAGACTTGCTTTAAATTGATTCAAATCCACATGTTTGGAAATGAAAATAATGTCACTGTCATCTGTTGAACAACTGATCTGTCTGAGTACGGTTGCTGCTTTTATTTCATTTCTCGAGACTACCATTGTCAGCATTGTAATAACCAATTTATAAAAATCGAGTTTTTATTCAGCTTCAGAGGTAAAATCTGCATGGGTGTAGCTACTGAATAATTTGATTCCCGCCTTCCTAGGTGATGACATTAGCAGTTCCAAACCGAGATCCATTTCTATGTGGAACTGGCTAGCCTGTTGGCCCTGCAAAACCTTGGTTACAAGCTCAAAGATCACAAATCCGAGATTCTTTTTTGTTTGTTTGTTTGTTTGTTTTTGAGACAGAGTCTCGCTCTGTCCCAGGGGCTGGAGTGTAGTGGCGCAATCTCGGTTCATTGCAAGCTCCGCCTCCCGGGTTCACGCCATTCTCCTGTCTCAGCCTCCCGAGTAGTTGGGACGACAGCCGTGCACCACCACGCCCGGCTAATTTTTTTTGTACTTTTTAGTAGAGATGGGGTTTCACCGTGTTAGCCAGGATGGTCTCGATCTCCTGACCTCGTCATCTGCCCGCCTCGGCCTCCCAAAGTGCTGGGATTACAGGCGTGAGCCACCGCGCCCGGCCCCAATATTCTTAATGACTACATTTTCACATAGAGGTAAATAGGCCGTCTCTTAATTTGAGACACGGTTCATTCTCCCTTCCGTTTTTTGTTTGTTTGTTTGTTTGTTTGTTTTTCAAAGAAAGATTTGAGCTACAAGATAAGAATGAAGTTACCAGAAGTTATCAGGTCATAGTTTCAAAGTATGCAAGAGAGTCGGGCCTTCATATGTTCTTATAAAGTTTTCCGTCTAATCTTTTGGTATAACAATTTTAGGCGTTCACCCTAGATGAAAGAGTGGAAGTCATCAGATTTGTCAATAAGCAGTCTAGAGGGAAAATGAGAAGAAGAAGCAGGGATTCTTTTTCTTGTGTTTTGAAGATATTTCTCCTCCCTAAGCTATCACCTTGGTGGTTATCACCAAGATGTATAATAGCAAGCACTACTGAATGATCTTCCCAGTTATCAGCACCAGTATCACCGCGAGTCAGTTTTCAGAACTAGCTCTTGGCACAAGAACTGAATTAAAATGGGGACAAAAAGTGGTCTACCACCACGTGATTTATTTTCAATTGCCAGGCAATGAAAACTAACAAGTTAAAGAAAATGTTCATTTTCTGAACCCCAGAGCCCACATAGGTACAAAGATACTCTGTAATGTACAATGAGGTGGCCAATCATGGGGATATAGGAGCAATAAACAGTCCTCTTGAGCAAGGTTCATGGGTAAGAGTTACTCTAGCAGGATTGGGTGTTGGGCCAGAGGTTATCTATTAATGTAGAGGCCCAAGTATGGTGATGAAGAGAAAACCTGTCAGTGGCTCATCCACAGTATTTGCCTTTTCACAGAGCAGAGGAGTTCAAAATAGTCACTGCCAGTCCATAACTATAACAATAGACATGTCCCCTTTGGAAAGACCAGGGACTAACGACAGTGGGAAAACAGAGATGTCAGTAGTGTCATGTCTAAGAGTGACTCTGTCAGGGGAGCCCACCCCCTGTGATGGTTCTCCTTGACCACTGGCCCTTATGGGCTCTGCAGGAGAGCTTCTGATGGGTTCTAAGATAAGGTATTCCAAGGTATTGTAAGTCACCCTTGTTTGTAGAGCATGAACGATTTAACCATCCCTCCTTTCAACAGCAATGAGATTCAGGGTTACCATGGCCTTACTCATCTTCCCATTGTAAATATATCACGATGTCACAGGAGCCTCTGTGTCTAAACACACTAAACTGGGTTTACAAGCATTAGAATCTTTCACTCATATTGTGAATCTCAATTCTGCCAGTCACCTAGTCTGTGTATCTATTCCCAAACCGGAAAAAATAATTCTTGTGAGAATAATTTTCAGAATAATGGAAGTGGAAAGAAATGGACAGTTAAGTGACTTTTCAACATAGACAAAACCACTGGACCGTTGATAGCCCTCAAGCTCTGATTTTTCCTCCTAAGTTTCTTTTCTTTTGGGGGCTTTCAACATCTGAATTTTCCAGATGATTGCTGAACCATCGCCACTAAACCAAAGTAGACAAAGAGTTATTAAAAAATAAAGACTGTCCACATGACTGCAAATATCCTAAGGAAAAGTGGCAAAATAGGTCACTCAAGTGGTAAATTTGGTCTTCATGATATCAAACATATGGATATTTGGAAAAGTCGAGATGTTTGAATCATACAGTTTTCTGTCTGGGTGTCTGGTGTTGTCTGGATAGACAGACTGCTCAGGTGTTATAAGTAATGGAATTGAACTTTCTTGTGCCGTAAGCAATTGCTGGTCATATTTTGCTGCTAAAAGTCTCTTTGTTGTGCAAAGAGAAATAATGCAGAGCAAATGTTTATCACTTTTATTTACTTTCGGCAAACACATGAATGAAAGAGGTCAGGTAGGCTGTCCTGGGCATTCTGGGCCTGGCTGCAGCACACCCTTCTTCACTCCGCCCCTGCCAGGCAAGAAAATTTCTATTCAGTCTTTGCCATCTTTTATAAATTGTATCATTGCTCTTCTGCTGTTCACATCACCTTAGTTATTCACAAAGTCTACTTGATAAAATGGCTCAAGGGAAATACAAGTTTGTTAAGTTTTTATTCTTCAAATAGAAGTTTTAATTTTAAGCATTCCTTATGATATTTTTTAAGCCTAAAAACAGTTCAAACTGCTTGACAAAATTATTTCATGGTTAATTTTATGGTGTTGATAGAAGTAAAAGCTATTTTTCCCAAACCAAACAAAATACCATACATAGTTTTTTGGGTTTGGTTTGTTGATGTCATGCCAATTTCCAAGCACCAACTGGTTACCATAAATATGGGAATATTTAGTGGTTTCTTTGTACTCATCGTTAAAATTCCCGGGAAAAAAGAAAAAGGAAAATTCACCTCCCAGAAGGAAAGTTTGAGATGTTCATCCTGACACTTGCATTCCTGATTATTTGTGGACATTTCTTCATTGTAACAGTAGGAAGCTGATCTTGTTTCTCCTGATTTGACACTGGGTTGGTGAGCATTGTCTCAAATTTTGTGCTTGCCTCATTTATGGTCCTGAAGCTTAGCAGAAAAGCAGACAAGCTATTCAGACCAGTTTTCTTTAAGAGCGTTTAGGTTGCAGAACATGATACAAATGAGTGACTGTGGGCAGGCACACAGAGGACCGAAAGGTATTCAGCTATGCAAAGATATTGAGGGGATTTCCAGAGAAAAATGTTTTTAAGATTTGTAGGGAGGGTTTTGACTGTGTCACATTCCATACTCAGTTCCAAGTTGGAATGACTTTATGGGGAAGGCAATAAAGTTCCTTGTTGGGTCCTTCCTTCCCTTACATGCAGAATGTTTTTATGAAATCAAATGGATCCTCCACTTTATGTAGCAAAGAACCCCTAGGCTCCACAACGTCATCACTGTGAGTCCCATCGCAGACGTGTGTACCAGCCCAATTCAGTTTTGCTTTTCTTTTTCCCTGAGATTTTTACATCACCAAATCCCATTTCAAATCTTTTTACCTTCAGGTTACCAACAGGATGTTTAGCTGAATCAGCAACAAAGAGGTGACAATCTATTGTCCTTTACAAAAGCTTGAGTCATTTTATTCAGTGATCTTTGGTAGTATGATAATCAATGGAATTTATGGTGTCATAGAAAACCAAAAATCCCTGTGTTGAATATAGTGACTGTCTTAAATACACTTAAATATGTTCTTCTACAAAACAATACCCTTTTACACTATGGGATGGATTCCTTTCTGGATGCAGGGATGGGAGGGGCTATGGGTCAGTGATTGGGAAACAGGAACTGGAAATCTCTGCACAACTGAGCCCTAATCCCTGGTCCATCTCTTCAGCCTCGGAAACTCACCCTCAGCCTCATTTTTCCCATATGCAAAAGAGAGATATTTATTTACCTACCTCATAGGGGTGTTGTGGAGATTAGCTAGATTTGTTAAAGTGCTTATAGGTTAGAAAGTGCTGTCATTCCTGAGAACTGGCATTAACAGAAGAGAGCTGTGCGCAGCATGGAGGAAGTGGAGTCTGAGGAACACAACAGCAATAACTCACCAAGCAGAGAATACAATGGTTCTTCACCACTATATAAAACTAACACTTTTCCTTCAAAGGTGTATGTATAATTTTCTTCAATGATTAGCTTTTTAATGAGACAACTCCTTTTGTCCAGACATTGAGACACTTTATATAAGCTGGCAATTTTCCTGTTGACCAAACTGAATTTTACTAAATGTTTATTAAAATGCACCCAGAAAAATTGTCTCTTCCTGATGCCTGAGGGGTTTGCATGCCTGATCCCAGGCTGCATTTTTTCAGAATGCGTGCATGATGCCCCAGTTCCCTACTCATGATCACCAGGGGGCATTCTGAAGTCCACTAGCAGGGAAAGATTTTTAACAGATATTAGTGAGATTACGGTTGGTGTCATTTCCATTGAGTATCCTCTTCACCCCCAAGATGACACATCTTCACAACACAATAAAAGAACGTAAAGCCTTATTTCTGCCTGGAACTCCTGCACTGATTCATTTTCACGTTATAACTATATTTCAAATATTTCAGAAGTTTTTACACAGGGCTTCAGCTATATATTGATACACATATGCTTACATGTGCTTAGGTGGTAATTCTACTGAAGGATAAAGGAGACAGTGAGAAAACAACATCAGAGAATATCCTGTACAACTTACCCAAAAGTGACAAGTTTTCTTGTACTTAAAATTTTAATCCTGATAAGAACTAATGTGAAATAACATGATTTTGGTTTATAAATATTCGTAATTTTTGAGACATAGAGGCAATATTGTGATATAGGAATACATCCATGAAACTAGACTAGCAAAGCAGATAATGTTTTCATGATACGGCTTCATGAGGCAAAGTTGTTGTACAACAATATTATCATTGTGCCCTTATTTAATGATTATATTCCATTGTGAAAAAAATTTGCACACTCTTAGAAATATAAAATGGGTTTCAGAAAGTTTACTTGAGAAGTAGGTTTGAAATCATCTTGTGCTTGGAGCTGACATAAGATACGCACTCAATATAATCTCTTCTGGATTCTAAAATCTAATTGGCAGTGATATTTCAAAGCCTTAACATTTCAAGGTGGTTAATTAAACATATCTAATGCATGTTATTAAACTTTCTGAAGCATGAATTTAACCTAGGCAATTATCTGATTCATTTTTTTTTAAGTTTGTGCTGCCATACCAGACTGAAGTATTGTTTTCATAGACTAATACTATGAGAATAGTGAGTTAAAAAATAATTGGGACTGTCCTTTTTCCCCTGCCCAGTTCCTAGTATCAATACGCTCTCAACCAGAAATGCAGCAGAATATCCTTCTTGCTATAAAGGGAAATACCGTGTCTTTATTTGTTTTTGCACAAGAAAACTGGTGTTGCCTATTTGGACTAGATGTAGGGGCCTGGAGGAAGGAAGTGGCAGCTTTGCAGGTGGGGCGACCAGGATGAGAGGAAGATAATGGGGCAAGTATGTCATGGGGAGATTTTACCACAAAGATACAAACCAGAATTGAAGTGTGTTACAGCTGGATAACCCTTTGAAATGACAGAGTCTAGATCCCTCAACGAACAGATGAAAAGACAAGTAGAGACAACATGTACTTGAGATATAAGCTCTACATCTCAGCACTGGAAGAAAGGAGACTTCAGCCTCTTTTCAAGGCTTTCCAGACCACATGGAACTCTCCAGAGCCCTCCTTGAAAGTAAGAAACTCTTTTAGAAAAACTAAAATTTTCAGCAAAGATTCATGTGATTATGCTGCTGAGGACCAGTCATCCTGTAAACATCACATATGTGATGCTTTGTAAATGTATTAATTGTGGTCAACTTTCATGGCTATTTCCCATTAACATTGTATTCCATGAACAAGTGATAGAAAACATATGGAAATTCTCTTTTGACCAAAAGGAGTGTCTCCCAATTGATTTATGTCTGTTGGTATTGCTGACATCTTATTATCATCACAAAATTCCTTTTATATCTAGATGGTATCAAATAAGAAAAGAATGAATCATTTGGTCAATTGCTTATTGAAGATTCCCATCTGAAACCTTTCTTTGGTAAAGAGGGCAGAAAGAGACCATAGCTATTCTTGGATGAGAACCTTGCCTCTACTAAATAGTTTCTGCTTTTCCTCTCTGTACCCAGACAGCTCAATAGCCTAGGGAGAGAGTCGATGAAGGATATGCAAATTACATTTTTCCCATTCTCAGAACAAAGACAGCAACCACTGAGCCAGAGGTTTCTTCCCTCTTTGAAACCAAACAGTACACTGAATTTAGGGCTATGACAAAAACGTTGTTAAAGCAAGAGCAAAATCATCCTTCCTGTGGATTCTTTTCTCAGTGTTTACTTAATTCTTTTTGCAGTTTGGATTGGAGTTTCTAGTAATGATAATTAATGCCATTTTACATGATAGCTGCAATGCAGAAATGGTGTGAGCATGAGTTACAAATGAGATGACTAGGGATACAAAGTTCATCTGTACTGACACCCTACCAAGCAGATTGGAAACAAATACTACTACCACTAATATTCTGATTCAATTACTAACATCTAGTAGAAAAAAAGAAGCATCTTGCTTAGCATGAAACCATTGCACAATATAAACCTGCTCCCAAATGGCAAGGATTTTTGCTACCAATATTTGTTCTTCATTCTCCAGTTATTTTAAGTAAATAAGTTTCACATCTAACTACCTCAGCTACAGTTGTTTTATTTAGAAACATGAAACCATGCACTTTGTAATCAATAAGTTTTCATTTCAAATTTCAAAAGGATACTTGGTGCAAAGCAATTTTCAAAAATTTGTACATGATATACACCACCCAACCTCAGGAGGTTATACTTAATTTTGTTTGTTTGTTTCTAAGGTTGGTTTTGGGTAAAATCCTCATTTCCACTCAACATCAAGATAAGCTGCTCTATATTTGCTTAATTTGCCTTAAACATTTTGTGCTCCTTTCCCTGTTCGATTTTTTTGTTTTGTTTTAAATCTATCTCTGAAAAAAATGGAACAGGTGGCAGGTGAACAGCAAATGGAAGAGAATGGACCAGTAATTTCTCAGTCCCCTGTTGTCAACTATCTGCATGACATTCCGATTGTGCAAAAATGCCATTCCTGTGCTTCCCTCTCCATTACAGAAATAAGGTCCGAGAGACCCCACGAGTGTGCATAGGGAACGGTGTAGACATTTCCCCCAGTATGAGCACAGTGCCTGGACCTGAATGATCATCTTGGCAGTTCTTGTGCTTTTACTTTGTAAACATTGTACAAATGTATTTGGAATTTTATTTGAAATGGAGACTTAAACTAGTTATTCAATTTGTTTCCTTCCTGTAAATATATATATTCAAATTCCACGTATCCAAACATCCCTTTAGCGTTCAGATTGTAAGTGTGTCTTTATTCGCAGGAGGCCATTGTCGGCAGGCAGTGACCCCCAGTGCCCTAGTTCGAAGCACAGTGCGTGGAGTATTTGATGTACTACAGTACCATAGTTATTTTGGTCTGTTAAGTAAGTTGCAATTTGTGATGAAATGAAGTGGAAAGTAGTACTTCATAATGAACAAATTTCCTTGGTTACATGGTTTTTCTTGTAAAACTTAAAGAAAAAAAAGAAAACTTGAAATTTTATATATTTGGATTTTGTAGTTTTTTTTTTTTTTTTTTTTACTGCAACACAAGGTACCAAAATCATTAAATAAAGTACACTGTGGTCATTTTAACAGAAGTCTGTGTTCCTGATTCTGTCTAAGTCTAGGAAGGGGGTAGGATACCATGGGTGTTGGATGGGAAGGGAAAGGAGGAGGCCATGTACACAGGCATGTTCCCAGGGCAACACAATGTAAGTCTAAAATAAGCAAAGCTGAGTTCTGTCAAATTTAAAATACATTAAAAATTAAGTTATCTCTCTTTTTAGTAGATGTTTTATTTATTTATTTCATTTCTGAGAAGTCCTAAAGGGTATTCCTCTAGAGCTACTATAAAAGCAAAGAGATTTTCAGATCACAAAGAAGCTTAAAAATCCAAATAAATGCTTAATCATTAATGAACAGAAAAAGTGTCAATGGACAAAAGTACTTTTTATTTTATTTTATTTTATTTTTGAGACAGGGTCTTGCTCTGTCATGCAGTCTGGAGTACAGTAGCACCACCATAACTTGCTACCGCCACAAACTCCTTGGCTCAAGTGATCTTCCCACCTCAGCCTCCTGAGCAGCTGGGACTACTACAGGTGCATGCCACCACATCTGGCTAACTTTTTATTTTTGTAGGCACAGGGACTTGCCAGGGCTGATCTCAAACTCCTGGCCTCAAGAGATTCTCCCACTCTGGCCTTCAAATGTGCTGGGATTACCGGCGTTAGCCACTGCCCCTGGCCCAAAGGTAGTTTTTAAAAAGACTATGTGTCTAAATGTTTGCCTTTTCTAAAAATCAGTGCTATATTTTATGTGTTTTTCTTAAAATATTCTATTTTCATTTTAAGGAATTTTTCTATTTTTTATACAGTTGGTAAGAGTTCTACTGGTTTATAAAAGCCTTCTTTCATAAAATGTTAAATAGTAACTGTACCATAAGAATTGATTATATATGTAGAGGCTTCTATGGATAACAGCTATTAATAGAAACAGATAAGAAAATGATCAGAACAAAAAACTGGAAAAAAAAAGTTAATCATTCACTCGTTATTTTTTAGAGTCGATTATTAAGGCCTCCTTTTTTCCTGATTATAATAGTAACACATGTTAAATGCACAAACACTAGAAACTCACCATTGCAACACACTTCTAGTCTTTTTGAAAGCATTTATATTTTATTTTTATTTGAAAGCATTTATATTTTATATTATTTATATTTTATTTTTATTTGAAAGCATTTATATTTTATATATAAATTATATATAATATTTTATATATAAATTATATATAATATTTTATATATTATATTTTATTCTATTAATTTAATTAACATTAAAAAATCACAACTATGTGCCATGCATGGTATTAGTATTATAAATATGAAAAAACACATTTTCTTCTTAAAGTATACAGTCTAATGGGGAAGCAGTTCAGATACACTAATTGTGGTGTTATTTGGTGATGCAAAAGTATAGACATTCACAGATTATGATGAACGCATCTGACATAGTCTGCAAGCAGTCAGAGTGGAAGAGGGAGCCACATCAAGAATAGAGCCTGGGCCCCAAACCAGTGGATGGAGCAGAGTCCCCGCCCCACCCTTGCTGAACCAAAATGGACATGAGCAAAATATAAACTTCTACTGGGTTGAGCCACTGACATTTGGGGTTGTTTGTTATAGCAGTTAGGCTTTTACAACTTTTACAGGAGCATTCCATGGACCAGAGAAGTATAAGGAACTCAAGCTGGAATATGATTAGCTCAATTGTCTCTACCTGAGGTCCAAAAACAAAGAGAAAAAAGAAATGGTTATGCATTTTTCATGTTCTCTACAGTGAATAGATACTGTTATTATAATCCGAAAACAAATAAAATTTATGTTTAAGGGGAATTTTTAAAAAAGAAAAGCGTGCCAAAATCCTGAATTTGAAAACTTAATTTAGTAAGGAATGCAATTTGCCCCTAATTAATCTAGAAACATGATACAATTCCAAACAAATCCACAAAGTTCTTTTATAAAGTTTTGTAAAATGATTATAAACTTTATATGGGACCAGGCACAGTGGACCATGCCTGTAATTCCAGCATTTTGAAAGGCCAAAGAGGGAGAATCCCTTGAGGCCAGGAGTTCAAGACCAGCCTGGGCATCATAATGACACCCTATTACTACAAAATAAAATTTTTTTTAAAAACTTAGACGGGCATGGTGGCACGCCCTCTAGTCCCAACTACTCAGAAGGCTGAGATGAGAGGATCCCTGAGGCTCAGGAGGTCAAGGCTACAGTGTTCTGTGATGGTGCCACTGCCTAGGCAATAGAGAGAGAACACTTGCCCTCCCAACTATTTTAAGTAGTAATAACCACAAGAGAGTGCTACCAGTACAGGAATGTAAAAATCAATAACCCCCCTCCCCAAAAAAGTCCAGAAATAGAGTCTACACATATTAAATAAGTGAATTTAGTATATGATAATTTAAAATCAGTGAAAAAATAATGACCTCTTCAATAGAAGGTCTTGGGATAACAGACACACCACTAAGAACATCTCTTTACCCAAAAATAAGATCCTATGAGCTGAGTGCAGTGGATCACACCTGTAGTCTCAGCTACTCAGGAGGAGGCTCAGGCAGGATTACAGAGTACCCCCTAAGCACAGGAGTTCAAGGCCAGCCTGGGCAACATAGTGAGACCCAATCCCTAAAAACAAACAAAAACAAGATCCTATCAATTCAAGATACAATTGTAAAAAGGTACAACTGCAAAAATAGTATTTTAATATCATCTCAAGGTGAGAAATATTTTCTAAGTTTTATTTAAAATTTAAGACAGAGAAAAATTATAATCAAGAAGAAACACACAAAGTTCCAAAAAGCAACTGATAAAAATATTTAACCTTACCAGATTAAAAAAAAAATCTCCGAAAATGTATATACAAAGCTGTTTATAACAGGAAAAGCTGGAAATACCTGAGAAACAAACAATATGCAATTAAATAAACTAGAGTACATCTTCGCAATGAAACACTCTATAAGAATTAAAAGTAACAAATACTAAGGTAACTTTATTGCATTAAATAAAAATATTAATTATTAATAATTCATTTTGAAAGTAAGGAACAAAGAAATAAGTGTCTTGGTAAAACATAAACATAAAAACAGTAATATAATTAAGATCCCAAGCAAATAGGCAAATAATATTGAAAGTGAAGAGAACTGGCTCTAGCTGAATGCACAACTACCTGAGAATATTCTTGTCTGATGCACCACTTAATCAGTGAGTGAGAAATTGGCAGCTATGGTAGGTGTGAATTGAATTTATCTGACAGATTTTTGAAAAAAGGGTAACCATCTAAGGGAAGAACTGGAAATTCCTCTGACAGAGTTGTGCCTAGAAATAACATTTATAAGGCATGATCGGGTCTGGAGAGACTTGAGGAAATGGCTGAGTTTTTCAATCAAAGTGGGTACTCAGAAAAAGAGAAGACGGTAAATGACCACCTTGAATTGGTGTGCAGGAAACCGGGGCTGCTGAAGGAGTCTTGCAAAGAAAGCACTTGTGGTTATGCAGGAGTGTCAAAGGTATATCAGCACCGACTGCATGGAACAGGATCTCAGCTGAATTAAATGGGAACCCAAAGCCACTGATCACCTAAACAGTTTAATTGAATCAGTGCTGTCTTTGAAATCCTTCTAAGCATTTCCCTGCAGTGTTCTCCACATAGGACCAAACATGCCAAGTGCCTTGTCCCACCCCGACCATTCGCATAATAAATGCCCTTGCTGTACCTCCACCTCCAGAAAAAATAACAGCCACAAACTCAGGCCCTCCTCCTGAAAATCAAAATCCACCTGTATGTACAACCATTCTTGACAAATTTAATGTATTTAAGGTTAAATCCCTAGATCTGTGGGGCTTCCATCAACAATACTTCATGTGTCAGTGGGAATCCAGAATAATTTCCTGAGGAAAACTTCTGCTCTGCATGTCAGGGTAAAGAGAGAGAGACATTACATTCAGACACAATTTTTTGAATCCATAAAAGATACCAGCCTTAACTCAAGTGCAATGAGTAGCTGAAGCATACAAATCTCACCAAAACATGTTGATGGATATTCCTACCTGTGTTCGAAATTTTTGTCATAGAATATAACCTTATATTCTCTATCACACAATTACTATCTAAAGTTGTCATGAGCAATTCACATTAAGGATTATCTAAGTGGCAGGTGGTCCATATGTGTCCCTGTAGCAGAAATCGCAAATGTCAGATCTGCAGGGCCCAGGCAGGTAACGTAACTGAGGAAAGACTGGGGCAACCAGGAGAGCGCAGCCAGGCCGGCCCTGTGGCACTAGGTCTTCTCACAGTTTAAGAGAAGCCAAAAATAAAAATGGATTTTTAACTATGAAAACTAATGTTTCACGTTTTCCAGAAATTCAAATAATTACTTTTTTAAAAAACAATTACATATCACAAACAATGTCTACTGACCAGATGTGGACCTATGGGCAACTGCTTATGATCTTTCTAGGTCTAGATTTATTTTTTATTTTTATAAAAACCAGATAGCTTGTCAACCTGGATCCCATCATCTTCCCCTAAAACAATCGCTTTGGGTGTTATGCCATTGGCTTATATTAAAGCACTTTTTACAAACCTGAGCTCACATGTGTTAAATTTGTTCTGTGGATCTTGTTAAGAGTCTTGTTCTCTGTAGTTATGTGCTACCCTCTTTATGAAAACCCATGGAAGAAGCGTCTTTCAGGTGTCAGTACCAAGGATAGTCATAACCCTCCGTAGAATTTCTATCTCATGAATACAGTGAATCGAGTGTTTCCTCTTTGCATTAACTCATAAAAATCTCAGAGTAGCCTAACTCTAGAAAAATGTAAATGCACATGTGGGTGTCCGTGTGTGTGTGTGTGTGTGCACGTGTGCACCCATGCATCCTACAGACTTGGTTTTTTTTTAAGCCTTACACTTTTGTTCTCCACTGCCAACTCTACTCTGAAAATTCCTTGTTTTATGTTATGCCAATATCTTTGAAATTTGCTTCAAATTGGTTTATTTTGACAACTATTATTTATCAATAAAAGATAAAATAGCTAAATCTTAAAAAAAAACTGTTAATTTTGAAAATTGGAAGCATATGAATAAGCAAATAGAAAAACTAAATAAATTAATAATGTTCATCATCAGCCCTGAACCATCTTTCTAATACCACACAGATAACTTTAGTTGCTTACCAGACTTCGGTACCCAAACATGCCATAGGTGCTTGAAATTCAACGTTAAGAAAATCAACATAAAGAAATAAAACCACTATTATTCTGTTTCTCTTTATTCATTACACATCATGGTAAATGGCACATCCAGCTGGCAATCCCAGTGCAGTCTTCAACTGTTTCCACCCTTTCCTCTCCAATAGCCCATCTGCCACCAAGTCCTGTGGATTATGGCATCGAAATGTCTTAAATCTCATCCCAACTTTTCTACTTCACACCTTTGTCATTTCTCACCTTAAACCACTAGATTGACTCATATTTCTCACTTTGACAGTACTAACTCAGCTTTTATTTGAGTTCTGTGTCCCAGCTACCTCCCTCAAGCCTCAGCTGCCTGAACAGTTTTTGTTTGTTTTTGTTTATTTGTTTTGAGAAGGGTATTGTTCTGTCACCCAGGCTAGAGAGCAGTGGTGCAATCACAGCCCATTGTAACTTCCTGGGCTCCAGCAATCCTTCCTCCTCGGCCTCCCAAAGTGCTGGGTTTACAGGTGTGAGCCACTGCACCTGGTACCTGGGCAGTTTTTAAATGTTTTGTAGAGAACTTTTAAAAACATGTTAACTGAAATGCCTGGGCCTCACCTGTGATGGTTAATACTGAGTGTCAACTTGACTGGACTGAAGGATGCAAAGTATTGTTCCTGAGTGTGTCTGTGAGAGTGTTGCCAAAGGAGATTAACATTTGAATCAGTGGAATGAGAGAGGCAGACCCACCCTCAGTCTGGGTGGGCACCATCCAATCAGCTGCCAGTGCAGCTAGAACAAAGCAGGCAGGAGAACACAGAAGAGCAGATTTGTTGAGTCTTCCGGCTTTCATCTTTCTCCTATGCTGGATGTTTCCTGCCCTTGAATATCAGACTCCAAGTTCTTCAGCTTTTGGATTCTTGGACTTACACCAGTGGCTTGCCAGGGACTCTTGGGCCTTTGGCCACAGACTGAAGCCTGCATTGTCGGCTTCCCTACTTTTGGAGTTTCGGGACTCGGACTGATCCACCACTGGCTTCCTTTGCTACTCAGCTTGCAGGCGGCCTGTTGTGGGACTTTACCTTGTGATCGTGTGAGTCAAGTCTCCTTAATAAACTCCCTTTCATATATATATATATATATCCTATTAGTTCTGTCCCTCTAGAGAACCCTAATACATCACCAATCTATGATTATGGAGTGAGTAAATAAATAGGTGAATGAAGAACAAAGAAGTGAATTAGGCTACTTTCAATCATCTTACATGGTCAGACCCAAATCACACCCATCATGCAGCTGTCCAGAAGCCCCACAGCTATACAGCACAGTGTGCAGGCAGGCCATGGGGAAGCAAGTTACAGGCCAGAGCAGAATCCTGAGAGGTTCACAGCAATCCCTGGGGAGCAGAATCCAAACAGGGTCAGAGAGGTGTACCCTGACACCACCCACTGAAGAGAGGACAGGCCGGTGTCAGTGGGATGGACAGGAGTCATACTGTAAAAGTGAGTTGGGGGCTTGGACACAGACACCTCCTGATAGGCTGGAGGAGGAATACACATCATAGGAAGCTCCTTGGGACTGGAGGGTTAAAGGGAATCTAGAAAGGGGTGGGATTGCCCACTAAGCTCAGGACTGAGTGGGCAGAGAAAGTGGATGGGTTAAAAAATTAGCCACTGTTAGAGGCAAAGCTTGACTCCTTCCCAAGAAACTGACTCAAGACCACTTCCCTTGGTGGTTTTCCTCAGAGCCATCCATTCCAGTCTTAGAAGAACAGAGACTGCTAGGTGCAGAAATGACTCTTCCCTGGTTGAGGGGTTCTTCAGTTTCGTTGGGGAGACATATTTCTTCCTAACCTTCCCTAGGATCAAACCAAGAGGATTGGTTGAGCAGGTGTTTGGTCGACCAGGTCCTATCTCTGTATTTTGAATTCCATTTGAGGCAACAAGCAGGACCCAGGGCTTCTGGTGGTAAGCACTTGCTAAGCTGGGCCACTCTGATCCTGCACAGCAGTGTTGGAAGGAGACGAGTGAAAACTTGTCAAAAATCCCCTTTGCCTCAACCACATCCCAATCCATAAAATTAAGAGAAACATCATCAATCACAGAATCCCATTCTAGAAGTCCATGTGCCCAACAACATCATTCTGTCCTCCTTATATACTACGTGGAAAATGGGCGACAGTGCATTGCAGTGAATAATGCTCCAATAAAGAATGAGCCTCCCCACATAGACCAATGGAACTGAATAGAGAGCCCAGAAGTAAGGCCGCACATCCACGGCCATCTGATCTTTGACAAAACTAACAAAAACAAGCAATGGGGAAAAGACTCTATTCAATAAATGGTACTGGGATAAGTGGCTAGCCACAAGCAGAAGATTGAAGCTGGACCCCTATACAAAGATCAACCTAAGATGAATTAAATACTTAAATGTAAAACCCAAAACTATAAAAACCCTGGAAGACAAACTAGGCAATACCATCCTGGACATAGGAATGGGCTAAGATTTCATGACAAAGACACCAAAGCAATTGCAACAAAAGCAAAAACTGACAAATGGAACCTAATTAAACTTAAGAGCTTCTGCACGGCAAAAGAAACTATCAACAGAATAAGCAAACTACAGAACAGGAGAAAATATCTGCAAACTATGCATCTGACAAAGTTCTAATATCCAAAATCTATAAGAAACTTAAACAAATTTACAAGAGAAAAATTTTATACTACCATTAAAAAGTGGCAAAGGACATGAACAGACGCTTTTCAAAAGAAGACATACATGTGGCCAACAAGCCTATGAAGGAAAGCTCAATATCACTGATTATTAGAGAAATGCAAATCAAGACAATGAGACACTATCTCGCATCAGTCAGAATGGCTATTACTAAAAAGTCAAAAATAACAGATGCTGGCGAGGTTGCAGAGAAACGGAACACTTAAACACTGTTAGTGGTAGTGTAAATTAGTTCGACCATTGTGGAAAGCAGCATGGAAATTCCTCAAAGAGCTAAAAGCAGAACTACCATCCAACCCAGCAATTCCATTATTGAGTATGTACCCAGAAAAATATAAATCATTCTACCACAAAGACACATGCATGTGAATATTTATTGCAGCACTATTCACAATAGCAAAGACATGGAATTAACCTAAATGCCTACCAATGACACAGATTGGATAAAGGAAATGTGGTACATATATACTATGGAATACTGTGCAGCCATGAAAAATAGGCCTTTTGTGGGAACATGGATGGAGCTGGAGGCTATTATCCTTAGCAGACTAACACAGGAACAGAAAACTGAATACTGTATGTTCTCGCTTACAAGTGGGAGCTAAATGATAAGAACTTATGAACACAAAGAAGGAAACAACAGACACTGGGATCTTCCTTGAGGGTGGAGGAGGGAGAGGATCAGAAAAGATAACTATTGGGTACTGGGCTTAACACCTGGGTGATGAAATAATATGTATAACAAATCCTCATGACCCATGTTTACCTATATAACAAACCTTCACATGTACCCCCAAACCTAAAATAAAAGTTAAAAATTTTTTAAAATTAAAAATTAAGTACACAAATTTTTTTTAAAAAAAGAATAGGCCTCCCTAATTAGCTCCATTTCTTTGTCTTCCACTGACTCCTTCGGTCACTCCAGTCTGGCCACCCAACTCCTGGGATGGTTCTCATCAAGGTCCTCACAGACCTTTCTATGACAAAGTCCAGTGGATACTTTACCTTCTATTTTATTTGGCCTGTCATTAGCATGCGACAGTCAGATATCCAGAGGTCATCCTCCACTCCTCCCTCTCTCTCACCTCCCCCCAACATCCAATCAATTACCAAGTGGGTCTAGCTTCTTAATATCTCTCAATTCTACCCAGTTCTTCCCATGCCTGTCATCTCCTGGATTGCTACAACCCTTCCAGGTACTGGGTACCACTGTCACCTTTTTTACCCTGTTCCAATCCATCTCACACAGAAACCAGAACAGTCTTTCTAAAATGCAAATATAACCAAGTTGTTACCAAGTGCTTCATCAGTGGCCTCAAAATAAACGTCAGACTCCTGAGGCTAAGAAGGCCCTGCATAGTCCCGACATGGGAAAGTCTTTCAGGTTCATCTCTCATGATACTCTGTCTCAACTCTGTGTGCTAACTACAAAAGAATTATTTCAGTCTCTCAAAGAGTTCTCTGCCTGGAACTCTTCTGCTTTTTGCCTCTGATTTTTGACCACCCTTAAACTTCAGCTTCTCTGCCTTCTCCTCGCAGGGGCTCCTAGCCCTCCCCCTGTATCCTGTCCTTCAGGGCACTTATTCTTGTAAATGCCTATTTTCATGTTTTCTCCCTAACAGATATATTAGCACAATGACAGCTTGAGCTACATGTGCCTTATTGACCATTGCATGCCCACTGCCTCACAAAGGGCTAACATGTAGAATAACAAAAATTTCAATACCAGGTGATTGGTTTTTATTTTTAATCTTTTTCAGGGTGTGCTAGTAAGATCATGACAATACAGACAGATTGGTCAGCATTTAGATTTGGGCTAATAAGAAATAGGATCTATTCTTACATTGGCTGATTTTTTTTTTTCCTACCTTGAAGTTTAAAAAACTTGGACCCACAGAATGTTCACAAATATGATCATCATGTATGAATGTCTCTCTTAGTCAGCTCGAGCTGCTGTAGCAAAATGCTATGGATTGGGTAGCTTAAACAACAGACATTTATTTCTCACAGTTATGGAGGCTGGGAAGTTCAAGATTATGATGCTGGCAGATTCAATGCCTTGTGGGAGCTCTCTTCCTGGTTTGTAGACAGCTGCCTTCTCGCTGTGTCTTTATATGGCTTTTCCTCTGCACATGTGCATGGAAAGAGAGAGCAAGCTCTCTGGTCTCTTCTTATAAGTGTACTAGTCCCATCACAAGGGCGGCACCCCCATAGACTCTTCTAAACCTATCACCTCCCTAAGGCCCCATCTCCAAATATCATCACATTGGGGGTCAAGACTTCAACACATGAATTGATGTGGGGGACTATAATTTAGTCCATAGCAATTTGTAACAGCCTTCCAATCCCAAATCTGAAATTTTGTCTTCTTTTAACTGAACCTAATTGGATAATATTTTTACAGAGGATTTCTCAGGATTAATACTTCCTTGGGAGCACAGCACTAATCAACAGTTGCTAAAAAATTAAAGTCTTTGTTAATTTCTGAGATAATGAATTCAATTGTTAAACTTGTCTTTAACAAGAAAAGAAATTTACGGCAATTAGGAAGAAAGTCTTTGCCAAAAACAGCAATTGATTAAAAAAGAAAAGAAAAAGAATACCCTGAAACTGTTGCAGCAGGTATAGGTACTATATTTTAGAGTAGCATATCCAAAATGTTTCAAACAAGATTTATATATTTTTTCATATTCTTTTCTGTTTCCATAGCATATGCATTTCAGCATCTAATCAACTTAATGCAGCCACACTTGGCAAACAACAGCTCTTATACTCTATTTACAAAGTGACTCTCACAATAATTTTAAATGGACTCAAATATTCAATGACCTTTTGGAAAATATACTCTAACTGACTTAGATAAGATGAATGCTGATGATTGCCATTCTTCATGAGAACCAACGTTGGAAGAAGTACCAGGGAGTTGAGAGAACCAGAGCAGGGAGTTGGAAACCCAGTGGCATCTGTGGCTTGCTGTGGCCTTCATGTGTGTTGCTCATCCTAATGATAAAACATGCAGAGAGAAGTTATAGAAATAAATCCTCACAACACTTCATCTCAAGATATCTGTAAAACACTTGCAAGACTGACTTGCTCTGCTGCCTCTTTGTGACTACACCTGACTTTTGCCAGAATAAGTCGCCTGCCAGCTTCCTCCCATTCTTACCAAACTGCCTTGTCTCGAACATGATCAAACCTGGCCTAGTGATGCCTAAACTCAACCAAGAATTCTCTGCTCCCCAGTAATTTGTATGCCTAAGTTCCTCTAGGCACCACACCACTTGGTAGGGTGAGGGGTGGTCTAGACAAGATGAAGGTCAAGACAAGGTGGAGAACGGGGGAAAGGGCACGAAAAGCTATAAACGATTGAGGCCTAGTTCAACTTTCTCCTTTTCCTTTCTTCCCTTATTCTCAATCCCCCACTGCCAGCTCTGTTTCACAGAGGTGTGTTATGGGTGGAATTATGTCCCTCCAAAATTGATATCCTGAATATCAATTCAGCATAGTTGAAGTCCTCACCCCTACTACCCCAGAATATGACTGTAGTTGGAGACAGAGCCTTTAAAGAAGTGACTAAGCTGAACTGGAGTTGTTAAGGTGGACCCTAAACCAATATGACCGGTGCCCTTATCAGACGAAATTTGCACACAAAAAGAGACACCAGGGTTGCTCATGCACAGAGGAAAGACCAGGTGAGAACACACCAAGAAGATGGTCATCTACAAGCCAAGGAGAGAGGCCTCACAAGAAACCAACACTGGAGACACCTTGATTTTGGACTTCCAGCCTCCAGAATTGTGAGAAAATAAATTTCTGTTGTTTAAGCCACACAATCATAACGCTTTTATTATGACAGCCTCAGCAAATTAACACAATATGTTTAATCAAATCCTACTACATTACTGTATGTTTTCTCTTATTTTTTCCTATTGAACAGCTTTCAATCAGGTTTTTTCAACCAATTCTCATGGACCCACTCCATTACAAGCAGAGAATGACAGCATATGCAAAGACACTGAGGCATGAGAGTAGACAGGTTCGGGAAACTACAGGTGGCTTGGAGGCAGCACTGTGATAAGAGGAATCAAGGCATCCTGGAAGCCCTCAAATGTGCAAGAACCTGTAAACACCCCAGAAAATTTCAGCATTTGATTATCAAATATGATGTTGTTCCCCACGCATTCATAGAAGTGCAGTTTATGTCAATTACACATGTACACGTTTGCAGTCGCTGTTTAGAAAGAGATTGTGATCTGAGGCATTTCACCAGCAGAACTCATTAAGTTGAATATCTTTATAGCTTTCCTTTAGAACAAATTCAAAGAACAAAATATGCACATGACTTCAATATAAGAGCATTTACCGTAACATTGTCAACAGACAAAATTATAACAAATTTAGTTTAAAATATTAATTGGCCATTATTTGTGGCTCCAGCATTGGGTAACACCTCATTCTGTAAAATAGAATGAGTGTTCTGATCAGCTGAGCAGAGGATGCGGACTTTATAGACAGAAAGGGATTGAAGAAAACAGAAAGCAGATTGGTCATTTCAATATTACTTTCCTTATAAAGGTGAAAGCAGAGGATACTTCCTTATCTTGCCAGGTAAAACTAGCCTGTCTGGGGATTTGGCTATTATCTCTCTGTCTCCTAATTTCTTGGAAATTTAGGTAAACAACTTACTTTCAGATTGGTGGCATGGAGCTTCAGCCAGAGTGGCTTTGGTTTAGTCTGTTGAGCCTAGTGCAGAAACTCAGTCCAAACCAAAGGCCTCCTAAAACTTTTACTTAACACCATGCACTCTTATGAACGCACATCTCTGATCCTCAGTCAGACTAACTGGTTCAAGAACAAATCTCAATAATCAGAAGCCTAGCATTTCCTATCATTAATGAGACACAAAGGGGTAAATATCTAAATTTTCAAAGTAGTTAATAGGTCAATTGACTTATATGCAGGTGGTGAGTAACGGTAAAAAAAAAAAAAACAACTCAATCGCGTGAAAACAAATTAATTTTTTAAATGGACATATAACTTGATATTTCTCAAAAGAAGGCATACAAATGGCCAATAGGTTCATGAAAAAATGTTCAACATCCTTAATCATTAGGGAAATGCAAATTAAAGCCACAATGAGACATCACCTCACACTTGTTAGGATGACCATTATCAAAAAGACAAAAGATAACAAGTGTTGGTAAAGATATAGAGAAAAGGGAAATTTGTATATGTGGGAATGTAAATTAGTATGGCCATTATGAAATACAGTAAGAAGGTTACTCAAAAAATTAAAAATAGAACGACCATATGATTGAACAATCCCATTACTGATTATATATCTAAAAGAAATACAATCAATATGTCAAAGAAATAGCCACAATCCCATGTTTATTGCAGCATTATTTATAATAGCCAAGACATAAAAGCAACTCAAGTGCCCATCACTGGATGAATGGAGACAGACAAATAAAATGGAATATTATGCAGCCTTTAAAAAAGGACACACTATCATTTATGACAACATGGATGAACCTGGAGGATATTGTGTTAAGTGAAAGCAGCCAGATACAGAAAGACAAATACTGTATGACCTCACTTATACTTGGAATCTAGAAAAGTAGAACTCAAAAGAAGACAGTAGAATGATGATTACTGGGATGAGGGAGAAATAGATGTTGGTCAAAGGGTATAAAGTTTAAGTTATGCAGGATGAATAAGTTCTGAAGACAATGTACAGCATGGTAACTATAGTTAATATTACTATACTGTACACTTGAAATGTTCTAAGAGAGTAGATCTTAAATGTTCTCACCATTAAAAAAATTATAACTGTGTGAGGTAATGGATATGCTAACTAGCTTGACTGTGGCAATCATTTCATGTTTTCAGTAAACAAAGTACCACAATTAACTCTAGTAGTGGAAAAGTTGAGTAGATCAATAACAATAGAAGAAACTGAAAAGGAAATCAAAAATAGGAAAAAATGTGATTTTCCAGGTGAACTCCTTTGTGGATTTCAGAAATATAGAATTTCTGTGTTTTTTTCATGTGGTCCCATAACATGGAAAAATAAGGAAATTCGAATTTATTCCAGGAAGATGGTACAACCCTCACCTAAAAACTACTCATATATAGCATACACGGAAACTATAACTGTCTTTTCTATAAATACTAGATACAATAATTCTATAAAATTGCTATTCAATCCAATGCAGAAGTATACCTTATTTATTTATGTATTTATGTATGTATTTATTTTTGAGACAGAGTCTTGCCCTGTCACCCAGGCTGGACTGCAGTGGTGTGATCTCGACTCACTGCAACCTCCACCTTCCAGGTTCAAGCAATTCTCCTGTCTCAGCCTCCTGAGTAGCTAGAATTACAGGTTTGTGCCACCATGCCTGGCAATGTTTTTGTATTTTAGTAGAGATGGGTGTTTTGCTATGTTGGCCAGGCTGGTCTTGAACTCCTAACCTCAAATAATCCACCTGCCTTGGCCTCCCAAAGTGCTGGGATTACAGGCATGAGCCACCACACCCAGCGTATTTAATTTTAAAGTAAGATTTATTCAAGGAATGCAAAGATTTCTCAACATTACATAATGTTCACTGACAGATTAAAGAAAAGTTACATCATCTGTTCAATAAGTGCTAAAAAGAAGATGTTAATAAACTTGGCACATACAAAACACAACTCTTTAAATAACCTAGGAATAGAAAGAAATGTCCTTAATCAATTACAGAGTAGGTAGCAAATACAAAAGTTTAGCTCACAATGTACCTATTCTAACATGTTTTAAGAAATGGCAAGTTCAACAATTACTTGTGCCAGGGTCCTCTGTAGCTGGCATGTAACCTAGCTCTGCCAAGCAGAAGCACCCATGTGTGATATTCAAAATTAAGCAATTTAACTCAGCGGCCTTGTAAGAAGAGCTCAAATATTTGGCAATCAGAGTGATAGAGGCACCTGGCTCTCCTGAGTCAGTTGCAATAAAGTTTCTGAATGTATTCCTTGACATCACAGTTCTAAATGATTGGGGGTGGGGGGTGTTTCCATTATAAAACTCCGGTGATGAGACTGGGGCGTTCTCCTGGCTTTATCATCCCAGACTGCATTGCTTCTGTGTATGCGGCATCCCAGTCCTATTTTCAGGCCCACGTAGAACTACTGTGAGCTACCTAAGATCCTTTTAAACTAGTTAGAGTGAGTAAAACTAAGAACCCTGACTAGTAGATGATATTTACCAGCAAAAGACAGCAAACATATGAACTATGAAACATTAGAATAATTTCTATTCATAAATGAACACATCAAGGACAGCTCGCTTTCTTAATGGTATTCAAGACTATTTTACAGATTCCACACAGTGCAACAAGAGAAGAAAAATAAATGAGATGTATTATATTATAAATCCATAAATACATTTGAAGCTATCATTATTGACATGTGACAAACTTCACCTAGACAATATTAAGAAAGCCAACTGAAAAGCTATTAGAATTAGTGGCCAGGTGCAGTGAGTCACACTTTGGGAGGCCAAGGTGGGCGGATAGCTTGAGCTCAGGAATTCAAGACCAGCCTGAGCAACATGACAAAACCCCATCTCTACAAAAAAAATAGAGATGTTAGCCACGCATGGTGGCACGCACCTGTGGTCCCAACTATTTGGGAGGCTGAGGAGGAAGGATTGCTTCAGCCTGGGAGGCAGGAGTTGCGGTAGCCAAGATCACTTCACTGCACTCCAGTCTGGGTGACGGGGTGAGACTCCCTCTGGAAAAAAAAAAAAAACTATTAGAATTAGTAAGAGACTTTAGTAAGATGACAGGTACATGAGGAACACTGTGCTATGAATCAGGGAAAAATAAGTTTAAACACAGAAATTTAAAAATTCTCATTCAAGTAATAACAAAAATATTTATCTGCACATTATATAGTAATAAAGAAGAAAGCATAAAGCTTTTCAAAAATAACGTTTTTTAAATAACCTGAATAAATGTGGTTATATGTAAAGTTTTAATATTGTAAATTATCATATCTCTCCAAACTAATCTATTCATTTAATTCAATCACAGTAAAAACCTAAATCAGTTTTGTGGGCAGCTGGTTTTTTGTTTTGTATTTTTTCTTTTTTTGAAAGAGTCGCTCTGTCACCCAGGCCGGAGTTCAGGGGCCCAATCTCGGCTCACTGCAACCTCCGCCTCCCGAGTTCAAGTGATTCTCCTGCCTCAGCCTCCTGAGTAGCTGGGATTACAGGCTCCCGCGACCACGCCCGGCTAATTCTTGTATTTTTAGTAGAGACAGGGTTTCACCATGTTGGCCAGGCTGGTGTCGAACTCCTGACCTCAGGAAATCCACCGGCCTCGGCCTCCCAAATTGTTGGGATTACAGGCATGAGCCACTGTGCCAGGCCTTTTTTTTTTTTTTTTTTTTATGGCCTGAAATTCTTTGCTATTTCTCCCATTGAGAGGCAGCAGTCCATGTTCCCTATCCTTGGATCTCAGAAGAGGGGATGTGCTGCACTGTGGGAAACCCCACTTGTCTGGGCTGCCTGGATTCCTCAGAACTAGCAAGAGGAAAGACTAAGTCTGCTGGTCTGCGGAGACTACAGCCACTCCTCCCACTAGGGGCTCAGGCCCAGGGAGATCAGAGTTCTGTCCCTGAGCCTCTGACTGGAATTGTTGGAGTTCCTGCAGGAAGTCCCCATTCAGTGAGGCGGGAGGGGTCAGTGTCAGGCCTGAAGAGGCACTACGGCCAAAGTACCACAGTCGGTGTGTTGGGTTGTGGGGAATACTTCTTGGGACCAACCTGTCCAGCCTCCCTGGCTCCAGCCGGCGAAAAGCACAGCCTGGAGCTATAGAGATGGCTGCCACCCTTCTCCCACCCTGGGAGCTTGGCGTGTTAGGCAGCTAGCAGTCCCAGTGTTGGCTGCCGCCCCTCCCCCAAGGAGCTCAGATGGCTTATACGGAAGGCAGCTGCAGCTGTGGTAATGACTGCCCCTTCCCCAGGAACTCAGCTTAGGCAGATTCTAGCTGAGTGGCTGTTGAGAATCCGCGCATCTCTGTGGTTGGGACCCTCAGCCTCGGTGGCATGGGCTCACAAGTGGGATCTTTTATCCGTGGGTTGCACATTTCTACGGAAAAAGCAGTTTCCCAGGCTGGGTAGCACGCTCACTCACCAACTCCCTTGGCTGGGGGAGGGGGGCTCCCCTGCCCATGTGGTTCTCAGGTGAGCTGCCGCACCCCACTGCTCTTCCTTCTTCTCCGTGGGTCACGCTAGCCGCCTAGTCAGTCCTGGTGACAGAACCTGGATACCTCAGTTGCTGGTGCAGGATTCGCACTCTGTTTTGATTCTTTCCAATGGGAGCCTACAATCACTGCTGCTTACAGTCTGCCATCTTGGCCCCGCCCCCTCTGATTTAATTTTTTAAGAACATATAGGTCTACTCAGATTGGGTCTTTCAAGGAATTGATTCGTTTTATCTAAGTTCTCAAGTTTGTGGGCATGAAGTTGTCCAAAATATTCCTTTATTATCCTTTTAATGTCCAAGGGATTTGTAGTGATGTCTCTTTTTTTATTTCTGATGCTAATAATTTGTGTCCGCTCTCCATTTTTTTTTTTTTTTTTTTTTTTTTTTTTTTTTTAGCTAGCCTGGCTAGAGGCTTGTTAATCTTTTCAAAGAAAGAGCTTTAGATTTTGTTGATTTTTTTCTATTGATTTTCTGTTTCTAATTTTACTGATTTCTGCTCTATTTTTTGTCATTTCTTTCCTACTTGCTCTTCTTTTAGGAAATTATTGATTTTACATTTTTCTTCCTTTCTAATATGTGCATCGAATGCTATAAATTTCTCTCTAAGCACTGCTTTCATTGCATCCCACAAATGTTAACAAATTGCTTTCATTTTCAGTTCAAAATATTTTTAAATTTCTCTTGAGATTTCTTCTTTGATTCATGCTATTTAGAAGTGTGTTGCTTAAACTCCAAGTATTTTGGAATTTTCCAGACATTTTTTCTGTTTTGATTCCTAGTTTTATTAACTGTATGAGAGCATACATCGTGCGATTTCTTTTCTGTTAAATTTGTTAAGGTGTGTATTATGATGCAAAATATGGTCTAGTTTGGTGAATGTTCCATGTGAACTCAAGAATAATGTGTATTATCCTGCTGTTGGATGAAGTTCTCTATAGATGTCAATTACACCCAGTTGATTGATGGTGTTGTTGAATTCAACTACATAATTACTGATTTTCTGCCTGCTGGAATTTGTCCATTTCTGATAGAATGGTGTTGAAGTCTCTGATTATGACACTGGATTCATCAATTTCTCCTTGCAGTTCTATCTGTTTGTGCATCACACTTTTATGCTCTGTTTTCAGGCACATACATATCAAAAATTTTTATGCCTTCTTGGAGAACTGGCCCCTTTATCATTATGTAATGCCTCACTCTATCTCTGATAACTTTCCTTGCTCTGAAGACCTATTATTAATCTATAAGTGTCACTGTATTTAAAATGGGCTTCTTGTAGACAAGATATGCTTAGGTCCTGTTTTTTGATCCATTCTGATAAACTCTTTCATTTCATTGATGAATTTAGATGATTGACATTCAAAGTAATTATTGATATAGTTGGATTAATATCTATCATATTGTTACTGTTTTATATGTATTGTCCTTGTTTATTTCTGTTTTTGTCTCCTATTCTTTTTCTACCTTTTGTAGTTTTCTTTGTTTGTTTTGTTTTTGAGAAAGAGTCTCACTCTGTCGCCCAGGCTGCAGTGCTGTGGCATGATCCTGGCTCACTGCAACCCCACTTCCCAGGTTCAAGCAATTCTGCTGCCTCAGCCACCCAAGTAGCTGAGATTACAGGTGCCCGCCACCACACCTGGCTAATTTTTGTATTTTTAGTAGAGACAGGGTTTCACCATGTTGGCCAGGCTGGTCTCAAACTCCTAACCTCAGGTAATCCATCCGTCTCGGCCTCCCAAAGTGCTAGCATTACAGGATGAGCCACTGCACCCAGTCTGTAGCTTTTATTAAGCATTTTTTAATAATTTCATTCTCTCATCTTTCTTATCATATTAGTTATACTTCTTTCTTTAGCAGTTGCCCTAGAATTTGCAATATACATTTATAATTTAAAAATTGCAATATACATTTACAGCTTTCAAGTACCATTATACCACTTCTCATATAGTGCAAGTACCTTATAAGAAAATAATCCTAAGTCCCCTCTCCCATCACTTGGATCATAACTGTCATTCATTTTGCTTATATTTAAATATATATGTATATATACATTATATATGCATGCATATATATGTATATAATATACATCAAATACAGTGTAGAATGTTGTCATTATTACTTTAAATTAACTGTTATTTGTTAGGTCAATTGAGAACAAGAAAACAAAAGTTTTTATTTTATCTTTAATTATTCCTTCTCTGATGCTCTTTCTTTATGCAGAACCCAGTTTCTGACCTGTATCATTTTCCTTCTCTGTAAAGAATTTCTTTTAACATCTCTTGCAAGGCAGGCTTACTGGCAACAAATTCTTTCAATTTTTGTGCTTCTGGAATCTTTGTTTTTCCTTCATTTTTGAAGGATGATTTCTCTTTAATTATTTCACTTCACATCCTTCTCTCCTGCATGATTTCTGAAGAGAAGTCACAGTTAGTTCTTATCTTTGCTCCTCTATAGGTGTAAGGTGCTTTCTTCCTTCTGATTTCTTTTAGAATTTTTTCTTATTCTTTGATTTTCTGTAATTTGAGTATAATGTCCTTTTGATTTATTTATTTATTTGTTTGTTTGTTTATTTATTTATTTATTTTGTGTTTATCCTAAGTGATTTTCTCTGAACTGCCTAAATCTGTGGTTTGGTGTCTGACGTTAATTTTGGGAAATTCTCAGTCATTATTGTTACAAATACTTCTTCTGTTCCTGGCTATATTTCTTATTCTTCTAATATTTTCATTAAATATTTTTAAACCTTTTGTAGTTGTCCCACAGTCCTTAAATATTTTTTTCTTTTTTTTTTTTTCTCTTTGCTTTTCAGTTTGGGCACTTTCTGTTGAGAGATGCTCAAGCTCAGAGATTCCTTCCTCAACCATGTTCAGTCTGCTCATAAGCCCATAGAAGAATTCTTCATTTCTATTATGTTTTCTGATCTATCTCTGGCATTTTTCAGTTTTTTCTTAGAATATCCATCTCTCTGCTTACATGGTCCATCTGTTCTTGCATGCCATCTACTTTATTCATTAATGTCCTTAGCATATTAATCATAGTTCTAGATTCCTGATCTAATCATTTCAATACCCCGTCACATCTGAGTAAGATTCTCATGCTTGCTATCTCTTCAGCCTGTTTTTGCCTTTTAATATGCCTTGTAATTTTTTCTTTTTTTCCCAAACACCCAGACTTCAATGAGATGGAATTTTTTCTTAATAGCCAGATGTGTTGTACTCAGTAAAAGGAACTGCTATAAATAGGCCTTTAGTAATGTGTAAGTAAGGTGGGAGGAGGAGGGACGGGAAAGTGTACTATAGTCCTGTGATTCAATATCAGTCTTTTAGTGGGCTTGTGCCTCTGGACTATGAATTTCACAAGTGCTTCCCCCTCCCCCTTACCCCAACTGCCCCCATCCGCCACCCCAGTAGGTAAGACAGGATGGCAGAGTAGGCTGAAGTTGGGGATTTTCCTTCTCCCAGGTGGAAAGCTAGAGGGAGTTGAAGTTGGACACTGTTCAGGAGAAAAAAACCAAGGATGTGGCCAAAGATGAGTCACAGTTTAAAAGGAAGACAGGACCTATTATCCGAGACAATGGAAGAATGATCCCAACAGCAACTGAGGAGTCATCAGGGCTGCTACTCCCTTCACATACAGAGTGCCCAAAGCCCCAGTGAGCATGTGGCCACTGCAGAGAGCCCTTGTTAGGGCAATGCTCAGCAGATTCTTGGTGACCTGGCTACCCCTGTGACCTCAAGATAATAGACTCACCAGTGTCCGATTCTAGCTCTGGGGAACTTCAGACACATGACCCAGGCACAGAGCCACCTTGGAGCTGGGCACCACACAGAATGGCAAAGCCATGGGGATGAGGCTGCAAATCTCATAGGTCCAGAAGGCAGAACCCCTGCTCTGGGGGCCTGGAAGGCAAAGTATCAAATTAAAGAAAATTATTCTCACACTTTAAGATTTTGGACTTATTTGGGATTTGTCACTCTTTTCTTTTCCATTTATCCATTTTGGAATGGGAATGTCTATCCTATACCTGTGTCATGACTGTATTTTGGAAGCATATGTTTGATTTCACATGTTCATAGCTGGAGAGCAATTTGCCTCAGAATGAGGTGTATCTTGAGTCTCACTTATATCTGACTTAGACAATATTGAGATAAAACTTTGGACTTCAGGCTTTTGAGTTGATAACTGGAATGCCTTAAAACTTTGGGGACTATTGTGATGGAATGAACATATTTTTCATGCAGTAAGAACATAAATTTGGAGGAGCCAGGAGCAGAATGTTATGGGTTGAATATCTGTGTCTCCTCAAAATTCATATATTGAAATCCTAACAACCAAGGTAATGCTATTTGGAGGTGGGACATTTAGGAGGTGATTCTCTTACAAAGGTATAGCCCTCATTAATGAGATTAGTGCCCTTGTAAAAGAGTCTCAAGAGAGACTCCTGCTCCTTCCACCATGTGAGGACATACAGAGAAGATGGTCATCTATGAACCGGGAAGTGGACCTTCACGAGACACTGAATCTGCTGTTGCCTTGACTTTGGACTTCCCAGCCTCTAGAACTATCAGAAATAAATTTCTGTTATTTAGAAGCCACCCAGTCTAGGGTATTTTGTTACAGCAGCCTGAATGGACTAAGACAAATGTTTTTCTTCTTCCACAAGGAAAATTAAAACTTGCTGGAGTTGAATATTTTTCTTTCCCCAGGTCAGTTAGGCTCTGATAAAATCCCAGCAGTGTAGGCTCTGGTAAAATAGTTTCTTCTGAGGGTAGACCTTGTTGAGAACAACAGACTACTCTGATATATTTTTAAATAGTTCCTTTTACCCTCCCTCTGCCAGAAGCGTAAGCAGATTTTTCTCCAATATTCACTGTGAGAACCTGGTCAAGCTCCTGAAGGAAAAACTCATAACAGTATGGGGCCCCCAGTGACTGGACCCCCCACCCTGGAGTTGTTATCTCTCAGGCTTGTCCATGCTGAGCCTCCTGCGATTGATCAATTACAATTCAGTTTCCCAACCCTGAACCTAGTCATAGTTCCTGTGGATGTTCTTGCTCTGGTGATAAAAAATTGTTATTCTCTTTATCTTCCTGTCTGTCTCTCCAGTTCTAAAGGCAGCAATTTGTCCTGTGATATCGTTTCTCTTACAAATTCATGAAGAGTTTTTAATTTTTCAGTTTGTTCAGCTTTTTACTTGTTGGTAGGACAGAGTGGCAACTTCCAAACTTCTTACACACCAGACTGTAAACTGGAAGTCTCTGAATTGATTTTAATATGTGTCTTAGTCTATTTGCACTGCTACAACATAATATATGAGAATGCGTAATTTATAAAGTACAGAAATTTATTTCTCACAGTTCCTGTCTCTGTTAGCAGAGAGATTTGGGGGAGGCTGTAGAACCAAACTAGTTAGAGGAAGTCCCTGTGAAATGATTTCATTTTTCTACCCTAATTTGATTCTTCAGTTCTAGAGGCTGAAAAGTTAAGATAAAGTTACCGGCATTGAAATCGCCTTTGCAGAATTATAAGTGATGAGAGTAATCTAGCATGACTAACTCCATCTTGCTTCTAACCTTACATGCTAAATTGTTTTTTGCTTATTCTAGTGTGGAACTGAAGATACCTATGAGAGGAATTTAGTTTATAGTCAATCTTTGAGGTAAAGAAAACTGACCCCTCTCCTTGTTCAGAGATTGAAGCCACATTCATAAGACAAGCTTAGAATTACGAGAGTGGCTTGAACTTTGCAAAAGAATTGGCATAGTTAAACAAGAACTTGCCAATGCTTAGCTTGATTTTCTATAAATTGCTTTCTGCCTCAGATCATTTAACTGGAGGTCACAAGACATATAACTTCCCCAACTACTCCTATAGATAATACCACTATTGTAAAACCCGAACGATCAGTCTTTGCGATATTATTCAGATTTAGTACTTCAGCAAACCAAGAGATGCCACCTGGCTCTGAGATCCCCTCCAAGGAAATGGCTCAGCTGCATGAAGACAGTTCAGACACCTCTGTGATTTCATCCCCAGCTAATCAATTGTTTCAGTTCCTTAACCCCCTGCCTGCCAAAGTACCCTTAAAATCCGTAGCCTCTGAATTCAGGGAGGTAGATTTGAGAAGTACCTCCTGTCCCTCTGTTTGGTTAGCAGATAATTATTAAACTCATTCTTTGCATCAATACTGCTGTTTCAGTATATTGGCTTTTCTGGGAAGCAGGCAAGAAGAACCTGTCAGGCTTTGACAGCAACCTATACAGCCAGCAAATGACTAATATCCAGAATCTACAAAGAACTCAAACAAATCACAAGAAAAAGACAAACAATTCCATCAAAAAGTGGGCTAAGGACATGAATAGGCAATTCTCAGAAGACAATATACAAATGGCCAACAAGCATATGGAAAATGCTCAACATCACTAATGATCAGGGAAATGCAAATTGAAACCACAATGCCATACCACCTTACTCCTGCAAGAATGGCCATAATCAAAAAATCAAAAGATAATAGATGTTGGCATGGATGCAGTGAAAAGGGATCACTTTTACACTATTGGTAGGAATGTAAACTAGTACAACCACTATGGGAAACAGTGTGGAGATTCCTTAAAGAACTAAAAGTAGATCTACCATTTTATCCAGTAATCCCACTACTAAGTATCCACCCAGAGTAAAAGAAATCACTATACAAAAAAGATACTTGCACACATGTTTGTAGCAGCACAATCTGCAATTGCAAAAATATGGAGCCAGCTCAAATGCCCATCAATCAATGAACAGATAAAGAAAATGTGATATATATATATATATCATGGAATACTACTGAGCCATTACAAGGAATGAAATAATGGCATTCACAGCAACCTGGACAGAATTAGAGATTATTATTCTAAGTGAAGTAACTCAGGAATGGAAAACCAAATGTCGTATGTTGTCACTCATATGTGGAAGCTAAGCTATGAGGACACAAAGGCATAAAAATGATACACTGGACTTTGGGGACTCAGGGGAAAGGGTGGCAGGTGGCAAGGGATAAAAGACTACACATTAGATACAGTGTATACACTGCTCAGGTGATGGGTGTATCAAAACCTCAGAAATCACCACCAAAGAACTTATTCATGTAACCAAACACTACCTGTTCCCCAAAAACCTATTGAAATAAAAAAAGTAATTAAAAAATTCAGTGGTGAAAGGTGGCAATTTATATGTTTCTCTGAACCCATGAAAAATAACTACAATATAATAAAAAAATTATGTTAAAATCAGAGAAATATTTGGATAAAAATTTAATAATTGCATGGCTTAAAATCTATCAAGTTGGGTAACTTATTGGTGGGGAAAAGGGAATTTAATATTGATAATTCTTAATTCTTATTTCAAAGTTATCTTATAATAAAATATAAACATAATGAATAACATTTATATAAGGGAAAAAAGAGACTACCTTAGTATCTGTCAGCTGAAGTCCATTTGATACGTCTCAGCTCAAAGTATTAATGGTTTTTTGCAAAGGAGAAGCAGAAATAATGAGCTATTATACATGTGAATAAAAGAAAGTGAAAAAATCCCCTCTTGGACACAGAAAAGGAAAACTGCCTGCAACTTCTTCACAGCTGGGACACAGTTTTACTATAATTTCCCAGGAAAGTGGTTTATGCTATTTAGGCTACAATTATACTGTTGCTGTTGAACCAATACAGAACAATTCTAGCTACAAGTCACCTGACTATATCACAATTAGACTACTCAGCCCTCAGAGCCCCTTCTCCTTCTATCAGACATCCGTCAGAAAACGTTAATAAATTAACAACAGACTGAGCTCTTATTCCACAATTTAAGACCCATTCCTCCCAATCCTGACCCTTTTTCAAAAACAAAAAGAAGCAAGGATGAGCACTTCCCTTGCTTTTGGTGCTCCTGCTGTGAACTTACTAGACAGTTTTACATTTTAATAGGATTTACAGGTTTATTAGATCTTTCTCCCCTGAGTCAGCATCAGCCCCTAGGACTGGTTCTTGGCACATACCACATATTTGTTGAATGAACAAATGGAAAAATAAATGGAAAGATGAGAACTAATTTGCACATCTGATAGTCTCCCTTATATAATTTTAAAGGAACTCCAAATGTGACAAGTTTACAGTTTTTAAGGAGAGTTTGAGTTGCAAGAGTTCCCTTACACTGAGTTGCAAGGACCTTTGCATTTTGTTAGCTCATGACAGGTAGCTTCCAAGAATTAATTTTATAAATTAATTCAGAGATAAAAGAGCCGCAGGAAACAGTCATACTAACTAAATGTAGAAGAATCAAATTAGGGTAGAAAAATGAAATCATTTCATAGGGACTTCCTCTAACTAGGTTGGTTCTACAGCCCCCCCCAACTCTCTCTGCTAAAAGAGAGAGGAACCTACAACTCGGCTATGCAATCGCATTACCTCACACTGCCGTGATGGTCCAGGGGTGGACCCAGGGCCAAAGCCAGGGCAGCAGACTGCATCCCAGCCTCCTTCAAACGGGCACTTTTTCCTTGACCATGGCTGTGAGACTGCTCGGTGAGAAGTTCCTGGCAGCTATGCTCTAAGAAGACAGTCCACTTTCATAAAGAAGCAGAAAAGTGAACTAGAGAGCTTTGTGTCAATGTTGTGCCTCCACTTCTAGCAAATTGCAAAAATATCACAGTCCTTTCATGTTAAATGAGCCCTCTATCAGCTACATAATCTGCAGGGCAGTGCACAATGAAACTGGGAGGTACCTTGTCCAAAAACAGGAAAAACAAGCCCTTAAATATTACTACAATATAACGCATTTTCATTTCTTCCGCGGTCTTCTGACTCGCCAAGTGTTTTTGTTGCTCTTGTTGTTAACTAGCTCTTGCAGGCTATGAGGATACTGATTGGCCAGCCCTCAACATAATGCTCCTGGGACCAGGACTTGGTGCACCTGAAGCTCTCCATGACAGGGGTCTGAGTCAGGAGTTTCCCCTTCCCACTGTGGACAGGGGACCCCCAAAGGCATTGCACATCCCCTCCAGGCCCACAGAGGTACCTAAATGAGTGGTGGGTGACACCTTCGCTCCCTACCAACTCACACCATGATCCCAGTCTGGAACTACCCAAGGTCATGTGTACCTAACCCGACCCTCCTTGTACCTCACCCAGGCTGGCCTACAGCTGAGGGCCACAGAAGGTGGCTAGGGTTGGAAAGAGGGGTGCCAGATAAAATATGGAAACTCAGCTAAATTTGAATTTCAGATAGTATATCCCATGCAATATTTGGGACATATATTTGAAAACTATTTACTCTTTATCTGAAATTCAAATATAATTGGGCATTCTGTCTTGTTTTTTTCTTTTGTTTGTTTTTGCTAAATCTGGCAACCTTAGACCTGGGCACTAGACGCTGGAGAAGTAGCCAGTTGAGAATCCATGCAGCCGGCGGAAGGAGGCCTGTGAGCACAAGTGCGGAGCCTCTGGTCCATGCTCCCTTGTCCCATCAGGCTTCACCTACAAATTCAGAGATAAAATTATTAAGAACATCAAAATGGTGAGCACAGAGCATTAAACCCCAAGTGCAAGGCCTCTCTCACCTGGGTTCCCCGCCCCCACATACCCCATTCCCTCCTGCACCTGCCTGAGTCACACCGCATGACACCTCCCCAGTGAGCCATCAGAACTCCTTTCCTACGTAAGCCAAACTGGTCGGAGACCATTTCTGCTACTTGTTCACAAGAGGATTCTGATTAACACACCAAGATTCATATTTGTAAACTGAAAGGCTAAAGTTATGCATTTACAGAGGCAATGGAACTGGTAAGATCTACAGTTTCGTGATAAATTTTTATTCTCTGCCCTAGAGAAAATATTTCTTCCTAAGCCACCTGGAACTCTACTGTACTCAAGAAATATTGAAAAATTCTTACCCTTATTTCTTTTTCAATCTCCACGCAGAGTATCACCCTCCTGTCTTGCCAATAATAAATGTCATCATTAATTAGGCCAAGTTTATTAAATTATATTTGTATTACCTCCTTGAGAATTTTTTCATGTGATTTAAAGGGCTTCCTCCTGGTCTCATCAGTAACAAATTATCTTTGAAGGTGATTTTCCTATTTTCATTTGTCTGTCAAATCCTAAGGGTACACCCTATTTGTGGTATACATCATTCTTGCACAAAATATAGATTCTGCAACAATGTCATCTACAGGAATTTGCAGGTGGAAAGGTTGCCTCTCCCATAGTTCATCCCTTCAGGGATAACTGATTATGAAGGAAAATACTGGGCTGAACTCATTTATCAACATAAGCAACATATAATGCTAAGTGGAAACTTCTGCCATAAAAGAAGGGGGATTTTTCCCAGTTCATTGTCCAAGGGAATAGCATTATTGACTACTCAATAATTGTCCTTTGATTGCTTATCTCCAGTCTTAAGATGGATTTCTAGACTATTGAAATCAATACACCCCCCTCAAGTTTATAAGGGAGCTCAATATTGCCGACCTTGAGCCTTACTGGTCACATAGCACTAATGACAGACAAGGGAAATTAGGCAGTGGGAAAGAAGAAAAGAGTTCTTCATTCCTTTGATTTAATTCCCTGGGGACTAAGGATTGATATTGAAACAATAAGAAAATAATCAGTAATGTCAGATCAAGCACATTAATAAACCATCTCCAATACATTTGATGGCTCTATTTTTAAGATTAGCAAAATTTGTGAATAACAAGAAGACAACAGATGTTCTCATTTGAAAGCTCATTAGTGTATCAAATATAACAACTTTACAAAATGTACTTGCAAAATTATGACATTAATTAATGATACCATCAATCATTGAAAGATACTGAAATGACCATGGCTATACCACCAAAAACAATTGGAAGACTCATTAATTTGGAGAAAAAAATCAGTTGTGTTTTTTAATATGCTATTTCTGGATCTTTGTTTAGGTTTTTTTATTAGAGAACATTTATACCAGCCACTTCAACATTCTTTTCAAATGATCATTAGTGTATATTATCTGTCTGTTTTTCAACCTGGCTAGACAGTTTCATCAACTAACGTTTTCCATTGATTTTCAGTTGCACTCCACTTTGGGGGGATAGTTAACAAGTTGCTGCATAAGTCCATCTTTACTTTAAAAGGAGGAAAAAAACCTGTGTCTTAGCTCAGACTGCTGTAATAAAATACCACAGACATGGTAGTTTAAACCAGGGATCCCCAACCCTGGTGCCCTCTATCGGTTCATGGCGTTTTAGGAACTGGGCCACACAGCAGGAGGTGAGCAACAGGCAAGTGAGCATTACCACCTGAGCTCTGCCTCCTACCAGACCAGCAGCAGCATTAGATTCTCATGGAAGCACGAACCCTGTTGTGAACTGTGCATGCGAGGTATCTAGGTTGCGCGCTCCTTATAGGAATCTAGTGGCTGATGATCTGTCACTGTCTCCCATCACCTCCAGATGGGACCATCTAGTTACAGAAAAATGAGCTCAGGACTCCCACTGATTCTACATTGCAGTGAGTTGTATAATTATTTCATTATACGTTACAATGTACTACTAATAGAAATAAAGTGCATGATAAATGTAATGTGCTTAAATCATCCTGAAACCATCCTCCCAACCCCCACAATCTGTGGAAAAATTGTCTTCCACAAAAACAGTCACTGGTGCCAAAAACGTTGGCTACCACTGGTTTAAACAACAGACATTTACTTCTCATGGTTCTGGAGACTGAGAAGTCCAAAGTCCAAGATCAAGGGCCAGCCAATTTGGTCTTTGGTGAGAAACCCTTCCTTGTTTGCTCACAGCCACCTTCAAATTCTATCCTTATATGGGGAAAGAAAAAAGCTATTAGGTTGGTGCAAAAGTAATTGCTGTTTCAGACCTTGAATTTTATTACTATTATTATTATTTTGAGATAGAGTCTTGCTCTGTCACCCAGGATGGAATGCAGTGGCGTAATCTCGGCTCACTACAGCCTCTACCTCCTGGGTTCAAGTGATTCTCCTCCCTCAGTCTCCTGAGTAGCTGGAACTACAGGTGCCTGCCATTACACCCAGCTAATTTTTATATTTTTAGTAGAGGTGGGGTTTCACCATGTTGGCCAGGCTGGTCTCGAACTCCTGACCTCAAGCGATCCACCCATCTCAGCCTCCCAAAGTGCTAGGATTATAGGCATGAGCCACCATGCTTGGCCCAGACCCGGAATTTTAAATCATTATAGCTAGACTCAAACACATCTTTATTAAATAAAATAAGAATCAACAATCAACACATTTTTGCCAAGGAGAAATAAGTTTGTTTATTCCTGTAGCATAAAAATTTGTGTTTTGTGATTCAACAAACTCTTGGAAAGCATTTTCTGCATTCCGCTTGTTGCAGAAGCATTTTCCCTGTAAAAAATTGTCAAGATGCTTGAAAAAGTAGGAGGGAGTTCGTTGGCAAGAAATCAGGTGAATATGGAGGGTGAGGTAAAACTTTATAGCCCAATTTGTTCAACTTTTGAAGCATTGATTGTCTGAGGTGGAGTTGGACATTGTCATGGAGAATTGGGCCCCTTCTGTTGACCAATGCCAGCTGCAGGTGTTGCACTTTTTGATGCATCTCATCAGTTTGTTAAGCATACTTCTTAGATGTAATGGTTTTGCTGAGATTCAGAAAGCTGCAGTGGATCAGGACTGCAGGCCACCAAACAGTGACCGTGACCTTTTCTTGGTGCAAGTTTGGGTTTAGGAAGTGCTTTGGAGCTTCTTCTCAGTCCAACCAGTGAGTTGGTCACTGTCAGTTGTCATATAAAATCCACTTTTCATCATATATCACAGTCTGATTGAGAAATGATTTGCTGTTGCATAGAATATGACACTTCAAAATGATGATTTTTTAAAAATCTTTGCTAAGCCCTTGAGGCACCCACTCATTGAGCTTTGTCACCTTTCCAATTTGCTTCAAATGCCGAACAATCATAGAATGTTCAACATTGAGTTATTCCACAACTTCTCCTGTAACTATAAGAGAATCAGCTTCAGTGATTCCTCTATGTTGGTCATTGTCAAGTTCTGATGGCCAGCCACTAAGCTTGTCATCTTCATGACCCTAGTCTCCTTTGCAAAATGTTATGAACCAACACTGCACTGTATGTTCCTGGGCCAAATGCATTGTTGATATTGCAAGTTGTCTCCACTGCTTTAAGACCCATTTTGAACTTGAATTTAAAAATTGCTTAAATTTGCATGCCTAACATCATTTCCATAGCCTAAAATAAACATAAAATAAACAGCAAGTAATGAGTCATTAGCAAAAAAATAAATAAAGTGAGAAATGCACATTAAAATGATGTATAACATAACCACATTTATTTAAAAATGTATTCCAACAGCAAATTGCAAATTTCAACAATCCAAAAACTGCAATTACATTTGCACCAACCTAATAGCTTTCTTACTCTTATAAAAACATTAACCCATCATAAGGACTCTATCCTGATGACATTATCTAAACTTGATTGCCTCCCAAAGGTCCCATCTTCTAATATCAGTACATTAGGAGTCAGGGCTTCAACATATGAATTTAGAGGGATTTCATTCAGTCTATAACAACCTACAAGATGCTGGAATTGGACAATAAATAAAATGTGCAGGCATAAGTCACAATGCATGAGAAGTAAATCATGGATTATTTTCAAATTCATTTAAAAGTTGATCAACCTATATAGAAGTCATTAAGATGAATGCATTATACTGAAAAATGTTAAGGATTATTCAGAATGGGGGAGGTTGTCTAATAGGTAAATGATGACAAGAAACAAAGATGCAGGTTTCAGGCACATCATTAAATCCTTCCAAAAACTGTTTTAAAAGACTTTTGGATATTTATTCTTTCATTTAAAGTTCCAGTGATTTTAGAAAATAATCCTATATAGTTACAGTGGTTGTTTAATTAGGGACCATTCTAATTTGAAAAAATTTGTGAAAAAATGTATAACATCAGAATTAACCTATGCAAATTCAAAGATCTAAATGGGAGGAAGAAACTATTCAAACTAAATAACAATTAAAAGTTCTTAAAGCAGAAAGATGCTGGCAGGCTCCATTCCAAGTTGGCCGAATAGGAACAACTCCAGTCTGCAGCTCCCAGTGTGATTAGACACAGACGATGGGTGATTTCTGCATTTCCAACTGAGGTACCTGGTTCATGTCACTGGACAGTGGGTGCAGCCCACAGAGGGAGAGCTGAAGAAGGGTGGGGAGTTGCCTTACCCAGGAAGTGCAAGGGGTCAGGGGATTTCCCTTTCCTAGTCAGGGAAGCCATGACAGACTGTACCTGGAAAAATGGGACACTTCTGCCCAAATACTGCACTTTTCCCAAGGTCACAGCAACCAGCAGATGAAGAGATTCTCTCCTGTGCCTGGTTTGGTGGGTCCCATGCCCACACAGCATTGCTCACTGCTAGCACAGCAGTCTGAGATGGAACTGTGAGGTGACAGCCTGACTGGGGGAGGGGCATTCACCATTGCTGAGGCTTGAGTAAGTAAACAAAGCAGCCAGGAAGCTTGAACTGGGCAGAGCCCACTGCAGTTCAGCAAGGCCTACTGTCTCTAGACTCCACCTCTGTGGGCAGGGCATAGCTGAACAAAAGGCAGCAGACAACTTCTGCAGACTTAAATGTCTGACAGCTCTGAAGAGAGCAGTGGTTCTCACAGAATGGTGTTTGAGCTCCGAGAACAGACAACTTGCCTCCTCAAGTGGTTCTCTGACCCCCTTTTAGCCTAACTGGAAGACACCTCCCAGTAGGAGCTGACAGACACCTCATATAGGTGGGTGCCCCTCTGGGATGAAGCTTATAGAGGAAGGACCAGGCAGCAATATTTGCTGTTCTGCAATATTTGCTGTTCTGCAGCCTCTGCTGGTGATAACCTGGCAAACAGCATCTGGAGTGGACCTCCAGCAACTCCAACAGACCTGCAGCTAAAGGACCTGACTATTAGAAGGAAAACTAACAAACAGAAAAGAATAGCATCAACATCAACATCAACAAAAAGGACATCTACACCAAAACCCCATCTGTAGGTCACCAATATCAAAGACTAAATGTAGATAAAAGCACAAAGATGGGGAGAAACCAGAGCAGAAAAGCTGAAAATTCTAAAAACCAGAATGCCTCTTCTCCTCCAAAGGATCACAATACCTTGCAAGCAACAGAACGAAGCTGGAAGGAGAATGACCTTGACAAGTTGACAGAAGTATGCTTCAGAAGGTCAGTAATAACAAACTTCTCTGAGCTAAAGGAGTATGTTCTAACCCATCACAAGGGAGCTAAAAACCTTGAAAAAAGGTTAGATGAATGGCTAACTAGAACAAACAGTGTAGAGAAAACCTTAAATGACCTGATGGAACTGAAAACCATGGCACGAGAAGTTCGTGACACATGAACAAGCTTCAATAGCTGATTCAATCAAGTGGAAGAAAGGGTATCAGTGATTGAAGATCAAATTAATGAAATAAAGTGAGAAGACAAGGTTAGAGAAAAAAGAGTAAAAAGAAACAAACAAAGCATCCAAGAAATATGTGACTATGTGAAAAGATCAAACTTATGTTTGATTGGTATACCTGAAAGTGATGGGGAGAATGGAACCAAGTTGGAAAACACTCTTCAGGATATTATCCAGGAGAATTTCCCCAACCTAGTAAGGTGGGCCAACTTTCAAATTCCAGAAATACAGAGAACACCACAAAGATACTGCCCAAGACACATAATTGTCAGATTCACCAAGGTTAAAATGAAGGAAAAATTAAAGGCAGCCACAGAGAAAGGTTGGGTTACCCACAAAGGAAAGCCCATCAGACTAACAGCAGATCTCTTGGCAGAAACTCTACAAGCCAGAAGAGAGTGGGGGCCAATATTCAATGTTCTTAAAGAAAAGAATTTTCAACCCAGAATTTCATATCCAGCCAAACTAAGCTTCATAAGTGAAGGAGAAATAAAATCCTTTACAGACAAATGCTGAGAGATTGTGTCACCACCAGGCCTGCCTTACAAGAGCTCCTGAAGGAACATGGAAAGAAACAACTGGTACCAGCCACTGCAAAAACATACCAATTTGTTTTTTTTTTTTTTTTTTTTTTTTTTTTTTGAGACGGAGTCTTGCTCTTTCGCCCGGGCTGGAGTGCAGTGGCCGGATCTCAGCTCACTGCAAGCTCCGCCTCCCAGGTTTTACGCCATTCTCCTGCCTCAGCCTCCGGAGTAGCTGGGACTACAGGCGCCCGCCACCTCGCCCGGCTAGTTTTTTTTTTTTGTATTTTTAATGGAGACGGGGTTTCACCGTGTTAGCCAGGATGGTCTCGATCTCCTGACCTCGTGATCCGCCCGTCTCGGCCTCCCAAAGTGCTGGGATTACAGGCTTGAGCCACCGCGCCCGGCCAAAAACATACCAATTTGTAAAGACCATTGACGCTTAGAAGAAACTGCATCAACTAACGAGCAAAATAACTGGCTAACATCATAATGACAGGATCAAATTCACATATAACAATATTAACCTTAAATGTAAATGGGCTAAATGCCCCAATTAAAAGACACAGACTGGCAAACTGGATATAGAGTCAAAACCCAACAATGTGCTGTATTCAGGAGACCCATCTCACATGCAAAGACGCACATAGGCTCAAAATAAAGGGATGCAGGAAGATCTGCCAAGCAAATGGAAAGCAAAAGAAAAACAGCAGTTGCAATCTCAGTCTCTAATAAAACAGACTTTAAACCAACGAAGATCAAAAGAAACAAAGAAGGCCATTACATAATGGTAAAGGGATCAATTCAACAACAAGAGCTAATTATCCTAAATATCTATGCACCCAATACAAGAGCACCCAGATTCATAAAGCAAGTCCTTAGAGACTTACAGAGAGACTTAGACTCCCATACAATAATAATGGAAGACTTTAACACCCCACTGTCAATACTAGACAGATCAACGAGACAGAAAGTTAACAAGGATATCCAGGACTTGAACTCAGCTTTACACCAAGCAGACTTAACAGACATCTACAGAACTCTCCACCCGAAATCAACAGAATATACATTCTTCTCAGCACCACATCACACTTATTCTGAAATTGACCACATAGTTGCAAGTAAAGCACCCTCAGCTAATGTAAAAGAACAGAAATCACAACAAACTGTCTCTCAGACCACAGTGCAATCAAACTAGAACTCAGGATTTAGAAACTCACCCAAAACTGCTCAACTACATGGAAACTGAGCAACCTGCTCCTGAATGACTACTGGGTAAATAACGAAATGAAGGCAGAAATAAAGATGTTGTTTGACACCAATGAGAACAATGACACAATGTACCAGAATCTCTGGGACTCATTTAAAGCAGTGTGTAGAAGGAAATTTATAGCACTAAATGCCCACAAGAGAAAGCAGGAAAGATCTAAAATCAACACCCTAATATCACAATTGAAAGAGCTAGAGAAGCAAGAGCAGACAAATTCAAAAGCTAGTAGAAGGCAAGAAATAACTAAGATCAGAGCAGAACTGAAAGCAATAGAGATACAAAAAAAAACCCTTCAAAAAATCAATAAATCCAGGAGCTGGTTTTTTGAAAAGATCAACAAAATAGATAGACCACTAGCTAGACTACTAAAGGAGAAAAGAGAGAAGAATCAAATAGATGCAGTAAAAAAAGATAAAGGGGATATCACCACCAATCCCACAGAAATACAAACTACCATCAGAGAATACTATAAACACCTCTATGCAAATAAACTAGAAATTCTAGAAGAAATGGATAAATGCCTCGACACATGCACCCTCCCAACTAGGAAGAAGTTGAATCCTTGAATAGACCAATAACAGGCTCTGAAATTGAGGCAAAAATGAATAGCCCAGCAACCAAAAAAAGTCCAGGATCAGACTGATTCACAGCCAAATTCTACCAGAGGTACAAAGAGGAGCTGGTACCATTCCTTCTGAAACTATTCCAATTGATAGAAAAAGAGAGACTCCTCCCTAATTCATTTTATCAGGTCAGCATCATCCTGATACCAAAGACTGGCAGAGACACACACACAAAAAAGAGAATTTTAGACCAATATCCTTGATGAACATTGATGTGAAAATCCTCAATAAAATACTGGCAAACCAAATCCAGCAGCACATCAAAAAACTTATCCACTGCAATCAAGTCGGCTTCATCCTTGAGATGCAAGGCCGGTTCAACATATGCAAATCAATAAATGTAATCCATCATATAAACAGAACCAAAGACAAAAGCCACATAATTATCTCAATAGATGTAGAAAAGGCCTTTGACAAAATTCAACAGCTCTTCACACTAAAAACTCTCAATAAACTAGGTATTGATGAGACGTATCTCAAAATAATAAGAGCTATTTATGACAAACCCACAGCCAATATCATACCGAATGGGTGCAAACTGGAAGCATTCCCTTTGAAAACTGGCACAAGACAAGGATACCCTCTCTCACCACTCCTATTCAACATAGTGTTGGAAGTTCTGGCCAGGGCAATCAGGCAGGAGGAAGAAATAAATGTTCTTTCTTCATTCAAGAGGATGTCAAATTGTCCCTATTTGCAGATGACATGATTGTATCTTTAGAAAATCCCAGCCAGGTACGGTGGCTCATGCCTGTAATCCCAGCACTTTGGGAGGCCGAGGCAGGTGGATCACGAGATCAGGAGATCAAGACCATCCTGGCTAACATCGTAAAACCCTGTCTCTACTAAAAAAATTTAAAAAAAATTAGCGGGCCATGGTGGTGGGCACCTGTGGTCCCAGCTACTCAGGAGGCTGAGGCAGGAAAATGGCATGAACCCAAGAGATGGAGTTTCCAGGGAGCCAAGATTGCACCACTGCACTCCAGCCTGGGCAATAGAGTGAGACTCCGTTCTCAAAAAAAAAGAAAAATAAATAAAAAAGGAAAGACAACCCCATCGTCTCAGCCCAAAACCTCCTTAAGCTGATAAGCAACTTCAGCAAAGTCTCAGGATGCAAAATCAATGTGCAAAAATCACAAGCATTCCTATACACCAATAGCAGACACACAGAGAGCCAAATCATGAGTGAACTCCCATTCAAAATTGCTACAAAGAGAATAAAATACCTAGGAATTCAACTTACAAGGGATGTGGAGGACCTCTTTAAGGAGAACTACAAACCACAGCTCAACGAAGTAAAAGAGGACACAAACAAATGGAAGAACATTCCATGCTCATGGATAGGAATAATCGGTATTGTGAAAATGGCCATACTGCCCAAGGTAATTTATAGATTCAATGCCATCCCCATCAAGCTACCAATGACTTTCTTCACAGAACTGGAAAAAACTAAAGTTCATGTGGAACCAAAAAAGAGCCCGCATTGCCAAGACAATCCTAAGCCAAAAGAACAAAGCTGGGGGCATCAAGCTACCTGACTTCAAACTATGCTACAGGGCTACAGTAACCACAACAGCGTGGTACTGGTACCAGAACTGATTTATAGACCAATGGAACAGAACAGAGGTCTCAGAAATAATACCACACATCTACAACCATCTGATCTTTGACAAACCTGACAAAAACAAGAAATGGAGAAAGGATTCCCTATTTAATAAATGGTGCTGGGAAAACTGACTAGTTATATGTAGAAAGCTGAAACTGGATCCTTTCCTTACACCTTATACAAAAATTAATTCAAGATGAATTTAAGACTTAAATGCTAGACCTAAAACTGTAAAAACCCTTGAAGAAAACCTAGGCAATACCATTCAGGATATAGGCATGGGCAAGAACTTCATGACTAAAACACCAAAAGCAATGGCAACAAAAGCCAAAAGAGACACTGGGGATCTAATTAAACTAAAGAGCTTCTGCATGTCAAAAGAACCTCCCATCAGAGTGTACAGTCAACCTACAGAATGGGAGAAAATTTTTGTAATCTACCCATCTGACAAAGAGCTAATATCCAGAATCTACAAAGAACTTAAAAAAATTAACAAGAAAACAACTCCATCAAAAAGTGGGCAAAGGATATGAACAGACACTTCTCAAAAGAAGACACCTATGCAGCCAATAGACACATGAAAAATTTCTCATCACTGGTCATCAGAGAAATGCAAAAGAAAACCACAACGAGATATCATCTCACACCTGTTGAGATCTGATGCCAGTTAGAATAGCAACCATTAAAAAGTCAGGAAACAACAGATGCTGGAGAGGATGTGGAGAAATAGGAATGCTTTTACACTGTTGGTGGGAGTGTAAATTAGTTCAACCATTGTGGAAGACAGTGTGGCAATTCCTCAAGGATCTAGAACTAGTAATACCACTTGACCCAGCAATCTCATTACTCATTACAAACTCATTACTCATAATCCCAAAGGATTATAAATCATGCCACTATAAAGATATATGCACACATGTGTTTATTGCAGCACTATTCACAATAGCAAAGACTTGGAACCAACCCAAATGTCCATCAATGATAGACTGGATTAAGAAAATGCGGCACATATACACGATGGGATACTATGCAGCCGTAAAAAAGGATGAGTTCATGTCTTTTGCAGAGACATGGATGAAGCTGGAAACCATCATTATGAGCAAACTATCACAAGGACACACAACCAAACACCACATGTTCTCACTCATAGGTGAGAATTGAACAATGAGATCACTTAGACACAGAGAGGGGAACATCACATACCAGGGCCTGTCATGGAGTGGAGGCAGGGGGGAGGGATAGCATTAGGAGAAATACCTAATGTAAATGACGAGTTGATGGGTGCAGCAAACCAACATGACACATGTATACCTATGTATCAAACCTGTACATTGTGCACATGTACCCTAGAACTTAAAGCATAATAAAATAAATAAATGAAAATTGTTAATATGAGCAACAATACACTGGATAACACAAGATGCAGGATTTCTTGGACTATAGAATTTTGAAGCACCTGGACAAAGCCCTTGTAGAAATGATTTCTCCAGAATTACATAGTGAATTTCAACCAATCTAAGGCCTGTCTTGTCTGTCATTTAGATCCTGAATATCCCATGTGCTTACCATCCCATTATTTCCAAACTAACAGCATCAAAGGAAGATTGCGCATAGAATCCTCCTATTTTATTCTTCAGAAAAAAAACTAGAAGTCTAAAAGTAATTATTATGTTGTTTTCTCTATCCACAAAGCAGTTTTTCCTTTCTCATGAGTGGTTCTTGGGTTTCTTTCAAATTTTTTCTGGATTTTCCAACCATTTATAAGAAAGCCTCAGAATGCTTATGTAAGTAGGTATCTTAATCACCCCAAGTAATAAATATGAGCTTTGAAGATACGTTATTCTCATTTTGTGTGTAATGTTTTTGTGCTTAATAAGAATTGTGTTCTTGGCTTGAATATTTCACTGAGAGTCTAAAAATAAGTTATTTTTTAGATCCTTTTCTTTCTTATGATTAAAATTGGTTTTTCCAAATGCTTCATGCTCTGTCTCCACACATTAATCTCACATTATCTCTTCTTAAGAGTTTAACATAGGCTTGGTTTTGTTGTCCTAAGAATTCTTAATACCAGGCAGTATGTGACCAACTGGGGCGGGGGACACAGGGAGGAAGGGAAGGCTCAGGTGGGGAAGAAGGCAGTCCTATTTGCAGTATTTAATTTAATCTTCATTAAAACCTTAAAGGAAAGATACTATTATAACCATTTTGCAGATGGTGAAACAGATCCATAGGGGCTCAGTGACTTGGCCAATACTAGGCAGATACGAAGCAGCAGAACCCCCTTTCACATTCAGGGTTGCCTTATTCTAAAGCCTGTGTTCAGACTGCTCAATCCTGCTTTTTCTCAATCACCTATCACTGGTCAAAAATCTGGAGAGCTGATTTCTTCAACCAACCTATATGACACTTGTTTGGATGAACGGAGGCAAGATGGTGCACTTCCGGGTTCTTCATCCCCCCAACTTTTCCCGCGCGCGCGAAAATGCAGCTGGCGACCCGGGAAGGTGCAGACCAACTAGGCATGCGCCAGGTGATGTCAATCCGAAGAGACCAAGATTTACCTGGTCGCACCTGTGGAACGCCCCCGACACGCCCGTGCCCCGCCTGGTTCTTTCGTGCCCGCCCTGGTGGTCTTAGAAAAACAAGTCAACACTAACTTGTAAGAGGCGAGAAAACAAAGAGGGAAATCTCTCGGTGCTCATGGTGTTGCACACTTGGCCACCCATTCTCTTGACTCTGAGCTTGGCTCTATGACTACTCTGGCCAACGGGACACTAGTGTGATAGAAGCAGAGGCATTCATGCACACTGGAGCCTGTTCTCTGGGGACAGCCCCAGCTTCTTAAAACCCCAAGGAAGAGGAATAGGACCTCTCAGTCTCCAGTCATGACTCGTTGTAAATATACCACCAACTCTGGCAAGTAGGGGCCAAGCCAAATGCATTTGATCTAGAAAAATTTTAAAAACCCATTTCCCTTTATCCCAATATTATGGAACAAAATTATATTTGTCAGATTTATAATCGACTTCCACTTAAAATACACATCAAATTCCATAAACCAATTTGATTGAATCTGTGTTCTTTGCAAACAAAATACTCCAAATAAAACATGCTATTTTTAAAAAAGGTCAAACTGCCCCTTTTGATCCTATGATCACTTCGACAGTTCTACCGAGAGGTTCATGATGTTCAAGAGCAAAGCTTCTAGTTAGCACTAAACAGCTTTCCAACAGCAGGTGGAGCATTCACCTCAAAGATAAAAGAAGCAGAGGAAGGATACTGACAGGGCCATATAGAAAGGCTGTTTCTACTTTTATTCAGCATATTCCATTTTCAGTACTATTCTAGTCTTTAAAGGAAAAAATAAACTCACTTATTCCTGTGCTTCTAAATTCCTCAGCTTTGCTCCATGAGCTTAGCCCAAAGAAAAATGACAGAGAACCTCAGTTATAAGTGAGAAGTGTACAGCAGCCTGTTGACATAGATGTGCTACAGATGGTGACTATGCTCTGTATGGTTTCTGTATTCATTTCCTACAGTTGCTATAACAAATTACCACACACTTGGCTTCAAATTGCATACATTTATTATTTTACAGTTCTGGAGGTCAGAAACCTCAAATAAATCTTAAGGAGCTAAAATCAAGGTGTGGGCAGGGCTGGTTCCTTCTGGGGGTTCCAGGGGAGAATCCGTTCTGACTCTTCCAGCTTTGGGAAGCCACCTGCACTTCCTGGCTCAGCTCATGGCCTTCTTTGCATCCTCCCAACCACCTACCTCCATCAGTGTATCTCTGTTACCTACTCTGGTCTCCTGCCTCCCTCCTATAAAAACCTTTGTGATTACACTGGGCCCATCTGAAGAATCTAGGGCAATCTCCCCACCTCAAAATTCTTAACCACGTCTGCAAAGTCCCTTTTGCCATATAAGGTAGCATATTCACAGGTTCTGGGGATTAGAACATGGTCATCCTTGGGAGCCATTATTCAACATACCTGGGTTTCCAATATCCAACCTAGTATAGACACAACTGAATAAAATTAAATAATTTTACCCAGCTTCATGAGTGTAGGGAAGTAAAGCTAGCCCAAGGATTTCACATCATTGATAAGGAACCTTTCCTACCTGTGTTCTGTGATGAAAAGTCTATGCAAATGTATTGCACTTTTATCCCTGAGCACAGCTATTGGAACAATTTTAGAGACTTTCTTCTTAGCACCAAATGAAGAAATATGTGACAGGTACAAAATACAGATACTCATAGAACCTAGACTTAGGAGAATGAGTACCTGCTCAATAGCGACTCAAGATGATGAAGGTATTTCAAATGAGTCCGCAAGTCTCTCAAATATGTCCACTGTGTAAAATATATACTGGTAGCTGTCAAACTAGACACTTTAGCAGCTTCTAGAAACAGAATAGTTGATAAGGACTAAGACTAAAGAAAGTTTGTCTCCAATTATTGACCACAATGATTTTTGTCATCCATGACTTCTCTAAATAAGTAAAAACATTGCCCTACATACTTTTGATTATTACGGGAAGCTACTTTATTTTCATTACAATGAATATTTACTCAGCTACCTTATCCTGTTGGAAAAATTATGACTTCTTAGAATTCAGGAAAACTAGAATCTATCTAGAGTCTCCTCTGTACAAGTCCCCATGCCTAGACAGGTGCCATGGGAAATATGAAGATGAATGGGGGCTGTCCAGAGGCTCAGAGTCTTGTGGAAGAGACAAATGCAAAACACAAAAATACAAGCAAATCTAATGTGAGGTTCCTGTGATCTGCAGTATAACAAAGATATTAACAAATGCAACAAGAAGGCTGGAAGAAAATTAATGACTGGGGAATCTGGGATATACTATTAGAAGAGCAATATTTTGTGCAAGGCCTTAGGGCTAAGAAATATCTTTAAAAGGAGTGTAATTTTGATAGACAGAAAAGATATAGCTTTTAGAGGTTCACTAAGGTGATAAACTGTAAAAATTCAGTTTCCTTTTAGTGGCATTGATATGGTTAAAGTATAACCCAACGCTCCTTATTTACAAACCAGGGTAATAACTTTCTTTCCAAAAATTTTGCTTGCTTAATTGCCAAGAAACATGATAGGCCATAGGCTTTGGTTGATTTAAAATAGTGGTTTCCTTTCTTTTCTTCCCCCATTAGGACCTTTTGTTCAAAGCAAATTCTATTTAAATGCCAAAAGCCTCTTTCCAGCACCTGCCCCGCACCCACCTCTCCTCACTGCAGCTCCCAAAGGAGCTCCCCAAGCAGTTTGAAAACTCTGAATATAAATAAAAACGTACTGCACAGCTCGATGCTCAGACACAAACACTAACATTGCCTTGCTTGTGGATAGAAACCCCCAGAGCTCACACCCTGAGTTCGTTTCTGAAAACAGCATGTGTCACAGAAGGTAGGAAATGTGGTGTCACTGTTACAGCAAAAAGGAGCTCTTCCTGGAATGTGCATCTTATACTCTAATGAGCTATTTGCTCTTAGGACTGAATTTTTCAGATAATCAGGGTTAGAGTGGCCTCCTTCCATCCCAAGTTGATCAGTTAGGGTTGACTTGCATCAATCGCTTGGAATGCAGGTCAGAGAGCAAGGCAGTGTTTTCTCTTTAAGGGTGTCCTATCAGAATCAAGCAGCCCTAGCTGCTTCCGACAGAGGAACTGTTGAAAGTTTAGTGGGCATGGGAAAGAAATGCAGCCAATGGCAGCCATTGTAAAGAAGCGGGTATTAAACATCTCTGTCAGAGCACATTAATGGAATTAGAGGCAATTTTGAAGCACATGTCTTGCATACAAAGATACCTTGGAGAAATAAATGCCTGAGCTGCCTTCTCCGGCCTTCATGCAAGTGAGCAGAACCCTGAGCTAATGCCATTCAGTCTGTTTCGGAGTCCAGAGCTCTGTGATATGACAGGAGGTCTTTGTACCATTGTCAAAAAACATGTCAAAAACAGTGAAGCTGCAAGGAATAGTTTGTCCCTACTTTTTCTCCTCTAAAAATATCTGAGTTCATATCTACCGAGAATTTCCTGTGCATGAAGAGCCCTTTAGTTAATACTTTCATCAAGTGAATTTCTTGCAGGTCTTCCCCCAGTCTCATGGCACACGTGGCCTTTCTCTGCCCCATGTTCCCTGCTTTCTCCTCTCACTCCTGCCTCCAGAGAAGACACAGTTCTCCTTTTTTCATTTAGCTCTGTCTCATTTCCTTTTGCCACCTCCAGAGCCTTCAGCATCAAAATACTCTTTTGTGCCTCTCTGATCCTTCCAACTATGCAAGACCTTTTAGTCTTTCTTCCTCCCTAAAAAGTTCCCTCATGTCATTGCCTTCTCCACTCCGGCCACCTCACCCAACAGCCACCCCGCTTTCCCTCTCCATCCCTTCTTTCTCCTCACCAATGACCCCCTAGTCCTCAAATACAGTCACCTCTCAGTGCACACCCTTCCTGAGCTCTGCATGAGTAGATTCAGCTGATATCCACCTCTTCTCTCTTGGATCCAGAGATGCAGTATTCTCCTGGTTCTCATTTTTACCTCTGAGACCCTGGTCTCTGTGTACCGCTTCTCACTCTCATCCTAAACCCTGAATGTAGATATTTCCAAGATCTCTCTCCTTGGATATTTCTTCTTAAAAAACAATCTATCTAGTATCTACCCAAAAGAAAAGAAATCAATATATTAAAAAGACACCTGCACTCATATGTTTATTGCAATGCTATTCACAATAACAAAATCATGGAACCAACCTAAGTGTCCATCAGCAGTTGACTGGATAAAGAAACTGTGGTGTATATATACATATATCTTGTGGAATACTACACAGTCTTAAAAAATGAAATCATATCCATTGCAGCAACATGGTTGGAAGGGGAGGCCATTATCTTAAGTGGACTAACGCAGAAACAGAAAACCAAATACCACATGTTCTCACTTATAAGTGGGAGCTAAACAGTGGCACACATGGACATAAAGATGGAAATAATAGACACTGGGAACTCTAAAAGTGGGGAGGGTGGGAGAGGGGTGAGGGTAAAAAAAATTACCTGTTGAGAATATTGTTCCAAATACAAATATTGCCAAACACAAATAGTGTTTGGGTAATGGGTACACAAGAAGCCCAGTCCCCACCAGTATGCAATATACTCATGTAACAAACATGCATATGTACCTCCTGAATGTAGAAGATTAAACTAAAAAAAAAAAAACAATTTAAATCATGACTGGGCTATCTCCAACACAAACCCAAGGAATGATGTCCCAACCTTCCCAAACAAAGTGTCTCCTTGGTTTTGGTTGGACGAGGTGCTCTGAGCTTGCCACAGGAGCCGGGGTGTGAGGGCAGGGAAGAGAGGACTGGCTTCCTTATTCAGTGCTCCACTTACCCCACAGATTTGCCCTTGTCCTTCTCCATTTCATCAGTGCCTTGTTTTAAAATATTTCATCCAGTATAATTTATTATTTTCAGAAGAAGTCTTGAACGGAGTAACCTAGCCTGCCATTGCTAGAAATAAAATTTCACTTAGAACTCTTATCAATTTAAAATTAATTTTATATAAATTTTCAAGAAAAGCACCAAACAATCCCATTAAAAAATAGGCAAAGGACATGAACAGACACTTGTCAAAAAAAGACACTGATGCAGCCAACAAACATGAAAAAAAGCTCTACATCACTGTTAATTAGAGAAATGCAAATCAAAACCACAATGAGATAACCATCTCATGCCAGTCAGAATGGCAATTATTAAAAAGTCCAGAAACAACAGATGCTTACAAGGTTGTGGAGAAAAAGGAACACTTTTACACTGTTGGCTGGAGTGGAAATTAGTTCAATCATCATGGAAGACAGCGTGGTGATTCCCCAAAGATCTAGAGGCAGAACTACCATTTGACCCAGCAATCCCATTACTAGGTATATACTCAAAGGAAATCATTTTATTATAAAGATGCATGCATGTGTACGCTCACTGCAGCACTATTCACAATAGCAAAGACGTGGAATCAACCCAAATGCCCATCAATGATAGACTGGATAAAGATAAAGAAAATGTGGCATATATACACCATGGAATACTATGCAGCTGTAAAAACAAATGAGATCATGTCCTTTGCAGAGACATGGATAGAACCGAAGCCATTATCCTCAGCAAACTAATGCAGGAACAGGAAACCAAACCCCACCTGTTCTCACTATAAATGGGATCCGAATGATGAGAACACATGAACACATGGTGGGGAACAACACACACTGAGGCCTGTCATTGGGGAGGGAGGTGGAGGGACAGCATCAGGAAGAATAGGTAAGGGATGCTGGGCTTAATTCCTAGGTGTTAGGTTGATTTGTGCAGCAAACCACCATGGCACATGTTTACCTATGTAACAAACCTGCACATCCTGCACATGTACCCCAGAATTTAAAATAAAAGTTGAAAAAAATTAGTTTTATAATTATTGATTTATAGGCAATATTTTCCATTGGAGTAATTTGAAGACATGGGTCATATTCTCTTTAACTTGGCATTTTCCATAGTACCTGAAATTAAATATTGCACATACTAGGTGCTCAGTGAATAACAGTCTAAGTAAAGAATAAACTAGTGTGACTTTTACTCAGTTTGGAACTATGGCTCTAGTCCAGGCAACCTGAAGAAATGTTCAGATTCACCAAAGCAGCAGCAAATGAAACCATAACCAAAAGATATCATTGATTGGACTTTGACTAAACTAGCCACCCTCTCCCTAAGATAAAGAAATTTAGCATTTGGATTTTAAAAAGTGACTGACTGAAATTGCATAGCAATTATAGGAAAAAAAATCATAAACTTTGGAAAAATAAGCACCACTTTTCACCCACCTCCTTTCAAGACACGCCCTTTGCACAGAGGGTGCTCCCCTAGGCAGGGTCTCCACCTGTGAGGTTGAGACCTTATTAGATTGTCAGGGTTTCCACAATAAAAGCCACAAACGGAGTGGTTTAAGCAACAAAAATAGACTGTCTCCCAGTTCTGGAAGCCTGGAGTCTAAGATCAAAGTGTCATTAGGGTGGTTCCTGTGGAGGGCAGGGAGGAAGAACCTGTTCCCCACCTCTTCCTTGGCTTCTGGTGGTCTTTGACATTCTTTGGTGTTCCTTGGCTTGTAGAAGCATCACCCTGATCCCTGCCTTCATCGTCACAGGGATCCTGCCTGTGTGTGTACACGTCTGTCTCTGAATTTCCCCTTCTTATAAGAACACAAGTAGTTTTGGAATCGGGACCCACCCTCCTCTAGTATGACCACATCTTCACCAATTACGTCTGCAACAACCCTATTTCCAAATAAAGTCACATTCTGAGGCACTGAGGGATAGGACTTCAGCCCATGCCTTTTGTGAGGAGACGATACAATTCAACCCATAAAGACACCTACAATGTCTACAAAAGACTTTTTAAAATCTCTCTCAAGCCTGGCACTTGAAACCTTTTTTTTTTTCCACTACAAGATTCACATGTGCTTAAAACCAATAGTGCCTGGGGCCCAGAAAGAGTTGTAGTGTTTTGTATGGGAGTCGCAGCCTACTGAGCCTCTGCAGGGATAACACACGGTCCCCAGACCTGCAGGGCCTCCACACTCTTGGCTTACCAGAAGAATCTTCAGGACGATTCCTGCTCTTCCACTCTTCCAGTGACATTAAGAACCATATCTCCTCTCCTTACAGCTAAAAAAAAAGAAAAAAAAATTAGGACCTGATTCAGTTGCACCATATCAAAAATTGACACACTGCTGTCCACACCACCAACATTTTTGTAAACTGGGCTGCTCAGTGCAAGGCACAAAAAAAGGCACGTTGCAGTGTTCTCTGCAATCACTGGGTGCAGCATGCTGGGTCCAAAAGCGAGAGGAACCCGAGATCTAGGCAACAATGACTTATCTCCTTGCCTCAATAACTAACTGGAAAGGAGGTACATTCTGCAGAAGACTGCTCACTGTGTCCAGGCAAACAGCAAGCACATTGGAGACTTGTTTTTTGCCGTGAGCATGATTTTTGTTTGAGTTGTGTGATTCAGTTATCTCAAAGTCTGAGCACTGCTGGATGAGATAACCGCTGGCATCCAGACCTATATAGAACACTAAGAAAAGACAGATGGGGAAACAATGTGCAGTGAAGCTTTGGAACCAAGTTCTAAACACTCCTGAGGGCGGCATCTCCACGGCTTCTCTGTTGGATTCACTGTGACAGCTTAAGGCCTGTCACAACCTGGCCCTCATCCACCTGATTCTCTGTTCCTGCCCCCATATTCTCCTCTGCAGAACTCATCCCATCGCTGACCAGGATCTGCACTTTGATATGCTTTTGCTCCAGCTCTTCACTCCCTGGAAGGCCTTCTGCTCTTCTCTGAGCATCTCCACTGCTGTCTGCCTAACACTCCAGACTTATCCTAAGGACAATCTTTCAAACTCCTCCTAGGTAGATACTTCCTCAACCCTCTCGCGCAAACACAGTTTTTCCTTTGAAGTCCAAGTACTTTGTTGACATGGATCGTGACACATAATTGCTCACAGCTTGATCTCATTAAATAAACTGTTGAACACTCAGTAATATTTGAACAGAACTGGACAACCAGACAAAATGAATCCAGTCTTAACAAACACCTTACTTTGCACAGACTGCAGAGGAAAATTCCAAGGGCTGATTCCAGTCTCTGCAAGCCTAAATGGATTTGCAATCCAACCAAAAGGCCAGAGCATCACATCTGCTGAGCTCACTAGCATGCTACAGCGTATGATGTGCAGCAGTTGCACTTTTTTGTAAAAGGTCCTATATTGTTTTGTGCAGAGAACTAGTCTACCTGTGATTATTTTACCACTGAAGGCACTATTTTAATAACACACTAAATGTCTCAGTTTTTGCATACCTTTCTACATAGGCAGGTACTTACTTGCTCCTCAAATCCTTTTCAGAAAGAAGCGTGCTGACATTTCTTACTCATCAGCTGCAATTGTTTTTAAGTATTCACTCACTATATTTACAAGTTTGCAGCTGCAGTAAAACCTGCATGCTTTGGGATTTGTCAGATTGCTTCCCATACTTAATCATTGCGCAAGATGTAAAAGCGGCACCTGGTTTTAGAATTGTAAATATCTTAGTGAATGTGATTTTAGGAACAAGGAAAAACATATTTAGGCTTAGTGGAAGTACCTAGATGATATCATTACCTTAGATAAAACTGTTCTTAATACAGAGATTATAATTTCTCTGAGGTCTAAGAAATCTTGCAAATTCTCTGTGCCAGGGAATGTTCTTCCATTCTCCTCCCCAGAAGCACCTTCCTGTAGAGACAGATGCAGACAGAGGGCTGGTGTGGGAGGCTGCAGACTGGGGTGTTAGCACTAGCACATAGCAGGAGCTGCATGATGTAGAGATGACACTGAGTCTGGGTCTAAAATCCCTTAATATAGCTATACTTGCATTTTTTTTCATTTATTCACTAGGAGACTTGAAATGAAAGGAAAAGGCTTTACTTTTATTTTGATATTTAAAAAACTTTGCTATTTCTGTGTAAATTTGTGGGCATTTTTTGGTCTTGTTTTATTGACAAGTATTAGTAGAGGTTGAACTTTGGACCTCCCTTTAGCTGAGGAAAAGGCCCTTTTTGACTCTTTTTAGCAGCGTCACTGACTTTGTATTTTGGGGCTCATTCAGCTGGCAGGGACCAAGGACATTTTATAATAGCAAGGCCTGCACAGGTGATTTTTCCTGTGAACTCTAAGGGAGTGAGGACAGCTATTTTTGTCCCCAGATTTGTTAAAGTTGCAGTTAGAAAGGAGATGGCAGCTCACTGCTGAATGAGATGATAGGATGACGGGTAATGGTGATGAGTCCACAGCCTTCCTGTACATGGCTTTATTCCTTAGCAGCATTCAACTCTCCTTCTGTTGTGTTTCTGAATTTCTTTGGCAAGTATTTTCCAGGTTGTAGGACCAATATACAGATATTTCCATCTTTTATGAAAGTAAACTCTAGGAAACTTCTGTAAAATAAGGGTGTGTTCAAGTTTCTTTATGAAAATCCTGTGATTAAAATTACTTACTCATATGCCCTTGATCTCAAATTTAATTAGCTCTGAATGAGCTAGGTTTAGGTATTCCAAAGGAAAACTCAAATCTCCTTTAATATTTCCCATACATTTCTACAACTCTTCATGACTGTCTCAGGTGCACGGCTGTGCTATACACATCTCAGGGGACACAGCTGTGTTATACACACCACAGGTGGTACATGGCTGTGTTTATACACACCTCAGGTGCTTACATCCATCTCAGGTGGCACAGAGTGTTATACACACCTCAGGTGACGTGGCTGTGTTTATACACGCACAATGCTATATACACCTCAGGTGACGCAACTGTGCTATACACACCTCAGGTAACACAGCTGTGTTATATACACCATAGGTGGTGCATGGCTGCGTTTATACACATCTCAGGTGACACAACTGTTTTATACACACCTCAGGTGTCTGGCTGTATTTATACACATCTCAGGTAACACAACTGTGTTATACACACCTCGGGTGACATGGCTGTGTTTATACACATCTCAGGTGACATAACTGTTTTATACACACCTCAGGTGACATGGCTGTACCTCAGATGACATGGCTGGTTTATACACACTTCAGGAGACATGGCTGTACCTCAGGTGACATGGCTGTGTTATGCACACCTCAGGTGATATGACTGCGTTATACACACCTCAGGTGACATTGCTGTACCTCAGGTGACATGGCTGTACCTCAGATAACATGGTTGTTTTATACACACCTCAGGTGACATGACTGTACCTCAGGTGACATGGTTGTGTTGTACACACCTCAGGTGACATGGCTTTATTATACACACCTCAGGTGACATGGCTGTACCTCAGGTGACATGGCTGTGTTGTACACACCTCAGGTGACGTGGCTTACCTCAGGTGACATGGCTGTGTTGTACACACCTCAGGTGACATGGCTGTACCTTAGGTGACATGAATGTGCCTTAGGTGACATGGTTGTACCTCAGGTGACATGGCTGTACCTAAGGTGACATGGCCATTTTATACACACCTCAGGTGACATGGCTGTACTTCAGGTGACATGGCTGTACCTCAGGTGACATGACTGTGTTGTACACACACCTCAGGTGACATGGTTGTACCTCAGGAGACATGACTGTACCTCAGGTGACATGGCTGTATGCCAGATAACATGGTTGTTTTATACACACCTCAGGTGACATGGCTGTACTTCAGGTGACATGGCTGTACCTCAGGTGACATGGCTGCGTTATACACACCTCAGGTGACATGGCTGTACCTCAGATAACATGGTTGTTTTATACACACCTCAGGTGACGTGGCTGTACCTCAGGTGACATGGCTGTGTTGTACACACCTCAGGTGACATGGCTGTGTTATACACACACCTCAGGTGACATGGCTATACCTTAGGTGACGTGAATGTACCTCAGGTGACATGACTGTACCTTAGGTGACATAGCTGTGTTATACAAGGCTTGGATGACATGAACCCTTGACCTTGCTGACAAACAGCAAAGGAGAACCAAAGGAACTGGCAAAAGTCAGGGCAAATGAAAAAAGAAAACAAACCTATCCTTCATAGAAAAAGATATTTATGTATCACAAGTTATGCAGTAGACAATACTTAACATTACAATAGTGGGACATTTTCTCGGCAGGACTCTGAGCACTGAACACTCTTGACAGGTTTCTGAGACCAGATTGCCTGTGTTCAAATCCTGGCTCCACCACTTATTCTCTGAGCAAACGTGGGCTAGTTCATTATTGTCTCTATGTCTTCTTTCATCATCAGTGAATAGGGATGTAATTAATCCTGACCTCATAGAATGTTATGGACTTTGAGGGGACACAACTCCTCACCCCCAGTGCCTCAGAATGTGACTGCATTTGGAGACAGGGCCCCAGAGAAGTGATTAGGCTAAAATGAGGCCGTTAGGATGGGCCTTGATCCAATATGACTGGTGTCCTTAGAAGAAGCAGAAATTAGGACTCATTGAGGGACACCAGGGATGTGCACACATACACACAAAAGGCTATATGATGACACAGGAAGAAGGCAGCCATCTGCAAGCCAACGAGAGAGGCCTCTGGAGAAATCGGTCCTGCTGGTCTGTTGGTCCAGCCTCCAGAACTATGAGAAACACATTTCTGCTGTTTAAGCCACCCTATCTGTGATATTTTTCTATGATACAGGGTTGTCATGAGGTTAATAAGGGTTCATGAGTCTCACCATTACTACATTTGTAGGATTTGTTTCCTTGTCCATATCTTAAATATGTCATGAACATTGGCTAAAAGTCTACTAATTATATTATTGTACTCTGCCAAAAACAAGCCATTTGCTACCTTTTTTTTTTCTTTGAGACAGAGTCTCGCTCTGTCGCCCAGGCTGGAGTGCAGTGGTATGATCTGGACTCACTGTAACCTCCACCTCCCAGGTTCAAGCAATTCTCATGCCTCAGCCTCCCGAGTAGCTAGGACTATAGGTACCCACCACCATGCCTGGCTAATTTTTGTACTTTTAGTAGAGATGGGATTTTGCCATGTTGGCCAGACTGGTCTTGAAATCCCAACCTCAGGTGATCCACCCGCCTTGACCTCCCAAAGTGCTGGGATTACAGGCGTGAGCCACCGTGCATGGCCTGATTTGCATCTTTGAGCCTCATCCATAAAATGGGGACACTGCCTTTTGTGATCTCTAAGAAAATCATGTTGATCTAAAAATCAGTGATTTAAAAATGGATTCCGGTTTGATGGAAGAAACTACTATAGGGAGCATAGCTTGGGTCCAGCAGCAAGCAGTGAAACCTGAGCTGCTGGGAAGACAAGCCATGGGAGGATGGTCCTGGGGACTCACCAGCACCATTTGGAGACACCAGTCCAGCCTGGGTCCAGGTGAGGTGAGGAGGAGAAGCTGTAGCAGCACATTTGCTGCTGAGCCGAGGGAAGGACAAAACCAAAACCAAAAATATATAAAATGTGGGAGTGGGTGGAGTGCATAAGACTTCATTAGACAATCCCTGAAAGACATCAGATATCACAAAGGAACCCTAGCCAATGGAAAAAAAGAGGATTGGAAATTCTTTCAGGAGCCATAGCCCAACATTTTAGGGAAAAAAGGACATAGAATAGACAGAGGCAAGAGAATGTAGAGAACAGATGGCAAAACTAGAGCATTTTATAAATAGTGACGTGCAATGCAGACTGTTAACAGCCAATATACTTAACTGGGGCCACAGATCTTGACTTCTTCCTGGAATAAGATATGTATTTTTGGAAAATGGGGCATAAAAAATTGGCTCATGTGAAAGAAAGCTGTATGCATTTGTTTTACACTTTAGCACATTTTAAGCTGCCTTTCACACAAATAGAAAATAATTAACACAGATATATATCATCCAAGTAATAAGCATGACATGGCAGAGATTAAATTTTTTATCCAGATTTAACCTTTGGAAGATAAACATGGGCTCTGAGCTGCACTCTCAGTTATTCTTCATCAATTTTAATTTAGAGGGTATCTGTCTCCTCTGAGCTGTCTGAAAATATTATCCAAATTTTTGGTGTAAAGTGAGTATGCACTTGGGAGACATAATGCATCATGCTTGCCCCTGTAGCCAGCTGTCAGAGGGATTCACTTGCAAACTTCTACTCCATCACTGTGGAGAGAAATATAAAGTTATCTCTTGAACTAACGGTCATTGGTTAGGGAAACTATGACTCCAGGAACACCTCATTCTTCTCCCTTCACTACCCAAAGTGCTATTGCTGCCAAATGGAAATGAAGCCAAATTCTAGCTCTCTCCAGATGGTAGAGGATGTTTTATCAATGGAAACAATGAAAAGCCTAGGGAAAGTCGGGTGCAATTCTTATAAAAGGTATGGGCTACCATTACTAATTTGGGTAAAGAAGGAAAGTGTTCTAAAATTCTATTGTTATGCTTCAACTCCTGCTAACTTACTGAGTAGGCTTTAAATGAAGGAGAAACAACAAAATTTTCAGATCTGGTACATTTTCTTTTTTTCTTTTCTTTTTTTTTTTTTTTTTTTGTTTGAGACGGAGTCTGGCACTGTCTCCCAGGCTGGAGTGCAGTGGCGCGATCTCTGCTCACTGCAAGCTCCGCCTCCCAGGTTCACGCCATTCTCCCACCTCAGCCTCCCGAGTAGCTGGGACTACAGATGCCCACCACCACGCCTGGCTAATTTTGTTTTTGTATTTTCAGTAGAGAGGTGGTTTCACCATGTTCGCCAGGATGGTCTCGATCTCCTGACCTCGTGATCCACCTGCCTTGGCTTCCCAGAGTGCTGGGATTACAGGTGTGAGCCACCAAGCCTGGCCAGTACACTTTCCTTTAACGTGAACTTTCTGTGAAAAGTTTAAAAGGGAAGGACTAGGAAGAACTGAAGTCTCCCACATCCTTATTTCAAGAACAAAATCCCTCTGCTAATGATATTAGAAGGAGTGATACATAATGCAGTGGAAAGAAGGTTCAACTAACAGACAGGAGACAGGTCTTATCTTGACTTTGCCACCAACTAATTCTATGATCTTAGCCAGGTCACTTAAATTCCAACAAATTCAATTTCCTCTTCTATCAAGTAACAAGTTAATCTTTAAAATTTCTTCCAACTCTAACAGTCTTGATTCTGAGCAACTGGATGTTACTCCTTAGCTATATATCCCTCCTTCCATTTTTAGCTCACATTGCTATAACAAAAATACCATAGACTGGGTGTCTAAAATAATAAGCATTTATTTCTTGCAGGTCTGGAGGCTGGGAAGTCCAAGATCAAGGCACTCACAAATTTGGTGTCTGGTGAGGGCCCACTTCCTGGTTCACAGATGGTAATCTTCTCCTTGTGTCTTCACATGATGGAAGGTGCAAGAGAACTCTCAGGGTCTCTTTTGAAAGGATACTACTCCCATTCATGTAGGCTCCACTCCTATGGCATAATCAACCTCCCAAAGACCCCATCTCCTTATACCATCTCACTGGGGATTAGGGTCACAACATACAAATTCTGGAGAACACAAACCTTCAATCTATAACACCTTCCAAGTTTCTCCCTTCTTGATTAACTGCCTGAGCTCTACACCAGATAGTGCAAAATATATCCACTTTTCTACCCATGAGTGGATTACTGCTTAAAAACAGATAATAAGTCCTTTTGCCCAGAAGCCCAAAGTGAAGTTATCCATATGTTCAATATGTACACGTCTATGTCATCTGTGTAAAGTTAAGTTTCAGGAAAGAACTGTGGAATAAATGTGCAAAACCATTGAGGAAAATTCTTCTAAAAACCAAGAACAATGGGGGTAATCTAGTCCCCCCAAGGAGTTAAATATGGTACAAAGCTATAATAATTAATGAACCATACTGATATATAAATAGAGAGGAAAATTGGAACAGAAGAGAGAGTCTAGAAATAAATCCACATACAGATGAGCATTTAGTATAGAAAAAGGCAGCTTTGCATATCAGTGGAGACAAGAAGGACATAAACAAGTAGCCATTGGGAAAAAATTAATTAGATCTCTAACTCCCTCTTTACACCAAAATTAACTCCAGATGCCTGAAAGATCTCAATATTTTTTAAAAAGAAAACCAAAATAAAAGCCTTTATAAGAGGATTAGAGGAGCTCTTGGGAGAGTACTTCAATGTAGGAAAGACTCAAAATCCAGAAGCCATGTAAAAAGGAAAGAAGAAATTTGACTACATAAAACATTTTTTAAATGACTGCATGAAAAAAACTCACACAGTCAAAATATGGATGAAATTTCTAGTCTCCTACCCTCAAGTAAACAAAATGACCTTGTCTTGTGGTCGAGTTGCAGCTCATGGAGTTGAGTTCAAATTAGGCCAGGGGCTCTGCTACTTCTGAGCAAGTGTCTGAGTCTCAAGTTCCCCATCTCTAACATGGGCATGAAAAATGGCTCCTCCTCCTTCAGAAGTTTTCACCAGGATTACATGCAGCAATACCTGACATGGAATGTCCACAACTGTGCAGAGTAACCACTAGGAGTTAAGTTCCTACAGGTGGTCTTTGCTCTACCTCTCAATTTCAATAGAGCTCAATGAGAAATGCTTTGAAAGTGCAGAAAAACAGAAGTCACGTCCAGCAGGGAAATCAAGAAAGGCTCCTGAGCACGAAGCATAGGACCAACAATCAGAGAATGAAACCACACAACACAGGCAAGCCCAAGCCCTATGGAGAGCACATCACATCTCCAAACAGGTGCCATGGAGGACACTGTGAGACACAGCAGGTTAGCACTCAAGACAGTCCCTCAATCTAGCCATGAGGCATACCATCAGCACATCTCTATTTGTAAATGGAAATTCTTTGCCTCTGTAGTCTATATTTGGTTTTGGAATTGTGAAAATTAGTAGACTCATCACAGAAAGATCAGTGCCAACCAGATGCCAGCTATGTGATTAGTCAGCTTTCTGTAATCCCAGCATATTAGAGCTGGAATAATAAAGAAAAATGACTACCATTTATTTAGCATCTATTCTCTGCCAGGCACTATACCAGGAATACCTATCCACATGCAGTCAAATATTTATGAAGCACTTCTTAGGGTGTGTTGCTGTCACAGGAGCTGGAGAGAATCATACCTGACACTGCCCCTGACTGTAGCTGTCAGAGCTCAGCAGGGCATATGGGCCAGCAGTAAAATGTGGTGAGTGCTGAGGGGATACAAAGAGGGCACCTAACCATGCCTGGGGCTCAGCCAACACTTTCAAGGGGCAGTGCCTCAATGCTAGGGGCTGAAGGAGGGAAGAGGACAACAGAGGAAATAAAATGACCTCAACAGAGGGAGTGCACAGTTGAAAGGGTATATCCTAAATGTATTTAATGTAGTTGCTGCCTCAACATCCATTTTTAAGCCAGGCGTAAGTTGTCTAAAACTCAGTTGTACTCTGCCACTTTTGTCTACTTTTCTGTCTTTCTTCTTCTTTGTGTGTGTGTGTGTGTGTGTGTGATAGGAAAGAGTGCATACAGCTGACCTGCCACATTTGGCCTAGTTAAAATGTCCCCTTCCCACGTGGTTGTTTGTGACGTGGCCCTCTTGTTCCTCATCCCACTGACCCAAAAAACAACATATCCCACAGCTACTGACCATGATACAACCTAATGGTCAATGCCAGAGTCATGTAAATAAGCTCCCCTTCATGTGCATATTTTTTGAAGTAGCCAATCCATACCCCTCCTGGGAAGCCTAAGAAATAATTCCCATGAACCTTAATATAGCTTAATACAGGCTCAATGAAGGCATAGTCCCACATATTCTCCTCTCTCTCTTTCTCTCTCTCCACCACTAATTGAACTCCCTGCCACCTCCAGATTTCTTGTCTGCCTCCGATCAGCACCCTGACCTTGCTGGGACCTGTGAGTAATACATTTCTTCTGTTTCATGAATTTTGGATTCACTTCCTCACTGTGTCTCACCTGACACACATTACCAAACTTAATTTTCCTCCTGGTCAGGGCAGAGCTAAAATTTATGGCCACTCTCCCGAAAGCAACCTCAAGACCAAATTAGAAAAATAAAAAAGTCCTAACAACAGGAATCACAACAGGAAGCACAGTAGGTCGAGGAAATCAAAGTCCCTTAGTCTGGTGAGACCCATGAGTTCAGAGTTGGTGGGGAAAAATGAGGCCTCAGAGGTCAGGAAGCCCGGCTCCATCTCGAGGTCACTGGGAAGCTACTGAAACGCTGGGACCAGGAAAGGGGCATGTTTAAAGTTGGGTTTTGGAAAGACCTATTTGGCCCTTCCAAAAGTGGAAAATGAAATGGATGAACGGAAGCATCCTTGGAGGTGGGGAGAAGTGGGTGTCCTGGAGCAGAAATGGGGTTTGTGAGGAAGAAGGAGAAGTCACAGTTAAGGCCAGGGCCTACCTCCTTCCTCCGGCCCAGGACCTGGGGGAGGGGCACCATTTATGAACTACCAGCTTTGGAATCTGACAGAGGAGGCCCAGATCCCATCTTCACCATCCTCAAAGTGACCTCAGGCAGTTGTTTTGTTTTGTTTTTTGAGATGGAATTTTGCGCTTGTTGCGCAGGCTAGAGTGCAGTGGCATGATCTTGGCTCACTGCAACCTCTACCTCCTGGGTTCAAGTGAATCTTCTGCCTCAGCCTCCCGAGTAGCTGGAATTACAGGCATGTGCCACCATGCCTGGCTAACTTTTTTGTATTTTTAGTAGAGACAGGGTTTCATCATATTGGTTAGGCTGATCTCGAACTCCTGACCTCAGGTGATCTGCTTGCCTTGGCCTCCCAAAGTTCTGAAATTACAGGTGTGAGCCACCATGCCCATCCAGGTTCTTAAAACTTAGACGAGCTCCTAAAATTGAATAATATTTTTAGTATTGTGCTATATCGTAGTTCCTCTCACTATTAAACACATAGCAAGCATCCAATAAATAATGGTCGTCATGACATTTATTAATCAAAACTATGCACATATGTTTTAAAATCAATATATATTTAAATACTCCAAATATGATTTATATTCATATTATTCTACATATTACATGTATTAGGAAGTAGACTAATTACAATAAAATTGGCAGCTTTGAAAGGAAAACAGCAGTCACAGGGGTCCTGTGGGTGTGGGTTGAAGGAAGCATGTGCTCCCTTGTCCAGGCATTAGTGGGTGGGAGAAGCCAAGATTTGGTGTTGAGAACATCTCCAAGCACTGCAGCCACCACTTTCCATGACCTCTCCAGCATCTGTCCCCACCTCATTTTCTTCCCAGTTCCACCCCTCAGCTGGTCATTTATAGGTGGATGCCTCATCTTATGTCTCTCATAAGACCATGTTCTGGGACTGCACAAATAGTTCTGGTCCCTGGGCCTCTCCATGCCACAGCAGTAATGCAGTAGGGGCACAGAGATGGGCTCAGCTGGAGGTCCCATGACCTCCTCATTCCTTCACTCCTTAAGCCTCTGTTTCCTGATCTGTAAATGTGGTCAATAATGACCTCACAAGATGGCACTGAGCACTAAACACAAAGCTCCAAAAGCCATTTTGGGAACAAAATGAATATTCAGCAAACATTAACCAGTCTCACTTAAAAAAAAAAAAAAGTATCTACTTACACCCCCAATCTCAGCATTTTTGGAGGCTGAGGCACGAGCATCACTTGAGGCCAGGAACTCAAGAGCAGCCTGGGCACTATAGCAAGACCCCTATCTCTACAAAAAGATAAAAATAAAATTAGCCACTACAGCTCCCAGCGTGAGTGATGCAGAAGATGGGTGATTTCTGCATTTCCAACTGAGGTGCCAGCTTCATCTCACTGGGGCTTGCCAGACAGTGGGTGCAGTCCACGGAGCAGGGTGGGGCATCGCCTCACCCAGGAAGCACAAGGGGTCAGGGAATTCCCTTTCCTAGCCAAGGGAAGCCGTGAGAGATGGTACCTGGAAAATCGGGACACTCCCACCCTAATACTGCACTTTTCCAACAGTCTTAGCAAATGGCACACCAGGAGATTATATCCCGTGCCTGGCTTACAGGGTCCCATGCCCACAGAGCCACGCTCACTGCTAGCACAGCAGTCTGAGATCAAACTGCAAGGTGGAAGCAAGCCTGGGGGAGAGGCGTCCAGCATTGCTGAAGCTTGAGTAGGTAAACAAAGTGGCCAGGAAGCTCAAACTGGGTGGAGCCCACCGCAGCTCAAGGAAGCCTGCCTGCCTCTGTATACTCTACCTCTGGGGGCAGGGCATAGTTGAACAAAAGGCAGCAGAAACTTCTTCAGATTTAGACATCCCTGTCTGACAGCTTTGAAGAGAGCAGTGGTTCTCCCAGCACAGTTTGGGATCTAAGAACAGACAGACTGTTTCCTCAAGTGGGTCCCCTGACCCCCAAGTAGCCTAACTGGGAGACACCACACAGTAGGGGCTGACTGACACATCGTACAGCCAGGTGCCCCTCTGAGACGAAGCTTCCAGAGGAAGGATCAGGCAGCAACATTTACCGTTCTGCAATATTTGCTGTTCTGCAGCCTCTGCTGGTGATACCCAGGCAAACAGGGTCTGGAGCAGACCTTCAGCAAATGCCAACAGACCTGCAGCTGAGGGTCCTGACTGTTAGAAGGAAAACTAACAAACAGAAAGGACATCCATACCGAAACCCCATCTGTACATCACCATCATCAAAGACCAAAGGTAGATAATACCAAAAAGATGGGGAGAAACCAGAGCAGAAAAGCTGGAAATTCTAAAAATCATAGTGCCTCTTCTCCTCCAAAGGAATGCAGCTCCTTGCCAGCAACGGAAGAAAGCTGGATGGAGAATGACTTCGATGAGTTTAGAGAAGGCTTCACATGATAATAATAAACTTTTCCAAGCTAAAGGATCATGTTCGAACCCATTGCAAAGAAGCTAAAAACCTTGAAAAAAGATTAGACAAATGGCTAACTAGAATAAACAGTGTAGAGAAGACCTTAAATGACCTGATGGAGCTGAAAGCAATAGCATGAGAACTACGTGACGCATGCACAAGCTTCAGTAACTGATTTGATCAAGTGGTAGAATGGGTATTAGTGATTGAAGATCAAATGAATGAAATGAAGCAAGAAGAGAAGTTTAGAGAAAAAAGAGTAAAAAGAAACAAACAAAGCCTCCAATAAATATGGGACTATGTGAAAAGACCAAATCTACGTCTGATTGGTGTACCTGAAAGTGACAGGGAGAATGGAACCAAGTTGGACAACACACTTCAGGATATTATCCATGAGCACTTCCCGTACCTAGCAAGGCAGGACAACATTCAAATTCAGGAAATACAGAGAACACCATGAAGATATTCCTTGAGAAGAGCAACTCCAAGACACGTAATTGTCAGATTCACCAAAGTTCAAATGAAGGAAAAAATGTTAAGGGCAGCCAGAGAGAAAGGTCGGGTTACCCACAAAGGGAAGCCCATCAGACTAACAGTGAATCTCTCAGCAGAAACTCTACAAGCAAGAAGAGAGTGGGGCCAATATTCAACATTCTTAAAGAAAAGAATTTTCAACCCAGAATTTCATATCCAGCCAAACTAAACTTCATAAGTGAAGGAGAAAAAACATCCTTTACAGACAAACAAATGCTGAGAGATTTCGGCACCACCAGACCTGCCTTACAAGAGCTCCTGAAGGAAGTACTAAACATGGAAAGGAACGACTGGTACCGGCCACTGCAAAAATATGCCAAATTGTAAGGCCCATCAATGCTAGGAAGAAATTGCATCAACTAACGAGCAAAATAACCAGCTAATATCATAATGACAAGATCAAACTCACATATAACAATATTAACCTTAAATGTAAATGGGCTAAATGCTCCAATTAAAAGACACAGACTGGCAAATTAGATAAAGAGTCAAGACCCATCAGTGTGCTGTATTCAGGAGACCCATCTCATGTGCAGAGACACACATAGGCTCAAAATAAAGGGATGGAGGAAGATCTACCAAGCAAATGGAAAAAAAAAAAAAAAAACAGGGGTTGCAATCCTAGTCTCTGATAAAACACACCTTAAACCAACAGAGATCAAAAGAGATAAAGAAGGCCATTACATAATGGTAAAGGGATTAATTCAACAAGAAGAGTTAACTATCCAAAAACATATGCAGTCAATACAGGAGCACCCAGATTCATAAAGCAAACCCTAGAGACCTACAAAGACATTTAGACTCCCACACAATAATAATGGGAGACTTTAACACCCCACTGTCAATATTAGACAGATCAACGAGACAGAAGGTTAACAAGGATATCCAGGAATTGAACTCAGCTTTGCACCAAGTGGACCTAATAGACATCTGCAGAACTCTCCACCCAAAATCAACAGAATATACATTCTTCCCAGCACCACATCACACTTGTTCTGAAATTGACCACATAGTTGCAAGTAAAGCACTCCTCAGCTAATGTAAAAGAACAGAAATCACAACAAACTGTCTCTCAGACCACGGTGCAATCAAATTAGAGCTCAGGATTAAGAAACTCACTCAAAACTGCTCAACTACATGGAAACGGAGCAACCTGCCCCTGAATGACTACTGGGTAAATAACAAAGTGAAGGCAGAAATAAAGATGTTGTTTGAAACCAGTGAGAAAAAAGACACAACGTATCAGAATCTCTGGGACACATTTAAAGCAGTGTGTAGAGGGAAATTTATAGCCCTAAATGCCCACAAGAGAAAGCAGGAAAGATCTAAAATCAACACCCTAAGATCACAATTAAAAGAACTAGAGAACCAAGAGCAAACACATTGAAAAGCTAACAGAAGGCAAGAAATAACCAACATCAGAGCAGAACTGAAGGAGATAGAGACACATCTCTATCTCCCTTCACAAAATCAATAAATCCAGGAGCTGGTTTTTTGAAAAGATCAACAAAACTGATAGACCGCTAGCAAGACTAATAAAGAAGCAAAGAGAGAAGGATCAAATAGATGCAATAAAAAATGATAAAGGGGATATCACCATCGATCCCACAGAAATACAAACTACCATCAGGGAATACTATAAACACCTCTATGCAAATAAACTAGAAAATCTAGAAGAAATGGATAAATGCCTCAACACATACACCCTCCCAACTAGGAAGAAGTTGAATCCTTGAATAGACCAATAACAGGCTCTGAAATTGAGGCAATAATTAATAGCCTACCAACTAAAAAAAGTCCAGGACCGGATGGATTCACAGTCTAATTCTACCAGAGATACAAAGAGGAGCTGATACCATTCCTTCTGAAACTATTCCAATCAATAGAAAGAGAGGGAATCCTCCCTAACTCATTTTATGAGGCCAGCATCATCCTGATACCAAAACCTGGCAGAGATAAAACAAAAAAAGAGAATTTTAGATCAATATCCCTGATGAACATCAACACAAAAATCCTCAATAAAATACTGGCAAACCGAATCCAGCAGCACATCAAAAAGTTTATCCACCATGGTCAAGATTGCTTCACCCCTGGGATGCAAGGCTGGTTCAACACATGCAAACTAAATCACATATGCAAATCAATAAATGTAATCCATCATATAAACAGAACCAAAGACAAAAACCACATGATTATCTCAATAGATGCAGAAAAGGCCTTCAACAAAATTCAACAGCCCTCATGCTAAAAACTGTCCATAAATGAGGTATTGATGGGACATATCTCAAAATAATAAGAGCTCTTTATGACAAACACACAGCCAATATCATACTGAATGGGCAAAAACTGGAAGCATTCCCTTGGAAAACTGGCACAAGACAGGGATGCCCTGTCTCACCACTCCTATTCAGCACAGTGTTGGAAGATCAGGCCAGGACAATCAGGCAGGAGAAAGAAATAAAGGGTATTCAATTAGGAAAAGAGGAAGTCAAATTGTTCCTGTTTGTAGATGACATGATTGCATATTTAGAAAACCCCATCGTCTCAGCCCAAAATCTCCTTAAGCTGACAGGCAACTTCAGCAAACTCTCAGGATGCAAAATCAATGTGCAAAAATCACAAACATTCCTATACATGAATAACAGACAAACAGAGAGCCAAATCATGAGTGAACTCATTCACAATTGCTTCAAAGGGAATAAAATACCTAGGAATCCAACTTACAAGGGATGTGAAGGACCTCTTCAAGGACATCTACAAACCACTGTTCAACAAAATAAGAGTACACAAACAATGGAAAAACATTCCATGCTCATGGATAGGAAGAATCAGTACTGTGAAAATGGCCATAGGTAATTTATAGATTCAATGCCATCCCCATCGAGCTACCAATGACTTTCTTCACAGATTTGGAAAAAACCACTTTAAAGTTCATATGGAACCAAAAAAGAGCCCATATTGCCAAGACAATCCTAAGCCAAAAGAACAAAGCTGGAGGCATCACGCTACCTGACTTCAAACTATACTACAAGTCTACAGTAACCAAAACAGCATGGTACTGGTACCAAAACAGATATATAGACCAATGAAACAGAACAGAGCTCTCAGCAATAATACCACACATCTGATCTTTGACAAACCTGACAGAAACAAGAAATGGGTAAAGAATTCCTTATGTAATAAATGGTGCTGGGAAAACTGGCTAGCCATATGTAGAAAGCTGGAACTGGTTCCCTTCCTTACACTTTATACAAAAATTAATTGGGGGTGGAGCAAGATGGCCGAATAGGAACAGCTCCAGTCTCCAACTCCCAGCGTGAGCGACACAGAAGACCGGTGATTTCTGCATTTTCAACTGAGGTACTGGGGTCATCTCACTGGGGAATGCCGGACAACTGGTGCTGGTCAGCTGCTGCAGCCCGACCAGCGAGAGCTGAAGCAGGGCGAGGCATTGCCTCCCCTGGGAAGCGCAAGGGGGAAGGGAATCCCTTTTCCTAGCCAGGGGAACTGAGACACACAACACCTGGAAAATCGGGTAATTCCCACCCCAATACTGTGCTTTAAGCAAATGGGCACACCAGGAGATTATACCCACACCTGGCCGGGAGGGTCCCACAGCCACGGAGCCTCCCTCATTGCTAGCACAGCAGTCTGTGATCTAACCGAAATGGCAGCAGCGAGGCTGGGGGAGGGGCGCCCGCCATTGCTGAGGCTTAAGTAGGTAAACAAAGCTGCTGGGAAGCTCGAACTGGGTGGAGCTCACAGCAGCTCAAGGAAACCTCCCTGTCTCTGTAGACTCCACCTCTGGGAACAGGGCACAGCTAAACACCAAAAGGGGAAGCAGCAGAGGCCTGTGCAGACGTGAACGACTCTGTCTGACAGCTTTGAAGACAGCAGTGGATCTCCCAACACGGAGGTTGAGATCTGAGAATGGACAGACTGCCTGCTCAAGTGGGTCCCTGACCCCTGAGTAGCCTAACTGGGAGACATCCCCCACTAGGGGCAGTCTGACACCCCACACCTCACAGGGTGGAGTACACTCCTGAGAGGAAACTTCCAAAGTAAGAATCAGACAGGTACACTTGCTGTTCAGCAATATTCTATCTTCTGCAACCTCTGCTGCTGATACCCAGGCAAACAGGGTCTGGAGTGGACCTCAAGCCATCTCCAACAGACCTACAGCTAAGGGTCCTGACTATTAGAAGGAAAACTATCAAACAGGAAGAATACCTATACCAAAACCCCATCAGTACGTCACCATCATCAAAGACCAGAGGCAGATAAAACCACGAAGATGGGGAAGAAGCAGGGCAGAAAAGCTGGGAATTCAAGAAATAAGAGCACATCTCCCCCTGCAAAGGAGCGCAGCTCATCACCAGCAATGGATCAAAGCTGGTCAGAGAATGACTTTGACGAAATGAGAGAAGAAGGCTTCAGTCCATCAAACTTCTCAGAGCTAAAGGAGGAATTACATACCCAGTGCAAAGAAACTAAAAATCTTGAAAAAGAGTGGAATAATTGATAGCTATAATTAATGCAGAGAAGGTCATAAATGAAATGACAGAGATGAAAATCATGACACGAGAAATACGTGACAAATGCACAAGCTTCAGTAACCGACTCGATCAACTGGAAGAAAGAGTATCAGCGATTGAGGATCAAATGAATGAAATGAAGCGAGAAGAGAAACCAAAAGAAAAAAAAAAAAGAAATGAACAAAGCCTGCAAGAAGTATGGGATTATGTAAAAAGACCAAATCTACGTCTGATTGGGGTGCCTGAAAGTGAGGGGGAAAATGGAACCAAGTTGGAAAACACTCTTCAGGATATCATCCAGGAGAATTTCCCCAACCTAATAGGGCAGGCCAACATTCAAATTCAGGAAATACAGAGAACGCCACAAAGATACTCCTCCAGAAGAGCAACTTCAAGACACATAATTGCCAGATTCACCAAAGTTGAAATGAAGGAAAAAATCTTAAGGGCAGCCAGAGAGAAAGGTCGGGTTACCCACAAAGGGAAGCCCATCAGACTAACAGCAGACCTCTCGGCAGAAACTCTACAAGCCAGAAGAGAGTGGGGGCCAATATTCAACATTCTTAAAGAAAAGAATTTTAAACCCACAATTTCATATCCAGCCAAACTAAGTTTCATCAGTGAAGGAGAAATAAAATCCTTTACAGATAAGCAAATACTTAGAGATTTTGTCACCACCAGGCCTGCCTTACAAGAGACCCTGAAGGAAGCACTAAACATGGAAAGGAACAACCGGTACCAGCCATTGCAAAAACATGCCAAAATATAAAGACCATCGAGGCTAGGAAGAAACTGCAATCAACTAACGAGCAAAATAACCAGTTAATATCATAATGGCAGGATCAAGTTCACACATAACAATATTAACCTTAAATGTAAATGGACTAAATGCTCCAATTAAAAGACACAGACTGGCAAACTGGATAAAGAGTCAAGACCCATCAGTCTGCTGTATTCAGGAGACCCATCTCACATGCAGAGACATACATAGGCTCAAAAAAAGGGATGGAGGAAGATCTACCAAGCAAATGGAACAACCAAAAAACGCAGGGGTTGCAATCCTAGTCTCTGATAAAACAGACTTTAAACTGTCAAAGATCAAAAGAGACAAAGAAGGCCATTACATAATGGTAAAGGGATCAATTCAACAGGAAGAGCTAACTATCCTAAATATATATGCACCCAATACAGAAGCACCCAGATTCATAAAGCAAGTCCATAGAGACTTACAAAGAGACTTAGACTCCCATACAATAATAATGGGAGACTTCAACACTCCACTGTCAACATTAGACAGATCAATGAGACAGAAAGTTAACAAGGATATCCAGGAATTGAACTCATCTCTGCACCAGCGGACCTAATAGACATCTATAGAACTCTCCACCCCAAATCAACAGAATACATTCTTCTCAGCACCACATAGCACTTATTCCAAATTGACCACATAATTGGAAGTAAAGCACTCCTCAGCAAATGTAAAAGAACAGAAATTATAACAAACTGTCTCTCAGACCACAGGGCAATCAAACTAGAACTCAGGACTAAGAAACTCAATCAAAACCGCTCAACTACATGGAAACTGAACAACCTGCTCCTGAATGACTACTGGGTACATAACGAAATGAAGGCAGAAATAAAGATGTTCTTTGAAACCAATGAGAACAAAGATACAACATACCAGAATCTCTGGGACACATTTAAAGCAGTGTGTAGAGGGAAATTTATAGCACTAAATGCCCACAAGAGAAAGCAGGAAAGATCTAAAATTGACACTCTAACATCACAATTAAAAGAACTGGAGAAGCAAGAGCAAACACATTCAAAAGCTAGCAGAAGGCAAAAAATGACTAAGATCAGAGCAGAACTGAAGGAGATAGAGGCACAAAAAACCCTCCAAAAAATCAGTGAATCCAGGAGTTGTTTTTTTGAAAAAATCAACAAAATTGACAGACCGCTAGCAAGACTAATAAAGAAGAAAAGAGAGAAAAATCAAATAGATGCAATAAAAAAATGATAAAGGGGATATCACCACGGACCCCACAGAAATACAAACTACCATCAGAGAATACTATAAACACCTCCGTGCAAATCAACTAGAAAATCTAGAAGAAATGGATAATTTCCTGGACACTTACACTCTCCCAAGACTAAACCAGGAAGAAGTTGAATCCCTGAATAGACCAATAGCTGGCTCTGAAATTGAGGAAATTATTAATAGCCTACCTACCAAAAAAAGTCCAGGACCAGATGGATTCACAGCTGAATTCTACCAGAGGTACAAGGAGGAGCTGGTAGCATTCCTTCTGAAACTATTCCAATCAATAGAAAAAGAGAGAATCCTCCCTAACTCATTTTATGAGGCCAACATCATCCTGATACCAAAACCTGGCAGAGACACAACAAAAAAAGAGAATTTTAGACCACTATCCCTGATGAATAACGATGCAAAAATCCTCAATAAAATACTGGCAAACCGGATTCAGGAGCACATCAAAAAGCTTATCCACCATGATCAAGTGGGCTTCATCCCTGGGATGCAAGGCTGGTTCAACATTCGCAAATCAATCAACATAATCCAGCATATAAACAGAACCAAAGACAAGAACCACATGATTATCTCAATAGATGCAGAAAAGGCTTTTGACAAAATTCAACAGCCCTTCATGCTAAAAACGCTCAAGAATTCGGTATTGATGGAACGTACCTCAAAATAATAAGAGCTATTTATGACAAACCCACAGCCAATATCATACTAAATGGGCAAAAACTGGAAAAATTCCCTTTGAAAACTGGCACAAGACAGGGATGCCCTCTCTCACCACACCTATTCAACATAGTGTTGGAAGTTCTGGCTAGGGCAATCAGGCAAGAGAAAGAAATCAAGGGTATCCAGTTAGGAAAAGAAGAAGTCAAATTGTCCCTGTTTGCAGATGACATGATTGTATATTTAGAAAACCCCATCGTCTCAGCCCAAAATCTCCTTAAGCTGATAAGCAACTTCAGCAAAGTCTCAGGATACAAAATTAATGTGCAAAAATCACAAGCATTCTTATACACCAGTAACAGACAAACAGAGAGCCAAATCATGAATGAACTTCCATTCACAATTGCTTCAAAGAGAATCAAATACCTAGGAATACAACTTACAAGGGATGTAAAGGACCTCTTCAAGGAGAACTACAAACCACTGCTCAGTGAAATAAAAGAGGACACTAACAAATGGAAGAACATACCATGCTCATGGATAGGAAGAATCAATATCGTGAAAATGGCCATACTGCCCAAGGTGATTTATAGATTCAATGCCATCCCCATCAAGCTACCAATGACTTTCTTCATAAAATTGGAAAAAACGGCTTTAAAGTTCATATGGAACCAAAAAAGAGCCTGCATTGCCAAGACAATCCTAAGTCATAAGAACAAAGCTGGAGGCATCATGCTACCTGACTTCGAACTATACTACAAGGCTACAGTAACCAAAACAGCATGGTACTGGTACCAAAACAGAGATATAGACCAATGGAACAGAACAGAGTCCTCAGAAATAATACCACACTTCTACAGCCATCTGATCTTTGACAAACCTGAGAGAAACAAGAAATGGGGAAAGGATTCCCTATTTAATAAATGGTGCTGGGAAAATTGGCTAGCCATAAGTAGAAAGCTGAAACTGGATCCTTTCCTTACTCCTTATACGAAAACTAATTCAAGATGGATTGGAGACTTAAATGTTAGACCTAATACCATAAAAACCCTAGAAGAAAACCTAGGTAGTACCATTCAGGACATAGGCATGGGCAAGGACTTCATGTCTGAAACACCAAAAGCAATGGCAACAAAAGCCAAAATTGACAAATGGGATCCAATTAAACTAAAGAGCGTCTGCACAGCAAAAGAAACTACCATCAGAGTGAACAGGCAACCTACAGAATGGGAGAACATTTTTGCAATCTACTCATCTGACAAAGGGCTAATATCCAGAATCTACAAAGAACTCAAACAAATTTACAAGAAAAAAACAAACAACTCCATCAAAAAGTGGGCAAAGGATATGAACAGACATTTCTCAAAAGAAGACATTCATATGGCCAACAGACACATGAAAAAATGCTCATCATCACTGGCCATCAGAGAGATGCAAATCAAAACCACAATGAGATACCATCTCACACCAGTTAGAATGGCAATCATTAAAAAGTCAGGAAACAACAGGTGCTGGAGAGGATGTGGAGAAATAGGAACACTTTTACACTGTTGGTGGGATTGTAAACTAGTTCAACCATTATGGAAAACAGTATGGCAATTCCTCAAGGATCTAGAACTAGATGTACCGTATGACCCAGCCATCCCACTACTGGGTATATACCCAAAGGATTATAAATCATGCTGCTATAAAGACACATGCACACGCATGTTTATTGCAGCACTATTCACAATAGCAAAGACTTGGAATCAACCCAAATGTCCATCTGTGACAGACTGGATTAAGAAAATGTGGCACCATCAGAGAAATGCAAATCAAAACCACAATGAGATACCATCTCACACCAGTTAGAATGGCAATCATTAAGAAGTCAGGAAACAATAGATGTTGGAGAGGATGTGGAGAAATAGGAACACTTTTACACTGTTGGTGGGATTGTAAACTAGTTCAACCATTATGGAAAACAGTATGGCGATGCCTCAAGGATCTAGAACTAGATGTACCATATGACCCAGCCATCCCACTACTGGGTATATACCCAAAGGATTATAAATTACTCTACTGCAAAGACACATGCACACGTATGTTTATTGCGGCACTATTCACAATAGCAAAGACTTGGAATCAACCCAAATGTCCATCTGTGACAGACTGGATTAAGAAAATGTGGCACATATACACCATGGAATACTATGCAGCCATAAAAAAGGATGAGTTTGCGTCCTTTGTAGGGACATGGATGCAGCTGGAAACCATCATTCTTAGCAAACTATCACAAGAAGAGAAAACCAAACACCGCATGTTCTCACTCATAGGTGGGAACTGAACAATGAGATCACTTGGACTCGGGAAGGGGAACATCACACACTGGGGCCTATCATGGGGAGGGGGGAGGAGGGAGGGATTGCATTGGGAGTTATACATGATATAAACGTTATGCACATGTACCCTAGAACTTAAAGTATAATAAAAAATAAAAAAAAAAAAAAAAAAAAAAAAAAAAAAAAAAGAAAATGTGACACACATACACCATGGAATACTATGCAGCCATAAAAAAGGATGAGTTTGCGTCCTTTGTAGGGACATGGATGCAGCTGGAAACCCTCATTCTTAGCAAACTATCGCAAGGACAGAAAACCAAACACCACATGTTCTCACTCATAGGTGGGAACTGAACAATGAGATCACTTGGACTCGGGAAGGGGAACATCACACACTGGGGCCTATCATGGGGAGGGGGGGAGGGGGGAGGGATTGCATTGGGAGTTATACCTGATATAAATGATGAATTGATGGGTGCTCACGAGTTGATGGGTGCAGCACACCAACATGGCACAAGTATACATATGTAACAAACTTGCACGTTATGCACATGTACCCTAGAACTTAAAGTACAATAAAAAAAAAAAAAATTCTCTGTATGGGACAGTTTCTCTCATTATTCAAGGAATGACTTTTCCCAAAAATAAAATATATTCCTTCCCTCCAAAAAAAAAAAAATTAATTGAAGATGGATTAAAGACTTAAATATTAGACCTAAAACCATAAAAACCCTAGAAGAAAACCTAGGCAAACCATTCAGGACATAGTCATGAGCAAGGACTTCATGACTAAAACACCAAAAGCAATGGCAACAAAAACCAAATTGACAAATGGGATATAATTAAACTAAAGAGTTTCTGCACAACAAAAGGAGCTACCGAATGGGACCTTCAGGCAACCTATAGAATGGGAGAAAATGTTTACAATCTAACCATCTGACCAAGGGGTAATATCCAGAATCTACAAAGAACAAATTTACAAGAAAAAAATCAACCCCATCAAAAAGTGGGCAAAGGATATGAACAGACACTTCTCAAAAGAAGACATTTATGCAACCAACAGACACATGAAAAAATGCTTCTCATCACTGGCCATCAGAGAAAGGCAAATGAAAACCACAATGAGATACCATCTTACACCAGTTAGAATGGTAATCATTAAAAAGTCAGGAAACAACAGGTGCTGGAGAGGATATGGAGAAATAGGAACACTTTTACACTATTGGTGGGACCGTAAACTAGTTCAACCATTGTGGAAGACAGTGTGGTGATTCCTCAAGGATCTAGAACAAGAAATACCATTTGATCCAGCCATCCCATTACTGGGCGTGTATCCAAAGGATTATAAATCATGCTACTATAAAGAGACATGCACACGTATGTTTATTGCGGTACTATTTACAATAGCAAAGACTTGGAACCAACCCAAATGTCCATCAGTGACAGACTGGATTAAGAAAATGTGGCCCATATACACCATGGAATACTATGCAGTCATAAAAAAAGGATGCGTTCATGTCCTTTGTAGGGACATGGATGAAGCTGGGAACCATCATTCTGAGCAAACTATCGCAAGGACAGAAAACCAAACACCACATGTTCTCACTCATAGGTGGAAACTGAACAATGAGAACACTTGGACACAGGGCAGGGAACATCACATGCTGGGGCCTGTCGTGGGGTGCAGGGAGTGGGGAGGGATAGCATTAGGAGATATACCTAATATAAATGACAAGTTAACGGGTGCAGCAAACCAACATGGCACACGTATACGTATGTCACAAATCTGCATGTTGTGCACATGTACCCTAGAACTTAAAGTATAATTAAAAATAAAAAATAAAATAAAATAAAATTAGCCAGGTGCTGTGGATCACCTAGTAGCTAGTAGTCTTAGCTACGGCGGAGGCTGAGGCTGGAGGATCACCTGAGTCCAGGAGCTCAAGGCTGCTATGAAGTATGATCTCGCCACTGCACTACAGCCTGAACAACCAAGCAAGACCCTATCTTTGAAAAAAAATAAATAAATAAAAATAAAATATTTAATCTCCAACTTTAACAGCTTTATATTTCAGAAGAACAGAGGCACTGAGCTTTTATTTTGCATTTCAAAAATGGAAATAACTTAGTGCTGATATTAATTCTCTACCGAATGAAGTAAAGGAATTTTTCCTCCACCTTAACTGAAACTTTCCACTCCACACAAAGCATAATGAATTTAGCCTTCATTCTCCAGCCTGCAGTGATGCTGGGAGCTCTGGCTTCAAAGGAACAAACCGAGTCCTCATCACAACTTTGTCAGTGGCTAACAGCTCTTTCTGAGTCTCAGCTGATATCATCTTTCAAGTGAGGGATGTGAACTAAAATGGTCACACATGCAAGGCCACACAGCCCTAGCACACAATGGGGGCTTTGTACGTCCTTCCTGAGGACGCAGGCAAATCTCAATGTGTAGATTTAAATGGGAGACACAGAGAAGTGAAGTGATTGAGACAAAATCAAGGAGCTCTTCAGTAACAAGGCCAGGATGAAAATTCATGATCCAATCTTTGGTTTCCTATTTGGCCCTGTCTTTAACTAACTCACCAATTCTTTACTCTAAAGCCCATAGTCAGAAGAAAATGGAAACAGGACAATGCATTTCCTTTGGCATCAATTGCTTTTTTATCTCCAAGCACCATTTAATTCTGTTTCCATGGCTCCTGGACATTGACATTTTGATCTGAAGTAGATCTTAACTCTCTGTCCCTTTTCTAAACCAAATGCAAAGTAACCATTTCATTGCTCCAGTCTTTCTTTATCGTCTCAAATAAGCCCTTGAAGGCCACTGCAGTGAAGCCATGCTACCTTTTAACAATATTGTGTTCAGTGATTTGAAAACTCTTCATTGAGACAGTTTTGGCAGTGTGTTCATTTTTTATTTCTTTGAGCTCTAACTCGTTCTCCCCCTGCTTCTGATCATTCTCATAGCTGTCTCAGGCCTCCTCCTTTGCAGGTCTTTTGTGTTTTGTAGGCATCCCACCAGATTTTTCATTTCTCTTCCTGCCCAGATGGGTTTCTGTAACGTCTTTATACCATTGTTACGAACACTAGTAGTTTTATTTCTATAGTTGTGTTTTCTCTTTGTAAATTGTTTTGATAAATGTGGTTTTGCTTTGTCACTCTGAAATGATGAATGGACCAGGATGAGATGATACTTCCCTAACAAAAAACTTACTTTTTTTCCAGGATTTGCTTGGAAATCCATGAACAACATCCATAAAGCAATAAAAGAGAAACTAAATTAAGTAATTCCACTATTTGGGCATTTTTGTTTCATTTTTGTATTTATTATTCTCATTTCCAATGAGCTAAAAATTGTTTACCTATTGCTGAAACAAAATCATTCATGATTACACTACATTCTTTTTCACTTAATTATTTTGTTTTGGATTCTTAGAATCTCTCTTGAAATAAACAGGAAGTGAGTCCCAAACATCTGCTGCAGCTGGATGACACAGAGGCTTCTTATCCCAGCCTGCCACCTGGGCACCCTAATAGAATTGAACACCATAAGCACGGGGTTGTGGCCAGTTTTTATGAAGTTCTGCTGGGAGTCAACACGCTCTCTGGGAGACCATCATGGGGGAGTGGATATGCCAAGAAGGATCCCTAATTTTCTGAGATAAGGAAAACAAGAGGACTAGCAAGTTTGGTTTGGGGCAAAGGTAAATTGTTTGGCGCATGTTGAGATTGGGGGCTTGTGTGACAGCTTTCCCAAAGTATGGAAAGTTGGGTGTAAGAGAATGGAGTTCAGGACAGAGTTGTGGGTGGGACATGTGGACATACCACCAACCATGATACAGAGGATAATGGAAACAACAGGCAGAGAGACGCCTGGAGGTGGAGCAGACCCATGACAACACTCTGAGGACCACCAATACTGCTTTGAGGAACGAATATGGAAATAAGAATACCCAATGAAAATCTAAAAGGATGAATCTGAGAAGTAGAGGTAAAATCAGAAGAAGAATGTATCAAAAAGAAAACCAGAAAAAGGTGAGTCAAGAAAGAAGGCATTAAGAATGAAAAATGCAACAGAGAGAAAATAAGGACTGAAAAGTATCAATTGATATTTTTATTGAAATATAATTCACATAGCATAAAATTTACTCTTTTTTTCAAGACACGGTCTCACTCTGTCACCGAGGCTGGAGTGTAGTGGTGAGTGGCATGATCTTGGCTCACTGCAACCTCCGTCTCCCAGGTTCAAGTGGTTCTCCTGCCTCAGACTCCTGAGTAGCTAGGATTACAGGCATGCACCACCACACCTGGCTAATGTTTGTATTTTTTCAGTAGAGACGTGATTTCACCATGTTGGCCAGGCTGGTCTCAAACTCCTGACCTCAAGTGATCTGCCTGCCTCTGCCTCCCAAGTGCTGGGATTATGGGGGTGAACCGCCATGCTCAGCAAAATTCACTCTTTTAAAGTTTACCATTCAGTGACTTTTGCTATTTCACAAGGTCATATAACCATCACCACCATCTAATTCCTGAATATTTTCATCACTCCAAAAGAAAACCCATACCCATTGGCAGCCACTTCCCATCCCCTCCCTTATCCCACCATTCCACCTCCCTGCAAAGCTGCTGGCAACCACTAATTTATTTTCTGTCTCTATGCATTTACCTGTTTGGGATATTTTATATAAATGTAGTCATACACTATGTGACCTTTTGCATCTGGCTTCATTCCCTTAGCATATTTTCAGGATCCATCCATGTTGTAGTGTATATTGGTACTTCATTCCTTTTTATGGTTGAATAATATTCCATTGCATAACAACTTATTTTTACAGCTGTTATAGTGTATTTGCTCTGTTATTCTCAAGAAGGTGTGAAAACCCTCCTGAGGGTAAAAAAGAGAAAAGTAGTGAAGTTTATTCCTCTTCCCTGAGTTCTATTTCAGCTACCTGCCACAGAAAGCTCTGTTCTCCACTGTCTATGTAGAGGCGGGGTCATCAAAGCAGTTGTCAGCCATCACATCCAATAGGAGCAGACATAGAACCCATAAGAAGATTCAGAGACTTTTGAGGGCACATATCATATGTACCCTTTATAGTTTCTCTTTTTTGTATTGTTTAGACACTATTCTGTCAATTTTTTTTATTATTATATGTTAAATTCTAGGGTACATGTGCACAACGTGCAGGTTTGTTACATATGTATGCATTTGCCATGTTGGTTTTTGCACTCATCAACTCCTCATTTACATTAGATATTTCTCCTAATGCTATCCCTCCCCCAGCCCCATACCCCACGAGAGATCCTAGTGTGTGATGTTCCCTGCCCTGTGTCCAAGTGTTCTCATTGTTCAGTTCCCACCTATGAGTGAGAACATGCGGTGTTTGGTTTTCTGTCCTTGTGATAGTTTGCTGAGAATGATGGCTTCCAGCTTCATCCATGTCCCTGCAAAGGACATGAACTCATCCTTTTCTGTTAATGGTTTTTTTTGGTTCTTTTCAGTTTGAATTTATTATGAATAAAACTGCTGTGAAAATTCAAACACATGTCTTTTTGTGGACATTTAATTTCTCTGGTTAGTACCTAACAGTAGAATTGTTGGGTGACTGATATTGGTATGCTTAATTTTATAAGAAATTGGCACATAGTTTTCCAAACTTATTGAATAATTTTATCCTCCCACAGCAATACAGGAGTTCTAGATCCTCCAGATCCTTACCAACACTCGGTATCATTGATTTTTAAAATTTTAGTAAAGTGGTATCTTGTTGTGATTTTAATTTGCATTTATTTAATAACTAGTGATGTTGATTATCTTTTTGTTTGCTAATTGAACATTTGTAGTCTTCATTTATGTATTTGTTCAAGTCTTGATCTTTCTTTAAAAAGAATTATCTTATTATTGAGTTCTAGGCTTGAGGCCTTTGTGATACACATACATTGTGAATATTTTCTCCCAATCTGTGGTTTGCCTTTTTATTGATTTAATGGTGTCCCTTGAAGAGCAGAAATTTTTAATTTCAATAGAGTCCAATTTGTACATTTTTTTCTTTTATTCTTGGAGTGTTTTGTGTCTAAAAAAATTTGCCTATCCCAAAATGATGAAAATGTTTTCTTATCTTTTCTCTTTGTTTAGCTTCTATATTTAGGGCAAGGATACAGGTCAAATTAATTTCTGTACATAGTGCAAGGCAAGGGTTGCAGTGCATTTCTTAAAAATTTTGTTAAACCAGCTCTAATTGCTGAAAATATTATTTTTCCACCTTTATTACTTTGGCACTACTGTTGAAAGTCAGTTGATCACATATATGTGAATCTATTTGAGGAATACACTCTATATGTGTATTCTAACACCAATAGTAAGGCTTGAAATCAAGTAGCTTAGATCCTTCTACTTCGTTATTCTTTTTCAAAATTATTGTGCATTTACAAACAGATGTTAGAATCAATTTGTGGATTTCTATCTTCACCACAAAATAAAGCCTTCTGGGACTTTTAAAATCGGGATTTTGTGGAATTGATGGATCAATTTGGAGAAATTTTGCATCTTATCAATATTGAGTTTTCCAAAACATGAACATGGTATACCTCTCCACGTACATAGGCCTGTTTGAATTTCTCCTAGCAACGTTTTATAATTTTCAGCATAGAAGCCTTACACATGTAATATACACTGACTTTTGGGAGTATTTGATTCTACTACAAAAGATGAAAATGTTTGTAGTTGGTACCATTGACAAAAATTTTAAACATTAGCAAAAACTTTTAAAGTGTTTTAAGTATAGGTAGCATAATAAGCAGAATCTTTGTTAGAATAGACAATTCACAAGAGGTATTATACAAGGTAAGTAGTTACAAAGTAAAGCATGTGTGTACCCAATGTAGGAAGAAAAGGATGGAAAGAGCAAAACATGCCTAACATTCATGAGGCACCTGGATACTAAATATTCATGATACACCAAATATGATGAAGGTACTAAATATTCAGGAATTATTAAATATGTATGAGACATACGCAGTGCTAAATACACAAACAGCACAAAATATTCGGGATACATTAAATATTCATGAACGTTCAATATTCAAGAGGCCTTAATTTACCACCCATTAGTGACATCCATTTTGGCCCCAAGAAAAACAAAACCCATGGCTGTTCAGCAAAGTAATAGCAAGCTACACCTGTGGCCAGGTTTTCTTGTGCCTGCATCTCTCCAATAGAGCAAGCGTGTGTTACTAGCCCAGGCCACCTTCTGTCTTTTCCCCTCTTGCTCAAACTTCAGCTCTGGACCCTCTAACCATATCAGAGGGGAAGGCTGATTAAGCAACAGGAGAGACAGGACAAGTGAACACAGCGTGGCTCAGGATCCAGACAATATGGTTCTTTTACTTACTTGCCTCCTCTCCAAAGTGTATTAAAATACCCCGGATCTTTCTCCTTCATTTTTTAATGTTATTAATTAACTAAACAAAATATGTGATTTATGTTTTAACCTAATGTTTTAATTTGGCCTGTGAACACTTGTTTTGTGATGTCTAGGACAGCATCAGAGTAATTTCCCAAAAGACAGTATATCTTTTGCTAACTTATTCCTAAGTGTTTCCTGGGTTTTGATGCTATTATAAATGTAGTTTGTTATTTCATTTTTCAATTACTTGGTGCTAGCACATAGAAATACAACGAATTTTTATACATTGATTTGTGTCCTGTGACATTGTAAAATTCACTTATTAATTCTAGAAATTATTTTGAATTTTTGATAGATTTTTAAAGGATTTTCTATATAGGTAATTATGTTATCTGTAAAGGTAGTGTTTCTTTTTACTTTCTAATCTATATGTCTTTTTTATTTCCTGCCTTATTTCACTGTCTAGTAATTAGTGTTAAATAGAAATGAGTAGAGTGAACATCCTCGCCTTGCTTCCTGTCTTAAGGGAAAGTGTTCAATATATCACCACTAAGATGTTAGCCATATCAAACTGCAAAATATCTTTTCTGTGCTGACATGGCAGAGAACATTTCTCGTGAATGGGTGCTAAATTTTGTCAAGTGCCTTTTCTGCATCTATTAAAATGAGCTTGTAGCATTTCTTTTTTATTCTATTAATACGATGAGTTGATTGATATTTTTCAGTGTTAAATCAACTTTCCATTCTTCACTTCATGATGTATTATCATTTTATATATTGCTAGAGTACACATGTTAAAATTTTGTCAAGGAGTTCCACCTCTAAAATCGTGGAGAACATTGGTCTGTAGTTTTCTTTGCTGTAGTGTGTTTGTCAGATTTTGGTATCAGGCTTATGCTTCCTTCATAAAATGAATTAGGATGTTTCTTCCTCTATTTTTGAAAAAGCTTAGGTAATATTAGTATTTTTAAAAATTTCTTCCCTGTAGATTGATAGACATAACCAGGGAAGGCACTGGACCTAGAATTTTTTTGTGGGAAAGTTTCTAATTATGAATTCAATTTATTTAATAACTACAAAGGTTTTAGGTTTTTTAGGTTTTCTATTTCTTCTTGAGTGAATTTTGTTAGTTTGTGTCTTTTAAGAAATTTGTCCATTTTATACAAGGTATTCCATGTACTGGTATAAGGGGTTTTTTTTGTTTTTTTTTGTTTTTTTTTTACATTTCCTCGTTATCCAGTTATTTATCTGTAGGCTCTGCAGTGATATCCCCTCTTTCATTCCTAATTGTATTGATTTGTGTTTCCTCTTTCTTTTTCTTATAAGTCTTGATTGGATTTATCAATATTGTTAATCTTTTCAAAGAACTTATTTTGGTTTGTCAATTTTTACTTTTTCTTGTTTGCTGGAAACTTAATAAATAACTTTAAATCTTCTTTATTATAGAACTTTAAAGCTATATATTAGTCCAGGTGCAGTGGTTCATGCCTGTAATCTCAGCATCTTGGGAGGCTGAGGTGAAAGGATCTCTTGAGGCCAGGAGTTCAATACCAGCCTGGGCAACAAAGCAAGACCCTGTCTCTACCAAAAAAAACCACGAAACAAAACAAAATTAGCTGGGCATGCCTGTAGTGCTCGCTACTCAGGAGGCTTGAGCCCAAGCGTTCAAGGCTGCAGTGAACTATGACTGTGCCACTGCATTCCAGCCTCGGTGAGAGCAAGATCTGATCTCTAGAAATATATATAAATAAAAAAAGACAAATAAAATAAATATTTTCTTCTAATTACTGCTTTTCTAACTTGTGTTTGCAGTATCATTTAATGAAAAATATATTCTAATTTCTCTTTGATTTCTTCTTTACCCACAAGTTATTTAGAAATGTGTTGTTTAATTTCCCAGTATTTGCAGGATTTTCTAGTTATCTTATCGCTATTAGCTTCTAATTTAATTCTGTTGTCATAAACATACTTTGCAAGATGTTTTAAATCTTGTTTTGTACTCTAACATATGATATCCTGGTGGACATTCCATGTGCACTTGGAAATAAATGTGTATTTTGCTGTTGTTAGTTATAGTATTCTGTAAATGAAAATTGGGTCAGGTTGATTGATATTTGCTTTCAGATATTTTAATATCTTACTAATTGTTTTCTACTTCTTCTGGAAAGTAATGTTAAACTCTCCAACTATGATTGCTGATGCGTCTATTCCTTTATGCAAATTTTCTTCATATATTTTGAAACTCTGTTATTGGGTACACATACATTTAGGATTTTTGTGATTTCCTTTTGAATTTATCCTTCATCATTTAAAACAGTTCTTTTTGGCTTTGGTAATATCCTTGTCTTAAATTCTACATTGCCTGATGCGACAATAGCCACAACAATTTTCTTAAGTTTACTGTTTGCATGTTGTCTCTATCTTTTCTCATTCTTTTACTTTTAATCTATCTAATTCTTTACATTCAAAGTTTCTCTCTTGTGGAGAGCATATAAATAGGTCTTTGTTATAGGTTAGGTTCTCCAAAAGCAGACGCTGAGCTGGAGTTTGTTGTGTAGAGTATTTATTGGAATCAGCAGCTGCGGAAAGTGGGAGGAGTAAGCAGCACGAAGCGGAGGGAAAAGTCCAACTCCACTGCCGTCTTGACAGGCTCAGCCTGCCCCATAGAGAGCTCTGGAACATCAACAACCTGTCGGGGTTGTGACTGGGTCTTTATGCCTCTGTCTCAAATCAATAATTGAATGTGAGACACGCTTTGAGTGAGGTGGTTTTCTGCAGCTGAGGCAAACCCTGAAGGAGCTAAAAAATGAAGGCCCACATCTTCTAACAGCTAGAGCAATAAGTTCTTCCTCGAAGTGGGTCTGGTAGAGCAGCTCCATGTCTACCATAATCTTGACTGCCATCCAGTCTATCTTCAGTAGAGAGTTTGGTCCATTTGCATTTAATGTCATGATCGATATGGTTGGGTTTTAATCTAACATCTTTTTATTTGTTTTCTATTGCTTCATATGACTTTGTTGTTTCTGTTTCTGTTCTGCTTTCATTTGGGTTAATCAAATACTTTTTAGTATTCCATTTTATTTTCTGTATTAGCTTTTTAGCTATGCCTCTTATTATTATTTTTAAGTAGATGCATCTTTAGTTCATCACAGAACACTGGTGGACCTCTATTTCCAGTCCCAGTAGAGTAACATGAATTGGATTTATCTTCCCACCTGAAACACTAGAAATTGAACAAAATATATGAAACTATAGTTTCAGATGTTGGACACCAAGCAGTGCTGCCTGACAAAACTTGCCTCATATATTGTGTTCTAGTTTTATAGCTGTTTATGGTGGGAAGACAAGTCCCTTGACTATTACATTTTGTCATTAATAATAACTAATATTGATACAGTACTTTCAAATCATTTTTGTTACTCAATATTTATTGATTGAGCTAAGCAATTTGACTTGCATCGTTTAAGCTGAATCTTATATGAAAAATAGAAGTTCTTCAGGCTTATGAGGAGAGTATGAACATCCCTGACACCCTAAGAACACCTGCTATATTACAGTTATCTGACTTGCAATATCTCCATCTAATTCCTCACAAAAATCCTATGAGGACTCGATTGGTATCTACCTTTAATACATGAGGAAAATGGGATGTAGAGAAGCCAGACAGTTTATCCAGTGTTACCCAGTCAATGAGAGGTGAAAGCTGGTTGTTAGACTTCAGAACCAACATTTTCCTCCTGTAACATGCTTCCTCCTCAGCTTTATCCTCCCAACAAGTCTTTGAGGCAAGTTTCTGAGGTTCAGGATGGCAAATTACCTGATAAAGTACTCAATGAGAGGGTGTTTGATGCAGGTCCTTTTGTCTTCAGAAAAGGATGACATCAAAAATAATCAGTATCTGGCCTGGTGCAGTAGCTCACGCCTGTAATTCCAACACTTTGAGAGGCCGAGGCAGATGGATCACTTAAAGTCAGGAGTTCTAGGTCTGACCAACATGGTGAAACCCCATCTCTACTAAAAATACAAAAATTAGCCAGGAGAATCGCTTGAACCTGGGAGTCAGAGGTTGCATTGAGCCAAGATCATGCCACTGCACTCCAGCCTGGATGACAGAGTGAGACTCCGCCTCAAAAAACATAAATAAATAAATAAAAATTAGCCGGGCGTGGTGACACATGCCTGTAATTCCAGCTACACAGGAGGCTGAGGCAGGAGAATTGCTTGAACCCGGGAGGTGGAGGTAGGAGTGAGCAGAGATTGCACTACAGCACTCTAGTCTGGGCAACAAGAGTGAAACTCTGTCTCAAGAAAATAATAATAATAATAATAATCAGTATCAAATGAAGCCCACTTCTACTACATGCTCTAGTCAAAATAATTATTTCTTTACAAGTCAATTTATAAAAACATGTTCACACCTGTGACTTGAGTGAAATTCCAGAAACTCTTTGCAGCTATTGCCACTGATACATTATGAAGGCAAAATACATCCCGGGGATGTTTTCTTAACTACACTGTTAGTATTGTAGATGGATAAAGTTAATGCAGTCGATGTCATTTCAATTTTTTTCTTTCATTATTTGTAATCATCCTGATGATTGAGTAATATAGACTATAGTCTAGACAGCAGCTGCAAAACATGCACACACATACACACACTCCAGAACATGTGGCTTCATTAAGGAAGTAATCAATACTCATCAGCATTCATTGCCCACTTATCCCTGGGACATATTCTAGGAAGGCAGAAATTATCCTGCTCTCTCCATATCCATTTTTTGAGAAACTTCTTACTAAGCACACTAACTGAGGACATAGAAAAGGATAAACTATTACAGTAGAGCAGAAGGTCATGCCCTGTCTACTAATAGCATCAGGCTAAAAGATTCCCTAGTAGGGGTAAAAAAATGAAGAAAGATGAGAGGTTTATGAATTGAATCTCTTCCAGGATGTGAGTACAGCTGCCTCTTGGTGATGAACTTGATTTCTCTGTTGCCTGTGATGCTGCAAACAAAGAATGATTACTAGGTGTCACCTGGCACTAAGTTTAAAGCAGACAGTAAGCCTTGATTAACCAGAAACATAAACCTATCAGAACTTTTTATAGCTTATGACTTCAGGGGAAAACATGGGTCATAAGGAAACTCGGTTATTTTAAGATTTACTCAAAGAATGCACAGGTCATACCCTAGAGTCAGGACAGACTCAGCTATATTTCCCATGCATCGTCCAAAAGAAACCAGGGCAGGGGTCTGGAAGTTATGATGTTCTCAAGGCATAACAATACTTTCAACCTCCAAAGAAAGATGTCATCTTTTTCAAAATATTAAAGTTGCTGAGTTACTAAGGCAGAGAGGTTGAAACACACACTTTGGATAGAAGTTACAGCAACAAAAAGCATTCAGACTTGCCCATTAAGTAAGGAAATAATTTGATCAAAACATCTCAGTTCTTCCACCTTCTGCCCATTATCTCCCAAAGGAAAATAAAATGTCTATGTGGATGAAAGATTAGCAGTGCTAAGTGAGTAATAGCCTTTATTCACTGTGGGTAGGGCTTCTGCTGAGGAAGTCTCCTCTCTCCTCCTCCTCCTCCTTCTCCAGTTATCAGAGTCCATCAGGACTCCGGTACCACTGCTGGTTTACAGTCAACATTTTCAATATTGCTTTGATGGAGCTGTATTGATTATATATCATATATTTATTTACAACAAACACCTTTTGAGCACACATGCTGAAGACAGAGAGCAAAACACAGACAAGCTCACAGTGCAAGTGAGGATATAGGTTTACAGTGAGATATTCTCCAATTCAGTGGGATGGGCAAGGACAGAGTACTTGGGGTGCACAAAAGCTGTGCAAATACAGAGAACCCTTGGGGTTGGGAATCAGGTGTGCTCAGGGAACATTTCATAAAAAGTCATTTGGGCTCAGAATTGGTCACCAGCCTACCCCAGCCCCACTCTCATCAGGCAAAGTCACCTTGCCTTTGTGTTCCTCAGTTTCCTACTCTAGGCAGGGGAAAAAATGAATTGGGGAAAAATGTATTGGGGGCACTGGTGGGAGCTGAAATTGAGGTGAGGGTTGAGGGGCAGAGGTTGGCGTCATTCCATCCTCAGGGCCTTTGCACTTACTGTTCCCTCTTCCTGTGGTGCCCTTCCCCTGGGCCTCATCAAGGTTGATGCCTTCACATCCTAGGATTCATTCACCTTAAATGGTACTGATATGAACAGGCGGCAGCAAAATACAGGGTAGAAGAGGGTGGTTCCCTGGCAAAGGCCCTACCCTCAAGCCTGGAAACTCATGGCCCTAAATGAGAACAGATGCTCCTGTTTTCATGCCCAAATGTTCCCTTTTGGCCCACCACACCCCCATGCTGTACCCATACAAACCCCAAACCCAAGGCTCCCCAAGCAGAAGAGTGGCAGAGCGGCAGAGTAGCAGAGAAGGAGAGAAGGGAAGGAGTATCTGAACATTGAGAGGAGTTTGGCTGGCAAAGATTGGAGAGGAGTTTGGCCACAGGACAGCCAAACTCCAGGGAAAAATCATCTTTCCACTCCATCCCCTTTCCAGCTCCCCATCCATCCAGCTGAGAGCCACCTCCATAACTCAATAAAATTCCCTCATTCAGCATTCTTCAAGTCAGTTTGACCTGATTCTTCCTGGACTCCATACAAGGACCTGGGTACCAAGAGGACAGGGTACAAAAAGATGTCACCCTGACTCTCCACTGAGGTTGTTAACACTTAGCTGTATACAGATGGCAACTGCTAAAAGAGCATTAATTGTAGCACACCCCTAGATACTACTGTCAGGCTGGAGCCCAAAAGCACTCAATCTGGCTCCTGCACCTGCCTGTCTGCTTTCTTCCCCTTCCATAAGAGGTTTGAGCAAAGGGACCACACCCCTGTCACAAGACCCCTGAGGGGGTCAAGGAACTCTCCCATCTCAGTACCTCCTCAAAAGAGCCTTCCCTTACCATCACCATAGGAGTTAGGTTAAAAAAAAATAGCCTTCCTTGACCACCAGCACTCTCCCTATATCCAAAATTATTCCTTCCCAGCACCCTGTTTCAACCATATCATTATTTTATAATGAATCTTGATTGAGGGGGCTAAGTAGCTTTTGCTGTGCATCTCCCATGAGATTGTAAATTCCATGAGGTCAGGCATATTATCAGTCTCCTTCACTGCTAAAAGCCAGTATCTTGTAAAGTGCCTGGCACATGGTAGAGACTGAATCAGTACTTGACAAATGAGCATATATTAGTGTCTTCTCACGTTGCTATAAAGAACTACCTGAGGAATTTGGCTGGCAAAGATTGGAGAGGAGTTTGGCCACGGGACAGCCAAACTCCAGGGAAAAATCATCTTTCCACTCCATCCCCTTTCCAGCTCCCCATCCATCCAGCTGAGAGCCACCTCCAAAACTCAGTAAAATTCCCTGATTCACCATCCTTCAAGTCAGTTTGAATGGTGGCTCAAACTGACTGCAATCCCAACACTTTGGGAAGTCCAGGTGGGTGGACTGCTTGAGGCCAGGAGTTTGAGACCAGCCTAGCCAACATGGTAAAATCCCATCTTTTAAAAAATAATAATTTAAATAAAAAGTGTTAAAAATAACTACCTGAGACTGGGCAATTTACAAAGAAAAGAGGTTTAAGTGGCCCATAGGTCTGTAGGCTGTATAGGAAGCATGGCAGGGAGGCCACAGGAAACTTGTAATCATGGCAGAAGGCGAAGGGGAAGCAGGCATGTCTTATATGGCTGGTAGGAGGAAGTCGGGGGTGTTACACACTTTTTAAACAACCAGATCTGGGCAAAACTTTATCATAAGGGAGCACTAGGGCAATGGTGCTAAACCATTAGACACAGCCTCCATGATCCAATCACCTCCCACCATGCCCCTCCTCAAACTCTGGGGATTACAATTCAATATGAGATTTGGGCGGGGACACAAATCCAAACTATAACAGAGTATCAGTTCAAGGAAACAGTCCAGGGCTTGGGAGGAGGAGATTCAGGGCCCTGTCCAGCACGGTAGAGTTGGCACAGCAAACTGAGTTCATTTCTCGTAAATGGATTTCTAAACCAAAAGGTAACTCCATCACTCACTGCTCTTTATGCTCAGTAATAAAGATGACATAAATGTTAGCCAAGAGGAGCAATGCAAGACATTGTTCAAATTGGTGTTTTAAGGAGGAAGTGAGGCCCTTTCTTTATACACATTTCATCTCCACTGGTTGGTTACAGCTACTGAACCCATATTTTTATTTTTGTAGAACATTTAATGATAACCTGAGTCTGCCAAGTACAATATAAATACAAAAGTATACTGAATCTAAGGGATGAGACGATTACTATAATTTAAGAACCATGGTAAAATAAAATGAACATGGCATTAAAGAACTACAACTGAAGTTATTTTAGAGATAATACCACTGGGACTAATGAAGGTTAAACTTTAATTCTATTAGAAGCACAACTTTTGAAACCCTGAAGCAAACACTTATCTATGAATACACACGTTGCTGAAGGGAGTGAAAGACAGTTAAAGGGGCCTTCTTTTAAGAAGATACAAGTGTTGCCTTACACTTGAAAATAAGAGCTCCCAAAGAGCTTCTTTTTGTCAGGCTCCTCTCCAGTGCAAGCACCTGGCTCCTATTTAGATAAATGAGAGGAATGCATGCTCAGCCAAAGGCTGTCTGCCTCTCTGTGAATCAACATTCTGGACACTCTGCTTTTGAGCTGGCTTTTTTGAATGTTCACTTACATATAAAATGTGGTGTGGTGTGGTATGGGGAGGAGGAAGCATTATGATCTATTCAGCTGATTCCTCAGCTTGGAAGTGATTAAGTGAACTGAAACTAATTCAGGGCTTCACTTTACATTTTTGGCAAATGAGCAAATATGCAGATTCACACCAAACAGATGTATCCGCCAGTTACCCCAGGAGCAGTTCAGAAGCCAAGGGTCATTGAGTTAGTGCTCCAATTAGTGAGGACATTATAACAAGTATATAATTATTCTGCAACCTGTTGAGCTTTCATCTGTTATCAATTTCATTGCATTTAAGCCCAATTCAGACTGAACTTGCAGTGATCTCAATCATTTAAAATAGAGATCTTGGATTGGCACAACTTTTGCATCTGGCATGTGTTTCGAGGTGGTCAGGAAATTGCCTTTGAAATGGTCAAAATTTGTATTCAAATGGTCCCTCTGATTGATTAGAATGCTTGGTTGGCACTGTGATTGTGATTATAATAGTACTTTTCCAATATCATCATAGTAAATTGCTTCCAATGAAAAATGTGAATCCCAAATGGGAGGTAGTAGGGAGCCTCATAGATACCTTCCTTGTATTATTACTCAGTTCATTCATTCAGCTACTCAGTCCATCCCAGAGCCTTAGGCCCTGTGCTGAGAGTACAAAAGTGTTAAGATGGGGTTTCTGTGGCTGTGGATTTTTTTTATTTTAAGACATAGTCTTATTCTGTCACCAAGGCTGGGGTGCAGTGGCATGATAGCTCACTACAGGCTTGAACTCCTGGGCTCAAGAGATCCTCATGCCTTAAACTCTTGAAGAACTAGGACTACAGGTGTGCACCACATCTGGCTAATTTATTCATTTAGTTTTTTTTTGTAGAGACAAGGTCTCACCATGTTGCACAGGCTGGTCTCAAATTCCTGGCCTCAAGCAATCCTCTTGCCTTGGCCTCCCAAAGCCCTGGGATTACAGGCATGAACCACTTCACCTAGCTGTTTGTGGAATTTCTAATAGGAGAAGTAGGGAAATCCAGGTAAATTATAGCACAATGTAGTGAGCATTAGAGTGGGAGAATGAACTGGATATTCTGAAAACACTGAAGATTCAGCAGCCAGTTACACGTGGGAGGTCAAGAAGGCTTCCCAGAAGAGGGGATATTTGAGTTGAATCTGGAAGGATGAATAAAATTTTCCAGGGAAAAAATTAATGGCAAGAAAAAGGAACTCCAAGTTAAAGAGGCACATGCAAGGGCATGGCCTCATGAAAGTGTGGGATATGTTACAGAAATAATGAGAGTTCATTGGCAAATATTAGAAATTGTAAAAACACAATACTAGAGCAAAGGTTTTCAAACTACTTAGTTTATTGCAGCCTTCAGTCCTCATTAATTTTCTCATGGCACCTCTGGAGTCAAAAAAAATACCTAAAAGTTCCATTTATTAAGTAGTTAGGTTCAAATAACATGTATATCCCAGCAAAGCTTATTTTGGGGATATATTTCAATTGGGCACTGCACAGCTTCTCAAATCTTTGAATCAGAATGGACACAGCCACCCTCACTTCCCATTCCACATTGACTTTCTTTTTTTTTTTTTTTTTTTTTTTTCCTTTTTTTGAGACAGTGTCTCGCTCTGTCACCCAGGCGGGAGCGCAGTGGTGTGATCTCGGCTCGCTGCAAGCACTGCCTTCCAGGTTCACACTATTCTCCTGCCTCAGCCTCCCAAGTAGCTGGGACTACAGGCACCCGCCATTACTCCCAGCTAATTTTTTGTATTTTTAGTAGAGATGGGGTTTCACCATGTTAGCCAGGAAGGTCTCGATCTCTTGACCTCGTGATCCACCTGCCTCGGCTTCCCAGAGTGCTGGGATTACAGGAGTGAGCCACTGTGCCCGGCCTTTTTTTTTTTTTTTTGAGGTGGAATCTTGCTCTGTTGCCCAGGCTGGAGTGCAGTGGTGCGATCTCGGCTCACTGCAACCTCCACCTCCCGGGTTCAAGTGATTCTCTAGCCTCAGCCTCCTGAGCAGCTGGGATTACAGGCATGCACCACCACACCTGGCTAATTTTTGAATCTTTAGTAGAGGCGTTTCATCATGTTGGCCAGGCTGGTCTCGAACTCCTGACCACAAGTGATCCGCCCACCTCAACTTCCCAAAGTACTGGAATTACAGGCATGAGCCACTGTGCCTGGCCTACGTTCCACATTGACTTTCATGTAGTACTTGCTTTTCATCAGAGACACCGCCAAAATTCCAGCTTCCCAAAGACATTACTTCAACAGAATGTATCACTGTCTAATGTTGAAACTGTAACCTACCCTTATCTAACAGTACCTAGTTTTGAGTACCCTGAACTCAAAAATATAAAATATCCTGCCGTGCCTCTGATTTTCTTGTGGTAACCTTCTTGACGGTACCTTGGCACTCAGTTTGGAAACCATCAAGCTATTGAATAGGTTAATGTCAAATTCTAAAAGACTTTATGTATCAGGAGACATTTCTGAAATAAACTGTGAAATGCCCATGACAATGAAGACATAATCAGCTATTAACATCCTTGAACTAAATTTCTAAAGGTAATTTGAAAATATGTAGAAGACACAGGCAAACAGATATTTTCTCTTCCCATCCCCAACACATAACAAAGTAAACAGAGATTCTTTTATTTCTTACTCCCAAAATGCAGTGACTCCTAGACTAGCCAGACAAACTTAAAGTCTAGCATAAATGAATCTTCACTAGCCTATCTGCATGGTTCAAATCAAATGAGCTCTCAACAGCATGCACTTTTAAAATAAAAAACTTGACCACAAATGTTCATAGCAGCATTATTCCTAATAGCCAAAAAGCAGAAACAACCCAATAGTTCATCAAATGGACACACCCACCTCACTGGCGCTCCAGGAAGTGAAGGTAGTAGCCTACATGACTGATGAAAATCTCTTCTGCTATTTCAGTTGACTGACTTTGACATTGTTGTATAGCCATGTACCATCTTACATGGATAAACAAATTCTGGTATAGACATATAGTGGAATATCCTTCAGTCATGAAAAGAAATCAAATACTGACAGATGCTGCAACTTGAAAGAACCTTGAAAGCATTGTGCTGAGTGAAAGAAGCCAGATACAAAAGATCACACAGTATATGATCCTATTTGTTTTCAATGCGCAGTATAAACAAAACCACAGAGATTGAAATGTGCCAGGGGCTGGAGGGACGGACAACTAAGAAGGGACTGCTACTGGGTATGGGCTTTCTTTTTGGAATAATAAAAATATTCTGGGATCAGACAGTGGTAATTATTGTACAACTTTGAGACTATACTAAAAGCCACTGAATTGTGGTTTTTAAAAGGGTGAATTCTATGCAATGTGAATTATATCTCAAGGGAAAAAATCCAGACAGCATCAGTTGCCCAAATCCTCACTTTCTACTCTGGCTCTCTCAAAGTCAAGGACTCTCTGCTGTCTAGATGAGGCCGATATAGGTGTGATATTTGTTTTCCCTCTTGGACATGACAGCTGCTAGACACATCCTCCAGGATACAAGCCCAAATCTTTTAGGGGCTCCAAATGTATCAGGGCTGGTATCCTGGAGGATGTCATGAGGGGCCTTGACATGATTCAAGGCACAACAGTGGCTGCTCTGACCATGTATTGCCATTGTGCTCCACTCCCTTCCTGCCTTGTCCCCTCACAGCCTCCCCAGGACCTCCTACGTAGTGAGGACACACCCACCTCACTGGCGCTCTAGGAAGTGAAGGTAGTACCCAACATGACTGATGAAAATCTCTTCTGCTATTTCAATTTCCTGACTTTGACATTGTTCTTTTTTTTTTTTTTTTTTTTTTTTTTTTGAGACGGAGTCTCGCTCTGTCACCCAGGCTGGAGTGCAGTGGCCGGATCTCAGCTCACTGCAAGCTCCGCCTCCCGGGTTCACGCCATTCTCCTGCCTCAGCCTCCCGAGTAGCTGGGACTACAGGCGCCCGCCACCTCGCCCGGCTAGTTTTTTTGTATTTTTTAGTAGAGACGGGGTTTCACCGTGTTAGCCAGGATGGTCTCGATCTCCTGACCTCGTGATCCGCCTGTCTCGGCCTCCCAAAGTGCTGGGATTACAGGCTTGAGCTATAGCCATGTATGATCTTACCACTGGGGGAAGAAGGCAAAGGAAAGGGTACAGGGGACCTCTCTGCACTAATTTTGCAATTTCTTGTGATTCTATAGTTATTCCAAAATAAAAATATTAAAGATATGTAAATAAGTACTTGGTTATTTGATTTGAATATGCATTGTATCTGCAAAGGACTGCTGTTAAAAATGAGGTTCTAGAATATAGTCCTTGCTTGCATTACCAAAGAGAGTTCTGGAACATTCCACCACAAAAATGAGCTCATCGTGCACATTTCTTGTTAAGGCTATCCCTGGATATTTCCTATGCTCGAATAAATTTTGGATTTTCATGGCTCATCCAAATTATATTGAATTCTGTAGTTTTAGAATGTTCTGAGGACTAAGTTCTAGACACTATTAAGTATTAAAAATATAAGAATGTGGGTCTTACTCACTAGGTGCAAACAGAAAAAAAAGTTTTATTATATACAGTGGACCCTTGAACAATGCATAGGTTAGGGGCACTGACCCCTGCTTAAAGTCAAAAATTCACATATGACTGACTCCCCAAAAATTTAACTACTAATAGACTATTGTTGACTGAAAACCTTATTGACAACAGAAACAGTCAAGTGACACATATTTTGCATGTTATATGTATTGTATACTGTATTCTTACAGTAAACTGAGCTAGAGAAAAGAAAGTGTTATCAAGAAAATCAGAAGGAAGAGAAAATATATCCATTAAGTGGAAGTGGATCATCATAAAGGTCTTCATCTTCACTGTCTTCACCTTGAGCAAGAAGGAAGAGGAAGAGGAGAGTTTGGTCTTGTTGTCTCAGGGGTGGTAGAAGTGGAAGAGGTGAAAACAAGGTGGTGCTGGTGTGGTAGCTCATGCCCATAGTCTCAACTACTCAGGAGGCTGAAGTGGGAGGATCACTTGAGACTACAAGTTTGAGTCTACAGTGAGCTCTGACAGCACCACCGCACTCCATCCTGGGTGGTAGATACCCCTACCTCTAAACAAACAAACAAACAAACAAAAAATGAAAAGCAAAGAAAAAAAGGTAGAAGTGCAGGCAGGAGGGGCAGGAACACTTAGTGGAACTCTTCCTGAAAAAAATCTCAATATAAGTGAACGCATGAAGTTAAAATGCATGTTGTTCAAAAGTCAGCTATAATGTGAAAAGGACTCTCATAGAAGTAGTTAGTTGTAAAGTGTTATGAAAGCAAGGAAATAAGTGACTGATTCTTCTTCAGCAGATGAGAGAGTGGTCACAAAACAAGTAATAGTTGACCTGTGACTGAGGAATGACCTAGCATTCCCTGAGAGGGGAAGTGGAAAAAAGGAGCCCAGGCAGAGGAGAGCAGAAAACCAAAGGAACCATCATCAACCAAGATTTTTTTTTATTATCAAGATGAATTTACAGGCATGGTGGCTCACATTTATAATCCCAGCACTTTGGCAGGCAGAGGTGAGCAGATTTCTTGAGCTCAGGAGTTCATTTGAGACCATCATAGGAAACATAGTGAGACCCTGTCTCTACAAAAATAAATTAAAACTTAGCCTGGTGTGGTAGCACATACCTGTAGTCCCACCTACTTAGGGAGCTGAGGTGGGAGGATCACTTGAGCCTGGGAGGATGAGACTACAGTGAGCTATGATTGCACCACTGGACTCCATCCAGCCTGGGTGAAAGAGCAAGGCACTGTCTCTAAAAAATAAAATAAAAATTTTAAAAAGATGAATTTATTTTTTAACTAGATTCTATTTCCTGTTAGAAGTAAATTGCATATACTGCTTGTGAGGGATCATTCCAAGATGGCCGAATAGGAACAGCTCCGGTCTACAGCTCCCAGCGTGAGTGATGCAGAACACAGGTGATTTCTGCACTTCCAACTGAGGTACCGGGTTCATCTCATTGATACAGGTTAGACAGTGGGTGCAGCCCACGGAGTGTGAGCTGAAGCAGGGTGGCACATCACCTCACCCAGGAAGTGCAAGAGGTCAGGGAATTCCCTTTCCTAGCCAAGGGAAGCCATGACAGATGGTACCTGGAAAATTGGGACACTCCAGCCCTAATGCTGCACTTTTCCAATGGCCTTAATGCTGCACTTTTCCAATGGTCTCAGCAAAAGGTACACCAGATTATATCCTGCACCTGGCTCCTCAGGTCCCACGCCCATGGACCCTTGATCACTGCTAGCACAGCAGTCCAAGATCGAACTGCAAGGCGGCAGAGAGCCTGGGAGAGGGGCGTCTGCCATTGCTGAGGCTTGAGTAGGTAAACAAAGTGGCCAGGAAGCTCGAACTGGGTGGGACCCAATGCAGCTCAACTAGGCCTGCCTGCCTCTGTAGACTTCACCTCTGGGGGCAAGGCATAGCTGAAGAAAAGGCAGCAGAAACTTCTGCAGACTTAAACGTCCCTGTCTGACAGCTTTGAAGAGATCAATGGTTCTTGCAGCACAGAGTCTGAGATTCGAGAATGGATGGACTTTCTCCTCAAGTGGGTCCCTGACTCCCAAGTAACCTAACTGGGAGACACCTCCCAGTAGGGGCCGACTGACACCTCATACAGCCAGGTGCCCTTCTGAGACGAAACATCCAGAGGAAGGATCAGGCAGCAACATTTACAGTTCTGCAATATTTGCTGTTCTACAGCCTTCTCTGGTGATACCCAAGCAAACAGGCCTGGAGCAGACCTCCAGCAAACTCCAATAGACCTGCCGCTGAGGGTCCTGACTGTTAGAAGGAAAACTAACAAACAGAAAGGACATTGACCCCAAAACCCCATCTGTACATCACCATCATCAAAGACCAAAGGTAGATATAACCACAGAGATGGGGAGAAACCAGAGCAGAAAAGCTGAAAATTCTAAAAACCAGAGTGACTCTTCTCCTCCAAAGGATTGCAGCAACAAAACAAAGGTGGACGGGGAATGACTTTGATGAGTTGACAGAAGTAGGCTTCAGAAGATCGATAAAAACAAACATCTCCAAGCTAAAAAACGATGTTTGAACCGATTGCAAGGAAGCTAAAAACCTTGAAAAAATAGTAGATGAATGACTAACTACAAAAAACAGTGTAGAGAAGACGTTAAATGACCTCATGGAGCTGGAAACCAGGGCACAAGAACTACCTGATGCATGCACAAGCTTCAGTAGCCAATTTGATCTAGTAGAAGAGAGGGTATCAGTGATTGAAGATCAAATGAATAAAATGAAGTGAGAAGAGAAGTTTAGAGAAAAAAGTAAAAAGAAACAAACAAAGCCTCCAAGAATTATGGGACTATGTAAAAAACATCAAATCTACGTTTGATTGGTGTACTTGAAAGTGATGAGGAGAATGGAACCAAGTTGGAAAACACTCTTCAGGATATTATCCAGGAGAACTTCCCCAACTTAGCAAGGGAGGCCAACATTCAAATTCAGGAAATACGGACGAGGCCACAAAGATACTACTCGAGAAAAGCAACCCCAAGATATATAATTGTCAGATTCACTAAAGTTGAAATGAAAGAAAAAATGTTAAGGGCAGTCAGAAAGAAAGGTGGAGTTACCCACAAAGGGAAACCCATCAGACTAACAGTGAATCTCTTGGCAGAAACTCTACAAGCCAGAAGACAGTGAGGGTCAATATTCAACCTTCTTAAAGAAAAGAATTTTCAACCCAGAATTTCATATCCAGCCAAAATAAGCTTCATAAGTGAAGGAGAAATAAAATTCTTTACAGACAAACAAATGCTGAGAGATTTTGTCACCACCAACCCTGCCTTACAAGAGCTCCTGAAGGAAGCACTAAATATGGAAAGGGACAACTGGTACCAGCCAATGCAAAAACATGTCAAACTGTAAAGACCATCGATGCTTAGAAGAAACTGCATCAACTAACAAGCAAAATAACCAGCTAACATCATAATGACAGGATCAAATTCACACATAACAATATTAACCTTAAATGTAAATGGGCTGAATGCCCCAATTAAAAGATACAGACTGGCAAATTGGATAAAGAGTCAAGGCCCAACAGTGTACTGTATTCAGGTGACCCATCTCACGTGCAGAGACACACATTGGCTCAAAATGAAGGCATGGAGGAAGATCTACCAAGCAAATGGAAAGCAAAAAAAAGCAGGGGTTGCAGTCCTAGTCTCCGTTAAAACAGACTTTAAACCAACAAAGATCAAAAGAAACAAAGAAGGCCATTACACAATGGTAAAGGGATCAATTCAACAAGAAGAGCTGACTATCATACATATATATGCACCCAATACAGGAGCACCCAGATTCATAAAGCAAGTCCTTAGAGACCTACAAAGAGACTTAGACTTCCACACAATAATAATGGAAGACTTTAACATTCCACCATCAATATTAGACAGATCGACGAGACAGAAAGTTAACAAGGATATCCAGAACTTGAACTCAACTCTGTAGCAAGCAAACCTAATAGACATCTACAGAACTCTCCACCCCAAATCAACAGAATATACATTCTTCTCAGCACCACATCGCACTTATTCCAAAATTGACCACATAGTTGGAAGTAAAGCACTCCTCAGCAAATGTACAAAAACAGAAATTATAACAAACTGTCTCTCAGACCACGGTACAATCAAATTAGAACTCAGGATTAAGAAACTCAATCAAAACTGCTCAACTACATGGAAACTGAACAACCTGCTCCTGAATGACTACTGGGTACATAACGAAATGAAGGCAGAAATAAAGGTGTTCTTTGAAACCAATGAGAACAAAGGCACAACATACCAGAATCTCCGGGACACATTTAAAAGAGTGTGTAGAGGGAAATTTATAGCACTAAGTGCCCACAAGAGAAAGCAGGAAAGATCTAAAATCGACACCCTAACATCACAATTAAAAGAACTGGAGAAGCAAGAGCAAACACATTCAAAAGCTAGCAAAAGGCAAGAAATAACTAAGATCAGAGCAGAACTGAAGGAGATAGAGACACAAAAAAACCCTTCATAAAATCAATGAATCCACGAGCTGGTTTTTTGAAAAGATCAACAAAATTGATAGACCACTAGCAAGACTAATAAAGAAGAAAAGAGAGAAGAATCAAATAGACGCAATGAAAAATGATAAAGGGGATCCCACAGAAATACAAACTACCATCAGAGAATACTATAAACACCTCTATGCAAATAAACTAGAAAATCTAGAAGAAATGGATAAATGCCTGAACACATACACTCTTCCAAGACTAAACCAGGAAGAAGTTGTATCTCTGAATAGACTAATAACAGGCTCTGAAATTGACGCAATTGTTAATAGCTTACCAACCAAAAAAAGTCCACGACCAGATGATTCATAGCCAAATTCTATCAGAGGTACAAAGAGGAGCTGGTACCATTCCTTCTGAAACTATTCTAATTGATAGAAAAAGAGGGACTCCTCCCTAACTCATTTTATGAGGCCAGCATCATCCTGATACCAAAGCCTGGCAGAGACACAACCAAAAAAAGGGAATTTTAGACCAATATCCCTGATGAATATTGATGCAAAAATCCTCAATAAAATACTGTCAAACCAAATCCAGCAGCACATCAAAAAGTTTATCCACCACAATCAAGTTGGCTTCATCCCTGGGATGCAAGGCTGGTTCAACATACACAAACCAATAAATGTAATCCATCATATAAACAGAACCAAAGACAAAAACCACATGATTATTTCAATAGACACAGAAAAGGCCTTTGACAAAATTCAACAGCCCTTCATGCTAAAAATTCTCAATAAACTAGGTATTGATGGGACGTATCTCAAAATAACAAGAGCTGTTTATGACAAACCCACAGCCAATATCATACTGAATGGGCAAAAACTGGAAGCATTTCCTTGGAAAACTGGCACAAGACAAGGATGCCCTTTCTCACCACTCCTATTCAACATAGTGTTGGAAGTTCTGGCCAGGGCAATTAGGCAGGAGAAAGAAATAAAGGGTATTCAATTAGGAAAAGAGGAAGTCAAATCATCCCTGTTTGCAGATGACATGATTGTATTGTCTTAGCCAAAAATCTCCTTAAGCTGATAGGCAACTTCAGCAAATTCTCAGGATACAAAATCAATGTGCAAAAATCACAAGCATTCCTATACACCAACAACAGACAAAGAGAGAGCCAATTCACGAGTGAACTCCCATTCACAATTGCTTCAAAGAGAATAAAATACCTAGGAATCCTACTTACAAGGGATGTAAGGACCTCTTCAAGGAGAACTACAAACCACTGCTCAACAAAATAAAAGAGGACACAAACAAATGGAAGAACATTCCAGGCTCATGGATAGGAAGGATCAATATCATGAAAATGGCCATACTGCCCAAGGTAATTTATAGATTCAATGCCATCCCCATCAAGCTACCAATGACTTTCTTCACAGAATTGGAAAAAACTACTTTAAAGTTCATATGGAACCAAAAAAGAGCCCGCATTGCCAAAACAATCCTAAGCCAAAAGAACAAAGCTGGAGGCATCATGCTACCTGACTTCAAAGTATACTACAAGTCTACAGTAACCAAAACAACATGGTGCTGGTACTAAAACAGATATATAGACCAAGGGAACAGAACAAAAGCCTCAGAAATGACATCATAAATCTACAACCATCTGATCTTTGACAAACCTGACAAAAACCAGAATTAATAAATCGTGCTGGGAAAACTGGCTAGCCATATGTAGAAAGCTTTAACTGGATCCCTTCCTTACACCTCATACAAAAATTAATTCAAGGTGTATTAAAGACTTAAATATTAGACCTAAAACCATAAAAACCCTAGAAGAAAACCTAGGCAATACCATTCAGGACATAGGCATGGGCAAGGACTTCATGTCTGAAACACCAAAAGCAACGGCAACAAAAGCCAAAATTGACAAATGGGATCCAATTAAACTAAAGAGCTTCTGCACAGCAAAAGAAACTATCATCAGAGTGAACAGGCAACCTACAGAATGGGAGAACATTTTTGCAATCTACCCATCTGACAAAGGGCTAATATCCAGAATCTACAAAGAACTCAAACAAACTTACAAGAAAAAAATCAAACATCCCCATCAAAAAGTGGGTGAAGGATATGAACAGACACTTCTCAAAAGAAGACATTTATGCAGCCAACGGACACATGAAAAAAATGCTCATCATCACTGGCCATCAGAAAAATGCAAATCAAAACCACTATGAGATACCATCTCACACCAATTAGAATGGCGATCATTGAAAGGTCAGGAAACAACAGGTGCTGGAAAGGACGTAGAGAAATAGGAACACTTTTACACTGTTGGTGGGGGAGTGTAAACTAGTTCAACCATTGTGGAAGACAGTGTGGTGATTCCTCAAGGATCTAGAACTAGAAAAACCAGTTGACCTAGACTTCCCATTACTGGTTATATACCCAAAGGATTATAAATCATGCTGCTAAAAAGACACATGCACACGTATGTTTATTGCAGCACTATTCACAATAGCAAAGACTTGAAACCAACACAAATGTCCATCAATCATAGATTGGATGAAGAAAATGTGGCACATATACACTATGGAATACTATGCAGTCATAAAAAAGGATGAATTAATGTCCTTTGTAGGGACATGGGTGAAGCTGGAAAACACCATTCTGAGCAAACTATTGCAAGGACAGAAAACCAAACACCGCATTTTCTCACTCACAGATGGGAAATGAACATTGAGAACACCTGGGCACAAGGTGGGGAACATCACACACCAGGGCCTGTCATGGGGTGGGGGGAGCGGGGAGGGATAGCATTAGGAGAAATACCTAATGTAAATGACGAGTTAATGGCTGCAGCACACCAACATGGCACATGTATACATATGTAACAAACCTGCATGTTGTGCACATGTACCCTGAACTTAAAGTATAATAAAAAAAGAAATAACTTGCATATCGTAAAACCAATCAACCAACCAACAAATAAAAAACAGTACGAAAGGATTCAAAGAGAAAAAGAAAAGTTTTTCCTTTCTTAGCTCCCCCACATCTCCCAACCCTACTTCCTAAGGATAAATGATTCAAAAATGACCTATATATTAACAGTAAGAGGACCACCTATAAATAATTGGATTCTTCCTTAAATATTGTTCTGAGACTTGCATTCATAGCAATACACCTTTTATATTTTTATATACATATAGAGGCAGTCGGGTCATCTTCACTCTTTTTAAAGGTGGCATAAATAAAGGTGGCAAAAATAAAGCTGTATAATAATTTTTTTTTATTGAGACGGAGTTTCTTTCTTGTTGTCTAGGCTGGAGTGCAATGGTGTGGTCTTGACTCACTGCAACCTCCACCCCCTAGGTTCAAGGGATTCTCCTGCCTCAGCCTCCCATGTAGCTGGGATTATCAGTGTCCGCCACCACATCTGGCTATTTTTGTTTTTTTTTTTTTTGGTATTTTTAGTAGAGATGGGGTTTCACCATGTTGGCCAGGCTGGTCTCGAACTCCTGCCCACAGGTGATCCACCTGCCTCAGCCTCCCAAAATGCTGGGATTACAGGTGTGAGCCACTGCACCCAGCCTAATAATTTATTTGAACAACCCGTTACTAATTGATCCATTAGAGCTTTTAAGCAGGGACAAACTTGATCAGCCTCTTTCAAAAAGAAATTCTGCAAAATATCAAAAAGAAAGAGCATATTGAACAAACTGTTTTAACAAGTTATGATAAACCATGAAGCTAACATCTTCACTTTATGTGCCTCCCCTCACACCTGCAGTGACAAATTACAGTCCCACAACCCTAGAATGAGGACGTTAGGACTCTATTCCTCTTTCTTCCACATACTTGTAATATTTCAGAAAAAATTCTTGATCTTTTGGGGTCTTTACTGCACCATCTGGGGAGAAGAGATAAGATTGTTTTTATTGGCTAGGAGTCATTCATAAAGCATTTTTGTTCTTCAGTGAAGAACTGGAGAGAAGCCCTACAAATGTAAAAAATGTAGCAAAGTTTTTAGATGGCCCAGAAGCCTGAATGAACATAAGAATATTCACACTGGAGAGAAACCCTACACATGTGAAGAATGTGGCAACGCTTTTAACCAATCCTCCAGCCTTACTACACACAGGAGCATTCATTCTGAGCAAAAACTTTACAAATGTGAAGAATGTGGCAAAGCCTTTAGACAGTCCACAGCACTGAATGGACATAAAAATATTCATACTGGAGAGAAACCCTACACATGTGAAGAATGTGGCAAAGCTTTTACCTGGTCCTCAACTCTTACTGCACACAGTAGAATTCATACAGAAACTCTCAGACTTCAAATGGTCCTGCAATGGGAATACTGACCTATTTTCCTCCCTTCTGGACAGCCATGTCCCTCCACATTTCCTCTGGACACTGCAAGTTAAACCTTCTGAGAGAACATGGAGGGAATCTTTTTCTGACAAAGAGTAAGAGAATAAGACAGTGATGAGTTCTTTATCTCATGTCAGCAGGAAGTAGTTACAGAAGACCACAGTGGCCCTAGACTCAAAGACTTTTAGAGTCTCAGTCTACTGAGGAGGGAATTTTAGAGTAGTCACTTAGTTAGACACCAGCAGAAAAAAAAAGAGCCCCTGGGGGAGAAAAATCTCATGCTCCAAAGACAACCCAAAACATGTATGCTAAATTTGAGCAGAGAGGAGCAGAAATACCTATGAAGAAAGTACACCCTGAAACACCCCTTAAGACACCCAGTAATTGCTCATACTGTGGTTAAACTGTCAGAATGTAGCTAGCTACATGCTGATAAAAAGGAGGACAGGGCAAAAGGAAAATTCCTAAGAGATATGCAGGCACAATAAGTACAGATGTGACTGCTATATGATTTTCCTAGAGTGGTGGTAACGAGCAATGCTGCCATTAAGACTCATTGATCACTGGAACCCATACATGTACATCAGCTGACAGTAAGGAAGCATCTCACAGACCTGGGCAGAAACTCAGTGGGGATAAAAGAAGAGATTTACCAGGAAGCAGGAAACTAGACAAAGGCAGACACTTAAGACACAGGTGGGAATTTTTTTTAAGTCTATGATAATAAAAACTGCAACATGTAACTCTCAAGGCTGTTTCCAGCTGGGCCAGTCCACTCCTCTTTTGGTGTGCACATTATTTTCCATCAATAAACTCTCTGCTTGCTTCAAAAAAAAAAAAATAAGTAGATGGAAAGCAAGGTATTTTACAAGTTCATTCAATTGGTGAATTATCTCTAAGTATTGTTCCCCAAATACTGCATAGTTGTGTATTTTCAAAGCTTATTTTTAAATGATCTATCAGCTGGCAATGCAATCAGGTTCTTCTTCAATTTTGTTGTAAGCCAAGAATTGGAAACCACGTGACTTAAAAAGGACTCGCAAACCACTCAGTGGAGCCCATCACTTTGTTAAGCCCACACCAACATTTCAAATGAGCCCTCTGTGCCAAGGTTTTAACACTACTGGGCAATACTCTATGGTTAAATCTGGGGGCCAGGCTCCATGGCTCACGCCTGTAATCCCAACATTTTGGGAGGTCGAGGTGGGTGAATCATGAGGTCAGGAGATCAAGACCATCCTGGCCAACATGGTGAAACCCCATCTCTACTAAAAATACAAAAATTAGCCACATGTGGTGGCATGCACCTGTAGTCCCAGCTACTTAGGAGGCTGAGGCAGGAGAATTGCTTGAACCCGGGAGGCAGAAGTTGCAGTGAGCTGAGATCGTGCCACTGCCCTCCAGCCTGGGTGACAGAGGAGTGTGACTCTGTCTCAAAAAAAAAAAAAATCTGGGCTGAGGGGAAAGGCATGCCTTTCTTCTGTTAAGTAGGAAAGGGAGTGTCACGCGCATCTGTGTGAAGAGACCACCAAACAGGCTTTGTGTGAACAATAAAGCTTTTTAATCACCTGGGTGCAGGCAGGCTGAGTCCAAAAAGAGAGTCAGAGAAGGGAAATAAGGGTGGGGCTGTTTTACAGGATTTGGGTAGGTAAAGGAAAATTACAGTCAAAGGGGGGTTGTTCTCTGGAGGGCAGGAGTGGGGGGTCACAAGGTCCTCAGTGGGGGAGCTTTTTGAGCCAGGATGAGCCAGGAAATGGAATTTCACAAGGTAATGTCATCCCTTAAGGCAAGGACCGGCCATTTTCACATCTTTTGTGGTGGAATGTCATCAGTTAAGGCAGGGGCAGGGGGGCATTTTCACTTCTTTTGTGATTCTTCAATTACTTCAGGCCATCTGGGCCTATACATGCAAGTCACAGGGGATGCGATGGCTTGGCTTGGCTTGGACTCAAGAGCCCTGACATTCCTGCCTTCTTATATTAATAAGAAAAATAAAACAAAATAGTGTTGAAGCGTTGGGGTGGTGAAAATTTTTGGGGGGTGGCATGGAGAGATAATGGGCGATGTTTCTCAGGGCTGCTTCAAGCGGGATTAGGGGAGGCATGGGAACCTAGAGTGGGAGAGAGTAAGCTGAAGGAAGATTTTGTGGTAAGAGGTGATATTGTGGGTTGTTAGAAGGAGCATTTGTCATATAGTATGATTGGTGATGGCCTAGATGCAGGTTTGTATGAACTGAAAAACTAAACAGAAGACACAAGGTCTGAATAAGAGAAGGAGAAAAAGATAGGTATTAAGGGACTAAGAATTGGGAGGACCTAGGACATCTAATTAGAGAGAGCCTAAGGGGGTTCAGCATAATTACTTGCTTGGTTGGTGAGGTTTTGGCCTCTATCCAAGTTTTTGGGGTGCAGTTCAAGTTGGGCTGGTGTCTGGAATGAGCCTGTGACTTAATAAAAAGGAGTGTCCACACCGGAGCTGAAATGGGCTGTACCCTCTAGCATTCTGACCACAGGCCTGAATTCTGAGAAGGGAAAGCGGTAAAAGTATTGTCTAGTCCTTTCTAAGTTGGTGACTGAGCTTGGTGAGGTGTGTTTTTAAAAGACCATTAGTCCGTTCTACCTTTCCTGAAGATTGAGGACGGTAAAGGATATAAAGATTTCACTGAATACCAAAAGCCTGAAAAACTGCTTGGGTGATTTGACTAATAAAGACCGGTCTGCTATCAGACTGCATACAGGTGGGAAGGCCAAATCGAGGAATTATGTCTGACAGAAGGAAGAAATGACTGCAGTGGCCTTCTCAGACCCTGTGGGAAAGGCCTCTACCTATCCAGTGAAAGTGTCTATCCAGACTAAGAGATATTTTAGTTTCCTGACTGGAGGCATGTGAGGAAAGTCAATTTGCCAGTCCTGGGCAGGGGCAAAACCTCAAGCATGATGTATAGGGAAGGGAGGGGGCCTGAGAAATTCCTGAGGCATAGTAGAATAGCAGATGGAACACTGAGAAGTGATTTCTTTGAGGATAGATTTCCACAATGGAAAGGAAATGAGAGGTTCTAAGAGACGGGCTAGCAGCTTGTAACCTACATGCAAGAGGTTATGAAATGACAACAGAATAGAATGGGCCTGTGAGGCTGGAAGGAGATAGTTTCCTTGGTCTAAGAACCATTTGCCTTGTGTGGGAAGAGAATGAACGGTGGAAGTTTCAGCGGAGAAGTAGGTGGGAGTGACCGATGTGAAGGAGGAAAACTGCCGTGAGGGATAGAAGTTGGAACGCTAGCTGCTTTTTTAGCTACCTTATCAACATAAGCATTGTCCTGAGCGATGGTGGGGGTAAGAAAATAGATTTTGGAAGTTATGAGAAATGTAGAGCGTGAGTTGAGCATAGTATGTGATTTTTAGGGCCTCTAACAGTATCAAAGCAGTGGCAGGCACTGCACGCAGACGTGAGGGCTAGGCTAAAACAGTAAGGTCACGTTGTTTGGACAAAAAGGCTACCGGACGCGGTCCCAGCTCTTGTGTAAGAATTCCGACTGCACAGCCCTGCACTTGGGCTTTGTGTAATGAAAAGGGTTGGGATGAGTCAGAGAGAGCTAGGGTGGGGGCAATCTCTAAAACTGTCTTCAAGGAATGGAAAGAGGAGTGGGGAAAGGATTGAGGATCTATGGGGTGAGCTGGGTTTCCTTTCGTGAGTTTATGTAACGGTTTTGTTAGGATGGCAAAACCAGGTACCCAAAGGTGAAAGTATCCAACAATGCCTAGGAAGGAAGGAAGTTGTTGTTTTGTAAAAGGGATTAGGGTTTGGGAGATTAGCCCGACACGATCAGCAGGGAGAGCACATGTATTTTCATGAGAATTATGCCGAGATAGGTAATAGATGATGAAGAAATTTGGGCTTGACTGAAGTAATGGGGGCTGTCTGTGAAGCCTTATGGCAGTACAGCCCAGGTAATTTGCTGAGCCTGATGGGTGTCAGGGTCAGTCTAATTGAAAGCGAAGAGAGTCTGGGATGAAGGGTGCAAAGGAATAGTAAAGAAAGCAAGCTGTTATGAAAGGGAAATAGGAGAAACACCTTGACCACAGTGGGATTTTCAGACAGATCAATTAATCTGCAAGTTGGTGATCTTCAAATTGATTGATTAAAACTCTCCATGCTCAAAAAGCGGGGAACACGGTTTGCAGAGTCGCACCCCCAATTCTCTGGATTGTGTAGCCACTGGGTGAGGAGAGGGAGAGGTACTGAGCCACAAGGCTGGCACCTGTTGGAGAAAGTGGCCAGTGAGAAATTCCTGTGGCAAGCAGGAAGGACATTTAAGGACAGAAGCCAGTGATCAGTGTTAAATAAGTTGGGATTTTCTGTCTGTAAATCACCCCTGTCTCCCCATGCCTTGCTAACCACAAGTGAATCACAAGAATGGATTTGTGGAAATCAGCCAAAGAAAGTGAGTTCCCCTTTTGGACGTCACATGGCAGAGAACAGAATAGCTGAAGGGGGAGATTCAAGAACCCCAGTAAAGCAGAAACTCTGAGCCAGAACTGACTGTGAGAACAAAAGCCTTCAGGAACTACGAAACCCCTGAAGAAGACATTGGATTTCACCCAGCAGGTGAAGCAAGAGTTTGTATTAGTTTTGTCTTGATCTCAGAAGACAAGATGATCTCAGCTAAGAGCTGAATTACTGAGGACAAATTAGTGTCTGGAACAAGGGGCAGAAGCCAACCAAAGTGCTGTAGCCACTGGGTTCTTGCCAACACCTAAACCAAGGGCTTGGCTCTAAGATAGGTGCTCAAAACTCTGCTCTCTCACTTACCTTTGGTGACCTGGAGACGTCAGTGCCCTCTCTAGGGCTCAGAGTCTTTATCTGTAAAGATACTCGTTATGCCCAGTGTTTGGACGAACGGAGGCAGGATGGCGCACTTCCGGGTTCTTCTTCACCAACTTTTCCCGCACGCAGAAAATGCAGCCGGCGCCTGGGAGGGTGCAGACCAACCGGGCATGCGCCAGGTGACGTCAATCCGAAGAGACCAAGATTTACCTGGTCGCACCTGTGGAATGCCCCCTGAAACACCCGTGCCCCGCATATTGCCCTCCCACTCCTAGAAAAGCCGCTCTCGGCCAGCCTCCCGCGCGGCCTTCCTCAGTCCCTCACTCCTGTGGGACTGCATCAGGAACTCCGTCAGAGAGCTCTATGGGGCGACTCTGCCGGCCTCCTTTGCCGGAGGCCGACAGACCTCTCCCCAACACCTTAGGTGACCAAAAATAAATTTGCAGTTTTGCTCCTAGCCCTGCCTACCCGCTGGTTCTTTTGTGCCCGCTGGGCTGGTCTTAGAAAAACAAATCACCCAGCTCATTCATTTCTTGTGAAGATTAAGTATGATCAAGTATGTAGCATGTAGCTCACAGTCCCTGTCAGCTGCTGTAACTGTTAGTAACTACTGGTTCTATTATTTTGTCCTCTGCTAAAATAGCTAATATCCAGATTTTCTTTACACATCTTCTACAATTCACCACTCATTCATTCAACAAAGATTCCTTAAATGCCTTTTATGTGCAGAGCACAAGGAGAACAAAAATTTGTCTATATATTATTGTTTCTATTTACTTATTATTACATTTATATCTTCATTCCTAATAGATTTTCAGTCAAAAAGTATGTACCAGGACAATTAAAACTTTTACTCCACAGGTGGAAAAAAGAAAATCATAGCAAAGTAAGAATTGGTGTTACATAATGAGACAAAAATTAAAAAGCTAATGTGTAGATATTAGACCATAATGGTCTACATGATTAGTTATTGAAAGTGGGCTGTGCTGAATTGCCCAATTACCAAAGCAAAGCCAAAAACATGACAGTTACAAAATCTACATTGCCCATAAGGTGGCACAAATATTATTTATTGAACAGGCTACAGCTGTCAACAGTTGTGAGCCCCAAGGAAAGTTAGCCCAGGTAACAGTGAATAATGTGCTATGCATGGAATGATACAGTGGATGACATCCTGAAGAATATTTCTACAACAACTACAACAATATTGCATTTCTGTTTAATGACTAAAGTAAGATGATTACAATATAAAGGAAACTGGAGACTTCTTCAGGGACCCAATAGAGAGTGAGAGAGATGAATCCTGCCCAAAAAGGAGGGTTAAGCGTTATGATTTATGATTGCTCCCATTCCAGGCAGGGTCCTGTCCACATTGATAGTGGAAAGCAGGGAAGGAAGGGTTTGTATCACAGCCACTGTGCCTCAGAAAATTGGATGATGTCTCTACACAATTGCTCTTCCAAGGCCTCCAAGGACTTTACACCAGAATATGTTTTGGTAAAAATGATCTGTGATCTGACTTAGTCCCAGGTAGATTTAGAATGTGGACAGCTTCAGCTCATGATTCAGGAGCAGCACTACTTATTTCATGGCAGACATCTTTGCCCCATTCCAGGGACTGGAATTTCATAGTTCCAGGGTGGGGCCAGGGCCCTGACATTTTTAAGGAACTCCCCAGTGATTCCATGCTGATAACCCATGGACCACACTTTGGGAAATTTAGAAAGGATGGATGAATCCCTCTTTCTGACTAAAATGTAGCTGCAGAGAGAAGTAAGTTATGGTCAAGGTTATATTTGCTGGCAGGAGCCCAGAGGATACATTCTTGCTGCAAGTTTCTAAAAGAAATATATTTGAATAATCTTATAAAAATTAAGAACATAACCAGACTTATGTCCGACTAGAAAATGGACAAGGAGGAATATTCCCAGGTTAGAGCCAACATTTCTTCAAAACAGAGTTCTATGCCTGCTTCAAGGCTGGGTTCAGAAATTCACACTGGAGGACATCACTGATATCACTGGAAAAAAAAATTAAAGCACTTATAAACTACTCACAATTGCCTTTTTAAAGTATCTCAATGATTCACCATGAAACAACTAATTTTAAACTGTCCTGATGAAGCTTCCAGGCAGAATTAGTTGGAAAATGTAGTCCTGGGCATCTGAATGAGCTGAGCCCCTGTACATAATTGTTGATTATCAGCCAGCTGAATTTTGAAGGGCATTTTTCCATAAATGCTGGTCTAAAAGGTTTTAGAATCGCTGTTTTTAAGGTATTCTTTCTGACACTACTTATAGAGCAGGCCCACTGTGAGACTTTTATTTGTGATTACACATCCACATATTCAGCAAACGGGACCGTGGGTGTATGATCCTAACGCACCTAAAAGCAGTTCAAACCATGAATGTACATTTTTTATGAGACGCCACAGGAAAGCAAAATATGCCCCTCCTTTAAACTGCTTATACTTACCTAACCTCTCAGTACACTGTTCTTTCTGCTGATTTTGAACCTCACAGTGGTACTAATTTACAAGTTATGTGCACACATCAGTAACTGCGATGTATACTCAATTCCTTTCACCTGATTCTGACCAACTCTTTTTTTTTTCTTTCCTTTGCACTACTGGAAGGCTAGATTGTGACTGATTTATGTCCAAGATCAAAGGCAACGAAAACTGTGAAAAATCTAGTCCTTGATCTACTTCTTCATACCAACAGTCAACAGTGGAATAAGCTCTCAAAGTTCACTTAGCAGCCTGAGAAACCAAACTAGCAGTTCATCAAGGGACAACTGGTACCTGCAGATGGACTGCTCCAAATGGCTCGTTAATTTAGGGGGGTAAAGAATTTTCCTGTTTGAATATGGGACAGACTAGCATGTTCTTAGGTGGAATCATATGAAAGAGAAGGGCCAGGAAGTCAGGGTCCAAGACTCTCCCCGCATTGCTTCACCACAATAGCTCTGGTTTTACCTGTTTTCTTTGGCTATTCTTTAAAAAGTTGTCTTGTAAAAGGTTTAAATATAACCTAGAGACCTTATTCTGGGTCTATCCAGAGAGGACACTCCAATGGAGTTACTACGAATAAACAAAATAATTCATTATAATAGACCATGAGGGATTCGGGTGGCAAGAAGTATTCACCAGGTGTTTTAATTAACTTTAGTATCTAATTAACTATATTAATGAGAAAGCATTATCAGACCAAGTAAGTGCAGACTATTTTGTTCCCTGGGTTATAAAACCAGAATAAGACCAGAATAAAAAATTCTAGATTTCTCCAATTTTACTCACAAAATTTATAAACAGTTATCTTTGGCCATTATTGTGACATTGATTTCATTTCCAATGTCCAAACTTAGAGACTCTCACATGGAATTTGTTAATACTGGAGCTTGGGGCAAGTGATAGATTTAAAATACAATCAGCAATGGCCTCTTCCTAATTCTGTTTCATATGACACCTCATAACCACGTCAATTTGGGAATCTGTTTTATTTGTCTCTTTGTTCTCTCATTTTTAAGTTAACAGAGAGTTCTTGTCAAGCAAAATTTGGAGGAAAAAGATTTACAATTTCCCCAGCTATGAAATTGATAAAGCCTGTTTAATTTGTCCACAATTTGTTGAAAATAAGGGAAACTTATCAAAGATTTTGAGGTTTAGCTTCAAGATCTTCAAACAGTAAAAAACTAAGCAATGAAATTAGAAGGCACCTCATTTCACCTCACTCTCTACAATCCCTAATCTTATTGGCCACATTTGTAGAATATACAGTTAGAAGATAAGATAAAATTGACCACTCAGGCCAAGCCTGTGTCCCAGGGAGGGGAATAAGTAGGAAGAAACTAACCATTTTGTCTTTAACACTAGCTTCAGGGTAGAAATCAAATTTATCCTGTGCTATCCTGCAGATATATGGGATTTTTTTCCCCCGAAGAAATATTGTTAATGTGATTGAAGAAAAATAATATGGTTATTTAAATTTTATTATATTTTTATAATAAAAAGGAGAGCGATGTGCTAATGAAATCCTATGAGGTATACACTATCTCATATACAAAAAAACCTGGGCTCAAAGGGGTTAAAAAAAATCAGTTTGCTGGCCAGGCATGGTTGCTCACGCCTGTAACCCAAGCACTTTGGGAGGCCGAGGCGGGTGGATCACGAGGTCAGGAGTTCGAGATCAGCCTGGCTAAGATGGTGAAACCCCCGTCCCTACTAAAAATACAAAAATTAGCCAGCCATGGTGGCAGGTGCCTGTAATCCAAGTTACTAGGGAGGCTGAGGCAGGAGAATCACTTGAACCCAGGAGGCAGAGGTTGCAGTGAGCCAAGACTGCGCCAGTGCACTCCAGCCTGGGCGACAGAGTGAGACTCCATCTCAAAAAAAAAAAAAAAAAAAAAATTCAGTTTGTTTTGAATTTTCGGGTTAGAATGTATCTTCGAAGTAAGCAAGTCTAACCAACCACTGAATGCAGAAAGTGCATCTCCAACTGTGGTTATTTACTCTAAGTTTGAATACTTTCTGTGATTCTAGGAAGTTCATTTTATTTTTGACGATACTAATTATTACAAAGTTATTTCTCATATGAAGGTAAAACCCACTTCTCCATGAATTTCTCAATAGGCCTTAGTTTTGTGCCTTGTAACTACATAGAATTAATCCAACCCCTCTATACATATAACTCCTAGAATTTTTGAGGTTTCCATTTTCACTGATGGCTTTCACCCCTTTACAATTCTGGTCATCCTTTTATGGAGACATTCCAATTCATAAAGAACGCTCTAAAAATAATAATCAGGCTAGGGGCGGTGGCTCATGCCAGTAATCCCAGCACTTTGGGAGGCCACAGCAGGAGGATCACTTGAGTCCAGGAGTTCCAGGCTGCAGTGAGCTACAATCACACTGCTACACGCCAGCCTGGGCAATAGAACAAGACTCCATCTCTAAAAACAATTTTTAAATTAAAAAAAATTTTTTTTAATCATTTAAGTAATGATCACAATGGATCTAGCCTTTTTGATGTAATAGTAAGTGTACAACATGGAACTAGCAGATCCCTTAACCCAGACAGTATCACTGGTCGTAATGAACCCCACTTTGGTGTTGCTTTTCTTTTTTTTTGAGACAGAGTCTGGCTGTCGCCCAGGCTGGAGTGCAGTGACGCGATCTTGGCTCACTGAAACCTCCACTTCCTGGGTTCGAGTGATTCTCTTGCCTCAGCCTCTTGAGTAGCTGGGATTACAGGCATGCACCACCACACCCAGCTAATTTTTGTATTTTTTGTAGAGAAGGGGTTTTCCCATGTGGGCTAGGCTGGTCTGAAACTCCTGACCTCAAGTAACCTCAGTCTCTCAAAGTGCTGGGATTACAGGCATGAGCCACCGTGCCCAGCCTTGTGTTGTACTTTTTAGAAAAACTACTTACATCCTACAACCTCTACATCTTTCTTATGTGAACCGTGTTTAAGTTACTATTAAGCAATTGATTTCTTAACAGAGTTCACTACAGTTATTCTGTTAAACTCTTTCTCATTTGTGTTAGTGATAAATGTAATGTGTCAAGATATTTTTATTTTAAAACTTGACCCTGTCATCTAACGTATGTTATTCAAAACCTTTTCATCCACATTTTTATATGCTTTCTACCTGTTTACCTAATTCAATGGTAAAAATATTGACAAGATGACTTATAGAAGCTTCCTAAATTAATTATCATTAACAAATCATCTTTAGAGACCAGTTATTTTCTCCATCTGAGGGTATGTAAGCTTGCCCATATGCCTGGTCTAAAATGCAAGCTTTATTATCCTGGTATGGTGAGGCCAAAGATAGGAGACGATTGCCATTGAAAAGCTTGATTTAATTTAGCAATTCCACAATGAATCCATATACTAAAATGTCACATTGTATCCCACAAAGGTACACAATTATTATTTGTCAATTAAAAATAAAATTTAACAAACAAAAAGATAGTTTGTGACTCAAAGTTCCCAGGAGGAGGGGGCTCACCACGACAGGCAGACCATGAGGCAGCACCCAGCTGTCAGGAGGGAGCAGGAGCCAGAGGAGTGCATGGGAAAAGTCTTTATTGTGATTTTTCTAGGGTAGGAATGGATGAGGCAGGACTAGCAGTTGAACAGGTTTAGAATTACATTGTTTGTATAATGTCAGCAGGCTCTGGGGAATAGGGATATCCACTAGTTGTCTGGCACTTGGCTCTGGGTGCTTCAGGGTAGAGGGCAAGGGTCCCAGGCTGCAGAAGTCTGCTGATAGGAGAGAGGTGGGCACGTAAATCAGCACTGGTTGATTTGCATCTCCAAGACAGGTGCGCAGGCAAATTGTTTGCTATAGCTAAGAATTAGTTAGCCCTGGGAGGGGCAGCCTCTCTCCATTGTCAGTGAGGACCCAAATGCCAAAGAAAAAAAAAAAAAAAGCAGAAAATCAGAAAATATAGTTAATATGATGTCCCCAACATATCTGTAAGGATAGTGTCCGGCTGTGACCTAATTATGACATGACTTTGGCATTTACTGAGCCATCTGTCTAAGCTTTTCTCACTTATTAAGAATGTAGACTTCCAAGACACACTCTAGATCTGCTGAGGCTAAAAACCTGCAGGGAAGCAGGGAGTGGACAGTGTGCAGGCAGCCAGCAAACCAATCTCCTGTAAGGCCCCTTAGCACGAAGAGCTGCCAGGGAACTACCGGCCTCGGGCAGAATGCCTCCTTCCTGAAACAGATTTTCTAGTTCCTCTGGCAAGGGAATTTGACTTTCAATTGCCTGACATTTCTTATTAAAACTTTTCCTGACAAGCTAGAATATCATGCTTACAAGCTGTAGTGCTATGGTGCGTTTTCCAGGTTTCCAGGCAGGGACGTGCTCTAAGAAACCTGCCAACAGTCTGAATATTCATCTGTGCTCTCAGCCAGCAGAACTGCTGACACAAGGGTTACAACTGGGATGGTTCTGCCTGTAAGAATAAGCCTGTTAGAATCCGAAAGGATAGGGCATGTTTAGAACCTCTCAAACTTCTCTACTTACTGACCCCTTCATGTATATAGACACAGCCTTGCAAAAACACAGCCAAAGGCATCAAGGACAAACTCAAATTGTCACCTGCCTTCTCTCTTCTGAGTAACTTCTATACAAATCTGGAAAGGCAGAAAACAATAGGCAGAATAAAAACCATGAATATCCTCACTTATGGCTCATTCTAGAGCTGATTCACGGACTTGCTGGGCACTGTCAGAAAGGAAGGCAGGGATAGACCACATGCATGGACACAGTAAGGCTAGGGGCAGCCTAACTGGTGTTTCCTACTGGTGATGTGACCTCCCACCTAAAATCTTGGTGGTGTAGAGGCTTTGGTGAGTATCATGTCTACATTTCTTTTTATTCCTAAACTCATAAACCTGGAAATCTGGGGTGAGGATGCCCATTGAAAACTCCCATAAGGTCTCCCTCCCCTCCCCACTTTCCAGCCAAAGTGGCAGCAGAATGCTCCCAACTGTGAAAGATGCAAAAATGCTATCCTACTGTTGGGGGAGGAGGGAAAGAGGAGATAAACAAGTGTAAAACTCACTAAGTTAACTTGTTTGATTTCCCATAGCCAAGATGGACTTCACACCAGGAAACAACACTGCATGTAGCTTTGACAAGCTCTAAGAAAGGCAAGGTTCAAATTCCACCTGGCCCAGTAGTTGGGTAACCTCAGGTGAGCTATTCATCTTGTGGAGTCTATGTTTTCTACATTGGAGAAGCCAGAACACACATGATACCCACCTCAGAGTGTGTCATGAGGGACACAGGAAGTCAGGCGTGTGAAAGCACTTCACAAAGTGCCCGGCATACAGGGGGTCCTCTCATCTCACAGGGGACGAAGGACCTCATTGCCCACCCTGTGATGGGGGCCGAGGGCACAGAGGACTCTTTATAATGGCACATGAGCTGCAGGACCCATAGGGAACTGATCCCTCTGCTGCCTCCCTTTCACACACACCTCCAAAAAATATATTCTTGTGAAAATAGCACAGATTCAATCTGCAGTGACAGAAACCCAAGAAGTTCATGTACTCCATTGGCCCCACTCCACGAACGCAGAGACCTTGTCTTTCCTGCTCAGCACGGCAGCTCACTGTTCAGCCCATCTTCTCAGTGTCGAAGCTCAGAACATCACCAGTCGGTCAGCATGACTTTGTGCTAGTGTATCAACCATGTCCTTTGTTTTCTGGGTTCTGATGCTTTGGCTTCTGGGACCTTGCTGACCCAGAAGGTACTGCCCTTTCCAGGGTAACCAATTCCTAGAGTGGGGAAACAACTCACCTGGGAGGTCATCTTTCAAATACAAAGCAACCTACCCAGACTCTACTCCCACCACCTCCTTCATTGCCCTCTCACACTCTGGGCCACTATTTCCCTTCTCTAATTATCCTAAGGCCAGGTATCAGACAACCAGGAACAGCCCCTATGCCCCAGAGCCCACTGAAATTATTTAAACCAGCCAATCCTAAGCCTGCTTACCCTGCCTCACGTGTTCCGGCTCATGGAAACCATAATAAAGGCTCTTGCACAATTTTTTCACTCCCTCTGCCTCCTGACCAAGCCTGGCGCTTCCCCATCCTCCCTTTGGCCCCATGGCATGGTGTGCCTCTTCTTCTTGGGAACTGTGAGTAACAAATTATCTTTTCAATGGCAGTTCTCTTTTGAGCCGCTGGTCTTGCCATACCTAAATAAGAATAAAAGCTATATTAAAACAGCTGGGCATTGAGAGTTCAAACAAGAAAAATATATCCCCTCATGATATTTTAAAATCAGAGCCACTTTAAGCAGCTGGCCAGGCAGTCAGCTACCCTGAGCTAATTTCTAGAGGCATGACAGTATCACTAGAATAACTCACAAGTTCAGGGTGGGGCAATCCAGGATTCCCCATATGGCAGAATATAAACCTGCCCCACTTCCTCTGAAATATTACGCTGGTGCAAAAGCAATTGTGGTTTTGGATCATGAATTTTAAATCATTATAACTAGGCTCAAGCACATCTTTATTAATCAAAATAGGAGCCCTAACAATCAACACATTTTTCCCACCAAGAAATAAGTTTGTTTATTCCCATAGGTTAAAAGTCCATGCTTCAGGATTTGACAAATCCTTGGAAAGCATTTTCTGCATCCTGCTGGTTGTGGACCCCTGCGAAACGTTGTCAAGATGCTTGAGGAAGTGGTAGGCGGTTGGTGAGAGGTCAAGTGAATATGGTGGATGAGGCAAAATGTCGTAGCCCAATTCATTCAACTTTTGAAGTGTTGGTTGTGTTACGCAGTCGGGCATTGTCGTGGAGAAGAATTGGGCCCTTTCTGTTGACCAACGCCGGCTGCAGGTATTGCAGTTTTCAGTGCATCTCATTGATTTGCTGAGCATACTTCTCAGATGTAAGGGCTTTGCTAGAATTCAGAAAGCTGTAGTGGACCAGACCAGCAGCAGACCACCAAATAGTGGCAGTGTCCTTTTTTTGGTGCAAGTTTGGCTTTGGGAAGTGCTTTAGAGCTTCTTCTCAGTCCAGCCACTGAGTTGTTCATCACTGGTCATATAAAATCCACTTTTTGTGCACATCACTATCCGATCAAGAAATGGTTCATTGTTGCATACAGTTAAGAGAAGGCAACACTTCAAAATGATAATTCTCTTTTATTTTCACTCAGCTCATGAGGCACCCACTTATCATGCTTTTTCACCTCTCCAATTTGCTTTAAATGACAAACAACTGTAGAATGGTCAATGTTGAGTTCTTTGGCAACTTCTCCTGTAGTTGTAAGAGAATCAGGTTCAATGGTTTCTTTCAATTGGTCGTTGTCAACTTCTTATGGCCCTTCACGAAGCTCCTCATCTTCAAGGCTCTGGTCTCCTTTGAAAAACTTCTTGAACCACCACTGCACTGTACATTCGTTAGCAGTTCCTGGGCCAATGCATTGTTGATGTTGCAAGTTGTCTCTGCTGCTTTATGACCCATTTCGAACTTGAACAAGAAAATTGCTTGAATTTGCTTTTTGTCTAACATCATTTCCAAAGTCTAAAATAAAGAGCAAGTAATAAGTCATTAGCAAAAAACATAAAGAGAGAAATGCCCATTAAAATGATGTATAACATAACCACATTTATTTAAGAATGTATTCCAGTATCAAACAACAAATTCCAACAACGCAAAAACTGCAATTACTTTTGCACTCACCTAATACATTCCTGTAGCAGACCTGCAGGTCAGCCCATAAGCACTGAGGCTGTTTGACACACACATACTGTCACTGCACAAGGAAACTACAGTTATGAAGACACCCTGAGGCTGGACAGCTGAAAAAGGCAAAAGACAGCAAAGACCTTAGAAATGCGAAAATCAATGGTATAGACAGAAAGTTTGTGTTCCACAAAATTCATTTGTGAAAACCTAATCCCAATGTGGTGGTATTTGTAACTGGGCCCTTTGTAAGTAACTTGATCATGAGGATGAAGCCTTCACGTATGGGATTTGCTTATAAGGGACAGGAGAGCTTCCTGGCTCTCTTTCCACCATGTGAAGATACAGTAAGTCAGCAGTTTGCAACCTGGAAGAGGGCTCTCGGCAGAACCTGACCCTGCGGACACCCTGATCTCAGACTTCCAGCCTCCAGAACCATGACAGATAAATTCCTGTTGTCTATAATCCCCCCCGCCCCCAGGCTATGTACTTTGTGATAGCAGCCCAAACTGCCAAAGACAATCAATTGTGCACAGCCTGGTGCTTTCAGTGAAGACCACGATTGATTTTTCTATCTAAAATGTAAACCCTTCAGTATGATGATGAAGAAGTCTTCTGGTTCAGAGCAGTTGCAGGAAAAGTGTCTCCAATGTTTTCTGGATTTATGACCTTAAAAAAGATATTCAGCTTCTTCAACTATAATATAGGAATGCTAATATCTTGTTTCCAAGGCTGCTGTGAAGATTAATAAAAAGGAATTTAGAGCACTAGGCAAGTGGCAGGTATTGTTACTGTTATTATAATTATTATTTATCTCTCTGTGGCCCATTTCCATACCAGGAAAGAACTTTCAGATTAGTAATCTGGCTCACAGAAACACTGATACCGTCAGAGCACCTTGTATGTCACACACAAATATTCACATCTCTGCTGCAGATCAATAAATTCGCTTTCTGGTGCACACTGGACTCTTGTGAGTTTGGTAAGCTGGTCAGTTCTGAAACACTAGTAAAACAAAACTTAATTTGCTATAAAGTTGAGGTAGACTCTACCATGGGACTGCCATCTGGTGAGGCCCTTTCTAAGCGGCTGGCTGCCAGAACTGTCCTGCCCTGATGGTTCTGCCACATGCTCGTGTTCTAACTGCAGCATGCACAGGATAGGAGTGAGAATTTTAGACAAAGCCGTTGTGCTCCCATCTCCCCTCATAATGCACAAAATATTTGGTGAGATCAAGTGAAGCAAATTATTATAATTGCTTCCCTTAAATAACTTTAAATGTAGCATATCATTTGATTCTAGCATGAACTTTATGGATATAGAGAGTTCAGGGAACCACTTTTTTTTTTTTTTTTATAAAAAGAAAACCTAAAACTTACTACAAATAACAACTATAAACTCTAGATGAAATATAAAAGCAACTACTGAAGGTAGTAAAGAACAAACAAAGGCAGGAACATAGTAGAAGGGGATGGACACATGGAAGATGGGAAGGCACTGGATACTATTCCCGTTTTTATGATTCTTAGCCTTGAGGAGAGGTCTCAATCTATACCATGTGGGGTGGCTAAACCAGGGAGTTAAAAAATAATTTTAAGTATTACTAGATTGAAGAAAAAGATAGCTGAGATTGGGAAGAACCAGCGATTGGAAAACGAGAAGGGAAATATCAGAAAGGAGAGAGCCAGGGAGGCAAATTCTGCCAAATCCCTTGACAACTTCTGACTCACGCTTGCACAGCCCAGTTCCAGGTTGGAGCAGAACAGGGAAGATACATTTGCAGTTTGAGTTTATTAAGTTAACTGCTTGTACGAACAAAACAACAATGCTTTTTGTGATAGCATAACAGAACCCAGAATCTACATAATAGGTCATTTACAATATCCAGGACACATTCCAAAATTCTCTGATACACAAAGAAAGAAGAAAATATGACCTATACTTAAAAGAAAAGACAATCAGCAGATACTAACTCTGAGATGAGCCAAAGGTTAGAATTAGCAAAGATTTTAAAGCAGTTGCTATGAGTATATTATATGACACAAAAGAAAATATACCCATAAGTGATGCAAAGAGAGAGTATCTTGGCAGCAAAATAGAAAACATAAAAGAAAAAGAAGGGAATAACAAATCTAGGACGAAAAGTATAATACCTAAAATTCAGAATTCATGGGATGAGTTTAAGAACAGATTGGAGATGTCAGAATAAACGAGAAGATAACATAGAAATCATCCACCTGAAAAACAGAGAAAAAAGGTATTTTTAAAAGAAAACAGAACCTCAGTGAACTATGAAATACCCAGATAAAAACAGCATCTAGCAGTTCATCAATATTGGTAGTCATAAGTAATTGTTCCAATGTGATCGATTAGTCAATGTCCCAAAGATGAGACTAATTCCTCATTCACTTCTAGATGTAAAAACTCTGGAAGACCTTATTAGATATAGTGCAAGACACCCATAAATTTGCAATTGTACTGAGAAATCAAGTCGTAATGGCAACATAAGCTTGGAAATGCAGAACATGTGAAAGTTAAAGAATACTTCATTTCTTGGAAACACATAAAGCTTCAGGAACTAAAAGTCTTGTGAAAGACATAGACTTAAAAGTCTCGTTAATATAAAAACGGAAACTGACTTACAAAAAAAGCACTGAGCTTCACTCATGTTTAAAAGTCTTGGCCTGCACAATGAATGCTGGATACTAACCAAGAATCAATTTCTTGAAAACTGTATCCTGCAACCTCAACTAGTCTGAGGAGGTGTTTTCTTTGTTGTTGTTGTTTTGTCTATCAGGTCTTGTAAAACTCTCTGCAGTCCTAAGGAATACAACCACAGGAAGATAAAATCAATCGATCAATCAATTTATCCATCCATGGCATTAGCACATTTGTAACTGGTATTAGTAAATATAATCAGTTTTGTAATTATTGCTACACTGCTGTGCATTTCTCTTTTTTTTTTTTTTTTTTGCTTTTTAATGTGTGTGAAGTATTAGGTTAGATTTGTAATTTTATTTGATGTTTAGAAGGGTTTGATTAAGTTTGCAATCAATGCTTAAGCATTTGGGTAATTCATTTGTTAAATGTATAAGTTTTGACTTATTCATTTCAAGGGCATATAACTATGTAGAGGAATATTAATTCTTTATGCTTAATGTTTGAAGGAATGTTAATCGTTTTAAAAATGTATAATATCAATAAAATGGACATTAAATAAAATACAACTAGTTGCTGGTGTTCTCTACAATTTTAGATGCTTTTGTTCATGGGGAGAGATCTAGTCAACAATTTGAAATAAAGTTCTACAGCAAATGTGAACAAAACCTAGAAGAAAATTGATATTTAATGCATATGTTCATAATATCATATTGTATACTACTCAAATTCCAACTTAAACAATCTCTAACTTTAGTGTTCTAAGTTCCATTTTCAGGAAATCAGATTTAATCCTATTCTGACAAAAGTAATAATATAACATTGTCTCAACAACTAGAGCTACAGATCAAGAAAAAAGTTCATTTTTGCATTCCTGGCTGAGATTCATGCCCCACAAAAAAACACGTTTGATGTTTGATCATTTTTCTTTTGAACGGCCAGGTCTAACCTCATCTGTTGGGCTGGCAAAAGGCCTACATACAAGGAAATAGCCAGGTTTCAGTGAAAATAAATACCAAAACATGAAGGCCAAAAAGACAGATCCTTCAAACTAGCTGCAAATGGTATTTGTCCCTACACATATTTAAAAAAAAAAAAAAAAGGTTATTTTACCTTTATTTACCAGTTGGCAGAATAATGAGCTAATTGGTTTCCTAGCAGTATCCAAAAATGATTAATAAGTGAGAATTTTTTAGCATCATAAACTTATCAACTTTAAGATGACATATACATATATTAACTTACTGCAATAATTATTCTTTTTGATTGTCAAATTGCCCTTTCTAAGTGTCTCTTAGGTCCTTTGGAAATGACCCTAGTAATGTTTTAAATTGGGGTAAAATATACATGGCATAAAATTTGTTATTTTAACCATTTTTAAGTGTACAGTCCAGTGGCACAAAGTACATTCATATAGTTGCTGCACCCATCACTGTTAACTCTGTACCCATTAAACAATTACCTCCCATTCCTACCGCCCCACAACTCTTGGTAATCACCACTCCATGTTCTGTCTCTATGAATTTGACTAGTCTAGGTACCTCATATAAGTAGACTTGTACAGTGTTTATCTTTGTGTGACTGGATGATTTCACTTAGCATAATGTCCTCAAGGTTCATCCATGTTGTAGCACACCAGAATTTTCTCCCTTTTTGTGGTAGAATGATATTCATCATAGTGTTACTGAAAACAGTGAAAAACTAGAAGGCATGTTTTCTAAATTCTAAATAGTTAATTCATTAAATTATAGTACAGCCATATAATGGAATGTTGCTATGCAAATGTAAAATAATAATGAAGATCAATATTTACTGTAAAGAAAATGCCTATGATATGTTATTTTTAAATTTGGGGGGCATTAGGAGTACATGTGCAGGTTTGTTATATAGGTAAATTGCATGTCACAGGGGTTTAGTGCACAGATTATTTTGTCACCCAGGTAATAAGCATAGTGCCTGCTGGATAGTTTCTTTATCCTCTCCTTCCTCCCATCCCCCAGCCTCAAGAGGGTCCCAGTGTCTTTTTCCCTTCTTTGTGTCCATATGTACTCAAGGTTTAGCTCCCACTTATACGTGAGAACATGCGGTGTTTATTTTTCTGTTCCTGTGTTAGTTTCACTCAGGATTATGGCCTCCAGCTCCCTCCATGTTGCTGCAAAGGACATGATCTCATGATCGCATTCTTTTTTACGGCTGTATAGTATTCCATGGCATATGTATACCACGTTTTCTTTATTCAGTCTACCATTGATGGGCATTTAGGTTGATTCTATGCCTTTGTTGTTGTGAATAGTGCTACAACAATACATGTATTCATGTGTCTTCATGGTAGAATGGTTTATATTCCTTTGGGAATATACCCATTAATGGGATTGCTGGTTCAAATGATAATTCTGTTTTAAATTCTTTGAGAAATTGCCACACTGCTTTCCACAATGACTGAAATAATCTACTTTGCCATCAACAGTGTATAAGCATTCCTTTTTCTCCACAGCCCTGCCAGCATCTGTTACTTTTTGACTTTTTAATAACAGCCATTCTGACTGGTGTGACATTGTATCTCATTGTAGTTTTGATTTGCATTCCTCTAATGATTATTGATACTGAGCATTTTTTCATATGCTTGTTGACCATGTGTATGTCTTCTTTTGAGAAGTGTCTGCCCATGTCCTTTACCCACGTTTTAATGGGGTTGCTTGTTCTTTTCTTGTTGATTTGTTTAAGTTCCTTATAGTTTCTGGATATTAGACTTTTGTCAGATGCATAGTTTGCAAATATTTTCTCCCATTCTGTAACTCATCTTTAACTCTGTTGTTAGTTTCTTTTGTGGTCCAAAAGCTCTTTCATTTAATTAGGTCCCTGTCAATTTTGTTGTTGTTGTTGCAATTGCTTTCAGAGTCTTCATCATGAAACCACTTCCAGAGTCTATGTCCAGAATGGTGTTTCCTAGGTTATCTTCCAGGGTTTTTATAGTTTCAGGCTTTGCATTTTAGTCTTTAATCCATTTTCAGTTGATTTTTGCATATGGTGTTAGGAAGAGGTCTAGCTTCAATCTTCCACATAAGCCTAGCCAGTTATCCCAGGACCATTTATTGAATAGGAAGTCCTTTCCCCATTGCTCATTCTTGTTGACTTTGTTGAAGATCAGATTGTTGTAAGAGTGTGACTTTACTTCTGGGCTCTTTATTCTGTGCCATTGGTCTATGTGTCTGCATTTGTACCAGTACCATGCTGTTTTTGTTACTGTAGCTTTGTGGTATAGTTTGAAGTCAGTTTGAAATCAGGTAACACGATGCCTGAAGCTTTGTTCTTTTGCTTAGGATTGCCTTGGCTATTTGAGCTCTTTTGGTTCCATATGAATTTTTACATGTTTTTTTTTTTTCTAATTCTGCAAGGAATGTCATTGGTAATCAGATAGGGATGGCACTGAGTCTGTAAATTGCTTTGGGAAGTATGGCCATTTTAACAGTATTGATTCTTCCTATCCATGAGTATGAAATGTTTTTCCATGTGTTTGTGTCAGCTCTCATTTTTTTGAGCACTGTTTTGTAATTCTCATCATACAGATCTTTCACCTCCCTGATTAGCTGTATTCCTGAGTATTTTATTCATTTTGTGACTGTTGTGAATGAGACTGCATTTTCGTTTTATTGAGACAGGGTCTTGCTCTGTCACCCAGGCTGAGGCATGTAGTGGTCATAGCTCACTGCAGCCTGGAGCTCCTGGTCCCAAGTGATCTTCCCACCTCAACCTCCAAAACAGCTGGAATCACAGGTATGTGTCACCATGGCTGGCTAATTTTTTTATGTGGAGAAACAAGTTCTTGCTACGTTCAGCCTAGGCTGGTCTCAAATTCTTGGGTTCTAGGGATCCTCCCACCTTGGCTTGCCAAAGTGCTGGGATTACAGGCATGAGCCACTGCACCTGGCCTGGGATCGTGTTCTTGATTTGGCTCTCAGTTTGGACATTGTTGGTGTATAGAAATGCTACTAATTTTTGTCCATTGGTTTCGTACCCTGAAACTTTGCTGAAGTTGTTTACCAGATCTAGGAGCTTTTTGGGAGGGACCATGGAGTTTTCTGGGTATAGAATCATATTGTCTGTAAAGAGAGATCGTTTGACTTCCTCTCTTCCTAGTTGAATGCTTTTTATTTATTTCTCTTGGTCAACTGCTCTGGCTAGGACTTCCAGTACTATGTTGAATAAGAGTGATGACAGTAGGCATCCTTGTCTTGTTCTGGTCCTCAAGGGGAATGGTTCCAGCTCTTACCAGTTCAGTAAGATGTCAGCTGTGGGTTTGTCATAGATGGCTTTTATTATTTTCAGGTATGTTCCTTCAAGGCCTAATTTGTTGAGGGTTTTTAACATGATGGGATGTTAAAAATTTTATTAAAAGCCTTTTCTGCATCCATTGAGACAATCACGTGGTTTTTGTTTTTAGTTCTGATTATGTGTTGAATAACATTTATTGATTTGCATATGTTGAACAAACCTTTCATCCCAGGGATAAGCCTACTTGATCATGATGGATTCATTTTTTTATATGCTGCTGAATTCAGTTTGCTAGTACTTTATTGAGGATTTTTCCATCTATGTTCATCAATGATATTGGTCTGAAGTTTTCCTTTTTTGTTGTGTCTCTACCATGTTCTCATATCAGAATGATGCTGGCCTCATAGAATGAACTAGGGTGGAGTCCTTTCTCCTTGATTTTTTGGAATAGTTTCAGTAAGAATAATACCAGCTTTTTTTTTTTTTTTTTTTTTTTTTGAGTCGGAGTCTCTCTCTGTTGCCCAGGCTGGAGTGCAGTGGCACATTTTTGGCTCACTGCAACCCCTGCCTCCCGGGCTCAAGTGATTCTCCTGCCTCGGTCTCCCGAGTAGCTGGGATTACAGGCACGACCCAGTATGCCCAGCTAAGGTTTGTATTTTCAGCAGAAACGGGGTTTTGCCATGTTGGCCAGTCTGTTCTCAAACTCCTGGCCTCAGGTGATCCACCCTCCTCAGTCTCCCAAAGTGCTCCAGGAATGAGCCACTGCACCTGGCCACCAACTCTTCTTTATACAGCTGATAGAATTTGGCTATGAATCTCTCTGGTCTTGGGCTTCTTCTGGCTGGCAGGATTTTTATTACTAATTCAATGTCAGAATTCATTATTGGTCTGTTCAGGGATTTAATGTATTCCTGGTTCAATCTTCAGAGGTTGTATGTTTCCAGGAATTTTTATATTGTTTTCCAGGTTTTCTAGTTTGTGAGCATAGAGGTGTTCATAATCATCTGTGAGAGTTTTTTGTATTTCTGTGGAGTCAGTGGTAATGTCCTCTTTGACATTTCTACATGTGTTTATTCAGATCTTCTTTTTTCTTTATTAATCTAGCTAGTTATCTATCAATCTTATTTATCCATTCAAATAACAAACTCCTGGATTCATTGATCTTTTGTATGCATCTCAATTTCCTTCAGTTTAGCTCTGGTTATTTTGGTTATTTTTTGCCTTCTGCTAGCTTTGGGGTTGGTTTGTTTTTGATCTTTAGTTCCTCTGGTGTGTTGTTAGATTGTTAATTTGAGATCTTTCTCACTTTTTAATGTGGGCATTTAGCACGATTAACTTCCCTCTTAACATTGCTTCAGCTGTGTCTCAGTGATTCTGGCATGTGGTATCTTTGCTCTCATTATTTTCAAAGGATTTCTTGATTTCTGCCTTAATTTCATTGTTTACCCAAAAGTCATTCAGGAGCAGGTTATTTAATTTCCATGTAACTATTTGGTTTTGAGCAATTTTCTTAATGTTGATTTCTATTTTTATTGCACTGGGGTCCGAAAGTGTGTTTGGTATGATTTTGCTTTTTGAATTTGCCAAGGATTGTTTTACGGCCAGTTGTGTAGCTGATTTTAGAGTATGTGCCATGTGCAGATAAGAAGAATGTATATTCTTCTGTTTTTGAGTGGAGTTCTGTACATGTCTGTTAAGCCCATTTGGTGAAATGTCAAGTTCAGATCCCTAATATCTTTGTTAATTTTCTGTCTCAATTATCTGTCTAATACTGTTAGTAGTGTGTCAAAACCTTCCGCAATTACAGTGTCATTATCTGTCTCATTGTAGGTCTCTGAGAACTTGCTTTATGAATCTGGTTGCTTCAGTATTGGGTGCATATATATTTAGAATAGTTAGGTCTTTTTGTTGAATTGAACAGTTCACCATTATTTAATGCCCTTCTTTGTCTTTTTTATCATTGTTGGTTTAAAGTCTCCAATTAGAATAGCAACCCCTGCTTTTTTCTGTTTTCCATTCTCTTGGTGGATTTTTCTCCATCTCTCTACATTTAGCTTATGGGTGTCATTGCACGTGAGACAGGTCTCTTATAGACAGCATAGAATTGCTTCTGTAACCAACTTGCCACTCTGTTGCATTTTATTTGGGGCATTTAGCCTATTACATTCAAATTTAATATTGATATGTGCAGATTTGATCCTGTCATCATGTTGTTAGCTGGATTTTATGCAGACCTGATTGCGTAGTTACTCTATAGTGTCAGTGATCTATGTTCCTAAATGTGTTTTTGTGGTGGCTGGTGACAGTCTTTCTTTTCCATATTTAACACTTCCTCAAGGACCTCTTGTAAGGCAGGTCTGGTGGTAACAAATTCCCTTCACATTTGTTTTGTCTGAAAAGGATCTTATTTCTCCTTCACTTATGAAGCTTAGTTGGCTGGATGTGAAATTCTTGGTTGGAATTTCTTTTCTTTAAGAATGCTGAATATAGGACCCCAATCTCTTTTTGGCTTATAACGTTTCTGCTGAAAAGTCTGCTGTTAGCCCAATGGGGTTCCCTTCGCAGATTACCTACCCCTTCTGTCTAGCTGCCTTTAACATTTTTTCTTTCATTTCAATCTTGGAGCATCTGATGACTGTGTGTCTTGGGAATGGTCATCTCGTGTAATATCTTCCAGGGATTCTCTGCATTTCCTGGATTTGAATGTTGACCTCTCTAGCAAGGTTGGGAGAAATCTTCATGGATGATACCCTCAAACATGTTTTCCAAGTTGCTTGCTTTCTCTCCCTCTCTTTCAGGGACACCAACGAGACATGGATTCGGTCTCTTTACATAATCCTATATTTCTCAGAGGTTTTTCTTCATTCTTCTTTATTGTTTTTTTCTTTATTTTTGTCTGACTGAGTTATTTTGGAGAACTAGTCTTCAAGCTCTAAGATTCTTTCCTCAGCTTGGTCAAGTCTGCTGTTAATACTTCCAATTGTATTACGAAATTCTTAAAGTGAGTTTCTCGGCTCTATCAGTTTAGTTTGATTCTTTCTTAAAATGGCCATTTTATATTTAATCTCCTATATCGCTTTATTGTATTCCTTGGATTCCTTGTATTGGTTTTCAACTTTCTCCTGGATGTCAATGATCTTTGTTCCTATCCATATTCTGATTTTATTTCTGATATTTCAGCATTTCAGCCTGGGTAAGAACGATTGCTTAAGAACTAGTACAGAGGTAAGAAGACACTGTCTTTTAGAATTGCCAAAGTTCTTACACTGGTTCTTTCTCATCTATGTGGGCTGATGTTCTTTCAGCCTTTGAGGTTGCTGTCCTTTGGATGGTCTTTTTAAAAATTTTATCTCCTTTGATGCCATCAGGGGCTTGATCATGGTATAAGGTAGGTTCAGTCAACTGGCTTCAATGCTAGACCACTCCTGGATCTCGGAGGAGCCTCCCTTCCAGTTACTGTCTCCATGCCTGAGTTTCTTTTGTTGGGTGTTCTGGTTCACAGAGTTCCCTCAGACAGGGGCCACAGTTGGCAGACAGGCCATATCCTTGCCAGGTCAGCCCTAATTGGCTGTTCAAGTGTTTTCTGGGGGAACACAGGGTTGTACCTGCCTGCAGAGTTCAAGCAGAAGCAGGACCATTGGGCTGGAAATGTTGACATCTAGTGGGTGTGGCCCATCTGGCGATAAAAGGCAGGGTTTGGTGGAGTTGCCTGCCCTGCCCTTCATGTGTTTCCAGGGCAACACAAGGCTGTGCCCCTCAGCAAATTCAGGCAGAAGTAGGACCACTGGCCTGGAAGATCTAACAGGTGTTGCTCACCTGGCTACCAGTGGTTAGAGTGGGTGAGGTTGACCACCCTGCAGTCCAGGTGTTTCCTGGTACAAGAGGCTATACCCACTGACTGAGTTCACACAGCAACAGGATCACTGGGCTGGGAGCCCTAGCAGGCATTGCCAACCTTGCTGCTGATGGCAGGGGGATGGGGTTGCCCAATCTGCAATCTGGGTACTTCCTGGGACAGCAGAAGCTGTTCCTGCCAGCTGAGTTCACACAGAAGTAGGAATGCTGGGCCAGGAGCTCTAGCAGGTATTGCCTACCTGGTTACCTGTAGCAGTCATGGGTAACTGAATGACCTGCCATTCAGGTGCTTCCTGGTAAAATAGGAGGCTGTACAGCCGCATTCACACAGAAGCAGGACTACTTGGTTGGAAGCTCTACATATGATGCCCGCCTGGCTACCAGTGACAGGGGCGAGTTCCCTGCTGTGTGGGTGCTTCCTGGGACAGCAGAAGGCTGCAGCTGCTGGCTGAGTTGAGGCAGCTGTGGGACTCCTGGGCCAGAATCTGGTGCCAAGCCTTATCCAATGAGGGGGTGTTGAGCAATCATACTGCTCCCAGGCATCATGACTATGGCCACTATTGGGCCTATGGCTCCGGTGCTGATCTGCTCCAGGGCCCAAGGCTTGTAGAGGTCCCCTTGTACTCGTGAGTTGCTCCCACAAAACATTTGGGTTGCTCTCTGCCTCAGTCTAGAAGCACGGTGGGAGCATGGGAGTTGGGGGCAGGGTGATTCTCTCATTCCTAGTGTTTCACAGGTCCCTACAGAGAGTGTGAATCCCCCAGGAAGATCTCAGTCACTCGCCCTTTCCCATGTTAGAGAGGTTCTCCCGGCTCCAAGCTGACCCAGACAGGCTGGTGCACAGCTTTGCTCCTGTCTGCTCTCTGTGTCCCCTCTCTGCCTTGATGGATCCCAATGTGGTTTCTCAGATGATCCACCTGCAGAGTCAGTGTTCATTTGCCCTTTTGTTTTCTCTCCATGAGAGTAACACACATGAGCTGCTTCTAGTCCACCATCTTTCTTTTAAGTTTCTACATTTTTTAAGGATTAAAAAACAATATGTATAATACAATCATATTTTTATATATGCATAGAAAAATATGGAAAGCACTCATCAAAATGTTAATAAGAATGTCAGCAATTGGAGGAGCAAGGAGCATCAGGCTCTCATTCTCCCACAATAACACTAAGTTAACAAAAATAAACAGACCAGAACACCTTCATGAGAACTCTGGAGACCAGATAAGGATGTTATAGCACCCTGACGAATGTAAAACCGATAAGGAATTCTAGCAAAAGAGGATAGAAATATTTTGTACACCTATCCTTGTCATTTCCCAATCCAGCCTAGCATAGCACAACCAAGAGAAAACCTCCCACACCAAGGATTCTTCCTCAGGACAGAAACAAAAGGGTGGACCAAACATCCAAAGTTCTGGCTAATCTGAGGGATGCTGAAGAACTGCTATCTGTCTTGCCTGACTCAGATCACTGATGGGACCGGCGACTTTGGAAGCTGCTGAGAACAGACAGGATAACCATGGTGTTAGAGCTGCAGTTCCTCAAGCAGACACAAGGCAAAGAAAGATACTACAGGCTTCTGAGAAAAAGCAGAGATATGCTTCTTAGGGAATTGTAGACGACAAAAAGTACACACAAATGCAGAGAAGATACATCCTCAGAAAAGATTTGAAAGGTCCTAGACAGAGTCTCTAGTAGGGTTGCTCAGTGAAGGTCTTCTCTTACATGAAGCCAGTTCATAGAGACTTGGAGAAGTCATTTTTTTTTCAGATACCCAAGTCTTAACCCCTTTTCCTCCATTCCCCACCAAAGATCACAAGGCATGCAAAAAGAAAAATGAGAAATATGGAATATGGCCCAATCCAAGGAATAAAATAAAACTCCAGAAACCAACCCCAAAGAAACATAGATCCATGAGCTGTCTGACAAAGAACGTAAAATAACTGTCATCAGATACTCACCAAGCCGAAAGAGAACACAGAAAATGATGCCAAACAAAATGAGAATATCACATTTTAAAAACTATTTAAAAATACCAAATGGGAGTTTCAGATTTGCAAGATTAAAAAATTCTGGAGCTCTGTTTCACAGCAATGTGAATGTCTTTAACAGTACTAAACTATACACTTAAAAATGGTAAAGATGGTAAATTTTATGTTGTGTGTTTTTGAATAAAAAGTGAATATAAATTTTCAAATATTGATAAGATTTCTCTCTGGATCATGGAATTAAATGTATATTTTATTTTTACTTTATAATTTTTTGTATTGTCTGAATTCATTTCTATTAATATATATTATTTTAATACAAAAAATAAAGCTATATTTATTTTGAGAAAGAGTTTAATAAAGAAAAAATAGACATGAAAAAAATGGAAAAATAAAAGCAAGACTCCAGGGCAAAGATGCTGATAGATTTGATGGATTCATTGGGTTGGATGTTTAAGCTGAATTGATGGGCTCTGGCCACCTGATTCTCATGCTGTAAATAAAGACTCTTCTCGAAGAAGGGAATACATTATGAGTGAGGCAGCCACTCCAATTTTTTATATTATGCAATTTCAGCAAGTTTATCAACACCTTAAGAGCAACCCTTTGGTTCCCAGGTTTAGATCAGAAATTGTAATCATGGCTACACATTAGAAACATTTGCAACCTTAAAAAAAAAAAAAAAAAATCCTTACTCTGCCAAGATTAGTTATGATTTAACTAATTGGGAGTAGAGCCCAGGCATATTATATTTTAACCATCCCAGGTGATTCTAATATGTAACCAGGGTTGAGAAATAATGATCTAGCCCGGGCACCTTGGTTCATGTCTGTAATCCCAGCACTTTGGGAGGTCAAGGTGGGAGGACTGCTTGAACCCAGGAGTTCAAGACCAGCCTGGGCAACATAGTGAGACACTGTCTCTACAAAAAAAAAAATTACAGAATTAGCCAGCATGGTGGTGCATGCCCATGGTCCCAGCTACTTTGCAGGTGGAGGCAGGAGAATCGCTTGAGTCCAGAAGTTCGAGGCTGCAGTGAGCCATGACTGAACCACTGCACTCCAGCCTAGGCAACAACATGAGACCCTGTCTCTTTAAAAAATAAAAAAAAAAACAAATTACTCTACCAAGGTATTAAAAAAAAATGTAATCCCAGAATGAGAATTTTTGCTCTGGAAGTAGCTGCTATATGCCCTAGGACAGAGGTTCTCAAACATGGAGAACATGTTAGAAATGCAGATTCCTTGGCTGTAACCCAGACATTCTGATTTAGGAGGATGGGGTCCAGGAATCTGAATTTTTTTTTACTTTTATTTTAGGTTGGGGATACATGTGCAGGTTTGTTACACAGGTAAACTCATGTCACAGGAGTTTACTGTACAGATTATTTTGTCACCCAGGTCCTAATCATAGTACCCAATAGTTATTTTTTCTGCTCATCTCCCTCCTCCCACCCTCCATCCTCGAGTAGGCCCCAATGTCTGTTGTTCCCCACTTTGTGTTTGTTCATAGGGTCTCATCATTTAGCTCCCACTATAAGTAAAAACAGGTGGTATTTGGTTTTCTGTTCCTGTATTTGTTTGCTAAGGATAATGGCCTCCAGCTCCATCCATGATTCAGCAAAAGATATAATCTCATTCTGTTTTACGGCCACATGGTATTCCATGGTATAAATGTACCACATTTTCTTTATAAAATCTGTCATTGATAGGCCTTTATTTTTAGGTAGAGGTATCTGAATTTTTAACAATCACATCCCAAGTAATCCTGGAAAACATAACACAATAGCTACTGGGCTAGAAAAAGACCTTCTAAGAAAGGACTGTACAGTTCACAATATACTTACAGTAAACAGTATAGTACGCCTGGAATTAGTGCAGTCTCTAAAAAAAAGAGACCATCTGAAGTATTTGTACCAAGATATTTAACACTGAAAAATATTTAGATTTCAGGAAACTACTCCAACAGAGGTAATAATAACACTGCCCACACAGTGACACAGGATAGATGTTTTTTATTTTATTTATTATGCAAGCAAATAATTTAAGGATAGTAGAGCAAGCTGGCCCCAGAATACCACAGTTAGTGGAAGAGTTGCTACTAACCAGAATACTGCCTTCTGGTATAAAGAAAATGGCTTGCTTGTTCCAGCTGCTACTCAAATAGAGTGGCTTTCCCTTTTAATGACTCTTCTCTGTTACCTCCATCCAATAGGCTAACAAGCTAAGAAAGAAAGAAAGCAATAGTCCTATGATCTAATGAAAATTTTGAAATGTGCTAAGAATTGGATGACAAGTAGGTTAGTAAGTCATTTCTTGGGAAATTCTTCTTTTAGAAACTTCCAATGCTGAGTCTTTTCTGGAAAAACAGCTTTGAAAGAAAATTATGGTATATTGGCTTCCCAGTGTATTCCATTGACCCAAGCTTCTGCTAGTTTCCATCAAGAACACTCAGAGGGGAAGATGGCCAAGTAGGAACAGCTCTAGTCTGTAGCTCCCAGCGTGATCAATGCAGAAGATGGGTGATTTCTGCATTTCCAACTGAGGTACCTGGTTCATCTCACTGGGACTAGCTGGACAGTGGGTGCAGCCCATGGAAGGTGAGCCAAAGCAGTGTGGGGCATCGCCTCACAGGGGAAGCACAAGGGTCTGGGGATTTCCCTTCCCTAGCCAAGAGAAGCTGTACCTTCACCAAAGACGGTACCTGGAAAATTGGGACACTCCCGCCCAAATACTGCACTTTTCCAGAAGTCTTAGCAAACGGCACACCAGGTGATTATATCCCATGTCTGGCTCAGTGGGTCCCATGCCCACAGAGCCTTGCTCACTGCTAGTGGAGCAGGCTGAGATCAACCGGTAAGGCAGCAGGCTGGCAGGGGGAGGGGCATCCACCATTGCTGAGGCTTGAACAGGTAAACAAAGCAGCCAGGAAGCTTGAACTGGGTGGAGCCCACTGCAGCTCAGCAAGGCCTCTGCCTCTGTAGACTCCACCCCTGGGGGCAGGGCATAGCTGAACAAAAGGCAACATAAACTTCTGCAGGCTTAAACGTCCCTGTCTGACAGCTCTGAAGAGAGCAGTGTTCTCCCACCACAGTGTTTGAGCTCAGAGAACAAACAGACTGCCTCCTCAAGTGGGTCCCTGACCTCCATGTAGCCTAACTGGGAGACACCTCCTAGTAGGGTCTGACTGATGCCTCACATAGGCAGGTGCCCCTCTGGGACACAGCTTACAGAGAAAAGATAAGGCAGCAATATTTTCTGTTCTGCAATATTTGCTGTTTTGCAGCCTCTACTGGTGATAACCAGTCAAACAGGGTCTGGAGTGGACCTCCAGGAAACTCCAACAGACCTGCAGCTGAGAGACGTGACTGTTGGAAGGAAAACTAACAAACAGAAAGGAATAGCCTCAACATCAACGAAAAGGACATTCACACCAAAACCCCATGTGTAGGTCACCAACATCAAAGACCAAAGGTAGATAAAACCACAAAGATGGGGTAGAAATTAGAGCAGAAAAGCTGAAAATTCTAAAAACCAGGGTGCCTCTTCTCCTCTAAAGGATTGCAGCTCCTTGCCAGCAACAAAACAAAGCTGGACGGAGAATGACTTTGATAAGCTGACAAAAGTAGGCTTCAGAATGTCGGTAATAACAAACTTCTCCGAGCTAAAGGAGGATGTTCAAACCCATCACAAGGAAGATAAAAACCTTGAAAAAAGATTAGACGAATGGGTAACTACAATAAACAGTGTAGAAAAGACCTTAAATGACCTGATGGAGCTGGAGCTGAAAACCATGGCATGAGAACTACTTGACACATGCACAAGTGTTGATGGCCAACTCAATCAAGTGGAAAAGAGGATATCACTGATTGAAGATCAAATTAATGAAATAAAGTGAGAAGACAAGGTTAGACAGAAAAAAGAGTAAAAAGAAATGAACAAAGCCTCCAAGAAATATGGGACTATGCGAAAGACCAAATCTACGTCTGATTCGTGAGCCTGAAAGTGATGGGAAGAATGGAACCAAGTTGGAAAACACTGTTCAGGGTATTATCCACGAGAACTTCCCCAACCTAGCAAGGCAGGCCAACACTCAAATTTAGGAAGTACAGAGAACACCACAAAGATACTCCTCGAGAAGAGCAACCACAAGACACATAATTGTCAGGTTCTCCAAGGTTGAAATGAGGAAAAAACGTTAAGGACAGCCAGAGAGAAAGGTTGGGTTACCCACAAAGAGTAGCCCATGAGACTAACAGCAGATCTCTTGGCAGAAACTCTTGGCAAAAACTTTACAAGCCAGAAGACACTGGGGCTTATAGAGTTCAACATTCTTTCTTTAAGAATTCAACATTCTTAAACAAAAGAATTTTCAACCCACAATTTCATATCCAGCCAAACTAAGCTTCAGAAGTGAAGGAGAAATAAAATCCTTCACAGACAAACAAATGCTGAGAGATTTTGTCACCACCAGGCCTGCCTTACAAGAGCTCCTGAAAGAAGCACTAAACATGGAAAGGAACGACTGGTACCAACCACTGCAAAAACATGCCAAATTGTAAATCCCATCGATGCTAGGAAGAAACTGCATCAACTAACAGGCAAAATAACCAGCTAACATCATAATGACAGGATCAAGTTCACACATAACAATATTAACCTTAAAAGTAAATGGCTAAATGTCCCAATTAAAACACACAGACTGGGAAATTGGATAAAGAGTCAAGACCCATCAGTGTGCTGTATTCAGGAGACCTATCTCACACGCAGAGACACACACAAGTTCAAAATAAAGGGATGGAGGAAGATCTGCCAAGCAAATGGAAAGCAAAAAAAACCAGAGGTTGCAATCCTAGTCTTCGATAAAACAGACTTTAAACTAACAAAGATCAAAAGACATCAAGAAGGCCATTACACAATGGTAAAGGGATCAATTGAACAAGAGCTAACTATCCTAAATATATATGCACCCAATACAGAAGCATCCAGATTTATAAAGCAAGTCCTTAGAGACCTACAAAGAGACTTAGACTTCCACACAATAATAATGGGAGATGTTAACAGCCCACTATCAATATTAGACAGATCAACAAGACAGAAGGTTAACAAGGATATCCAGGACTTGAACTCAGCTCTGCATCAAGCAAACCTAATAGACATCTACAGAAGTCTCCACCCCAAATCAACAGAATATACATTCTTCTCAGTACCACATCATACTTATTCCAAAATTGACCACATAATTGGAAGTAAAGCACTCCTCAGCAAATGTAAAAAAAGAACAGAAATTATAACAAACTGCCTCTCAGACTACAGTGCAATCAAATTAGAACTCAGGATTAAGAAACTCACTCAAAACTGCACAACCACAAGGAAACTGAACAACCTACTCCTAAATGACTACTTGATAAATAATGAAATGAAGGCAGAAATAAAGATGTTGTTTGAACTCAATGAGAAAAAAGAGACAACATCTCAGAATCTCTGGGACACATTTAAAGCAGTGTATAGAGGGAAATTTATAGCACTAAATGCCCACAAGAGAAAGCAGGAAAGATCTAAAATTGACACCCTAACATCACAATTAAAAGAACTAGAGAAGCAAGAGCGAACAAATTCAAAAGCTAGCAGAAGGCAAGAAATAACTAAGATCAGAGCAGAACTGAAGGAGATAGAGACACAAAAAACCCTTCAAAAAAATCAATGAATCCACGAGCTGGTTTTTTGAAAAGATCAACGAAATTGACAGACTGCTAGCAAGACTAATAAAGAAGAAAAGAGAGAAGACTCAAACAGACACAATAAAAAATGATAAAGGGGATATCACCACCGATCCCACAGAAATACAAACTACCATCAGAGAATACTATAAATACCTCTATGCAAATAAACTAGAAAATCTAGAAGAAATGGATAAATTCCAGGACACATACACCATCCCAAGACTAAACCAGGAAGAAGTTGAATCTCTGAATAGACCAATAACAGGCTCTGAAATTGAGGCAATAATTAATAGCCTACCAACCAAAAAAAATGGATTCACAACCGAATTCTACCAGAGGTATGAAGAGGAGCTGGTACCATTCCTTCTGAAACTATTCCAATCAATAGAAAAAGAGGGAATCCTCTCCAACTCCTTTTATGAGGCCAGCATCATCCTGATACCAAAGCCTGGCAGAGACATAACAAAAAAGGAGAATTTTAGAACAATATCCCTGATGAACATCAGTGCAAAAATCCTCAATAAAATACTGGCAAACCGAATACAGCAGCACATCAAAAAGCTTATCCACCACGATCAAGCTGGCTTCATCACTGGAATGCAAGGCTGGTTCAACATACACAAATCAATAAACGTAATCCATCACCTAAACAGAACCAATGACAAAAACCACATGATTTCAAAAGATGCAGAAAAGGCCTTCAACAAAATTCAACAGCCCTTCATGCTAAAAACTCTCAATAAACTAAGTATTGATGGAATGCATCTCAAAATAACAAGAGCTATTTATGACAAACCCACAGCCAATGTCATATTGAATGGGCAAAAACTGGAAGCATTCCCTTGGAAAACTGGCACAAGACAGGCATACCTCTGTCATCACTCCTATTCAACATAGTTTTGGAGGTTCTGGCCAGGGAAATCAGGCAGGAGAAAGAAATAAAGGGTATTCAATTAGGAAAAGAGGAAGTCAAATTGTCCCCGTTTGCAGATGACATGATCGTATATTTAGAAAACCCCATTGTCTCAGCCCAAAATGTCCTTCAGCTGATAAGCAACTTCAGCAAAGTCTCAGGATACAAAATCAATGTGCAAAAATCACAAGCATTGCTATACACAAATAACAGACAAACAGAGAGCCAAATCATGAGTGAACTCCCATTCCCAATTGCTTCAAAGAGAATAAAATACCTAGGAATCCAACTTATAAGGGATGTGAAGGACCTGTTCAAGGAGAACTACAAACACTGCTCAACAAAATAAAAGAGGACACAAACAAATGGAAGAACATTCCATGCTCATGAATAGGAAGAATCAATACTGTGAAAATGGCCATATTACCCAAGGTAATTTATAGATTCAATGCCATCCCCATCAAGCTACCAATGACTTTCTTCACAGAATTGGAAAAAACTACTCTAAAGTTCATATGGAACCATATTGCCAAGACAATCCTAAGCCAAAAGAACAAAGCTGGAGGCATCATGGCTGACTCCTAACTATACTGCAAAGCTACAGTAACCAAAACAGCATGGTACTGGTACCAAAACAGATATATAGGCCAAGGGAACAGAACAAAGTCCTCAGGAATAACATCACACATCTACAACCATCTGATCTTTGACAAATCTGATGAAAACAAGCAATGGGGAAAGGATTCCCTATTTAATAAATGGTTCTAGGAAAACAGGCTAGCCATATGTAGAAAGCTGAAACTGGATCCTTTCCTTAAGCCTTATATGAAAATTAATTGAAGATGTATTAAAGACTTAAATGTTAGATGTAAAAACCATAAAGACCCTAGAAGAAAACCTAGGCAATACCATTCAGGACATAGGCATGGGCAAGGACTTCATGGCTAAAACACCAAAAGCAATGGCAACAAAAGCCAAAATTAACAAATGGGATCTAATTAAACTGAAGAGCTTCTGTACAGCAAAAGAAACTACCATCAGAGTGAATAGGCAACCTACAGAATGGGAGAAAATTTTTGCAACCTACCCATCTGACAAAGGACTAATATCCAGAAGAACTTAAACAAATTTACAAGAAAAAAACAAACAACCGCATCAGAGTGGGCAAATGATATGAACAGACACTTCTCAAAAGAAGACATTTATGCAGCCATCAGACACATGAAAACATTCTCATCATCACTGGTCATCAGAGAAATGCAAATCAAAACCACAATGAGATACCATCTCACACCAGTTAGAAAGTCAATCATTAAAAAGTCAGGAAACAACAGATGCTGGAAAGGATGTGGAGAAACAGCAACGCTTGTACACTGTTGGTGTGAGTGTAAACTAGAGTTCAACCATTGTGGAAGACAATCTGGTGATTCCCCAAGGATCTAGAACCAGAAATACCATTTGACCCAGCCATTCCATTACTGGGTATATACCCAAAGGGTTATAAATCATGCTACTATAAAGACACATGCACACGTATGTTCATTGCAGCACTATTCATAATAGCAAAGACTTGGAACCAACCCAAATGTCCATCAGTGATAGGCTGGATGAAGAAAATGTGACACATATACACCATGGAATACTATGCAGCCATAAAAAAGGATGAGTTCATGTCCTTTGCAGGGACATGGATGCAGCTGGAAATCATCATTCTGAGCAAACTACCACAAGTATGGAAAACCAAACACCGCATGTTCTCACTCATAGGTGGGAACTGAACATTGAGAACACTCAAGGCGGGGAACATCACACCCCAGGGCCTATCGTGGGGTGTGAGGCAGGGGGAGGGATAACATTAGGAGAAACACCTAATGTAAATGACAAGTTGATGGGTGCAGAAAACCAATATGGCACATGTATACCTATGTAACAAACCGGCACATTATGCACATGTACCCTAGAACTTAAAGTATAATAAATAAATAAATAATAAAAATAAATTGCTGATTCATTAAAAACAACAAGAATAGAACACTCAGAGGAAAAAAATGAGGACGATATGGTGAAAGAAGCAGGAAATCTCGAGAGTGTGTAGAAAATTAAAAAGATTTCATATTGATGGAGGCGACTAGTCACACGTATTTACATTTTAAGTGGTACATAAGTGGAATGGTGGTCCACAATAGAGTGATACACTTCCCTTTCCTTCCTCCAGCCTCAGGCACAAACATATCACATAGCTGAAGTTTTGTAATTCCTTTGATTTTCTAAAAGCAAAATTAAAAGAAATCATCAGGATAACAACATGAGCCACGCTGAACCTTTTCCTAGTCTTCTCTTTGCTTTTGAGAGGTCATGGTCGGTCCATCTGAGGGACAGTGAGGGAATGTTTCCTTGAGGTTAGATGTCCAGCATGTGAGTCTCTAATATTTTCTTTTTCTTTTTTTTTTTTTTTTTTTTTTTTGCTGAGACAAAAAAAAAACAGTTTCACTCTGTCACCCAGGCTGGAGTGCAGCAGCTCAATCACAGCTCACTGTAGCCTCAAACTCCTGAGCTCAAGTGATCCTCCCACCTCAGCCTCATGTAGTGGGAATTACAGGCTCACACCACTTTGACCACTAACAGGTGAGTGTCTAACATTTTTAGGTCAAATTACAACTCTGCCATTTTCCAATATGTGACCTTGGGAAACTTGCTTATCCTCTGTAAAGCTCAGGTCTCTCTCATCTATAAAATGTGACTATGGACAGAACACAGTAGTTTTAATGTGAGGATTCAATAAGATCATACATGTTAAACTGTTGTCATGGTGCCTAGAACATCAAAACAGTCACAGGACGCTTAGGGTGTCACTTCACCAGCTGGAAACCTCCGTGGTCCACAGTGCCTGTGCTTGTTTCTTTGTTTTGCTTATTTGTTTGTTTGTTTTTTTACTTTAAGTTCTGGGATACATGTGCAGAATAGTTCTGGGATACATGTGCAGAATGTGCAGGTTTGTTACATAGGTATACATGTGCCATGGTGGTTTGCTGCACACATCAACCCGTCATCTACATTAGGTATTTCTCCGAATGCTATTCTTCCTCCAGTCCCCGACCTCTCGACAGTCCCAGTGTGTGATATTCCCCTCCCTGTGTCCATGTGTTCTCATTGTTCAACTCCCACTTATGAATGAGAACGTGCAGTGTTTGGTTTTCTGTTCTTGTGTTAGTTTGCTGAGAATAATGGTTTCCAGCTTCATCCGTATCCCTGCAAAGGACATGAACTCATCCTTTTTCATGGCTGCATAGTATTCCATGGTATATATGTGCCACATTTTCTTTATCCAATCTATCATTAATGGGCATTTGGGTTGGTTCCAAGTCTGTGCTATTGGGAACAGTGCCACAATAAACATACGTGTGCATGTGTCTTTATAGTAGAATGATTTATAATCCTTTGGGTATATACCCAGTAATGGGATTGCTGGGTCAAATGGTATTTCTTTTTTTTTTTTGAGATGGAGTTTTGCTCTTGCCCAGGCTGGAGTGCAGTGGCGCAATCTCAGCTCACTGCAACCTCCACCTCCCAGGTTCAAGCGATTCTCCTGCCTCAGCCTCCTGAGTAGCTGGGATTACAGGCATGCGCCACCACATCCGGCTATTTTGTATTTTTAGAACAGACAGGGTTCTCCATGTTGGTCAGGCTGGTCTCGACCTCCCAACCTCAGGTGATCCTCCTGCCTCAGCCTCTCAAAGTGCAGGGATTACAGGTGTGAATCACCATGCTCAGACTTCAAATGGTATTTCTAGTTCTAGATCCTTGAGGAATTGCCACACTGTCTTCTACAATGATTGAACTAATTTACACTCACACCAACAGCATAAAAGCGTTCCTATTTCTCCACATTCTCTCCAGCACCTGTTGTTTCCTGACTTTTTAATGACTGCCATTCTAACTGGTGTGAGATGGTATCTCATTGTGGTTTTGATTTGCGTTTCTCTAATGACCAGTGATGATGAGCATTTTTTCATGTTTGTTGGCTGCATCAATGTCTTCTTTTGAGAATTGTCTGTTCATATCCTTCACCCACTTTTTGATAGAGTTGTTTTTTTCTTGTAAATTTATTTAAGTTCTTTGTAGATTCTGGATATTAGCCCTTTGTCAGATGGATAGATTGCAAAAAGTTTCTCTCATTCTGTAGGTTGCCTGTTCACTCTGATGATAGTTTCTTTTGCTGTGCAGAAGCTCCTTAGTTTAATTAGATCCCACTTGTCTATTTTGGCTTTTGTTGCCATTGCTTTTGGTGTTTTAGTCATGAAGTCTTTGTCCATGCCTATGTCCTGAATGGTACTGCCTAGGTTTTCTTCCAGGTCTTTTACGGTTTTAGGTCTTACGTTTAAGTCTTTAATCCATCTTGAGTTACTTTTTGTATAAAGTTTAAGGAAGGGATCCAGTTTCAGTTTTCTACATATGGCTAGCCAGTTTTCCCAGCACCATTTATTAAATAGAGAATCTTTTCCCCATTGCTTCTTTTCATCAAGTTTGTCGAAGATCAGATGGTTGTAGATGTGTGGTGTTATTTCTGAGGCTCTGTTCTGTTCCCTTGATCTATATATCTGTTTTGGTACCAGTACTATGCTGTTTTGGTTGCTGTAGCCTTGTAGTATAGTTTGAAGGAAGGTAGCATGATGCTTTTGATTGTGTCCACTGGGCTTGTTCTGCCCATTCTGCCTGGCAGGCTGCGCTCAGCTCCTGCTACTGGCCTGGATCCCATGCCTGCCAAGGATGAGCCAGGCACAGAGTGGCAAGGGGTGTGTGAGGGAGCAAGTGCAGGTTCTAGCGACTGCACACAGCCAGGTGCACCTGCTGCAGTGGAGTGGACAGCTCCAGACTCTAGCTCAGGTACCAGCTGTGTGTAAGACTGCGGCTAGACCAGCTGTACCACAAGTGACTTCCACTGCAGGCACCAGGGAATGCTCTGGCACCCAAGAGCTCAGAGATGCCAGGAACTGCAGAGTCCCAAATAGAGTTTACAGTGTGTCAGAACTCAGTCTCAGGGAGCCCCAAGGTCTGGACCCCTAGAAGGGCCACAGCTCTTTTCTCCTTCTTGCCACCTGCAGCATTATCACTGGCCAGAGAATGATATTTTCTGTAAAGATTTGCCTCAGGAGGTGGGATCTGTGCCCATCAGGGTCCCAGCAAATGTCACACTCAAAAGGAGTAATGGAAGATAAATCAATGAAGGGTCTGTTTACCAGGGTGTGGGCAGAGTTAAGAGTAAACAAAGAAAACAAGTAAAGCACCTTCAGGCTTGTAGCAGAAATCATTACCACCTGGAGGCCTGAAGGGGCCAAGGGAAAAAGTGTCCCCACCTCTAAGAGAGGGTTGCCAGCAAGAGCTGTGGCCTAACAGAAATTCAGAGACTCATGGCTGGGCAAAGAGGAGCCAGGGGCGAGGCGGAATCAATCAGCTGACCTTCCTCCCCTACCACACCCCAATCTCCTGCTGATGCATTCTATTGGTCAATATGGTTAAAACTCCTCCAGAGGACAGGGAAAGGGAGTGGCTTTCCAGAGCAGAGTACAGGCAGTGAAGTGTAGAGTGCGAGACGAATGGAAGGTCTGGCAGAGATGCGGGCATTCTCCTTGACAGAAGACAGGCATCCTTCTTCACTAAAATAAGATGAGAGGAAAATGTCTGAGTAGAAACAGAGACATTCAAGGGTGGTAGGATAGGAAGCTGAGTGAGTTTAAACATGAGGAAGGGATGGAGGGGAACATCATAGAAGTTAAAGAGTTTGTATCAGTAAGACAGCATCCCCAAACTGCACCTAGTGTTGAAATGCCACAGCAGACTCACGGGGTGTTCAAGAAAAGCACAGTGACGCTGGGTATCTTTCAATCACTGCATGAATTGCAAGCTTGATATAGTTGACAGTTTCAATGTCAGATCATGCTATTACCTTTCAATGGCATTATGTCTTTGCAAGGCTGAGTTTTCTACAATTGTTGAGAAAGCAAGTGCCATAGGAAAATCAGTGAGAACAAGAAATGAGAGTGGGGCATCCAATAATATTCCAAGATCTGAGAATTCGTGTGTTGCCCAACAGGCACACACAACCTGTTGTGTTATTTCAGAATAAAATTAAAAATAGTAATTTTTTCCAATTAATACATAGTATTTTTTGAAATGGCTACTAAGTTGTTCAGGTATGAATACGTATTAAGTTGTTCAGACCTAACTATTTCATGAAAGGAATTGTTAGGTTTTTGTTTTTTTGGCCTAGGGGTTCCATGAAAACTTTATTGAGATGCTAATGATACTGTGAAATCAGCAAGTTTGGGAACCTCGGAACTAAGGTGTTTTCAACTACACTAAGGTAAAAAAAAGCTCTACTCTTTTCAACAAATGGTGCTAGGAAAATTGAATATCCATATGCAGAAGAATGAAGCTGAGCCTGCACTTAAACTATATGCAAAACTTAACTCAAAATGAATTGAAGATTTAAACGTGAGAGCTAAAACTATAAAACCCTTGGAAAAAAATCATTCGGAGAAAGCATCATGACATTGGAATTGGAATAATTTCTTGACTACAACACCAAATACAGAGGCAACACAAAGAAAAAAATATATAGGACTCCATTAAAATAAAAATTTGTGCATCAGGAGACACTAACAGACTAAAAAGGCAACCCAAAAGAGGGAGAGCATATTTGCAAATGATATATCTTTTAAGGAGCTAATATCTAGAATACATAAAGAACTCTCACAACTCACAACTCAACAACAACAACAAAGAACCAAACAATCCAACTCAAAAATGGGTAAAGGACTTGGATATTTCTCCAAAGATAGCCCTTAAGCACATGAACAGTGCTCAGCATCACTAGGCATTGGGGAAATGCAAATCAAAACCACATGTGATGGCGTCTTCAATCTTACTACTTCCATGTTAGCAGGCTATTATCCAAAAACAGAAAGTTAGAACTGTTGGAGAGGATATGGAGAAATTTGTGCATTGCTGGTGAGAAAGTGAAATGATGCAGCCACTATGGAAGATAATATAGTGGTTATTCAAAAAATTAAACAAATTCCAGCACTTTGGGAGTCCAAGGCAGGTGGATCACAAGGTCAGAAGTTCGAGACCAGCCTGACCAACACGGTGAAACCCTGTCTCTACTAAAAATATAAAAATTAGCCAGGCATGGTGGTGGGTGCCTGTAATCCCAGCTACTCAGAAGGCTGAGGCAAGAGAATCACTTGAACATGGGAGGCAGAGGTTGCAGTGTGCCAAGATCGTGCACTGCACTCCAGCCTGGGTGACAGAGTGAGACTCCTTCTCAAAAAAAAAAAAAAAACTTAAACATAGGGTTACCATGTGCTCCACCGATGACAATTCTAGGTATAGATACAAAAGAGTTGAAAACAGGGACTCAAAGAGATATCTGTACAGCAATGTTCATAGCAACATTATTCACAGTAGCCAAAAAGTGGAGGCAACCCAAGTGTCCATCAACAAGTAAATGGATAATCACAATGTTTTATGTATGTATATATATATATATATATATATATATAGGAATTGGCAATGATTTCAGTAATATAGTGGTGTATATATATACACACACACATACACAATGGACTATTATTCAGCCTTAAAAAGAAATAAAATTTGATGCATGCTACAACATGGATAAACCTTTAAAGCATTATGATAAGTAAAATAAGTCAGACACAAAAGAACAAATGTTGCATGATTACACTTACATGAGACACCTAGAGCAGTCAAATTCATGGAGACAGAAAGTAGAATGATGGTTACTAGGAGCTGAGGGGAGGGAGGAATGTAGAGTCATTAATTAATGGATAGGATTCCATTTGAGATGATGGAAATGTTCTGGGGATGGATAGTGGTGATGATTGCACAATGTGAATGTACTTAATGCCACTCACCTGTACTCTTAAAATGGGTTTAAAATGGTAAATTGCCTACAAAATATATTTTACCACAATCTAAAAAAACTTTTAAAAAGATCATAGCATATGCAACTTGGCAACTATCACAGTAATAATTGATTCAGAAAAGAATCATCAATAGATGCTAATACTCATGGATAAAAGCTTAATTAAGAACAGAAAGTACAGTATCAAAAGTGTCTCCCTACAGAATAATAACTTATAAAGGACAAAATAGTGACTTTACAGTGGACAAACCAGGCAGACACTCTCTCAACTAAGTGATCAAAGTTAGCCTCACTAGTAATGGAAGAAATGAACCCTCTGTTCCTCTGGATATGCTGCACTGAGAAAAACACAACAGAACTCCACATCACTGATACTTTTGCCAAAAAGCATAACCTGAATCTCATTATGAGGAAATAATCAACGACTTATAAACCACAATAATAAGTAAAAAGAAAACCTTTACTCAACTGGCTTACTATAGCATGGCTAATTTCTTCTTTTACGGTGAGATAGGATGACTCTAGGTTTATCTGATTTAGCATTTCATCATTTGTTTTTGTTTCTGTACATTTTTTGCTCTGCCATCTTTTGCTTCTCAGGTTAACTCCCATGATTGCAAGATGGTGGCCGTGGTTCCAATGTTATGTCCAGACGTAACAATGGGCATGGGAGACAATAAGATATTTTTCATATTTATCACTTTTAATCAGTGAAGAAACCTTTTCCTAAAAGCCTGCAATATAGGCACTAATGTGGTTTGGCTGTGCCCCCACCCAAATCTCATCTCACATGTTATGGGAGGGACCCTGTGGGAGCAAATCTTTCCTGTGCTGTTCTCATGGTAGTGAATACATCTCATGAGATGTAATGGTTTTATAAGGGGGAGTTTTCGTGCACAAGCTTTCTCTTTTCCTGGTGCCATCCATGTTAAGATGTGACTTGCTCTTCCTTGCCTTCTGCCATAATTGTGAGGCATCCACAGCCACATGGAACTGTAAGTCCATTAAACTTCTTTCTTTTGTAAATTGCCCAGTCTCAGGTACGTCTTTACCAGCAGCATGAAAACAAAATAATACAGTAAATTGGTACCAGTACAGTGGGGCGCTGCTGTAAAGATAACCGAAAATGTGGAGGCAATTTGGAACTGGGTAACAGGCAGAGGTTGGAACAGTTTGAAGGGCTCAGAAAAAGACAGGAAAGTGTGGGAAAGTTTGGAATTCCCTAGAGACTTGCTAAATAGCTTTGACCAAAATGCTGACAATGAGATGGACAATGAAATCCAGGCTGAAGTCGTCTCAGATGGAGATGAGGAACTTGTTGGGAACTGGAGTAAAGGTGACTCTTGTTATGTTTTAGTAAAGAGATTGGAAGCATTTTGCCCCTGCCCTAGAGACTTGTGGAACTTTGAACTTGAGAGGATATCTGGTGGAAGAAATTTCTAAGCAGCAAAGCATTCAAGAGGTGACTCAGGTGCTGTAATGGCATTCCATTTTAAAAGGGAAACAGAGCATCATAGTTTGGAAAATTTGCAGCCTGACAATGCAATAGAAAAGAAAATACAATTTTCTGAGGAGAAATTCAAGCTGGCTGTAGAAATTGGCATAAGTAACAAGGAGCTGAATGTTATTCATCAAGAAAATGGGGAAAATGTCTCCAGGGCAAGTCAGAGACCTTTGCAGCAACCCCTCACATCACAGGCCCAGAGACCTAGGAGGAAAAAATGGATTCATGGGCTGGGCCCAGAGTTCTTCTGCTGTGTTCAGTCTAGAGACTTGGTGACCTGCATCCCAACCACTCCAGTGACTAAAAGAGGCCAAGGTACAGCTTAGGCTGTTGCTTCATAGGGTGAAAGCCCCAATCCTTGGCAGCTTCCATGTGGTGTTGAGCCTGTGGGTGCACAGAAGTCATGAATTGAGGTTTGGGAACCTCCACCTAGATCTCAGAGGATGTATAGAAACACCTGCATGCCCAGGCAGAATTTGCTACAGGGGCAGGGCCCTCACGGAGAACTTCTGCTATGGCAGTGCAGAAGGGAAATGTGAGGTCAGAGCCCTGACAAAGAGTCCCTACTTGAGCACTGTCTAGTGGAGCTTTGAGAAGAGGACCACTGTCATCTAGACCCCAAAATGGTAGATCCACTGACAGCTTGTACCCTGCACCTGGAAAAGCCACAAACACCACCAGCCCATGAAAGCAGCCAGGAGGGGGGCTATTGCCTGCAAAGCCACAGGGGTGGAGCTGCCCAAGGCTATGAGGGCCCACCTATTACATTAGTATGACCTGGATGTGAGATATGTAGTCAAAGGAGATCATTTTGAAGTTTTAAGATTTTTTTTTTTTTTTTTTTTTTGAGACGGAGTCTCACTCTGTCGCCCAGGCTGGAGTGCAGTGGCCGGATCTCAGCTCACTGCAAGCTCCGCCTCCCGGGTTTACGCCATTCTCCTGCCTCAGCCTCCTGAGTAGCTGGGACTACAGGCACCCGCCACCTCGCCCGGCTAGTTTTTTGTATTTTTTAGTAGAGACGGGGTTTCACCGGGTTAGCCAGGATGGTCTCGATCTCCTGACCTTGTGATCCGCCCATCTCAGCCTCCCAAAGTGCTGGGATTACAGGCTTGAGCCACTGTGCCCGGCCTGGAGTTTTAAGATTTGACTGCCCCACTGGATTTTGGACTTGCATGGGGCCTGTAGCCCCTTTGTTTTGGCCAATTTCTCCCCATTTGGAACAAAAACATTTATACAATGCCTATACCCCCATTGTATCTAGGAAGTAACTAACTTGATTTTGATTTTACAGGCTCATAGGCAGAAAGGATTTGCCTTGTCTCAGATGAGACTTTGGACTGTGAGTTAATGCTGAAATGAGTTAAGTCTTTGTGGGACTGTTGAGAAGGCATGATTGGTTTTGAAATATGATGAAATTAGACTTAGGAGGGGCCGGGGCAGAATGATGTGGTTTGGCTGTGTCCCCACCCAAAGAAAATCTTGAATTCCCACATGTGAGAGGGACATGGTGGGAAGTAATTGAATCATGCGGGCAGGTCTTTCTCGTGCTGTTCTCTTGATAGTGACTACATCTCATGAAATCGGACGGTTTTATAACGGGGAGTTTCCCTGCACATACTCTCTTCCCTTGTCTGCTGTCATGTGAGACATCCCTTTCCCCTTCTGCCATGATTGGGAGGTCTCCCCAGCCATGCGAAACTATAAGTCCATTAAACCTCTTTCTTTTGTAAATCGCCCACTCTCAGGTATATCTTTATCAGCAGCGTGAAAACAGGCTAATACAGGTACCCTCCTGGGACTTCGGCAAAAACAATCACATGCGAACTCCTAAACAAATCACTAGGGAAGAGAAAGAGATTGCCAGGACTAGCCCTGGAGTACTCAGGAGCTCCCTGCAAGCCATGGAGAAGGATGAACACCCAAACCAAAGTGTGGCTCTTCAACAAAGAAGATGAACAAAAGACCTCCATTGTTAAGGCCAGCTGCAACAGGGAATGTGAGATGATTTAGTTACATGGACGTTGTAGGGAACTGCTATAGTTTTAATGTGTCCCCCACATTAGGTTTCATGTATTGAAACTTAATCTCTAATGTAACAATGTTAAAAGGTGAAATTAAGAGGTGATTAATGGTCTTAATATGAATGGATTCTGTTATTATGGGTGTGAACTTATAATCTCAGAAGTGGGTTCCTGATGAAAGTATGGGTTTGGGCCCCTTCCCCTGTCCCTCTCACATGCACTCTCTTGCCCTTCCACCTTCTGCCATGAAATGACATACCACAAGGTCCCTTACCAGATGCCAGCACCATGCTCTTGGACTTTCCAAGCTCCAGAACCTTGAGCCAAAAAACCCCTGCTATTGTTTATAAATTACCCAGTCAGTGGTAGTCTTTTATTGCAGCAGAAAACAGACTAAGAAAGGGACCTAGAGTCACAGTGAGGGGAGGGCTAAGGTGGAGCAATTACATCTAGGGGTCAGAGATGGCAGCAGCAAGGACACATGAAGGATGCCGTTAGTGCAGGGAGGAACCTGAAAGAAATTTTGGGTTTTTCTTTCTGTTCAGATGATTATAACAGCATCAAACTGGAAAAAAAAATGTGGCAAGATGAAGTGTATAAATATTCTTGTAATGCATCTATTTTATGAAAACTAAAGACATCTTCAATTTAGTAAGTGGGAAAGGGAAATGAGAGAATTTATTTTCAAATAGTGTGACTTGGGTGGATGAGAGAAAATAAAGATTTTCCAGAAGACTATGGATGGAATGTGGCTTTTATGTAGTAAACACTCCCTTGGAATTACAATCCCCCTGTCTAGCATATTATATATAGTGCTTTATCACTTTGAGTCTCAAGAAACGTAATCAATACCACTGTTGCCTAAATTGAAGTCCAATTATTCTTTTTCAGTCTTGAACACACGTGAACTACAACTGTTTAGCATCTGCTTATTTCCAGAAGTTATTTCACACAGATTTCACAAAATCTATTTAATTGTATCCTGGAACACTTAGAGGACACCTCTTTATGGCATTTCATGAAGGCAGTACTAATCAATAAAAATGAACAATTCCTAGATGTTACTTGCAAAAAAAATCAATACAATACATTTTACAGAGAGGTTCTTTTGTTATATCTATATTCTAGATTCAGTGTAGTCTTTAACATTGATCATTAAAAAAATCAAGTTCTCTACTGATTTGTCAACAGAGAAAAGCATTTCTGAACTGATTCTAATTTCCTAGCTAGTAGGGGCTTGTTGCTTGGGATTTAAATACATTTGGGCATTTTTATGAATCAACTAAATTGCTTTTTAATATAAATTCATCAAAATATTTCTGTCACAGAATATTTCTTAATTTTTTAATACACTTTAATTTGTTTATCCATTTATCCAACAAATATTTATAACTTCACATGTATTATGGAAGGAACCAAGGGCACAATGGTCAGTGATTCAAAAGAATGCCAGTATTAACAATATAGAATGTACTCAGTGTATATGCCAGGCACTGTGCCAAGTGTGTAACAACAGTTTTTCATATGTTCACCCTATCTGGTGGTTAATATTACCATCATCTCCAATGTACAGACAGGGAAACTGGGACTTAAAAGAGGTGAATGAGATAAGTTATCTAAGCTATTACAGCTAAGAAATGGAAGGGGCAAGAGGCAAGACCCAAGCCCAGTTTGGCTCTCTCTAGAACCCAAGCTCTTAATCCACAGTGCTAGAGTGCTTCTGGCAGATCATGTGTGTTAAGGAATCACAAATGTGATAAATGAGAGAGGATAGAAGGCATCCATCCTTGCAGGAGAATAAAGAAGACCCTCATGCATGTGACATTTTAGCTGAATGGGAGTAGGCCAAGAAAACCTGGAGGGGTTGAGGGGATTGTACAACTAAGCAGAGGAAAAGTATGTGCAAGGTGCAGAGAAACTAAGGGGAAAACATTTTGTATGGCTGAAACCTACTGATGAAAGGAGAGTGAAGGGCAAGTAGTAAGACTCAGGCTTAACATGCAAACTTCGTTAATGTTAGGCCATTCTTGCATTGCTATAAAGGAACACCTGAGACGGGGTAATTCATAAAGAAAAGAGGTTTAATTGGCTTACAGTTCTGCAGGCTGCATAAGCATGGTGCCGAAATCTGCTCAGCTTCTGGGGAGGCCTCGGGGAGCTTTTACTCATGGCAGAAGGCGAAGTGTGAGCAGGCATGTCACATAGCCAGAGCAGGAGCAAGAAAAAGGAGAGGGGAAGATGCCAAACATTTTTAAACAATCAGCTCTCATGAGAACTCACTATCACAAAGAAAGCACCAAATGGATGGTCCTAAACCACTCATGAGAAATCCACCCCCATAATGCAGTCACCTCCTACCAGGCCCCTCCTTCAGCATTGAAGATTATATTTCAATATGACATTTGGGGGAGACAAATATCCCAACTATATTTGTTAGTAATAATAGACTTCATTCTAAATGCAAAGGCACACAATCACACCATCTAGATACCACTTTCCTCTATTCTATTGTCTTGCATATTTTTTGACATTTTCTTTTTTTTTTTTTTTTTTTTTGAGACGGAGTCTGGCTCTGTCGCCCCGGCTGGAGTGCAGTGGCCGGATCTCAGCTCACTGCAAGCTCCGCCTCCCAGGTTTACGCCATTCTCCTGCCTCAGCCTCCCGTGTAGCTGGGACTACAAGCGCCCGCCACCTCGCCCGGCTAGTTTTTTGTATTTTTTAGTAGAGACGGGGTTTCGCCGTGTTAGCCAGGATGGTCTCGATCTCCTGACCTCGTGATCCACCCGTCTCGGCCTCCCAAAGTGCTGGGATTACAGGCTTGAGCCACCGCGCCCGGCCTTTTTTGACATTTTCATTAAATTTTTCAGTTTTTTAAATTATAAATGGAATACATGTAAAATAATTTTCTTTAATATTTAATGTATCAAATTCAAAAGAGACATGACTTGGGTTACCGGACTGTTTTTTTGGTTAAAATGTCTTAATGAATTTTTTTTTTTTTTTTTTAAGACAGTCTCACTCTGTAGCTCAGGCTGGAGTGCAGTGGCTCACTGCAACCTCCACCTCCTAGGTTCAAGCATTTCTCCTCTCAGCCTCCCGAGTAGCTGGGACTACAGGCACACACCACCATACCCCACTAAATTTTTTGTATTTTTAGTAGAGACAGGGTCTTACCATGTTGGCCACGCTAGTCTCAAACTCCTGACCTCAAGTGATCCACCAGCCTTGGCCTCCCAAAGTGCTGGGATTACAGTCATGAGCCACCGTGCCCAGGCTCCTTTAGTGATTTCTAATCATTCTTCTTGATTAAGGACTTTCATTGGGAAAGTATGTTTTCACTGGCTTTGCAGATGTATTTGAGTAGGAAGAGGATCCTAGTGTTTTCAGCTACTTGAAAGGCATAGACATTATCATCAGTGGACACCGTGTTTTGGGAGTTTGGATTTTTTTTTTAAGTTGGGATTCTTACTTTGTTGACCAAGCTGGAGTACAGTAGCATGATCCCAGCTCACCACAGCCTCAAATTCCTGGGCTGAAGTGATCCTCTCCTGCATCAGCCTCCCCAATAGCTAGGACTATAGGCATGCACCACCATGCCCAGCTGATTTTTTTTTTTGGGGGGGACATGGGGTCTCACTATATTGCCCATACTGGTCTCAAACTCCTGGCCTCAAGCAATCCTCATGCCTTAGTCTCCCAAAGCACTGAGATTACAGGTATGAGCCACCATGGCCTGACACTTTATTTTACTATCTACACTTTGATAACTGGCTAGCAGGTAGGGCCCCAGCTCCTGGAAGGGACACTGAGACCAATAGTCTGTCTATCTTTGCAATTCAGAACTTGTCCTTCCACTTTCAAGAGGTAGCTCCTTGACAGCACTTGCTTCTAATAGAGATCTGTTGCATCAAAATTAAAATTCTAATACAGACACAGGAGCACACTTTTGCATCAGTTGAAAGCAATCAGCAATGGAGAATATCTGCAGCTTCTTCACGGGTATTTGCAGTTCCCCAGATCTCTGAACTTTGAGGAAACAATGGTGGTTCTTGAATCTACTAAAGCAGCCACTCTACATAATTTTCAGGTTTTTCTTAAGTTTCATTTTATATATTACTAAGGTGTTTTTCTTTACTTGTGAAAAAGTATGCCTTGATCTCTTAAAATGTTAGCATGCTGGTGGAAAAACCACATATGAACAATGATGCCTTTGATGTTATATTGACACCATTCTTCTATTTGCCAATTGCACATGAGCCAATATACCTTGAGGAAACACACATGGTGGTAGTGTAGGCTGTGCTGATTAAAATCTTATAAAATAAACCAGGTGCGGTAGCTCATGCCTGTAGTGCCAGCTACCCCAGAGGCTGAAGTGGGTGACTACTTGAGCTCAGGAATTAGAAACCAGCCTAGGCAACACATAGCAAGACCCTGTCCCTGAAGAACAAAATGTATACAATAATTAAGCAGCCATTTTACAGAATATGAAACCTTATATAACACATGAGTTGAACTAGTTTGATTTGTGACAGACAACCCCAAATAACAGTGGCTTCAAAACATTAGAAGTTTATCTTTCTTTCACTTCAAAGAAGCACATGCCTTGGACCCTTCAATCTCGATGCATTGCTGCCCCAAGTCAGGCCACGCACGGTTCCTGCCACAGCTCACGGTCCCGATTACATTGTAGTCCAGACTTCAAGAAGGAGGGCAGGCAGAAGGCAGTTGCCCTCTCTTTAAAGACTTTCTGGAATTTTGCACACAAGACTTTATCTTACATTTCAGTGGCCAATACTTACTGATATAACCACATCCAATTGCAAGAGAGGCTGGTGGCAATGTGCCCAGCTAAAAATTAAGCTTCCTACTACTGAGGAGGAAGAAAGGACATTGGGATGCAAAAAGCACCCCTTGCCCCAGCCACCTTGATGAAAGCACAAAGTGAGAACACTTAACTAGATGACTGTGGGCTTGCAACCTGAGCCTAGCTCTCAGACTAAAGGAGGCGGGGTTGAAGATGTGGAAATGTTGAGGAAGGGAATCCTTGGAAATAAGAGGTTTTGCTTGCCCTGGGAAGCATGATAAACTAAGGCACACAATCCGCTACAACTCTAGCCTGAGTGAAACTGAACATGGAAGGGAAATGAAGTCCAGTTCTTAATTCAGAACCCAGAGGTTTGCAGGCAAAGTCAGTTCCCAAGAGGCCCTTGAGAAAGTTGAGATGAATGAGGGAATTGTTATCAATAGAGCCATGGGAAATTTTAAGAGGACAAGATTGGGCCCTGCAAAGGAGGCATGTCCTGAGAGCAGGAGAACACTCAGCAGGAGCCCAGACCAAGCTGAGTCATTTCCACAAATCAAGAGGTACACACAGCACTGGGTGGGTTAGGTCCCTGCCCCAACCCCAGAGATGTACTTGGATTTTATAATGGAAGAAAAAGGAAAAATAGAAGTCTCTAGGGCAAGTTTTTTTGTTTGTTTGTTTGTTTTTATTTTGATTAGAACAAATTCTTCCTTTTAAGTCCTATTAGTAGATTTCTAAAATACAAAAGTGAATACTGCCCTTTGTGATGAATGAGTCCAAAGGTAGGGAAAGAAAACTATTGATTATCCCTGCACCTCACCCTGTATGAGCCTCCGAGGTATGCGGTTAGCTGCCTGGCATGCAAACACCTTTCCCTCCCTCTCCTCACACGTATACAAGCATATGCAAATATATATGCATGTAGATGGAACTGTTGTCTTCTGGAGTTTCTTGGGGGTATGTTTTGTTTTACAAAAATAGGATTTGATTGTAAATATTGTCTTGAAACCTGCTTTAGAAAACGTATCTTGAACACCCACCCAAATGAATGAATACAGAGCTGATTTATCGTTTCTAATACGTAATGTTCCATAATATATTTACCCTTTAATTTATTACTGGTGGACAGTCAGGAACTCATTCCATAGTTAACTACATTAGGACATCTCTTTTCAACAAAAGAGGCCTGCAGATAAACTCCAAGTACTAAGTTAGTACGTGAACCTGAGAAACATTAAAAATCTCCATGTACCCCTTAGTTTGGAAGTCATAAGAGGCTCCAGTATTCCACTGAGAATCTGAGAACAGAAAAATACAGGTTGGTACAAAAGCAACTGCAGTTTTTGCCTTTACTTTTAATGACAAAAACCACAATTACTTTTGGACCAACATACACTATCAAAGCATCAAAGGATGTGAAAGTATTAATTATATAACAGTAAACTGTTTAAAAATTTTGAACTGTGAGAACATCAACCAAATGCCAAAGAGGATAGCACATTGCTGTCAATCTTTTCATGGAACTAAACATCAGTTTAATTAAAATGATAATTGGCCGAGAGTGGCTCATGCTTGTAGTCCCAGCACTTTGGGAGGTCGAGGCAGGAAGATCATTTGAGACCACCCTAGACAACATAGCAAGACCCCATCGCTAATTTAAAATAAAATAAGATGACAATTCTGCTTTTAGTCTGCATAGAAATCTTTGTGTTTTAACCAAGAAGAGAAAAATCACCCAAAAGCCATGTCTCCAGGACAGAAATTTAAAAGATACATCTAAAAATCACCAGACATTGGCCAGGCTTGGGGGCTCATGCCTGTAATCCTAGCACTTTGGGAGGCTGAAGCTGGCGGATCACTTGAGGTCAGGAGTTTGAGACCAGCCTGCCCAGTATGGTAAAATCTGTCTCTACTAAAAATACAAAAAGTAGCCAAGTGTGGTGGAAGACACCTATAATCCCAGCTACTTGGGAGGCTGAGGCAGGAGAATCACTTGAACCCAGGAGGCAAAGGTTGCAGTAAGTCAAGATCACGCCACTGCACTCCAGCCTGGGTGACAGAACAAGACTCTGTCTCAAAAAAAACAAAACAAAACAAAAAATCACTAGACATTTCTATAAATAAGTAATAAGCCTTTGCTACCTGGGGCTCTTATGACTCATGACCTAAGGTTGTGCGGTGCTGTAGGTGTGTCAGGTTCTCTTAATGAAGCTCATTCATAACCATCTCCCTCCAGTCCAGTGGGTGCCACACTGACCAGCAGCTAGACCTTCCCTTGTAGTATCAGGCCCTGTTCCAAGGCCTGGACAACCTTCTCCAGTAGCCTGATAATGCTTATACAGCTTAATTTTAAACACTCAAAATCAGTGAGGATCCCAGTGCATTGAAAACAGACAACACCTGTGAAGCACTCATCCCATGCCAGGCACTGCTTCAAAGCACAGTACATGTCTTCCTTTTTGAAATCCTCACAACAGTTCTATAAAGTCTTGTTAAGTGTCTATTATGTGCCAAAGCATTTCTATATGCATGGAGGATGCGATGAAAATTTAGAGAGTCACAGTTCTGAAGAGGTTTATATTCTACTTAAGAAGCCAAGATCAAAGAACAAAACAAAAACAGAGCAGGACAAGCTGGCACAATATTTAATTAAATGATGTTATGAGGGCTAAATGTGCAAGAGGAGATTAGAAAAATGAAAGCTTCGAAGGGCTAGAGTTGTCTTTTCAGTATGAAATGTCTATAAATTCTGTTGTGGACAGAATTAAATGATTTTGTTAAAGATCCATTATTCCTCATTTAATGTTTCAGTTTAGACTTTTAAAATGAAGCAAGAAATGCTAGAATGCTAAACTTATTAAGAAAAAGCATAACTATTGTATAGATGATTCTTAGCATACCTTTTGATTAGCCCGCGCGAATCTGCTGACCTGCTTTCCTTTCCCGATAAGAATGTGACGAGGATTGGGAAAGCACACGTTTACTTCAGTCCTCCAGTTGCTGGTGCCCATATGGGACTGTCTGTCCGTATTCCAACCAGTTAACAGTCATTTGTATTACTCTTGATCCATTTAAGAGTTAACAGTCATTTATATTATTCCTAATCCATTTAAGTTCAGTATCCCAACTTACTCCATGCCTCTGAACTTAGTGCCAGAAGTATAGCTTTATAAATCCTTGCTGTTCAGATTTATCAATTTATAAATTCACAGCACCAAAGCCATATATTGTGGAAGACTGACTTTGTCTGGAATCTCTGTTAGGAGTAAAAGGCAAGCTCTCTCTTTTTTCTCTGTATTTCCAGATGGATTTGATATGGAAGTGAGCTTCACACTGGTCCATCAAGCAGTTGTGGACCAGAGTAAATTCACTGGGAGGTGTTGGTCTAAAATCTTCCTCTTGCTTTTTGGCTCATCTAGGTATTAAGTTATTTAAGAAGGCAGAGGCTGGCACTAATTACATAAGCGTGTTTTTAGAAAAGTTATTTTCTTCATAACTTTAAAAGCAGGGTCTCTTTTAATAAAGAAAGCCAAAATTCTGAGATATTTGAGGAGATTTACTCAGAAAACTGATGAGCATGGATTTGCCTGTTCCTCATAAAACCTACTCTTTTCTATAAAGCAATGCATTTAGATCCTCTACAAAGCAGAATCTGAGGTGAGGATTAAGGTGCTAATACTTTCTTTGAGAAATGCAAGCCCAGGGCAGTCAGTGAGGGTGAAGTAAAAAGAAGTGTGAGGCAAGTGAAGCTGAACCACAGTGTGATGGAGTGTGTTAGTGGCACTGCAGGGGCTACTGCTTCCATTCAGTGTCAGAGAAACACTGCAGGCTGCTCCACAGCACATTCATTCATCACACATGATTTTCCAGAAGGTTGCAGAAAGGAACTGCATTTTAGTTCACAGCAGAGAGAAAGGAGGGGAATGTGGGCACCAGCTTCCACTCATCTCTTGTTTTGCCATTGCCAACATTCAACATTATAGGATTCTTCACAAGGGTGGTGAAATGAAGAATCCTATAACACAGAACAGGTGCACAAGGACAGTAATGTCAGAAGCAGATTGCTTGGCTTCCCATGTTCCCTTGCTTACTGCACATTTTCTAAGTGCAGGTATCTAGACTTTCCGTTGATTATGCAAGCTATCCAAAGTCCTTACGAGAAGTCTTCTGCTTATGTTAACTAGAATTGGTTTCTGTTGTTTGCAACCAAGAACCCAGACAGATTTGGCATACTTAAGGAAAAAAGCAAACCCAGGAGGAAGTAACGGAATTCAAAAAAGAGTAGTAACAAAAATAATATGTTTCCTGCAGTGACATCTGGCTTCCCCATACGTGCTCAACTCTATCAATAAGCATCAGAGAGGAGCTGTGTGCACTCAGAGTCAATGTTGTTTCTTTGTCACCTGGAGTCAAAGCAGAGACCACACACTGGAATATGATCATGTGGAGCAGACAGATACAGGAGAAGGCAACATGAAGACAGAGACAGAGATCGGGGGGATGTGACCACAAGCTAAGGCAGCTGGGCAATGGCCAAAAGCTAGAAGAGGCAAAGAACAATTCTTCCCTAGTGCAGATTTGCCAACACCTTGATTGTGGACTTCTAGCCTAGAGAACTTCTAGCCTAAAGAATAAATTTCTGTTGTTTGAAGCCATCCAGTTTGTGGTCCTTCATTATGGCAGCCCTAGGCAACTAAGGCACCCATCAATCCTACTCCCAGGTAGTTACCAAAGTGAAATAATAACCTATGTTCACTTAAAACTTGTAGGGAAATATTTATAGAAGTTTTACTCATAATAGCCAAAAACTGGAAAAACTCCAATGTCTCTTTACTGTGGGATGCTTAAACACACTGATAGCTTTGTACAACGAAATACTGCTCAGCAAGAAAGGGACAAACTAGTGAGACCCTAACAACATGGATGAACCTCAAATGTATTATGGTAAGTAAAAGAAGCCAGACCCAAAATGCTACATATGGTATGACTCCATTTATATGACATTCTGGAAAAGGCAAACCTCTGGGGTTGGCAAACAGAAGAGTGGTTAACTAGGGAATGGAGTTGGAGAAGGGTTGACTACAGAAGTGCCTCTGAGGAATTTTGGGGGTGGATGATTCAACAGTTCCGTATCTTGCTTGTGCTGGTGATAGGTTCATGCTGATACATTCAAAACCTATAGAACTATACATCAAAAAGAATGAATTGTATTGCATGTAAATTAAAAATATGTTTAAAAATGTGTTTAAAGAGTACCCTGATAAGTTATCATGCAGAAGCTGGTACCAAGTACTCAGGAAGATCACTCGAATGCACAGTCTGCATGTCAAGGGGAAACTCGTTTTGCTTCAGAAAAATCGTTGAGGAGCAGATACATTATTTTTACTGTCATTTAATGCCATCAACCAAAAATATTTGTTGAGGGACAAGGTTTACCTAAGACATGCTAAAAAGTAGATAAAAGGTTTTTAAAAGGAACAGTCCTGACTGGGCATGGTGGCTCTCACCTGTAATCCCAGCACTTTGGGAAGCTGAGGCAGGAGAATCACATGAGGCCAGGAGTTTGAGACCAGACTGGGCAACATATCCTGGACAACATAAAAACATAGTGGAGACCAGCCTGTCTCTACAAAAAGTAAATAAACAAACAGTCTATGCTCTTAAGGCACTAAAACCCTAAAGAAAACTAATGTGAGGTAGAACACAAATACGTCATTATGACAAGCCGAAGGAAATGTGATCTCAAGATTTGCTCCTGACTTATTTTTTACTTCTGTGCATTTTATAGCTTTTCTTTCCTTCTTTCTCTTTTTCTTTTTTTCTCTTTTTCTTTCTTTCTGTCTCCTTTTTTAAGAAAAAAGTGTACTTCATAGTGTTTTTTTAAAAAGAGCTTAGAGAAAACAGAAAAGAGAATGAAAGAGAAGAGATTTTGTAAATTAAGAAAATTCAAATAAAGGAGGAAATTTTAAAAAACACACCCTCCTACCCAGAATGGACAGCAGTCAGTGGAATGTGAAAACTGCTGAGGATCTCACTTGACCAAAAAGAACAAACAAATAAAATATGCAGTTTATAAATCTTGACATGCCTTGAAGTCAATTATATCCCTCAGTCAATAGAAGAAAATAAATTTAAATTGTTATTCTAACTCAACTGTGAAAGAACTGATTGGAAAGGTGAAAATTGATGAGATCTTAAACAGAAAGCTAAGTGAGGGAATTTTGAGTATAGTCACTTCTGACTTTAGACAAAAATAGGCACAAATCTGTATCTGGAGGGTCTAAAAAGAAAGACGGCTTAAAAGGAATGAGGGATTCAAAATATAAGTTCTCACAATATCAGCACCAAGTATGGAGAAATGGAAAGGCATATATCAAAACCTATGTAGTTATATAAATTGCCCAATGGCAATCTCAATGTTTAATAGAACATTTATGAAACACGGAAGAAAATGACAAATATCCAACAAGTTCCAAAATGACACAACGTGGAACTCTTGATCATCATTCCAGACTGAAGCACCAAATGAGGCAATGATGCCAAGGACAACGTGTTAGTCTGGGTTCTCCAGAGAAACAAAACCAACAGGAGAGATAGAGACAGTAATAGAGAGAGAAAGGGAGAGATTTATTATGAAGAACTGGGTCATGTCATTACAGGGACTGGGAAGTCCCACAGTCCACCATCGGCCAGCTAGAGACCCAGAATTACCTGCCGTGTAGCTCCAGTCTGAGCCGGAGGCCTGAGAATCCGCAGAATTGATTGTGTAAGTCCCAGTCCAAGTACAGGAGAAGACCGATGTCCTGGCTTGACAGCAGTCAGGCAGAGAGAGCAGTGCTCCCTTACCATCCCTTTTGTCCTATTCAGGACTCAGTGGCTTGGAGGAGGCCCACCCACACTGGGGAGGGAAAACTGCCTTGTTCAGTCTACAGATTCACATGTTAATCTCGTCCAGAAAGACCCCCACAGACACACCTAGAATAATGTTTGACCTAACATCTGGGCACCTAATGGCTCAGTCAAGTTGACACTTAAAATTAACCATCACAGACGATAAAAGAGCCTTTTTAAACATCAGTAAGAGGAGAGGGACAAACCCATGCTTGGTGGCATGATGATGACCAGTATGCGATAGGAAGGGAGGCAGCTCTGGGGCAGGGAGAGAGGGCTGAAGCTGGAATCTCCCCTGGGTTCCCAACTACTGACAGGACCACTCATAAGTTCCTTAACCTTAGGGAGCCCATTTCTGTTTCTCTATAGATATGTAATCATCCCATATATTTTGCAATAGAAATCACTTCTACTTTACAGGATTATTAGAAAGGGGTCATGTCTATAAAGAACTTAGCATATGAAGGTACCCATGAAGTAAGTAGATACTAAAGTTTTCACAACAGAGCATTACATAACAAATTTCAAACATTTAATAACAAATGAACATTTAATAACAGAGCAAAACAACTTACTTTTAATTTAGATTTCATCATCTTCATCAGAAAATGGGGCTGGGCAGCTGGGCATGGTGGCTCACACCTGTAAACTCAGCACTTTGGGAGGCCAAGATGGGAGGATTGCTTTAGACCAGGAATTTTAGACCAGCCTCGCCAAGATAGTGAGACTCCCACCTAAAAATTTCTTGAAACAAATTTAAAATTTTTTAAATTAAAAAAGAAAATGGGACTGGGCGCAGTGGCTCACTCTTGTAATCCCAGCACTTTGGGAGGCTGAGGTGGGAGGATTGCTTGAGGTCAAGAGTTCAAGATCAGTCTGGTCAACATATTGAGACCTGTCTCAAAAAAAAATTGAAAAAATTTTTTAAATAAACATATAATTTTTTAAATTAAAAAAGAAAGTAGAGCCAGGCACAGTGGCTCATGCCTATAATCCCAGCACTTTGGGAGGCTAAGGCAGGATGAGGATGAGTACTTGAGGTCAGGAGTTTAAGACCAGCCTGGGCAACATAGTAAGACCCCATCTTTACAAAATAAAAATAAAAATTAGCTAGATGTGAAGGCACATGCCTGCAGTCCCAGCACTTAGGAGGCTGAAGCAGGAGAATCACTTGAGTACAGGAGTTCAAGGACACAGTGAGCCAGGATGATGCCACTGCACTTCAGCCTAGATGACAGAGCGAGACTCTGTCTCTAAAAAAATAAAAACAATAAGGAAAAAAAGTCTTAAAGCCGGGCACAGTGGCTTACGCCTGTAATCCCAACACTTTCAAAGGCCAAGGCAAGCAGATCACTTGAGGCCAGGAGTTCGAGACAAGCCTGGCCAACATGGTAAAACCCTGTCTCTACTAAAAATACAAAAATTACCTGGGCATGGTGGTTGGTGCCTGTAGCCCCAGCTACTAGAAAGGCTGAGGTAGGAGAATCGCTTGATCCGGGAGGCAGAGGCTGCGGTGAGCTGAGATTGCATGACTGTATAGCACCTGGGTGACAGAAAGATGCTCTGTCTCAAAAATAAAATAAAATAAAATAAAAAAGGCTTAAAACTAGAAAAGTATTAATAAACCTTCTTCAAAAGATTTGATGCTTACGATACATTTGTCAAAACATGATACTTTCCTATTGCTTTGGATGTTTTCAAGTCTCCAGGTCCCAATGAAATAAACTTATAATTTACTAATATTCCAGGAACAATGAGCAGCAGTCCAGGGATCAAATTTCCAAGGGGAACTTCCCATATTTTCAAAAACGGGCAGAGGTGGATTCCGAGAATGTAAGAACAATTAAGAAAGGAAATGCAGATATTGAGTGCCAAGTGAGTCATTTTTACATGTAGAAACCCTGCTTAGAATACTTCTAGCTCTGTTGATCAAGCAGATGGTTTAATCACTTAAGGAAGGAAGAGGTGATCAGCTAAAACCAGCATCAACTCGCTAAGGAGTTATATATACCACACTCATCTCACTTATCTTTTGGAGGATGTGAAATTAATAGCAGATCTGGGAGAACCATATGCCAAATCAGGAAGACTGGGAGCAGGCAATGTTCGTGGCTCCAGCAGGTGGGCGGGCAGTCAATCCACAGGTACCTGAGGTTGAAGATGAAGGATAAAGAAGAGACTCAGGATAGGGGACTCCATGTTCAGAACTAGGGTATGTGGAGCCTGGGTCAAAGCTAGAAATGGGGTATACTCACTGAGCTGGGCAAGTAGACTAACTGGTTTCTGAGATGGAGATTAGCATGCAGAGGGTTATGGGCTCTTGATCATGAGGGAGTGAAGGAGGAGATGTTGAACTCGGAGGAGATGTTGAACTGCAGGCCTCTACCTCCTGATCCCCTGGGGAGGTCTGGAGTGGGGTGGCCCTTGAAAGATGTCTTAAATTGGGTAAAGAGCCAGGCCTTTGCTCTGCTCCCCATGGACCAGTCACTGGATATGAACTGCATGCCTGGGGAGTGCTGTGCCCTTGGGTAATGCTGCAGCCCCTCAGCAGAGAGCAGGGTCAGGGAATCTGCAAAGCTCTGAGCCTGCAGCAGCTGGGGGCAGGAGCGCCTCACCCTTTAGGGGACTGGTATGCCTGATGCTGGATCTCCATAACACCCAGGAAGGTCATCTACAGCCCTCCTAGGTCACCAGCACAACTGGAATTAGAGGCAACATTGGTAGTGGTGGAAAACTCACAGGCTTTTGCAGAGATCAGCTCTTTGCTAGCAAGTTGTTTAACCTCTTTGAGCTTCAAGTTCCTTCTGTGTTTACAGAACACTTAGTTTGAGGATTAAAAGGCATAACACATAAAGCATCTAGCACCGAGCCTAGCATACAGGAGGTGCTTAAGAAATGTTAGTTTTCTTCCCCCAGACTCTAAAAAGGGTAGAACCTGCAAGTGGAAATCAGGTGACTTGGGAAATAGAGAGAAGCAGGATACAGGGGCTTGAAATCAGGTTGGGTCAAATAACATTCAAAGGAAATCTCTATTGGCAGGATGAAGGGGCCACACCAACCCTTTTACTAACAGCTCGGAGTAAGCTCAAGAGGAGATGTCCATATGAATCTTTAGATGAACCAAAACTTTAAAAAACATCACAATCAAAAGCAAGATGTTAAAATAAATACATAAATTATACTGAAGAAAAGAAATTTCAGCATGTTGGATGGTAAGAGTCAGAGAGATAAGAAGGTCGGAGGTAAGAACCAGAGATGAGTCAGAAGGACCCAGAGGGTCCCGGGCAGGCACAGAAGCAGTGCCCAGGGAGGTACGCACTGGCCCATGAAGCCAGTGGGTTGTCACGCGCTGTTACGGTTTGGCTGTGTCCCCAGCCAACTTTCATCTTGAATTGTAGCTCCCATAATTCCTTCGTGGTGTAGGAGGGAACCAATGGCAGATAATTGAATCATGGGGTCGGTTTCCCCCACACCGTTTTAGTGGTAGTGAATAAGTCTTAGGAGATCTGATGGTTTTACAAGGGGAAACACCTTTTGCTTGGTTCTGTTTTCTCTCTTGTCTGCTGCCATGTGAGACCTGCCTTTAGCCTTCTGCCATGATTGTGAGGCCTCCCCAGCCACGTGGAATTGAGTTCATTAAACTTCTTTTCCTTTATAAAGTAACCAGTCTTGGGTATGTCTTTATCAGCAAAATGAAAACTGACTAATACAGGTGCTAAATTAAATATTAACAGGGAAGCCAGAGATGTGACAGAAGGCAGGAGAAAAGGAGGCTGTATTCTGTAGAAACTGCACTGGGATCGTCTTCCAGAACAGGCCCCACTGTCACCCAGTTTGCCTCTGTCCCTTACTCTCTCTACCTCGATTTTATAAGACACCCCCCATTCTCCCATTAACATTTAAAGAAGCAAATTAAGAAAAAAGTACATCTTCTCATCCACGAAGGAAGGGATGTGGGTTGGGAAATGTGAAGGCCCTACTCAGATTCCAAAACTCAGTGTTTATAGTTTTCGCAATTTGAATTTTATGTGTATGGAAGTACAAATTTTTAAAAGACTCTTGGTTATTATATTGAATCTGGGGTTGCTCCTTCAGAACACAGGAATCTAGAAAGCACTCTTTCTCTGTCACTGCTACCACGAAATTCCTCCCATTTCAGAACTGAATTTTTTTTTTTTTTTTTGTCACCTTGGGTTCGTCTGGTCCCTGCTGTCTTTTTTTCTCTCCACTCTCATGTCATTCACCTTGACCCTTTCCTTGACTTTTTATCCACTGGTATCTTTTCATTACCAAGTTCACTTTCAGTCCTCTGGAAGAAATCAAAACATTTGTGTGATGTCGAATTAAGTTTGGCCTAAAGGCTTTTCAGTACATAGCAAATTACAACCTAACTTAGTGTGGAAACTGACTGAATCCCAGCCTGGAGTGTGCGTCTTAGCCAGTCCCAGGCAGCCAGCTCTTCCAACTGTGTTCCAGTAAGACAGACACCAAGCTGACCTATCATCATGAATCTGGCTGTCTCTCTACCTCACTTCAGTTTTGTGCATATCACGTTTGTCCCTCTGGCTGTTAATATAATCCCCACAGGGGTAGAGCGTTCTGAATCATTTTTGGTCCAAACTGCTTCCCAATTTTTGAATGGCAATTAAAGCCAATTAAGATCTGCAGAACTAGGTTTATTATAATTTTGCCTTTTAACCGTTTTTGCCATCTAAAATGTCTATTCTGGTCACACCATTTTATAAAAGTAGAAGGGCAGGAAAAAAACAGTATGGCAGATCCTTAAAAAAAATTAAAATTTCCATATGATCCAGCGACCCCACTTCTGGGCATATACCCAAAGAATTGAAAGCGGGGTCTTGAAGAGATATTCGCACATCCATGTTCATAGCAGCATTATTCACATTAGCCAAAAGGTAAAAGCAATCTAGGTATCCATCAACAGATGAATGAATAAAGAAAATGTCATGTATCAGTACAACAGAATATTATTCAGCCCTAAAATGGAATGAAATTCTTACACATGCTACAACATGGATGAGCCTGGAGAACATTAAGTGAAATAAGCCAGTCACAGAAAGACAAACACCATATGATTCCACTTATATGAGGCACCTAAAGTAGTCAAACTCTCAGAAGTAAAAACAGAATGATGGTTGCCAGGGCTAGAGGAAGCGGAGAATGGAAAGTTGGTGTTCAACGGTATGGAGTTTCAGTTTTGCAAGGTGAAGTAGGGTGTGACATGATCCAAAGAACCAGTAACTGTAGCACATTCCCTCCTAAAAAGCCAAGCAAAGAAGAAGGCATTGATATGAGAAGGGATCTTAAGTGGGGTTAGCATTTAGATATCCAAGGGTCCTTGTCTAATAACTGCTCTATCCAAGCAGTTCTTTTTTTTTTTTTTTTTTTTTGAGGCGGAGTCTTGCTCTGACGCCCAGGCTGGAGTGCAGTGGCCGGATCTCAGCTCACTGCAAGCTCCGCCTCCCGGGTTCACGCCATTCTCCTGCCTCAGCCTCCCAAGTAGCTGGGACTACAGGCGCCCGCCACCTCGCCCGGCTAGTTTTTTGTATTTTTAGTAGAGACGGGGTTTCACTGTGTTCGCCAGGATGGTCTCGATCTCCTCACCTTGTGATCCGCCCGTCTCGGCCTCCCAAAGTGCTGGGATTACAGACTTGAGCCACCGCGCCCGGCCTATCCAAGCAGTTCTAAAAGTCATATTAATGACACAGCAAAGTTGTGCAAAGTTGTGCACAGCCTCTCCCAGTACAAATACAGCTGAGTCATACTGTCTGCCATGCTCTTGGTTCCCTTCTCACCTGGACGGCTCTGACCGGAGATCTCACCATCCAGCATACATGGCTCTTCTTGTTCCAAGCTGAAGATGACTTCTGGTTTGGGAACTTGACATCCTGTTAATAGGAGATGACAGAGGACTTGGTTTCAGAGGCCATACAATGAAGCATTCCATTTGTTTTCCAAAAAAGTTCACTGGGAACAGAGGAATATTCACACGACCCAAAAGAGATTATTAAGAACATGGGACAGGCCGGGCGCAGTGGCTCAAGCCTGTAATCCCAGCACTTTGGGAGGCCGAGACGGGTGGATCACGAGGTCAAGAGATCGAGACCATCCTGGCTAACACAGTGAAACCCGTCTCTACTAAAAATACAAAAAACTAGCCGGGCGAGGTGGCGGGCGCCTGTAGTCCCAGCTACTCGGGAGGCTGAGGCAGGAGAATGGCGTAAACCGGGAGGCGGAGCTTGCAGTGAGCTGAGATCCGGCCACTGCACTCCAGTCCGGGCGACAGAGCGAGACTCTGCATCAAAAAAAAAAAAAAAAAAAAAAAAAAAAAAGAACATGGGACAAAATAAGGACAAAACCATTACACACTTCAGATGTCCTGCAGTCTTTAGAAGTCCCACATACCTCAGAAAACACAGACTTCAGCAATTCTACTGAGAAAAAAAAATACACTCAATTAGGTGCTGCCTACTGTGTGCCCAGCAGAGCTGTGCTTACCCACTGAGATCAAGTTGAAATAGTTTTCCAGCATCACTTCTCTGTACAGGCTTTTCTGAGCAAGGTCTAATTGTTGCCACTCATCCCTACTGAAGTCTACAGTTACGTCCTTGAATGACACTGATTCCTGTAAAAACAAAAACAAAAACAAAAAAAACCCTTTCAATGTGAAGGATCAAGATTACAGAATGGAAACAAGACAGGACCTTATTCTTTATTTTTTTATTTTTAGAGCAGGTCTAGAGTATCCTTTATTCTACATTTAGCTTAGTTTTACTATTTTTTTTAAATTATACTTTAAGTTCTAGGGTACATATGCACAACATGCAGGTTTGTTACACATGTATACATGTGCCATGTTGGTGTGCTGCACCCATTAACTCATTTACATTAGGTATATCTTCTGATGCTATCCCTCCCCACTCCCCCCACCCCACACAGGCCCCGGTCTGTGATGTTCCCCTTCCTATGTCCAAGTGATCTCATTGTTCAATTCCCACCTATGAGTGAGAACATGCGGTGTTTGGTTTTTTGTCCCTGCGACAGTTTGCTGAAAATGATGGTTTCGAGCTTCATCTATGTCCCTACAAAGGACATGAACTCATCCTTTTTTATGGCTGCAAAGTATTCGATAGTGTATGTGATAAAATATACTATAAAGGACTTCTACAACTCAACGACAATGAACAACATAATTTTAAAAATGGGTAAAATGCTTAAATAGACATTTCTACAAGGAAGATATACAAATAGTCAACAAGCATATGAAAAGATGCTCAACATCATTAATCAGTAGGGAAATGCAAATTAAAACTACAAATACTACCTCACACCCATCAGGATGATAAAGAAAATGTCTAAAATTGATTATAATGATGGTTGTACAACTGAGTGAATATACTAAAAATCAATACATGGTACACTTTAAATGGTAAACTGTGAGGTGTATGAAGGGGAGGGCTCTTTTTTGGCACTGCCATTTCCAGATGAGATGCAGTAGCTTGGCAGTCCAGTGCTTCTTTCAAGAATGAACTGTAAATGCCAGATGCAATACTTGAAATCATCTGTTTCAAAGCACTGGAAAGCTGCTGAGGTAACAAGAAATATAGGGGCTAAGACTGGAGAGGAGAGAACACTGAAGATTGAAGCTGACTTACTCAGTCACTTGGACAGTGGGAGCATTTACCAATTCTGGGTGTGGACAAAAGCTGGATTCTCGTTTTGTCCTGTCTACTGGAGAATGCAGTAGAAGGCTGCAGCTGGTTGACAGAGAAACTAACATAACTCAAACACATGGCCATTTTCCCCTCAGGATATTTACTGAATTCTAGGATATATAGGGCAGTAGACTAAAACTGTAAGCAAACAGCCTTTGAAGAGCAAAGCAAAAGTCTAGTATCTGTTAAGAAAATAGTTGGGCATCTATCAGGAGGAGAGTCTTTAGAGGACAAAAGGACTCTCAGCTGAAAATTCTCAGTAGCCAAGGTTATCCAGAGGTAAACTGAGTCTTAGCAGAGCTTCAGCCCAGCCTTGATTCAACACTGTGCCTGACTGGACGTACGTGTTCTCCCTTCCCTCCTTTTGCTGACATAAGGAAAGATGAATCCTCTGTGGAGAAAGATAACACCATCCAGATCCTGTTCAACTTTTCTTCCTTTTTTTTCTTCTTAGACAGGGTCTTACTGTGTCATCCAGGCTGGAGTGCAGTGGCACAAACACGGCTCGCTGCAGCCTCGACCTGGGCTCAAGCAATCCTCCTGTCTCAGCCCTGCAAGTATCTGGGACTACAAGCTTATGCTACCAGGCCCAGCTAATTTCTCCATCTTTTGTAGAGATGGGTTTTGCCATGTTGCCCAGGCTGGTCTGGAACTCTTGAGCTCAAGTGATCCGCCCGCTTCAGTCTCCCAGGTATGAGCCCTGCCTACAACTTTTTATACATGGTGTTAAAACAAACAAACAAACAAACAAAAAGATAGGACCACATATCCAAAATCAGAGAAGGAAAAAATTCAATAGAAACAGTCACACAGAGAACGGGAATTAGATGAAAAGATGACTATCTTTAGAGAATTGGTTTTTATAATAAAGAATCAAATGGAAATTCAAAAATTGAAAAATCTAATATCTAAAATTAAGAAGTTCTTATACAGGTTTAACAGCAAAATACAGAATTTCTGAAATGGAAGAGAAGTAAATAGAAAATATCCAAACTGAAGCAGAGATTTTCTTTTAAAGAAAAAACCACAGGAGCATTAGGAACATTTGTGACACAGTAAAAAGGTATAACCTATCAGAGTCTGAGAAGTTAAAGAGGAGAGTGCAGGGAAGAAGTAATATTCGAAGAAAGTAATGGCTATGAATGACATCAACCCTTAGGATTCAAGAAGCTCTTCAAATACCTCTTTACAAAACTGCAAATATTGAATATGTAAAACAGTAACAGTACTATTTTGGGAGGTTTAAAATATATGCAGAATTTAAATTCATGGAAATAATAATGCAAAAGTGGGAGGCAGCAAATAGAATTAAAATGTTTTTAGTATCCTAGCATTATTAAGGAGATAAAATAGTAAGTTCAAGATGGATGTTTTAATATCTAGGGTAACAAATAAATAGTAAAAGAATTATAACAAGTAAACAAAGGAAAAAATTAAAGAGTACAAAATTATGTAATATAAAAAGTCAAGAAAGCAATGAAAAAATAGGTAGGTCAAATAAAAAAGGCCGGGCGCAGTGGCTCACACCTGTAATCTCAGCACTTTGGGAGGCTGAGGCCGGCGGATCGCGAGGTCAGTAGATCGAGACCATCCTGGCTAACATGGTGAAACCCCATCTCTACTAAAAATACAAAAAAATTAGCTGGGTGTGGTGGTGGGTACCTGTAGTCCCAGCTACTCGGGAGGCTGAGGCAGGAGAATGGTATGAACCCGGGAGGCGGAGCTTGCAGTGAGCCAAGATTGCACCACTGTACTCCAGCCTGGGCAACAGAGTGAGACTCTATCTCAAAAAATAAATAAATAAATAAAAAATAAACAATAAAAACTAATAGTAAGGTAGTATATATAAATTCAAGTATATTAGTAATTACATTAAGTGTAAATGCCTTAAACATTCGAGTTAAAGGCAAGGATTGAGACTTCTGGTTCTAAAAAATAAAACAAAACAAAAAAAGAGTGCATTTCACCCCATTCCTCCTGCTAATTACCTAAAATCTAGAAAAATACATAAAGCATCTATCAGAAGACTAACTGGTGGAGAAAAGAAAGTGAACCTAAGGACTTAAAAAACAACACAGTAGTGAGTTCCCTAGGATTGCTTAGAGGAAGAGAGGGAGCTCCTACATATTGCAAAATGAGCACTAGAGGAGCTTGCAACCTGGAAGAACCAGTGAGCACAGACAAAAAAGGCCTCCCCAAAGCATACATTTTCCAGTCAAATAATTTGAAATAGGGCAGCATTACAGGATGGGCCCTTTTGATTACACATACCTACAAAGTTCAGAAGTACCCAAGAACACCCTCACTTCTGACACCTACTGCAAGCAGGGGGATTTCCCAGGATCACCCGTACTTGACACCAATTCCAAGTCAGGGGTCCCAAGCCCACCCTCAGTTTCCATAATTCACTGGAAGAACTCACAGAAATTAGAAAAGCCATTATACTCATGGCTATAGTGTTATACAGTGGCTTTACAATGAAAGGATACAGATCAAAATCAGCCAAGGGAAGATGTGCTTAGCACAGGGTCAAGGAGAGTTCCAGGTGTGAGCTTCCAGTGGTTTTCTCCCAGTGGAGTCATATGGACAGCACTTACTTCTCCCAGCAATGATGTGTGATGATAATATGCATGGAGTATTGCCAACTGGGGAAGTTCACTTGAGTCTTGATGTCCAGAGTTTTTACTGAGATGTGATCATGTGGACGTGAATGACTCCAATTGTGGCTGATCTTAGTCTCCAGCCCCTCCGGAGCTGATATTGCATGGCCAAAGGTACCCCACTATAAACCACATGTTGGCATAGAATATTCAATGTGGCCCAAAGCTCCCACTGTAATCGCACTGTCATTATATACCATCTTGCATGGCCCAAGCAAGACCTACAAGACATTCCAAAGATTTAGAGGTTACCTCCCAGGAGCTGAGTGCAAAAGCCAAACCTCTCTTTAGGCAAAGTTAATCCTTTACTGCACAACAGTATACTCGAGGTGAAGACTACAAAAGATGCATCCTTTGCCTTCTTCACCAAACAATGTGACTCCAAGATGGTGGGGTGGAGCTCTCTCAACCATCCCAACTACATTAGCTCAAAGAGAGGTAGCACCCCTCTTGCCTCTCCAGCAGGCATTATATAGACTGTAAATTAAGTGAATGACAGCAAAGAAGTACCTACCTTCTCCTTCCAATAGAGAGTGGAGGATGGACTATGGAGAAAGTTATAAAAAGGGGTTCTTTAAAGATGTGTATGATGCCCTGGGCACACCTATGGCAGCCCATGTATAAAATCAATCAGAATCAACAAAAAAAAAAGCTTTCCGGGCTGAACTAGGGTAAGGGATACTGTCCAGGTTTCAAATTGCCTTCTGGGTTGCACAAAAATGAGGGAGACCAAAGTAGAACTGCAAAGACTTTCAAAACTTAAGTTGAATTTGAACTACAGCCCATAAAAATAGACCAAGACATGTACTCTAAACCTAAATGTGTTGACAACTGCTAAAATAGAGGATTTAAAGAGAAAACAGAATCTCATAACATGATATTTAGAATGTCCTGAATAAAGCCAAAATTATTCATCATCTTAAGAATCAAGAAAATCTCAAATCAAACGAGAAAAGAGCATCAACAGATAGCAACACTCAGATGAATCAGATGTTGGAATTATTTGACAAGGATTTAAAGTAGCTAACTAAAAGTGTTGCAACAAGCAGCTGTAAATAGTCTTGAATCAAGTGGAAATATACAAATTCTCAGCAAAGAAATAGAAGGTATGAGGAAGAACAAAATGAAAATTTTAGAACCAAAAAATACAATAAATGAAATTAAAAACCTCACTGGATGATCTCAACAGCAGAATGGAGATTCAAAGAAAAGAATCAGTTACCTCAGTTACGTGTAAGATAGATAAATAGAAATTATCCGTATCTGAACAATAGAAAAAATAATTGGTGAAATGATTGTTTCATCAATTCCCTTGGGCTGTATTCAGCCTAAGGGACCCAGTGGGACAATAACAGAACAACCAACAATCATTTCATCAGTCCTAGAAGGAATGAAAAAGTAGGATGGGAGACCGGAAAAAGATTTGAAGAAATAATAGCTGAAACCCTCTCAAATTTGGTAAAAGGCATAAATGTATAGATTCAAGCAGCTGACCAAATCTCCAAAAGGAAAACCTCAAATAAATCCATGTCTAGATACATTGTAAGATTTACAAAATCCAAATTCAAGAATAGAACGTGGAAACAGAGAGAAATGACACATTACCTGTAGGGAAAGGGCAATTTGAACAAGAGTGAATTTCTCATTAAAAACCACAGATGTCGGCCGGGCGCGGTGGCTCAAGCCTGTAATCCCAGCACTTTGGGAGGCCGAGACGGGTGGATCACGAGGTCAGGAGATCGAGACATCCTGGCTACACGGTGAAACCCGTCTCTACTAAAAAATACAAAAAACTAGCCGGGCAGGTGGCGGGCGCCTGTGGTCCAGCTACTCGGAGGCTGAGGCAGGAGAATGGCGTAAACCCAGGAGGCGGAGCTTGCAGTGAGCTGAGATCCGGCCACTGCACTCCAGCCCGGGCGACAGAGCGAAATCCGTCTCAAAAAAAAAAAAAAAAAAAACACCACAGATGTCAAAAGGAAGTGGCACCATATTTTTCAAGTGCTGAAGGGAAAGAGCTGTCAAAATTGAATTCAATATCCAGTGAAAATAAAATAGGCTCTGTTTAAATTCTCTTAAACTTAATTCTGAGGAATTACCTGCCATTGGTAGTTAAGAAAGACATCTGAAAAAAATAAAAATAAAAAAGGAATTAACTGCCATATATTTATTAAGCATAATTACTTAGGCAATTCTTAGGAATTACCTGCCATATATTTACTAAGCAGGATGTTCAGAACTTTATGTTGTGAACATCTTCACAACTTTACACAATATGCTTCAAGACATCAAAAAACTTACAACAATTGTCTCAGAGATTATAAAGGGTATAAGAAATGTGCAAAGTATAGCATGACCCCAAATAGAAGAAAATTCTACATGGAGTGTAAGACTAAGTTCTGTAGAGTTGATGAAACTTAAGCTTAGTCTTGGGAGATGACATATTTAATGCAAGCAGAGTAGGGCAAAGTGATTTTGAGCAAAGGTATAAAGACAGGAAAATACATGATAAATTCAGGGAACTACAAATTAGTCTGCATAATGAGAGGTCTGTATGCAGTGAAGGAAAGGTGTTTATGAGAAAAGATGATTAATTTGTGTTAAAACTGCCAAGAAGATGCTGGTGAGGTTGTGGAGAAATAGGAACGCTTTTATACTATTGGTGGGAATGTAAATTAGTTCAACCATTGTGTAAGACAGTGTGGTGATTCCTCAAAGATTTAGAAGTAGAAATACCATTTGACCCAGCAATCCCATTACTGGTTATATACCCAAAGAAATATAAATCATTCTATTATAAAGATAAATTCATGCATATGTTCATTGTGGCACTATTCACAATAGCAAAGACATGGAATCAACCCAAATGCCCATCAATGATAGACTGGATAAAAAAAATGTGGCATATATACATCATGGAATACTATGCAGCCATAAAAAGGAATGAGATCATGTCCTTTGCAGGGATATGCAGGGAGCTGGGAACCATTATCCTCAGCAAACTAATGCAGGAACAGAAAACCAAACACTTGATGTTCTCACTTATAAGTGGGAGCTGAACACACGGACACAGGGTGGGGAACAACACTCACTGGGGCCTATCAGGGAAGGGTGGGGGGTGGGAGAGCATTAGGGAAAAGCGCTAATGCACGTTGGGCTTAATACCTAGGTGATGGGTTGATAGGTGCAGCAAACCATCATGACACACATTTACCTGTGCAACAAACCTGCACATGTACCCTGGAGCTTAAAATAAAAAATAAAATAAAGACTATCAAGAAATGGCATGGAGAATACATTTGAATGAGCAAGAGTGGAAGTCCAGGCAATATTTCATGTGAAAGAATAAAACACCTAAGTTGGGGGGAAAATATTATTTAACAGGAATACAGAAAAAGAAATTGGTGTAGATAGTAATTAGAATTGATAGATGCAGTAAGAAAAAGGAGGGACTAAAGTGAAATTCTCAATTATTCGTTTTGTATACTCTGAGATTATGGTGTCATATACTGAAGTAGAGACTGATGAATGGGAAAAGGTTGGAGAAAGGGAACCAGATAAAATCACTTATGTTTTGCACATATTGAGATTATAGGGATTAAACATGTAGGCAGGTATGTTTAATCCCTGTAATTAACAGGAAGGAAGTTAGGCAGGAAGTTAGGCAGAGGCCTAGAGTGAAGATAAAGATTTGGAAGTCACCAGTAGATAATTAATAACTAAAATCATCTGAGTAAATAAGACTGCTTGAGAGGACACCTGATAAAGGAGAATGTAAAGAAAAGAATCTGAAAAATTACCAGTATTGAAGAAGAGGTGTCAGCAATAAAAACTGAGAAATCAGACAGAGTCAGGAGAGAGTAACATCTTAGAATGTATGTAGGGATTAGTTGATGGGGTTGAATGCCAAGATGGATGAAAAAAGCAAAGGACAAATAAATTTTGGCTTTTGTATTTAGGAGATGTGACAGTGATAGCTAGCTGTCTTCCAACATTCACTCATCCTTTCTTCCCTAATAACAGAACATGAATTCTTAGCTGGATATACTAAGACTCTCTTTTCCCAGCATACCTTAAATGTAAACAGGAAACTATGCTTTGGCCACAAAGATACAGGTGATACTTCTGAGAAGGCATTTTTTAAAGGAGAAGGTGTGAGTGCCCCTTTCCTCCCCAACCTCCTCATGCTGCTGGCCTGGAACGCTGACTCAGTTAATGCAACCCCAGCCAATCTCAGGAACCATCAAGTAATGTTAGGTTGAAAATCACAAAATGAGAATGACATACAGAACAGAAAAAAATGGTGTATGAGTTTGTGAAGACATCAGGCCATGAATGAACACTTTCAGACTTCTTTTGCTTGATAGAATAAACTCTGAGGTGTTTAAGCCTATAATTTTTAGATTTCAGTTATACTAAAATGCATTTTGCCAAATGATTCTAATAAAATAGACAGAAACTGTGTTGCGATTACAGACTCTTCAGCTTTTAAGCAAAAATTTCAGTACCATGTAATAGCAAAAAGACCAGTACTCCAGGAAAATATAATTCATATTTTGAATGACAACCTAAAATACATAAAACAAAAGCTGACAAAATTACATGAAGAAATTGATAAATCTACACATGCAGTGGGAGACTTCCGGACTCCCCCTCCCTACTCTGGGAGATTTTAACCAGATTACATTCATTAATCATTAGATATAGCAACAAAATTTAGCACGTATAGGAAAATTTCTGCAAGAAAATTGACAAGCCAGTTACAAAGGAGATGAGATCTCTTACGTAAAACAAATATGCAATAGTCAAAAAATAAGGATTATACAGAATATCTGAACAACACAAATAAGCTTTTTGTGATATAGATAGAAATCACACACACATACACACACACACACAGAAAGAGAGAGAGAGAGAGAACGAGAGAGAGAGAAAGAGTATATTCATCATTATATTAGGGGACCATACATGAATGACAATGTGATAGTACACAAAATGTATAAAGAATATAAATTAAATTAAAAAACAGGCTGGGTGCGGTGGTACATGCCTGTAATCCCAGTACTTTGGGAGGCCAAGGCAGGAGGATTGCTTGAGTCCATGAGTTTGAGACCAGACTGAGCAACATAGTGAGACATTGTCTCTACAAAAAATCAAAACAACAACAACAAAAAGCATTACCAACTACAGACAACTCAGTTAAAAAAAAGCCAGGGGGGGATGAATCAAGCAACTCTTAAAAGAAGTGTACATGACAATAAAATTCTGAAAACCTGTTCAATCACATTAGTAACCAGGGAAATGCTAATTAAATCCAAAATGAGATATCCGCAAACTCCCCAAGATGGCTAAAATTGTAAAGATTGAAAACACCAAGTATTGGTAAAGACACAAAGTATTAAACATATCTGCACACTACTAGTAGGAATACAAACTGGCATAACAAATTTGCAAAGCTATACGACATCATATACTAAAGTTGGAGAGGGGCCAGGGACAGTGGCTCAGTCCTGTAATCCTAGCACTTTAGGAGGCTGAGGCAGGAGGACTGCTTGAGACCAGGAGTTCAAGACCAGCCTGGGCAACATAGCAAGATGCCATTTCTACAAAAAGAAAAAAAAAATTAGCCAGGCATGGTGGCATGCATCTATAGTCCCAGCTACTTGGGAGGCAGGGGTAGCAGGATCACTTAAGCCCTGAAAGTTGAGGCTGTAGTGAGCTGGGATCACACCACTGCACTCCACTCAGCCTGGGTGACAGAGCAAGACCTTGCCTTTGGATAGAAATAACTTTTGAAAGAAATGTTCACAAGAGCATATTTATAATGCATTTTGTATTTCTCAATAGTAAAGGCTTAAAAATAAATGAAAATAAAATTATAATGGTACAGAAATGCATACAGTATACCATCTTCTGTGGAAAGAACATAATACTTTTCCTATTTGTTTTTGTCTATATAATGATACTTTGAATACACACTAAAAAAATTAGTTATCCAGATTGAGGACATGGGCTGATAGGAAAAGAAAGAGGGAGATTTTTCACTATATACTTATTTTCTTACTTTTAAATCATATGCATGTATTACCTATTCAAAATACCTATCTGACAAAGGTCTAATATCCAGATTCTACAGGGAACTTAAACACATTTACAAGAAAAAAACAATCCCATCAAAAAGTGGGCGAAGTATATGAGCAGACATTTCTCAAAAGAAGACATTTATGTGGCCAACAATTATATGAAAAAAAGCTCAACATCACTCATCATTAGAGAAATGCAAATCAAAACCACAATGAGATACCACCTCATGCCAGTCAGAATGGCAATTATTAAAAAGGAAACAACAGATGCTGGCGAGGCTGTGGAGAAATAGGAACACTTTTACACTGTTGGTGGGAATGTAAATTAGTTCAACCATTGTGGAAGACAGTATGGTAATTCCTCAAGGATCTAGAACCAGAAATACCAGTTGACCCAGCAATCCCATTACTGGGTATATACCCAAAGGAATATAAATCATTCTACTAAAAGACACATGCACATGTATGTTTATTGCAGCACTATTTACAATAGTAAAGACATGGAACCAACCCAAATGCCCATCAATGATAGACTGGATAAAGAAAATGTGGTACATATACAACATGGAATACTATGCAGCCATAAAAAGGAATCAGATCACATCCTTTGCAGGGACCTGGATGAAGCTCGAAACCATCATCCTCAGCCAACTAACACAGGAACAGAAATCCAAACACTGAATGTTCTCTTATAAGTGGGAGTTGAACAATGAGAACACACAGACACAGGGCAGGAAACAAGCCACACCAGGGCCTATTGAGAGGTCGCGGGGGAAGGGGAGAGCAAGCATTACGACAAAAGCTAATGCAAGCAGGCTTAAAACCTAGATGATGGGGGCCGGGTGTGGTGGCTCACACCTGTAATCCCAGCACTTTGGGAGGCCAAGACGGGTGGATCACCTGAAGTTGGGAGTTTGAGACCAGCCTGACCAACATGGAGAAACCCCATCTCTACTAAAAATACAAAATTAGCCAGGCACGGTGGCTCACACCTGTAATCCCATCACTTTGGGAGGCCAAGGTGGGTGGATCAAGAGGTCAAAGACCATCCTGGCTAACACGGTGAAACCCCGTCTCCACTAAAAAACACAAAAAATTAGCCAGGCCTGGTGGCGGGTGACTGTAGTCCCAGCTACTCGGGAGGCTGAAGCAGGAGAATCACTTGAACCTGGGAGGCGGAGGTTGTGGTGAGCTGAGATCGCGCCATTGCACTCCTGCCTAGGCAACAAGAGCGAAACTCCATCTCAAAAAACAAAGAAAAACAAAACAAAACAAAACAACAATAACAAAAAAACAAGCCTAGATGATGGGTTGATGAGTGCAGCAAACCACCATGGCATGCGTATACCTATGTAAGAAACCTGCAAGTTCTGCACATGTATCCTGGAACTTACAGTAAAATTTTAAAAAAAGAAAATATTGCATCCATGAATATTAGAAAGATCATTCAGAACTGAAGAGTCCTTGAAATTAAAAATACAATACCAATGAGAAACTCAGTAACCTGAAACTTTCCATGATACTGCACTGAGCACTTCTTCTTGGGCTGATTTTAATCCACGTCCTCTTTTTGCAATGAATGACAAGCATGAGTATAACGGCTTTCCTGAGTTGTGTAAGTCCTTCTCGTGAATTATTGAAACTGAGGGTGGTCTTGGAGATTCCTGAGCTTGCAGTTTCTGTCATAAGTGAGGGTAGTCTTAGAGATGCCTAAATAATTGTACTTGGGCTTGCATCTGGGTGTCAATAGGGCTGTATTCCTTCTGGAGGTTCTAAGGGAATATCAATTTCCTTGATTTTTCTAGCTTCTAGAGGTCACCTGTATTCTTTGGCCTTAAAACAACATAAATTTGTCACTGTTCTGGAGGTCATATATCCAAAATAGGTCCTGCTGGGCTGCATTCATTCTGGAGACTCTACAGGACCATCCATTTCTATGTCTTACCCAGCTTCTTGAGATTCAAGAGATCTAACATTTGAGAAACATGAGGAGAATTCCTAGTATCGTGTGCAAGGGACAGCCCACGCCAATAGTTGAGTATCAGATAGAGAGTAACTATGAGCAGGTCGACAACTCCAAGAGGAGTTTCCTTAAAGAGCTGAAATGAATAGCATGTAATCTGGAGCCAACGGCCTGGGTCTTATTTTCCTGGCTTCGTCATTCAGGAGCTGTGTGATCTTGGGCAAATTACTTCTCTGTGTAACAGTTTTCCTCCTCTATAAAATGAGAATAATTATTAAGATAGCTGTCTTTGTTTACAGTTGCTATAAAGGAATACCTGAGCCTGGGTAATTTATAAAGAAAAGAGGTTTATTTGGCCCATGGTTCTGCAGGCTGTGCAAGAAGCATGGCATCAGCATCTGCACCTGGGGAGGACCTTCAAGCTGCTTCCATTCATGGCAGAAGGGGAAGAGAAGCCAGTGTATGCAGAGATCATATGGCAAGAGAGGAAGAGAGAGAAAGAATGGGAGGTAGCAGGCTCTTCTCAACAACCAACTCTCATGGAACTCATAAGATTGAGAACTCACCACCGCCCCAGAGACAGCATTAATCTACTCATGAGGGATATGCCCCCATGACTAAAACACTTTCCATTATGCCCTACCTCCTACACTGGGTTCAAATTTCTCTTTTATTTTTTATTATTTATTTATTTATTTATTTGAGACAGAGTCTCATTCTGTCACCCAGGCTGGAGTGCAGTGGCGCACTCTTGGCTCATTGCAAGCTCTGCCTCCCCGGTTCATGCCATTCTCCTGCCTCAGCCTCCCGAGTAGCTGGGACTACAGGCGCCCACCACCACACCTGGCTAATTTTTTTTTTGTATTTTTAGTAGAGACGAGGTTTCACCATGTTAGCCAGAATGGTCTCGATCTCCTGACCTTGTGATCTGTCTGCCTCAGCCTCCCAAAGTGCTGTGATTACAGGCATGAGCCACTGTGCCCGGCCCTCTTTTATTTTTAAAATTTCTTTTTATTTATTTATTTTTGTAAGAGACAGGGTCTCGCCATATTACCTAGGCTGATCTCAAACTCCTGGCCTCAAGTGATCCTCCTATCTTGGCTTCCTGAGTAGCTGGGATTACACACAAGCCACCATCTAGGGATCAAATTTCAGCATGAGATTTGGAGAGGATAAATATCCAAACCACAGTAATAACTTATAGGGTTTGTGACTGAATTAGTTAATAGAGAATGCTTATAGTGCCTAGCATATAGTAAGCACTGTATTAATGTTTATATTACTGTTATTATTTAACATATTGTAATATATTGAGAAGGTATTTATATACCTGGGAAGACTAGAGATGAATTAGTGATACGTATAATATATATTGTATATGTATGTATGGAAAACAAAACAAATAATTAAGCCAGAGACTTATAATTTCGGGTAAAACAAAAAGCACTGCATAAAAAGTAAATGACTCGGCCGGGCGCAGTGGCTCAAGCCTGTAATCCCAGCACTTTGGGAGGCCGAGACGGGCGGATCACAAGGTCAGGAGATCGAGACCATCCTAGCTAACACGGTGAAACCCCGTCTCTACTAAAAAATACAAAAAAGCTAGCTGGGCGAGGTGGCGGGCGCCTGTAGTCCCAGCTACTCGGGAGGCTGAGGCAGGAGAATGGTGTGAACCCAGGAAGCAGAGCTTGCAGTGAGCTGAGATCCAGCCACTGCACTCCAGCCTGGGCGACAGAGCGAGACTCCATCTCAAAAAAAAAAAAAAAAAAGAAAAAGTAAATGACTCACTTGTGAATATTGTTAAAATCATCATCATAATAAAATGCAGCCTATTGATTTACCCCAAATTATGATATACCCATATTAGCCTGGGCGCGGTGGCTCACACCTACTATTCCAGCACTTTGGGAGGCTAAGGTGGGTGGATTGCTTGAGCCCAGGAGTTCAAGACCAGCCTGGGCAACATGATGAAACCCCATCTCTACTAACTAAATAAATAAATGAATAAATAAAATACCCATATTAGAAGGAGGGTACAAGAGAAATGAGTACGTGAGTGTCAAGGGCCTGAGTGTCTGAAAGAAAGCTAATTCCTTGTTTCCATTGTGTTGTCTGTAGATAACTGCTTAAAACTGAAAGCCTAGAAATACCAATACAAACATGTCATTTAGACATATGAAAGTAAACAGCAAAAGATAGTAAACTGAGTTCAAAGTGATTACCTTTGAGAAGCTGAAATTTGAGGGTGAAGAGAGCAGATGACAACTGTTTTATTCTAAGAAACCACAAAGAACAATCTGACTAAGTAAATATAGGTAAAACGTTCATGACATTGAAAATGAAATACTTATTTTTAAAAGTTCAAATGCAAAGGACAAAGAGGCAGTTATAATTGAACAAAACGTATAAGACTCTGCTTAATATATGAAGTCCTCTGTTCAAAATCAATAAACTGGATTCCACCCCTGGAAAGATACAGCAGATGTGCTTGTCTCGACTCAGCCTGTTAAGTTCATCTGCAAACCATAGACATTATCCATCAAACTAACATACAGAGACTCTGAAAGGTAAAGAAAAATAGGCACCCTGGCTAAGGGCCTCAAGAACCAGGGAACTAAACAGGAATGAGCTCTCTGTGTCTTTCGGCGTCATATAGATAGCCCTGACCAGGTGTTCGAAAAACCTACAATCCAGAAACACCAACAAGTGCATACAAAAAGGCCTGGAAAAAAGTGCTCTCTCTACCTAAAAGACCAGGAAAGGGGCAACAGAGAAAACAAACTTTTAGATAAAACCTACTCCAAGCAAATACCACAGATAATAAAACAACAAAAAACTGTGGGCTTGATTCATCTCTCACCAGCAAAGACTCAGTGGTTAGCCTAGACTCCTGTATTTGCCTGGCTGTCTGGGGATGCCCCTCCACTTCAATACGGTCGTATGAGAAAAAGCCAACTGGGGAGCTGGGACTTTCATCTCTGCACAGTGGTAATGGGTAGCTTTCCTGCCATGCCAGTGGGAGCCACATCAGGGCTGGACTTCCATTCCTACCTAGCAGTAATGCGACAGTCTTCCCATCACTACAGGTATGGTGTGAGAGGAGGCCAAATGAAAATCCAAGACCTTCATCCCTCTGAGAGGTAATGAGGCCCCATCCAACCTAACAATATCAGAGAAGACAGCATGAGGAGCAGAAACAAGGTACCCTCTCCTGTCAGACAGGTGATGTCACCAGAGGTCTACTGGGGAGTCTGAACTGCCAACCCCAACTAGCAGTAAGGAGGTGTCTCTCTCCCCACAGACTGTCAACAGAGTTCAAGTAGGGAACCTGCAAATTCACATCCACCTGGCGGTAGTACAGCAAGCCCCACCAATTCCCACACTGGCCCAGAGGACGCCTGCTAAAAAAGAGGACTCAAATAAGATCTAGAGTATAAAGTTTCCACCATACATTACAAAATCATTTGAATAACCAAGAACCAGGAAACCTCAACTTTAAAAAGGAAACGACCAATCAACAGATACTAAAACTGAAGTGATGCATGTATCAGAATTATTTCATAAGGATTTTAAAGCAGTCCTCATAAAAATGTTTTAATAAGCATATGAACACACTTGAAACAATAAAAAAATTTCAACAAAGAAATAGAGAAGAGAGGAAGAAACCAAATGAAAATTTTAGAACTAAAAAATAACCAATATTAAAAACTCAATAGATGGGTTCAAAAGAATGGAGACAATAGAAGAAATATTCTGAGTACCTGAAAATAAAATAGAAATGATCTAATCTAAAGAATGGAGAGAAAACAGACTGAGAAAAAAATACACAGAACCTCAGAGACATGTGGGATGGTAAAAAAAAATCTAACATTTGTGTCATTGGAGTTCCAGAAAAGAAAAAGAAGAGAAAGGAATGGGGGCTGAATGGGGGCTAAACAAGTATTTGAAGAAATAATGAATGAAAATCCCTGAAACTTCCCAAAAGATATACACTTACAGATAGAAGCTGAGCAAATCCCAAAAGGGAAAAAAAAAACAAAGAAATTCACACTAAGAAAGAATTATAGTCAAACTTCTGAAAACTACAGACAAAGAAAGAATGCTGAAAGCATTCAGAGAGAAACTACACATTACCCATAGGAGAAAAACAATTTGAATGACAGTGTGTGATACTAAGAACGATGGCTCCCCAAAGATGTTCACATCCTAATTCCCAGAAATTGTGAATATGTGGGGTTACATGGCAAAAGGGAAGTCAGGTTTCAGATCAAATCTAGATGGCTAAATCGGCTGTCCTTAAAATAGGGAGATGAATTATCTTGGATTATTTGGGTGGGCTGAATATAATCACAAATTTGCTTAAAAGTTAAAACAGGAGGGCCAGGCGAGGTGGCTCACGCCTGTAATTCCAACACTTTGGGAGGCCGAGGCAGGCAGATCACCTGAGGTCGGGAGTTTGAGACCAGCCTGACCAACATAGAGAAACCGCGTCTCTACTAAAACATACAAAATTAGCAGGGCGTGATGGCACATGCCTGTAATCCCAGCTACTTGGAAGGCTGAGGCAGGAGAATCACTCGAACCCGGAAGGCAGAGGTTGTGGTGAGCCAAGATCGCGCCATTGCACTCCAGCCTGGGCAACAAGAGCAAATCTCCGCCTAAAAAATAAAAAAGTAAAAAAAAAAAAAAAAAAAAAAAAAAAAAAAAGTTAAAGCAGAGGCAATAAAAGAGAGTCAGAGAAAGATGTGACTACAAAAGAGTGGTCAGAGAGACATAATGTTGATGACTTTGAAGTTGGAGGAAAGGACAACAAACTGAAATGTGGGCACCCACTAGAAGCTAGAAAAGTCATAGAAAATAGAAACAGATTCTTTCTTACAGCCTAGAGAAAGGAATACTGCCCTTTTGACACCTTGATTTTAGTTCAGTAAGACCCATGTTGGCCTTCTAAAATATAGAACTGTATGTTAAAAAAAAAAGTGTAATTTTAAGCAACTAAATTTTTGATAATTTATTTCAGCAGCAATAGAAAATTAACATGCAGTTTTAACTAATATCTCATCAGAAACTCTGGAGGCCAGAAGGAAGTAGCACATTTTTCAAGCGCTAAAAAAAAAAAAGAATTATCAACTTAGAATTTTGGATCAGGCAAAAATATCCTTCAGGAGAACGTGGAAATCAAGACATTCTCAGTCCTCCAAAAATTCATACGTTTAGGCTCTAACTCCTAATGTAACTGTATTTGGAGATAGGGCTTTTAAGAGGTAATTACGGTTAAACGAGGTAGGGGGTCCTAATCTGATAAGACAGGTGGCCTTATAGAGAGAGATTCTCTCTCCATAGGCAGGCAGGCAGGTGGTCACTAGGGAATGGCCTGTAAGCACATAGTGAGAATCTGGTTTTCGTCTACAAGCCAGGAAAAGAGCCCTCAGCAGAACCTGACCATGCTCGCACCAAGATCTTTGAGTTCCAGCCTCCCTGTGAGAAAATAAATTTTTGTTGTTTAGTCCACCCAGTCTATGGTACTTTGTTATGGCAGCCTGAGCTGACTAAGACAACTACCAACAACTCTGCACACATAAATTTGACAACGTAGATAAAAAGGACCAGTTCCTGAAAACACACAAACTACCACAACCCTCTCAATATTAAGTAGACAATATGAATAGCCCTGTAACTCTTAAAGAAACTGAGTTTGTAATCTTAAAACTTCCAAAAAAGAAATCTCTAGACCCAGACAGTTTCTCTGGAGAATTCTACCAAATATTTGAAGAATTAACATAATTAACATCAATTCTACACAGTTTTTTCCAGAAAAAACTGAGAAGAGAAGGGAATACTTCCCAGTTTATTGTGTGAGGCTATGATTTCCCTGACACGAAAACTGGACAAAGTATAGAAAAAGAAAACATAAACTATACACAATCTCTGGCAGAATAATCAATATAAAGGAACACATTCCAACTTATTTTATGAGGCCAGGGTTATCCTGATACCTAAACCAGAAATAGTACCAAAAGAAAAAAAAGAAAGAGAGAGAGACAGAAAGAAAAAAAAAGTGATACCCTTCATAAATATGATACAAAAAAAGTAACAAAATATTAGCAAAATATTAGCAAATGCAAATAATTTAAAAAGTATATACCACAACCAAGTGGAGTTTATTCCACAGATACAAGGCTGGTTCAATATTAAAAAATCAATTAGTGTAATCCGCCATACCAACAGACTCAAGAAGTAAAATCACATTATCATGTCAATTGGTACAGAAACAGCATTTAACAAAATTCAACTCCCATTCATGATAAAATCTCAAGTTTGTTTCAGAAAGTGGTCCTTGAACAAGGAGCATTGATGTTCTGTGGAAATTTGTGAGAAATAAAAATTCTCATATCCCATCCCATAGCTACTAAATCAGAATCTGAATTCAAATGCAAATGCAAGTACAGTGTCAGAAGCACTGTTCTATAAGACAGCAACAGAAAAACTGTTAGTGCACTTCCCTTCCCTTCCCTTTCCCTTTCCCTTTCCCTTTCCCTTTCCTTTAGACAGAGTTTTGTTCCTGTCACCCAGGCTGGAGTGCAATGGTGCAATCTTGGCTCACTGCAACCTCCGCCTCCCGGGTTAAAGCAATTCTCCTGCCTCAGCTTCCTGGGTAGCTGGGATTACAGGCGCCCACCATGACACCTGACTACTTTTTGTATTTTTAGTGGAGACAGGGTTTCACCATATTGGCCAGGTTGGTCTGGAACTCCTGACCTCAGTTGATCCACCCACCTCGACCTCCCAAAGTGCTGGGATTACAGGTATGAGCCACTGCGCCTGGCCTGTTAGTGCACTTTCAGTAGGGTTGCTGTTGAAGACTGTTCTGTCATTAACCATCTGAAGATCTATCAAAACATTTCTCAAACATCAAGAACCATGAAATCTTTACCACAGATGAAATAAATTACTTGTTAATTTTATTAATATAAACCATGTATCCAGTTTCCATTATTGCCATGTCTTTCAGGAAGATCAGAGACAATTTAACAGTTCAAAGTTCATAACTGTGTAAGACCATATATTCTAAACTTGACTTGGGGTTGACAGTCTCTTCTTCATTTTCTCTGATCTTAGTTTTTATTTATCTAGTCTTGTCATCTTACTATAGGGATTGTTAGATGTCTCCTAAAATCCACTAAAAGTAAAAGAAAGCAACAAATAAACAGATGAACAAATAAGAACTCACCAGGGTCTTGGTCATTTTTGGCTCTTCGGACAAAGGGGCAGAGATCTGAGAAAACAGATGGATAGAGGTACTGATGAGAGAAGGAAGTGTGCCAGTGCCACACGTGGACACATACATCATTTAGTGCCCATGCGCCTTACTCAAAAATTTATTTCTGGAGCTACAACATTAAAATATCATCCCATCCCATATTGTACAAAGATTTAAGTGCAAACATTTTACCATAACATGGTTAATAAAAAAGAAAGATTAGAAACATTTAGATATCCAATAATTGTGGAGTGCTTAAATACTTTATAAAATATCCAAAGGACATACTGTTCTATTACATCATTATACTATCTGATTTCACAGGCCCTTCAAGTTATCATCAACCCTGGTACCTAACTCCTCACTACCACTCTTCAATCTGCTCTAAGTGTCAATTGGTGCCCAGAGAGTACTCCCAGAAGCCATTACTAAAACCTCAGATTCACTGATTCCCATGCCTTGTTGACCATGAGCCCTGCATCACTCATCCTACAATTCCTGATCACAGAGCCTTCAATTCCTCTACCGTAATTGTTCTGGCTCTCTACCAATCAATACCATGTCCCCATGACTGACCTCTATGCCTATATGACTACCCACCGCGCATCTCCATCAGCCATCCCAAGAGTGCCAATCCCAGGCACACCTGTACTTGCACTGGGGCCTTAGCACACAAACACATCTCCCTCCGCTGACACAACTAGGCTATAAACTCCTCCACATACACAAATAGGAACTCAGTGAACAAATCTGGCACAATTCTTGAATGTATAGAATAAATTTATAAATAGAAAACACTTCTAAAGACTATTTACAGAGGATGAATTAAGGAAATAAGAAAACTCTTCATCTGCAGTAGTGAAAGCTAAATGTTGTCGGAAATAGCATCTAAAATACCACTCCTCTGTCAGGGCCAGAGAGACATTTTCAGAAATAAAAGCACTTGCAGAGTATCTCTATCTTTGAGAGAAGTACTGAAAGAAGTAGTCCAAATAAATGTAAATTGAATCACACAAGAAATGTTGAATAGGAAACTATTGTTCAGCAATAATTATTGCAAAAGGTATATAATTATAAAAAAGGACAATGTGACAATGTGATAAAGAGGCCACTAAAGAGAAAATTAATAATACCCTACGATAAAAGAGTCCTAATAATCTCAGGAAAATATGGGGTGCAGAATGGAAACAATGAGCAGAAATTTAATCAATCCAATGAAAATATTATATAAAGAAAAGGCAGAAAATAAAAGGAGTTAAATAGTAAACATCAAATGGAAGGCATAAAGTCAGATAAATCATTATTACACTAAACTGAGAGGTAAAATTCTACCAACAGAGACTATAAGTTGGATTTGAAAAAAACAAAAGATATCTACTGTAAACAAATGGGTAATCTGACACAGAGACAAATATGGATATAAAATAAAGCTCAGGGAAAAGACACATCATCCAAATGCAATAAAAGTAAAAATAGGTGTGGCAATGTAAGTATCAAAGTGGAATTCGATGTTAAAGTGTTTTTCTTTTTTCTTTTTGGTTGAAAAAAGGGATCCTATAATAATACCATTTAATACATGAAAAAGGATAAAAAATGCATTAACCATTAGGTGTGCATATGCCCGTCCCTCAGACACACAAATAAAATTAGCAAAAAAGCACATATAACTGCAAAGTGAACTATTAAAGTAAGAGATTCTTATTGTATCTCTTCCAGAATATGAAACAAGCAGATCAAAATTAGGAAAAATAAAGATTTGAAAAATACCAAAGGCAAGACTTAATTAAAGAGAATTTTGGCCCATACAACAAAATATAATTTTTCTCTTATATCTGTTGAACAAAGTTCATTGAGTAACTTGGCTTCAAGGAAAATCTTGATAAACTGTTAAAAGTTGAGACTTGATAGTCTGCATTTTCTGACAATAGAATAAAATAAAAAACAGCCAAAACATACTTTAATAATTTGGGAATGAAGAAACTCTCCTAAATAACTAAGGATCAAAGGGAAACATCAAGAAGAATTTATACATTTCATAGATAAAGATGTAGTTAAAGAAACTTTACTACCCTAAATGTATCCAGCATAAAACTTAAGAAAATAAGGAAAAGAACAACAAATTACATCAAAAAGTGGGAAACAGAGAAAGTACGTAAAAAAAAAAAAAAAAAGAAAAAATTTCATATTAAAAGAGTAGGGAGTATTTTATTGGACATTTCAAAATGTCCAGTAAAACAGACCTTTCAGACGCTTGATTCTTTTTAAATAAGGAGAGAAAGAATTAATGATATATAAATAAAATAACCGTAATGATAAAGGAGCTACTAGTCTTGGATATGAAACAGAACAAAATGGAAATGGAAACATGCAATTCTATGTAACATATTCTTTAAATCTTTAGCAAAATACATCATGATAATGAAACAGAAACGAAACAGATCGGTACGTATAAAAGAGAGGAAACCAAGATGTGCATCATTCACTCCTCAGATCCCTCTTCAGTCCCCACAGTCATCCTCCCCCACAACCCCACAGTCCGCCCTCACTCCACCCTCAGATCCACCACCAGAGACCCCCAGTCCGTCCTCACTCCGCCTGCAGATCCACCACCAGAGACCCCTCAGTGCCTCTCACTCCTCCCTCAGATCCACCATCAGAGATCGCTCCGACTTCCACTATTCCATCCATTGACCCTCAGTCCCCATCACTGACCGGAGGGCTCACGACAGACATCACAGATTCTTCTTGCTCAGTCCACAGACGCTGCCATCCCTCTATTCACCTGCCCCTCACCCACGTTCTCTCAGGACAGTGGTCATTTGCTTCGGGCGGTGACTATAGTCGCAAGAACCAGAACAGGATCCACTTCCTTTTCCTCAATGCCTCCCAGGCCCAGAGGTACTTCTTACAGCGCTGCCTGGGTGTGCGCATGCTCAGCAGTCTTCGTGGCCGAAGGTTGCCAGTAGTCAACATGGCGCTTTGCCAAACAGGCTCCCGTTTCAGTGGCTTAGGCTGGGCGCCAGTATGGCGGCGCCCATGTAGACACGCTGACCTGTGTGCGGCCATGTTGAGGTGATGTAGAGACTGAGGGGCTGAGGGTTGTCCAGAGGGAAGGAAGCAAGCAGAGGTGTGTCCCATCATACTAAGCCAGGACACAATCAAAGCCTGTCACCTCAGGTTATAGTCTTTCTCCAGTGCTTCTGTGGACACAACAACACTGTTAACCAACAGGAACTAATCAGCATTTATGTAATACCGCAAACGCAGAGGAATACACATTTTTTTTTTTCATGTCCATGGGACACTTAGCAAGATATGAGGTAACCTGGGCCGTAAAACAAATCTCAGCAAATTTAAAACAACTGAAATCATACAGAGTTTGTTCTCTGAACACAATAGAATTAAACTAGAAATCCGTAACAGGAGGATAAAAGGAAAATCTCCAAACACGTGAAAACACATGCTAAATAATCCATTGTTCAAAGAGAAAGTCTCAGATTTTTAAAATACATTGAAATGAATGAAAGTGAAACACAACATATCAAAATTTGTGGAATGTGGCCAAATCAGTGGTGAGAGAGAAATTTATACCACTAAGGGCTTACATCAGAAAAGAAAAAAATTTTGAAGTAATAACCAAGCTCCCCACATACTAGAAAAAGAAGAGCAAAATAAACCAAAAGCAAGTGAAAAAAAGTAAATAATAAGAATAAGAAGATAACTCAATAAAGTGTAAAAAGAAAAATAGAGAAAAACCGATTAAACAAAAGCTGGTTCTATAAATGTCAATAAAATTGACAAGCCTACAGAGGAGACACAAAACATCAATATCAAGAATGAAACAGGAGATACCACTGTAGACCATGACAAAATCAAAAGAACAAAGAGAATACTACAAACAACTCTACAAACATAAATTTTACAATATAGATGAAATGCATTAATTCTTGAAAAAGCACAAATTCTCTCTGACAACATGAAATACTTATGTTGAATAGCCCTAGAATTGAAGTCATCATTTGAAACATTTGAAAAAGAAATCGTCAGGTCTGGATAGCTAGATCAGAGAATTCTAACAAACATTTAAAGGTTAACACGAATTATATCCAGTCTCTTCCAGAATAAAGGATAGAAAGAAGCCAATAGAAAGATATTCCAACTCATGAGGCCAGTGTTACTCTGATATCAGAGCTCAAGACAGAAGAAGAATGGAAATCAGTATTCTTCATGAATCTAGATGGAAAAAATTCTCAACCAAATAATAGCAAAAATAATTCAACAATATATAAAAATAACTGCAAACCACAAACAAGTGATGTTTATTCCAGGAATAAAAAGCTGTCTTGGTATTCAAAAATCAATTCATGTAACGCGCCACATTAGCAAGCTAAAGATAAGCATATTACGTGATTATATCAATGCAGGAAAAGCATTTGAAAAAAATGCAACACCCATTTATAATGAAAAAACAAACTTTTAGGAATTAGGAACAGAGGTAAACTTTCTAACTTTTAAGTTAGAAAAAAAATCTACAGCTAACATCAAACTAAAAGATGAAAGAGACTGAATGCTTTCCCATTCAGTTTGGGAAGAAGGAAAATAGGTCTGTGCTCATCATTTTTATTCTACGTAGCTCTGGAAGACCCAGCCAACTCACAAAAATTCTCTCCATAACCAGACTCTAGCCATGCTCCTTCAAACTCTCTTGTCAACTAAACCCTGGCTTTTGGGCTTTTGTGTTGTCTATGCATTGCCCAATTTTAGTAAGAATCCTAGCAATTTAGTCAGAATCCTCCATCTTCATATCTGATCACCATTGATATCTAATTTTTTTCTTATTGTCTACCATCCCCAGGTGATATCTGATCACTCTGGCATGGTTTCAGCAAGAATCCTGTGAGGTCAGTTTAGCCAGATTCCCTCCTATTAGTAATTTTCCATACACTACCAACCCTCCACCCTACTCTGTGGCTGTAAAATCTCTACTTTCCCCTATATTCAGAGGGAAACCTGAATATATGGAAACTGGAGATTACTGCAAGACCCTATTGCAGTAATCTCTATATCTATTGCAATAATCCCTCTTAATAAAGTCTGTCTTACTATTTTTTAACAAGTGTCACAAATAGTTTTTTCTATAATACAGCTCAACAAAACAAGTCCAAAATAGAAGAATAAAATGGGAGGAATTATTCTACCCAATTTTTAAACTTTTTACGTAGTTACAGAAATCAAGACAGTGTGGTATTAGCAGGGAGATAGACAGTTCAATAAAACAGAATTGAGAACTCAGAAATAGATCCATACAAGTACAACCAACTGACTTTTGAAAAAGGTGCTATATCAATTCAATAGTAGAGTGGTTCTGGAGCAGTTGGATATCATAGACGAAACAACGAACCTCAATCTAACCTCATGTCTTTATTAAAAAAAAGGATCGGCCGGGCACGGTGGCTCACACCTGTAATCCCAGCACTTTGGGAGGCCGAGGAGGGTGGATCACGAGGTCAGATCGAGACCATCCTGGCCAACACGGTGAAACCCTGTCTCTACTAAAAACACAAAAAAATTGGCCGGGTGTGGTGGTGGGAGCCTGTGTTCCCAGCTACTCGGGAGAATGGCGTGAACCCTGGAGGCGGAGCTTGCAGTGAGCCGAGATGGCACCACTGCACTCCAGCCAGGGCGACAGAGTGAGACTCCGTCTCAAAAAAAAAAAAAAAAAAAAAAGGATCATAGATCTCAATGTAAAAATATGAAATTTAATGAGAAATTCTTCAGGACATAGGACTTGATGAATAATTATTAGACATGACACCAAAAAAAACCACACATACACACACAATCAAAGAATTTATTATTTGGATGTTATCAAAATTTAAAACTTTTGCCCTGCATAAGAGCCTGTTAATAAAAAGACAAGGTAAAAACTGGGAGAAAACTGCAAATCACACTTGATAAACCATATCTGACAAGGAGCTCATATCTAGAATATTCTTGAAGTTTTCCAAAGTCAACAACAACAAGAAAAAACAATCCAATTAGAAAATGGGCTAAAGGCATGAACAGATATTTCCCACCAGCAATGCACAAGTGTTCCAATTTCTCCACATCCTCATTAACACTAGTGGCTTTTTTTTTTTGGATAATATACATTATAATGGATGTGAAATGGTATCTTATTGTGGTTTTGAATTAAATTTCCCTAATGATTAGTGACGTGGAGCATCTTGTGCATTTATGTATGTTCTTTGAAGAAAC